>NC_089824.1:51237273-52437273 GCF_035046505.1 Tiliqua scincoides
ACTACAATGGGGCTTCTCAAGTCTGCGTTGGCTATTTTGTCCGTGTTGGGCCTTCCAGTTAACTGTACTGACTTTTGTTTTAAAAGATATGCCTTATTTGCATTATGATGCATTATTTGTTACATCATAATGCCATTAAACACATCTTTTAAAACAAAGGCCAGACACAGAAGCAGATACAGGCCAGCCTGTGTAAAAAGAAGCCAACAGTCAATCTGAACAATCTTGTTCCAAAAGCAGACTCCTAGTCATTGTCAGTCTCTGAGAAAAGAAAACCTCCCCCCTCCCCCTCCCCAAAAAAGAAACATACTGGAGAGGGGTAATGGGCACTTTGTATTCAGGTTAGTGGCATTGGGTATCACTAGAGATGGATGAATTTTTGGGGGGTGTGTGTGTATTTGGGTGTTTTCCAAAGATGGAAGTGCAGAAAGCAGTGTTATGTGTTTTTATTCTAAGGGCAAATTTTTATAAATTATAATTATAAATTTGTTGTTGGCATCCTTCAGTCTCAGAAGACTATGGTATCGTGCTCTGAATGGTGGTTCTGGAACAGAGTGTCCTCTCCAGTGCGCGAAGCCTGGGTAAAGAAGATATGGAGGATAGGCTGTTACCCATGCAGCAAATCCCCCCTCTCCACGTTGCTGAAATGGTCCAATGGAAAGGCAGATGCCAATACGGTTGGTTCCAGCGGCGTCGCAGGAGTTGCCAGAACGTGACTGGGTTCAGCCATGAACTGCCTCAGGGACTCTGGCTCCGGATTTTGCCTCGAGGTTGACTCCTGAAGCCTTTTCCATAACTGGATGTAGCCACAAGGCAGTGGAGGTTTGGGGTCAGAGTTTTCCTTCTCTCAGATGAGCTGCCTTCCCAGGCTGACGAGTCCCATCGACCCAGTAAAGTGATATAATTATATCACTTTACCGGTGATATACCGGTGATATACCGGTGATAAGTGATAAATTATATCACTTAAAAAGTGTACTAGGCAGGTGATATAGGTGGTATAGTGTCAGCAGATGCAGCAGCAGCATTCATGTGGAGATGTTAGAGAAATTTTTTTGCAGATTTTTGGGTTTTTTTGTTTTTACAAAAATGAGAAATGCAGAAAGCAGTGCTATGTGTTTAAACCCACCTCTAAACAGAAGGACATACCTACTTCTGGAGACTGCAAAGTCAGGTTGCCAGAACAGGCTGTGGATGAGCACAGGGTGAGCAAGCAACAGGAAACATCATACATGTGAGGTTGTGAATGAAGAATCCAGCAGGCCTGGAGCTTGTGGTAAGGAAGGAATATGTGTTTTAGAAGCAGCAGCATCTCAGAACCTCCATGTGAGAAAGATATGGAGGAGAAGGAGGACGCTCAGGATAACTGTGAAGCAGGAGTGTCTGAGTTTGGCTAGGCTGGGCACTGATCCAGGATGGGCTGGGCACTGATCCAGGATGGGCCCATGTCCATCTAGGAGCTCCTCTTGCCAGGCCAATCTATGAATGCTCAGTACCAGTGGTAGTAGTAGCACCCAATGCACTACTGGAGGTGAGTGGGAGATGCCCTTAGGGCATCCTTCTCTCAGTGAATTGGCTAGTAATTTACTCCTGCTAGTGAATTTTCATGAAGCTGCATTCAAAAAGGCGCAAGCAGCTGTTCCTGACTCTTTTCTCAAAATACTCAAGTGAAACAGAGTCCCAGAATGCCTCTGGATGGCTGCCCATTAAGACTCAAGCACAAGTCAAGTCAAAGGGGGAGGGGACTTGAAACTCGACTCGACTTGAGTCTCGCTGGCGTATCTCTGGCGAAGAATGACATCAACCTGCAGTTGTTAAAAAACTGAGGTTGAGTCCAAAGGATGAGATAGCAATCATGCCATTTTTTAAGTGAAAGAAATGCCATTTGACATTCAAGGATCTTATTGAGGAGCTAGTTGTTCTAACCCAAGGATTGATTCTGGACACAGAAACTCTCAAGTGCTTACACAGCGCCTCCTTCAAAACAGATTTTCTAGTCATTTCCATGAATGAAGACTAGTGTATATGGCTCTACCATGGCCACTGAAATAAATGAGGCAGACCACACCTAGAAGCCCTTGTGTACACACATGTGGGGTGCCTGCATTGGGTTGAATGTGATTAACAGCTAATGGAGGTCCATCAAACCTTTCCTGGACCAGCATGTGATACTGCATCCAGCTATCTTCAGATAATTCATCTTGACAGGCTTATTCTCTGTAAATGCTATGAATGTGCATTCATTCATCTGCGGCACTCAGTTTAATAAAGAATATATTCACCTTTCCCTTAGCAGAAAAGCCAAAAAGAAGAAGAAAAGAAAGAACAGAATGGAACTCTCAAATCTTTGCAGAGCTTCTGAATCTGGCAGTTATAAAACATCATAAAAATTACATCTAGAGTACATTTGAAATAGAAAGCTCTAAGAAGCAATAGGTGCAGCAATCCTGAGTATGACTCTGCCAGTCAATAGCTGCAATTTGAGTGAATTTGAGGACAAAAAAAGGACGACAGAGAACTTTTTATTATGCCTTTTTTGGTTGATACCATCAGAGCTGCCTCAGTGAAACATTTTAATGGCTGTTTAGAATTTGTCAGAACTGAATTGCTTAGGTATATATGTGTATTTGTAGAATCTAAAATTCCTATACTTTTCTCTGCAGAAATGTGTTGGAAAGCATTTGTATTTAAATAAGATTTTTTTTTCCTTAAATCATGTTTAAATAGCTGATGTTAGGGACTCTTTTCCAGTAATCCTTACAAGTTCTCCTGTAATTATTAGCTGTCAATATGTCTGTAGTGAAAATCCACATAAAAATTCCTAAAGCAAGGTTACGGAGCATGCAGAGGAAATTCCAAGGTACTCATCCACAACTAATTGTAGGTATTTTTTTAAGTGGTTTAAAAAAAATATTACATACATATCATTGATGCATTTTAACACTGAGTTCCTTTTTTTTTTTTGTTCTTGAATGCATAATCAAAGCATTATTGGGGTGAGAATTAATTAAATTCTTTATTAAATCACACAATTTGGAATGTTCTGCATTCTATATTTATTGGGGTACAACACATTTGCCAACTTCTGTGGAAGTGTCTTCTCACTCCTAGGGCCAGGTTGCTGGGGGCTCTGGGGTCTGCAATTGATGCCCATGGCACTTCTTGCTTTTTCCCTGATGGTGAATTGGATGGAATCACTTCCAGCAATGTGGAAGTGGGTTCAGGGATTAACCCAGCCACCTTCGTCCTCTGATGGGTATGCACCCTTGGCTAGTGCTCAGCCTGAATGATCCTGACAAAACTTCTAGTTTGTCTTATGGAACCATATATAAATATTAAAGTACAGGTGCAGCCTATTTATCCACGGATTTTTTAATCTGAGGATTTGTCTCAATTCGAATGGTGTGGGGGTACTGAAAGTCACACACACCTTTGCCTCCTTTGCCCTGCACTGGCTGGGAAGGCAGCCCAAAACACTGCAAAAAGGCTCCACCTCGCCCAGACATGGAATAGCCCTGGAGCCATGGAAGAGGTTCCCCTTTGGAAGGAACAGTAACATTCCTGGAGCCCCTGAGCCAGCAAAGAGGCTGAAGAGGGGGGCAGAAAACCCTGTGTAACCAGAACATGTGCAGCAAGGTGAAGCGCTCACTCGCGCTTGCTCGATCGCTCGCTCGCTCGCTCACACACACACACACACACACACAGGGGCAGGTGTGGTAGCAACAGAGGGGATTGCTTTAAGAAACCCAGGGAGTGTTTGCCCAATTCCCCCGCCAGATGATGTAGGCAATCACCAACACAAGCAAGCCTTCCCACCAAACAAAGCATGAGATATAGTTTACGATCCTCTCCACACTTTCCTGGGAGTAAGCCCCATTGACTACAACCCATAGGGCTGGACTCTGAAAAGCTCAGCATCCCACCTGTGAAAGAAGTGGGACAGCTGGCAATGGGGAAGGCTCAGGAGAGGGAGGCAGGAGGGGGAGGAGAAGGGATTGCTTTAAAAAACCCAGGGAGTGTTTGCTAGCGCTGTTGGGAGGCTGCCTGGGACACAGAGGCTTCCCAAGCAAGCTCACCATTCCAACTGTGAAAGAGCAGGACAGCTGGCAACAGGAGGGCTGAGTGGGGAGGGGAGGGAATTGAGAACAGCTGCCTTAGTTTCCTTCCAACCAGAAGTGTCAGGCTGCAGCTGTTTGCTCTATGGACTCTAACTCTATGGACTCAGCACAACACATTTTTTGTTAATCAAAATTTTGTCATGGAATGTGGATAAATAGGCTCCACCTGTATTGCTCCTTTTGAGGCACTGATGTATTTGGCCTTTCTTTTGTCTTACTGGCATGTCTTTTGTCCCTACTGGCATGTTTTGTGATGTAAATATCTCTGATGCACTTCCCCTTTCCTTTTCACATTCAGGGAGCAGGAAGATGGGGAACAGTAGTGGAGGTGGACAGCTAGGCAGAGGTAGGTACCTCCCACCAATTCACCAATTTTGGTGACAGACTCAGTTGGTTTCATGGTTGAGCTGACACTGGATGGATATGCAATGAATGGATGCAGTGGGGAGAGGGATCAAAATCCCTGGCCCCATCCCTGACCACTGCACATTCAATCAAACCTTTGCTTATGCAAACACAACTTGTATCCATATCGCTCTCTCTGCATGATGGGGCAGGAGCATTGATTTTTGCAGGGTCCAAGCTTGTACATGTAAAGCCCATGGGTATACAAATTATATACTCAATGACTTTGACTAGAACTTCAGGTGAATGTACAGATGGCAGGTACAGAAATGGACAACCAAGTCCTATGAATGTTTACTCAGAAACAAGTCCCACTATAGTCAATGGGTTTTACACCCAGGTAAGTGTGCATTGGATTGCAACCTAAGGGGCATAAGCTTGGTCCCCCTTCCCATCTGAAAAAAAGCTTCAATCATTTCTGAGACACACTTATTTTCTTCCAAATAGTCATTTGAATACCTATTGTTCTAAAATAAATATTGATGGCTGCATTCCTTAAAACATTTGTTAGGGAATAAGCCCCACTGAACACAGTGGAATAATAGACAAACAGAATTACACCACATAAAACATGGGGTAAGCTGACTTATAAAGATGTAAATTCCATAAGTTTTCGTGGAATTTATTTCCAAATAAATAGAGGGCAATGTTAAGTCAAAGTAATTAGAGTTAGTCAAGATAAGCTACAACTATCTGGGAAAATTGGACAGCGAATTCTGTGAGCAGAAAGAGGTAAAGCAAACAAAAGTACATAGCGAGGCCTTGATTGTCTGCCGTTTTGTCCTTCTAGAGTACTTGATGTGAGCACATCATTATGGAATCAATAAACTAGGCCACTAGAAAATAAGCATTTACAAAGTATCTACAAAAAATTACAAATAAAAACAACACACAGCAATAACTTTTCTGTTATTTAATTTGCCTTGCATTTTCACCTGCCTTTTTTTGCTTTCACCTGCTTTTTATGTACAGGATGTGTATAATGGAAATGCACAAGATAACTCAAGGAGATAGGATGTGGTATCAACAGTGGCCTTTTGCTCTGACAGGTCTGGGAAGCATGGGATAACACAAGGGCCTTAGATTGCAGTATGTTGCACTTGAGGCAACAAGGCCCTCAGGGATAAAAGCAGCACCTGGAGGATGAACAGGGTGGGTGTAGAAAGAAGGAGCTTGGAGGAAAAAGGGCAGGTTAACTGACTGGCTAGCTGACTGATGGACGGACAGACGGATGGCAGCAGCGGACCCAGCACTGGGCAAATAGGGCAAATGCCTCGGGCACTGAGCTCAGCTACTCTAGGACTGCGTGGAAAGCTTCAGTGAGGTTCTTGACGCAGTTGGAAACTGCACTTCTGGTTTTCTGGAAGTGCAGTTTAAGAGCACAGGGAAGCATTAGAACACTTCCCCAGCCATTCCTATGGTCGTGTGAAGTTCCATTGCGCTTCAAAGGCAGGGGGTGGCAGCTTCACATGTGGGAGGGATGGCATCTTGCGGGGGACAGCTTTGCGGACCTTTTCCCCCAGGAGTGAGGAGGGGAACATCTGCTACTGATGGATGGACAGACAGACTGACTGCTGATGCTGGAGACTGGTGTGTGGCTGCTATACCCAAGAGCTGCTGAGGACCAAGGTGTTGCTGCAGAGGCCAGAGAAGAACCACACAGAGAACCACACAAATTTCAAAATTTTCTAGGACAAAAATATTCCTGCTTATAGCTCTTCAGCTCCACTGATGGGACTCCTGCCCCCAAGCAAAATCAAACTGCCAAATTAAGGGCACAATCCAAACCCCTTATGTCAGTACTTTCCAGCACTGGCATAGCAGTGCCAATGGGACATGTGCTGCATCCTGCAGTTGGGTGTCACTCACGGAGGCCTCCTCAAAGTAAGGGGATGTTTGTTCCCTTACCTCAGAGCTGCATTGCCCTATGTCAGTGCTGGAAAGCACTGACATAAGGGGTTAGGATTGCACCCTAAGCCTCTGAGAAAGACTTAACAAATGGCAGTGTTATCAGTGCCTTCACCCAAGTTGTGCAAAGAGAACCAAGTGTAATTCCTTTTAATGGGCTTGAAGGAAAGCATGCCCTGTGCCCTGCCAAGTTATGAATCACATTTTGTTCCTACCACCTTAGGGTTTGGGTTTGTTCTGGAGAACACACAAATACATCTTTCTCGCATATGTGAAATATGATTCAGACCCAAATTCAATCAGGCTGAAATTAATGCTTAAAAATTCCCCAGTAATTATGCTAAAGACAGCACCAGCACACACCAAGTGATAAGGGAGCCAGGGATTAAGCAGCGCATAAATTCACTCGTATGGGAAAAGGTCACGGGCTGATATTACTGAAATTTGATTAGACTTAGGAGCTCTGTGCCTGAAATCAATGTTTTCTTGGCTTTGGCATTTCTGCTCTGGAGTCAGCCAATCTCGAGGGACCCTGGGTCTAATCGCGGGATGTAGCAATGTTACATCCTTTTCCAGAGCACAAAGACAGCAAGAAATTAGAAAGGATTTACAGGTCAAAACTGACAGACCCCTGCAATTCCTATAGCCGCGTAGTTTGCAAAGCTGGAAGGGAAAAGCTGCAGCTGTGGCTGTGAAGTGAGTGCAACTGTCATGTTGGTCAAAGCCCATAGGAAAGGTAACGTGAAGGCTGGCCATTTTACAGCGCTCTGATCGCTTCCAAGAGCAATCTAGTCAAACGAGGACGAGTCCACAAAGAGCTCGGTGCGGAGACATGGCTGCAGAGTGGCTACAAAAATGGAACTCAGGACAATCATTTAATTCCACCAAACAAAAAAGACCCCCAAAGCAGGATTTAGACATACAGTGTTTCCAGAACGTGAAACCTGACAGATAAGGGGAAATAATGAAAGTTTCTTAACTTTACTTGATCCCTCGGTTGGTCTGAGCTTACGGTTTGGCAGATAACACCTGCTGTAGGATTTGCTGGGGCTTTATTCACTCCTCATACAAGTGAAGTTCCCTGACAAATCGACAATATTGCAGGAGCGACTTTGTTTCCTCAGCGGTGGGACAAGAAACATGTTATGAAGAGATGGAAGGGGAGGAGCAAATCCTGCTTTTTCTGCAAATTTAGTTTCTACTAAATTTGAAGGGATCCTAGGGCTGCAACCCTAACCAAATTTACCTGGGAGTAAGCCTATTAGAAAACCTTAGGTGCTGGCTCAGATATGTGTCACCATTGTCAGTGTCCATTCACATGATGGTACTGAACTTGGATGTGACTATTTCCCAGTTAGGGTTGACCATCTGCTGGCCCTACAATTTCCATAGTCGATTAAGAACAAGAGTGTGCATGTCCTACTGCCACCCTGCAGATCCTTCTGTATTTAAGCCACATGAGTAGGGGTGATCTGGACTTTCTGTCCTCACATGATTATGCAGAGTAGAATGATGCACATGGTGGGACGTGTACACTCTCATTGTTAATTGAATCTTAATTCAAGTTTCAATGGGTGGAGCTGGCAGATGGCATCAACCCACTCAAGTTCTCTTTGTTGGTCAAAAATGCCAGTGGCCTGGATTCAGCACTTGTGGGAGAACACAGGCCTGAGCAGCCTACTCACGACACATTTGTGATGGCTGGTACTAGCAGTTACTGCGCCAGCACTGCATCGGTATAGGATTGGGCTGACAGTGTGGTTCACATTGTCCTTTCCCCACATGATCCTTAATAGAAAAATAAGGATAGGTCCAGCTGAGCCTATGACTTCACAAAGGGAGTTGTGTCAGTGTGTATACAGAAGAGCCCCACTGGTTTTGAACCTTTAGGGAGAAGGGCAGGATAGAAATAAAGTTTATTATTATTATTATTATTATTATTATTATTATTATTATTATTATTATTATTGTTGTTGTTGTTGTTGTTGTTGTTGTTGTTGTTGTTGTTGTTCTAATGAGGGCTTTCCCAAACGGTAGGTTGCAGCACACTGGTGGGTGCAGGCTGGGCTCTCCCATCTGCCGTTGTGTCTGAATGGCTCCAAATATGAGCCATTCTGGAGGCACTGGGCAGCCCTGAAGGCTTCTTCCAGGTCACTCTGGGCCAGCGACCTATTGTACTAGCCTCTGCAAGCCTCAGAATGGCCCACAGAAGCCTCCGAAAGCCGCTTCCTGTTACTGGAAGAGCTTCCATTTTGTCTCCTAAAACTGGAAGATTTCAGGGGCTTAGAGGCTTCTGTGGGTCATTCTGAGGCCCACAAAGGCCAGTAGAGTGGGTTGCTAGCCTGGTGTGACCCAGAAGAGGGCTCCCTCAGTGGCGAACTTCCCCCTCCTCACCCCTGGGACAAAGATCTATGAAGCTGCCCCCCCACGCAAAGCTGCCCCCCACCTCCAAAGTGCGGCGGAGCCTTGTGCAACCTCTAGACCAGGGGTGTCAAACATAAGGCCCAGGGGCTGGATGCGACCCGTGAAAGCTTTTTATCTGGCCCTCAGGCTCTCAGCTTCTGAGCAGTGCTGAGGTGTTACTACTGAAAGGGCAGTCCATATGAAAACTGGGCTGTCCCTTATCTTGAAATATGATCAAGATTTGCATGTTTTCTGTCATTTGCAGCTAAGTGAGAAAAAGTGTTTATTTTTGGTTATGACTTGTTTAATGACATCACTTCCTATCTAATGACATCACCTTCGGCCCTCAGCAGACCTGATGAATGCTATTCGGCCCTCTGTATGAAACGGGTTTGACACCTCTGCTCTAGACCCACCAGGGAAGCGTTCTGAAGCTTCCCCATGGTCTTAAACTGCACTTCCAGAAAACCGGAAGTGCAGTTTCCGACCATGTCAGGAGCCTCACTGAGGCTTTCCATGCAGTCCTAAAGTAGCGCAGGGTCAGTGCCCAGGGCATTTGCCCCATTCACCCAGCACTGGATCTGCTGCTGGCCTCCCTGGCACCACCAGGACCTTCTTCGGAGGATGAAAGTGATAACCCTCTCCCACTGTTGCGCTCCCCATGTGCTCTTCAGCCACACAACTATTACAGCCTAGATCAGCAATTGATTTTGCATTAACCTCCACTGCCTGATGACTTCAAAAAATTCTACTCAGCTTCATCTTCATCATCATCAATAACAAAAACAGTTGTGCACCATGAAAAGGTTAGTTGAATGAACCTATGGCCATCTCTTTTTCTCACTTCCTCCCCAGACACACCCCCTAGAAAACTGAAGCCTCGAATTTTGCTAGGAGAATTTGTGCAGAGACACCCACATCCTTTAGTGGGCTGACAAAAAAAGATAATGTTTTCCAATAAAGAAGTGATTGAACCTTAGTGTTGTCAAAGAATTTTGACTATGTTTTGACCTCTGATGCCTGAGCTTCAGGGTAAGAATTTTAAATTGACAGAAAATGCTGCTGGATTGGTGGTGGCGGTGGTGCGTGTATGTCCGAAAGAGTTTTGATATTGCGAACCTTTGTTGAGCACTGGAACAATCATTACCCAACGGTATCACATCCCCTCCTACAAAGCATCTAACGCTCCTTGAAAGGTGTCTAGTAAGAGCTCTTTTTAGGTCAGCATTTCCTGAAGCAGCTTGTTGTGTCTCTGGATCATTAGAGTACACATCTTTTCAGAGATCAGTAACTGACACTAAAGAGAGAGGAGCTCTGCCAATCTCCTTTGCCAATAGGATAGTTTCCAATTGTGGATTGCTATGTTTAAAATAGTGTGTGTGTGTGTGTGTGTGTGGTTTTCTTTTTTCTTTTTTTTCCTTCAGGCCTCTAAATAGAATTTTTAAAGATAACTTCTTTTCTTTGGAAAAGTGCATTTCTCCTGCAGTAAAATCCTCTTTCGTGTCCCCTCAAGCAGGCACGCTTCAAGCCTTGGCTGCTTCAAACTCAGATGCATTTCCAACACTGTTTTATTATTCATACCACATTATTTGCAAACTCCAAGACTGACATTGTAATTTATTCAATTAGTGATTTTTTTTTTCCAGAGTGCCAGAGACAAAAAAAAAAAAATCATTTCTGCCTTACAAGCACTCAGTTCTTCCTTACTTCCAAATTGCTTTTTCGCTGCTCACAGTATTCTCTGAAAAAATAGTGATTTTTCTAAAAAAAAATCCTAACCCAAATAATCCAAGTATGGTTTACTAACTTGGTATTAAAATGCAACTTTGACATGTACAGCAGAGGGAAATGGGAAAGAATACAGATTAGAGTTGATCAGATAAACTGTGATTTGAAGAAAATTGCATTTTTTTTATTAGAGTAGCATCTAAAAGTAGTAGCTGTTTTCCTGTAATGTTTTAATTTTTTTTAACCCTGATGTGTTATTCTATAAAAAAGCAGGCATCATGTGGGTATTTTCTATTTTGTTGTATTACTGGTGATATCTTTCCTTATTAACCTGGATATCTGAGATCTTTGTGGTATAACACTCAGATGTGTACTCTTAGGTGTGGTAACTACATCCAAGATCTTTTCCAACCTACTATTCCATCACTGCAGAAGTTTGCAAGATGATAAGCTATCAGCCCAGCGGGGTTCAGGTGATGCAAGGAGCCAATAAGTTCTCCCAAAACATGTAGAGGTAAATCTACTGACTCCAACTTGGCTTCCCTGTCTGAACACTTTGATTTTAGGCTCGGATTGAATCATTCACAGACTATCTCTTCCTGCTTGCTGAACCACCTGCCTAGCCCTAGATCACCAGCCCTGACTGCTTGGGGTGGCTCTTCTTTAAGGCAAGCCCTATATGGGATGCCTCTATGAATGCTTTTGCCACATGGAGTAGCATCCACATTGTTTGCTTCAAGCAGTTACTGTACGAGAGAGTATAGCCTGTACTTGGGCTATGCATTTGTTTTGGAATGAATGGGAAATGGGATGAAAGGGACCCATTTCATTCAATTTGGCATCCATCCCAAACTCAGCATAATAGGCAAGAATGAATACCATGCAAACGGTGAACCATTTGGCCACAGGAGACCCATTGGAAACTCAAACAAATTGAACATGGTTTCAATTTCTGCAGCCAGCCCTGGCTAGGATTGAGTAGAGGTGGAAATGAAGAAGAGCAGGAAGAGAATTGACAATGGAAGCTCTGGTCCTGAAGTCAGACACATTGTCACCAAATAGATCAAGAATATGATTATGCTCCTTGGCACACAAAACACTCAAATTCAGAGTGGGAATGAATGTAGAGTTGTTATGGCATATAGCAAAGGTTGAGGAGCAGGCTACCAGAAGGCCGGCCTGGCCCTAGTGCAATTGGGCCGATTTGATGGAACGGACCCTGTGCTGAGGTGGCTAGTGGATTGCCACTGTTGCAGCAGGCACCTCACTTGTTAGGAGGCTGGCGCTACGATCAGAGCATCTGTGCTTGTTGGCCCTCCTGCCCAACCCGGTGTGCATTTAGCACAAAATGGGCTTCCTGGAAGAAATTGGCTTTGATGTTGTCATGTCATCACCACATGCATTGGGGCGGTGCCGTGTTTCACAGCAGGTGCCATTGGCCATGAGCTTGCTTGTCACTCATCTGGGTGATTAGGAGGCTATCTCAGGGGAGGCCCCCAACAAACTGTCCCATTGGGCCCCACAGCCTCTAAGGCCAGCCGTGCATGAAGGACCACATGGACTTGCCTGTTCTCTTAGGTCAGTTTCAGCATCATTTTGTGTATTCCACCACCTTCAAATATCGAATTGGTGAGAATATATGATAGGAGGACTTTCTCTGATATGTACCAAGGAACTTTTCATCCCAGGGGATTCATTTGGCTTCTTCCCTGATGATCTTCCAGAAGAAACCAAATTGATGAAGCACTTTTCTATTGATTGGCTTCTGCCTGTTACTCCATTGTTATTAATTGTTCAATGTTGTTGGTTGTTTGCCTTTTTATTGTACTCTGTGCTGTTTTTAACCAATGTGAAATATAATGTTTTAAAAATAAATATGAAAATACTCTGATCTCTCATAAAGGACTATAGCTGCCATATCAGATACCATTGAGTGATTGTCAACCTTTTTCATCTCACAGCACACTGACAAGGTACTAAAATTGTCAAGGCATACCATTGGTTTTTGACCACTGACAAGGCATATCATGCTGTTGGTGGGGGGTTCACATCCCCACTGGCCATATTAATAAATGACCCTCCCCCAAACACCCGTGGTACAGCTGCAGACCATTCACAGTACACTAGTATGCCACAACACAGTGGTTGAAAATGGCTGGTTCCCCTGGACAAAGGCACTATCTGATTTTCCAGGACCAGTTGTGGCTCAGACCCCCCTCATTGTCTGACTGACATGATGGAGCCACAGATTATCCACTGATCACAGACACACACACCTCCTCAAGGGCATCTGAAATTTTTACCATTACCTCCATCATATTTAAATTCCACTTCAAACTGTTCTTATCCATGTGATTCAGTCATGGCTTCAATGCATAGTTTATGGCTGCAGTCCTGTGCACACTTACCTAGGGTAAGTCCCATTGAACTCAGTGGGTCTTACTTCTATGTAGACATGTATTAGATTGAACAGTAAGGCAAGCAAACTGCCTTTGGAGGAAAGTGGAGCCATAACTGCTCCCCAGATATCATGTGGGAACACCATAATTCACTAGGCAGATCTGATCTTTCCCTTTCATTCAAGGTTCTATGAAAGGAAGACAAGAAATTCTTATGGACTGAGAGAGAGACCTAGTTGGTGGTAGGTTGATGAATTTAGGAATGTCATTATGGGCATTAACTTTCTAAGGTTCCAATATTTCTTTGGAGGGGTTAAGAGCAGGGGTGTCAAACATAAGGGCCGGGAGCCAGATGCAGCCCTCAGAAGTTTTTTATCCGGCCCTCAGGCTCTCAGCTGCTGAGGTGTTACAGCTGAAATGGCAGCCCACGTGAAAATTGGGCTTTCCCAAATCTTGAACTATGATCAAGATTTGTGATTTTCTCTTCTGTCATTTGCAGTTAATGAGTTTCTATATGAGAACAGGGTCTGATTTCTGGCCATTAGCTGCTTAATGATGTCACTTTCTGCTTAATGACATCACATCCAGCCCTCAACTGGAGCCCTGAATGCTAACTTCGGCCCTCTGTATGAAACACGTTCGACACCCCTGGTTTAGCATGTCAGGAAAGAGTAGAGGGGAAAATATCATATCCTCTCGACGGTATTCAGTTTTCAAAAACGTAGATTTGGAGTGGATGTCCAACTATTCCTTTTCATTCCATTTAAAATTAAAATGTAATGGATTCTGACCAAGTGTTACGAATATCTATTCTAAAGGTATGATGTTGAAATATTAAGTCACCGCAGCTACCCAAACGTTTTGATTTCAGAACACACATCTGCACAATTTAATACATTAAAACCAAATCTTATTAAAGGGGAAAACAGCTCACTGAGGCTGCGATCCTACCCACGCTTTTCTGGGGGTAAGCCCCACTGAATGCAATCGGACTTACTTCTGAGTAGACATGCATAGGCTTGCACTGTTAAGCTGGAGCACCACTGAAAGATCTGGCTTCTCTGACTTCTGGAAACCATAGCTGCAGCTACTGTTATGTGACTGTCTTTGGCATACTAAGCCCAACCATTTCTTCCATGACTAGGTGAATCAAGGAACCCCATGAGGCAGGCTGGCAGCAATTTATATTTATGGATCCTGTTTGCAATCCGTCCATGGAGACCTCTGAAAAAGATCAGTACGACGTATTGTTCCAAGCCAGATGTAAAGCCAGGTGGGGTGGGGATATCCATGATAAAATATAGACGTCACAATTTTGTGGTCATTGTTAAGAGTTTTCTGTCATCCATTTTGCACTGTAAATATACTTCTTATGTCAAGTACTGCATTTTTTGTTTGTAGCAAAAACAAATACAAAGACAGCCTGTTTTCTTTCTCAGCAGAATTCCAAGGAGTTATGGTTAAGAAAAGCATTCCTTAGAATTATTACTTTCCCTTCTTTTTCCTTTAAAACAGTGATTATACAGACCAACACACATTTTGCTTCCTTAAATGTTACACCAATTCCTGGGTATATTTGGGGTGCTGATTCCAAAAATGGCATCCGTTTTGCCCTATCATGTCTAGTTTTGGAGACATGGCATAGCCTCTTTAGTGAATGGTTCAAGCAGCTTCCTCATGAGGAAGCCTACACCATGGCTTCCTCATGAGGAAGCTGCTTGAACCATTCACTAATGAGGCTATACTATATCTCCAAAACTAGACGTGATAGGGCAAAACGGATGCCATTTTTGGAATTGGCACCCCAAATTCATATCAAACCACCATAAAGCTTGGGAAAAACTTTTCTGACCCTCAATTTTGTAGGCCTGTGTTATCAAACTTTGCCATAGTAAGCCTTCCAGAGTTTTAGTTTATTTTTTTAAAATTCATTTTAATTGTCCCCTGGTGTAGCTAAGGCAAAAAACAAAACAAAAAACCAGATGCCTTTTCCTATTTTCCTTTTGATAGCATCCAAGCAGAAGCACAGTGGGGTAAAACAAGCATGTGGTTTGGATGCACAAAGTCATAGACACAAGGTTATAGGGAAGTATACTGGATCTGACCCCTAGTCTCTCTAGCTTAGCATTGTGGACACAGGCTAGCAGTTGCTTCCCAAAGTTTCAGACTGGATTCTTTCTCTGCCCTACCTGAAGGTGCCAAGAATTAGAACTGAGGGAGTGTAAGAGGGTGATGTAGCATCACTACATTGTGGCATGAACATTCCTCCACCGTTTGCTGACCTGTGTGGGTTGTGTGGTCCTTGAGTCCCCTATTGTGGTGAGGTGGAGGCTCCACATGGGTGTCAGCGAGAGGAGGGAAAGATACTTGCAATAAGAATTCTGAGAAGACCCAGTATCTTGTCCTATGTGGAATGAGGTATATGAGTGCCCCCATTGTGCACCAACTGCCCTTTCACCCTGGTTCCCAACACCAAAGTTCCCTCTTGGGAGTCCAGGGAAGTGAAGCCTCATGCTGCAGTCCCTGTGATCTGACAGGGTCTGTCCTTGAGCAGGGCTTACATGTTGGGCTGGATGTGCTGAGATTGGCTGCCAGATATATGTATCTCATGGTCCTTTGGCATGGAGAGGCTGGCTGGGGTGGGGAGTGAGAGGTGTTCTGCTTTTGTGTTTGTTTTGGCTTCTGCATTGCTTCTTGTGGGATTTCTCTGATCTCTGCCAGGTCTGTTGCTGCTGTGGTGTTTTACAACTCTTGGGGGCATGTCCATTTTGTGAAGAGGGTTTGGGATCCATCATCCATGGACTCCTCAATGCCTCACCAACACCCTACCCTGCTCTCCTCCTTGTTTCAGCCTCTCTGCTGGTAGGGTTGCTCATGGTGTGTGATGGCACACAGTTTTCTGTCCCATGCCCCAGTGCCCATGTTGCATCCATCAGCCAAGGGACTTATGTGCTGGCAGGGCTGTCTTTGAGCTGGTGTATGTAGTGATGTGCTAGTGTTTCTCATGGATAGGACATTTTAACCATGTGAGGTTGCAATCCTATGCACTTTCCTGGGAGTAAGCCCAACATTAACACAATGGAGCTTATTTCTGAGTAGACCTGCATAGGATTGTACTGTTACTAATTTAACAAATGACCAATGGTGCCACCCTAGCGAGGGTCAGGGTGGCAGTCTGCCCCAGATACCAGCCTTGGGGGGGGGTGACACCACAAATGACCCAACATCACTAACATGGCAGACATTAGGAATAACCTCTATATATACCATTGGATGTGGAATGTCCAGCCGAATGCAATGCAAAAAACCGGATTGAAGTAACTCCTTTCCATCAAAAGTTATGGCCAAAAAACTGGAAACAAAAAAAATGCATGGAGCCCTATGGAAAGTGAAACTGAGCCATATCACGGGTTTACTCGCAAATAGGTGAACGTGCCTTAGTCTATCTGAAAGGGCAGGCTGAAAGGAATCCAAGGACACCAGAATGGTTCCTATTCAATGAAAGCAGCCCCCCAAAAACACCCAAGAAGGAAATCCCTCCCTCCAAGCAGACAATGTATTGAACCCTATGGAAAGGAAAAGTAAGCCACATGGTTGTGTTTACTCGCAAGTAAGCAAATGTGCCTTGGCTGCTGGTCAAGTAGGGCACAGGGGAATGCAAGGCTAGCTGCATGATCCCAATCCAATGAAAATGGAGTTCAACAAATGCTGCAGAAGGCAGCACCCCCCCCCCCCCCAAAAGAATAAAACAGAGGCTTGAGCTGGTAAGGTGGGCACTGGGGAGGACTGAAAATCTCTGATTTTTATTTTGTGTGTGTGTGTGGGGGGGGGGGTGCTATTGCAGGCAGGCTACAGTGAAAATTCACTTGGTGAAACAGGGCTGGCTTCCCCTTAATTAATTATCTGTTTTTCTTTAATTATTTATAATTATTTTATTTTTCTTGATGATGTCACTTCCAGCCATGGCATCACCTCCGGTGGGTCCTGGACAGATTGTCATGCTAAAAAGTGGGTCCCAGTGCTAAAAGATTGAGGACCACTGCTTAACTCAAAACAGGCCAATGAGACATCCTGGGAGGGGAGTGACACCCTAGTGACCCAAATTCTGGAAATCTTGGCTTTTAAGATTAATACCATCATGTTATATACCATTTGATGCAGAATTTCATCCATTGCTTGTGGGGAAATATTCACTGCATTTATTTTCTGGCCATTGTTATTATTCATTTCATGCCATGACTATTACTATATCTCAGTCTCACCTACCTCACAGGGTTGATGTGAGGACAAAATAAGGGGAGGAACCATGTACACCACCCTGAGCTGCTTAGAGGAAGGGTCACATAAATATGTGAATCAATCAATCAATCAATCAATCAATCAATCAATCAATCAATCAATCAATCAATCAATCAATCAATCAATCAATTATGTCGTACGGGGTGACAAAAATTTATGGGTCCCGGGTATCAAATGCCCTGGCTACGCCTTTGCAAATGACTAATATAAGAGTTACTAACTTTTACTCCCTAACAGATCTAGGACTACAGTATCAGGAGACCCAGACAGAGGGGACAGAGAACTTAGGAACTCTAGTGCACATTCCTCAACATCTTCCTAAGAGGCAAAACCAGGACAGACGAGTGATGTGTTTTACTGAGGACAAGTACCAGGAAATAGTTAGAGTCCCTGATAAAGAGGGAATGTGAGTGGGTGGCTTCTTTCTTTTTGTCCCAATCTTCCAGTACTCATTGCAGCCTCAGCAGCTGCATGGAATCAAAATGTCCTCCTAAAGAATCATGAAAAATGCATCTCTTTTGTTGCGTTTCTGTGATTTGGGGAATACATTGGGAAAAAACCAGTCTGTTCCAACATAATATAAATTACCAGAAGTACAGAACTGTATATAGCTTAGAGTGCTGATACAGAAGGTTTTCAATAAGGTATGTAAGGTTATCAATTTGAGTAGTGCCTCTGAGGCCTCAATAAATAATTATGCCACCCCATTTTGTTTCTGGGCAATGTGATTCATTAACATATTGAAGAATGCGGCTTTCCGCATGCGCCAGGCACACCAGAGATGCTTCTTACCCAATGCAGGAGCAGAGGTCTGCTAGCATAATGAACTTTGGTGGACTCATGAGAGTTTCTAAAATACTAATTAAGGTGTAATAATTAGCAATAACATTAGCAATATTGAATTAATTCATGGTTGCTGGACATTTTCTGCTTTTTCTCCCCGCCTTATAACAATAACAAGAGTTGAAAGCCGACTGTAATGGCTTTAATGGCTTATTACTGGGTACTTTTCCTTAACCTTTTGAACTGCTCCCTTTCCTCCCTGCCATTTTACCACTTTAGATCGATCCAGAGGGAGCCTGAAGAGGCGCAAGCACTTCCAGGAAAAACAAGGATTCAATTCAGCATGAGCCACGTGTGTCCCCGAATCACAAGGGAGAAGGAATAAAATTCAAGGGACTTTTTTTTTTTTTTCCCCCACTGTTGCTTTCTAGGCAAATTTGGACTCAAGTTTTCTCAAAATTTCTTTACTTCTAGATGATGAGAAGAAGGTTACTCTATAGATACAATTTCTGAACAGGAGGCCTGTTCAGTCATTCAAAGAACACACGTGGAAAGGGAGGTGCAGGAGACTCTGCTTGAAGCTACATGCATTTATTGAAAGCCTGAACAAATAGGGCCCACTACAGATGCACATATGGGAATTTGGTTCAGGCATTCAGTGACTGTACGCAATGATTGAATGTGCTTTGAATATCTGAACAGAGTTACCATAAGGCACCAAACTTTCTGAGGGAACTATGAGTGTGCTGGCTGTGGGTGCATGGCTTGCTGGTGTTCTCACAATGTTGTCCAGCTGTGGCGAGTCTCCAGAGTTGGATACCATCTGCATAAGGCTGATGTCTGACATACATCTGGTAGGGACCTGGAGCAGAGCTCTCTCTGCTGTCCCACCCAGCTTCTGGAACTCTCGAGCGAGGACCACTTGGCTTCCACACTTCTGGACTTTTGTTGGGTGGGGGCAAACTGTTTTTCTTCTAGGACACTTTTATTTATGAGCAGGATGTTGCTGAACTGCTCTTTTATTACTGTTTTATGGACTGAGCTTTTCCTGCTGGCAGAATTAATTGGCTGCTTTTTTTTTGGTAACTTGGGGGGGGGGGTTATTGGGTGTTTGCGTTACATTTTTGCTAATTGTTCTTTGTGGTTTTAAACTGATTGCGGATTGCCTTGTTTTCCTCCTTGGCAGCAGAAAAGTGGGGGTACACACGCCCAAAATAAAAAAAGACTTAGATTTTGCGCATGACCTCCCCTCTGTTCATGAATTTACACTGTCACTGCCACGCCTTATTCCATAGAGCAAACCCTTTGAAGTGGGATGACAGCAAGGCAGTCATTTGTATTATTGAGCTCATCATTTATTAACCACCTTTCTAAAGCCCAAGAATTATCAAGCGCCTTGATCCTAAACTCTCTGCTTAGAAGTTCAATCTCATTGATTTAAAGGAGGCTTACTTCCCAAGAAGGTCTGCGTTATCTTTTGCTAAGAAGTAGGTTAACATCCCAATCCTAATGCAATAAGAACTGGGTTGTCTGACTATTGTAACCTAGGAAATCTACCCGGGAAAGCAAACAATGCATTGACACCCACCACATTAACAACTGCTCATTGTTAACAAGGCATCAATTATTTAAGGATCTTCTGTATTTCTATGGTAACTGCATACTTTATCATGCTACATTATTCCCTAATGAAACTCTAAAGATTAAGAAAAAGGCTTTGGCTCAGTGATGTGAATAGACTAATCCGGTGGCGATTTAAAAATGTGCCACTTGTTTTAAATATAAAACGCAGACATTGTAGCAAGAAAGGGCTGTAAGACTTTCTCCCAGACTTAACTACAGTGGATGCAGCTTTAAGAGTCGGCCTGCCCCCGATCACTTAAAGTAGGTGTGTGCAGCTTAATGTGCCAATGTGTGCATGCGCGTGTGTGATTCTGAATCCTTCTCCTGCTCATTGCACTCCTACAGCTCTTTCCAGCACTTTTCTGCCAATAAAGTTCAGTTTTGTAGTCCAGTGGGTAGAAGAAAGGACCTTGCAGACAGCCTGTGCAGGTAAGACCAAGTGACATGGGAAGGATTCATCATCCTCTGCCTATCTATGCCTTTGGCACTTTAAATCAGAGCCTCCACTTTAGATGTGTGTTGTACAGACCAGGCTTTAAAGAAATTTATCTGCTTCAGTTATATCTAGTTTGGGTTGTATAATTTGCCCAAGTTCAGTTCATTGCTCAGTCATGAAGCTTATTAGTGATCCTGGGCACATGGCAGCATCTCAATCTAATTTAGCTAATAAGGCTGTTATGTGACAATTCTATACAGGTATGCACTGCTTAACAATGGGGACATGTTTTGCAAACCTTGTCATTAGGTGTACTGCCTGGAATGTCAGCCGGGCCGCACCCCAGAATACTTTGCTGGGTTGGGAAAGCAGGAAGAAGACAGTTAACGGGCAAAAGTGTGAATGGAAAGCACATGAAGCGAGGTTTAGCCAGTTGAGCCAGCATGGAAGGAGAGAACAAAGCTTGCCTCTTGAGTTTGGCAGGATTGCAGTTGTCTATGTGGTCCAAATGCACAAGAGCACACAAGACAACAGCTACAAATCTTTCCCATAATCCTATTTTGCTCTTCAAACTGTCCTTCTTACTTTAGCACCCAATGCTTTGGCTGCATTTGATATAATCACACCAATATTACCACACGCATTACAGGTGGCAGCTGAGTTCCAGGCCTGAACCGCCATGGGCTGCCCTCCCCTGCCTAATTCTGTCCACTTCCTGCCTTCCTGACATGCCAGAATGTCTCCCTGTTGCTGGGTGCTGCACTTACCCAATCTGACAGCTGCTCCCCTCCCACTGGTGTGAAAGGCTATCACCTGCTCACATCAGCCTCAGAGTGGTAGCAACTAATGCTGGGCTGTTGCAAAGTGGTTTGCAGACTTTCGCAATGACCAGCAAACTTGGCAGCGCATGCAGAAAAGGTGCTGCTGATAGGTAGAATCAGACCCATGTTCTTTCTTGTTCTGCCTTAGGCTGAGGGTTGCTCTTCCTTTAGCTGACATGAATAAGTCCAAGGATCTGACTTCATAGAATGCAGTTAATTAGGTATTCACATGGGGACTGTGTGGGCTTGGTAGATAAACTTGTTTGCATGCTTTACATGGTTTCCAAGGAGTTTGCATCATCTCCAATGAAGGGATCAATAATGAAAAAAAAATGTTTCAGAGGAAAATGTAATTGCTTTCAAGGATTAACATTTTAATCATGACTATTCAATTAGCAGTTAATGTTTAGATTCCACAGTTTAGATCTTTATGCAAATAGGCCCATTGTTATGAAGATAACGGCAACAAACAGGTTTGAAGGGGGTGGTTGTAAAATTACTCCAAATGGGCAAAATTTACTGCCACTGAAGTAAATTCTTTATTTAATTGCACTGAAAGGATGATGTCAAGCATTTCATATGCCCTAGTCCCTTTCACATCAAGATGTAAACCAAGCTGCCATCAGGTGTAAAGAGACCCTGAATTATATAGGAACAGGTTAAAAAAAAATAGTAGCTTCTATGTCGAATGTGACCCATAAGTCAATCTGCTCACATGACATTGAAGCTCAAAAAACCTCCCTCTTTGATATTTGCTGATGACCTCTTGGTGCAACTTCTGCATGTGGTATGCTAGGCGTGAAACCCTTTTGTTCTTTCTCTTCCATTCACACATAAAATTGCTCATGGTCAAACCACTCACTATGTCCACATATAATACAAGCAAATAATAAATAAATAAATAACACCCAGGAGTAATGAAAAGGAATTTAATAAAGGTAGCGTAAGACAGAACACTAAGAGATATTCCATAATGATGTGGCTTTGGATATTGTAGCGTGATCTCCAGAGGGTAACGGTAATTGCTCAAGTCATTTACAAACAGATTGACTACAACATATGATAATATGTGGGACGGAAACGTGTGATAGCACAAAGAACATGAGAACCGATTGCAAGTCCGGATCTCAAGTACTTTCATTAGGCCTTGAGTACTGCTGAAAATTCAGTGTCTTCTCAGCTCTTTGCCATGCAATAAGAACCCCACAAACCTGTAGTTTAAAGTGCTGATAAGAACCTACTTCTTACTGTGCAAACCTAGTAGCCTGTACTGAGCAGGGTTTGAACTAGATGATCTTCCACTTTTAAAATTGACTCTAATGCATGTTTTCTCTGAACAAAGTCCCACTGAGTTTAATGCTGCTTGCTCCCAGTTAATTATGAATAACAGTGGTTCCCAGGAGGAGGGGACCACTTAAATATTTGTGGGGGCAGGGAGATTGTAGCAATGTGCTCCCCAGGATCATGCTGATGCTGGGGAAAGAGGGGAAGTGAAACCGGAAGTGGCATCCAAGTGTGATTATTATTATTTTTGAGGCTTGGTTAGCCCTGTGGAAGCAACTGTCGGGCTCCCCACACACCCCAGAGCTTGTTGCTGGCTTCAAGTAAGCCAGAAATTCCCCCCTTTCCCCAGAAGCAGTGCAATCTTGGAGATTCCTTTGTTGCAATCCCCCTACTCCCATTCCTTAAGGGACCAGAACTGAGAACTTCCCTGGCTCAGGGGCCACAACCCACCAGTTTAGGAATCACTGATGTATGGGATAGTAGTCTTATGAATGTGTACTCAGAAGTAACTTCCATTTATTTAATGAGACTAACTCTCAGGTAAGTGAGCATTGGATTATAGCCTTATGGCCCACTCTTATTCCTACTGACTGTCATCATTGCAGCACTGACTACCATAAAGCAGTCAACACTGTTGTAAAAGGCACTCCTACAGTGTGTTCAGTAGCGTGCTCCCAGGAACTCTGGCCGGAAGACTGGTTTATTGCCACCCGTGTGGTCAGCTCTCCTGCTGCCTGCCAGAACAGGTAATTCAGTAGGAGCGGGTGGGGGAGGGCAGAATGGGACAGGGAGGGACAGAACTGGAGAGGGAGGGTTAGTGAGGGGCAGATTGGAGCTAGGAGGGGGATGGGTTTAGTGGTAGTAGTGGCCACCGAATCTTCACTCCCTTTCTGGACCCAATCCCACAGTGCAGGTCCACATGGACTAGTGCCAGCAGTTTAGCTAGCACAGGTCCGAATAGACTCCCAACTGTTGATGGGACAGACTCCATCTTGACCCCTAGATAAACTCAGTATGGCAACTTTCTCAACTCTGCCCAGAAACAAGCTCTGTGTGTGAAATACGCAAGCTAGCTAGCTGAAATCAAGGACTACCGAAAGCAGTCAGAACTGGCTAAACTGGGAGAAACGCCAGCTAGAGGGTAGTCACTGAAATTATATAGCAAAATATGACTATATAATGGAACTGGTTGTGCATTCTGAGTTCCTCACCCTGTGGGGAGGGGGAACTACCTTGGATCAAAGAATACAGTTTTCCTTGCCAAATCCACCTTTCAACTCAGCCTTCTTTATTTCCGCACAGCACTTGAGAACGTAGGCTCAGAAACGGGGTGGCTTCTCTCTTTCTGCTTCACAAAGCTGTGGAGGCTTACCCCTGGGTAAGGGAACAATTGTTCCCTTACTCAGAAGAGTAAGAGTTGAAAATTGGATGCAACACTGCCTGCAGGACATTGGGCAGTGTACTGTCCAGTCACCGGTGGCCAACTACCTATTCCTCTCTGTGCATGAGAAGTGGTCCTTAATTCTGTTTCTTTACTTCTTCCCTCCCACAAATTTTCTTTCTCTCCAGACATCTCAGGAGAAGCGTGTGCCCAGCTGGAGCTTCTTGCTCAAGGGCCATCCTCGCCACACTTGCACACAAAGGAAAAAACAGGTTATAGGGTGTTCCTGAAGTGTTAGAGCCTCTGATCCTAATCAGAAGATGTACATATGCAGCTATGAACTGAAAATAAAGTATTTCTTATGAAACCTTAACCAAGCTTCTGCTCCTCTAGGTATGTTTTATCGGTAACTACTAGCCTGGGTGGCAAAATATCCTTTTACCATAGGAAGGGGGCTTTTCACTCTGCTACCTCTCCCTCTCCCTTTCCAACACATTTGAATCCAAGACTACTTACTGCAGTCAGAGTTTAGAGCGGGAACCAAATCATACGAGGCAATTCACATTTCACAGCAGGAGAAAGGGCTGTTGGGCTGCAGATAGTAGCAGAAGAGCAGGATATCAGTGTGGTAATAGATGACAGTAATGCTTTTCAGATATTCAGTCCAAGAAGATTATATGTGTGCATAGGAAGGTGTGCATAAGAAAAAAATAGTTCATTTAGGACTTCTAAAGGAGAGAGAGAGAGAGAGAGAGAGAGAGAGAGAGATAAGGAAGCAGAGTGAACAGTGATTCTACGCATAGTGTATTCCAAGTATAGTGCTCTAAGATCTTTATTTAAGGTGTAGGAAACATACATATAGGAAAATAAACTCAATGCAGGCAAAGGTTTGCAATTTTAAAGTCAGTATAATCCAATGCCCACACTTCTTATCATACACCATTCCCTAACAGCCCTGCAACTGATTAGCCAAATCAATCTTTGAGATGGTCTCCTATCTTGCAAACATCCCTGCAGAGAATCAAAGCCTGATCAAGGTTCACAGCACTGTTCAGCAGATGAAGAGCAAGTGTTCACTTACACCCTGTGGTATATCTGAGCAAACCCTTGAGGACTTCCAGTTGCTCAACCTTCCTTTTGTTTATAGTGTTGCAATCCTAAAACCACTATTGCAATCCAGAGATCCTATACTTTTCCCAGGACCATCTGTACCTTGTGTGGGTTCTTCAAATGTGGAAGTGCAAGACTTCTGTTTTTTTCAAAGGGACTACACAAATGATGGAGCCCTTCATTCACACAGTTTCCTGTAAATAAAACTAGAAGGCTCACATGTTGGAAGAAATCACACAGGGAGCACAGTAAGGAGGTAGATGATCTGCTTCCACCCCTAATAAAGTGAAGGGCATCCTGTCTCAACCACTCTTTTGCTCCTTCCCCTCCATTCCACTGCTGATGTAACCTGCCACACCTTACCTATCTTATGGGCAGTTCCTGTTTTTAGGACACTGTGATCTTCATTGTAATTGTCCCAAAGGCCTAGTCTGGTTCATAGTCTGAACTAAACTCTGGTCAGAAATCTGTTCTCTATCTCTCCAGTCTTCATCTGCACCAATAATTCTAGAAGCACAAGGAGGTCCTTCAAGTGCTGTTATGGAGCAGTCATCGTCCCTGATCTATGTGTGTGTCAGTGAAGCCTACAGCTATATAATTGAATGCAAGTAGGGCTCTCTCCATGTTATTGGCAAGTCTGCTTTTGCTTAGGATTCTTGATAGTGTGTAGACAAGCCTACATGTCAACAGTTATACACACATAGGTTTTGTGACCATCAGGTGAAGGTTAAGAATAGGGATATTGGCATGATCCAGGATTGGCAGGAGGTCTGGTCTAGAGGGTTGAGCCTCCATTTGCCTGAAGATAACATCTGAAGGTCGCCGGTTCAAGGCCACCGGCACCGTGCGACCTTGAAGCAGCTGACAAGCTGAGCCGAGCTATTCCATCTGCTCTGAGTGTGGGAGGATGGAGGCCAGAATGTGCGACCAGATCAAGAAAGAAACATCTGAATGTTGTGGTTTCTCGAAAGATAGAAACCTTCTTTCAAATGGTAAAAATCCCTACGGGGATTTAAATTTGCCTGCCTATGTAAACCGCCTTGAATAAAGTCTAAGGAGAAATCTGAGGACCAAGAAAGGTGGTATAGAAATACCTGTATTATAAATAATAATAATAATAATAATAATAATAATAATAATAATAATAATAATAATAATAATTATTATTATTATTATTATTATTATTATTATCCACTCTCCCTTCTACACACATTCAAGATTGCCTGAAAAGGGTTAATGCTGATGGCAATAGGAGCAAGGCTGGCCAGGCCACTGCAGTTCTGCCAAAATCACTCCTGGCATCAAGTATATTGAAAGTAGCAATTCTAATCTGAACACAGATACCGTTAAAGCCTTCTTGCAAATAAGAATATAGTCTATCGATTCTCTCTCTTGTTCTTCAGGTACATTAGGAAGAGCAAAATGAAGGTAAATTCATCCAAAGAATCTACTTCATTTATAAATCTGTGTGTATTAGGATATTGATCTTTTGGCACTCCTGAAACAAGGAAATCTGAAGAAATACAAGGAAAATGAAATTGTGAGCAGTATATTGCACTTTGCAATAGTGTGAGCTATTTGGCATCCCCAAATGGTATCCCCAGTGAGAGATGGGGAGTGGTGTGCTTCGGACCTATCCCTGATGAAACAGTAAAGTGATTTAGTAATGGGGTTGTAGATCCTATTGTACTTGCATTTATTTTCATTAAACACAAAAAGCAGTATTTTGTAATGCTATTAATCGTCTGACACGGTCAAGCCAAAGTACTGGAAATTAAGAAAATTCAGAGCCCAATCCTGAGCTTGGCATGCTGGCTCACTGGTGAGCAGCTGGGCTAGCGCCAGGCATGGACTGCTAAGCAGTAAAGATGTAAGTGGAGGCATGGGGGGAGGCAGGCGGAGGGCGGGGAGAGGGTGGGGAGGAGGCATTATGGGGAGGTGGGAGGCAGGAGGAGGGGAGAGGATGGGGAGGAGGCGTGCTGGGGAGGAGTGGGGAGGGAGGGAGGCAGATCCGGTGGAGCGAAGCCTGACATGGAGACACTTGATTCACTGCCGACCTTGCAGGGCTACTCCGTTTACCTGGGGGAAGGGGACAAAAGTCCCCTTCTCCTGAGGAGCTGCTGGCAGCTGCCTGGGGCATGTAGGATGCGGCGGCAGCCATTTTTGGTGTGGCTGCAGCCTTGCATCCTGGGCAGCTCAGGATTGGGCTGTTAGATCCTGACCCTAAACACATTAACTTGGAAGTAAGTGCCATGATTTTAATTTAACAAAGAAATTGTTATTGTGAGCCTTTTAAAAAAACTATTGTTCAAAGTCTTGTGAGAATTTATACTGAATTTGCATTTAAAATAGGAACTGAAAAGAACAGACCATGGAAATACCATCCAAGTCCCAGGATTTTTCACACACACACACACACACACACTTTCCAGGCTTCATGTCAAAAAGAGATAATATATCCTCCATTGCTCAACAAAATCTCTGTTTTTATTCTCTTGACTGTTCTCAGAATGATAAACTTCTAGTTAGAGCTCTGCCTCAAATCGACAGCACCATCTGTTGTAAATGGAGCTGCTAAAATTATTCCAATTGATTGAATATTCCCCAGTGTATTGACACTGGCTGTGCGGATGTGTTAGATTAATGATATTTGGAACAAATATTCACATGTACAGTGGCAGATGTTTCTCATTTTACTCAGGAAATCAAAAAAGTCATCCAGAGTATCCCTCCTTAAATAAGACTGAAGAGAATGACATTGGGCCCAATCCTAGTCAACATTCCAGTCCCAGTGCAACCGCAATGCAGCCCTGAAGAAAGGGAACACACATTCCCTTACCTGGAGAAGGCCTCCATGACTGTTCCCCTACTACAGACTGTAGCACATGCCTTGTTGGCATGGCTGCATGAGTGCTGGAAGATTGAATGGGATACAGCCCACAGTCGTTTTTGCCCTTTGTACGTACGCGTAATCAATGTGGCCTATCTTTTTGCCTCTTATTATTTAAATACTATTTAATGTTTCTCTGGGAGGAGCCAGGGGCACAGTTTAGCTTAAAAAGGTATCCACAGGTGGATGTGCCAGTGTTACTTACTGGTCATCCACTGGCGTAGCTAGGGGGGGCGGCACACTAAGTTTTGCAGGGAGCCTCCCTGCAGCATGCAAGTGGCTCCTCCCCCTCCCTTTGGGAGTCATTCGCCTCCGTTCCCCCCCCCACACGGCTCCAAAGGGGAGGGGAAGAGCTGCTTGCACGCTGCAGGGAGGCTCCCTGCAAAACTCAGTGTGCCACCCCCCCCCCCCGGCTAGGCCAGGGTGGTCTTCCATATATTGCTTCATACTGGTTTGATTCACATGGAGTTTTTCATAAGGGAAAGTCACCATAAGATGAATTTTCCATAAATTGCTATTTTTCATCCCAGCATAAATGTCCTTTTCTGTGGTTTTTTTTTTTGTTTGTTTGTTTTTTTGGTGCAGTGTCTTTAGACTATGAGCCCTTATGGCAGTGGTTTCCAAACTGTGAGCCGTAGCTTCTGAGGGCACCATGGTGAACTCACCAGTGTGCTGTGGGATCTCCTTGGCATCTGGGCACTGTCATCTTGGATCGCAAAAGATCTTGTGCCATTCAAGATGGTGGTCCCTGGGAGAACCAGAAAGAATTGGCCGCCACACAAAGAGGATGCTGTGATCACAGTAAGCTTGGGATTTGCTGCCCTGTGGGAAAGGGAATGAATTTTTTAAAAAGTGTTTCGCGGGTTTAGCATTTTGAGAACTCTTTGGTTAAAAAGCAGTGTAGTAATAACAAGCAGTCATAATAATAATATCAATTTTGCATGTGGAGATTTGCTACTTTTTAGGAATGATCCCATTTAGTGATAATTTGTATTTACTGTATCACGGAGACAGAACAGAAAATGCAGGCCTAGACAAATCCCCACCAGCATTTGGTGGTTAGGCAAACTGCCTCCTACTGCCACTGACTGTGCAAAATTTCTAACTCCCCTGCAATTCTGATGAGTACCCCATCTCCCAATGTATGCAGTCTCCCCCCTTCCCCAAGTGTCCCTATGAAGCACTCTTTGGGAATCACTTATATTTCTTAGGGATGACACCTCAAACTATAACTACTGATTTTTTTTTTTTGCTTGCAAATGGTGCAAATATCCTCCCTAACCTGTACCTTTCATGCTTTTTCAAAAGTTGACTTTTCAAAAGGCAGAGAGTGCAAGGAATAGAGGAAGGAAGCAGGGAGGAATGGAGAGGTAGTTGGCAACCTTCAGTCTCGAAAGACTATGGTATCGCGCTCTGAAAGGTGGTTCTGGAACAGCGTCTAGTGTGGCTGAAAAGGCCGATTTGGGAGTGACAATCCCTTCCACACTGGGAGCAAGTGCAGTCTGTCCCTGGCCTGTCTCCCTGGCTATGGGCCTTCCTTCTTTGCCTCTTAGCCTCAGACTGTTGGCCAAGTGTCTCTTCAAACTGCGAAAGGCCATGTTGCACAGCCTGCCTCCAAGCGGGCCGCTCAGAGGCCAGGGTTTCCCACTTGTTGAGGTCCACTCCTAAGGCCTTCAGATCCCTCTTGCAGATGTCCTTGTATCGCAGCTGTGGTCTACCTGTAGGGCACTTTCCTTGCACGAGTTCTCCATAGAGGAGATCCTTTGGCATCCGGCCATCATCCATTCTCACGACATGACCGAGCCAACGCAGGCGTCTCTGTTTCAGTAGTGCATACATGCTAGGGATTCCAGCACGTTCCAGGACTGTGTTGTTTGGAACTTTGTCCTGCCAGGTGATGCCGAGAATGCGTCGGAGGCAGCGCATGTGGAAAGCATTCAGTTTCCTCTCCTGTTGTGAGTGAAGAGTCCATGACTCGCTGCAGTACAGAAGTGTACTCAGGACGCAAGCTCTGTAGACCTGGATCTTGGTATGTTCCGTCAGCTTCTTGTTGAACCAGACTCTCTTTGTGAGTCTGGAAAACGTGGTAGCTGCTTTACCGATGCGTTTGTTTAGCTCGGTATCGAGAGAAAGAGTGTCGGAGATCGTTGAGCCAAGGTACACAAAGTCATGGACAACCTCCAGTTCATGCTCAGAGATTGTAATGCAGGGAGGTGAGTCCACATCCTGAACCATGACCTGTGTTTTCTTCAGGCTGATTGTCAGTCCAAAATCTTGGCAGGCCTTGCTAAAATGATCCATGAGCTGCTGGAGATCTTTGGCAGAGTGGGTAGTGATAGCTGCATCGTCGGCAAAAAGGAAGTCATGCAGACATTTCAGCTGGACTTTGGACTTTGCTCTCAGTCTGGAGAGGTTGAAGAGCTTTCCATCTGATCTGGTCCGGAGATAGATGCCTTCTGTTGTAGTTCCAAAGGCCTGCTTCAGCAGGACAGCGAAGAAGATCCTAAACAAGGTTGGTGCAAGAACACAGCCCTGCTTCACGCCGCTTCGGATGTCAAAGGGGTCTGATGTGGAGCCATCAAAGACAACAGTGTCCTTCATGTCCTTGTGGAAGGATCTGATGATGCTGAGGAGCCTGGGTGGACATCCAATCTTGGGGAGAATCTTGAAGAGGCCATCCCTGCTGACCAGGTCGAAAGCCTTCGTGAGATCTATGAAGGCTATAAAGAGTGGCTGTCGTTGTTCCCTGCATTTCTCCTGCAGTTGTCTAACGGAGAATACCATATCAGTGGTGGACCTGTTGGCTCGGAATCCACACTGTGATTCTGGATAAACGCTCTCTGCAAGTACCTGGAGCCTCTTTAATGCAACTCGGGCAAACAACTTTCCTACAACGCTAAGGAGAGAGATGCCACGGTAGTTGTTGCAGTCACCCCTGTCGCCTTTGTTCTTGTACAGCGTGATGATGTTTGCATCCCTCATGTCTTGAGGTACTCCACCTTCTCTCCAGCAGAGACAAAGGATTTCATGCAGCTCAGTGATGATGATCTCTTTGCAGCACTTTAGGACTTCAGCAGGGATGCTGTCTTTTCCAGGTGCCTTGCCAAAGGCAAGGGAGTCCAGGGCCACGTGAAGTTCTTCTAGGGTTGGTTCACTGTCAAGCTCCTCCAGCATACAGGAGGCACTGTATGGAGAGGTAATGGAGAGGTAGCCTAGATGTAATGGAGAGGTAGCCTAGAGCATTCTCCTTACTTCCTCATTTACTTCCCAGGAAGAGGAAAGGCGGCAGCAGAGAGCAGTTGGGTTGCCAACTGATGCAGTGGGCAGGCAGGCAGGTAACAGGTTGACTCTATGCCTGCCTGCTGCCAATTCACTACTCTGCCAGTCTATTGCTTAAAGTAACAGCTTCACCTGACTTCAGTGGGCAGCCCTGGGGAAACATCATCCCCAGGGCAGCTGTACCACAGGGAAAATTGGTATGAGCACTGGACAAAGGGTTTTGGAAGAGTTATCTATTTTTAATAACATGAATAGAGCACCTCAAGTAACTCTGCTGTCCAGAAAATCTAGTCACAAAATATAGATTTGCTTTCTCCAAGTAAGAATATGGATGTTATCTTGAACACTGTCCTTTGTACTTAACATTTGGCAGACCCTGAGTACAATGCATTTTAATCTGCTGAAGTACATTAATAAAGACTGACACCAACTTTACCATGTAAATATTGATTTTAACATTTCTTATGATATATAGGCTGCAGTCTATGCTGCAAACTTCAAAGATTTTTTTTTTTTATTGCTTACTCTGTGCTATTGCAAGTAAATACTGTACAACATAATGACTGCTGAGTTTTTGGTAAAGATGCACTTTATCTGGTGGCACACAAGCTGGTTTGTGTGTGTGTGTGTGTGTGTGTGTGTGTGTGTGTAAAACTCTATTAAACTGAATTATCTTCTAATCCAGGGGTGCTCAATAGGTGGATTGCGATCTACCGGTAGATCGCGAGGCAAAATGAGTAGATCGCGGAGTGCTGACCCCCCCCTCTTCAGGTGCCTCTGGGAGGAAATACCGGGAGTAAGGCCCATTGTACTCAATGGGGCTTACTCCCAGGTAAGTGTGGCTAGGATTGCAGCCTCACAGCCTAATCCTAGGCACGTCTACTCAGGAGTAAGTCCTGTTATACTCAGTGGGGCTCAAGGTACACCAACATACATTGTACACATAAGTGTTATATGTTATGATGGCGCGAACATTGTAAAAAAAACTCTGGTAGATCTCCGGGCCTTGCTGGGTTTCAAAGTAGCTCTCGAGCCAAAAAAGTGTGAGCACCCCTGTTCTAATCTATATGATAAAGAGTTCCCCTTTATTGCATTTCTGTAATTTTGGTGAATAAATCTGCTTGTGAGTAAGTCGGATTTCAAAGAAGTTTGGTTAGTGAATAAGTATGGTTAGGAACCTCTTGAATTTGCAGATATCAAGGTTGCATTGAAGTTTTCTTAGAACCTATGTAGATTATCTGCTGCTATCAGAAGTCAAGCTTGCACAGATCCCATTTAACTATTTCGAAGAAAATTAATTGGAAAGGCAACTTTTGGAAAAGTAGCCAAAGTACAAAAATGTATAGTTAGCCATTGATGATAGCAGAGTGTCCCACATCACCTGATGTGACCTCACCATTCCAGAAGTTTGGGGGTGATGTAATGATGTCATCATGTCTTCCTCAACCTTCTGAATGATCACCTTGGTTTTATTGCCATTAGCCCACCTCCAGTCTGCCTCCATTCAGCAATCTTCAGTTCTCTTTATGCAGAGTTGCTTCCTGTTCTCATTGGTGAGTGATGAAAACACGATTGTTGGCCAGAGTGTGTAGTGGCTGGGCCTGGAGAGCACAGAAAACTGCTGAATGGAGGCTTGGCCAGTGTGATATCACCCCCCTCCTGAGGCCCACACCAGTTGCACCCCCATTATGACGTCAGTCCCAATAATAGTGACTTTCAGCCAAATTTTGTTCCTGGATCTTTTTTGCTTTTCCCCTGCTGCCTTCATTTGTTCCACTTTGAACTAAAGTTTATGAAGTAGTAGCTAAAGCCTTGCTTATATATTTCTGGGGCAGCACAGACACCACCATCACCATAGTTTTTCCCAGGAACAAATAAAAACTTCTGCCAATGTGGCTGGGGTTCCTTGCATATTCATATGTCATATAACCAAGTCCTTGGCAGATCTGTGGCTGGCATGTTATATAGCAAGGGTGACCAAGCTTGCTTAATGTAAGAGCAACATATGATAAACTTAAGATGTTTCAGGAGCCGCAAGAGAGATGTTTGAGAGCTGCAATGTTTAGAAAAGCGCTTAAATTCTTAGATACATTTACTCACCATGAACATTAAACATGTTTTAATCCAATGAAGTCTCAGTTTATACCTGGCAAATACTTATAAAGCTTGAAAATTTCTTGTTTACCTTTCATATTAACTGGGATGCAAAAAGGATCTTAGCCAGCATATTACCAAGAGCCACAGAGTATATGTCAAAGAGCCGCATGTGTCTTTTGAGTCATGGTATTTCCACCCTTGTTAAGTAGACATACAAGGAAGCCCAGCCACATGAGCATGTTTTGCACTTTTGCTATAGTCCACAAAGAATTCTTCGACAATAACGGCACAATCCTACGCATGTCAACTCAGAAATAAGCCCCAATGAGATTAATGGCACTTAGGGCCCAGTCCTTTCCCTGGGTGTTGCTCCGTTTTGGTACGATGGTGCCAAAACAGTTCCCGCTGTATCCTTCAGGCCTGGAGAAGCAGCCAGAAGTCTTCTCAGGTTAAGGGAACATTGGTTCTCTTACCCCATTTAGAACCCTGGTAGCCCCAATGGGTCTACTCTGAGCTGCTCCAGCTATTTAGCTGGCACAGAACTGAGGAGACCTGTGTCGAACTCTGAGGCCCTGGAGGGGGGGATAGGAGTCAGCAGCAGAGCTGCTGCTGTCCCCACCCTCTTCCTGGTCCTGAACCACTCCCTCTGCCCCCGAATGCCTCCCAATTGCCTGGCAGAAAACTTTCCGCTGTGCAGTTCTGTTGGTTCTCCTGCTAGGCACAGAGGCCCAGCACCAACTAGCACTGGCCTCCCCAGTGTCTCTTCCCTCTTGGCTGCCACAACATACCTTATGGCATGTTTGCAACAGCTTTTGCCAGGGCCACACATGGGCTGCAGGTGATGTGCAGCCCTCCTAGTTAAGTGCATGTAGGATTTAGAGTCCTTTAAGGAGCCACGAGAGTACCTTTTTGCAGCCGCAAATTCTGGTTGGCCTAGTTTTGGTCTATGGAAATCTGTAAATATGGATGTTAATTATTTTACATATTATATTCTACATTTCTGTTATGGCCCATGGCTAATATGGAAATAAAACTGAACAAAAAAAATTGACCAAATGTGCCACTTATGAACAGAATTCAAACTGAAGATACTAACCCTATAACAGCAACAGTTGAATTTATTTGAGAATAAATGTTTCTTACTCAACTTCTCTTTGTAACTGCTCAAGGAGAAAATTAAGTGGAGAAATACACAACACTGGAGAAAATGGGTTGAGCTACTGTCTGTATTGGAATCTCAGTAGATCTGGCAAGGAGGTAGGGTGTGGTGTCAGCAGTGGCCCCTTTAAGGGTAAGGCCTGGGCTTCCAGGGAGTGTGCAGCACAGCTGCAGCCACTTGAAGGCAATAGGGCCCTCAGGGATATAAGGAGCACCTGATGAAGGGAGAGTTTGGTGTGGGTAACAGAAGGAGGAAAGTTTGAGGAAGGACAGACTGGAGAAATGGACTAAGGAATTGATGGCTAATGGACTGCTGATGGACTTTGGAAACTGCTGGAGACACTGGAGTTTGGTGTGTGCGGCTGCTGTGCCCAAGACCTGCTGAGGACCCTGGGTCTGCTATAGTGGTGGGAGGCTGCTGGCAGGAAGGAGGACCTCTGCAGGTTGAACAGGCGAGCTACCCTGGAGCTGGGGTCCAGCAGGACTGCAAGGCAGAACCAGGGTCATTCTGGGGGGTGCTAATTAGCTAAATATGGGCATAATTTTCCAGGCAGAGCTTGGATTGGGATTTGGCAGAACACTGTCCAATTCAAAAGTGCCTTTGTGGATGAAGTTATCTTAAACTGGCCTGTTCACCATAGCTAGTATTGTGAATAACACAGAGCCTGTGCTTGCCTCTATTTGTAGTAATATATATGCTTACAAACGTTGAGATTTCTTGACTTGGAAATAGGGTGTGTTCTGGTAGGAAGTCCTGAAAAATATAATTATTACACACTAGTTTCCACAGCCAGTATTCATTGGCTTAAGTGGAGCTTTAAGAAGTGTGATTTGTAGGGGGGCGGAGCTAACTTTCAGCGACGTTGCAGTGAACTTTGGGGGTTCCCGAAGAGACTGCAAAATAGTTATGTTTTCATGTGCCTAAACAACTAAGGCACGCTTCGGTGCCAGGAAGACGGTACGAAGAGCTGAGAGCTTGAACAGGGGGGGTCCTTAGAAACAGGCAATTTCAAGGATTTCTCTCTGTTTTGCTCTGTGCTGAAGCATATCTATCCTGGGTGACATTTTTGAGAAGCTCGGAGAGCTGAAAACCCGTCCTCCCACGGCCTAGATACAACAACATCGCAGCGAAAAAAGCTATTAAGAGTGAGTGAACTTGGCTCGTTAAAAAGTTTTACTGAGAACTGTAAGTAAGAAGTCTGGAGGAGGAGGAGATAATTCAAGATTATTCACGCTGGCCGTTAGCCACCGGGGGGGGGGGGGGGAATAGGTGAATTGGTATTTCCCCTGCTGGAGTAAGTACAAGATTATATATATATTTTTAATGGTATGTACCGAAGAGAAATAAATAAGTAATCTTCAACGAAGGAAATAAAGTCTACCTTCATTTTCCCAGCAAAAAGCCTTTATTTAAGCCTGGACACTGCTTCTTTGGTTTCGGTTTCTCAGCAAGAGGCTTGAATTTTTTTTTCTTCTTTTGGTCATTTAAAGGCATACTAACCTAATTTGACTGTGGATTTGATTGATTTTTTTTTTGATATAAAAATTTGGAAAGTAGCCCTGGATACAAAATTAGAAAGTAGCCCTGCAGGAAGTGGCTCGAGTTGGTGTTGATAAAAATGGCTTTTGAAAAATCTAAAAGATGATCATGAAAGCCAGGCTTTGTTGGTGGACTTTCTGATGGATTTTAGAAGAGAAATGGAGCAACAAGTCAGAGAACTCTCTGAACAAATTGGGCAAATAAGCTCCTCCCTTGTAAACTCGCGGGAACAGATTATAAACAATAGAGAAGAAAAAAGAATGGATCAGATGTCGGGTGAAGTTAAAGAAGTGGAGTATTTTGAAATGGGACATGAGATGGAAGAAGCAATTGTCATAATAACTGAGAATCTTAAGGAAGAAAAAAGACAAAATGTTCAGAGAGCAAGTTGTCTCAAGAAGAGGAAGAATTTATGGATTGAATTCAAGAATAACAGAATGAGAAAGAAGAAAGAAAAACAGAGGGGGGGACTTAAGAAGAAAAAGAAGTAGGAGGACTAAGAGGGAACACCATTAAGAGAGTACAAAGTAAACAATAAGAAGGGCAAAATGGTTGAATAATAAATAGAATTTTTTTTTAAATATATTAAAATAGATGCAAATGAAAATTTGAAATATAAATATTGTGGAAATTAAGTGGTATTAAGATATTTTATTAATTTAAATTAAAGTGGATGAAAAGGGAATTTGGAATATAAGTATAGTGAAAATTAAAGTGGTAAATATATGAAATAAATTAGATGGAACTGCAATTTTGGAATATAAGTATTGTGTAAACTTATAGTGGTATTAAGACAAATAAAAGGGTTATTTTATAAAAAAAGGTAAATAAAATAAATTATAGATGTCAATTCATTTTGGAGAAAGTATTAAATCTGTATTTTGGGTTAATAAATATGTGGTGGATAAGCGAAGTATAATATTATTGTAATTGGAGATATTTGTTTTTAGATGTGATATTAGAAATTAAGAATCAGATAAGAGATTGTATTTTAGAGGTTAGTTTAGTGGTAAGAAGAGTCTATAAGTAAAAATCTGAAGCCTTTTTTGATTGGATAGTTATGGAAAATGATGTATAACATGTTATAAGAGATATTGAAGGAGGTAATATCATTGTAATTGGAGACTTCTTTTTTAGATGTTATATTAGAAATTAAGAATTAGATAAGAGATTTTATTTTAGAGACTAGTTTAGTGGTAAGAAGAGTGTATAAGTAAAAGTCTGAAGTGTTTTTTTATGATGGGATAGATAAGGTTAGAGGAAAAATATGGAATGTTAAAGTATTAACCAGTTGGGTTAAAGAACATGATTTTTGTATTGATTATTAATTTCGTTTGGATTAATGTTTGTTGTAATCGATGGCCACCACCCTCGTGTATAACCTATGTAGTCCTAGCCCTAAGTCTATCCAATTTTCCTTACCTGTATCTGTAATAAATAAATAAAGCATTATAAAAAAAAGAAGTGTGATTTGTACACTGAATGAAATTAAACTTCAGGAATGGGCATTATCACAGAATGGCTAGAGAAGGGTTGGTTCATGGTGCAATTTATGAGACAAAAATGACTGTAAAAGTAAGAGAAAGCAGAGAAAACAAATATAACTTCTGCTTATCATGGGGTTCACTTATAAGATTTGAGATAAGCTACCATTGATTAAGTGAATTTGAGGACTACTTGTTGTTTGATGGTGAGTGCATCATGATCGTTTATGTTTTAGGTGTGTTTTTTGTGTCACTCTTACTTTCTTTGTAATAAAAAAGGATTTAAAAGAAATAAAAAAATATAGATAAAATGGGAAAGGAAATCTAGGGTATAAGGTATCAGAACAAAGTGGTCACGTTTTGTAATTATAGGTACATGTCCTTGAGTAGATAAGTGTCTTTTGAAGTCTTCAAAACAAGAAATTGAAAAGAGAGAAAGAAATGGAACGTGTTGGGGGGCATCTCTTCTGATTTATGTTTTTAAAAGAACAATTTGTTCATCAGCAATTTAGTAACTATGGAACTCCTATATTTCTTGTTCTGAAGGTGCTAAAGGGCATTTTAATAATGTGTTTATCTATGGCTAACAACCATAATTAGCTCAAGTTATGGAATGCCCCAAACAAATGAAGAGCAGTTTAGAGTTGTTTTGTGGAACATTTTGTGCTGCTGCTGTTTTGTTAAATATTTGCAGAAAACATGATTTGCATCATTTGCAAGTTACATAAACCTTCAGTAATTATGGCCCAAGGTATTATCCCTAAGTAATTTAAGTAATTCCCAAAGAGTGCTTCTTGGTGTACCATGCATTAATCATCTGTTGTGTCTATTATGAATGCAAAAGCAATTAAGTTGATCTGTCATGAGAATAGGTTATTGCCAGGTTTGCGGAAAAAACATTTTTTTCCATTAAAGCACAGTCTTTTCTATGCTAGGTAAAAATACTGCATTATGCCAACATTACTTGCGCCTTAAAAAAATAAAGTAGTATTATAGCCAAGTTAAACAACGAACACTTACAAGCATATTATGATCTGTAGCATAAAGTGTTGTGTGTTAGTCTCATTCACAATGACACAAATAAGATTTATTTAAGATTAGTGCTAGCAGAAAGTCTGGCACCAACCAGAGGGCTACAGTTGACAAAAGGTATCAGAAATGTTCCCAGTGTACAAGCCTTGCAACGCTGAAAGCCAGTGTGTATTATAGTGGCTATAGTACAATATAGTGGTTGAAGATAGAGGAGGGAGATCTGACTTCAAATCCTTGGTCAGGATGATCTTGAACCTCCTGGGATTGTTGTGAGGATTTATTTATTTTTATTTATTTATTTGATTTGTATTCCACCCTTTCTCACCGAAGGGTACCCAAGGCAGATTGAATGTGGGGTGATGGTTAGAGTGGTGGACTTTAGATGAGGAAGACCTGGATTCAGATTCTCATTCAATGACCTTGGGCTAGTCACAACCTCTCTGTCTAACCTGCCTCATAGAATGATTGGAGGATAAAGGAGGGGGAGGGACCTTGTATACCAGCCTGAGCTCCTCAAAAGAGGAGTGGTATATAAATGTGGAATAATGTAGTAAGTATTGTATTAGGCCAGCTTGGAGTCATATCCAATGTAGTTTCAATACTACAGTACTTTCAAATAGCATTTAAATCATTCCTGCCTCAGGCAATTGCTTATTCTGTAGGATAACATTAGTTGTATGGATGTTCGCATAATTAAAAATATATCTACACATGTGCATTGATAAAACACTATAAAAAGTAATATTGATGTGTCCATATGCACGATTGTATTGAAATTCTTTTTGCGTGGTGTCTTGCTGATGTGCACGTGTATTCCCGCATTTTGGTAAAACACCGCACAAAAAGAATCTTGATGTAACTATACAATTGCATCAAGCTTTCTTTTTGTGATTCTCCCCCCACCCCCGGTCACACACAAATGTAGAAATTTATAAAAAAATTTCACAGATTGCATCAAGTTTCTATCATGTCTAAGATCACACCAAGATTGCTTTTGGGTGGGTTTTATTTTTCAATTTGTGCATTTGTAATGTGCATGGGGGAAAGACACATATGAACTGACATGAAGGCACTGAAAGCTTGTAAATGCACAGTGGTTGGTATAACATTTGGAAATACAAGAGGAATAAAGATACGTCGTAATGCCGCTGCCCTACTCTGAGGTGGGGGTGGGGGAATAACCCAACTTTAAAATCTGTGTAGAAATCTGACTGAGGACAGTTTTGGAACTTCCCTACGTTCTTTGGCTCAACCAGAACGTTGAGTGTGTTATTGTGTACAGCTGTCTTCCTAAAGTTTCTACAGTCCACCAATAGGAGGCAAGCTAAGACAAGGAAAACTGCAAGGGCATTTTCAGGATGATATATTGGAGGAGTTCTTTTATAATTATAAGTCCCATGGGACATAAACTTTTCACCTTGATATCTCCCATTTATCAAAGAATTGACTTGTAAGGTAACTGCCCTTCATGCTTTCAATAAATTCTCTCATTTAAAAAAGGAATGTAATTTTTTAAAAAGAGAGAAAAAGGAGAGGAGTCTGAAGCTTTCAGTGGCAAATGACATGGTATTAATGAGAGTTTAAATGTTTCAGAGCAATGAAGTCATGAATGCTCTGCTCTCTGCAGAAGCGTGCGTGGCCTCTGGGACACCAAGTGCCTTGGGAACAAAGTGCCAGGTAAGGCATTGCGAGTTTAGCATCTGTGCAAGGAGAAGGGGAAGGCAAGTGGACCTCTGAGTTTTGGAGAAGGAGAGAGAAGACTCCCTGAGTTGTGAGGAGAAGAGGAAGAGAAAGAGAAGGTAAGTCTACTCTTTCTAACTCTTTGTCTCTAACCTCAAATCAACCTTAAATCAACATTGAAATTTAGCTTTACCTTTAGCTTAGCTTTACCTAAGCTTTACCTAAATTAGCATCTAATCTAACCTGAGAGAGGGATTCTAAGGTCCAGCAAGTTGGGGCACAGGAGCTAGGTGAGGGCAATAAAAATAAATACATGAGTGAGTACATAGGTCTACTCTGAGCAGGAGCAGAGTCCTACTTGTGAGTAAGGGCCCAAGGTACAGGCACTTGGAAAAGTAAATAAAACATAGGAGGATAAAGTAGAAAGCAAGTTTTTCTACTTTGTTTAAATTAACCCTATACTTAACCCAAATTAAACTTAATCCAAGTTAGAACATAATCTAAAGGTTCAGTAAATTGGGACACAGGATCTAGGTGAGAGCAATAAATAAATAAATAAATAAAAAATTTAAATAAAGGTGCACACTTAATAAAAGCAGGAGGTATAATTTAGATAGGAAGCTAGAGCCCAAACTAAACAAAGAAGAGGGTAATAGGGGGAGAAAGTACACTTGGTGTCTAGTTTATAAACAGGGCAAAACAGGATTTAAACCTTTAGTGTGTAAATTCTGCCAAGCCCAAAAAACTCTTAAACCAGTGCAGTTTAAACTGAAATAAAAAGCAGCTTGAGGTTAAAAAACAATCCAGCCTAAGAGAACTGAATTAGGAGGTTAAGAACCTAGGAAGGGCCTGTTCCCAGCCAGCCAGGGCAATTTAGCTTAGCATAGTCATAAACTTAGCAATTTAGCAAATTGGCATAGTCATTGTCCTTTAGGAGGTTATAAGAGCCCCATTAGGCTAATCCAAGCACCCCATTCAGGAGCCTACAGAGCAGATTAGGCCCATCAGCAGCCTTTTCTCTTCCTAATCTTTTGTAATCTCACCTGGGAAGACCAGCCCCCTTTCAATCAGCAAGGAGGGAGGGAGGAGGAGCTAGCTATGGGTATAAAGCTAGTGCTTGCCAATGCGTGAGCCTCTCTGCAGAAGTGCGTGTGGTCTCTGGGAACCCAATGCCTTGGGAGCAAAGTGCCAGGTAAGGCACCGCAAGTTTAGCCTCTGTGTGAGTTCAGCAGCAGGGCAAGGAGGCCAGGGCCCCAGATACTGCCCTTTCTCTTCCCTTGAGAAGAGGGCAGCAAACCAGTGAAGGGTTTTTAAGTACCCCTAAACAAAAACAAACAAAATTAAAAAAAGCTATGCAGTCAGACAGCAGCAGCAGGGTGGGGGCTATCCAGTGTTTTGCATCAAGTGCCACTTGTATGACTATATGCCTCTGGGGCATGTCATAGGTGTGTCCTCGGTGCAAGGAGCTCCAGGGACCCAGGGAACGCGTCCGCTCCCTTGAAGTCTTGGTGGCCGACCTGGAGAAGCAGAGGCAGGCAGAGAAGGACCATGGAGAGACTTCTGGGGACGATCAGGCTTTGTCCCACCCACAGGCGTGCAGCTCCTCAGCTGCCCGGGTGGGAAGTCTCAGGGCTGGAGGGTGTCATCCTGGAGAGGAGGGAAATAACCCCTAGGGGGAGCCGCTTCACCAGGGGACAGGCCCGTATCCGCATGCACTCAGGATACTCCTCGGCAGGAGGGGGGTCAGGGGCTTCTTGTAGTGGGGATTCAATTATTAGAGAGGGGGGTTTGCGACGGATGTGAGGACTGCATGGCGACTTGCCTGCCTGGTGTGAAGGTTGCGGACATCACTTCTCGTCTACACAGGCTGGTAGATAGTACTGGGGAGGAGGTAGCGGTTGTGATGCATGTTGGCACCAATGACGTGGGCAAGTGTAGCCGGGAGGTCCTGGAGGCCAAATTTAGGCTATTAGGTAGGAAACTGAAAGCCAGAACCTCAAGGGTAGCGTTCTCGGAAGTGCTACCTGTTCCACATACAGGGCCAGCTAGGCAGGTGGAGATCAGGGGTCTCAATGCATGGATGAGACGGTGGTGTAGGGAGGAGGGGTTTAGATTTGTTAGGCACTGGGGAAGATTTTGGGAAAAGCGGGGCCTGTACAAGAGGGACGGGCTTCACTTGAACCAGAATGGAACCAGACTGCTGGCGCATAACATTAAAAAGGTGGCAGAGCAGCTTTCAAACTGATCCCTGGGGGAAGGCCTACAGGAGCGGAGGGGCATCTGGTTAGGGACTCCTCATCCCTATGGGACAAGGATGGGGAGTTAGAAAACAAGGTAAAGGCAGAGTAGGAGAAGAAATTGGGAATGGTAGCGTGATGGAATGTGATAGACGGTTTGACACAAAGAGAGGATTCAGGGATAAAGGAGCTAATAAGCAGCCCAGCCTGGGGCATTCCATGTACCAATGCTTTTATGCAAATGCCAGAAGTCTCTGAGCAAAGATGGGAGAACTGGAATGTCTGGTGACAAGAGAAAACATAATGGAAACCTGGTGGAATGAGGAGAATCAGTGGGATACCACAATCCCGGGCTATAAACTCTACAGGAGGGACAGGGAGGGGCGTGTTGGAGGTGGGGTGGCCATTTATGTTAAGGAAGGGATAGAATCCAGCAAAGTAGAGATTAAAGGTGGGTCTGACTCCATAGAATCTCTATGGGTTAAATTACCAGGCCTGAGGAGCGATGTAATACTGGGGGCGTACTATCGTCCTCCAGACCAGAAACCAGAAGGGGACCTTGAAATGAGGAAACGGATCAGGGAGGTGACAAGGAGGGACAGGGTTGTAATCATGGGGGACTTCAATTATCCTCATATTGACTGGTTCAATTTGTGTTCTGGTTGTGAAAAGGAGACCGGATTCCTTGACATGCTAAATGGAGTCATGGAGCCCACCAGAGGACAGGTGACTCTGGATTTAATATTGTGTGGTACTCAGGACCTGGTTAGAGATGTCATTGAGCTCTCTATGGTTAGAGATGTTACTGAGCCATTGGGGAACAGTGATCATGCTGCGATCCGTTTCGACATGCACGTTGGGGGAAGAATACCGGGCAAATCTCTCACAAAAACCCTTGACTTTTGACAAGCGGACTTCCCTCAAATGAGGAGGCTGGTTAGAAGGAGGTTGAAAGGGAAGGTAAAAAGAGACCAGTCTCTACAGAGAGCATGGAGGTTGCTCAAATTAACAGTAATAGAGGCCCAGCAGAAGTGTATACTGCAAAGGCAGAAGGGCTCGACTAAGTCTAGGAAGGTGCCCGCATGGCTAACCAGCCAAGTTAGAGAGGCCATAAAGGACAAGGAAGCTTCCTTCCATAAATGGAAGTCTTGCCCTAATGAGGAGAATAAAAAGGAACATAAACTGTGGCAAGAGAAATGTAACAAGGTGATACAGGAGGCCAAGGGAGACTATGAGGAACACATGACCAGCAGTATTTAGGGGAATAATAAAAGCTTCTTCAAATATGTTAGAAGCAGGAAACCTGCCAGAGAAGTGGTTGGCCCTCTGGATGGTGAGGGAGGGAAAGGGGAAATAAAAGGAGAGATGGCAGAGAAATTGAATGGGTTCTTTGCATCTGTCTTCACGGCAGAAGACCTCGGGCAGATACCGCTGCCCGAACGGCCCCTCCTGACCAAGGAATTAAGTCAGATAGAGGTTAAAAGAGATGTTTCAGATCTCATTGATAAATTAAAGATCAATAAGTCACCGGGGCCTGATGGCATCCACCCAAGAGTTATTAAGGAATTGAAGAATGAAGTTGCTGATCTCTTGACTAAAATATGCAACTTGTCCCTCAAAATGGCCACAGTGCCAGAGGATTGGAGGATAGCAAATGTCACGCCACTCTTCAAAAAGGGAAAGAGGGGGGACCTGGGAAACTATAGGCCAGTTAGCCTAACTTCTATACCGGGTAAGGTGGATGTTAAATGCATTCTTCTATGCATTCCTGGAACTCATATGCCGAGAAGCTTTTTATAATTTTATCCTGATGCAAATAATCAGGATTTTGGGCAGTAAAACTAAGTAAATATACCAACAGCCCAATCCTAACCTATGCTGGCAGGCCGGCACAGTGCATGGTTGGGGCTGGCTGTGGTGCAACCCAGGGCAAGGGGAATCAATTTCCCTTACCGCAGGTTACACAGCAGTGGCCCAAAAGGGACTACTCGGATCTGTGCCACCAAAATAGGTGGCGCAGATCAGAGCAGCCCGGCCCTAGATTAGGCCACCTGGAAGGGGGGTTAGGATCCTGCCTAAATGCCAGATCCTGTCTCCACCCCCTCCTGTGCCCAGTCTGCCCATGGGCCTGTTGGCTGCCTGCCCTACCCCAGCCTCCCATTCACAGAAAGAGAAGAGCACAGTGCTACTGCAGGTGAGGGACTAGGCATGTGCCACAGTGTTGAAGTAGGTGGAGTAGGCTAACCTGATGAGCTACAGAGATGTGTAGGAATAGCTGGTGGGGTGAGCATGAGAAGGTGTGCTCTGCATGCTAAACGTGGTGGTGGTGGTAGTGGGGAAGAGCATCAATGCCACAGAGGTGAGGAGTACTGCTTGAGTTGGGACATTGCTTACAGCCATTGTACCAAAGTTCGGTTGCCCTTCTTCATTTTCAGAGTTGCTTCTATTTGCTTCAAATGAGGTGCCTGGGTAAAGTGACCAATGCTAGAACACATGACTCCATGTGGTGGACGTGCTTTGGGCTTGTAAACATGCACACACATTCTGTGCCACAGGGCTGACTTCAGGGCAGCATGACAAATTCTGCCACCCTTATCAGCCTCTGTTCCTTCTACTCCACAGTGTTCTGGCTCAGCACTCTGCTCCCTTCCATATTCCCTCATTCTCACTGTTCCCCTCTTCCTTCTGCAATTAAGGGAGTGGAAAGAAGAGGAGGAACGGTGGAGGTAAGCAGGTAGGCAAGCAGAAATGGGCACCCTCCACCAATCCTGAGGCAATTGCTTTCTGAGGCAATCGCTTCACTGGGCCTAATGGATGGACCAGACCTGGCCAGCTCCTCAGTGAGCAAACTGTGTGGCTCACATCAAGCTGCAGGTTGTTGGGGGCAGCAAGCAGACTCGGGATGCCTCGACCCTGAGTCTGCTGCTGCCTCCCTCCAGCCCACCACAGATGGAGCCACTTCAATCTACTTCTCAATTACTTTTAGCAAAGTGCACCCTGCCCTGCCTGTTTAGTGATTAAAGGGGCCATGTGAGGGAGGAGCCAAACTGCCACATTCCATGATATTTTTTCAGTAGCAGCAGTGGCACTGTGCTACTCGTAGACAAAGGCACGGCCAACCAATCTATGACTTGAACAAGCAACTACCCACCCGGTCTCCTGCTCCAACCCACAAAGTGGGTCAGTTTGAGAAATGCTGCCTTAGAGCATTCTCGGTTGCCTGATGATCATGGTGGCTGAAATTGTATAGCTTATGTCATGTGGTGGAGGAGGAGAGAACTTGCAAGCTCCGTTCCTTGCCTTTCCTTTCCTTGCTTTGCCTTACTTTACCTGGTTTGGGCCTCAGTTTTGAGATCTGATCCAAACTCCTCCTCCTCACCCTATCCTCTGTGGCTTTAGAGAGCTCCAGAGACCATCCTTTGCGACTAACCAGCACTGATGCTGGTAGACTTGACAGCACTTTTCCTTCCTCCTGCTTCTGCCAGGAAGGACAGAAACATCTCTGTTTCTTGGGCAATGGTTTGGTACCCCTCCTTCTTCTATGTTCTTCATTGGCATTAGCTTCATGAAGGGATACTCCAGGTATTGCCACACTGTTCAGTGATGCTGTTTGGTCTTATCTTTGGTTGGGCTACTAGCCACTATGGGGGCATCATCAGCTGGCCCACAACAAGTCAAGAGGGTCTGCAGTCTTTCATGTTAGGCTGCTTCTGACTCTGAGAGAGCAAGAACACTTTTGACACAGTAGCATTCTCCTTTGCTCAGAGCATACATAAACATGTTCATTTCGCAGAAAGTTCATCCTGAGAGTTAGGCAGATGCACCAAAGCTTTAACAAAACTATTAGCATTTTTCCTGTGATTCAATAAGGCTAATCAAGTGAGTTAAATAGTGAGAAGTGCACAAACAACAGGGAACAGGAAGTGGGTGTTCAAACTTCCTGAAAGATGGCTCTATCTTGCCAATTCACTTGGCTGTGAAATGAATGTCATGAAATTTTTTCTGAGTCTTTTAATTCTACACAAGAACAAAGCGTATCTGAGGTCAGTAACTGCCTTGTTATGGTATCTGCTCAGGACTCAGTATGCATGTTAATATTCTGACATACATACAGGAAAAGGAAGCTACCAGTGCTTTTTTTTAAATTCCTGTGAGAGCAAGAAAGTAGGGAGAAAAGTTAAGCACTCGTTGTTCTGCCTGGAAGCCTCTTTGGAAACACTGTCAGTAAAAAGAAAGTATGGCTAAGCAGTTAAAGTAGTTCATAATCATCATGCTGCAGCAGTCCTAAATCTTCATGCGCACAAGGCCAAACTGAAAACAGGGAACTGACTGGACTCAGTAAAAAAATAACAGCATTTTGGCAATAAAGCGCCTTGTGAATTATGATGGCATTCCAAGAGAGATTCAAAACTGGCCAACAGAATATCTACATGGAAAGAAAATTAATGGCATTTGAAATCAGCCAGGAAATGATTGGATGCACAATAGTGATCTCTGCAGTATTCCTGCATTAGAGCTGCTTTTCTCCTCTGATGTGAAGGTCTATGAAAAGGTATTATGCATATCCCAATTAAAGGCATAACTGGATTTGTTTCATCAATGAGTAGTATTGAAGGCTTGGACCCCCATCGATTGAAGGTAATGATTCCAGCTGGCAGAAGAAAAGACTCTTCTTCAAGAATGGCTTTTCAGGGTGCTTGAGGAACCTCTCTAGGAAGTGAAGGGGAAGACATGTAGCGCAAGTGTTGTTGCATTTCTATTGCTTGGGAGACCACCTAAAAACTGGAGGTGGCATGAATTGTCCTAAGAGGCATTTCATCCTGTGAAAGCAGTGGTGTAGTGGTAAGTTTTGAAGCGCAGGAGCTACTCATGATGCCCCTCATGGCCATGTCTCCATAGCCGTGCCTCACTAAGACTATACAAAAACAAACTGACTCTAAATTTCTGCATTCAAATGGTTTCTGTTCTTTCTAAAATGCTTCTCGCAAAATGCTCCTTTATAGTGCTGTGTGTCCTGTGTGATTGCAGCCAATGGGATCAGTGTGTTCTGACTAGCACAGAGCAGTGAGCACCAATTTCCTGCCTTATTTTTAGCAATGTCCCCTATATCTCTGTTTCACAGAACCGTATCCCCTACAGTATGGGAGGCTTTATTCTATTCCTCCTTTGATGTTATCACACTTCATTTTAAAAAAGGCTAATCTCCAGCCATTTTGGGACAATCTCTGAGCCCTACCTGAACTGGTATTATTTATTTGAAGGATTAACAGTCTTATGATATCACCAGGTACCACCACTGGCATCGCTAGGGGGGTGCGGGCCGCACTGAGTGACGCGCCCTGGGGGAAGGACCTGCTAAATTCACGGCCTTCGGAGCTACCCCATTGTGCCATACACTGTTGGTTGTGCAATTCCCAGCAGAGTGCAATGGAAAAAGTAGAATTGAAATAGCTCCTTTCCTTCAAAAGTTATGTCCAAAAAAGAAAAATGCACAGAATCCTATGGAAAGTGACAGTGAGCCATATCATGCATTTACTTTTGAGTAGGTGTACTTGCCATAGTCCTTCGGAAAGGGCAGGCTGCGAGGAAGCCAAAGACACCAGAATGGTCCAGATCCAATGAATGCAGCCCCCCAAAACACAAAAGGGAGAAGGAGGTCCCTCCCTCCCAGCCCTATGGAAAGCGAAGCAGCCTGATGGTTGTGTTTACTCGTGAGTAGGCAGACGAGCCTTGGCTAGTGGTCAGGCCAGGCAAAGGGGAATGTGAGGACACCAGAATGGTCCTGATTTGATGGAACTGAAGCTCAACATATGTTCCAGAAGGCAGCCTCCCCCACACTAAAAGGACAAAAAAAAGATGCTTGAATGGTAAGGGAAAGTTTTCTATTTTGCACTTACAAAGCCAGGAGGCTCCTTATCTTGATATGCTTGAAATAGAAGAACTGTAAACTGGGCACTGGGAGGGCTGGAAATCTCACGGATTCTTTTTTTTGGGGGGGGGGGGGTTATTGCAGGCAGGCTACAGAGTAAGCACCATTGACCACTATGAAACTTACTTCAGAGTAGACGTGCATAGGATTGGGCTCACAGGCTGCAATGCTACCCATGCTTTCCTGAGAGGAAGCTCCATTGACCACTATGGGACTTACTTCAGAGTAGACATGCATAAGATTGGGCTCACAGGCTGCAATCCTACCCACTTTCCTGAGAGTAAGCCCCACTGACCACAATAGGACTTACTTCAGAGTAGATTCACTTGGTGGAACAGGACTGGCTCCCACTTATTTAATTATTTTATTTTATTTTAATTTAATTATTTATAATTATTTATTTTATTTTGCTTGATGATGTCACTTCTGGCCATGACATCACTTCCAATGGGTCCTGGACATTCTAAAAAGTGGGTCCCAGTGCCAAAAGTTTGAGAACTGCTACAATAAGGTGTTCGCAAGTTGACAAGGGTGTGTGTGTGTGTGAGACTCTACAAGTTTTCAAAATCACTAAAATCAGAGTTTGGAGGAATAGGACCATCATGTTATCTATCAATCAATGCATAATTTCATGCAGAATGCAATGAAACAAACCACATTGAAATATGTGTGTTCTAACAAAAGGTACAGCCAAAAAACCAGTCGGCGCAGGGCAATGGTACATCATCACGCCCACCACTTGGGGCGTTGCCCTGCCCACTGCATGGGGTGACGCAAATCCTAGTGACGCCACTGGTTACCACCCCAGTACTCGAAAGTTTTGGTATGCATCTGGCTTGGGAATCCTAATTTGTGTTCTCTTTGTTTTGAACATACTGATCCTTCGAAATGAAGTGCATTTTCAGGATTGTACTTAATATCATATCCAAAAAGTATTACTAATAAAAATAAATGATTGAATAACCAGTGCTAAGATCCCTTGCCAAAATTCACTATTTATCTTTTATATACAACCAAATTAGAATTTACAGTATATACAGTATGTTTGAAGCAGTCTAGCAGTCTGAAACAGTTTTTATTCTAAAAAGCATTAGATTGTGATCAGTAGACCAAGTGCAAATTACAGCGCAAACTTAACTTGCACTGGAACAAACGGACAATCGCTTCCCCTTACCCCATATCACGCTGTAGCAGCCCCAATGGGTCTATTCAGATCTGAGCCACCTTCAGAGATCTGACCCCACCCAGGAAAGGGGGTCAGGAATTGATATAACTGATGGGTCCTGGCCTCACATCCTGCTCCCCACCCAACCCTGGAAACACCCGCTGCCCACCTTCTCCCACTCTGGAATGCCTCCCTCCCACTTCCTCCCCACGCCCCTCCCTGACCCCTGCGCTGACCAAGCTTGGCTGGTGCAGCTCACCCGACCTCCAGCATAGGGAGGCTGGTGCACATCTGTGTGCTGGCCTAACTCCCTTCAGAGTGGTACAAAAGTGCTTTACGGCACTTTTGCAACACTCCTGGGCCGATGTAAGGGACTTGTGACAGCCCAACACCCCCTTAGGATTGTGCCCTTATTCTCCATATGGACGAGTCCAGCTATATGTTTCCAGAAATTTTGGAACTCAGGCAAATACCGAAATGATGATGATGATAAACTCTTCGTGTTACATACAAACCAAAATATCAGAGTAGACCAGCAGCATCTTATGTACATGAGAATTCACCTATAACTCTAATAGGTCAATAAAGAGGAATATGAATATGCATCACTTGATGAAAGCCATTTTCTCAGTTCAGTTGATTTGAACACAGTTTCAGAGGACTGAATTGCTATTGCTCCATTGGCCACTAGGGGGAAGTAGCCATTATAGTACTATTAAGAATAAACATCTCAGATGTTTTCCACTGCTTTTTATTCCATTTTGTGCACAACTAATTATTGCAAATAAATTGTTGATACAATCTGTTAGTCTTTTAAAATACATACTATAGGTTTTTGCTTTTTTTTTTTAAGAAAGCCTTTTCCAAGGCCTCATTTATGGTTAAGTTTTCAGTAAAAACTAATATAGGACAAGAGATAAACTGCTGGATAAACCCAGAAATTATATTATTAATTATTATTCAGGACAATAATTTAAAAAGTTTTATACACATTCTTAGGTCCCTTTGGGAAGAAGGCAGGATACAAATACAGTAAATAAATAAATTCTTACACATGTCCATCAGAATGATCATATATGTCTCTAAGCAAGGGTATTGTTGAGGAAGAGTACAAGGGACATCTTCAAGAGAAGTAATACCATTAGCAGACACAGTCAGATGCTGCTTTTCATATTTGTTTCAAAGGACCTTAGCTGAAAAGAAAAAAAACAAAAAACAGGCCCAGATGGAGGCAAATTGAGAAATTTGCCTAAGGCATATATTAATGTCCAGGCCATCATCTTACCCAAGAGCTATGTGAGAGAAAGAATACGGCTCATGTTGCATTAAGGCTACAATCCTATGTGAACTTACCTCAGAGTAACAGCCCAATCCTATTGATGCTACTGTGCCGTGGTACAGTGGTGCCAAAATGGACTCTGCTGTATCCTGCAGGGCCAAGGAGGCAGACAGAGGTCTCTTTAGGGTAAGGGAACATAAGTTACTTTACCCCATTTTGGGCCCAGGCAACCCTTATGGGTCTACTCGATCTGCACCAGCTTAATCGCTAGTGCTGATTTGAGTGACCCTTGTAGGGCTTTCTGGCATGGGAAGGGGGATAGGATAGCCTCTGTTGCTGCCCCCACTGCCCTACTGGGCCCGAATCACCCCTGGGCAGCCCTCCCCCACCCAAAACACCCCCTCTCCACCCCTGTTCTGCCCTCCCCACTGCCCAGTGGTTCACTTACCACTATTAGTGGGCAATGCTACCGTGCCAGCAGAGGCCTGCTGTTGCAGGGTCTCTCCGTCCATGGCACTGTCTGTACAACCACAACATATTTTAAAGCATGATTGCAGCATCGTGTGTGTCAGTTTCGTCGGCATTACCCAGCATAGGATCAGGCTGTTCATCCTATTGAACATAGTCAAAGTTACTTCTGTGTAAGTTTGCTTAGCCTAGTATGCCAATATAATTTTTATATTTATTTAGGGCATTTTTTCATCCTTTTTTCCCTATCTTTTGTATATTTGTTTAAAACATAATAATTGCAACATCCTCCAAGAGTTTGGGATGAAATGAACTTGATCTTTAAAAGAAGTAAGTAAAGTTTCACATTCTAGAAACTAAGTGGCAGAAGGAGGTGTTCTAATGGACAAATTTAAAGTTGATTATTTATGTCAGGGGTGCTCACACTTTTTTGGTTCAAGAGCTACTTTGAAACCCAGTAAGGCCTGGAGATCTACCAGAGTTTTTTTTACAATGTTCGCGCCATCATAACATATCACATTTATGTGTACAATGTATGTTGGTTTACCTTGAGCCCCACTGAGTTTAACAGGACTTACTCCTGAGTAGACATGCCTAGGATTAGGCTGTGAGGCTGCAATCCTAGCCACACTTACCTGGGAGTAAGCCCCATTGAGTACAATGGGCCTTACTCCTGGCGTTTCCTCCCAGAGGCACCTGAAAGGGGGGGGGTCGGCACTCCACGATCTACTCATTTTGCCTTGTGATCTACCGGTAGATCGCAATCCACCTATTGAGCACCCCTGATTTATGTTATACTCTTAAGGGGGTGTAGCTGTGTAGGGGTGGCTATAGTATAGAGCAGCCATTTTCAACCACTGTGCTGTAGCACACTAGTGTGCTGCGAGTGGTTCGCAGGTATGCCACAGGAATTTGGGGGAAGGTCATTTATTAATAGGGCCAATGGGTGATGTGATCCCCCACTGGCAGTATGTTGTGCCTTGTCAATTGTCAAAAACCTGGTGGTGTGCCTTGACCATTTTAGTGCCTTGTCAGTGTGCCGTGAGATGAAAAAGGCTGAAAATCACTGGTATAGAGAATGCCATGACAAATTTCTGCCCTTTGACATTTAATTTACCACTGTCTCTAAACATTAGTACAGATATATTATTAGGTATTCGCTGCCATTACATGTCCCTAGATTGGACTTATTAGCATCAGAAGGACTAGCACAAGAGTATCTTGGTGCAAAACAGCTACTAAAACGAATGCTAATCCTAGCAATACCAGTTGATTGGGAATATGCAAAATAAATATGCAAAGGAAGAAAAAATGATTTGTTTGTTTTCCTTATTTCGTAAGCACTGTTGGTCTCAAAGACGTCCAAGGCAGCATAAAATGACTCAAAGAACAAAAGTAAAACAATCAAATGCAACCCAATAAAGCCACAGACCGTAGTGAAAGAAAAGAAAAAAATGTAAGAAAATACATAGAAACATAAACGCCGTAATAGCAGCAGCAGCAAATATTGAATGTAAGAAGTCACCTTCTTGTGTGTCACATCATTGGTCCATTTAGCTCGCAGACTGGCAATGGCTCTCCAGTTGTGAGTCTTTCTCATTCTTATCAAGAGATATTAAGAGGACTGAACCTGGGACCTTCTGAATGCAAAGCAGGTGCCAAATCTCTTAGCTGTGGATAGTCCCATATAGGACTATGCAGGGCCTAATTCTGCAAGGTCCTTGCCTGCCCCCAAGCATTTGATTTGTAGGGGGCCCTTCACGGCCCCTCACTGCAGTGAGTGGTGGTGACCAGGTGCTGCACTGGTGACCAGGTGCTGCACCTCACCCAGAAGTAGATTGGCAGTGACACGCTGCTGATGTCAAGTTACTGCCAACTGTTTCCAGAAGCAGGAGTGGACAGAAGGGCTCAACTAGCAGCACTGACTTCTCCATGGAGTCTTACCTTCATGCAAAGTACTAGCTGCAGTTGCAGGCGACCTGATCTCTGACACAGTGCGGGGGGAGGGCAGTTGAGGGGCCCAATTGGGCTGAATCAGTCCAATTGGGCTAAAGCTGATCCTGCTCTTGTACTGAGGTTGGAGCAATCCAAGTCTCTGCATCAGCAAAGACACCCATAGAATTGGATGCTAGCTCTCTGATGATGATATGAAGACACAAATTACAGCCTCACTGTAGTGCTTGCACATGACCATAAGAACATAAGAACAGCCCCACTGGATCAGGCCATAGGCCCATCTAGTCCAGCTTCCTGTATCTCACAGCGGCCCACCAAATGCCCCAGGGAGCACACCAGATAACAAGTGGCCTCATCCTGGTGCCCTCCCCTGCATCTGGCATTCTGACATAACCCATTTCTAAAATCAGGAGGTTGCGCATACACATCATGGCTTGTACCCCGTAATGGATTTTTCCTCCAGAAATTTGTCCAATCCCCTTTTAAAGGCATCCAGGCTAGACGCCATCACCATATCCTGTGGCAAGGAGTTCCACAGACCGACCACACGCTGAGTAAAGAAATATTTTCTTTTGTCTGTCCTAACTCTCCCAACACTCAATTTTAGTGGATGTTCCCTGGTTCTGGTGTTATGTGAGAGTGTAAAGAGCATCTCCCTATCAACTCTGTCCATCCCCTGCATAATTTTGTATGTCTCAATCATGTCCCCTCTTCAGGCGTTTCTTTTCTAGGCTGAAGAGGCACAAACGCTGTAGCCTTTCCTCATAAGGAAGGTGCCCCAGCCACGTAATCATCTTAGTCGCTCTCTTTTGCACCTGTTCCATTTCCACTATGACTTTTTTGAGATGTGGCGACCAGAACTGGACACAATACTCCAGGTGTGGCTTTACCATCGATTTGTACAACGGCATTATAATACTAGCTGTTTTGTTCTCAATACCTTTTCTAATGATCCCAAGCATAGAATTGGCCTTCTTCACTGCCGCCGCACATTGGGTCGACACTTTCATCGACCTGTCCACCACCACCCAAAGATCTCTCTCCTGATCTGTCACAGACAGCTCAGAACCCATCAGCCTATATGTAAAGTTTTGATTTTTTGCCCCAATGTGCATGACTTTACACTTACTGACATTGAAGCGCATCTGCCATTTTGCTGCCCATTCTGCCAGTCTGGAGAGATCCTTCAGGAGCTCCTCACAATCACTTCTGGTCTTCACCACTCGGAAAAGTTTGGTGTCGTCCATAAACTTTGCAACCTCACTGCTCAACCCTGTCTCCAGGTCATTTATGAAGAGGTTGAAAAGCACCGGTCCCAGGACAGATCTTTGGGGCACACCGCTTTTCACCTCTCTCCATTGTGAAAATTGCCCATTCTCTGTTTCCTGGCCTCCAACCAGTTCTCAATCCATGAGAGGACCTGTCCTCTAATTCCCTGACTGTGGAGTTTTTTCAGTAGCCTTTGGTGAGGGACCGTGTCGAACGCCTTCTGAAAGTCCAGATATATAATGTCCACGGGTTCTCCCACATCCACATGCCTGTTGACCTTTTCAAAGAATTCTATAAGGTTCATGAGGCAAGACTTACCCTTACAGAAGCCATGCTGATTTTCCCTCAGCAAGGTCTGTTTATGTGTTTTGAGATTCTATCTTTGATGAGGCATTCCACCATCTTACCCAGTATAGATGTTAGGCTGGCTGGCCTATAGTTTCCCGGGTCCCCCCTTTTTAAAGATAGGTGTGACATTTGCTATCCTCCAATCTTCTGGCACCATGGCCGTTTTGAGGGACAAGTTGCATATCTTAGTCAAGAGATCTGCAACTTCATTCTTCAATTCCTTAATAACTCTTGGGTGGATGCCATCAGGGCCCGGTGACTTATTGATCTTTAATTTATCAATGAGGTCTGAAACATCTTCTCTTTTAACCTCTATCTGGCTTAACTTCTCGGTTAGGAGGGGCCGTTTGGGCAGCGGTATCTGCCCGAAGTCTTCTGCCGGTCTTCTGCCGTGAAGACAGATGCAAAGAACTCATTCAATTTATCTGCCATCTCTAAGTCTCCTTTTATCTCCCCTTTCCTTCCCTCACCATCCAGAGGGCCAACCGCTTCTCTGGCGGGTTTCCTGCTTCTAACATATTTGAAGAACCTTTTATTATTCCCCTTAATGTTGCTGGCCATGCGTTCCTCATAGTCTCGCTTGCCCTCCCATATCACCTTCTTACATTTCTTTTGCCACAGTTTATGTTCCTTTTTATTCTCCTCATTAGGGCAAAACTTCCATTTATGGAAGGAAGCCTCCTTGCCCTTCACAGCCTCTCTAACTTGGCTCGTTAGCCATGCGGGCACCCTCCTGGATTTAGTGGAACCCTTCTTTCTTTGTGGTATACACCTCTGCTGGGTCTCTATTACTGTTGTTTTAAGCAGCCTCCATGCACTCTGGAGAGATTGGACTCTTTTTACCCTCCCTTTCAACCTCCTTCTAACCAGCCTCCTCATTTGAGGGAAGTCCGCCTGTCGGAAGTCAAGGGTTTTTGTTAGAGATTTGCCTGGTATTCTTCCCCCAACGTGCATGTCAAAACGGATCACAGCATGATCACTGTTCCCCAATGGCTCAGTAACATTTACATCTCTAACCAGGTCCTGTGTACCGCATAATATTAAATCCAGAGTCACCTGCCCTCTGGTGGGCTCCGTGACTAGCTGTTCTAAGCCACAGTCATTTAGCACGTCAAGAAATCCGGTCTCCTTATCGTGACCAGAACACAAATTGATCCAGTCTATATGAGGATAATTGAAGTCCCGCATGATTACAACCCTGTCCCTCCTTGTCACCTCCCTGATCTGTTTCCACATTTCAAGGTCCCCAGCTGATTTCTGGTCTGGAGGACAATAGCATGCCCCCAGTATTACATCGCTGGACAAACCTGGTAATTTAACCCACAGAGATTCTATGGTGGAGTCAGACCCACCTTCAATCTCTACTTTGCTGGATTCTATCCCTTCCTTAACATAAACAGCCACCCCACCTCCAACTCGCCCCTGCCTGTCCCTTCTGTAGAGTTTATAGCCCGGGATTGCGATATCCCACGGATTCTCTGCATTCCACCAGGTTTCTGTTATGCCCAATATGTCAATGTTTTCCCTTGTCACCAGACATTCCAGTCCTCCCATCTTTGCTCGGAGACTTCTGGCATTCGCATAAAAGCATTTGTACATGGAATGCCCAGGATGGGCTGCTTATTCACTCCTTTGTCCCTGCATCCTCTCATTGTGCCAAATCGTCTATCACATCCAATCACACTACCTTTCCCAATTTCTTCTCCTACTCTGCCTTTGTCTTATTGTTCTCTAACCTCCCCATCCTTATCCCATAGGGATGAGGAGTCCCGAACCGGATGCCCCTCGGCTTCTGTCGGCCTTCCCGCAGGGATCAGTTTAAAAGCTGCTCTGCCACCTTTTTAATGTTATGCGCCAGCAGTCTGGTTTCATTCTGGTTCAAGTGGAGCCCTTCCCTCTTGTACAGGCCCTGCTTGTCCCAAAACGTTCCCCAGTGCCTAATGAATCTAAACCCCTCCTCCCAACACCACCGTCTCATCCACGCATTGAGACCCCTGATTTCCGCCTGCCTAGCTGGCCCTGCGCGTGGAACAGGTAGCACTTCCGAAAACGCTACCCTTGAGGTCCTGGCTTTCAGCTTCCTGCCTAAAATCCTAAATTTGGCCTCCAGGACCTCCCAGCTACACTTGCCCATGTCGTTGGTGCCAACATGCACCACAACTGCTACCTCTCCCCCAGCACTGTCTACTAGCCTGTCTAGACGAGAAGTGATGTCCGCAACCTTCGCACAAGGCAGGCAAGTCACCATGCGGTCCTCACATCCATCGCAAACCCTCCTCTCTATGTTTCTAATAATTGAATCCCCCACTACAAGAAGCCCCCGACCCCGCTCCCGCTGAGGAGTATCCTGAGTGCATTCGGATATGGGCCCATCCCCTGGAGAAGGGGTCCCCCCCAGGGAATTGTTTCCCTCCTCTCCAGGATGACGTCCTCCAGCCCCGAGACTTCCCACTGGGCAGCTGAGGAGCTGCACGCCTGAGGTTGGGACGAAGCCTGATCGTCCCTGGAAGTCTCCCCACGGTACTTCTCTGCCTGCCTGCACTTCTCCAGGTTGGCCACCAAGGCTTCAAGACCCTGGTTGCAGTGCTGGTACATCAGCTACAGTTACCTTTGCTGTGCTTGCTCCGCTGCACAGCATCTTTTGAACCTTCTGAGGCTACAGAACATCGTTCTCGAAAGTGACGAAAGATGCAGAAGAAAGAGTTTAGGTAACATGTATTTACATGTTAATCCCACCGGATGAGAACCACAGAAAGAGCAAAGGCATGATCAGATGTTGCCTTTTAGATTTTGACCACAGAGAGGTGGAATCAAAGGGCTGAGATTTACAGAAAGGTAGTGGCTTCATTGCCAGCGACACTTTAAAAGATAAAGTATTAAGGGCACAATCCTAACCAGGTCTACTTAGAAGTAAGTCCTATTTTGTTCAGTGGGCTTACTCTCAGGAAAGTGTGGTTAGGATTGCATCCTTAATCTGATAAATTGTCATGGGAAAAAAAGAACAAGTTGGTAAGAGCTACAGGTGGGGTCTCTTTATCCATGGATTTGACATCCATAGATTTGGCTCACTGTGGATGCCAAACCCCCAGATTGCCCCAATGAAGACCTCCCAGACACGACCGGAACATTGTTCCGGTCGTGTCTGGGAGGTTTTCAGAGCCTCAGAGAAGCCAAGCACCACTGCGCACAGCCTCTCCAAGGCTCAGAATGTCGCCTGGAGCCTTTTTTTGGTTGACTTCCGGTTTTCACCGAAGTTGCATTTGGAGCTCCAGAGGGCCCCCCAAAAGGCAGATTTCATTATCCGCAGTTTTCTGTATCCACAGAGGGTACAGGAATGGATAAGGATGCACAACCTGCATATTGTGCCTATCAGTAGTGACCAAAGGGAATACTTATATAAATATAAAGAGAAGTTAAAATGTGGGCAAAAGAAAAAACACATTCCCTAATCCTTGAGAGAATGGTGGATGGAGATTAATGCAGTTTCGATAGAACCTGCTCACTGTTGACACAAAAAAATTCAGCAAGGTCAAAATGCGATTGTATATCCACCTTTCCGCATGACTTTCAAACAGTTTCAAAACCTGACATGTTGCATCTAAAACTTTATTTCTGTTACTTTCACAGGCACACTAACATCGGGGGAGAGAGTACCGTTTTAAATTGTACATGTGAAATCAATCTTAATCTCATTGACTTCAGAGATTAAAATTGGCTTTTCCTCACCATTGTTGGCCCAAGTGAATTTCAGATTGCGTGTTGTACACTGTGATTTAAAAATAGGTCCGGTTCCAAGTATTAATTAATACTGCACCTATTAATAATGCAGTTGCAAATGTTCTTATTCTATTATTTCCATGTTCCCAAAATAACTTAGATAGGCCAGTGACTAAAGGAAGCCTCTGATGTCTTTGACACTTTTCCTGTAACTCTCCAAACCCTGTAAACATGTAACAAAACCCTAACTAGAGAATCTCCTTTTAGCCTTCTTTTACATACCGAAATACCTCATTAAAATGGAAAGAAAATGCTGTTCTTAAGTACACTTTAATTGGCTTGAAAACTTGTAAGATAAACAATCAGTGACACAATGATGAACCGTGAACTTCAGATAACAGGCAAGGGGACATAATTTAATTCAAATCTTCACTTCCAATGTTCTGGTGAGCTGGTGCCGCTGCATACTCTCCAGAACCCTGGCTAAGACAAAATAAATTCGTCTGAAGCAGAGCTTGGACAAATATATTTTTCTTCCTGCATAACATGTCCACTAGGATCATCCCATAGGATGATCTCCCATAGGAATGCACAGCATCTGTCCTCACAAGAGACCCATTCCAAGGCTCCAGTGAGGAAGAAGACTCTGCATACCTAGGGGAGAGACCACCACTGTCTCCTCCTTCCCCAGGGTAAGGATTTTGGCTATGGTGAAAGGTGACAAGGAGCTGCAGAAATAGCAACAGTAGCCATATCAGGGCTTGTTGAGTTCTCTGATTGAGAACTTGAGAAGCCTCTTACTTTAAGAGCTTGACTGGATTGGGGGTGATCAACAGCTTGCTCTTTCATTGCTAGTGGACAGCAACGTTTGATGGAGAAGGGCCCAGGAGGGGGCCCAGAAATTTCCTGGGATCTGACATTTTCCTTTCTACTCAGACTCGTTGCTTGTATGAGATGCTGGGGACACTACCGATGCCACATGGATGGGTAGACCTAGGCTCCAAAGATTTTTCCAGCTGTCGCTACCCTCCCCTCACCCTGCTTTGCCCCTCCCTGCCCCTATTTGGTTCGCCCATCACCACCCTCTCCCGCTCGGTTTCACCCCTCCCCCTTTGCAAAGGGGTCCAAAAGAAACTTTGTACCCGCTGATATAATTCTTCTCAGAGGCCCTGCATTGCTCTGCCACTGAGCTACAGTCATTCTCCAGCTCATCTATGAAAATGAAACTGTGAGAATTCCTTGGGCTTGTCCATTTTAAACTAACCAGTTAAAGTGACTGTTTACTCAAAAGGAGTCAGACTCACTACTTTAGAAATGTAGCAAGCATATTTTCTCCCCACTCTTATGCTCTATATGAAAGATTTACCCTACATTTCTTGTGCTGTATCTCCTCAGCCTTAGCTAGTGTTTGGTGAGGAATGAGAAAACAAGTGTATACTGAAGTTCTTTTTTGCAGATCACAAACTGCATATTAATTCTGCATTAAAGTAAGAAAAGACCAAACATTCACTTTTGGCAAACATACTCCTGTAAATACATTCCATATGTTTTCAGCACATCCCCAAGGGTTCCTTGTACATATTGAATCATCAGATTCATGCAAATAATGTTGAGTTAATTAAAATCATATTTAAATTGTACATTCCAATCAAAACAAATTGCACCTTAAAATAAAAACCTGTAATTTATCATCAGTGCTAACACAAAGCTCTTGTTGTACAAGTGGTTTGGGGCACTTTCCTTGAGAAGGATGAAATCGTGAACTACAGATGGCACTACTACTGTGTTGGTCCACTTCATAGTCCAATAACACTGTAAGAGTAACAGAGCAAGCAGAGATGCTCTCCTGTCATCACTTACAGACAGCACCCAAGGAAGGAAAGTTCTTCATTCTGTTCCCACAGTGGCCAACCAGATGTTCCCAGGAAACCCAAAAGGAACTCATGAAGGCAATAGGTATCCACAGATACCCTGTTTCTGAATGTGGGGATTTCATTAATACGAATAGACACTGATAGTCCTAAAACTAAAACCATTTGGTTTTGCATAGCTGGCCTTTCCCCTTTTCTGGTTATGCTGCTATCTTTTCTACTTCTTTTTAAAAAAGAAATTTGTTCTTTCTTTTGCTTTCCATTCTAACTGATCTTTTTTTCTTTTCTTTTTTTCCTGTTGGGAAGTTTTTCTTATGATCATTTTGCGTGCAGGGCCTCATTAGGTTACTTGTTCCAGTTTGACTGCAAGCGGCTTTGAGGGCCCTTTTAGTTGGAAAAGAAGCCCATATATTGAAATAAACACATTTGGCGAACTGCACCATACTAAGCTGGACTTCTGTCCCATTAACAGCTGGTTGACAGTCGGCAATCTAAAGAGCTGCTACTTCTCCCTGCCTCCTGCTTCCAATGGCAGTTCTTCTGTTCTAGTTCTGCTGTTCTGTGATCCCCTCCTTGGCACTTCAGCGCTCGGCTTTTCCACGTCTGTTCCTGAAGTGAGAAAGCATAACAAGCAAGAACGAACCATGTTTTGGAAATGAAGAAGGCAATCTTGAAGAGTTAGCTGGACCATGTCGTGGGGGACTGGATTGGAAAGCCGTGCTGATTTTAACCAGCTGATTTTTTTTGTTTTTCAAAAAGTAAACTACTCCATTGTGAATTTTTGCATCCATTGGAAAGGTATAGTTCGAGCACTCAGCTGGCTCACTGCAAGTATTATCATTAATATGGACCCCATATTAATTGCATATATATCATATATATGCAAAGATATATGCAAAGGTATACGGTATTTATCATATATATATGCATATATGTACACACAAAAACATACATATATACATACATATACATATATATTGCATATATCTATATCTATTTGCATACATATGTGATCATTATCATATATATATATATATATATATATATATATAATATGTATGTGTGTGTATATATATGTATGTATGTGTGTGTGTATATATATGTATATATATATATGTGTGTGTGTATGTGTATGTATGTATGTTCATTCCAGGAACAGTAACAGGTACATACATTGACTATTGAGAAAATTCTGTTTCCTATAACTGACATGCAGATTGGTGGAAAACATTTGAACACTTCTTCCCCCACCCCCTGGTACATTGTTTCTCAACTACAGGTAGCACTAGAGGTATCTGAGGTAGTGTCTGATGGTACATGCGGGACTCCTGGACACCTGCTGCCCAGCAGAGAGAACAGCAGCATGACACAACAAGCTACGATAGGAGGTTTGGCTCGATGGGAAGAAGTTCTGAAGAATGCTTTTCATGCTGGTGAAAGCCCTCCAGTCCACCCTGAGCCTCTTATTGGTGTTTGTCACATCATATCTGGCCTCCCAGCCCAGAAGGAACTGGCAATGATGTCATCACCAATTACTTCCAGTGGTATTTTGTAATGGGAATGTGCAAAATTTCTCAAGGAGATAGAGTGTGGCATCAACAGAGACCCCTTGCTCTGGCAGGTAAGCATGGGTTAATATCAGGGCCTTAGATTGCACTGAGTATGCTGCACAGCTGCAGCCACTCAGGCAATCAGGCCCTCAGGGACAAAAGCAGCACCTGCAGGAAGAAAAGGGGTGTGGATAGTAGAAGGATAGTAGAAGATACCAGGATGTGGTGCTGGTGTCTAGCCTAGACGCCTTTAAAAGGGGATTGGACAAGTTTCTGGAGGAAAAATCCATTATGGGGTACAAGCCATGATGTGTATGTGCAACCTCCTGATTTTAGAAATGGGTTATGTCAGAATGCCAGATGCAAGGGAGGGCACCAGGATGAGGTCTCTTGTTATCTAGTGTGCTCCCTGGGGCATCGGGTGGGCCGCTGTGAGATACAGGAAGCTGGACTAGATGGGCCTATGGCCTGATCCAGTGGGGCTGTTCTTATGTTCTTAAGGAGGAAAGCTTGAAGAAACTAACTAACGGACTGAGGATCTCTGCAGGTTGGACAGGCTGCAAGCAGGTGGTGGGGTCCAGCAGTGCTGCATTGCAGAACTGGGGCCATTGTTGGGGAACACAGGGGAGCTAATTAGCTTAAAGTGGGCATAGTTTCTCTAAGCAAAGCTTGCACTGGGGATCTGGCAAAACATTCTTCCAACAGATGGAAACACTGACCTAGTGCACACTGCACACTCCTTGCCCAGTGAAAGAAGATACTGAAAATGCTTTGAGGCTGCAGTCCTGTGCACACATTCCTGGGAATAAGTTTCATTGAACTAAATGGGGCTTACTTTTGGGTGGACATGAAGGAACCTGTACTCTGATTCCTATGCTTAAAAAAACAACCCAAAAACAAGCAAAAACTTTTGCCTTTCTACCAGGCAACATTTTTTTTTTTTGACATCTCATTTCCAACTCTGGTTGTTCATACATCTGGGAGCCTGAAAATGGTTGAATGAGTTCTGTGACTAAACCTCAGAGGGAAATGAAAGGAATTGATGGACATTCTAATATTTTTAGGGGGGGCAACATTGTTTCCTTGTTGGAAAAGTTGCCCCTTGGCTGCAGAATTCAGACTCCTGTGTCCTTAACAAATCATCCTGTGAGTAGTTTAACAGTTGACAGAAAGGAAAGGAAAGAGAGAGAGAGAGAGAGACCCAAGAGCTGGAATATAAATGTATCGCAGTCACGAATATTTCCATCTGAATGCCTCTAAACCCAAGATGTTAGAAAATGAAAGTGTTATTTACCCAACATTTGCAAGCGCAAACGTATATACAAACTGTCAAATGTACAGCTAGGCCATTACACATTTAACAGCTTTAATTACTGAGTGCTCTGAACGTTTCTTATATTATGCCATCTGGTACCAAGGAGCTTTAATGAATTTATAAACTTAATGGAATATGTCCTGCACATTTGGAATGTCTGAAAATTGGTTGCTAGTCTCTGGTAGATGACAGATTTATCAACACCAGGAAAAAAAAACCCAAAAAAAACCCTGCAATCTTTTGCTTTGGGCCATTAAAGAGTCAACCAATTGTTAACTTTTGGTAATTATTGCTTAAATAATTGTGTAGTGGGGAATATTAAAGTTTATAACTACAATATAAATTCTTCATCCAATTTCAAGTCGCGGAGATTAGTTCTCCCATGAAGACTAATTGTTCCAACTTAAATCCCTTTAGAGGGAAAAAAAAATCTGTTAAATTTATTTTCTGTTGTCAGTCTGGCCTGGTGATTTTTTCGAGTTCTAACATGTTTTGTAGTAATTAGACTCAACAAATTGCAGAAATGTTTTCTGGTAGATAGGAGCAAACACAAATGTTGCAAAAATTGGAAATAGTTGTGCAGGTAGAAGAAAAATAATGAACGCGTGCGTCTTGGTGTTAAAGCAAGTTTTGTCCAAATTATTCCATTTCCCAGTCAACTTCTTGTGACATTCTATTTACACAATGCAGAACCGAAACATGACATTTAATTTTTCATGACTTCTACCCAGAGGACACTGCCTGCCTCCTCAGTGTAAAGGGCTAGTTACAAAATCTCCATAGGAAAATGAAGTCACCCAAAATAATGGGACTGAATGAAAAACATCCTCAGTTTCCTATGAATGGTGTCCACATGTATTTTGAAAGTTTCAGCCTGAGTTGAAATGTCTTGTTAAATCATCTTGAATACTATTAAATTACCATTATGCAGCTTTCTAATCCATCTCAGCAAGATTGTTCATCCAAATTGTTTCTTTATCACGAATGCTTTCACGAATGTTAGTATCAGAGCAAAGCGCTGTTACAGAAGCAGTCAAAAAGAAATGGCAAATGTGATTCAAATTGTTTGATTGAGATCATTACTTTTCACTTACAACTCAATTCACTTACAGGCCAATCCTATCCAGGGCCAGCCTGGGCGGTACAAAACTGCTGATGCAGGCCATCTGTGGACCAGGCTTGCCGGAAGAGGTTAGTAAAGAACATTTTTGCTTACCACCTCCACAGCTACCAGAGCCCCTGTGGGGCTATTCAGATCTATGCCAGCTATCTTGCTGTTGTAGATCTGAACCACAAGGGTCATGTTGGGCCCAGGATGGAGAATTCAGAACCTGCAGATACCACTGCACTGAGCTCCATAGCCAATTCACCTCTGATTCAGCCTGATCCCCACCCCAAACGACCTCCAAAATTACCTGTCTGCTGGCTGGGACCTGTCAGTGGCTGATCTGCAGGCCTCTGTTGGTGGCACATGACCTTCTTGGCCTTGAACTGACCAAAACACTCTCCAGAATGGCAAAGAGTCTGCTGGTGGACCTCACAGGCCATTACATTAATTGTTGAAATACCACTTGAAATTCTTTCCCTTCATATCTACATGTATCTTGTAATTAAAAGAGTGAACAAGATACCAGTAAGGAAACAACAGTGAACTCTTCACCATTTGATGTCATAAAACCCATTTGTTCCATCAGCTGTTTGCTTAAACTTAAAGTAATTCTATGGAAGCCTTTTATTATCAGATTGTCATCCTATCATTGTCAATTATCAGATTGTCATCCTATCACACACAGGTGTTGCTCAAGTTGGTACTTCCTTGGCTCATAATACAAACTGACAACCATAACTCTAACCTTAAACACCAGGCAAGAATTATGACCCCTGAGTTATATGACTAGAATTTTATTGCTGCCCAGAGATTAATTCAAATCCTTCTCTTCTTTCAGGATAAGGTTGAATCAACCTTATTTGCAGAATGGTTAATGGAGCCATCAGCATAACTGGCAAGTATGAAATTTGGATCTGGGCGCAGGGCTTTTTTTTCTAATGGAACGCGGGGGGACGGAGTTCCGGAACCTTTTTGCAGGGGCCCCTCCCCTTTGGAGGCATTTCAGGAGGGGGGAGCAAAATAGAGGCATTTGCTAGGTGGGTGCTGGCGGGTGCAGGGTGGGTGGGCGCCTGGCCCCTGCCTGACCGCACAACCGCACAACGACCCCCTCCTGCCCCATCTCCAAGCTCTTGCCTGAGCCTAGCCTGCCTCCCCTCCCCCGCACTCTGCTTTCCAGCGCAGCTTCCAAGCCGGTGGAGGGCGCAAGGGACACTGAGGAGGATGGATAGCCAGCCAGCCAGCCAGCCAGGGAGACGGGCTGCGGCACCCATGGAATGCCCAGGTACTGGCTTGGTGGAGGAGGAGGGGAAGGAAGCTGGCTGGTGCAGCCCCATGCCAATCTGCAGCACAAGCCTAGATGTGTCTACTCAGAAGTATGTCTCATTATGCTCAATGGGGCTTGCTCCTGGGAAAGGGTGCATAGCCTTGCAGCCTGAGAGCCCAAGCATGTCTACTCAGAAGTAAGTTCCATTGTGTTCAATGGGGCTTACTCCCAGGAAAGTGTCATAGCCTTGCAGCCTGAGTAGACAGGCAGAGGAAGAGCTCTGAGGCTGCAGTCCTCTCCACACTTTCCTGGGAGGAAGCCCCACTGCCTCTAGTGGGACTGACTTCTGAGTAGACAGGCACAGGATTGGGCCCTGAGGCTGCCATCCTATCCACAGTAAGCCCCATTCACTAAAGTGGACTTCTGAGTAGCCATGCATAGGATTGGGCTCTTAGGCTGCAATCCTATGCACTTTCCTGGGAGTAAGCTCCATTGACTAGACTTACTTCAGAGTAGACATACCTAGAATTGGGCTCTTAATCCTGGCAAAGATATATATCTGCACCCGTTTTCACATGCTAAGGGCAGGTGAAAAAGGGATTCTACGTGTGTACAACGTGCTGTCCAGCCTTGCCAGAGATCCTCCTCATCCTTCCCCCACAAGCATGCCCTCCACCAGCCAGCGTTTGCAGCTCCTCTCCAGCAATGCACAGCAGCTGCTCAGGGCAGCAGAGAACATACAATTGCATGCCAAGTGCCTTCCCAAAGACACAGAGTATTCTGATACCTGAATTAAACCATATTTAATCGCTTGTTTGCAAACATAGCTGTTTCTATTTGCACCTAAGGACCCCTCTCATGTAAGAATTCCTTTTTTGTTCTTATTCCCACAGTTGCTTAGAGTAATTTTACTACATGGAACTCATGTAAGCCATTTTTCAGAATCCATTCACTGCTTCCTCTCCTCGAAGTAGTGCCACACTACATACTACACGCTACAAGTGCACCTGTACAGTATTTTTCCCCATGTGTAGAAAAAATAGCTAGGGGGAAGGGGATGTAGAGATTGACAGCCCAATCCTATGCATGTCTACTCAGAAGTAAGTTCATCTTTAGGGGGGAAGCACATAAAAACTATTTTATTTCTCCAATAAAAATGGTTAATAAATAAATAAATAAATAAATAAATAAATAAATAAATAAATAAATAAAAGATTAACAAGTTGTGAGTTCCTGCACCTTTTTATTTACAAAAAAAGCACTGTCTGGGTGTATGTCTATGTGTAGTGGAGTTTGTGTCAGTACTGGGCTGTGTATATGTATATAGGATGCTAGATTTGGTCAACTGGAGAGTATGAGACTTGGGTTGTGTGTTGAGCACATGAGAGACTGGACATGGGATGGATGTAAAGTTTAATCAAATGGGTTTTATGTGAATCATAACTAATTCTGAAAGATTATGCATGCATAGGGGTGTAGGTGTTGTGTGATGTGAATTCAGGAGGAGAGTAATGGGATGAATATGGGAGTCAGCAGAAGCTCATGAGATAAAGCCTTGTGTATGTATGTGTACAGATCTATGAGAGCCCCATTGGATAGAAAAGCAAGAAAACAGATAAAAATTGCATGTTCCTTAAACAAAGTATTTAGGTTTTATTTATCATATAACAAAAAATTGTGAGTCAGTGCAACAGAGAGAGAGAGAGAGAGAGAGAGAGAGAGAGAGAATGCTTTTGATATTTCAGGGTAGTAAAAGCCAGCATAGTGTGTGTATGATCTTTCCCACTATAAAGCACAATTTTCTTGGTAACCATCAGACTGGTAAATAAAGTAAATACTGCTGTTGTAAATGGCTGGTTGGCATACAATTCATCCTAGGTAAATGACCTTTTCTTTTAGACAGCATGTTTTTGAAGCTAAAACAGCACAGAAAGCTTTTCTATGCAATTACCTCAGATATGGCTTGTTATGCTTCAAAATAATTAACATGACTCTTCATGATATTCTATAATCGTGCCCACCCTTCGCCAACAAATATTAGCTAGCCCATTTTTGTAGCGCGGCACTGCCTTTGTCCTCTCCTGTGTTTTCTGTTTATAGCTGAAAGAATTAAGTCTTGGGTAGAAAAAAGAACAACGTAGGCAGCAACAATTTAAAAAAAAGAAAGACTTCTAAGACAGACAGATCCAAGCTTCTCTTCAGTTCTAACTGCCAAACATCAAAACTGTATTAATGTAAAACTTGGACCATGCAAAGGCTGAGTTCATAAATTAGAAGGGTTTGGCTGAGCCCACATCTTGCGAACCTAGAAACCAATATTGAGTGGGAGATTTATCATGCCATTTATGTATCAGGGGGATAATATCCACCATATCTTATTTTTAAAAAAACCACAAAACTGGATAACAGTAGAATAACACAGGTCACAACTCTTCCCACCCCTGCCCCAGAGTCAGCTATATTTCTTACAATCTAGCAAATGTAGTGATACAGGTGATGGCTCATTACCTGGAGTGCTTTACCTTCTGAGTAGTAGGTTAGCCAATCTAGCATGGCTGTGGAAGTCCATTAACTGGAATTTTAAAACTACTGAGCTGCCGAAGTGAAACCTTCTGTAGAAGGAGCACTTCTAGAAGTGGCCCACATGGGCTCTCCCATATCTTGGAAATGGGATCAAGATTTGCATACTTTTCTCTTTTGTCATTTGCAGCTAATGAGTTCCTGAGAAAAAGTGATTGTTTCTGGTCACTTCCTGCTTAATGACATCACTTCCTGCTTAATGACATCACTTCCTGCTTAATGACGCCACTTTTTACAATGTATCTTGTAGGTACACAAATCATTTCTGACATTAAGGCTGCAATCCTATGCACTCTTTCCGTGGAGTAAGCCCCATTGGACACAATGGGACTTACTTTTGAGTAGACATGCATAGGCTTGTGCTCTAAGTGAACAAAACCTTGTGCTTGGTTTCCAGAAGTTGCTTTCAGTTTAGCAGGGTTCCCCAAGTACCCCAGGACAAATCACACAAGACCAGGTGATTGGAATAAAATTGGGCCACATGTATTGATTAGAATAGCCAATCAATTGATACCTGTAATGGGTCCTATCTACAAAACCCCTGCCTCCTTAAGTGCAGGCACCTACTCTGAAGGAGACAGCTAACCTGTCTAACCCCCCAGAGCCTCAAAGGGGAATTTTATCAGGGGATACAAAGTTTCTGCCCTCCCAAAGAGGGAGGGGGTGAAACAGAGCAGGGGGAGGGTGTTGATGGGTGCAGGCAGAATAGGGGCAGGGAGGGGTGGAAGAGCAGGAGGGAAGAGTGGTGACTTCAAAGGGAGCCCAGGTCTACCTGGCTTTTTGATGTGGAGAAAATGTAGAAAATCATTGCAGTAAGTTAGCATCATCATATTTAGGATCACACTTGAATGAAAAGTGTCCTGTGTGCACCAAAACGTACTTCAGCAGCTGTAGTCTCTCAGCTGTGTCCCTGAGCTCATATACACTCCTTCCTGGTAAGCAGAATCACAAGCCAAAGAGCTACTGTAGCAGGCCAGTTTCCTCCCAGTTTTGATATGTGTTCAGGAGTATCATGTATGTATTCCTTGGCCCAGCATATATGGTTTTTGATAGCTGCAGCAGCAGCCATGCACCCAGCATTGCACGCAGCCAGCAAGTCCAGGCGAGATAGGAAAATATAAGAAATTTCTGGGCCCCTGCCTTTGGCTCCTGGGCCCCCTTTTTGACCCTGGGCCTGGGTACAAATTATCCACTTTACTCTCCTCTGATGGGCACTGCAACCCCCCTTGGGCAATGCCACTCTGGCTCCAGTCTGAGGTTATGTTTTGGCAACCCTAGGAAAGGGGATCAAGTCAATTGACTTGTCCTACCTACACCTAGCCAGACAACCTCTACCATCAATACAATTCAAGCACAAGGGATCATCAGCCTGTATCCCTGAACCAACCTCTTGAAATCAGTTCTATTAGTTTTCCTTCTGACTCTCGCTTACCTGAGAGTAGAGTAGGGTAATCCTACTCCTATTCAATGCCCTGCACTATTCATGCTAGTTGCGGCCACCCTGCCTAAAATCTCATCCTTTATAAATGACCATTTTTTTCAGAAAACATGTTTTCAAAATGCTACTTTGAATGCCTGTTAGGGAGATAAAGCAGGGTATAAACTTGTAAATAAGTAAAATAAAGCTAAAATGCCACAGAAAAGTCAAGGAAAGTCTGAGGAAGATGAAAAATCTTCATTCCAAAGGCCAATCAGGAGCGGAGCAACAAATTCTTACCTGGCCACTAATGATGATCAGCTAAACTCAGTTTGTCCTAACAGGTGGGCAGGCTGGATAATTCAGGGCACAATCCTAACCCCTTATGTCAGTGGTTTACAGCACTGACATAAGGGCAATGTAGCTACGAGGTAAGGGATCAAACATTCCCTTACTTTAAGGAGGCCTCTGTGAGTGACACCCAACTCTCATGTCCCATTGGTACCGCTATGCCAGTGCTGGAAAGCACTGACATAAGGGGTTAGGATTGTGCCCTTACTCACCCAGCTTTGAATTGCTGAGGATGGAGGCTGAGCACTTAAAGCACTTCCTTGATCTTGCCCCTTCAGCAATCCAAGCACCAATCAGGTGTCAGCCCTATCCCCTGGCTTTGTGGAGGGTGGTAACCAGGCCAAGAATGTCCCAGCCAACAGATGGGAGTGACATTTTCAGCTTTAAAAAAAAAAATCACTGTTGCCTGTATTGTTTTCAGGGAATGTTTTCATGATGTAGAAAAAATAACCAATGTATCTTCCTTGAGGGGTTATATGGCTTGGCCATTGTTGCAGTCATATTTTTCTTAGTTCAGTAAAAACAAAAACAAAATATTAGGAATGAAGTAGAATTACAATTTACTGCGCTATCATGACCTTACCCAACTTGTCTAGACAACACACGTTCAGTTAAGTGAAATTTGAGAAAAGAGTACTTTCAAAAGTTAATTTGTTTCTGCCATAGTAATCGATAAGGGTGTTTTTTTTCTTTATCCCTTACATCACAGAACACATGAGGGTCCATCCAGGGTCATGAAACCTTGGCAAAAGGTAATCCCTCAATTATTTGAAAGTTAATTACACGCCTCTGCAATTTCCTCTCTGTGATCTTGAATGCATTTTAAATATGCTTACTGATTTCAAGAGGCTATTCTTATTTTTGGACTAATCTTTTTGAAAACAAAGCAATTCTATACAGTAATGTCTTCAATTGTTCTACATTCCACAGTGACTTATCTACTGAAAAACTCTCACATATCTGCGGTAGAACACCATGCATTTCTGAGAATTTGGGAGTACGCTCTAGGACACACACAGGTCACTTGGGGCACTGTCCAGGACTGTTGTGTCTCCACAGCATCCCATGTTGCTGAAAGTGCATCCTAGAATACATCTATTAGCCCCAAAAGTTTCTGGGGAATATTGGTAGTGGCGGACGCAAGCTGTCTTTCAAGGAATGACATTATTTACTTCTCACTCTCTGTTTACATTCTCACTTAAAAAGCCAATAAACCTTTCATAGCCAATAAACCTTTCCCCTGCCACATTACAGCATGCAGTTGTGCAACAAATATTTTGTTTTAACTTACCTCCTTGCAGGCTGGCTGATTGTCCCTGGGTCTCCTCGGACTTGTACCAGCTATTTTAGGCTGCAAAATGGGGATAGAATCCAATGAAAATTGCTGCTGCTGGATCCACCCCCACCTTCCTTGACACACCCCATGGTTACTCCCCCTCTCCACCCAGTTCCTCTCACTGCTGCCCTTCCCACGAACCATTCCCCAGTGCCATCCCTGTGGCAAGGAACTGGCTCTGCAACCGCCTTGTGGCAACGGCCTCAAATGGCCCAACAGCGGCACAATCTTCATACTGTTGTCATCATCATCATCATCATCATCATCAGTGATGTCACAGCCCATCTGCTCTTTGGACTTGGATTTTTGCTGCTCACTAATTCAAACTCTACCCAAGAGTTTAAGAATTTGTGAGATATTGCCATATAATGTTTTATATTCCTAAGAGTGCAGCTTGTTGCAGCTGTTCAAAGTCTGGGATTTCGGCGAGGCCTGAAGACCCTTCTACTTAAACAAGCCTTCTGAGTTCTCGGCCCTTTTAACATCTTTTCAGCACCTTTTATATTTTTTAAATACTTGGTACAGGCCTGATTCTTTTATGGTTTGCTGCTCTATGCTCTTTTTACCTGATTACTTTTTATCTGACTACTGTTTTTATGACATGTGTTATATGCTTTTATCTGTTTTTTAAATTATGTTTTAAATCTGTTTTAACGTGTTGTAAGCCACCTTGTGTCCCTTCAGGGAGAAAGGCAGGGTAAAAATAAAGTTGTTGTTGTTGTTGTTATTGGGATGATAATTGAATGTGGGTTCCTGGGAACCAGGGAGGGTACAAGAAACATTTTCAAACTGTAGCACTGGGTGTGGGGTGGAGCAATGTTCCAGAATGACTTCAGTTCATGGTTGGAACTACCAGTGGGTCTAGAGCAGAGGTGTCAAACGTAAGGCCTGCAGGCTGGATGCAGCCCTCAGAAGCTCTTTATCTGACCCCTGTTATAATTGGACTCTCCTGGAGCAATCCTTTCAGCAGTGCTGCTTCTGTCAAGGCTCTAAGAGGGAGAGACAGAAGGAGGCCTCAGAAGGCAAGGGACATTATAGGGGAAGGGGCAGACCAAGAGGGGTGAGAGAGGAAGACATTGCCAGGGTGCTGGGAGAGCCCGAGGCATCACTTTGCAGACTACCTCTTAGTTGCTAAGCAGCAAAATGATGCCTAAGCAGAAATGGCCCTGCTGAAAGGGTGGCCCATTTGATAATCAGGCTCTCTCATATCTTGAAAATATGATCAACATTTCCACATTTCTGTCATTTGCAGCTAATGAGTTTCTATGTGACAACAAAATATTATTTCTAGCAATCATCTGCTTAATGACACAACTTCCTGCTTAATGATGTCACTTCAGGCCCTAAGCCAGCACCATGAATGCTGTTCTGTCCACTGTATAAAATGAATTTGATACCCCTACTCTAGAGTGATTGTCTGCTTGCCCATGCCTCTGAGGTTCTTCAAAACACTTTTTGAAAAGCACTTCTTCATCTCTCAATTGTAGTAGTTTCTTTTGACACACTGATATGCTATTACTCCTGGCTTGAATGAGCAAATATTTCTTTTAGAGACAAAAGGAAAATATTTTTTTTCCTAGGATCCTGAGAAGCCAAATATGCACACACAGGATGGGGCACTATATACGCAACTGGGCTTTCTTCAGCACTCTTTGCAGCAGCAATTTTGATAGCTGATGAAGTGTGGCCTTCCATAGTGAGTCATAGTTTGGTAGGCCAGCTGTGGAGGCTGCAATGGCAAAATTGACAGTATTACATAAGAACATAAGAACAGCCCCACTGGATCAGGCCATAGGCCCATCTAGTCCAGCTTCCTGTATCTCACAGCGGCCCACCAAATGCCCCAGGGAGCACACCAGATAACAAGAGACCTCGTCCTGGTGCTCTCCCCTACATCTGGCATTCTGACTTAACCCATTCCTAAAATCAGGAGGTTGCGCATACACATCATGGCTTGTACCCCATAATGGATTTTTCCTCCAGAAACTCGTCCAATCCCCTTTTAAAGGCGTCTAGGCTAGACGCCAGCACCACATCCTGTGGCAAGGAGTTCCACAGACTGACCACGCGCTGAGTAAAGAAATATTTTCTTTTGTCTGTCCTAACCCGCCCAACACTCAATTTTAGTGGATTGCCTAAAATTACAGTATTGCCTGTAATGAAAGATGTGCTTCCCTTTTCAGGCTCACACTAGTGGTATGAGTTTTGGAGGGCTCAGGGGCAAAGCACCTGTGAGGGACTGACAATGGCATGCCTCCCCCCGGAAAGCAGTAGCATAATGCACTCTATGGTGTTTGGAAACCAGGCCATGAACTTGCAACAATCCTCCTTCACTTGCCACCACTATAGTTCTAAGTGGCAATGTGTCATACAACTCCTGCCCACTCCTGCCACTTGCTCCCCACTCCATCCTAGTAAGTTTCCCCCTAGGGCCTTGGATCCCTGGCTGTCTTAGCAGGTGATAATGGGGCAGGATTTGTAAAATGGTGCTCAGAGAAGAAGAGTCTGTCATTGCTGCTGTTCCCACTCTGCCTCCCAGCAAGCCTCCCAGGGCCCATTGGGGAGAAGGCAGGAACAGCAGACCACCCTCTTTCTTTAGCTGGGGCTATTTAACAATCCCTGGATACCCCAGCCCCTCAACACAGTGACATAATGGCACCAGGGGAAGAAGAAGACAATTGCCACGGTCATTGCCCCACATCAATTTCAAGCTACCTATGCACTTTGATTAACTGATGGTGAGAAGCAGTGGTAGCAGCAGACCTTCACCATCTCAAGGGCCTATCAGGTATAGGTGTGGTTCATTGACTGAACATGGGGCTCTGGCACTAGACCCCACCCCTCATCTTCTGCACTCCCATTGACGTGATAGCAGTGCATATACGACTTCTCATTTATGCAAAAATCATATCCCTGTAATTCAGTTTGCAGGAAAAAACAGATAGGAAGCAAAACTGCCTGGCATCCAGGTCTAGAAGACAGCAGTGAGCATTAGGGAACAGGTGGCAGATACTGGAAGGAATTTATCAATGTTTTCATTGCCCAGGGCCTATTCAGAGACACAAATTAAAATGCCTTCAAAGCAAACTGAGTGAAACTTTGAAATGGTCTTAAGGGCCCTTTGGCACAGACACAACTTGCAAGGTGATCCACGTCTCATCACTCCTCTTTTTACACTACTGCTTTGTTCTCCTCTTGCAGATTTATGCTGGCATACAGACAATTGTAGCTCAAGCTGCAATTTGCACTGAACTTTCTAACGTGTTGGAGGTCATACCTGACCCCAGAGAAGTCTTACAGTGCCATCTTCTGTATGTTTACTCAAAAGTAGGTCTCTCTATGTCCAATGAGGCTGTCCCAGGAGTGTTATATAGGGTTACAGACTTCAAGTTGTAGAACTCCCCCCCCCATCCCACCCCTTCATGTATTTTCCTACTAGAAAGCGGGCCAATTGTTCTGTGTGTGTTTTCCCCAACTCCTCCCTGCGTTGTTTATTTTTAATTTGCGGTTTCATTAAAGTGGCATGGGGGGTCTCTTCAATGCCAACTAAATTGAACAGGGGAAATGAATTAGTAAAGTGCTTTTATGAGTGCAGAAGGACTGTCCAGGCACAAAACTGTGATTCGAACGCACTGTGTGCTGCATCGGTCCACTTAGCCCACATTTACAGCTCATTGAGATCCTGCTCTTGTATAACCAGAATATTGTAGTTGCTACTCCCCCTTGGTTGAATCCCATATCCCTTGGTTTATCTCTACAGTAACCAGACATGTAGAACAGGCAACTGATGACACATGGTTATTTCTCATGTCAATGAGTTGTCCTCAAAGAAAGGGCAACATCTGTAAGAGAAATAGTCACATCAGCAACTCAATGATAACTTCCCACACATAGACTTAGTGCTGTGAGAGCCATTCACAAGAGAACTGCTTCCATAATACTATAGTTGTTGTGGTCGTGGTCGTGGTCATCGTCGTCATCATCATCATCAGTACTAGTTGTTAAAGAAATTTTTATGCATCTTTTTCAACAGGTTTTTACTTCCTTACCTGTCACATTTGTCATTTGTAGTACTTAGACTGGTGTTCTGTTTTGTTTGTAAACTATAGCTGGTGCCTCGCCTCCTTGGATTCATCACTATTTTAATGAAAAATAAATCTTGTTTCTTTTTATTCTTTATGATTTCATTTTAAAGAAATCATTTTCATTTGATTTCCCATTAGTCCAAAAGGGATCTCTTTTTTCTCCTAAATAAAAGCGTCTTTTAAATCTACATATTTTTCTGAACCAAATTTGGCTCTGCCACTCCTGTAATGCTTTTGGCTTAAGCTAAGACTGTTTTCTCATTCCTCTTCATAGCCAGGTACATGTCAGATTCAATATAGAGGTCCTTTCTCTGGATTGCTTTAGAATAGATATTATATCCAGGCAGTAAATTTTTAAAATTTAAAAATTGTGGCTATTTTTAAAAGACTGTGGTCCTCACTGAGTTGGATTAGTGGTTCTGTGCAGTCAGTCAACAGATAGTCATATTTAAAAAATGTAGTACATTCTACAGATGACAAATAAAGATAGTAGTTGACATTTACATCTAAATCCTAATGTCAACTATGTGATTGTGTTCATGTCCTTTGTTCCTGGTTTTGGGACTGAAAGCTTGCCCCAGTGCAATTTTGTGTTACCGTTGTGCTGGCACAGGCCTCTCTGTGCTGACTCCAAATGTTGCAAATGTTTGTGCTTATTCAAGAGCCAGCAGCACTGGCACAAAGGCATGTGCTGGCCTGTCAGTGCCAGATATGCTCCCTATGTTGGCCGGCACAAGTCAGTTTGCCCCAGGTTGTGTGGGGTGTGGGAGAGGGTGGTGAGAGAGCAGCTGGGAAGTGGGAAAGGGGTATTTTTGGGCAGGGGAAGGAAGGGGAAGGGAAGGGGTGGGGTCTGCAGTGGCATCTTAAACCCTGGGAAGGAGTGGGGTCTGCAGTGGCATCTTAACCCCCTCCTCTGTATAGCAATACGGCCTGGCTATGCTAGTGCAGGTTATTATTGGACTACCTGTTTTATGTGCTGTGTTCTCTCAGCTTACCATCCTAATTGACTAAGATATTGGCTATTGAAATTTATTTCTTTGTATTTGTTTCCAGTTGTCTCTTTGTTGTTCTTGTTGTTTGCTCAACCCATTCTCTATGAACATATATCTGGTTTTGGGAATAATTATATAAATGTCCTGCTGGAGACACTGCAGGTATTACCTTACCAACTCCAGGTATATAACCTGTGCCACACTATAAGTCTAAGCAGCTGACTCGGTAAACTACATGACTATTGGGGAGACTAGCTTTCCCTCAATTCCTACTCTTTGCTGGATTTGTGTCATCCATAACAACTTGGGATAAATATGTTAGAATGGCAGCAGTTATTAGAATCTTGTGCACTAACTAATAGTGGTGAACCCAATCCATCTTTTGGTCCAAAAGATAAGCCTAGAGGCACGTGTTGATAGGTAGAGATCACCTTTGAACCACTGGAACATAAATGGACCACTGGAACATCACATAAATGTGCCCTTTTACTAGTGGAGGAAATACACTTTGCATGGCTGCTCAATCCGTGTTGTTTTACAACTAAAAATCTTGCAGTTAGTAAAAATACCAACATCTACTTTTATTCATCCACTTCTTTCAAAGTACTCAGAAATATTACCCCTGAATCTTATGCTAATCCATGCCCTGTGATGTTTTTTACATATCAAAATATTTGTATCCCCAAACTGTTAATACACAGATAATGCCACAGCAGCTCTCACTTATCAGAGGTATTTATTTATACATTTTCTGAAAATTTACAGGTGTCATACACCAGTGGTAAAGAATCTTATAAAAAGTTATCTAATGTTTATGCAAAGTAAAGCTGCAAAGTTAGAAGCAAACAGATTTCTATAGCTTATGTGAAAGCTTAGTGTCTAAAACATTTGACAATTTTTGCTTAAATGGTTTCCTTCATGGTTTTCTAAACTTAACAGTATTTTGTACTTTTTAGATAATAAACCTTTAAGATTACAACTTTCAGAACAGTTTTTCAAAAGCCGCCATGGACAGTCTTGCACCATCATTATCTACCAGACTTTGTTTCTTTTTTCTCTATTGAAATAATTGAAATGAAGGCTGATGTTCATCTTTTAAATTACATATTTTCTGAAACTGTACCATTGCTCTATTAGGAGTCACATTTCATTGATTTTATCAGATTCTTCCCTTCTTTTCAGACATCCTGCCAAGTAACTGTTTTCATGATATGAAGAACTGAAATTCCTGGATTCATTTCATTTTGGTATATATTCAAGATTTTTACAGCTTACAATGCCTAGGATTTTTAATAACATTTTGTTTCCTTCCTTTATAATACCATAGAAGATATTTAAGGCCCAATTCCATCCAATTTTCCATTGCCAGTGCAGCTGTGCCAATGGGGTGTGTGCTGCATCCCGTGGTGAGGAGGCAGTCGCAGAGGCCTCCTCAAGGTATGGGAACATTTGTTCCCTTACCTTGGGACTGCATTGCAGCTGCAGCAGTGTTGGAAAGTTGAATAAGATTGGGCCCTTTGACTGGATGGCTTTTTGATGCAGGATGCAGCAATAATAATGATGTTTCTGGGTCTAGGAGTTTCCTGTCTCCACATTATCGCTTGAGTGGTCCAAGGATGCAAAACATGGAGAAGACCAGGTGGAGGAACCATCCCAGAAAGAACCTGAGAAAGCACCACCTTGGATTAGAACTCCAGGAGCTTGCAGTAGCAGGACTTGAGGGACAGCCCTGGCTGCTTCCTCAGCAATTCTGGCAATGCAGGTAGATGCAATGCAGGTAGATACATGCAGCTCTGTTAGAGCTGGCACCTGAGGAATAGGGTATTGTCAGGTCTATGTTCTGGATAAGGCAGAAACACAGCCAACAAGGTGGTTCAGGAACAGGTGCAGATTGCTGGAGTCAGCAGGATCAGCAAACACCTGTGACTGCCTCACCCTGGGTGTGGCTTAGCCTACACTGATTGGCCACTCCAAATACTTAATGTTTGGTCTGTTGAGCTTCCAGTGCAGCAGTAGGAGTGTAGTAGGAGACTACTAAACTGCTGCCAGTAACTTGGGAGGCTGGATGTGAGTATACACATGTTGTTACTGACCATGGAATGAACTTTGACTGTGTATCTTGGAAAACTGATTTGGATTTGTTGTTTATGGACTGACTGCTCATCGTGCTGACTAGGACTGTTTACTGATTACTCTACCTGTGATAACCCTTGCTCTGAAGTATAACCACTGCATGCAAAGAACTCTGCTGGTGTATGCTGTTTTGTGTGCCTGCTCATCCAAGGTTCCATACAACTCTTTACCAGACAAAGGGTTGCAACTCTAACAGGTATGGCCCCTTTAAACCGCAAGCATTTCTTCAGCAGGAGCAAAGCTGAAAATTCCACTTGACACCAGGACTATTTAAATTCTCAGTTGGATCCAGAACGCTGCTAGAGCAACATCTTGGCTTGCTGCTTGAAGATTTCCTGTATCCAGCCTGGACCTTCCAGAAGGAGCCATTGTGATCTTTCCTTGGTCCTGTACTCCACTTGCAAGCCTTCTGATACTCTTTCAGCAGTTAACTCCTATAGGTCCCAGGCTATAGTGCTGTTCACCAGAAATACTCTGCTTTGTATTTGAGAGATTTTATAATGAGATTTGTAGTCCAAGCCTCTGCATGTTTATTTAGGAACAAACTAGAGGTGATGGTCATATCTTAAAGTTTCTGGTGGGGTTTTTTTTTGGTTATTTTTTATTGCAGCTTTGCTGAGGAATCTGGAATGAGAGCATGGTGTGGGAGAAAGGAAGTTGAACTCTTTCCCCCGGCCTGTGCCGCTGAAAAAGATTTCCCCTGAAGCTGCTCTTTGCTCTGAGAAGAAAGCTTTTGTTGGTAGCAAGGACAAATAGCATTGGGAGAGGGCACCCAATCTATTGAAGTTCCTTTTTCCCCACAGAACACATTGGACAAAGTATCTAGCATCTCTTCATTTCTGAGAGCTTACTTATCCTTCACAAAAGAATATGAATTATGTACAGAAACTCCTCTAGTCTAAACCAGTTTCCCCTTGCCTTTTTCTGCTCCTGTCCCAGCCATAAGAGAGAAAAATGTCTCCTGCAGGTGCTCTGCTTTTAAGAATGTGCATATGCAATACTTCATGGTTGCCTTTGAAAGCTTAAAAATAATCAGTCACAGAGAACATTGGTCATGTGCAGTTTCATAAATAATCACAAAGAATTAGTATAACTATCTGGAAAAAGAGTGCTTCAGAAAAATGCAACTGTTATGAGGATTGATATAAATATTTAAAAAAAACATTAAGCACAGGAAAACTTAATAGCTTTTCTCTTTTTTGAGGGGGGGGGGAGGCAAAGAATGTTGACTTGTGAGATTATCTACTTGTGTACATATTTTTTGCTTGGACAGTTTCTGCCAAATTCACTTTAGCTCTCCCATTCAACTCTGAATGAATGCTCATAAACCAATTCCAGGGACACACATTGCTTGTTTATGCTATAGTAGAGTCATGTCAATGGAAGATTGGCTGGGGCAGGAGGGGAAAGGAACAAATGCTGTCTCTTTTGCATGCTGTAGTATCTGAGCAGACAACATGGTGAGAAATGACATGTTACACTAGTGGTAGTGTAGCCTCCAAGGATATCAGAGTAATAATGCAGCACAGGTGATCTTGAAACAAACTATTGATCCACACACACTATCTGTTATGATGCAAACGGAGACCTGCTGTGATATGCGCTGCTCAGTATAGATTTCTTCTCTGTCGTGCAGGAGCTTGTATGTTTTGCTGAAATTCATTCCTTTGTGGCTTTGGATGCTTTGGTGCTGGGCAAGGAATCTTATAGTCAGGTTTCAAATGGCCAGTGATATACCAAAGCTAGCTCTGGGGCAACTACTTGGAATCATATCTCTCCACCCCCCAGCAGTAACATCAAGAGCACAATTCAAGCAATGCTGATGTAGCAAAAAATTAAAAAAATAGCCACTCAGACAACACTTGCACTTGCAACTCTAGCAACTCACCACTTACAACAATGCTAAGTCCACCTGCATCAGATATAATGCATCAGGTGTCCACCTGCATCAGATATAAATGGACCTGCTCCTCCTGACTTGCCTGTAGGCTCAGCCTCACTAGAAGCAGAAAAGCATAAAATAATGACATCTTCACCCAGCGCATTCATGGCTCATCTAGTTTGGTGACTGCCTATAATCTAAACTTTATTTGATCCACCTGATGAGTAAGAAAGTGAGGATCTTCTAGTCCAGGAGTGTCATTCAAGCTGCCTGCTGAGGCCAGAAGTGATAACCTTAAAAAGAAAGTGACATCCTTAAGCAGATGATGGCCAGAAATAAGCACTTTGTTGTCAGACAGAAACTCATTAGCTGCAAATGACAGAAGAGAGAATGTACAAAAGTTGTTCATAATTTCCAGATATGAGAGAGCCCAATTAGCATGCTGGGATAACTCAATTATAACAGAGACTGGATACATTTGGCCCATGGGCCTTATGTTTGACACCCCTGTTGTAGTCTCTAGTGTTCACTCTTCCTAACTAAAGGTCAAACTGTCTGTTATAAGAAGTATGCATTTAGCGGCCATGGAGGACGCTGATGGGGACCATGCTGTGGAGGGAAGTGTTTTTTTTTTTTTTAAAGCTTCTGCCCTGCCCTGTTAAATCAGAAGTTTTAAACACTTCTGATCTGATCTGGCCCCAGCAACAGCAAAAAACAAAACAAAAAGAGCATTACTCCTACGAGCAAGAGAATTGTAAGTGATCCTAAGATAAGGAGAAATGATCTGACCCCCATGGAGCAATAATGATGAGCAATAATGATGAGGATGATGGTGTCGATGTGGACAGTACTTTCTGAGTGTGCAAAGTGCTTCGTATGTAATCTTGATGTCCTTCTGACACGCCTGCGAGTGCATATTCTTACTCCCATATTGCAGTCGAGACAGAGGCTCACCTGAGGCCACCAAGGGAGTTCATGTGGGAGAATTCAGAGATTTGAATTCACAACTCTTACCTCTTCACCACTATGCTGCACCAGCTCTCACTCAAAAAGAGAACCTTCTAGCCCAAGGGCCAACACCAGGAAGATGGTGCTTCCTGTGGCACATTGGTAGAGACAGGAAAGAAAAATCAGCAGTACACCAGAAACGCGGAACATTTCATGCACCCTTGACACCCTTTAGCATTTGATTTGAAGGCAAGGGAAAATCTGCCTCAGCTGCCTGCAATCCATACCTTTATGCATGAGTTGTGTATGCATAATGTGTATGCATAAAAGATTTTTTTTTTTCTGGGATTGAAGAAGATAGAGCCTATAGCCTGAATTCGTGATGGCGCTTCGTTGCTCCTTGATGTGGATCGAAAGCCTCCGTTTTCTGAATGGAGACTTAAAAAGCAAATGCTAAGCCCATCCCTGTCAGCAGGGGAATGAGTCCCAATCTGCTTTCTCCTGGAAAAATACTGGTCCCTGCTTTATGTCATCGAAGACATCCATCAGTGAGGCTTACGTTTTACACTGTAAGCTCCCTTTTATTATACACTAATGCAGTAATGTTACTGTGTCATCTTTTCTTGTCCTCAGGCAGCACTGGGGACTGAGAGCTATCTAGACAGAAATTAGATGTGAAACTTGGAGGCAAAACTGAGCAGAAAGAAGAAATAAACGTGGAAGTCTGAATAGAAGCCAGAGGAGCCCAGCCATGCATAGTAGCCGCAATGAAGGAGAAGGAACGCCGTCAGAGTGCTTTCAAAATAAAACAAAACAGAGAGTGATTTAGAATATGTTACTCAAGTAATTGTGGGATAGATGTGGCTAAACCATAGCTTGGAAGCCACTTGCAGCTTCCTGGCTGTTGAAGTAAGGCTGCAGGCAGTGACAGAAAGTAAATAGAAATAAAGAAAAATCTGAATGCGCACATTGAGGGAGCCAGTTTTGTTGTGGATCAAATTAATATGTTTATATTGGGAGACAGTGTGGTCTAGTGGGTAGAGTGCTGGATTTGGGCCAGGAAGACCTGGCCAGCCTTACAGGAATATCTTGAAGACAGAAGGTGAGGGAGGAGCTATTTACATGGCTCTGAGCTGCTTAGAGAAAAGATGAGATATAAATGTGTAAAATAATTTTAAAGGGGAGGGGGCAGGTTTGGATGACACAGTCTGACCACTCCTGTTCCCACAGGTTTAGGAAGGGAATGCACCTTGATCCTCTTGCATGCATTTGTGCCAATGCTTTGAGGATTTGAGGATTCCAACTTTATTTGGAAGTACATCAGCTTTGGGGATACAACAGTGCCAGCAACAATTGGGATTGTAGGAATACTCTTTTTTTTAAGTTGCTGCAAATTGTAGAGTTAACGAAGTTTGTTGGGTCTAGATTTGGAAAAGGATTTGGGAAGCTCTACATTCCCCCACCATCACAAAGGAGACACAAACTCCTAAAACTTGGTTTCCTAACCAAAACTCAGTGAATCTCAAACCCGTCTCAACAGCTTTTCACCCCCCAAGAACACGTTACTTATCCCAAAGGCAGCAGTGGAAAACTCCTTCCCCCCTTATTGGCAGAGACATCAGGAAGCACAGAATTTTCCCCCCATTATGATTTGTGGTTGTAGTCCTCTGGATTCAGAGTCCTCTCATCAGAACAGAATATTGTGTATACTTAATACAAGAAAGTTGCCTTGCAACAAGTCTTTATAAGTAATGAAGACAAAGTGTGAATCAGTGGTATTGCTAGGAGGGTGTGGGCCACACCGGGTGACACAAACTGGGGGGATTTAAAATCTTGGTATTTTTGAATAATACCATCATGTTATATATCAGTCAATGTGGAATTCTATGAAGAACGCAATGAAACAAATATCTCTATTGAAGATATTTCAATATTTTGTTTTGAAATATCTCTATTATATCAATGGTTATAGCCAAAAAAGAACAAGAACTGTACAAGAACAAAGGTGACAGGGGTGACTGCAACAACTACCGTGGCATCTCTCTCCTTAGCATTGTAGGAAAGTTGTTTGCCCGAGTTGCACTAAAGAGGCTCCAGGTACTTGCAGACAGCGTCTATCCAGAATCGCAGTGTGGATTCCGAGCCAACAGGTCCACCACTGATATGGTTTTCTCCCTTAGACAACTGCAGGAGAAATGCAGGGAACAATGACAGCCACTCTTTATAGCCTTCATAGATCTCACGAAGGCTTTCGACCTGGTCAGCAGGGACGGCCTCTTCAAGATTCTCCCCAAGATCGGATGTCCACCCAGGCTCCTCAGCATCATCAGATCCTTCCACAAGGACATGAAGGGCACTGTTGTCTTCGATGGCTCCACATCAGACCCCTTTGACATCCGAAGCGGCGTGAAGCAGGGCTGTGTTCTTGTTTGGGATTTTCTTCGCTGTCCTGTTGAAGCATGCCTTTGGAACTGCAACAGAAGGCATCTATCTCCGGACCAGATCAGATGGAAAGCTCTTCAACCTCTCCAGACTGAGAGCAAAGTCCAAAGTCCAGCTGAAATGTCTGTGTGACTTCCTCTTGGCCGACGATGCAGCTGTCACTACCCACTCTGCCAAAGATCTCCAGCAGCTCATGGATCGTTTTAGCAAGGCCTGCCAAGATTTTGGACTGATGATCAGCCTAAAGAAAACACAGGTCATGGTTCAGGATGTGGACTCACCTCCCTGCATTACAATCTTTGCGCATGAACTGGAGGTTGTCCATGACTTTGTGTACCTTGGCTCAACGATCTCCGACACTCTTTCTCTCGATACTGAGCTAAACAAACGCATCGGTAAAGCAGCTACCACGTTTTCCAGACTCACAAAGAGAGTCTGGTCCAACAAGAAGCTGACAGAACATACCAAGATCCAGGTCTACAGAGCTTGCATCCTGAGTACACTTCTGTACTGCAGCAAGTCATGGACTCTCCGCTCACAACAGGAGAGGAAACTGAACGCTTTCCACATGCGCTGCCTCCGGTGCATTCTCGGCATCACCTGGCAGGACAAAGTTCCAAACAACACAGTCCTGGAACGTGCTGGAATCCCTAGCATGTATGCACTGCTGAAACAGAGACGCCTGCGTTGGCTCGGTTATGTTGTGAGAATGGATGATGGCCGGATCCCAAAGGATCTCTTCTATGGAGAACTCGTGCAAGGAAAGCGCCCTACAGGTAGACCACAGCTGCGATACAAGGACATCTGCAAGAGGGATCTGAAGGCCTTAGGGATGGACCTCAACAAGTGGGAAACCCTGGCCTCTGAGTGGTCTGCTTGGAGGCAAGCTGTGCAGCATGGCCTTTCGCAGTTTGAAGAGACACTTTGCCAGCAGTCTGAGGCAAAGAAGCAAGGCCCATAGCCAGGGAGATAGACCAGGGACAGACTGCACTTGCTCCCGGTGTGGAAGGGATTGTCACTCCCGGATTGGCCTTTTCAGCCACACTAGACGCTGTGCCAGAACCACCTTTCAGAGCGTGATACCATAGTCTTTCGAGACTGAAGGTTGCCAATACAAAAAGCCAAAAAACCAGCAGGCAATGGTATATAACCACACCCACTGCCTGGGATGTTGCCCCACCCAATGCATGGAGGAGGTCTATCATGGGGTGATGTGCTGGCCTCCCACACTGGGTGATGTAAACCCCAGTGATGTCACTGGTGTGAATCCATAGACATTGCTATCACCCTCAAATGCAAAAACAATCTTTTTTGTAGGAGACTGTGGACCCAATCCTATGCAACTTTCCAGCACTGGTGCAGCTGCAATGTAGCCCTGAGATAAGGGAACAAATGCTCCCATACTTTGAGGATGCCTCTGTGATTGCCTCTTCACCACAGGATGCAGCGCATGCCCCATTGGCACAGTGGCACTGGTACTGGAAAATTGGATAAGATTGGGCCATAAGGCTACTCTCTCAAACTTGTTGTGGGAAGGGGGCATTTTGGAAAGGCACAAAGCTTAGGGCTGATGAGAATCAGCTGGAACTGTTTTTGAGGGAACAACACACAGGACCCAACCACTCTTCCCTGTACTATAAAACCTCTAGGGCAGTGTTTCTCAAACTGTGGGTCAGGACCTATTAGGTGGGTTGCGAGCCCATTTCAGGTGGTTCCTCATTCATTTCGATGTTTTATTTTTAGTATATTAGACTTGATGCTACCATGATATGTGACTGCATTTGAGGAAATGTTACAGACCTGTACTTTTAACAAGCTACTATGTATATTATTTCAACAATGAAAGTCAATGGAACTTACTCCTGGATAAGTGTGGGTAGGATTGCAGCCTAGGATTGTTTAAAATGTTTCTGCTTGATGATGTCACTTCCAGTCATGACATCACGTCTGGTGGATCCTGACAGATTCTCATTTTAAAAGTGATCCTGGTGCTAGAGGACCACTGCTCTAGGGAATGTAATCCAGTCCCTTTACCTCTGAGGCATAAGTACTTTGCCTGATTAGAGTTAGTGTGAGTGAAGATATAGAATCCATTTATCCACTCACTATTTTATAGTAAAGGATTAGCTGCTTGCTCTATGGTAAAAGAACTATTTTTGCATTTCTTTTAAATTGCTTGCCGTTCTGTGTGGAGGACTGTTTCGCCTACTCCATACTGTGAAGCTGGGGTTTATCCTATTGGAGGATTATGCCAGTGGAACATGGTATAGAACATGTAGAATGGAAGCTGCTATCTCCTGGCCACCATTGCTCACTGTTTGCAGCAGCAGTCAGGTCACGCTCTATAGTGTGTCACATTTTGTGATGGCCATGAAACACACTGCACCACTGAAGCACACGTTCCGGCAATGCACCTGCCTCATAGGATTGTCCATCCCCTATGTATGAATTGATTAGGTTCCAGGGATTTGTATGTAAGTTGGAACATATATAGCTTGAAGCATCTGGCTCTCTGCATGAAAGCACGGCCAAAGGATGCACTATGCTCGTGCAAAAGAGCTTGTGCACCTGTCTGTAACTCAGGATGCTGGTGTATTGATTTCTAGTGGAAAGAAAATGTGACAAAAATGCAGGTCGGAATATTTTTTAGCAGATCTCAGATGGTAATGGTGTAAAGACATTTCTTGTTTACCAAGTGCAGAAGACAGAGCAATATATACATGCTCCATTGAAATAAGTTGGATACACGTGTTTATTTCTGCATGTCAGGTGTAATAAAACAGAAGTGTCCTTCACTTTCTGTAGATTGCGCTATATCACTATTGAAGAAGGGCTATTCCTTATTGAAGAAAACTCTTCCTGAATCATAGTATGTTGCAAAGAAGCAGTAGACATTTGTCTGTGTTTACTGAGATGGGAAAGCTTTTAAAAAAAAAAAGGGTGTGATAATAAGGTACGCCAACACATTTGTGTCTCTATGGAAATACATGACCATTCACAACTGTCCTCATCTCTGACAGCAATGATGTATACTCGTCTTTCTTCAGTCATAGGCAAAGGTGTGTGTCCATGGAAACCTGCAAAGGAAAACATGAAATGACAGAGTGAGTAAAATCCCTCTTAGCAACACTAGCAAGGACACAGACACATTTCTGATCAACATCCAAGAAATTCAACCACAGAATAAATTCCAGAATACAGTACCTAACAATTTATGTTTTATAGGACTCAGGGCCCAATCTTATCCAACTTTCCAGCTGCAACGCAGCAGCAAGGCAATCCCAAGGTAAGAGAACAAACATTGCCTTACCTTGAGGAGGCCTCTGTGACTGCACACTCCCATAGGATGCAGCGCACGCTCCATTGACATGACTGCATCAGTACTGGAATGTTGGATAGAATACTTTTCTTCTAATGGCCAACATGCAAAATCTGTAGGGGAGGATGTCAAAGCTACATTTCTGATATAACATTGACTATTGACATTGTTCAGTGTGAATCTGACCAATTAAAAAAAAAAAATGACTTCATTGGTCTAAATTTTTAAATAAAAAAAAAAAATCAAATGAAAACCTGTCTGGAAATCATTTTAGAAGAGAGTTTTCTCATCATTCCTAATGTATGGCAATGTGTTGGGTTGCCAGCTCTTCCCGTAGTACTGCTGGAAATCCCTTTCCCAACATAACAGACATTCTTGGATGTCTTGTTGAACTCTGCAGGATTGCTTTCAACTGTCAGCTGGAGATTGATTCTGATTGCTGGAGGCTCCAGGCCAATTCTGGAGGGTTGGCAACCCTGTGTGAAGCATACATGAGCAGGGCTGGAGTCAGGGGATTGACATCATTGGGCAGATGGCAAGGTACTAGGCAACTCTCCTCTGGCCCACTATCTCTGCTGGTCACATCTCCTGGCTGTTGAAATGGCAGGAGGCCTGGGCCAGGAGTGAGGTGAGGTGGCCAGTAGTGATGGTGGTTTTTTTCAGGCGATGGCCTGTGCCAATCCACCAGCCCTGGATTAAAGCAACTCCAGTGAAGAGGAGGAGGACTGGCTGTTAGAGGAACAGAGGAAGCCTTTCAAGGCTCACTAGACATGCCTCCTTCCAGTGGTGGGATTCAGCCGGTTCTCACCTATTCTGTAGAACCCCTACCTAATCCAGCTGTTGGTTCTAAGAACCATATGTTGGCCAGGGAGCTCGCGCTTTGAAATGTCAGGGCTAACCCTCCTGGGGGCAGCAGCCGTGTGGGGCCAACCCGTCCCGGGGGAAAGGGGGTCACTCCCAGCGGGTGCCGAGGCTGCTGGGGCTGAAGGGGCGAGCTGGATGCAGCCAACTGGAATCTCCCACGACGCAGCTGACGCTCACCAGTCCTTGCGAGCTCCTGCAAAAGGGCGTGAACGGCAGGCCCGCACACAGATGCAGCCTGCTGATGAGGGCAAGAGAAGCAACCCAGCTTCCCGCCCCACGCCTCCCCTCCCCGGCCGAGCTGGCCAACTGGCGAGTAGACTGCTCCTGTGCCTGGAGGCTCCTTGGGCTCAGCTCTCCCAGTGGGTCGGGGGCGCGCATGGGACGAAGAGGAGGGCGCCAGAGCAGCTCCTGCCCAAAGAGCTCCTGCCGCATGTCCATGGACACACAATGGAACTTACCTCTGGGTAGGCACTAAGCACAATCCTAACCACTTCTACTCAGAAGTTACTCCTATTTTGTTCAATGGGGCTTACTCTCAGGAAAGTGTGGTTAGGATTGCAGCTACTGTCAATCAGAAGAAAGAAAGCATCTCATCCTCTGAGTTTGCCACACTTTCCTGGGTGTAAGCCCCATTGAATACAGTGGGACTTACCTCTGAGTAGACATTGTCAATCAGAAGGCAAAGAAGGAAGCATCTCATCCTCTGAGGCTGTGATCCTATCCACACTTTCCTGGGAGTAAGCCCCTTTGGCTATAATGACTTGCTCCTGCATAGACATGCATAGAATTGTGCTCAAATGCTGCACTCCTAGCCACACTTTCCTGAGAGTAAGCCCCTTTGGCTATAATGAGACTCTATAATGAGTAGCTGTGCATAGGCTTGGGCTCTCATGCTGCAGTAAGCTCTGTTGACTATAATGGGACTTACTTCTGAGTAGACAGGCATGGGGATTGTGCCCTTACTTCCCACAAGCACAGGACTGCACCATGGGGTTGGTTTTCATCCTTGGGGTTTGGGAATGCAGTTTTGTGCCTGGGATCTTTTCATTGCAATACGAGGTGTTGTTACACAATGATTGTATAATACACTATCAGACGCATAGAGGTGAAGCTCCCACAGCTGAAATTCCTCAGGTTAAAAAAAGGCAGGAATGTGGCACAAAACATTACTTCATTAAGGGTACAATCCTATGCAGGTCTTCTCAGAAGTAAGTCCTATTGTGTTCAATGGGTCTTACTCCCAGGAAAGTGTGGATAGCATTGCAGCCTTTGAGCAGAATCCTATGCATATCTACTCAGAAGTAAATCTCATTATAGCCAATGGGGCTTATTCCCAGGAAAGTGGAAGTAGGATTGCAGCCTTAGGGCACAATCCTATGCATGTCTACTCAGAAGTAAGTCCTATTGTGCTCAGTGAGGCTTTCTACTAGCATCTGTGCAGTCACAATGCAGCCCTGAGGTAAGGGAACAAATGTTCCCTGCCCCCCACCACAGGATGCATTGCATGAGCTATTGGTACAGCTGCACTGGCACTGGAAAATTGGATAGGATTGGGTCCTAAGTCCTCTTAACTGTAACTTGGCAGCACCAAGTCCTGGAGGTCTCCTTGTGACAAGGGAATGTTTGTTCCCTTACTTTGGGACTGCAGTGTGGCTGCATTGGCTCTGGAAAGTTGGATAGGCTGCAATCCTACTCACACCTGGGAAGCAAGCCCAATTGACTATATAATATGATTTACTCCTGTGTAGGCTTGCATAGGATTGGGCTGCTATTCCCAGGTAAGTGTGCTGAGGATGGTACAGTTAGCATTGCTCCTTCTCTAGCAGAAAAGTTCCTTTAGGTTATTCTCCTCCTCCCCTCCCCCCACCCATGCAAGTGAAATGGCAGGCTGACTAGAAATTGAAGATTTTTTGAACAAGTTTGCAAATTGGGTTTAGGTCTTATCACCTAAGGAAGAAGAACTGGAGAAGCACTGGGAAGAACTTGTGATCAGGGTGAACCTCAAAACCTGCAAGGCTTGTTATATGTGCTGTTAATTTTCATTTTTAGGCTGGGTTGTGGGTGCTTGGGCACCTACACAGCTGCAACACTTTCAAAGGACTGTGGTGGGGAGGTTCTGCCTCACCTGCCTCCCCACCCACTGCAGGCCCCTGCTTTGCACTCCCTGGTCAGTAGCAGCCCTCAAACTTGTGGGAGAATCGCCACTAGAGTAGACCTAAGTGATGGGTATCTGCTGTTGCTTGTCAGAAAGCAACCTAGAAGAACAGTCCCCTCATAGTACCTTTTTGCTCATTAGTGAAACTGTCCTTCAAAGCTGCCATTCTCTCTCAAACCCTGGAAGTCAACAACTCCCCTTGAACTTGTTGGGCTTCTGAGTAGACGTGCATTGGATTGCAGAGTTGGAAGTTGGAGGGGGAAGCTTTAGAGTTCACTGGAATTCTTTTTGGGGCTGGGTGGTAAAAGCAATAGAGCAGCATTTCTCAACCAGTAGTACTCATACCACCAGTGGTACTTGAGGTGGTGCCCAGTAGTACTCATGGCAGGACCCCCCCCCCAGACCTCCACTGCCTGGCAGTGAGACCAGCAATACTATGCAACAAGCAGTGGTAGGAGGCTCAGTTCTGCTTTTCTTGCACTCAAAAAAGCCCTCCTATCTACCCTGGGAGCCCAATCCTGTGCATGTCTACTCAGAAGTAAGTTCCATTATAGTCAATGGGACTTACTACCAGGAAAAAGTGGATAGGATTATAGCCTGAGCCTCTTACCGTGGTTTGTTGCATCATGTCTGGCCTCTTAGTATGGAAATAAACTGGTGATAAAGTCATTCCAGTTACTTCCAATTGTACTTCCCAGAGGTGGGCCATGCAAAATGGTACAGTGGGCGAGAGGCAGATGCTGAGGAATGCTGTAATAGAACAAAAAAGAAGGGGAGATGTAAAGATGTTACTATGTTGTTGTTGCTTTTGGTTGATGATGAGGTGTCAGACTGTGCTCAGTGCACTTTTGCTGACCAGATGTTCACCACTAAAACTGAACCAGATCCTTGAGAGGATTGACTGCTCTGGTAAAAATCACCAAGTTCCCACTGAGAAGGAAGGTGGTCCAGCTCAAAGCCCAGTGCAGCAAGTTGGTTTGTGCAGATGTGAAGGTGCTATGCTGCTGTGGTGTCCCCAGAGATTGGTAACCTGGAGCCCTGGCAGTTCCCACCTCCTCTTCTTGGTGCCTTCCTTATTTCACTATACAACTGCCTTGAGAATTCAAGAAAAAAATGTCCATTTGAAGTGTGCATTTCAGCCGCATGTTTATCCCCCTTGGAAACTAGTGGCCAGAGGCCTGTAAGTATGACTATAGAGGACAAAATTGCAGCCTTGCAATTTGGATTTAGACATTGGGTGCGTGTTAAAGTTACAGTGCAGTCCTATGACTGTCTACTCAGAAGTAAGTCCCATTATGTTCAATAGGACTTACTCCCAGGAAAGTGTGTACTGTACAGTATAGGAGTGTAGCCTTAGTCTTTCAACTTCCTTTGCGGCAGACAATTGAAGCTGAGTTGCTCATAGCTCATTAGGACATAGAACCTGTTGTTAATTTATTTGAATCCCACCACTGCCTCCTTCACATCTTCGAGAGGACTAGACAGATGAGCAAATGATACAGAGCTTCAAAACTACTTTGTTTTAATAGAACCTAAGACACAACATGCTATGGCGGGGTCTGCAGGACATCTTTCCAGTGTACAAAAGCAGACACATGAAATTTTAGCATGTGTAATGCTAAGTTTTTGCATCATATCCCCCTAGTCCTTGTTCCCCCTGGAGAAGCCACCTCCCCCTCGTTCCTCTTGCACTCCTCTAAACTTCAGGAGTGGGGAGGGAAGCAGAGGCAGGTACTGAGTGCTGGCTGATTTATTGTGCACAGCGATTGATTTAGTCAGTGGGTTGCAGCAGTGAGAATCCAACTTCACTTAATTCTTGGAAAACACCCTTGCAAGAAGCCAAGATTGGGAAATACATCCTGTCAAAAAGTGTTTCCTTTTAAGGGAACACTACTTCCTTGGTTGTAAACCAAAGATGCCGAACAAGGGGAAGAACTCCCCTATAAAAGTTGGAGTGGGGAACCATATGAAATGGGCACATAGTTTCCTGCCCTCAGAGGGGCAAAGCCTCCGAGAAAAATTCCTGCACTGTTTGCTACAAGGTCTCCTGGGATTCCTGCAGAGCCAGGAAGTCTGCCAGAGGTTGACTGGCAGTGCAGGGAAAAGGACTAGCATAGCTTCTACTATGACAAAAGTCCTGGATTGATGAGAGCGCTCTTCTCTTGTTTGCTTCCTTACCCCTTGTCAGCAGCTCCCTAGCTGAATCTGTGCTGCACCTGCCACAACTGAGGAAAGACATGCACAGGTGTGACCAGGGTCAGCGCTCTCATTAGGACAACTAGGCAGATCAGGTGCCTAGGGTGCAGACCTTGGTGGGGTCACAGTACTGATCTCTGAGGGACACAGTTTTGTACAGATTATTTTTTAACAAATATAAAAAATGCACTTGCAATAAATGCAACTGCAAAAATGCAATAATTTTTTTTAAATTTTAAGATCAATTCCACAACGTAAATAAAACATGTTGTGTGTGAATTCACTAGAGAAGTCAATGATGTTATGAACTGTGCATGGAACAAGAAGAAGAGGCAGGCAAGGAATGTGCTGGTTTGATACCATCAAAACGGATGCAAAGTTGAACTTCCAACAATTGAAAGAAATTGTGCTCGACAGAATAGCATGCAGAGCTCTCACCTCTAAAGTCACCAAGAGTCAGATACAGCTGAACGGATAAAACATACACACACACAACACACAGGTGGGCCTCTATATTTGCAGATCAGATATCCGCAGTTTTAGGTATCCATGGATTGGGAGGGGGGGAGCTGCAGTCACTTCTGGTTTCTCCCTAAAGGAGGTACTCACTGTGGAGGCTTCTCTCTCCCATTCCTTCTCCTCCTTCAAGGGAAACCTCCACAGGAAAAGGAATAGGGGACCTGAAGCCTCCAGCACCTCCTCCTTTGGGGAGAACTCCCTAGTGCAGTGGTTCTCAAACTGTGGGTCGGGACCCACTCGGTGGGTCGCGATCTGATTTCTGGTGGGTCATGAGATGCTGATGGCAGCCATCTTGGAAGATGGCAAAAGACCTAGGTGGCGCCATTTTGGAAATGAGCAAAGCCTGGGCATTGCCATTTTAAGCTTCCCAACATTGAGACATAACTAAGAGCAGCTTGCGTATGTGCAAAGAAAGCAGCGGGCCGCTTTTCCCCAAAAAGCGTGCTGCTGCCTTCCAGCTGGACCTCCCTCTGCACTTGGAGGCTTCCCTCAGGGGGGCCAATCGCAGATTGCAGGCTTGGATTGCAGGCAAAGAAGGGCCGGGGGAGACGTGGACGAGCCAGCCAGGCTTCTCCCCACCGACCTATGTCAGCATGGCTGCCTTGACCAGATGGGCTGTCTTGGGGTTGCAAGACAGAGCAGCTCCCCCCTGCAGCTGGACTGGGCTGGAGAGAGTAGGCAGAGACCTGAACACAGGGCTTGGGTGAGTAGAGGTAGACCCGCGTGATCTCCCCTCTTGCAGCATCACCACCACCCCACTGCTGTTCTCGTTCTCTGCATCACAACCTCTCTCCTTCTCTGAAATCACCTGGAAGCCATGATCCTTTCCTGCCCTGGCTAGCACGTCCTCTCTTTATATCTTTGCTGGGGTGAGGGGGGGATCCCTGGTTGCCTGGCTGCCAAGAGAGCGGCCAGGAAGGGGGGAGGAGGGAGGGCAAGCCTGGCATGTGGGGGGGGGGAGCACCCAGGGAGAGTGCTGCTCCCCCAGCCGCTTCTCTGATGTGCACCCTTCCCCTCTTCTTACTTCTCTCTTAGGCTGCAATTCTGCCTACTCTTACCTTGGAGTAAGCCCCATTGCCAATAATGGGGGTCAGTTCTGAGTAGATGTGCTTGGGCTTGGGGGAGATGAGGGGAAGCATCCCTACTTATCTTCCTTTTGAGGGGGATACTACTTTTTATTTGCTTTATTTACAAAAACTCAAGCTACTTCTTGTACTGAGGTGCATGAGTAGGGTGCACTTGTTTCTGGCTAATGCTGTGCACAGTATCAATAGCCACATCAATGTTTGTTAGTTTCAAACACAATACAAGAAGTAGCTTGAGATTTTGTAAATAAAGACAGAAATAAAAACAGTAGTAAATTAATACACAAATATTTTGTTCCAGATGTTTTATTTTTTGCTTGATAGCAATGGTAGCGAGGGCAGGGAGAATTGGAAGAAGCTTCTGAGCTGGAATAATGTCTCTTGTCATTGACAGTTTGAGTTTCTAGGCAGGAACTTCCTGCTTGATGACATCTCTTCTGGCTCTGACATCACAGTGATGTCACTTCCTGTTTGATGGTCATTTCTGGCTATGACATCACTTCCCGGTTGCTGACATCACTTCCAATAGGCCCCAGACAGATTGTCATTCTCAGAAGTGGGTCCTGGGCTAAAAAGGGTGAGAACCACTGCCCTAGTGAATGTACACTCCTTGGTAACCCTTCTTTTGTTGATGTGCAATGTACAAACTGGGCCTTAGAGCAGCTTAGAGGGAGGTGGGAGCTGCATTTGTATTAGTTGCATTTTACAACTTGCACTTACAACCCCTGCCATGCCTTCCTCCCCACCCACCACCACCTCAGAATGCCTCCCTCCCCAACTTGACTTACCTCTCTGCCACCTGGCACTTGCATGGAGTTCCAGGCAGTGTTGCAGGAGTCTTCAGCAGGTGCTGGCCCAGCACCAGCTCGGGCCAACCCTGTTCTGGCGCTGCACTGTTGCTAATTGCTTTAAGTATGCCTTACGGTACATTTGCAACAATGCACGCTGGCAGTGAGCCAGTGCCCATTCTTCAGGATTGGGCCCTATCTCTCCTACTACCTTCATGCAATGGATGATCTGCCTGCTCCAGTCTGGATATGGAGTACCTACAATGTGGCTCATGTTCTGCCAAATATCCCAACTCCCTTCTAATGCCTGCTTTTTGGCTAATTAACACCCCCCTTTTCCAAGAAGCACAGCTGTGGTGTGCAAAGGAATAAACACAGAACTTCTTATCTATAGCAATTAACAAGAATTTATTGCTACAAACACAGACATTCCCTGCAAGTCCTCTTGTCCAGAGGCTTTCCCTCCCCAAAACTCCACTTAACTCCGGGGGTAACGTCTGAAGCCTCCAGTCCAAGTCCAATCCGGTCTCCAAAACACAGTCCAGTCTTCTGCAGTAGAGTTTCTCCTCTCCAGCAGTGTGTCTCCTCCAGCAGGGTCCTGGCAGTCCTCTCTTCCTGTAGGTCTGGGTCAGGTAGCCCTCTTGGTCAGCGTCCAGCTTGGCCAGCCCTTTGCTCCTTCTGAAGCTGCCTTTTATCCTGCAGCCCCTTGTTAAGTCCAAATTCAGCTCAGCTGTGAGCTACCTTGTTAAGTCCAAGTTAGCCAGCTGAGCCATCTCTTCAGTCCATGAGTCCATGTCCATTCAAAGTCCCATCAAGGTCAAATGAAGCTCAGGTGTCCATCCAGGTCTCCATTGGCCTTGATTGATTACAGCTGTGGAGCCAGCCCTGCCCTTCCCAGAGCTGTCAAACAGCTGTCAAAACAGGGAATCGCTGTCAACACCACATCATCCACCTAATGATCTTCTGATCTTCCATTACAGCTCGGCAGTGAACAGAATTTCTTGTTTAATAAAAAGTCAATCATTCATCATTGGCTTCAATTATTACATTTGACTTGTGTTAAAACATGCAGGATTTGTAAGTTTGTTGCACACAAGTCAAATTTAATAACATCCTGCTTAGAATCACTCATTTGAATTGTCAATTAGGGAAAAGAAAATACATGCTGGAAAGAACTTTAGGAACTCACAACCAGTAAAGCTTGCCTTTAAAATGGAAGTCACTTCCATTGATTTAAGTTTCATTGACAAGTTCACAAAGGAACATATTTTAAAATTAGTCTTCATGAACAATCTGCTGAGGAGTAGACCTAGTAAAATAGTGTTCATGTCATAACATGTATCAGAATTTTTAAATGCTACCTCACTATTTGTGAACATGGTCCACATTTTGGTGTGCTCAATCAGAATTTTTACTAATTGACATTTTTGGTTGAAATAATGTTTAGGTCCTCCACTGAACATTTCATTGGCTCATGTTTTTATATTAATAGTAAGAGGATGACCCAGGCATCATAAGCCTCAAAGAATAAGCATTTTGCATTTTGGTTGCAAAATTCATATTTGGAAGATAAGAAACTGAGAATATAATGCTTGCTATTCCATGCTATTTTAGAGAAAAGTCTGAATCAGAAAGTCTGTGTAATTTATAGCATCTTTTAGTATCTGGTACTTCAGGTGTGCTTTTCCTAGTACATTCTAGCAGTGTTAAAGCTGTGTACTCCACAAATCAGGAAGGCTACAGATTGTGTGTGTGTGTGTGTGTGTGTGTGTTTATTTTTTAATTTTTTCCTGCCATTCCAAAGATTCAGGGCACCCTTAACTTCTCCTGGCAGTAGAACTCTCAACAGGACCCTCTCAAATGAACTAAGAGAACAGGCAGAATTACAAAGAAGTATGTGGTCCCAGGCTGAATAGAATTTTAAGGGTAAGTACCAGCACCTTGAATTGGGCCTGGAAATGTATAGGTAGCCAAGGTAGTTGCTGGAGCTGCGGGTCAAGTGAGTCAAGTTGATCCCTTGAAACAAATTATAATTCCAGTTGTTTAATAATATACAAAAGATATTTTCCAGCCTTTCTCTTTTACTCTTCGACCTAATTTTCATGACTACCATCACAGGGGACTCTTCGTACTAGCACGGAGTCAATCCCTGAATGTCATTTTGGAGCATGTAATCCCATCAAATGAATTGTACAGAACATCTGTATCTGAGATTTACAGAGATTATGGTCTGCTAAACTGTACTAGAACTGAAAAAGTGTGCCAGAAAGTATTTGAATGATATCAAAATGAAACACAAAATATAATTACACATTCAATTTTTGAAAAGTAATAGCTTGGCAAATATTGTTTACAATCTCCATTACATAGCCCGTGTTGGTGCTCCTAATGTAATAAGAAATGTTCTAGCTCCACTCAGAGTTAATCTGCTCAAAGGAGTGATTTTTCAATGGAGTTTATTGACCAATGCTCTACAGCAGTGTTTCTCAAACTGTGGGTTGGGATCCACTAGGTAGGTCACGAGCCAATTTCAGGCAGGTCCCCATTCATTTCAAAGTTTTATTTTTAATCTAATAGAGTTGATGCTACCATGGTATGTGACTGCGTTTGGGGAAAAGTACAGACTTGTACTTTTAACAACTTACTATATACATTCTTTCAACAATGTTAGTAAATGGGACATACTCATGGGTAAGTGTGGGTAGGATTGCAGCCTAGGATTGTTAAAATGTTCCTGCTTGATGATGTCACTTCTAGTCATGACATCACTTCTGGTGGTTGGCAACCTTTAGTCTTGAAAGACTACGGTATAAGCCTACAGCACTTGGTATTCCCAGGCAGTCTCCCATCCAAGTACTAACCAGGGCTGACCCTGCTTAGCTTCTGAGATCAGGTGAGATCGGGCACGTGCAGGGTAACAGAATCTCATTCTAAAAAGTGGGTCCCGGTGCTAAGTTTGAGAACCACTGTCTAGTGACATGACCATAGCAGCCATATGTTTAGCAAGAGAATGCTGTAGAACTGGGCATTTACTTCTTGTTCACAACTACATTCACAGATACTGATTTTGTTCCAGAAGATTTTGGAAATGAGGTCTTTGAACTTGATATCTTTCTGTGCAAATTGAGTTTTTAAAGGAAAAAATTAGAGTTAAAACGCCTTGAAAATACAATTGTATATTGCTGGATGTGTTTGCTCAAGTATCAGATGAATTCTGCAAAAGTATGTTTCAGAGTTATTGGAGGATTTAACCAGCCTATATAACATGAACCTCATGCTTCAGTAGATTTAACAGAGTTTCAAAATGTAAGTAACTTTTATGTAAGGAAAAATTAAGATAACTGTGAAGGTAAGAAAGGAATCTATCCTTAAGAGAGGCAGCTGGAATGTACACCTCTGCTGGGGGGGGGGGGGGGAAATCCTGTGCTCTAATCTCTGCCTTGGACATAGAAAGAGCAAATGAATTAAGCAAATGATGTGTGTATAGACAGATGGCTGACTGTTAGCAAGGAGTTTGATTGAACAGATTACAACACACCTATAAGGGCCTGTCTGCACATAGAGGAGAACCCTACTTGGACTGTTCTTCAGAACATAGGTAGGAGAAACACATGATTGACCATTCAAGATGGCTTCTGGCTAACAGCTCTTTTGTTGGAGTGCTCCTAAAACAACATCTGTGTGCCAGTTTTTGGTCCACTTTCTCAGCATACCTAATTTTCTTTTATTGACAAGGATCCCTCTTGTGGCTCTGCTGTTTTTTACTTGATTTTATAATCGGCAAGCTGTGGATTGCTTTGGATTGGATTCTGACTGCTGGGGAATATCTTTGAGTAGTATTTTTCTGCATACAGGTATTTAGTTTTGTTCTTAACAAATCCATGTAATACCAGGAGTAGAAAACATGTAAGACCTCAACATGCTGCAACTGCTCCACGGGATGCAACAGGCACCACATTGATGCCACTGTACCACTGTGTGGAGAGTTGGGTAGGACTGGACTGTAAGCCCTATGCTATAGACTGTATAAGCATAAACGCACAATCCTAGCTGATGTGGGAAACCCCCTACACCATATCATGCACCAGAAAAGTCATCAAGAACACCTGTTGGAATAAGGAGAGGAGTCTGAAGAACCATCTGTCTCCTTGAGTTTCCTCTACTACTCCCACAAGCAGCAATAAAGGTTAGGAGAGTTCTTTTTTAAAAAAATCAGTTATCCACCCATGCCTCCAACAGCCATCGTCTATGAGAGTTCTAAGAGATGGGAGCCATTGCGACGACAATGAGTGGGCATTAAAAAAAAGTGTAAAAGAGTGGAAAATAGTGGATTTTTTAGAACCTTTTGGACCCTCCCCCCATAATTCACTACATCACTTCTCTGGATTTTCGCAAAGCACTGTGTAATCATTGAAAGTGATGTTACGTTAAGTACAGTATTACAGGCATAAAAATACAGCAACCCTCCTACTGAAGCACCTATGCTTGATGTAACCAAGAGAGACAGGTAGAGGTCAGCAAGCACGTCAAGCTCAAACCAACTTTCCTTACACTTGTCAGCCCAGGTGTGAGAAAACAGACGTGCTCATTTATACCACATTAACATCTGTTGCCACGGTAGTCAACAACAAAAAAATAAAGACAGTCCAAGAAGCTGTGTGATTACATGTGACAACTTTGAAAATATTTATCAGCTTCACTCATTGTCCGGTACACAGGATGTATTTCATAGATGAGAAGTGATGTACCACTGAGCAAAGAATGCAGGCAGTGCAAGGAGGGAGACAAATTCAGACTGAAATGGGGAGTCCTGCATATCTATTTTAATTTATTATTTCATTTCTTTGCCTCTACGTATAGCCCGCCTTTCCACCCAGTCAGCCAGTCAATGAAAGCAGTTCAAAATTTGGAAGCAACGTTGTTTATTTTCAGTGTTGTAGATGACGATGATGAATCTGCCTCACATGTACTTGTCCTCCTATTTTTATGACCTGTTTTAGAGAAGCTCTTCCCTGGACATGACTGATATGGTTTCTGTTCTTAGATAATTCTTGATAGACTTATTAGATGACATATTTATAAATATCAGACACTTCCAGCATCATTGAAATGAAAAAAGTGAACAAAAGAATATTTGTTTTGTTTTTTTTCCACAGGAGCAGACATGGGGGAAATGACCTTTGGTTTGTCTCCAGAAGCTTTGCCCTTGTGGCCAGACATTATCAATCAGAGTTGATAAAACACAACAACCCAAAAAAGTAAGAGAGGACTGATCTAGACTTGATGATTCACTGTAGTCTCTTTAGAACATTTTATTTTATTTCACTGTGACATCTGTCTATGGAACTTTTTGTTTAAAAAAAATAAATCAAAGTCCACTCATTTAAATTCATTTCCAGACATTATACAACATTACTAATCTCAAATATAAACAAATAGGTTCAAAAAAGATAAGAAAGCTCCACTTTTTTCTATGCTTGTGGATAGTTTTCAATGTGATAATGACGAATGCCATTTTTTTCCTGCAAATCTTTGCAGTTATGGTAGGATGATTTCATACTTCCACAGTTTGTTTAATCAAAGCATCAAAGTTGTGTGCTTTCTATATTTCAGGAAATCAAAGTGACAGAACAAAACTTTTGTACTTAGTGTGCAATATGCACTCTCACACTATACATCTCTGATGCAATTTACCACTGAATTAAGTGTTAGATGTGATTTATTCTAGCAGCCTAATATTTCATGTTTGCTTGTACTGCTTAGCCCTTGTAATGCCATTATAGCTGTGCTGAAATAAGCCTGTGTACTTCGCTTGAGGGGTTTGTGCCTGTCTTTGAGATGTGTGTGGAATTCCTGTTAACTAGAAGGGCCACGTTTGATGCAGGTGTAAGCCTTCTGTAGTCAAATATAGCCCAGATACTGCCTTCACCAGGGCTGACTTTCAGCCAATTTTCCCAATTGCACCCAATTGGGGCCCGTGCTTAAGGCTACCTTACCTTGCGGAGCTGCAGACCCTCTCCCTCTTGCTGGTTACTCCTGCACTCGAAGTGTATTTTTTTCTAAGCCACCATTTCCCTTTTAAATTTCCCCTGTAAGGCTCCGATTCAGCCATGCCTGGCAATTGGAGTTGTGAGCCAAAGAGTGCTTGGAAGCACAGGCTTGTTATCTTGCCTCCTTCCATTGCAGAAGGAGCTTCAGCAAGCCTTCACAAAATGACTGCTGAACCCATTCTCCCCCCCCTCCCTATGAGAGCAGATACAAGGACAAGCATGGGCAGTATATCCTTCTTTGTATATTCAGGAACCTTGGAAAAGCAGGGTTTTTAAATTAACCACGCTGAGAAAGCCCTCCGTATATACAGTCATCTGCACGGGGGCTTTTTTGCAACAGTACAATGAGCACACATACACCAGTAATGGAGTCGGACCAGCCTAAAGGGGAATGGCACCTGAAGCCAGTGCCCCATTGCTGCGATCTCCCCTCATCAGTTCATCCCCTTCTCCAGGCCACCACTCCAAGTGGCCACTTCAGTCAGCTTCATGGTTGGACTGGGATGGAGCCTGATGTGACGCCAGCTTATATAAATGCAGATATCATATCCAAATAGGGTTGTGGTGATATATGAACAAGTGACATTCACTCATTTCTGAACTGGCTCTTCTGGAATCAAGCCACACCACGGGAGGAAACTCTGGATCATAAAATAAGTTCATAATATTGCAATGTCTGCCCCTTTTTACATGGAGGAGTCCCTTTCACTTTCCATTTTAGTTTCACAAAGTCATCTAAATGACCTGCACAAATAAGATGGTTTATGTCTTCTGGAGCATCCTCTTTATTTCCCATACATAGTGAAAAGTTGCATTATTCAACTGAGGCAATAAATTAGATAGATTGCCTTAATAAATGTTTCAGTTTTGACCATGATTTCAGCACACTGATGACATTCACAAAAGATGAAAAGGTTCTGCACCAGCCTAGTTCCAGTCATTTGTTTAATCATTACTGCCGCCCTATCTCCCTTAAATGTCTGTTATAGTTTGTGGCAAAAGTGCTTTCTGGGGAATAGGAAGAAAAATAACACAGCTAGAGCCATGCATTTCTTGCAAATCTGAATACAGTGTTTCTCCTTCATAATGGTGGTGGAGGGGTGGTATAGTAAACCACAGTCAATAATTTTCCTAGAAGTAAGAACTAGAGGACATAAATGAATTCGCATTTTTCTTCCCTGATCTTTCCCAATGATCCCCAGATATAGGACCGCATGCATGGACCAAGAGAAGACAAAGTCTTAGGAAATTCAGAGCAGACATCTGTAGAGCCAGATAAGGATAAAGAAAGGTGAGTTAAGGACATTATAGAAGACTGATGCTCTCTATTTCTTGTAAGCAATAAGAATGCACAGAAATTAAAGTGATGTTCTTGGAGGTCTGGCAATGATACCAGTGAGTGTTGTTCCCTCTAAGGTGCGCAGCTGAGTGGTCATGCACCTCCATGCTAAGCTCTGTGCAGTGCAACCCAAAAGTTCAACAATGAGGTGATGCCATCATTGCTGAACATCTGAAGGCAGCACTGTGACAATTCACAATGCCATGCATCTGCCGGAGGGGTACATGTACTGGCATGGACCCCTATTAGGGAGCTCTGCCAATGAGACTGTAGAAACGGGGCAAAATATTAAGGAGCTGCGCATAATAGATGGACATAGAGCAAGGAAAGAGGAGGGCCTAATGCATGTTGTTGGAAATGTTATGATGATTTAGAACATGATATACCGCTTTTCAACAAGAAAAGTTTCCAAAAAGATTTGTATAGTAAAGGAAATGAAGAGATGGTTCCCTGTGCCAAAGGACTCACAGCCTTAAAAAAACAGACACCAAGTAACAGTCACTGGAAAAGATGCTATGCTGCGATGAATAGGGGTGATAAGTATCCCACTGCTACAGATAAGAACCACCGTTTAAATGATGCCTCTTTGCCCAGTTAGTCAAGGTTGTCAAGAAGTCATAGCACAGCAGGATTAGAGAGGATTAGAAGAAACCTGCTCTGGACCAGGCAAACGTTGTGTGTTGTGCATCTGCGAACGGACAGCATTTTCTTCTTATCTTAATTTGTTCAGAGTGCATTTATATCACAAGATCTATGTATACATTCAGACATGATGTAATGCTTCTCTTCCAGATTCTCTTACTGACAACATTTCACTCAACGTTGTTGTGTTCAGGGATTTTATCAGCTCAAGAGGCCATTGCATTCTTTGGAAGGTCACAAAATTGTGGCCCAAATGCAAAATGTAATAAAAGCAAAACAAAATCATGCCAGAGAGCACCAATACTTTTGGTTCCTCTCAGATCCAATATCTTCTGTTCACTGGCAGCTAAACAGGAGTTTTCTTTCAGCCTTGCTACATATGGACAAGACGTCGCATTTTTTAAAAAATTTTCCCCACACTTTGGCTAACAGAATTTAGCAGATGGGAGGGGAATGGAATCTATGCCAGGGCATGTGTAGAACGAAGAGATGAACAAGATAAAACATTTTTGACTTGTAGTAGCATACCTGTTGTGGGAACATTATCCAACCCAAAACTGGAATCAATAAATCTACATGTTGATCTTTTTGTGTGTGTGTATTTTCAGGAAGAAGAAAGAAAGAGAGAAAGAGAGAAAGAAAGAAAGAAAGAAAGAAAGAGAGAAAGAAAGAAATTCCAAATATTACACTCGGTTTCAAAGAACCAAATTATTTTCTCTGGAGGTATTGTACTGCTTGCTTTGAAAACTAAAATACTCTGCTACCCATTTCTCTTGATTCCATATTTTTCAAAGTTCAGATCACTGGGCTTTTAAATACGCCTATACAAATTGTTCCACATGACTCCAAATGCACTTTTAAGCAAGCAGCAGCTGTATAGTGTCTCTATATTACTGCTTTCTCATAATCCCAGCTTTAACAGATCCTAACAAGGACTATTTAAACATGTGCTGATCATCCAAGCTTGACAGAGTTGTCAGAATATCTTCTTTCCCTTGCCAAGTACATTGGAAAGAAAAGGATGCACCTAATCTCAGCCTTCCCCCACATTAATGTGCTTTAAAGTCTAGGCGGTTAATTTTGTTCTTTTGTATTTGGCAATGTGAATGCTTGAATGGGCAGAGGTTGGAATATCTCCCTGCATGCCATTAAATTCTAAAAGAAAGTCAAAGAGCAGCCCAAGATGTTTTAAATCTGTCTACTGTGGGAATACAGCAGACTCCAGACTTTTTAAGATGAAAATGAACAAACTTCAATGCTTTACAGAGTAACAGGAATGTTTGTACTCCTCCTTTTCGGCACACCATAATCTGGTAAAAAATGTACATGCTTGGAATGTCAAGATCTATGGGACAGTTGTGTTTGTGATACACATACATGGCAAATCTCTGGGCAGAACCAAGTACTATAGTATACACAAAGTTGACGCTGAAAACAGCAGCCCTCTTTCTTCCCTGTCCCCATAACATCTAGGAATACTCAATGTGTAATGTGGCATTAACCTCACTCTACTTCCTAGGCTCACACACATCATAGGTAAGGGTAAAACGCAGTCGGGTGTCACTTAACAATCGGGATGCATTCTCGCAAGCTGGTCATCAAGCGATGCTTGATGTTAAGTGAAGCCTCCACAGTCGAGGGGAGCTGTGATCCCATCACCTCTGGAGGCTTTTCTGAGCCCTGCAAAGGCAGCACACATCCATGTGCTTCCTCTCCAAGACTCAGAATGGCTGTTTCGACTGAAAAGACATGACTTCTGGTTTCCTTAGGAAAACTTTGTCTTTGCCTTATAAGGCATTCAGAGAACTGGGAAAGCCCAGGCTTCCCCAGGCCTCTGAATGCCTTGTAAGGTGAAAAAATGACACTTCCAGTTTCCCAACGAAAACAGAAGTCATGTTTTTTGGCCAAAGGGGCCATTTTGAGCCTTGCAGAGGTAGTGCACAGCAGTGGCATAGCTAAGGGGGTGCAGGGGGTAGCAGTCACACCAGGCATCAAGCTTTAGGGGGGCAACAAGCTGAGCTTCACTCTAGTGACCAAAATTGTGAAAATCTTGGTATGTATGAATAATACCATCAAGTTATATATCACTGGAAAGGTAATTTAATGCAGAATGCTACGCAACAAACTGCACTGGAATATCTGTATTCTATCAAAAGGTATGGCCAATTAACCAGAAAATGAAAACACAACTGGCTTGTGGAACAAGTGCCAATGTGTGCCAATGTGATATTATTATAATATAGCATGGGACCTATAACTTTTTATTTATTTACTTAATTAGATTTAATTTTGTCATGCAGGGGGGTTGCAAAATCTTCTGTGACCCTAGGTAGTAGATATGCCTTAGCTATGCCACTGACGGGGGGGGGAGATAGCAGAGCAAGTGGGTGGTGAGCTGCTGGGGGGAGGAGGTGGGTTCCTCCCAACTTTCACTTTTTAAAAAACCCAGGTGTGACATCACTTCCGGTTGTGACATCACTTCAGGGGCAACATTTTGAACTTGGCACCGGGCTACATGATCATTAGCTACGCCACTGGAGCGCAGACACATGCTTCTGTGGGGCTCAGAAAAGCCCCTGAAAGTGTGGGGAGCACAGCTTCCCTTGGCTTTGGAGGCTTGGGGGGAGGGGAACAGGAACCTGCAACAGCCGTCTCATATGCAGCCTGTCGCTGTCGGAATGTTGCTAAGTGGCATTTACCAGTATACTCTTTTTAGTGATTTCATTGTTTCCTGATTACATTGGTCCCCCATCTTCTGTTCCTGTGGCACCATTTTTCCCCCCTCTGTTAGAGTCTCCTTCTCCATCACAGAGTTATCCCAGCCAATCAAGGATGTCACAATTCTGCATAGTTAATCAGATGTGACTTCAGTAATATTTCCAGTACTGCAGGGGATACATTTGTAGAACGCCGAGGGATGCACTGGGCCTCCAGGAGCCTCAGAATGGCCTGCAGAAGCTTCCAAAACCTACTTCCAGTGTATACATTCTTCCAGTTTTCAGAAAACTATTTCTGGTTTGCTTCCACATAACCGAAAGATGCTTCTGGATTCTAAGGCCTGTGGAGGCCTAGTGTGACCCAGGGGAGGCCTCTGGGGCCTCCTAAGGACGACACCAACATTACACAAGGTAAGATTGCAAAATGATGAAATTACTTAACAACGGGGTCAGAAAAACATGTGACACATCTATATATTGTTTATTCATTAATGGGTAAACAGTGTATACATTCTTCCTATTTTATGATTTTCAACACTATAATATGTTTCACTCTGATGACCAAAAGCTGCAGTGAAGTTTTCAAACATAATTTTTATGATCAATATATGAGTAGCTGATTTAGAATAAGATAGGGCACTATAGTTCTGCTCTTTGGAAATCAAGTGATTGGGCTAAGATTGAATATAGAATGGCACTTGTACTTTCTGTATACAGAACATTGTATAATAATTGTTTGGATTGGTATTGCATTTTTCTAAGACAGGGGTCTCCAAAACCCGGCCTAGGGGCCAGATGCAACCCGCGGCAAGCCTCTATCTGGCCTACAGCCAGCCTCTTGTCCCCTGAAAGCCTCTGGCCCACTCAACTGAACATGACCAGAGCTGTGCTCTGGTTGTGTCTGGAGGGTGTTCTGAGAGCCAGAGAAGCTAAATGAATGAACCCATCCATTTATTTATTCACTCATCTAAGTACCATCTCTAATTTATTTATTTAAATTTTATATTTAAATTTTTTTTCCGGCCCTCAACACCACACTAGATATTTGATGCGGCCCTCTGGCCAAAAAGTTTGGAGACCCCTGTTCTAAGATAAGGGCAAGGAAGTTGCAGTGAAGAAATTTCTAAGGCACAGTTAGTCCGGATTAAAAGGTTGTAATACTTCGGGAATGTGAACTCTTTGGGAACAGGAGTGCTAAAAGCTGCTACAAGCCACTATGAGTCCATGGAATACAGTAGGGTATACATCTAAAAAAGATAACCTTATATTTTATTTTCTTCATACAAATTCCAAAGTAGGATATTTTGCTGGAGCAGCACAGGTTTCATTAACTCTCCCACCCCTCTTCACAGCCCATGTGAAGGGGTACACTCCTTTTCTGATATAAAAATGACATCAGAGTAAGAACATTATCCTGTTTAATGCAACCATAAAACATTCATTCATGTGCACATTCTATCCAGTCACCTAACATTTGACTCTTTGCCATATATCTAGCTTAGTTTGTTTTCATTCCCCTTTGGTCTTTTCAAAAATGACCTGAACAGTGTGTCAATGTTTAAGAAATAACTATTTTAATGGTAAGCATGTGTCTAAGTGTGTCTAAGCTCTCTCAATCTGGCTGGTCCAAAACCTTGAGATCAAATCTCAGTTTTGATGGGATCTTCTTATTTATTATGGTTGTCTGTTTCCAATAAGGTCAGGGAAAGCCAGTCATCCTATCTAATGGAAATAAATAATACGGGTTGTACTCCTTCATGAGATTTGTTGCTGAAAAAAAAAAACACTCCTTTAGAATTAGGGGGTGAATATTGTTCTGAATCTTGATTGGACCAACAACTGCCATATTTTCCATGAATCTGTTCACATGACAGTTAATTGGAATTTACGTCTTCTTGTGCAAGCTGTATTTGCATATTTCCAACCTTTTGTTGCCAGCTCTCTAAAGTTGTGTGATGAGTAAAACACACTTTTTAGGCAGCCTGGAAACAACAAAACACATGATGCAGAGCAGCAGAAAACATACTTGCATAAAATCATCTACAATCTTTAATCAAAGTAAATAACTAGTAATACTGCATAACTGAATACACAGTTCCAGTTGATAGATGAGTCTTCCAGATGGCCTGCTGATTGGAATGAGGAAAAGGAACTAGAAACTGGAATTTCCTCATATATTTCACACATGCCAACAAGAATTACTCTTGGGACCACCCCATGGTTTAAAATGGGAATAGCCCTCCAGCTGTGAATGCAGGTGGAGGGAAACTTGTCCGGTTCCCCACCTGCATGATGTGGTGAGCAGCTATTGGTTGGGGGAGAGGGCAAGCTGGGGCGTGTAGTTTCAAGGCTGGCGCCCTGCTTGCCCAGCCTCTTTGTTCCTCGGCAGCAGTGGATCCAGCCACCTTGGACTCAGGACCAGTGCAACTTCTGAGGAGGCCTCTCCTGCGCTGGATCCCACGTGCGGCTTGCTTGATCTGTAAGATGGGGATGGGGGTTTGGACAGGCTCTGCCCAAAGAAAGGTTCAGGTGCAGTCTGGGCACACTTTCCTGGGAGTAAGCCCCATGGACCGCAGGGGGACTTGCTTTTGAGCAGACATGCTTGGAGTGTGCACTCAGTCCCTGGCCTGGTGAGCGGAAGGGCAGGCTACCGCCTTCCAGCTTGGAGCCAGGTCCCCCTGCTGGCCTCGCTGGGGTCTCCAGCACATGTGGCACTCGCAGCTCCTGCTACTGCTTCCCGGGAGGGCGCAACCTGCCTGCTGCGGAACCCACAGGGGTTGCTGGAGAGGGGCTCCGTGACCGAGCACTGCTCCAGGGCGTTCCCCGCCGGCCCAGGTGGCAGGTTGCAGTGTGCTCCACGTGGAAGCAGTCTCTGTCTGGCTCGGAGCCCTCCCAAAGGCATAGACACCTGGCCACGTGCTGCCATGGGAACTGCCGCCGACCACAGTGAGTTGCAGGACTGCTGCAGCTCCCTGCGCTCAGCTGGCAGGCAAGCCCGGGGCTCCAGGAGTGGACGACCTCAGGATCCCTGCGGCGGCGTCATGCACATGGGGAGCCGCCTGACCCCCGCCATGGGAGGCGGGCACCAGCTCAGCGCCTCCGCCATCACCCACTTTCATGGGAGTAAGCCCCAGGGACTGGAATGGGCCTTACATCTGAGGAGCCAGGCAGAGGCTTGAGCTCAAGGGCTGCGGCCCCAACCACGCTTTCCTGGGAGTAAGCCCCATGGACCATAATGGGACTTGCTTCCAAGTAGGCATGCAGAGCCTTGCTTTCAGATGGGCATGCAGAGCCTTGGGCTTTAAGGCTGCAATCCAGGTCAAGCTTTCCTGGGAGTAAGCCCATGACCTATAATGGGACTGGCTTCCAGGTAGGTACGCAGAGGCTTGGACCATAGGGCTGCAGTCCTCGCCCCACTTTCCAGGGAGTAAGCCCCTTGGCATGCAGAGGCTTGGATCATAGGGCTGCAGTCCTCGCCCCACTTTCCAGGGAATAAGCCCCTTGAACTATAATGGAGTTTGCTTCTGAGTAGGCATGCAGAGGCTTGGACCATAGGGCTGCAGTCCTTTCCCCACTTTCTGGGGAATAAGCCTCTAGGACCTTAAGGGGGCTTGTTTTTGAGTAGGCACGCAGGGGCTTGGGCCATAGGGCTGCAGTCTTCGCCCCACTTTCCAGGGAGTAAGCCCCTTGGACTATAATGGTTCTTGCTTCTGAGTAGGCATACAGAGGCTTGGATCATAGGGCTGCTGTCCTTGCCCCACTTTCCAGGGAGTAAGTCCCACAGACTATAATGGGTCTTGCTTCCAAGTAGACATAGCTGAACTTAAGGCTACAATCTTGTCCACACTTTCTTGGGAGTGTGCCCCATTGATTCTAATGGGACTTACTGCTGAGTATACAGGCATGAGATGGGGCTGTGAGCACCTGTGAGTTGCCCTGTGCAAATCTTTCTGGGAGTGGGTCCTACTGAGTGCAAAGGAACTAGCTTTTCAGTGGACCTGCATGGGGATGGTGTTGTCCAATAAAGAGACCCAAGAGAGTACTGGTGGGGGGCTCCTCAGACTGGCACACTTAGTTTAGGTGGGATTCATTAGCATGAAGGGTAAGAAATCAGGAGAGATAGGCAGTAATGCTGCCAGGTGATCATCCCCTCCACCAGCTCTTTCATTTTCTCAGCTGATTTCTCAGCTGCTCCTCCCCAGGTGCTTCTCATACACATTGGCAGTAATGACCTTTACCTGAGGATGGGGCTGTCCTTGAGGCAGCAGAAGACCTCGCCACACTGAGAAGCTGGAAGCCTGGCCTGAGCATCATATGGTCGGATCTGCTTCTGTTCCGGGTTTGGAGGTCTACTACAAGCCCGGCTGGAGTTGATAGAGCCAGAAGGAAGGTGAATGCACACCTGGGGAGGGAAGTGGTGCTTCGCCACCCAGATATAGTGAGCAATCTGCCGCACATTTACAGGGGAGATGGCGTGCATCTCTCAGAGGTTGGGAACCATATCTTTCTGTCAGACTTGCAACAGGTCTTGCAAGGACTCTTAGATGGGGCGGGGGGATGCTAAGCACTAGGCTAGCCCCCCCCCCCATGTGGCAGGGTAGTGCAGGAACAGGAGGAGAAATAGGGAACCGGTGTCTACCTTCAGGCATGCAACAGGCCGGGTTAAGTCCAGTGCTGAGCCCCGAGGCTACCCGGATCAGGGGCAGCCTGGCTTGACCCTGGAATGGAATTGGGATGCTCACCTTCATGGTTTCCCGGCTCAGGGTGGGCAGAACAATTCAGCTGGCTGGACCCCATTTCCAGGGGTTGGTGGTGAAGAACCTGAGGGAGCCTTGGGTGAGCTCAGGTTCTGAGTCAAAGTGGTTTGCCCAAAGGAGGGCTCAGATAGGAACTGTCTCTTCCTAGTTAGGTGCCCACACTAAAGGGGGGTGGAGTATAGTCAGGACCCGTTGCATTGCACCAATCACTGCGCAACCTTGTAATGGAATAAATCATGGCCCTGTTTCAACCAAGTCTTTTGTGCCACGCATGTTTGTGGGGGGATACCTGGGCAAGTGCTCCATCTGAAACTTAGGGAAGCTCTCGCATCTGATACTGGATTCCATCTGATAGTTACATGCATAAACGGGGATTCATCAGTGTACCAATGGAGCTCCCACATCTGCAACTGTTTCCCCTCCTTCTATTGCAGCTGAAGGGATGGCTCTATGCACACAGAACCTTCCTCTCAATCTGTATTAATAGGTATGCAGGCGTATGAGCTCTGTATCAGGGCAATCTTGAGACTGTCTGCCTGCATTAACTTCAGTAAGCATGAATGACTTTTTAATGTCGCTCATTTCATCTGCTGAAGTTGGAGGTTATCTTAGCTAGTGATGGGTGAACTCCCTCAGCTAAATTCTGAATTAGTTCAGAATATTTATGGGCCTTTTTTTTGGGGGGGGGGGGTGTAATTATTTTAAAAAATGCCTCTGTTTCCTCTCCATGTACACTAATGGGGTTGCACATTTGCACCTTATCATATTGTCTCCTGGGAATTCCAGTTCTAAATGCCAACCACCTCGGAGATCCACTTAGATATTTATCTATTTATATCCTGCCTTTCTTCATTCAATGATGGCATCCAAGGTAGCTTATATCAATAATTAAAAAATAAAAAAAGTTTTAAAAAATTAAATAACACCTCAACTCAGAAAACAGTGAAAAAAACAGAAAGATTTTCAAGCACTACTGAACACCAATGGGAGAGGTCAGTCTATGCTGAAGAGGGAGAGAATTCCGCATATGGGGTGCCACTACACTATTCCTACCTGAGAGTAAATCCAATTGAGTTCAGTGGCATTTACTTCTGAGTAGTCATGCATGGACACGTGCTGTAAGGGAGCTTTGCAGCCACCAATAGATCATACTGCAGAATGGAATGGGGAAACCAATTTGAGTCCAGAGTCCATCACTCATCTGGGTGTATGGCACCATTGATCTTCAATCCAAACCACCTCCACCCCACTAAGGATGAATTACACAAAGACATAAAAGGTGAAGTCCTCATGAGGCAAGCCCCCCCCCCCCCCGCCCCAAGGTGTTTCTCCCTTCAGGTCAATCTGCAGGTCAGTACAGGGAAATACTTTTCAGTCTGAAAGTTTGTCAGTCCATGGCAAAGTGCTAAGGCAAAGTGCTATATCTATGCTGCTGCTGATCCCTATCTTTCCCCTTCCTTCTCCTCCCTAGCTCAATAGCAACCAAGGGCAAATGATGGAGGCCTTTTCAGCAGAATGATTACTGCTGGTGGTATTTGTGTGTCTGATGCTGATCTGTCCAACTGGCACTCTCCCCCTACCAAAACACACACACCCAGGAATGAGACTGGGGTTTGGATCTGGAAACGTGAATCACACAAGCCATTTGCAAGAAATAATGGCGGAAACACATCCAAATATACTTGCCATTCACCGGATGTTGAGTGGTCTGGTCCCATCATCCACTGAAAATAAGTGGCTAACACTCAAGATGTTTTGCGTATGCACATGGAAAGCAACCTGGTCAGCCTGCCTGCTGCCTGCTCATATGCAAGATCTTATTTTACATCCAAACTGGAGAAAAACTTCTGGGAGGAGGGGAGGGGGGGGGGAAATGACATTCATAATAAAGCCAGGCATTATAGGACAACTGTGTATTCTGAGCCAGGTAATTGTAAACATTGTTGACATCTGTAATCTCAGTATAATTATCTGGTTATAGCCTACACTAGCAGTATAAATTCTTAATTCATAATAATCTTAGGATCTGCTTAAGTACTAAAAGCACAGGGGATTTAAAAACAAAAACAACCAACTGTAGTTCTCACTACATCCATCATCTAAAATGCCAGAGTCCAATATCATTAGAATTCATAACACATAAGTAATCTGGGGAGCTGTTATTTTTCTGGTGTTTATAATGCAATCCTCTTCTAATAAATGTCATTGAAAATAATTTAATTATAGCAGGAATAAATCACCATGCAAAGTTCCCTAGTTTAGGGGGGAAATATTATCTTTAAAAATATTAATTGCACTGGGGAAAGCAGCAGTCACAGCAAATAAATGCATATAGAATGACTGCATGGGGGGGTGGTGGAAACCCACAACTATAGTTAGCTGGGGCTCAGTCATTTTCTGTTGCACCTCAATTCACACTTCTGTCCATTAAGACTTTCAGGATGTTCAGGGAATTATGTATAAAACTTTTTGTCTTGCAGTCAAATTATTTCTCCTTTTGTGGAGTTTTGAGATTAGTTAGCCCTTACCTGGAGGTTACAGTCTTTGCCTGGTGGAACACCATGCATCTTCCCTAAAGCCATTGGAAGTAATTTAGTTGTAGTAAGAAGAAATCACCTCCACATGTGCATGATATGTGCAACGTCATACATTTCATGCAGACTTCTTTACTGCCTTGCAATGCGCCCCCCTTCCTGGGAAAGCAGCTCTAGCATTCTCTCCCTGCTTCATCCAATTAACAAAAGCTGCCGCTGAGCTTCTGGGCTTGCTTGCGAGTTCTCTTTTCTGCCTTCTTAACCTGCTTTCCAACAGGACAATTGCCTGGTCACAACACCCTTGTCCTGTGACTCCTGCAGTGCATCACATCCATTCCAGCAGAAACTCACTGGAATTTTGGTCCTTGCACAGCCTCAGTACAGAGTCACAGACTAACCTCTCTCTCTTGCCTGGTTTGTCTTGTGTGCAGTCAAATTGACGACATTCTTAGTATATCTATCATGTTCTTCCTTTGGGGTGTGTGAGTGTTTAAGATCATTGTCTTTCACAGTTATAGGTGAAGTCCATCAAGCCGCCATCAAAACAATTCCCAATCAATCCATCAAGTACTTCAAGTACAAAGAAAATAACGTCTTCCAATTGATTTGCACTTAGAGCCCAATCATGTGGTCTGCAGCATGGCTCCGTGCCGCGGATCACAGTCCCAAACGTGCCGTAAGGCATGTTTGTGAGGCTTACCACTGGGCTCCTGCTGGTGCTAGCCCAGCACCAGCTAGTGCTGGGCTAGCGCCAGGCAGTGGCCCAAGTTCTGCGGCTCTGTGGTCTCCTGGACTGCCGGGCTGTGGAATGGGAGGAAGGGGCGTGGATGGGGGCGTGGGGAGGTGTTCCTGGGAGGGGGGAGGCCAGTGGGGGTGGGCAGGAGGTGTGCCAGGGGGTGGGTGGGAGGCGTGTCAGGGGGAGGGAGAGAGACAGATCCACGGAGCTGTACTCCGCAGGATCCAGGGTGCTCATGAAGGCTGCGTGCCTTACACAAGCACCTTTACTCTTGTGTAAAGGTCGGCGCAAAAGGTCGGCGCTAAAGAGAGTAGCCCCATTGCTACTCTCCACGTTGCTTTTGCTCCTCAGAATGGCCCCAAGAATTAGGGAGAGTGGCTGCTTACACGGCAACCTGTATGGGACTTACAGCTCTGCCCTCACTGGCTCCGCTACTACAAAAAACCATTATCTAGCCATGGGCTTTTTTGTTGCAGTTTGAACCACAAGAATCCTTCCTTCTTTTCCCTCACTTCCCAAGCTGGAAAATTCAGAGATTTAGATGTCTTGAAATACTCTTTTCACTTCTTTGGAGTGGATAAATTGACTCTGCCCATAAGTTACCCTCTGAATCCTGCATTTTAGAGAAAAATTTTGTTCCTTCTTTAAATAGATGCACATAAGCATACTTGCTCTTGATAGCCCCACCCCATGGGTGAACATGTTAATCAATTTAGTCACTAACCAAATATAAAAAGTGAGAATTTTTAATTGGAGCCATCCCCTGTTTGGTACTTATAACCCTGTTATAAGCAGATAGTATACATTTCTTGACTTGGGCAATAGGTTAATAAGTTTTCCAAATACTTCTGCATTATTTCTAGCAGAATCCTATGAGTTAGTGCACTGTGGTGATAGAACTTTAGACAAAGTATAAGATTGAGCTGAACAAGCTAAAACTGATCCATGGAATAAGCCTATTAATCACAAGAAACTATCATTAGAAATCTCAGACATCTCATTTTTTTTTTTTAAGTTAGTTATTACTAAATGCAATATTTAATTAGTTAAGGCTAAAATTCTATACAAGCTTTTTTGGAGTAAGCCCCACTAAACACAAAGAAAGTTACTTTTGAGTAGACATGCATAGGATTGCACTGCAAGTCACTGATTCCTCTTCTTCTTCTTTAGCGTTTGTCCCATGTGGTGGTGGGGTCTGCTATTTTGGATCGGAATCGTCATTTCTCTTGATTGTAGGCTTGGTCTGGGTGTAGGCGGGTGTCAAGCTACACTGCAAGACATTGATTTCTCAATTAAAAAAAAAAAACATCCAAAGTTGGCATTTCCAAAATAGAACTAGAAAACCTTAGTCAGCAGAAACCGATATTTTCTTCATCTTTCTATTAAGTGACAATGGGCTTTGCCTGAGTTCCCTTAGCCTTCTGGCACGAATCATGAATTGTTCAAATCGGGGAACAATTTTGTGTCAGTGTCAGCATTGGCTATTTCGGTCCAAAAGATTATTTTATTTCTATACAAAATTTCAGAACTTCATGGTTTCATGGCTGACTGGATGATTGAAACTAAGGGCCCAATCCTGTCTCCTGTCAGCTCCGACCATGTAGCGTTGCTGACGGAGCAGGGGGGAGGGTAGGATTTCTGTGTTTATGACTGCCACCAAGATCCCCCCTTCCACCTGCAAACCACCCCCAGTCAGCCCCATTCCCATTGTGATCTGCACACAATCCTCCCCTGAACTGCCCTCAGTTTTCTAGCAATGATGGGAATGGAGGAGGTTCAGTTGGCTGCTATCTCCTGAGTGCAGCTTCTGGCCATTTGACCTAGTGGCCACAGCCTGCCTAATGGCCTGTCCTGTGATTGGGCCAGGATTTATGCTGACAGATCATGAGATCCATTGGTGTAAACCCTGGATAGGATTGGGCTGCCAGTCACTTGGGTCCTAATCTGACATCCTAACCAGTACACCTCATTGGCTCATTTAAAACAACACCTTCCACTCACAGATTTTGTAAATACTTGTAAAAAGAAAAGGTTTTTCTTTATTAATCAATTGATTGATTAATCAATCAAAACTTTTCAATTTACTAATCTAATTGATCAATTGATTAAACATTGCAACTGGACTGAATTAGAATGTGAAAGGAAAATCATTTTTTTCTACTTATCAAGAATAGATATGGGAGCCTTTGTATTGAAAGGCGTCATTCAGCATAATTCTGATTTCTATGGTACTACAGCCAAGTAACAAAGGCTCCAAGTGATTGCATTATGATGAGGAATTCTAGCTCCCTCTTCTTACCACAACTATTTGACAGAAAAGTGCATTTACAATTGGTACCATTTACTGTATTCATTATAATTTGTCGTGAGCCAGAGGTATAACTTTTTCTGCCTCATCTGTTCTATGAAAGGTAAAATAAATGGTACTGCTTTGACCTTTTTTAGTATTCTGTGATTTGATTCGCTTGCCATTCCCATCTCCCCTGTTTACAGTCTCCACAACTTGTGACTGAAATGGACAGTCAGTCAAAACAGAATACTGAAAAGGTCAGCATAGTACCACTCACTGCATATTTTCCCTCAGAACACACAGAATATTTAAGTCTGTAATCTCGATTTGGGTGACAGATTGCCATGAGATCCGGAAAACAGATATGACCAGTTCTCTTTTATGACAACCAGTGTGATGGGCACAGAAAGCAATGCGACTGCTAAGGGGCCCATAGGAATAGGCTGTCTGTGGATTTTTGTCTTGTTTTGTTACCTGGTTTGGGACATACACAGTAAAAAAAATTCTATAATGTACTGTGATGCTCACAGAAACAGGAAGGAAGAACTCAGTGCAACTCTAATTTCACTTCAAAAGTAGCAATTATACAGAAGAAAATATACCCTTTAAATATTTCCTTTTTCACATCTACTGAATGTTTGAGATGACAGATAGAAGCTCACTCTTTAAATCGTAAGAACAAGACTGATAGGGGACATGACTCAATCGAAAAAAGAAATCATATGCATCTAACAAGGCAGAATCCCACATATATATTCCATGTGCATGATATTACCAATACTCGTATGCAACACACATGCACTCCACCATCCTAGTCCATAGGCTTCACATGTTTATATACCAATATCCACACTGTCATTTAGATTTGAACAACCCCCTTGACAAAGGTCACCTGTTTTATTGCACAATCAAGAGGTTCCTAACAACTTCAATGCAGTTTTCTCTTTAGACTACTAACAATATTGTAGGCAAGAATGGGGAGGGGGAGCAGTGATGGACTAGTAGCCCATATTCTGGCTTTCTGAAGATCTGGTGCCTAGGATGAAAACCATATCCAGTCAGTGGACTGCTCCGTTATTACATGCCCTCTTTCCTACGCAAAGGGAGGACATTGTCAGATCCAAAGCCACTATATCAAAGAATGTCTATTGCTTCCTTTGTCAGTTATGTCTCTAGCTCTAACCAGTATAGTACAGCATGGAGCCATGGGACAACTGAGGATTTATTCATTGCTATCTTGAAAAGCATAGGGGAAAAACAATGGATGACATAGTCTGTGACAGGGTCATTGTAAATAAAGTATGAACCACTGGAACATCTCAATAAAACACTGCGGCTGGAATTTCTTTAGATGTGGAATACAAGTGCCTGCTTGGGAGCATTTGCCCATGAATTCCCTAAATCTGAGATCTGAACTGGATCTCACTAATTATATAGATTTTTAGAACATTTTCTCCATTTCATTTGTGAGAACATTTTGTCTTTTTATTGTAGAGTTACAGCAGTGATGATGAAAGATTCTGTGTCTATGTCATCCTTGACATGAAACAGCTGCAAGCAGTACATTTTCTCCAGTCCTCACTTCTCCTGACATGTTATCTCTTCTGTTCAAAACAGACAGAGGATATTGACCTTCAGGAGCATGTTATGGAGCCTACTTTAATAGATAGGCTTCTCTTCCCCAGATATGGGAACTCAGCCTTGTGGGAAAGGACAATGAGGTGATGACTCCCAACTAAATTATCCTTCTGTCAAATGCTTAAGTATCAAGAGTATAAGGAAGTGATGATTTGGACTGTGGGATTCTTGTCTTGTTTCACAATTAATATCTGGATGTTGATAAACTTTTTAAAAATGGAGCCACCCCACCCAAAGCATATGCAGTGGGGTCAAAATAGGTGGTGGGCCCAATCCTGAGCTGCCCAGCACACAGGGCTGCAGCAATGACAAAAATGACTGCCACTGCATCCTGAGCACAACTTGATAAGCCAGCAAGCACTGTTTAGGATTGGGTGCTGAGTCAACTTTCAGTTAAGTTACTCACATCTGTCCATTCAGCTGTGAAGCTGGGCTCACTTCACAGCTGAAGAACTCATTGTGAGCACTGTTCCATCTAAGGCAGTATTTCTCAACGTTTATCCCTTGCTGTACCACTTTGCACAATCCAGCTATTGGAAGTTCCACCAGAAGTAGTGGTGATGACATCATCATCAGTTACTTCTGGGTTGAGAGGCCAGATGAGATGCGATTAACACAAGTAAGAAGCTCAGGGTGGGCAGGAGGGCTTTTCAGAGTGTGCAAGGAACATGCTTTGGAGCTCTATCCACCAAGCCAAGCCTCCTATCAATGTTTATCACATCATGTTGCTGGTCTCGCTGCTGGGCAGCAGATCTCTGGGGGTCCCACAAACACCACCGGACACCACCTCCACCTGGTGATACCTGCACTAGTTGAAAAACACTGCTCTAAGACATCTGCGCCGATCTGCAGTCCCCTTCATTAGTGGTATGGTATCACAACTCATTGTGGTGCAATCTCCAGATGTTCAGCGATGACATCATTGCCGAAATTCCAGGTTGCCAAGCAACATGTTGCGTGGAGCTCGAATGGAAGGTGTATGGCTGCACCACTGCACACCTTAGTGTGAACACTGATTGTGAGCTCTGCTTCTGTGGTATGCCTGAGTTCGCCCTTAGGTGTGAAATTTCATTGGAGGCTTTCCTATTAAGCCTCAAACGAAAAGCGGTAGCTACAAAACTGTTCAAGATTTAAATTAAAATATTCTGGTCCTATCAAAATGTCACTTGATGTTAACTGTTTGGGCAAGTGGATCCCATTGATGTTAGAAGAAGTAATACAAAGGAAAACCACTTACGATTTTCTCTACAGCAAAAATAAAATAAAAAAATCTGAATTTCTGACAATTGTTTACCCAAGAGTGAAATCTGCTGATTTTGTCTTGACACATATTGTAGTATTTCAATTATTCTTTGGAGTGAAAATATTCCTTTATCACATTAGCAATAATTAATTCACCTAAAATACACCATAACTAACTATTAAAGAATCTATTGATTATAGACTACCCAGCACAGGCAGCCCCTATTAAAATGGAAATAGCTACTTAACTGCTTGGTTTATTTTTATTCTGTTGGTTTCTGATTCAAACCGAAGACAAGAAGGAATGCAATTTTTTTTTCCAAATTCTTCATCATGAACCACTTATGGATAGGTTTTTGACATAAAACAGGGTAGCAATATGGCTTTGTTTTATTTTTGCAAAGTGAGAACATGGTGTCAGCATGCTTTCCATGCAGATGTGGGCTCCCATGATGCAGAAGCTCTTCTAAATTCTGGTCTCTCTTTGCCTGTGTTTCAAAATAAGCTTCATAATCTTAAAACAAGTAAATAAATATAAATGCCCTATAACTTTTCACAAGCTGTCATTTCGCTTTCACCATTACAGGCACTCAAGTGAAGGTAGAAAGGTGCTTGGCAATGTGGCAGACACACACACGCATTTTATTTTTAAATGAGAAAACTTTTTTTTAATGCTTTTGAGATATACGGATCCTTCTACAGACAGAGCAAGCTTTGAGTGGCAATGAGTGTGATAAATTGGGAGTGAGTTCAGAACACAGGCCCGGCATTAGCAAGCAGCATCCTTGGACAAATGTTGGGGCCCCAGCACCTAAGGGTGACCCACTGTTGACATTTGAAGGGCCACACATTAAATTTGACTCTCCTTTTCATTGCCCCTCTCTGTGCCATCAGGGCTGGAGCTGCCTTTTTTCTCACAGTGCCCCTGATTGCTATTCCAGGGACACTGTGGGAGAATTATAATGTTGGTTGCAGCTGCTTTGTCCTGAACAGATCTCCCATGCTGCTGCTAGCTACCCTTCCGGCCCTATCTATGGTGCTGAAGGAAGACCTATCACCTGGTAAGCATGCCAGGACCCATGATTTGAGGGGCCTCCAATGTAGGACAGAACTCATCAGAGGGCATGTTGTTGAGGGCCCTTTCAAAGTTGGAGTCAGCTCTGTCAGAACACAAGCAAAGTATTGCAGATGCGATGTTCCCTGCAACACACAGAGCACTATGTTCTTTTTTTGGAAGTCCTGTGGCAAGAAAGGAATTAAGAAACTAGAAAGGTTTCAAAAGATAATGCAAAGATAAAACATTGTCCAGCAGGAATTATGATGAAAGGTAAAGGAATGGGGGATGTTACCTTATCAGAAACAAAAGCAAAGCAGCAGGCTGTTAAAAAGTTTCCACAATTTTGAAGAATAAGAATTCAGTATGTCACAGTGAATCAAGTGCTGGATTGAGGACCCAATCCTATCCCTAGCCACCAGCACCAATAGAGCTGCACCAAAAAGGCATGCACTGCAACCGGTGATGCGGGAGATGACCTGAGGGCAAATGGGACATAAGAAAATGGGACCCTGTAAGGTAGGTGAGGCTGAGAGATCGTGACTGGCCCAAGGTCACCCTGGAAGCTTCATGGCTGTGTGGGGCTTCGAACCTGAATCTTCTACTCCTGATTCACTACAACATCCGGGTAATAATTCAAATGGAAAGGATCCGCTCTTAATATTTCTGATTTTATTTACACCACCTCTAATTGCTCAGCAGTTCATTAAATGAACTTTTCACTTTTGATACCTAGAATTGACGTGGATTAATGAATGTCAGTGAAACTATGGATGCTGCTTATGCTCAGCTTTTGTTATGCAGTTCAAAGGTCCCTGAATTTTCCTTGCTATTCACTTAAATTCTGGTACCATTGGACTCTAAACATGTTTACTCAGAAGTGGATCCCATTGCTTTCAATAGAAGTAACTATCCTGTAAGCAGACTTTAAGCCTGCTGCCAGTATGAATTTAAATGCATTTAGAATGTCCAGCAAACACTTCTATTTATTTTAAATCCTCATGCTGGAGATTCATGCAGTATTTGCTCGCAAAGCCCTATGTAGCAAACCCCTAATTTTTTTTTTTTTATCGTGGGTGAATGTTAGTTTATATTGTCATTCATCATGGGAGTGATGTGTGGAAATAGGACCATATTTCATTTTGTTGTATCAGTGCAGTTGTAATGGGAACATCTTTGACTCAATTCCCCACTTTAATGGAATTGTGGTTACCCTCTATCTTGAGGTTTCAAAACTCACTTCATGCTCACAATAACTCTCAGACTTGATGATGCTAGCTACTTTTTATTACGCTATTCAGTATAAAATATTATGACAAAAGCTATGCTATTAATATTGCACATATCACCTGCAGCCTAGGTAATTTTGGGACCAAAGCTCTTTTTCATCTTTATACATTTCCAGTTCTCCAGGGCTGAGAAACACCAACGAAAATTTGGTTTTGAATAGCTACCTTAAAAGTATATGGATTGCATGATGCACACATTTATCAGTACATTATAGGGAAACACATCTGACAAGCTTACAATATTGATGAATTTAAATACCCATCTGGAATGGGTGCTTTAAGGACTTGTGCATTCACTACTTCTCCTGGCATTCATTTACTTCTTGCTGTTGCCCTGTGTGTGTGTGTGTGTGTGTGTGTGTGTGTGTGTGTGTGTGTGTGTACCCATATAAACTTCTTGAAAAACTTATTGAAACTTCTTGAAAAATGTTCTGTTTACCTCTAGTGAACTACCTCTAGAAGCACAAAACTCTGACAGTGAAACCACATGAAAGAAACTATAAAAAACTACGGTGAAAGAACAATGGAGTGGCCTCTAAAATAGCAGTACAGTCCAACCTTGTTATACACTGATTTTTTATACATGGATTTGACTCAACATGAATGGCCACTGCAAATGAGAAGGAATGTGCTGATCCCTGAAGAAGGGGAAAAAATGCATCCCTTTAAAAAACAAATTTTTACTGTTATAGAAAAATAATCATGCAATTGATTACAGGTATAGCTTAATTATCCACGGTTTTTTCTATCTCAAAAAGTGATGAGAAGTACCCTTTAAATTAAAGGAAAACAGTCATTTAACAATAGCTTGGTTAATGTGAGAGAGGGAAGCTGACTGACAATCCATCAGTCATTCTCCAGGTTTTACTCCTCCCTTCCCCCTGAGCATGTAAAAGAAGGCTAAACGGCAGTGATTATCACCTTCTCCATTCTTTCCCCTTCACTGCAGCTCCTGGTGAAGGGAGGGATTGCTGCCTCCTAGTGAAGCCTAAGCACCTGGAGAGAGACTGATTGTCTCTGCATTTCAAAAGGTCAGTGAGGCTGTTTTTAAATCACTAGAGCAAAGGGACTTTTGTTCTTTAAATTGATTTGCTTTAGTGTGTTTTTTGCCATCCATGTGAGTTCTGGGAACGAACACTTGTGAATAATGAGACACAACCTGTACTCACATTTCGAGTCACTAGTAGGGGCAAAGAAACACACATTGCAAGCCTTGTGCATGCATTCCCCCTCAGGCATTTGGCAAATGTGTGAGGAAGAAGTGGGACCATGCACCTCAACACTGTTTGGTGAAAAGAGCTCTTTGTGATTGGCCAGGGTTCCCAACTGTGTGCTGACCACACCCCTGGAGACACCAGGGGTGTGATCAGTAGGTGTGTTGGCATCAAGGGCAAGGATTAATGATCCTTCTTCCCTCAGGTACCTGTGAAGGATGACTGGCAGGGCTGTAAAGGTACTGGGACATGACTAGCCACAGGATACTGTGATGGCATCTGACCTAGATGCCTTTATAAGGGGATTAAACAGATTGATGGAGGAAAAGCCCATTGCACACTACAAGCCATGATGACTATCTGCAACCTCTGGGTTTTAAAGGTAACCTATTTCTGCATGTCAGGTGCAAAGGAGTGGCAGCAAGATACAGCTGTCATGTTGTCTTGAGTGATCCCTGAGGTATCTGGTGGGCTGCTGTGAGACAGAGGTGGATGGGCCCTTGGCCTGATCCAGCAGGGAGGTTCTGAAGAACTAGATATTTTAGAGGTATAGAAACATTACACAGCTGCCTTTTCCCATTCCATTCCCTTGTTACAATGTTATCATGTCACCTTAAATGGGCCTAAGTACTTTCCTTTCTCATTCCCCCAGCTGTTCTATAGAGGAAACAGCCTTACAGGCTGAAAATCAGCATAATAATCTTAAAAATAAAACACTGAAAACAATACATTTTTAAAAGCTTGGTGTCAATGGTGAAAAATGAAGTTCAACACTTTCAGCAGCTCAAATGAGCTTTTCACCCCTCATTATTTTGGAAGATCTCTTACTTCTAGCCTGTAGCTCTCACAGCAGTGTGGTTTGCTCTCTAGGGCTCAAACTTGCCTTTGTAGAAATGGTTACTGCATTCCACTTCCTGTACTCCCCGTTTTAAAAAAGAAAAAGCTACAGCAACACAGGAATTATAATTAGCACTTCACGAGTTTATTGGATCTTTGTTTTCTGTGCCAGCTCATTTGCTCAATTACTTGCTTTAGTAATATACTGCAATTATAATTTGCTTGAAATGATTATTTCCTTGATACTTCAACCAACACAGAAAAATTCAACAAGACAATTTGAACTCGTCCTGAGGGGTATCCTTGGAGGTCTTACTTGCAAGTGAGTTGTGTGTGTGTGTGTGTGTGTTTTTAATTTGGTTCAGTGCACGGAGAGATGAAGTCTTGAGCGCAGTTCTGTGGCCAGAAGCCCCTTTGATTCACTTAAATTCACACATGCATAGCTATGATCAGGAATTAGGCCAAAGGTTCTTTCTGAGCTTGAGGTCTGTGCAGGTCACTCCCAAATGAAAGAAAAGTTTCACTGGCTGCCAGCTGTGTCCCTCCGTCACCCACTACCTTCCAGCTGGTATGTTTTTCCCTCAAAGACAGGCATTGCTACAAATCTGGGAACTTATTTTAAAAGAAATCAGCGTTTTGAGCCCAGATCTTGATCTGTTGCTGCAATGGTATAAGTCTAAGCTCTAGCATGGCTTACTGGTGCCACATCTTTGCTGTCTGATAATTACTATACACAAATCAGGCTACACTAGAACAAATGCTGAACAAGTAAGTACTGTTAAGAGAATAGCTGTAAAGGATTCAGATGAGACATGCATTTAAAAAAAAAGTGTTGAGACTTGCATGTGTCACACAAATTGGCAGTGTGCACAAATTGCTGACTTGCTCTTGCAGGAGCAAACCCCTGGCCACTCCATAAGGCTTGCATCTGAGCAACAGGGCATAGGCTTGTGCCCCAAAGCAGTCATATGGAGATGGTTACCTAAGAAGCTACCAAAGCAGACCAAGAGGTTTCAACTGCAAACAAATTTTTATGTAGCAAGAACTTAAAAAGAGGCTATCTTGACTCTGAAAGGTGCTGAAGGCAATGTAGATTAGTTCCAGGCCTGGGGAATTGTAATGGAAGATCAGAAGATCATCAGGTGGATGATGTGGTGTTGACAGCAATCCCATGTTTTGACAGCTGTTTGACAGCTCTGGGAAGGATAGGGCTGGCTCCACAGCTGTAATCAATCAAGGCCAATGGAGACTCTGATGGACACCTGGGCTTCATTTGACCTTGATGGGACTTTGAATGAGCAAACAAGGTAGCTCACAGCTGAGCTGCATTTTGGATTATGGGACATCCAAGGATAAAAGGCAGCTTCAGAAGGAGCCAAGATACTACCTGGCCAGACCAGGAGCTACCCTGACCCAAAGGGAGATGCTACCTGACCCAGATCTATGGGAGAAGGGGACTGCCAGGACCCTGCTGGAGAACACAGAAGAGAGGATTGCCAGGACCCTGCTGAAGGAGACACTCCTATGGAGAGGATACAGAGGAGGGACTGTGCTGCAGAGGACTGGACTGTGCTTTGGAGATTGGATTGGACTTGGACTGGAGGCTTTGGCCCTTTACCCACTGAGATAAGTGATGTTTTGGGGAGGGAAAGCCTCTGGACAAGAGGACTTGCAGGGAGTGTATGTGTTTGTAGTAATAAATTCTTGTTAATTGCTCAACTGATAAGGAGTTCTGTTCATTTCTTTCCACACCACAGCTGTAGTTCTTGGAAAAGGAGGGTGTTAATTAGCCAAAAAGTGGGCATTAGAAGGGTGTTGGAATATTTAGATGGGACAAATTGGCATAATTAGCAGGATTTAACAAATTGGGATAGGACAGGAACAGAAGGTGCCTCACTTCCCTCTTGCTCTGTGAATGTGGTTGGAATGTGGTTGGAATCACACGCAGACGCGTGTGGCCTCTGGGACACCAAGTGCCTCGGGAACTAAGTGCCAGGTAAGGCACAAGAGTTTAGCATCTGGGCGAGGAGAAGGCAAGGAGACCTCTGAGTTTTGGAGAAGGAGAGGAGGAGGAGCAGGAGGAGGAGGTAAGTGTACTCATTCTAACGCTTTGTCTTTCTAACTCCCTGTCTTCTAACCTTAATCTTACCTTTAAAGCAACCTTAAATCAAAATTGAAAGTTAGCACCTAAGGGAGGTACATAGGGCTACTTGTGAGCAGGAGCAGAGTCCTACTTGTGAGTAGGAGCAGAGTCCTACTCGTGAGTAAGAGCCCAAGGGTCAGGCATTTAAATCAAAGTTGAAAGTTAGCTGCACCTAAGGTAGCACTTAATCGAAGGAAGGGAGGAGGATAAAGTGGAAAGCAGGTTTTTCTACTTGTTTAAATTAAACCTATACTTAACCCAGGTTAAACCTAATCTAAGTTAGAACATAACCTAAACAGGTCAGTAAATTGGGACACAGGATCTAGAGAGCAATAAATAATTAAACAAACCCAAATAAAAACTAGCTTGAGGTTATAAAAACAGTCCAGCCTAAGAGAACAGAACTAGGAGGGAAAGGACCTAGGAAGGGCCAATTCCCAACCCATTAAGAGCCCCATTAGGCTAATCCAAGCAGTCCATTCAGGAGCCTGCAGAGTAGGTCACGCCCATCAGCAGCCATTTGCCTTCCTGAGCTTTTGTAAACTCACCTGGGAAGGCCAGCCCCCTTTCAATCAGGAAGGAAGGAGGGGGGAGGAGCCAGCCAGGAGTATAAAGCTAGGCGGGCCATCGCATGAGGCTCTCTGCACACGCGTGTGGCCTCTGGGAACCCAGTGCCTCTGGGAACTAAGTGCCAGGTAAGGCACAAGAGTTTAGCATCTGGGCGAGTTCAGCAGCAGGGCGAGGAGGCCAGGGCCCCATACACTGCCCTTCCTCTTCCCTTGAGAAGAGGGCTGCTATCCAGTGTACGGTTTTTTAAAGGACCCCTAAATAAAACAACAACAACAACAACAAAAAAGCTATGCAGTCAGACAGCCAGCAGCAGGGTGGGGGCTATCCAGTGTTCTGCATCGAGTGCCACATGTATGATTATATGCCTCTGGGGCATAAGTCATGGGTGTGTCCTCGCTGCAAGGAGCTCCAGGCTCTCAGGGAACGCGTCCGCTCCCTTGAAGCCTTGGTGGCCGACCTGGAGAAGCGCAGGCAGCCAGAGGAGGACTGTGGGGAGACTTCCGGGGACGATCAGGCTTCGTCCCAACCTCAGGCGTGCAGCTCCTCGGCTGCCCGGGTGGGAAGTCTCGGGACTGGAGGACGTCATCCTGGAGAGGAGGGAAACAATCCCCTAGGGGGGATCCCTTCTCCAGGGGATGGGCCCGTATCCGAGCGCACTCGGGATACTCCTCGGCGGGAGGGGGGTCGGGGGGCTTCTTGTAGTGGGGGATTCGATTATTAGAAACATAGAGAGGGGGGTTTGCGACGGATGTGAGGACCGCATGGTGACTTGCCTGCCTGGTGCGAAGGTTGCGGACATCACTTCTCGTCTAGACAGGCTGGTAGACAGTGCTGGGGGAGAGGTATCGGCTGTGGTGCATGTCGGCACCAACGATGTGGGCAAGTGTAGCTGGGAGGTCCTGGAGGCCAAATTTAGGCTTTTAGGCAGGAAGCTGAAAGCCAGGACCTCAAAGGTAGCGTTCTCTGAAGTGCTACCTGTTCCACGCGCAGGGCCAGCTAGGCAGGCGGAGATCAGGGGTCTCAATGCGTGGATGAGACGGTGGTGTAGGGAGGAGGGGTTTAGATTCGTTAGGCACTGGGGAACGTTTTGGGACAAGCGGGGCCTGTACAAGAGGGACGGGCTCCATTTGAACCAGAATGGAACCAGACTGCTGGCGCATAACATTAAAAAGGTGGCAGAGCAGCTTTTAAACTGATCCCTGGGGGAAGGCCGACAGGAGCCGAGGGGCATCCGGTTCGGGACTCCTCATCCCTATGGGATGAGGATGGGGAGGTTAGAGAACAACAAGACAAAGGCAGGGTGGGAGAAGAAATTGGGAAAGTTAGGGAGATGGGATGTGATAGACGGTTTGGCACAATGAGAGGATGCGGGGACAAAGGAGCGAATAAGCAGCCCATCCTGGGGCATTCCGTGTATAAATGCTTTTATGTGAATGCCCGAAGTCTACGAGCAAAGGTGGGAGAACTGGAATGTCTGGTGACAAGGGAAAATATTGACATAGTGGGCATAACGGAAACCTGGTGGAATGCGGAGAATCAGTGGGATACCGCAATCCCGGGCTATAAACTCTACAGGAGGGACAGGCAGGGGCGTGTTGGAGGTGGGGTGGCCCTTTATGTTAAGGAAGGGATAGAATCCAGCAAAGTAGAGATTGAAGGTGGGTCCGACTCCACCGTAGAATCTCTGTGGGTTAAATTACCAGGCTTGTGCAGCGATGTAATACTGGGGGCGTGCTATCGTCCTCCAGACCAGAAATCTTATGGGGACCTTGAAATGAGGAAACAGATCAGGGAGGTGACAAGGAAGGACAGGGTTGTAATCATGGGGGACTTCAATTATCCTCATATTGACTGGGTCAATTTGTGTTCTGGTCACAATAAGGAAACCGGATTTCTTGACATGCTGAATGACTGTGACTTAGATCAGCTAGTCACGGAGCCCACCAGAGGACAGGTGACTCTGGATTTAATTTTGTGCGGTACGCAGGACCTGGTTAGAGATGTAAACGTTACAGAGCCATTGGCGAACAGTGATCATGCTGCGATCCGTTTTGACGTGCACGTTGGGGGAAGACTACCGGGCAAATCTCTAACAAAAACCCTTGACTTCCGACGGGCGGACTTCCCTCAAATGAGGAGGCTGGTTAGAAGGAGGTTGAAAGGGAGGGTAAAAAGAGTCCAGTCTCTCCAGAATGCATGGAGGCTGCTTAAAACAACAGTAATAGAGGCCCAGCAGAGGTGTATACCGCAAAGAAAGAAGGGTTCCACTAAATCCAGGAGAGTGCCCGCATGGCTAACCAGCCAAGTTAGAGAGGCTGTGAAGGGCAAGGAAGCTTCCTTCCGTAAATGGAAGTCTTGCCCTAATGAAGAGAATAAAAAGGAACATAAACTGTGGCAAAAGAAATGTAAGAAGGTGATAGGGGAGGCCAAGCGAGACTATGAGGAACGCATGGCCAGCAACATTAAGGGGAATAATAAAAGCTTCTTCAAATATGTTAGAAGCAGGAAACCTGCCAGAGAAGTGGTTGGCCCTCTGGATGGTGAGGGAGGGAAAGGGGAGATAAAAGGAGACTTAGAGATGGCAGAGAAATTAAATGAGTTCTTTGCATCTGTCTTCATGGCAGAAGACCTCGGGCAGATACCGCTACCTGAACGGCCCCTCCTAACCGAGGAGTTAAGTCAGATAGAGGTTAAAAGAGAAGATGTTTCAGACCTCATTGATAAATTAAAGATCAATAAGTCACCGGGCCCTGATGGCATACACCCAAGGGTTATTAAGGAATTGAAGAATGAAGTTGCAGATCTCTTGACTAAGGTATGCAACTTGTCCCTCAAAACGGCCACAGTGCCAGAAGATTGGAGGATAGCAAATGTCACGCCTATTTTTAAAAAGGGAAAGAGGGGGGACCCGGGAAACTATAGGCCGGTCAGCCTAACATCCATACCGGGTAAGATGGTGGAATGCCTCATCAAAGATAGGATCTCAAAACACATAGACAAACAGGCCTTGCTGAGGGAGAGTCAGCATGGCTTCTGTAAGGGTAAGTCTTGCCTCACAAACCTTATAGAATTCTTTGAAAAGGTCAACAGGCATGTGGATGCGGGAGAACCCGTGGACATTATATATCTGGACTTTCAGAAGGCGTTTGACACGGTCCCTCACCAAAGGCTACTGAAAAAACTCCACAGTCAGGGAATTAGAGGACAGGTCCTCTTGTGGATTGAGAACTGGTTGGAAGCCAGGAAGCAGAGAGTGGGTGTCAATGGGCAATTTTCACAATGGAGAGAGGTGAAAAGCGGTGTGCCCCAAGGATCTGTCCTGGGACCGGTGCTTTTCAACCTCTTCATAAATGACCTGGAGACAGGGTTGAGCAGTGAAGTGGCTAAGTTTGCAGACGACACCAAACTTTTCCGAGTGGTAAAGACCAGAAGTGATTGTGAGGAGCTCCAGAAGGATCTCTCCAGACTGGCAGAATGGGCAGCAAAATGGCAGATGCGCTTCAATGTCAGTAAGTGTAAAGTCATGCACATTGGGGCAAAAAATCAAAACTTTAGATATAGACTGATGGGTTCTGAGCTGTCTGTGACAGATCAGGAGAGAGATCTTGGGGTGGTGGTGGACAGGTCGATGAAAGTGTCGACCCAATGTGCGGCGGCAGTGAAGAAGGCCAATTCTATGCTTGGGATCATTAGGAAGGGTATTGAGAACAAAACGGTTAGTATTATAATGCCGTTGTACAAATCGATGGTAAGGCCACACCTGGAGTATTGTGTCCAGTTCTGGTCGCCGCATCTCAAAAAAGACATAGTGGAAATGGAAAAGGTGCAAAAGAGAGTGACTAAGATGATTACGGGGCTGGGGCACCTTCCTTATGAGGAAAGGCTACGGCGTTTGGGCCTCTTCAGCCTAGAAAAGAGACGCTTGAGGGGGGACATGATTGAGACATACAAAATTATGCAGGGGATGGACAGAGTGGATAGGGAGATGCTCTTTACACTCTCACATAATACCAGAACCAGGGGACATCCACTAAAATTGAGTGTTGGGCGGGTTAGGACAGACAAAAGAAAATATTTCTTTACTCAGCGCGTGGTCGGTCTGTGGAACTCCTTGCCACAGGATGTGGTGCTGGCATCTAGCCTAGACGCCTTTAAAAGGGGATTGGACGAGTTTCTGGAGGAAAAATCCATTATGGGGTACAAGCCATGATGTGTATGCGCAACCTCCTGATTTTAGGAATGGGTTAAGTCAGAATGCCAGATGTAGGGGAGAGCACCAGGATGAGGTCTCTTGTTATCTGGTGTGCTCCCTGGGGCATTTGGTGGGCCGCTGTGAGATACAGGAAGCTGGACTAGATGGGCCTATGGCCTGATCCAGTGGGGCTGTTCTTATGTTCTTATGTTCTTAATCTGGGGGTGAGGAGAAGAATTTTATTCCATGGGAGAAAAATTCACAGATGAGGAAACTCATCATGTGGGTCTTGCCTCCAAACATGTGGTTGTGGGATGTGCTGATTTACACATGGATTTCTGCACATTTGGCCTGGGCCTAAGGCCTGAGCTTGTGCATTTCACAACAACCCAGTAGGTCCAGCCCCTGCGGTTGTGTACGGCTTTGTGTAGGGACTCTGGGCATGTATTCTAATGGTCAGGGAGGTGGGATCTGCTCCCAAGATACCACCCCATGCTGTTCATTTTTGTATGTATAGGACACCTGAAAGCTAATGTACACCATGTAAGAATGCAGGGTATAGATTGAACATACTGCTTCTGTACATACAGTTCTAAAACAGCCCTCACTGGTTTTCTGAATACCATCTTAACAACACTGGAGAGGAACTGTAGCTGCAGTTTGGACCATATGCTTCACAATAATCTCTCGCATCTCCAGGTAAGGGCTGGGAAAGACCACTGTCTGAAACCCTGGAGAACTACTGCCAAGTAATGGTGTTCCAGATGGACCAATGGGCAGATTCAATCAAAGACAGCATCCTGTTTAAACATGCAGGAGGCACCAAAGCATGGAGGCCCTGTTTAAGCTAGGAGGCCCCAAAGCACTGCTAGTGTCACTTGAGAAAAAAGCCTAAAAATCAAAGACTGTAGTCGTTCACTCATCTTTTTAGCACTCTTATCCCAAGGTAACATAGAGACAGGTATATTAATGAATGTATTTCTGCCCACCGACAAACTCATTTATTGTTTCAAAGACAAGTGAATGACAGGCACAGCAGTAACACACAAAGTGGAAGCACCTGCTTTATTTAAACTTGTTCCTTTGTTCAAAGATAAAATTGTGTAGGGTTGCAGTTCCTTTATCCTTCCATCAATCAGGGACATCAGGAATGGTCAGAATTCTGCGTGCCAGTACTGCACCTCCAATTAATCAAAGTTTGGCACTTGTGATTTTACTTAATCCCGTTTTGCTATATTATTGATTCTCCTTCCCCAGGCTTGGGAGCATGTGGTTCTCAAAACATGTATTTCATGTCAGCAGTTGTCTTTTTAATTGGTCGAGGGAAGCGAGACCATATATCCCGCTTGGAGATTGCCCTGTTTCTCATTCAATAACTTTTAAAAACTTCATCCAGTCAATTCTAATAGCTCGAGAAATACCCTAGTGTTTTCGTTGGCGAGAGACCTATTCATGCTATTGAAAATAAGAACATGCAAGAATATGACCTTGGCGCAACTGTTCTCAAGGAGTGACAAGAGAAAGGTGCAGAGTGTTCCCTGATGCCTCCTGCCCAGTTTTAAGCTTTGAATAGGGCTTCTGACTCAAAATGTTCATCCTATTCTTTCCATGGCAGAAGACTGACAGTTGTTTTTGAAACAGCCCCTTTTATGCTCATAAAACTTAGTTGACTCCCCAGGATCTTGTCCATTTTCACTGCAGAAATAACTTCCCATCTCCCTCTTTCCCCCTCTACTATTGATGTGGAGTTATTCCCCTGGAGTGGTTCATTTTAAGAGAAAAAATAACATTGGTACACAGCTTGTGTACATTCTTGGCTTTCATTCCACAAAATGGAATGAATAGCTTTCCCCTTAGGGCACTGCTGCTTCTGGGATCCCTTAAGGCAACTTTCCACACTATCAATATACCATTGTAGTGCTAAAGTGGAGGTACAAAAAGCCCCCAGGTAGAGTCCCTCAGTAAATAAAGCATCACTGATGCCTCCCCATTTCAAATCAGAAGCTGAGCTATGCATTCCTCATGGCCAGTGCAGATCACCAGCTGATTCCCATGCATAGTGTAGACTACCAGAATCAGAAATTTAAGGATTTCAGCCAGTTTAAAAACAACACATGTGAATTTCTTAAAACCTCTAGCATGACTGAAAAGAGAAAACAGCAAAATAATCAACTAACCACACTGAACACCTGTCTAGTACTCTCATCAATTGCATGACATTTCTTTGCCATAGGAAAAACACCAGCGCCCAAAGGAGCACCAGATATACGGGGCTGCCCAAATTAGCACAGGTAAGCCTTCTTATGTTTTCAGGATAGCTTTTTGAGGTTCCGGGCAGTCGTCTTCTGCTTTGAGATCTAGATGGGAACTGCTGCAGGATGTGTTGAATTTAATGTTATTCATAAGTGTCCCATTTCATACCAAAGCTGATAATCTCTCATGTCATTTATGGGAGTACTGGGGCAAGCTGAACAGTTCAAGGAAAGCAGTGCCACTTATTTCTTCTGCACATATAAACTGGACAGTTTCACGGAGAAGGTGGGAAACGAGATCCAAGAGGCCTTTTCCTTGCCAAGGATTTATTGTCTCTTTCAGCTTGTTTGAATATCAGATTCAGCCTTTCAATGTGTAAATAAACCAGAGGCTTAATTACATGACCTATTTATAGTTTCTTTTGCTTGACATCCAACCCCAGATGTCATTTTTAATGCTCATATGTCTAAAAGTTAGAGACGCCCTCTAAGCAAACAATGAATGGAGCACAAGCACACTTGTGCAAGAACTAAGGGTCCAACCTGGACATGACATTAATCCCAGTCTTTGTTCTGGCATGCTTGTTCTAGCAGCTTCTCTGGGAGAGGGTATATAACCCCCAGAAATGCCAAAAGCCCTTTGAATTTAACCAGTGGATGACAAACTGCACAGGTGTTCCTCAGGAACCTGCCCATTGGAATCAGTCCACAGTTGCTTGGAATCCCCAACAAGCTGAATGGACATTGGTGTAACTTTTGTTTCCCCAGTGTCCATCCATATATATGCTTTAATTTACTGATCACATTTTCTATATATACACGTTTGTTCTTGCCTTTGTATATGAATATATTTTAGGGCTCTATCCTATCCAGTTTTCCAGCACTGATGCAGCTGTGCCAATGGGGTGTTCACAGCATCCTGCTTTGGGGGGGGGGCAGTCACAGAGGCATTCTCAAGGTAAGGTTTGTACCTTTACCTTAGAACTGTATTGTGGCTGCATCAGCATTGGAAAGTTGAATAGAATTGGGCCCTTATTCTTTCTAACACACATTTTTGTCTGGCTTAACTTAGCTAGCCCTGAACCTTACATTTAGGATGCTAGGTGGAAAGCATCAATTCTTGCTCCTCCTGTGGACACCCAAGACTACAACTTGAAACTGCTTCAGCAATTGTGAAATTATTTTGAGAAGGGCTAGTTGCGTTACTATAGTGGATCTTCTACTTAGCCCAGTGGTTTCCAAACCTTTTTGACTGGTGGCTCCAACAACCTACTGGGCCATTGACTGTGGCTTCCAATTAGGGCTACAATCCTATATATTGCATAGGGCAGTGGGTTTTTTTTCCCCAAGGATTCTACAGCTCCTCTGGCTGGTTTCTGTGGCTTCCCAGGGAGCCACAGCTCACAGTTTGGGAAGTATTGATTTAGTCCTTTGGTCAATGGCAAAAGCCAGAGGCTTTTTTTCTTCTCCTCTGTTCCTGGACAATGTCATTAGAACAGAGTGCCAGCTCTCATGATTGTGGAGTTTATGCCATGATTGTGGAGTTTATGCCATGATTGTGGAGTTTATGCCATGATTGTGGAGTTTATGCCATCATTGCTAGATTGATGATTTGCTTTTCTTTATTTCCACCATACCAAAGTAACTGGAGCCTTCTATTTAAGTTAGAAAATTGACCTTAAAATTTATCCCATCTCTCCTGGATCTATCCAATAACCCAAGAGTTCATTGGATTTTGGATCATGTATTTTCTTTCTCTCATCTTGCATAAGAGAGGAATGTGTCATTATGAAAACAGACTTTACATTGGTCTCAGACTGATAAACTCAGTGACAGTTTAAATATAATTACCGAGTGTCAATCATTGGCTAGCAATCTCTTCTGCTGCTATCTTAAAATTGCCACACAAGAATGTTATTAGTAAATATTTGGTTTTATTATTAACCTACAGTATAGTTGAAATATTGGCTGTTTTTCATTATTCTGCTTCTGAAGCATTTGCTTGCCACAGGTGAAATGTAGACACTTTCGGTCCAACACTGGAAAAGGAAGGTGTGTTTAGTAGACCATTCACTGTGATGAATGGTGATGACTGATCACGCATCAGATATGGTCCTCCTTGAACAAACATCTTAAAAGATGCCTGTGTTCCTAGGAGAATCGTTGACCATATTCAGTCCTCATCCAGAGACCCTTAGAATGTCTGATATACATGCCAAACAGTTGTGTATGCAAACTTTCTCATATTTTTGTGTAGGGAGAAGCTCTAGGGTGCAATCCTAACCAGCACTTAGGCCGGCATATACACTCTGGGAGGGTTGCAAATGTGCCTTAAAGCACGTTTGCGCCTCTATGGGAGGAAGCTGGCACAGAGGCCAGCAGAAGCCTCTGTGGTGGCTTCCTCACCGCCACTTATGCCAGCGCACTAGCACCGACACAAGCAACAAAGGTAGGCGTAGGGGGCGTGGAGGAGGTGGGAAGGAGGGCGGGTGATGGGCGGCCCCGGGGGCTGGCGTGCAGGGAGTCGGGGGCGGGGCTGGGACCCGGTGGTCATGCTTGATCCCAACCCCTGTCCCTGGGGAGAATGGTGCAGCTTGAAGCTGCTCTGCTCTTGTTGGAATTGTGCCACCTCCAGAGGTGGCGCAGGTCTGAGGAGACCCATTGGGGCAAGCAGCCCTTACCCAGGAGTAAGGGGAAGAGTTTACCCTTGCCTCTGGCTGAGCTGCTGCAGCCAACGAACCTGTGTTGGATGCAGTGCAAGCCTCTTGGCTTGCCTACTCCAGCGCAGGTTTGGATTGCGCCCCCATACATGCAAAGGAATGCAATCAAAATTAACTTCTTCCACCAAATAATCCTTAACATTGCTATTGCACTTCCAAATGTTCAAAGTGTTCCAAATGTATCATTTTCTTGGAATCCTTACAAACAAACCTGGCCTTGTATTGCAGATGGGGGGAGGCTAAGAGAAAGCAGACAGGGATGTGCTCCAGTGGCTAGTGACTTGATTCACAAATCATTGCACATGGTTGTTGCAACAGGACTTGAAAAATGTCAAGTTCTTCTAGTCACGAGTCTATTTCGAGTTGTTGCGAGTCCTTGAGGAAAAATGCACAGAAAAAAGGAATGTGGTTGTAGGGTGTGTAAGTAAGCAAGAACACATACACACTAAAGAGAGTCAGAATTTGAGTAATTTCAAGCCCTGACTCTTTTTCAAGTTGCTGGCCTTGAGTTTCGAGTCAAAAACAGTGTTTTTGCATGACTCAAATCGAGTCAACAGTTGGGTGCCCATCCCTGGGAACAGCTTCCCTCACAGTATAGGTGAGATTCAAAGTGAAGAGTTTCTGATTCATAGGCAGGTTCTTAACCACTACACTAGCTTGCAATGTATAAGGGAAAAAAAATGCAGGCCTCAACTAAGAAAAAATAATCAAAGCCTTGCCCTGGTTTCTACATCACTTTATACTTCTTTGGAGGCATTCAAAATAGTAATACTTATCCTTAGATTTCAGTGTACATTATTGGGGAAAATAATATATTCATTCCCAGCTGCTCACATTTTCTTTAGAGCATCTGTACAATATCATGCTGTTAGAATGTCCTATAACTGCAATGAGAAAATGGGCTTTAAAAGAGGTTTGTTCAGGTTGAGTCTTGAAAAATAAGTGAATAGTGTGTTGCATCCCATTTGATTTTTTTAAAATTTACATTTGTAACAAATTTGGTGCTTTTGATTGTTTGAATGAGTCATGCTGAGAGCCCTAGTAAGACAATGCTGATTTCAGAAACACATGTGAACAGACATGAACACACGTAAACGTGTCTTTACAAGTTAGATGTTAGGATAACTGCAGGCAATTTAGAAAAGAGAGCGAACCCCACAATTAGGGGATTTATAATCTAAATCTGCATTTTAAGTGAGTAGAAAAAAAAGACCAGTCAGTAAGTTCTGTTCCCATGTGCATAAAAACCGTAGCAAAAGATTTGGTTCTTGTCATCACTAAAACTCAAATTTAGGACCCAGGGGGCCCTAAAAAGCATTCCATCACCTTCTGATGCACTTCAGGTGACTGCATTGAGTAAAGTACACTGGGAAAAGGTACATGCTTGCTACATCTGTTCTTTTTTAGAATCTCCTCTTTCCTCCCCTTTCTTTTTTTCAACTCTGCTTTTTCAAAAATCTCCATGTTCTCTATGGCAATGGAAAGGGATTTTTGACAATCCATAAGTACAGGCCGGCCCAAGGCTTCTCAGTGCTTGGGGCAGGGTGCCTCTGGGCTGCTTCAGTCCCTACAAATGCCACCTTTGTGCTCATGTGCACGACCACCCATGGATGGAGAGCAGGCACATGGACAAACAAGCCAAAGAGCAGGTTTATCCCACCCCCCTTCCCTTTACTTACGAGGAATTCAGACTGCAGCCTCCCTTGCTCCAAGCTGCTTCTGTTTGCTATGAATGAGTTGTGGTGCAGTCTGGGTTTCCAGTCTGCCTTACCTCTGTTCATATCAAACAGGACCAGTGTGGAGCAGACGGCGTGCCACACTGTGGGTAAGTCAATTAAAGGGAAGGATGGCAGAGCAGACTCCAAATCACTTGTCCCTGCTTACTTGGTGCTTCATGAGTTACCCCTTCTTGGGCTGATGGCTAGCTCTCTCCTAGCCTGTTCTTTTTAGAGTTGATTCATAAGCATACCTTAGACATTGACCCCTGCAGGTGGTGTTCCAATATCACAAGCTAAAAAGACCATTCAGATCTTCTCGTTGAAGTACTGATTCTATGATTTCCTTTCTCATTAGAGATGTTGCAGCAAATCCCTCAATAAACTTATTCATCCAGAGCTCTTTCTCTTTCTGATTACCTTTTTAAACTATTTAACAGCCCAATTCTAACCCCATGGGGTGATGCGGAAGTATTGGTGTGGCAACTGCTGTATGGGGGAGGGGGGGGGTTGGCTAATGGAGACCTTCTTGGGATAAGGCAACATTCATACCCTTGCCCCAGGGTAAGCAACAGCAGTCATTATGGGTGTATTGGAATTGCAGAAGATATTACTGAGGAGATAGGGTGTGGTGTCCACAGTGCCCTTTGCTCTAAGTAAATGTAGGATTAAAGCCCAGGTGGTAGCTGGAGGTGTGCTGCACAGCTGCAGCCACTAGAGGCTAAAGTGAACCTGGGAGCATATAAACAGAACCTGGAGGAACTAGTGGTGTGGGTTGTAGAAGGAGTGCAGGTTGGAGGTACGAGAGGAGACTGACTGGGCTTATGGACTTTGGGATCTGACCTTGGACTGTAACTTGGCTTATTGGCTCTGGACTCTGATTTGGCAACTCTCATTGATTGAACTGGTTTACTTGGAATCTGTGGACTGGAACTGGACTCTGACTTTTGCTTGCTGCACTGGTGAGTTTCACAAGGGAAACTTATCAGCCTTAAGTGGGCACGAGGCCCAGTGGAGTGGGAATCAGGCAGAACAATGGGTCAGCTTGGACTTGTGCTAGCTCATTAGGTGGAACACGCCTGGGAAGGGGGGTCAGGATTTGGCGTGTGCTGCCACCGAACCCACCCTGTTTCTGGGCCACAAGAGTCAACTGACCAATGGAAAAAAGAACTTAGGACACATGTTGCAGGGAGTAGAGAACGTTCAGAAGCAATAGAAATAGTTGCCAGACTAGGGCTTGATGCTGAAGCAAAACTCATTTTAAAGTTTGTGTGTAGCATATTGTGACCTGTGAATGGGGAAGGTTTGATAAACGCTGCCCACTGGATTAGATATTCCCTTGTTCTATGCATCCGCAGAGATTCGACTTGTGTTGACATAAGTTAGCCATTTAAAAAAGCGACAGTTTCAAAAGATGCATTGTGTTAGCTCATGCATACATTTGCAGTAGTCTCAAAGTGCTGCAGGTTCCTGAGGATAGATTTTTATTATATTCGTTCGAATGATATCGGGTTCCTGCAAGGCTGTTATTCAATTCAATTAGAACTCTTACAAAAGAAACGGAGAAAGAGGTTTTATAAGAGTGCCAGACACACTTCATATCTTTGCCTTACATCTCATTCTTCTTTTAACAGGAGTTTAAATAAAAATCTAAAATGGATTTGTTCTTCTAGAAGTCTTTATCTTAAAGTAAAATATTATTAGTGGCCTTATCTATCCTGGGCCAGCGTACCGGATGCTGGACCGCCAGCACAGTATCTGCTGCATCCAGTGTGCCAATCCAGAGAGGTAAGAAATGAAAAACTTTACATACCACCCCAGCTGCCACATGGCCCTTTACAGGACTCCTCAGACCTATGACATCAATGTGCTGGTGTAGCTTTGAGAAGTCTGCCAGGGGCGTGTCTGTGCTGGAACAGGGGTTTGCGATATGGCAGATGCTGGTGCTTTCACAAGCCAACCCCATCCTAGCCTGTACACTCCCTTGGCAGGCTCTTCAGAGCTACACCAGCAAAAGACCTGGAGTTCCTCTGTTGTAAATGGCTATACAGCGGCATGTACAGCATGCCGCCAACAGCCATTTTGGGTCTGCCACCACAAATGGCAACAGTGCTGGAGGCCTACTGCCACTGCCTGCTACCTCCACCAGTTAAGGTAATCTGGCTGCAGGGAGTGGGTAGGTTAAATAGGATGGGAAGGGGGGGAAGATGGATAAGTTTCTGGGCAGGGGTAGGCAGGAGGCAAAACAGAGTGAGGGGTGAATCTCAGTGGCAACGGTGTGTGCCAGATCCTAATCCTTGCCCCCTCTTTTCTCCCTTACCCTCCTTGAACTTGCATCAGTAAAATATCTTGCCCAGATCCAAGGAGACCCATTGGCAGTGGCGGACATGGGGTGGGGGCAGGGGGGGCCAAAGCCCCAAGTGCCATGCTCACTGTGCCCCTGCCGCTGCCACCTTTGCCTACCACGCCACCCTGCCTGCCTTTCCAAGCCATTCTGCAGTCAGGCGAGGCCCCGTATGGTGCTTGGCAGCAGGCAAAAAGCCTTCTGAGGATTCTCCCACTGTTTTAAGCAGTACTTTTGGTTTTGTCAGGAAACTAGAAGTATTGTATAAAATAGTGGGAGAAACCTCAGAAGGCTTTTCGCCCACTCTAGCTTTGCACGAGGTTCAGGGAGCCTCGGTGAGTATCCTGGGGAGGGAGGGGGAAGGTGTGCTGGGGGCAGCATGTTGGGGGGGTGGCATGTCGTGGATCTCTGGGGCACGAGGGCAGGTCTGCTACTGCCCATTTGGGCTGTGAAGGCTTGCCCCAGGGTAAGGGAATAAATCTTCCCTTACCACAAGGAGGCATCTAGAATGCCGCCCCTTGCATGATACAGTATATGCTCCATTGGCATGGCTGCTTTGCTGTGTGTGGTGGTTAGTTAGGATTTGGCTGCAAGCATCCTTTTTTCCCTCTCTGGTTTGATGTAGACATTGGAGCTGAAATGAATTTGTGTGGAGCAAAATATCTCAAACATGTATCTGTTGAGGTCAATGGCAAATTCTGCAGAGTTTGGGCAGTTAGCAGGATCTACTAGGATCTGGGGATAGATTGCATTGTCTGACCATTATCTCATAATAAGGCAAAATCAACTACAGGAAAGTGTACAAACCGTAGAAAAACTCATCAAAAGGTTAATCATAAAGGTTCAACACTGGGAATACCAACTATAAAAACAAATATCTAAGTTTAATTTAGTTCTTCTGTGGTTTGTAAACTGAGATTAAGGCAGCCCTGCAAATTTCTTACTTTCCAATAATGGATTCCATTCTATGTAGCAAGTTAAATAAATAATACTTGGCAGTTCTGGAAGACAAGAACTCAAAGTGTTTTCTTCTCAGGGGATCATTCTTAAAACATGCACAGGTGGTGGAATGGTGGAATTCTTCCAGTAAGAATTTTCATTGAATGCAATGAACAGAGAAACAAAAATGTGTTCAAAGATAAGCAGCTGGAAGCTTGGGGACTCAATTTGCCCTCCCAGAATTTGCCTTCCTGTCTCATCCTGACTAACTACCCACCTTAGGAACTCTTCTCTCCTGTTCTGTTTCTCAACTTAGTGCTGAGGCATATTTTTTACCCGCAAACATTTGGGTCGTCCCCCCCGCTAGTTTCCACCTTTTTTCATGTTCATTTGTGTTCACCAATCCCTAGCATGTATGCACTGCTGAAATGGAGATGCCTGTGTTGGCTCGGTCATGTCGTGAGAATGGATGTTGGCCAGATCCCAAAGGATCTCCTCTATGGAGAACTGGTGCAAGGAAAGCGCCCTACAGGTAGACCACAGCTGCGATACAAGGACATCTGCTAGAGGGATCTGAAGGCCTTAGGAGTGGGCCTCAACAGGTGGGAAACCCTGGCCTCTGAGCAGACAGCTTGGAGGCAGGCTGTGCAGCATGGCTTTTCCCAGTTTGAAGAGACACTTGGCCAACAGTCTGAGGCAAAGAAGGAAGGCCCATAGCCAGGGAGACAGACCAGGGACAGACCGCACTTGCTCCCAGTGTGAAAGGGATTGTCACTCCCGAATTGGCCTTTTCAGCCACACTAGACGCTGTTCCAGAACCACCTTTCAGAGCGCGATACCAGTCTTTCGAGACTGAAGATTGCCAACAATGATGTGTTCACCAGGGCTAGCTGAAGACCTTCTGATGCCAGAGCTGGCATGCCAAACACTACCCCCATACCTGATCATGTGCCAGGTATAATCACCCATCACCTCCCAGGGTTCTCACTTAGCATTCCTCTTCCTCTTTGTTTCCCTCTTCCATTTCCAATACAGGAAGAAGGAGCAGTAGCAACAAAGTAGGTGAACAGAAATGGGTGCCCCTCACTACCACTCTGCTGCCTGAGGCAACCCTCAGTTGGCCCCATGGATTGGCCAGCCCTGCTCTTCACAATAGTTTCAGAACCAATATTTTTTTTTAACTTGAAGGTGGTTCTTATTTTTGCCTTCACCAATCCCACCTCATCAGGAATTAATAGCCTAACCCTGAACTGCCTGGTGGGTGGGCCTGCTGCGGTATCCTGCATGCAGCTTCTCAGGAGAAAGGCACATTTGTCCCCTTCCCCTGCATAAGGAAAGTAGTCCCACAATGGGGTTACTCGACTCTATGGTGGCTTTGTAGCCAACACAGAGTCAAGAAGCCTTGTGTTGGGTCATGAGGACCAACATGGGGCTCTGGATCCGGCAGAGCTGAGCTACTGCCTCCATCCTGCTCCCTCCCCCTGCCATGCCTCTCCCATGCCCTCCTCGTGCCCCAAAACATCTCCTCCCCACCTCCCCCCATGCCCCGAATTAGCTTTCTGCTGCCAGGTACTTCACAAGGAGTGCCTAGTAGCAGAGTGCCGGCCTCAGACTGGAGCTGTCCCGGCACAGGCTCACACTGGGCCAGCTTTGGAACTGGGTCGGGGTAACACCCGCAAATGTTCCTTTGGCATGTTTGTGGCAGTGCATGCCAGTGGTGAGCCAGTATGCACTGCTCTGGATTGGGCCTTAAGATAGCAACACTACAATACTTTCCTCGCACTAGATTCCATTAAATACAATGGGTCTTACTTCTGGGTAAAGCTGTATAGGATTGAATGTAATGACATCACAGCACTAAGCAGCCAATCAGAGTTGGCTTTGTGATTATGTTAATGAGATCACTTTGCCCTCATTCTACACTGCTAGGGGCATGGAGAGAACCACAACCCTGTACTGAGGCACCTGACCTGATGCTCTTTCTGTGATGATAGTGCAGGTGTGCTACATCCAGTGGGCACCAAATCAGTTTTTCCACAGTCTGTCCACACCATACTGGTTCTACCACACCTACCACTGTTCAGTACCAGTTGAATTCAGAAAAGTTTGGAGTCGCTCTCACTTTTGGCATTGCCAACATTTCCATCATTAATGTGAATTTTTTGAAACCAAATAAAAGTGAAAGATGTCTTGCAATTATCCAGATATTTTCTATTTTTGAAAAGCACAAAATGGAGTTTGTAAAGAAATTTCTAGACTGTGGTCATGTCAGTATTCAACAATGCTGATTAGCATTTGAAGCATAATTTTTTCTGAATTGCTTACACTGGACCTCTGAAAGAGTTATTTCTCATTATTCTGTTTTACTGCTTAATTTACTCATTTAACAAGAGACAGTTGATCAGCTCTTCAGCTGCTATGGCAGAATGGAACAATGCAACTGTGAATATACATCAGCTAAAGATATGACCCCATCATTTCATAAGCCTCTTGCAGATGTATGATAACAAATTCGTAAATCTGAAGATCAGCTCTCATGTTCCAGCATTTGTGATAGCTATGTATCAAGGAGAACATTAACTCACTTGAAAACAAAGTGGAGTTCTCTCTGGAGTTCCATATATCAACTACTCAAAATAGCAATAACAGACAATACATATACTGAAAACTTACTAACAAAACCATGGACATGGTTTTCTTGGGTTAAACCCTTGGGCAGCCCAATCCTATGCTTCTCACTGTTGCAGTGGCACCGAAATGGTGACAGCTGCATCCAGTGGGGCCAGAGAAGCAGCTTCAGGTCTTCTCGGGGTAAGGGAACTCAAGTTGCTTTACTCCGTATAACAGCCGGGTGGCCCAAATAGGTCTCCTTGGATTTGTTCCCACTATTGAGTGAGTGCAGAATCAAGGAAGCCCATGTCTGTTCTCCCGGGCTGGGGGGAGGTTAGGATATGGCAGCAGAGCCTGTCAAGGCTCCACCCCCCTTATACCCTGCTCTCACCCCCCCCCCATCTTCCCCCTGTCCTACCCCACCCCGGAACACCTCCCTCTCACCCCAACTTACCACTCCATTGTTTGGTGCTTACCCAGAGCTCCAGGTAGCATGTAACCAGTCTCAGTCCAGTGCTGGCTCAGTATGGGCTTGCACTGAGCCAGCTCTGTCCCAGTGGTGAGTGTCTCAGGCATGCCATGGGATATTTGAGACACTGAGGGCCCAATCCTATCTAATTTTCCAGAGCTGGTGCTGTTGTGCCAGTGGGGTGTGCACTGCATCCTGTGGTGGAGGGGCAGTCACTGGGGCTTTCTCAAGGTATGGCAACATGTGTTCCCTTACCACGGGGCTACATTATGGCTACACCAGAGCTGGAAAGTTGGATTGGATTGGATCCTCAGCCAGCACCACCCTAATAGGATTGGGGCCTTAGGGCCCAATCCTATCCAACTTTCCAGCACTGGTACAGCTGCAATGCAGCCCCAAGGTAAAGCTACAAATGTTCTCATACTTTGAGGCCTCTGTGACTGCCTCCCCACCACAGGATGCAGTGCATGCCGCATTGGCATGGCTGCACTGGCATTGGAAAATTGGATAGAACTGAGCCCTCAGTTTGCTATTTTTACAACAATCCTATAAGGCAGATATTATTCCCATATAGCTGATGGTGGGGCAGAGGCCAAGATATTCAGAGTAGAGGTGAAATTTGAATCCTGATTTGATGTTCACCCCCTGAGCAACCACACCACACCAGCTCATGGATGCTATAAATGTAAAAGTTCCCCAAAATGTGTATACTACAATGTGTATGCCATAATGTAGATGTCACAAATCAGCTTTCCTTTGCCAATCAAACTGAATGCTTATGGTGATGTCACCTTGGTAGGCGGGCAATGAAGATTAGTCCACATTTGTCCTTGGATAGCACATGAACTTGTGCTGCTGCCTGCATGCACACACACACACACACACACACACACACACACACACACACACACACACACACACACACACACCCCATAAGTGCAAAATGAGACCCATGTACACAGGGAGCAACAGACAGTCAAGAGGATGACTTTTGCATGTTAAGAACACTGTATGCTCACAATGACACCTGAGATACTTCACAAATGACATTCTTTCTTGCATTAGTAGTATATTCTTATGTGGGATAGTTGTACAATTGTCTGTCTTTTCCAAATGTGTGCATAAAGAAAATGGACACTTATAATACATACTGTTTTGTTCCATGTGTGAGTTGGTTTTGTGGCTGATGCTTTCTAATGCATTTGCCTGGAATGGATCAAAAACATAATTGCATCAACCAGTCTAATAGCTATTCATTTTCAGGTACACTGGTACTCTCTTCTACATGTGCACAATGTATGTGAGCGCTCTCTTGCTCTCTCTCTGTCTCTCTCTGTAGCACCAGCAAAATCTCTGGGGGGGGGGGAAGAAAGTCTTTGATCTCACTCTTTGTCCTTTGCATTTGACCTAACTATTGTCAAACTCTCTGTGTCACAGCAGACTCTTTTATTATGCTCAGATATCTTCTTTTCCCCCCTTTCAAACAGAAGCAGAAACTCCTGATGATAAAGCTGTGTTTGATCGGATGCACTCATGTAACTGCTCAGCCCCCAAATGAAGCATTAAAGTTAGACGAAGAGTCTGACAAATCCACCGGAGTAAAAGGATTTCAGTTTAGACTGAAAGAGGAGGCTGACATCTTGTCCTTCCCTTTGACTAGTGAAAGCATAATGGGAAGAGAGGGGCTGGAAAATGTCTGCATGAATTCCATTGCCTTAGTGCTGGCCCCAGAAGCATTGACGGGCACATGTCCAGAAGTGAAGCATTTTGCACGCTTCACTGCAATATGTGCAACTTAGTGGAATTTGGCCAGAGTTTGGCCACCTCATTCATGTTAATTTTGTTTCATCTATAAGTGGCAGCAGAAGAACAGGTGTGCCCACAATTGCTGCCTGGTTTGGATTTTGGCAATGTCCTGGCGACTTTTCCAGCCCTCCTCCCACTCAAGTTGTCACCCTCGAGGGTGGAAGTGAAGGAACAAATCAGTCAGCTTCTCCCAGTTACCACAGTGAAGCGGCTTGTAGCATTTTCCAGTCCCAGAGGCATGAGATGAGCCTGGTGCCTGCATTGGTGAGAAGACTGGGCTGCAGGCATGTGCTGCAGGCTTCCCCATCTAGGTGCTTCAGCTATGCATGGGAGAGGGGACAGTGTTAGAAACCTCACCTGGTTCCTCCTCCTCTGCCTACTGTCATCTCTTGAGGCCTCAGTCGATTGACTGGCTAATAGAGTGATCAGCCTCCTAGGTCAGCCTCCCAGCCCCCCCCCCCACTATGCCATGTTGCACATGTCCCATCAATGCCCCTTCCCTAGGGAATGACTTAGATTGAGAATCCTCATCCTTTAGCAAGAGAACTGCCAATTAGTCACTATGTGTGTGATCCCTTGTGGATGCTGAAACCACCATCTGTTCCTCCACTGGTTTCTGCATGCTTGTGTTTGTCACCCCAAGTAGAGCCATCAAGCCTGGGTGTTGTTGCCTGATAACCTTTTTTATGTCTTTTGTTGCTCATATGAGGTGTAACATCCTCGTATACATGAGCATGTGAGCATAACCCTGGCCAGTAACATGCATTTTAAGCTGGAGTGATGGCAAGAGGCCATCATATCTAATATTTAGTTTGTATGCTAACTGGAGCTGAGACTGATTATTTTGTCTGCAGAGTATGCCTGTAAAGCACTCTGCACATTGACAGCAGCACATAAAGAAGAAATCACAATAAATACATGCTTCTCATGTTAGATTTTGAAAGAGGCCAGTATTCTTCTAGGTCAAGCACAAGCTAGTAACCTTCCCCTGAGTTTCAACCATGTGTCCAATGTTGAAGGCAAGGTACTCTGAGAATGCTCAGAGACAATGCCAATACCAGGTTGCTGGAGACCCTTGGACAAATGTCTACTATGAGCCCTCTGATATGTGGGATAACATAACAGATTACCTGGTATGAGAGGCATAACAAAGATTACCTGGAAAGGCTTAACAACAGGGTTAGAAGGAGCTGGTTCAAAAGACCTGTGAGTCATGGGGATTAGGTCTAGTTATGATATGCATTGGAAATCAGTGTGTGTGTGGGGGGGAGGGGGCTGTCATTGAAATCCAGATTAGAAGTTTAAGCACTTTGCAAGTATGTACTTGATTTTCAAATGTGAAATAACACCCAGATTGGGTGCTGTTTGTAGATCAGGATTGTGAGCTTTACTTGTTTGCCCCCTAGGTGGTTCCAGTCCAGACTAATCCTACCAGATCTATTTGTTAAGGGAAAAAAGGGATACTTTGGAATGCTCTTTCTTTTGCAATTAGGAGTAATGGGGGTATATGTGATCCAGATCAGTATCACATGGAGGATAGGACTGGAGCCCTCCTCTCACCACCATGGGTCAATTTAACCTTAAAAACTAAGCATGCACCTGCTGAAAGTAACATCCGATTTAGCCCTGAACTCCTAGTCAGACAACACTTATGGGGAAGACCATTTGTGAGAAGCAATGCCTCCTTGGTGGGGCTGTTCACACAATCATTGTGATTTATGCAATTGAAACAGGTTTTAAAAAAAAAACACGAAAACCTGAGATTATATGCAATACAACCTGTAAATCTCATTCAGTTGTAAAAGAATGCATCCGAGGCAAAAAACGTATTTTTCCCCTAAGCATTAAAAGTGTCCCTGGAAGATAAAATAGATAATCATTTCTGACTTTAATACTCCTTTTTTTAATTGCCCCCAAGCCCTAGTACATTTCCTTCCAACTCCTCAACCCCCAAACACATTTCTTTTTTTAATAGGGAGATCTGATTTCTCCTGAATCTTATCTTTCCTATTGTTAATGAATAAAAATGACTTCCTGGGAGGTATGCGGACTTTTCAGATTTCATAAAAAGTGGAATGAAAAAGAATCCAGAATGGAAGTTTTACACCCAGGAGATATTTTGAAAGTTATTTTTATAAAACCAGTTTTCGATTCCTGCAGGGCTCTGTTGAGCTTAATGAGACCAATTGGGTTGGCAAGCTCTCTCCTGGCTTGTGTAGCTAATGGTAAGCAGTGCTGTTACTGGAGCCCATCCATCCTTCCTTCCTCTTTCAAAGTTAACAGCTCCACCAGATGTGCTAAAAGAACAGCTCTGCCAGCTCATCTGATATGCTTCTTAAAACACTGAATTATTCCTGTTTTCCTTTTCTTTTTTCTTAAAGCGGCTTATTGATTTTCTAGAGGGCTACCTTCAAGCCCAGTGGATCTCACAGTGTTAAAAAGCCATTTGCTCATCTTCTACAAATCCCAGTTCAAGCCAAACTCCTTATTAAACCTGATACCGAAAAGTATAAAACTGCTCTTCAGCAAAGGCTCACCAGCTTTCCTTTTTATATTAAACCCCCGTTTCTAAATTCCCCAGGTTCATTGGCCACTCAGCAGACAGAAAAAATAATATGGATGAGAATCAACAGTGGCATTTTTCTCTTAGTTGGGTTTGTCCTTTCAAGCATTTTACTGATTCAGCAGTTGCAAGTGAATCAGAATGGGATTCAGTTCTGAGCAGGTTTACTTGTAAGAAACTGCTTGGAGTTCAGTCGGGCTTACTCCTAAGCAAGGGTGCATAAGACTGTAGTCTCGGGAGCACAATTCTTGCTGAAGGGCAAGGATAGGTGCCCTATCCTAGGGCACCTTATGCAGACAGAACTATCCTTCCATAAGTGGAAGGCTGGCTCTGGCAGTGCTCAGACCCAGCATCAATTCTCATCAAGCCAGCGTGAATGGTTGGTGAACTGCACATGCACCTCTCTGAAGCACCCAGCCTCCGCTCAAGGAGGTATGTTGGTGGTGGGGATGGGCAATGGATGTGGAGGGGAAGGGGCATTTGGGGGAGGACCCAAGAGCATGTCAGGGGAAGAAGGGGGTGGATCTGGCAGCTTTCATGCACTCTGGATCTTATCCCCCATTTTTCTGCCTGTCCCACCCCTGGCTGTCAGATTTGCACCAGCTATATAGGCGACATAGATCTGAAAAAATCCATAGGCTATCAGGGGTCTACACAGAGGCATGGGAAAAATATTCCCTTAGCTTTTGCAGGTCTCTTGATCATTCCCTCCCCCCCCCCCAACACATCATGCAGTGTGCATCTCCATGGTGCTACTGCATGCTTCATCATGGCAAGGAAAAGGATTGCGCAGTAAAGCATATGTTTTGCAGGAGCCAAAATGTTACAAAGGTGCTTACATAAATTGCTTAGTTTCATTTAAAATTAGTAACTCATGAACTAGAATGCCCGTAGAATAAAGAACATATAGGAATGATATCACAAATGGTGGCACCATTTTAAAAATAAAAATGGCATCAAATGCATTCAACTCAGGAAATTATAAAGAAAATACTGAGGATGCAATGATAGGCATGCTTACATAGAAGTTGGTCTCAGGTATATAGGTAGGATTTACTTCTGGGTAAACATGTTTAGGACTAGGGGCACAATCCTAGCCAACTTTACAGATCGTGCAGACCTGGCCATGGTGATCCATGCCATGGTAACATCGAGGTTAGTAACATGCTCTATGTGGGGCTGCCCTTGAAGACAGTTCGGAAACTGCAATTAGTGCAGAATGCGGCGGCCCATGTGGTTACTGGAGGTAGGTGGTTCGACCCTGTCAGTCCGCTTCTCCAGCGGCTGCATTGGCTGCCCATTCGTTTCCGGGCCCAATTCAAGGTGCTGGTTTTGACCTTTAAAGCCCTATACTACCCTGGCCCAGAGCATCTTAGAGATCGCCTACTCCTGTACAATCTGGCTCATCCTCTTAGGTCATCAGAGAAGGCCTTTTTACAAGTGCTGCCGCCTAGGGAGGTACGTGGGGCGGCGGCTAGAAATAGGACCTTCTCAGTAGTGGCAGCAACGCTATGGAATTCCGTTCCCCTTGACTTAAGAATGGCTCCCTCTCTTGAGACTTTTCGGTGAGGCCTGAAGACCCTTCTGTTTAAACAAGCCTTCTCAGCTCTCGGCATTTTTAACATCTTTTCAACATCTTTTAATTTTTTACAGGCCTGATTCTTTTATGACTTGCTGCTCTGTGCTCTTTTTACTACTTTTTATCTGACTACTGTTTTTATGATATGTGTTAATATGCTTTTATCTGTTTTTAAATTATGTTTTTAATCTGTTTTAACCTGTTGTAAGTCGCCTTGAGTCCCTTTGCGGAGAAAGGCGGGGTAAAAATAAAGTTGTTATTATTATTATTTACAATGCTGAAGCAGCCCTGATTCAGGCAACACAGAAGCACATGCTGTCCCTTGCATAAGACTATTAAATAACGTATACAAGAGCAACAATTCTTCTAACACAGTGGTTCCCAAACTGGTGGGTCATGATCCACCAGCCAGGGAAGCATTCCTCTCTGGCCCCATTGCCAGGGATGGGCAATGGCAGTGACAGGATCTTGTGGATTGAGCTGCTGCCAGGGTCAGAAGGTTTTGTTTTTTTAAAAACTTACAAAAGTCATTGCCAGGCTTCTGGGGGTACAAGGAGCACTGCAGACACCTCCGCAGGGCTCCCCAAGCCTCCAATTGAATAAAAATAATGAGTGGAAACCACTTCCGTTTTTTATTGTGAAACGAAGTGGTTTCCGAATGTTATTTTTACTCAATTGTAAGCTTCGAGAGCCCTGCTGAGGTGTCTGTGGGGCTGGCAATGACTTTTGTAAGTTGAAAAAAAACAACCCTTCTGATCCACTGCCATTACCCTTTCCCAGCAAACACTTAAGTGGTTCCTAAATCCTCCATAGGAGTTTGGGAACCACTGTTCTAACAGTTTAAGAAGTAACCTTGGTTTTTGGTCGTGATCTGGTGAAAATATTTTCAAGGTTTATTTCTGACAGAACTGGAAGTAGCCCTAGAGCCAGAGTTTATGCTTTCAAAGTCAACTATCTGCACACCAAGGTAACGTCCCCATATGTGGCAAACTGGTCATATTCTCTGCCCTCCAAAAAGCTTTTTGCCTTTTTCAGCAAACTATAAAACTGCCATTTTTGAGACTTTCAATGTCATTAGGTTTTCAAATCTGAAAACTTAAATGGAAAGCAGACCTAATTCTCAACAAAACCTTTCTTAATCGATCAGTATTTCCAAGCAGTGAATGCGGAAGAAGAGACTAACAAATATAGCACAATCCGATTCTGGCCATTTTCACTGGTCTACCTCTTGTCTTTTCATGTTAAATTGTGCTTTATATGACATGACTTGACATGACTTAACACAATCCAGGAGAATGTGACATTAAATGATGTGACATAGTGGAAATTTGCAAACGATAACCAGAAGATCCACTTTGCCTGGAGGGCCTGGGTAATCTCATTTTATTTCTTCTAACCATTTACTACATCTTTAACTCACAGAACCAGTGGTGCATCTTCTGAACATCAGCTGTCATGTTGTGAAATGACCTTCATGCGACCATCACAAACTCATCAGGTCAACCACAACAGTTTATGTTCAGTAAATATAGAGGTTTCTCATTCCTATAAATGACAATAATGCCAGTTTGTATGTCTATGTATGTGCACACAACATATTTGGACAAAAGCAAGTAATTATTCTGAATTCTGAAACATCTTATTCTGAATTTAATAGACAAAGATAAGAAGGGAAAAAAATCACAAACCATAGAATGCTTATAGAGTTGGCATCATGCTCACAGAGACAATGGTTATATTTTTATTGGAGACAAAAAAACGCAGCTTTTTCTTTTCCTAATATAGAGTTATCTCCCCTAAAGTTTAACAAGAAGACAACTAAATAATAATCACAAGGCCTTTATTGAAGAGAGCTATTAGATACAAAGTACCCAAATCCTGAAATCAATGCAATTTTTTTTCCTAATTCTTCCACTCAAGGTCTTTCACATGCCCATTGGCTTGAACAGGGGCAGGGAATCAGATCTGAATATGCTAACAGAAGAATGTGGGCTCTGCTTCCGCTGTTGTAATGAATGAGCTTATTTATTCACAATGTTGAAATATCACAGGCCCCTGGCTCAAGGTTGATCACATAAAATGCAATAAAATAATATAAAACAATAGTGAAAACCACAAACATTGAATTCACGATGTGAATATTCAGCAGCTAGAAAACAGTGATGTACAGCAGACCACATCAAGTCAGGCTCCAAAAGTCCAACCCCTGTACATGACTCTCTTTTTGGGTGGAGAAGGATTGATTGGATCTTAACTGGCATGGGAGTTCTTAGAGGGAGAGAAAGCTTCTCAGGTATGTCAGTTCTGGGTTGTGTAAGGCTTTAATGGTAAGCACCAGCATTTTCAACTGGGTCCGGAAGAGCACCTGCAGTTAGTGCCATTGTCACAAAACTGCCTGAAGGCTGCAGAGGGGTTGGGAGGGAGGCAGGAGGGGCAGAACATGGCAGGGTGTGGGTGGAACAGGAAGGAAAGGGGGCAGGGAGGGGGCGGATTGAGTCAATGAAGAGGGTAGGTTCGGCAGCAGTGGTGCCTGGCAAATCCTAAAACCCTTCCCAGGCCTGATCTACCTTCATGGGTCAGTGAGGACTTGTGCCAGCAATATTGCTGAGTATATCAGGTCTGAATAGACCCACCAGGCCAGCAGGGATGTACTCTGGGGGTTCCCTTACCCCAAGGTGGCCTCTTGAAGCCAAAACTTCCCCATGGGATTCAGCAGATGCCATGTTGGTACTGCTGCATTGGTGTGCAGGGAGTTAAGTAAAACTGGGTTGTCTGTCTATAAGTTGAATGAAAATTGAGGATCAGGCTACAGGCTATTTAAGAGTACACTGGAAACGGTATTTTGGAATCATCTTATCAAATTTAATTTTGCCCTTCTCTTTTCTACTGCTTTACCTAATTCCTAGTGATTTAGTAGAGTTCAGACCAAATCCTTCATTAATGTGCCCTTCCATATTACTATATCCCAAATAACTCACGTGTTCTAATTTATAATTGTTGTCTTTTTTTAAGATATATAAAATCTATCTTCCTAAACATGAAAAGGCTCTGCCAGATTATACGAATTGATCCATTTATATAACAAACTGAGAAATCACTATCACAGATTAATTAGCTCACTTGTCACTTTTGAGATTTTTCTTAAAAGGCTTGAAATTGTGCTGAATGTAAATACCAATTCTTTAGCTTACTGTATTTCATATATATGTAAAACAGGACAGTTTCTATCCTGTCTTTTCTCAATTAGAGAGCCTGTGTGTGTGTGTGTGTGTGTGTGTGTGTGTGTGTGTGTGTGTGTGACTCCAACAATCCTGTGTTTGTTTATTTATTTTTTTAAGGAATTCACTCAAGTGAAAACCATTCTGGCTCTTTCAATATTCATTTAATTTGCTTTAGTATCTTGCAATGACTCAAAGAATCAGGCTTGTTTGTTTTTTCCCCTTTTTCTTTCCAAATGCATCATTTTTAGCTGTACTGCATGGGCTGTAGTCATGCAAGAAGCACACAGCAGATGGAAAATGACAAAGAATGCACATTATATGGGTTTTGTAATTGTTATACACAAGACATGAAGGTCTGATCCAGGAGAGCACAAAGGTGTATTAAGGCATGAAAATAACATATTAGAAATGAGCACTTTTTTGAGGTATGCTGCACCCAGAGAGATTTCTTGTTAAAATGTTAATGACATAATTTAGATCCTGTCATTTGTCCATTGTGGAGCTCAAGGGTGTCTCAAGAAAATGTACATACACTTTAAATTGTCAAAGTTATTATGCTAGAATTCACCCATATACTATACCTCTAGTACACAGAAGCAGTTACTTGACTTAGATAATTCATTCATTCATTCTTGAATTAGACCAAGTGTTTGGAATGTCAACCATTGGCGTCTGTGTTCTGCTTACATCCTTGACTAACAGCCCAATCAGGCTGACACTGTGATCTGCCAGTAGTCCTCTTACATCACGATAAAAGGCATGCTGCTGTCATGCGCTGGGGGGGGTGGCCCACTGGTGCAGGTGGCTAGAGGCCTTGCACATGCTTCAGCAGGTCCTGGGTGCCACATGAGAGCAGATACAGCGGTGGTGGGAGGGGAAAATTGGGGTGGGGTGCGAAGGAGAAACTTCAAGAGAGGGAGGAGATGGCACTGGTGATCCTGGCCCCTGTGCCATCCAGGGACAGGAACACAGAATGCTGCCCCCGTCACTAAGAAGAATGCTACTCCCCCAGATATGGGGGCCTTCTGAGGGCTAGAGTAGGCCGCACGCAACCTCCTCTGGCCCTCCGAAGGCCTTTTAAGGCCTCAGGAAGGCTTTAATTTCTGCTCTTTGCCTCTCTGGCCCTCAAAAGGCTTTAGAAGGCCTTCGGAGGGCTGGGGAGGGGCCATGCATGGCCTCCCTGTCCTCTGAGCAGATGGTGGGGGGACAAGGAAGGCACCACCGCCACTGCAGGTGTGGTGCCTGGGGACATTTGCCCCCCTGACCCCTCTAGGTAGACCAGTGGGAGATAGACCTCAGCATCATTACCACTTCAGATGCTATCCCCATTTTTCCAGCTCGACACACTCCCTGCCTCTTCTCCGGCTTACACCAGCAAAATTGCTGGTATAGGTCCAAGGAGACCCATCAGAGGCCAGGCAGTCTACAGAGAAGTAAGTAAAAAATATTTTTACTTAGATCTCTTGGGCATTCTGATCCCCCACCCCCACCATGGCATGAGGGCATGTTCTGGCAGTGCGGCAGCAATGTGTAGGATGGCAGGGGATAGGATTGGGGCATCAATCACTCACTCTCATACATAGATTTGACTTCCAGAATTATACAGTACATGCTGCTTTCCACTTATTGGTGTCTATACATTTCTTGCAGCATGTATTAGATTTAGAATTAATACTTTTGGTATAAGGAAGAAAAATAATTATTGTCAAAAGAGGCAGAAGGAGTAAGAAAAACTTCACACTGAACAGCCGCTGCCCTGTTTGCTTGTTTTTCTGTCACCACAATGAACGTGTGTCCTCCGATCCATTAAAACCGGTCTTGCAAGAACAGTGATTCTTTTTGTGTGTGCAGAGAATTAGTATGTTGAAAGTGAATATGGATATAAGAATATTAAATATTCCAACTGAAAAAGTAGCACCACTTGGCAACACGTCTATCGAAAGACACTCGGTGGAAATGTTTTGACAGCATTCCTGTTTAAAAAAAAAAAGGCAGCACACTTCCAATTAAAATTAGTGGGGAGGAGAAGAGAGTAAAAATGAAAATTATATTGAAGAGAAACAGACAGGAAGGAAAAAGAGATCATTTAAGCATTGAATATCCAATCCGTTTGTACCATGTCTTTCAGAACCTTTGCAAGTACATTCCCTTTTACCTGGGCAGACGGAGCAATCTGGGCAAATGGTACATGAGATCACCACATCAGCAGAATTATAGTGAGTTGGGGGGAAGGGGTTGGCAAAAATTGCTCTTTCACAAGTTACCCTGCTGTGCTCATTGTGGTTGGAGAGGGGCAAGAACACAACAGCTAGGTGATGCACTGTCTGACCACATCCTTAGGTACCCCCACATCTAGTGCTTGTTGTATGGGAAGAGAGAGGGCATGGATAGTGGGAGTAGCATTCTCCTACTTCCCTGTTCATTTGTTTAGTGCAGATGGAGGGTAAGTTGTGATGAACACTACCGATACAGACAATTCTTCTTTCAACCTTTGAAGTAGCCCACCACCATTCTGATGGCTATGAATACGGCCTCCACCAGCTTGAACCTTCCACCAGCATGCATTTCATAGAAATTTGTCTCAGCGAGTGAACACAACAATATAGTTGTGTAAACAATATAGTTTATAGTTGATCAACACAGAGATCAACTATAGGGATCAATGTATTTTGTGTGTTATTTATTTCAGCAAAGGGCAAAACCTATGGTGCCCTTGCACCTGTAAGGACTCCTGAGGCAGTGTACTGTCCAGTCACCTGAGACCATCTACTTACCCTCTATAACTCGCATAGGACGTGTGGTCCTTAATTCTATTTCCTTCCCCCCTTTCTCCACTCTCTTCCTACCAGAGCATTACAGGAGAAGGATGTGCTGTGCCTGGGGTCTGTGTGGCAGAAGGATCATAAGAACATAAGAAGAGCCCTGCTGGATCAGGCCTAGGATCTATCTAGTCCAGCTTCCTGAATCTCACAGCAGCCCACCAGATGCCTCCAGGAGCACACACAAGACCACATGATACTTGCATCTCACTGCCACCTCCCTGCCTCTAGCATTCTGTTTGCACTCACACCCTCAAATGTGGCCTGCACCTTGTGAAGCACCTGACAGTCTTTTTGGAGAGTTCTTCAGTCAAAATAGCGTCTCTGACTTTCTTACATTACAAAAATATAAACAAGGAAATGTATATTTGGATGTAGCCCTTTGTAGTTCAAATGGGTAGGGGGGCATTCCCTCATAACTGTAGTTTAACCACTGGGGGTTCCCGAATGGAACCCTCACAGATACAGGGACACATTATTATTATTATTATTATTATTATTATTATTATTATTATTAACAGTATTTATATAACACTTTTCAACTAAAAGTTCACAAAGCGGTTTACAGAGAAAAATCAAATAACTAAATGGCTTGCTGCCTTCATGGCTGTTTGCTGGGTGGATAGACCTGTGCTTCTGCCTGGAGTTGGAGCCCAGATCTACCTGCTGGGTAGACCTGGACTCCCATTCCTACTCAGCCCTGTCAGCCACCAGTGCCCCACTCAATGGACGTTCCCCTGCTCCTGTCCTTGCTCCCCACTGGTGTGACAGTTGGGGAGGGGGGTAATGCACCCATGGCCTCCCCCTTGGATCCACCCATGTTTCTAGGTTCTCACCTGAGGAGGCAGCACTGGCAGTTCCACATTCCTGTTCCTTCCCTTGTGGAGGCTACCCTTTAAAGGAACAGGGGACGTGAAGCTGCCAGTGCCTCCTCTCTAACTAGGGTAGAACCTGAGGGGCTGTCATTCATGCCCCCTTGGCGTAGCACCTGGGGAAGGTGCCCCTCATGCTCCACGTTCCATGTGGACATGCTCCATGTTCTGGAAGCAGTATATGACACTATGTGGAAAAATAAGTTGGACTTCCAAAAAATATGTATATTCCTGACCAATGACTGTTTAGTAGAAATAATCCATTTCAAATTCTCCAAAACATTTTGGAGGAATAGGCCAAATGCCAAAACTTGCTTGGCATTTTAATTTTATGCTCCATCTAGAACAAAAGGGATATTGAACCTTTGCAGAAAAAGAAATAAAGGCAAATTACTTTTGATCTTCATAGTACATAATTGCAAGGTCTTGTAGGGAGTGCAATGTTAAATTACTTTTTTCAACAAGTAAGTAATCACTTATTTCTTTAAATCAATATCTGGCGACAGCTGTAAGTACTTTGTGCCAAAAAGTTTGCATTCAATACTTTAGATATAAATAGGATTTTCCACTTCAGAGCTTGGTTTTGAGTCAAGATGAAAATCTAGATCCATGTATAAATATACATGAAATGTGGTTATTTCATTACAAGAGAGGAAATGGCTTCGATAAAGGGGTGCTTTCACATTTTGCTCTCACCGTGTGACACTTGTGCGAAAGCTTATTTGGCAGAACTCTTGGGTCCAAAGAAGCGGCATGTTTAACAGACAGAAATTCAACAGATACAGCTTATCTCCATCTCAGCATTGCTGCCAAAGTGGAATAGGTTCTGCTCCCATACAGTTGTTAAAGGGAAAATAATATATTCTGTGTGTGTGTGTGTGTGTGTGTGTGTGTGTGTGAGTGAGAGAGAAATTATTTCCCTTTAACAACTGTATGGGAGCAGAGAGTGTGAGTGTCTCTCTCTCTCTCACACACTTACAACAACAACAACAACAGCTAATTTGGGCTCTACAATGACACTGAAGAAGCAAGGCAGTGTAAGTTAGGCACAATATTAGCATATGCTTTCTGAGTGTTCAGAGAGCTTCACATGCATTGTCCCAATTCTATCCTTTAAGACAATCATTAGAAACCCTCTCTCCAGGTATTTATTGGGTGGATGTTTTTGTCAGGAAGAGGGTGTGAGAGGGAAAAGGTTAAGCAATCCCCATGCCTAGAGGTGTTTGTTTCCAGTGAGTAAGAAATGATTACACTGCAGCCTAAATGCAACACAATGAGCTTACCTCTGAGTAAAAGAACAAACAAAAAAAACACGCCTCTTCTTATGCCCAAAGGGTTCTGATCAGAACACTGTTGCTGAAATTTTAATTAAGAAAAGCATGTAGGCCACAATAATGCTATCAGCACATTGGGTTTGACCTCAAGACCCTGGAGATGCCACGGACAAATGCTGTAGTTTATTTTGCCATGGACAAAATAAACTGCTTTTATGAATGCAGTCTAGTATGATGACAGTATGACTATCAATACTATTATGATATTAGCCATGGCTCAGAACACAGCGTCAGTGAGATGGCACAGGCTTCCTCACTGGCAAGGCCTACTCTCCAGGTACTGCAAATGTGCAGAAGCTAGCAAGCCAAGCAGTATGGGGTGCTTTGGGGTGAGGGGAAGGAGTGGGAAGGTGGGGGGCAAATCTGGGTGGGGGATGGTGGGGAAGAGAGTTGTTCAGGTCTGGGAGGGAGGTCAGGGATGGCGAAAGAGGCGCCCATGCACTAGACTCACCTGCAACAGTGGGATGGCTACTAATGCATTGTGTGAAATAGCTCCTGTTAAGAACATAAGAGCCCTGCTGGATCAAGACAAAGGCCCATCTAGTCCAGCTTCCTGTATCTCACGGTGGCCCACCAAATGCCCCAGGGAGCACACAAGACAACAGACACAACCTGTGTCCTGGTGCCCTCCCCTGCATCTGGCAATCAGAGGCAGCTTGCCTCTAAAATCAAGAGCTTGCACTATGACTTGTAACCTGCAATGAACTTTTCCTCCAGAAATTTGTCCAATCCCCTCTTAAAGGCATCCAGGCAAGACACCATCACTACTTCCTGTGGCAAAGAGTTCCACAAACTAATTACACACTGGGTAAAGAAATATTTTCTTTTGTCTCCCAACTCTCCCAACACTCAACTTTTGTGGATGTCCTCTGGTACTGGTGTTATGTGAGAGGGAAAAGAGCATCTCTCTATCAACTCTGTCCATCCCCTGCATGATTTCGTACGTCTCAATCATGTCCCCTCTCAGGCCCAAACGCTGTAGCCTTTCCTCATAGGGAAAGTGCCCCTGCCCAGTAATCATTTTGGTTGCTCTCTTTTGCGCCTTTTCCATCTCTACTCTATCCTTTTTGAGATGTGACAACCAGAACTGGACACAACACTCCAAGTGTGACCTTCCCATCAATTTGTACAATGGCATTACAATATTAGCTGTCTTATGCTCAATGCCTTTCCTAATGATCCCAAGCATGGAATTAGCCCTCTTCACTGCTGCTGCACATTGGGTGGACACTTTCATTGAGCTGTTCACAAGGATCCCAAGATCTCTCTCCTAATCTGTCTCAGACAGCTCAGAACCCATTAGCCTATTTGTAAAGTTTTGATTCTTTGCCCCAATGTGCATGACTTTACACTTACTTGCATTAAAACTCATCTGCCATTTTGCTGCCCAGTCTCCCAGTTTGGAGAGATCCTTCTGGAGCTCTTCACAATCTCTTCTGGTCTTTACCACTCAGAAAAATTTAGTGTCATCTGCAAACTTGGCCACCTTGCTGCTTATCCCTGCCTCCAGGTCATTTATGAACAGGTTGAAAATTACAGGTCCCAGGACAGATCCTTGGGACACTCAACTTTCCACCTCTCTCCATTGTGAAAATTGCCCATTGACACCCACTCTCTGCTTCCAGGACCTCAACCAGTTCCTAATCCAGGAGAGGACCTGCCCTCTAATTCCCTGACTGTGGAGTTTTCTCAACAGCCTTTGGTGAGGGACTGTGTCAAGCACCTTCTGAAAGTCCAGATATATAATATCCACTGGTTCTCTCTCATCCACATGCCTGCTGACCTTTTCAAAAAATTCTAAAAGGTTTGTGAGGCAAGACTTACCCTTACAAAAGCCATGCTGATTCTCCCTCAGTAAGGCTTGTTCATCAATGTGTTTTAAGATTTTATCTTTGATGAGGCCTTCCACCATCTTACCTGGAACGTTAGGCTGAATGGCCTATAATTACCCAGGTCCCCTCTCCTTCCCTTTTTAAGGATCCGTGTGACATTTGCTATCCTCTAATCTTCTGGCACCATGGACATTTCAAGGGAGAAGTTGCATATTTTAGTCAAGAGATCAGCAACTTCATTCTTCAGCTCCTTAATAACTCTTGGGTGGATGCCATCAGGGCCCGGTGAGTTATTGATCTTTTATTTGTCAATTAGGTCTGAAACATCTGTTGAACGTCCTTAATCTCCTGCTAGTCAGTTTCAGTGAATGACTCCAGGTTCTAGTTTTGTGAGGGAGGGAGAAGAACTCTCCATTCACCACACCATGCATAATTTCATAAGTCTCAGTCATATCCCCCTTTAGGCTGCAATCCTATACCCACCTACCTGCGAGTAAGCCCCACTGATCACAGCGAAACTTATTTCAAATAAGCATGAAAAGATTACTTTGTAAATGGCCTTTTCCCCAAGGTACAAGGCCCCAGATATGGTGGCCTTTCGTCATAAAGAAGCTGTTCCAGCCTTCTGAACATTTTGGTTGCCCTCATTTTCACGTTTTCCCAGCTCTCCTTTTTGAGTGTGGCAGCCAGAACTGTACAGCAGTATTTCACCATGCATTTGTACAGGAACATTAGAAGTGTCAAGGACATTAGCAGTATTATCCTCAATCCCTTTCTTAATGACCCCTAGCATGGAATTGCCTTCTAGGGACACCCGGTATCCAATACATTGACTCAATCCCTTGCAGTGAAAACAGAAATGATACAGCATGTGTTGACTTCCCTAATTCATTTTCCTGAAAGCCACCACCACCACCACCACCCCTCCATCAAATGCAAGGCTCTTCAGTCACACTGCATTCAGTTTCAGGTTTCCTGCTGACTCTTCAATCATTGATAAGCTATCATTCAAATTAACATTTAATCACAGAGACAACTGAAATGCATACAGAGATACTTCAGAAGAAAATGGTGAAGCAAAGCAGTGAAGCAGGCGCAGCGCATCCATTCAGTAAAATGATGCAAGTTGCATCAGTGGCAAATTGCGGGGGCGGGTGAAAGGGTGGTGGATTGGGGTGCCCTTCACCCCAAGTCTGCCACGCCTCCCTGCCTCCAGTCCATTGAGGATGCAGCCCACAGTGATCCACTTTCCACCCATTAACAAGTGGAAAGTGGATCACCCACCTCCTCCGGTGCTTCTCACAGGATTGCTTCAATGGCATTGCTTCTGTTTTTGAACAGAAGTGCAGGACTTCCCAATTTGTCTTCCCACTTCCGAATGTGGTTCCTTTAGACCAGGGGTGCTCAATAGGTGGATCGCGATCTACCAGTAGATCACGGGGCAAAATGAGTAGATTGCGGAGTGCCAACCCCCCCCCCCTTCAGGTGCCTCTGGGAGGAAACACCAGGAGTAAGGCCCATTGTACTCAATGGGGCTTATTCCCAGGTAAGTGTGGCTAGGATTGCAGCCTCACAGCCTAATCCTAGGCATATCTACTCAGGAGTAAATCCTGTTATACTCAGTGGGGCTCAAGGTACACCAACATACATTGTACACATAAATGTTATATGTTAAGATGGTGCGAACACTGTAAAAAAAACTCTGGTAGATCTCCGGGCCTTGCTGGGTTTCAAAGTAGCTCTCAAGCCAAAAAAGTGTGAGCACCCCTGCTTTAGACTGAACATGGGAGTCCTGTATTTCTGCAACTGAAGAAACCATGTGAGATGTGAGGAGTATGGTTAAGTGGCTGCTTTAAAAAAAAAAATGTGTAGAGGTGATGGACCCAAGACAGCATTTGGGGTCATGCCACCACTGTAGTGAAGGCATGATTGTTCAGTCAAATGGAAAGACATACAGAAAGAGGCAGATCACACAGGAGAAAAGTAGAGGCACTTGAAATAAAAGAGCTAGGCAGTTGGTTTTTTTGGCTCAAATGGGACCACACAAGCAGATACATAATTAACATCACATCTGTTCAGACCTTTAAGCCATTTCTACCCAACATTGCATATACGCAACAGGGACCAAATGAGTACATCTGTGGGCTGGGCAAAAATGGGTTAACCTGAAATCCTATAGTGTTTTCTTGGGAGTAAGCCCCATTGAACACAATGTGACTTACACCTGAGCAGACATGCATAGGATTGTACTTTTAATCTTTCATTACCAATTAATGCCCAGTAGTTATAACTATATATGCTCATATCAAGCCATTTCTGCCCAATGTTGCATATTCGAACAGGGATAAAATGTGTACACCTGTGGGCTGAGCAGAAATGGGTTAAATACCACTTCCCTTTATTCTCTTTCCTCCTCTCCCATTGTTGTCTCTCCCACAGTGGACATATACATTGTAAGATCTGTGGGCCAAAGACTTTATGTTTATGACGTCATAAGATCTGTAGGCCAAAAATGTCATGTTTATTTTTTGTGCAGAAAATGTTGCTTCTCCAAAACCCAACAAAACATGAAGTATACGTTCCCATGTTCATATAGCTCATGGCGGCAATGGAATTGGAATGATATCTAATTAGCACATTATTTTATCAATGCAAAAATTAATAGTGGTAGCTGTAACTTGTTAAGGACTTTTTGGGGTGTTTTTTTTTTCTTTCTCTTGATGGTCTGTTCCACATCGCTAGTTACTTGGCCAAAAATAGTGGAATGATATGCCAAGCTGACAAGAGGCAATTGTGTGTGATTGCCTTAGTAACACTTACTTTCTCTGCCTTGATTTTCCATCTGTTTAGCTGGGGGAAAATGTAGATTTTACTGTCAATAAACTCTGGCTCCCCAAATCAATTGCTGAAGTAAGGAGAGCAGTTTGGACATTAAAATGACAATTTTTTAATGGATTTATTTTTCTCCAAAGCCAGAGAACAGTAAATTAATAGCAAAGAGATGTGATCTTTCATCACGAAATGTGCTCTAAAGGCAGAAACACTTTCTCAAAAATGACCTCGGTCCTTCTCAAGAGTCAGAAAGCTACTTGATGCTGTTTAATTCCCAACAGACCAGAATTGTGTGTGTTCAAATGGCCCTGCAATAAATGGAATTTCATCTTGACACATAAGTATAAGAACAATTGCTTACTGCCATCCTCCTTTTCCTCCAAGAAAGGAAACAGAGCCATTAACTTTTACACAGGTATAATCCTAGTCAAGTCACCAATGAGACTACTCCAACACTAATAGTCATTCATTAACTCCTTTGCACTTTGCTCCCACGCAAGTACATATTTTTTGTCTATAAGACTTTGTTAATGTGTTATGTTACTTGTAATCCACCAAGCCATGCACTATGGCACACTGATGGGTTGATTGAGGGATTCTAGGGAAATCACAGTGTGCCTTTATGTGTGTGTAAGTCAAGTCAAGAGATCACAACACATGGCTGCCTTTGGCTTAGTGGGGTCATAGGTTGTACAGGCCTGTGCTATAAACTGCAATCCTATGCATACTTTCCTGGGAGTAAGTCCAATTGAACACAGTGATGTTTACTTTGGTGGAAGCATACATAGGATTGCACTGAGAGTTCACCCTCTCTCTCTCATGCACGCATGGACGTGAGCGCGCGCGCGCGCACACACACACACACACACACACACACACACACACACACACACACACACACAGAGAGTTGGGGAAGACTCTTCCTATTAATTGGATAGGCAAAATCTATGTGACTGTGGTTGCTTCATTCACACACATGCTCCAGCAGCATGGCAGCACACCATTAAAAAAAACAGCTTTCATTTAGTGAGTGTGAATGAGCACTCAGTTCATATTCAAAGGAGCATTCCGATCAGTTCATAGAAGTTCATAGACACCGCCCAAAGTCTGTGCCCAGTTACTGCACATTACAGCTACGTTGCTAGTGTTAGATCACTTGTTTCTGACCTAGATTAATTTGCTTTTATAATGTACATGGGAAAGTAGTTCTCCATGTCATTTCAGCCCTTCCAAAAGCGTTTGGATGAATGGCTTACCGGACTGAGTGTATGGTAAAATCTCAACAGTCCTTATCACAGGCATTGCCAGTGCACTCCAATAATCATCTGAGGCATATATGGGTGAAAGTGCCATTTTATTATACCAGAAGGGAAAGCTTGAGACCAGCAACAGTTAAGCCAGGACAGATATGAGTGCAATCGCAACTTGCTGCCAACTCCTCACACTGGAGGACAACTGAGAAGTGGGAGATTGGTCATGCCCTGCCTATGCTGAACATAGGGTGCACACCAGGAGCCCAGTTTCAAAACTTCAAATCCACACTACCCTGCCAAAAAAAAAAAAAAGTTAGTACAGAAAAAGGAAAAAAACCCAACCCATCAGCATTCTGGGGTAGGCAAAAAAAAACCAAAAACCTGACACAAGTCAATCAATTGGATAGAAAAATTCCTACCCAGTCCCAAATGGCAGCCAGCCAACCCAGACTACATAAAAGGGAGGGTTGGGAGAGGATCGGCACACAGTTCAGTCATCCCCAGAATGGCCACTCAGGAAGGTGCATCCAACCCGGTAAGTTCAGGACATGCTCCCACCTCCCAAGGCAGTCAACAACAGTTGGCAGGTACCTCTTACATTATGGAGCGGCCAGCCAAACCACACAAGAGGTAGCAAGGTTCGGAAAAATGTAGTAAATCTACACCTTATTGAAAAAAAAAATGCCTGCTTATTTTAAACAAGGTTTAAGAAGAAATACCTAGATGCACCTTCTTAATGTATACTGGTTGTTCTTCACGTATTTACAAATACATCTAACCTTGTTGGCATCCTTCAGTCTCGGAAGACTATGGAGTCATGCTCTGAATGGTGGTTCTGGAACAGAGTGTCCTCTCCAGTGCGTGAAGCCTGGGTAAAGTAGGTATGGAGGATAGGCTGTTACCCATGCAGCAAATCCCCCCTCTCCACGTCGCTGAAATGGTCCAATGGAAAAGCAGAGGCCAATACGGTTGGTTCCAGCGGCGTCGCAGGAGTTGCCAGAACGTGACTGTGTTCAGCCATGAACTGCCTCAGGGACTCCGGCTCCGGATTTTGCCTCGAGGTTGACTCCTGAAGCCTTTTCCATAACTGGATGTAGCCACAAGGCAGTGGAGGTTTGGGATCAGAGTTTTCCTTCTCTCAGATGAGCTGCCTTCCCAGGCTGACGAGTCCCATCTACCCGGTGGCTGTTTAGTCACCTCTTACGACAAGTACAGCCAAACTGAGGGTCTATTCTTATCCCCAGCCCCCAGGGGAAATCTAACCTACATCTAACCTACACATCATATAACTACACATAAGTAGTTAGTACTGAGATTCCTTTCAGGATTCAAACATTGAACCACAGCCCTGATGAAACTTCCATTGGCTAGAGCTGCATCAAAAGTGCATCAAGAAATGTGGCCATTCATCATGATTTTCCCTGACAAAGACAAGGATTCTTGTCAGTTGCTGAAATTAAGACACTTGTTCAATTATAACTCAGGCTTCAAGTTCTATTATAAGGGATAATCAGATGAACAGTGCAATTCTAAAGGGGGGGGAGGCAAGGGGGTTAAAATAACCGCTTCAAATTCTACTTCTGAACTAAGAGACACCATTAGGTTCACTCTCCTTTCACTTCCCCACGCAAGCATACAAGGTTCTGAAGGCACAACTACCTGGGTTTGGTTTCCTTCAAATGGCAGAACACTAGAAACTCACAGTATTTTAGGTCACTGCTTTATTTACAAATATAAGTAGAGCATAAGTGTCAGTTGCAGAGCTGTAACAGGGCCTAATTGCATCTGGGGTGGTAGTGGCGTAGCTAGCAAGGGGCAGGGGGGTCCACCCCAGGTACCAGCCTGGGAGGGGTAATACCACAAATGAGCCAACATTGCTAACATCATGGAGTTTAGGAGTAACCCCATCATGCCATATACCGTTGGAGGCAGAATTTCCAACAAAGTGCAATGCAAAAGACTGGGGCAAAATATCTCCTTTCCTTCAAATGTTATGGCCAAAAAACCAGAAACAAAAAAAAATGCATGGAGCCCTATGGAAAGTGAAACCGAGCCATATCATGCATTTACTAACGAGTAGGCGAACGTGCCATAGTCCATCAGAAAGGGCAGGCTGAGAGGAATCCAAGAACACCAGAATGGTTCCTATCCAATGAAAACAGCCCCCCAAAAAACACCCAAGAAGGAAGTCCCTCCCTCCAAGCAGACAAGTGTATTGAGCCCTATGGAAAACAAAATTCACACTGTCACATTTACTCATGAGTAAGCAAACGTGCCTTGGCTGCTAGTCAAGTCAGGCAAAGGGGAATGCAAGGCTAGCTGCATGGTCCCAATCTGATGAAAGTGGAGCTCAATAAATGCTCCAGAAGGCAGCAGCCCCACCCCCCAAGGATAAAACAGAGGCTTGAGCTAGTAAGGTGGGCACTGAGGAGGGCTGAAAATCTCACTGACTTTTTGTGGGGAGGTGTTATTGCAGGAAGGCTACAGAGAAAATTCACTTGGTGAAACAGGGCTGGCTTCCCCTTATTTGTCTGTTTTTCTTTAATTTAATTATTTATAATTATTTATAATTATTTTATTTTGCTTGATGATGTCACTTCCAGCCATGACATCACTTCCGGTGGTTCCTGGATAGATTGTCATTCTAAAAAGTGGGTCTCATTGTTAAAAGTTTCAAAACAGGCCAATGAGAAATATGGGGGGGGGGGATGACACCCTAGTGCAGTGTTTCTCAAACTGTGGGTCAGGACCAAGCCAATTTCAGGTGGGTCCCCATTTATTTAAATATTTTATTTTTACTATATTAGACTTGATGCTACCATAGCATGTGACTGCATTTGGGGAAATGCTACAGACCTGTACTTTTAACAAGCTACTACATATATTCTTTTAACAATGATAGTAAATGGGATTTACTCCTGGGTAAGTGTGAGTAGGATTGCAGCCTAGGATTGTTAAAAGCTTTCCTGCTTTATGCTGTCACTTCTGATCATGACATCACTTCTGGTGGGTCCTGACAGATTCTCATTCTAAAAAGGGGGTCCTGGTGCTAAATATGTGAGAAACACTGCCCTAGTGACCAAAGTTATGGCAATCTTGGCTTTTAGGATTAATATCATCATGTTATATACCATTTGATGCAGATATTCACTGCATTTATTTTCTGGCCATTGTTATTATTCGTTTCATGTCATGACTATTACTATCAGTCTCACCTACCTCACAGGGTTGTTGTGAGGACAAAATGAGGGGAGGAACCATGTACACCACCCTGAGCTGCTTAGAGGAAGCAGCTTAGAGCAGGTTAGAGGAAGCGGCTTTCTCTGCTTAGAGAAAAAAAACAATTAATTAATAATATAATCAATAATTAATTAGTAATAATAAATAATTACATAATTATGTCATATGGGGTGACAAAAATTTATGGGCCCAGGTATCAAATGACCTAGCTACACCTCTGTGGGATGGGACTATGTGGTGACATTGCCCCCTGCATCACTACACTGTCCCCTGCACCACTTCATCACACACCAGCATACAGAATGACTCCAATTCAGAGTCAAACAGGGTGGTCGGAAAGGGCTCCTGCTCTCACTGTTTTTTCCATCCTGTTGCCGCTCTTCAGCCATAAGTCGTGCCCAGCGCCCCTCCTCAACTGGCACCTGGAGTGCCCGCACCTCCCACACCATCCAAGATATGCCTCTGGTCAGTAGATAGCAGGCACTGTGATGAGTCCCACAGAAGGACCCTGTATACCCAAGTGTGTCCAACCTTCAGCTAACTCTCCATTCTCTTTGAGCCTGACTCTGTTCCATACTGCAAATTGCTATTTATTCAGGCATACAGATCACTTAAATCTCTCCATCGTTCCCTTGCTGGGATAGAGGTTCTTAGGGCCTGTTGTGCCACAACTCCTCTCCATTGGGTATCATGCCCGCTTAAGGCTGATTAGTTTCCTTGTTTAACTCACCAGCTCAGCAAGCAAAAGTCAGAGTCCAGTTCCGGTCTACAGATTCCAAATAAGCCAGTCAAATCAGTCCGAGTATCCAAGTCAAAGTCAAAGTCAAAGTCCAAAGTCAGTATGCCGGGTCACAGTCCAGGTCAGATTCCAGGTAAGCCAGTTAGTCAATGCAAATCAGAGTCCAGAAACAATAAGCCAGGTCAGATTCCAGGTAAGCCAGTTAGTCTCATCTCCTCCAAACATTCACTCCTCCTATCCTACACTACACTACACCCCACCCCCACCTCCTACCTCAGGTGCTCCTTATATCCTGAGGGATCTTATAGTCTCTTGTGGCTGCAGCTGTGTAGCACACCCTTTGCAGACAGGCCAGGCCTTAACACTTAAAGGGGCCACTGCAGACACCACATTCTATCTCCTCGCAAGATCTTCCACAATGCCAATATAGGGCCTAATCCTATCCAACTTTCCAGTACTGATGCAGCCGTGTCAACAAGACATGCACTGCATCCTGCAGTGGGGGGACAGTTACAGAGGCCTCCTCAGGGTAAGATAACTTTTGTTCCTCAGGGCTGCAATGCCCCTGGAAAGTTGGATAGGACTGGGCCCTTATGTTCCAAGCTCCTATAGAAAACTCATGTAAATGCCTGGAGAGATTCCTAGTTGTTTGACAACCATTGCTTCCCATCAGTCAACCATTCTGGACTACCAACTGGTAATTTATCAACAGCATAACAGTGTGTAGCAGCAAACAAGCATAAGGAACTTGCATTTTCAGATTTTGCACTTGCTGTGGAGAACTGCTACCTCCTTGTCGTCGTTTTGCGAGTCTTTTAATGCCCCTCTGCTATCACAAAGTTAACTGGAACACTTGGTGATTAAGAATCTAACTGAGTGAAAATTAGGAATGTAACACAGATCATTAAGAAGGTATCATATTGGAGCTGTACTGTATTTAGACTAATTTGGGTATTTGGCAAATGTGGATAATGGAGTATCATCTGTTGTGCTTGCTAATTTACATTATTATTATGTTCTTTCTGGTATCAAAATGAAACACATCAAATATAAGCTGGAGGGAATGGTTTAATAGTCTAAACATCCGTATGGGTTCTCGGCAGTGAAAGATTTAAATTCCATACACAAGCAATTCAATCCTTAATCTTTCCAAAGGCAACTGGAATATATATGCTTTTGATACCACTTCCTTTCCTGCAAACATGGAAGGACATCACCTACACACATGGGACAGTATTGTGCTGTAATTAAGATGACCATTAATGACCATCTGCAGATCTTATTATGAAAAAGCACATTCACAATCAGGCTTTTTCACAGCAGGATGGACATTAAGCCCAGGATGACATTTTATGTAGCAGTAGGGAACTGGTCAAGTGTAATCACTTCTCCTCTGTCATTTCTTAGTATAGTTACATGGCTGGAGGGTGTATGTCTCAAGCTGAACAACCTGTCTCTGGTGCATTCTTCCCTGACCCACCTACATCCTAACCCTTCAAGTAAGCCAAGCCAAAACGTCCTAGAGAAAGGATACTCTTTATCATGCTCTTATCTCCTGGTATAAAGTCTCAATCCTTCTTCAGCAGTACTGAAGAGGTTTCCATATTGTTCAGGTGTGTTTTAAGACCTCTTCTATGCAGATGTTTTCTGTAGTTGGTATGTAGTAATTTTGTTTACTAACCTCAGATATACAGATGATACCACTCTAATAGCAGAAAGTGAGGAGGATCTAAAGAACCCCTTGATAAGGGTGAAAGAAGAAAGTGCAAAATGTGGGTTGAAACTTAACATTAAAAAAAAACTAAGATCAAAACATCCCATCACCTCATGGCAAACAGAAGGGGAAGAAATGGAAGCCATGACAGAGTTTATCTTCTTGGGCTTCAAGATCACTGCAGATTTCAGCCATGAAATTAAAAGATGTTTGCTTCTTGGGAGGAAATCCATGGCATGCCTAGACAACTTAATGAAAAACCGAGACATCACCTTGTTGACAAAGGTCTGTAAAGTCAAAGCTATGGTTTCCCCAGTAGTAATGTATGACTGTGAGAACTGGACAATAAGGAGGGCTGAGTTCCAAAGAATAGATGCTTTCAAATTATGGTGTTGGAGAAGACTTTTGAAAGTTCCGTGGACTGCAAGGAGATCAAATCAGTCAATCTTATAGGAAATCAACCCTGACTGTTCATTGGAAGGACAGATACTGAAGCTGAAGCTTAAATACTTTGGTCATCTCATGAGAAGGGTCTTTAGAAAAGACCCTGAGGCTGGAAAAAACTGAAGGCAAAAGGAGAAAGGGATAGTAGAGGATGAGATGGTTAGTGTCATGGAGGCAATGAACATGGATTTGGACAAACTCTGGAAGTTAGTGGTAGAGGGGGAGGGGCCTGGCGTGCTGTGTTCCATGGGGTCATGACGAGTCGGATACGACTTAGGGCGCAATCCTAACCAACTTTCCAGCACTGGCATAGCTGTGCCACTGGGGCATGTGCTGCATCCTGCAGTTGGGGGGCAGTCAGGGAGGCCTCTTCAAGGTAAGGCAATGTTTGTTTCCTTACCTCGGAGTTGCATTGCCCTTAAATCAGTGCTGGAAAGCTGGTTAGGATTGCGGCCTTAATGACCGAACAACAACAATTTTGTTTTCACCAGAATGTTAGGGGTTGTTGTTAATATTATTAATAATGTTACTACCATATTTTGCAATTATCCAAAAGAAGCAAGAAAAGACAGCCCTTGTGGCTACTATATCCTATCAATAAGATAAAAGTTTGCCTGTATGCACACAACTTAAAAAGAAGGCAAACCCTTTTTCTTTCCATAAACAAAAAGCCTTTCATAAACTTGTTTGTCCTCGATGTCATTAATAACTCGCTGAAAATAAATTTTGTACTTAGGGGCCATGTCCGTTTTTGGGTGCAATAAATGAGGACCTGACCATCTGAGTACATTCATATCATCAAAACAAACATAACAGACAGAGGCCAATCCAATGAGATAACTAATATCTTGGTGAGCGGTGTCTGGAGGAAGAAAACCACTGAGCAAACAACAATAAGATCAATAACCAGGCAGCAGAGAATGTATTTGTTCTGAGATGGAAATGTGCAATATAAATCCTGGGCTCTGAGGCTGCAATCAAATGCAAACTTACATGAGAGTAAGTCCCATTGAACTTGGTGAGATTTACTTCTCAGTAGACATGCATAGAATTGGGCTGCCAAACTCAAGTTTGTGAAACTGGAGGAACGGTAGCATATACCCCGAACTTCAGATAATCTCTTCTTAAAAACATCTATACGGTAATGTAAAGCTATGTAGTCAGGTGATGATTAAATCATTGTTTACAGAATATATTTAAATAACAGGTGTTAGAGCAAATCTGGAAAATTTGGTGAAGGTTAACATTAACATGTAAATGCTCTGAATTCTGTGAATATCTAGATGCAAATTTCACCTCTAGTCACACATTCGGCAAAGGCTGAATCACATATAGACGACTGACAGCCCAATCCTATTCCCAGTGGCGCCACTAGGTGCAGCAATGCCAAAACAGCTACTGCTGCATCCAGCGGCACTGCCAGGGCAGCTGGAGATCTTCTCCTTCGTCTCCTTCCCCCAGGGAAAGCCTCAAGCTATTTTGCTGGCGTAGACCAAGAGCCTCCATGTTGGGCTGAAAAGCCCAACATGGAGGATAGGATATGGCAGAGCAGGACTTCACCAGTCCACTCCCATCCCACCCCAGTTCCTCCCCCCCCCACTCTCCCCACCCCAAAACACCTCCCTCCATCCCAATGGACATTATCACCACCTGGAGCTCTTCCCTCACTCCAAGGGGCATCCATCCATCCAGTGCTGGGGCCAGTGCTGAATGGGGCTGGGCCAGCATTGGTGCTTCCGCATGGAGGATGCTGTAAACATGCTTGTGGCACATTTACAACCCCCAGCGCCGCTGCTGGAGCACAGCACCAGCACTACAGCCAAATAGAATCGGGCCCTGAAATAACAGAAAATTTGTGATCTTGTAAAGGTAAACACATTTTAGGAGACACATGTTTTCATGAGCCACAGCCCTCTTCATCAGATGCATGAAGAATTAAACTGGTTGTCAACTTCCAATGTGGCCTCACTCAGGTTTTGGGGATGATTCCCAAATTAAATATGTGGGTCCTCTCAGTGGGAGCAAGGTGGGGTAGAAATTTAAATAAATAAATTCCCCCCAAATTGGTGGCTATGTCATGGCCCTACCCCCTGCTACATCCCAAGGGTGGTAAACCAACATCGAAAGTTGTAGGACATGACAACTTCCACCAATCTGATCAATAAGTTCCTGCTTGGATCCCACTGTTGCATCAGACATCAGGTATTATTATTAACAGTATTTATAGAACGCTTTTCAGTGAAAAGCTCACAAAGCAGTATACAGAGAAAATCAAATAACTAACAGATGCTTAGTTGCTGTTACATGCATTCATTGTCATACACAGTAAGCCCCATGCTATGCTGGGATGCTCCTCCCTGATCTCTTCCACCTGTGTTTTCCCTGCCCCCCAGTTACTTCACTAGTGTTGGTGGATATCATGACTTCAGATAGATCTTTGGTGATCCCTGGTCTTTGTCTGAGGCACTAGTTCTTGCTGGTTCCATCTTCTCTGGGCTTGCACCTTATATATGGGCTGGAGGTCTGGTCTAGAGGGTAGAGCCTCCATTAGCCTGAAGATAACATCAGAAGGACGCCAGTTCGAGGACACCGGCAGCTCCCTGAACGGCTGAGAATGGCAAGACCTTGAAGTAGCTGACAAGCCCAGCTGAGTGATTCCACCTGCTCTTGGTGTGAGCAAGAAGCTCCATGTAAGAGATGGAGCTGCTGTCAGCCTGCGTGGGAGAACTGGAGGCCAGAAGTGAGACCAAACCAGGAAGATCCATTCTGAAACGTTGTTGGTTCTTGAAAGAGAGAACCTCTACAATTGTAAAAATCCCCTTGAGGGATTTAGAAATGCCTGCCTACGTAAACCGCCTTGAATAAAGTCAGAGGAGTAATCTGATGACCAGATTACTATAATATCTAGTTATTAATTATAAATAACTATAATATATATAATATAAATATCTATATATTTATAAATATAGATATAATATAAATATCTAGTTGTTGTTGTTATTATTATTATTATTATTATTATTATTATTATTATTATTATTATTCCAGAAGAGATCTCCCTGTCTCTTAATCAGGGTTCCAGATATGGGTCACCCAGTGGTAACCTGGGTGGTTACCATTTCCCAAGGGGCAGCAATATCTCCGTTCTTGGGGTGGCTCTCCATGTTTTCAGGGAATCCCTCTTCTTCCTTCCCCTGTCCATTCCTCTCTCTCTCTCTCTCTCTCTCTCTCTCTCTTCCTTTACAGCCTCTCTTTGTATTCTTTGCAGTTTTTCTTCTCCCCCTTTCCCCTCCCCTGAAGATCCTATACCTCTCCTCACTTCCAGTGTTCCCCTTCTCTCCTTCCCTCATTTCCATTTGTTTTCTTTCCTTTTGCTTTTCCCTGCTCCTGCTCCTTCTTATCTCCATCTCTTCCACCCACCTCCTGTCCTCCTGCATGATCCTACTTGCTGTGTGGATCTAACCACCTGCTGCTTCTGGCAGCACCAGCCTGCATGCCTGGGTGTGTCACTTTTTGCAACTGCCAGAAAGTACCTAGTGCCTCTAGAATGCTTGTTCCAGCAGTGCTAGGTGCTGTTAGGATTGGACCCTAAGTTTAGTTGCACATACTCCCAGATCTCAGATAATTTGGGGGATGTAGACCTAAGAGTTTGCCTCTTGTCATTACTTTATATACCTTAGGGGCACACTGAGGCATCAGGAATACTTTCTCAATATCTCGCAAACTGCCTGTTTGATGTCATGGATGATGGGCAAGAGTGGATGACTGATTCATGCAGCAACTGACAACTACCTACATTATTAGTCCTGAGCTACATGCAGGCATGGAAGAAGAATTCTTGCTATGGACCCAAAGTATGAGTTAGTGCACTGCCTGTGATGAAGGCAGGTGGTGAATTTAGGGAATGATGTTGAGGAACTACCTAGGGGAAATGAGGCGTCCCAAGGTGGAAGGCAGACTCAGATCTCCTTTAATTGAAGCCTGCTGTCTTTTGTGGTTTCTTCTTCTGGAGCATCATGGTGTGCTTTCATATCGTTTTTGAGACTCTGTGCTGCACACACACACAGAGAAAATATATTGTTGAAAAGCAAATGATCACTTTGCAGAAGGTATTGATGGCCACCTGTGCCGTATCTTCTTTTGGACGCCTAAGTTCATCTTCATATTGTTACACTTTGGCAAACAGCATCCTCTAGCCCTGAGATGGATATTTTCTTGCTTTTCAATAGCAATTTTAATGAATTTATCCTTTCTGACATTTGCATTTGTCTTTAAATGCCACCGGATAACAGGGTTTTAATCATTCCAAATAGCTTTTTAATTATAGACCTAATTACTTTTGCAGAAGGTTAAGCTGCACAAACAAGAGTAAAACTGTTTGCTTGTGTTGTGTGCGGAGAATGATGTGATGTTTTCACATTAGGTATTCTGTAAACTTCCTCGGTCAGTTTTACGTGACATTTAAGAAAAAAAAATCCCCACTCAACATCAGAAGGAAAGAATTAGATTTCAGGACAGTTTAACATTCAGCGGTGTGCCATACCCATTAATCTTTTAATTAATTATGAAATCAAAGCCAGCCATTCATTTCAGCTGAAGTCACTTTGTGTGTGAGTACGTGCATGGGGAGGTACTAATATAAAGAAAAAAAGAAATTTAGTCTGCAGAAAAAAGATAGATATAGATTTATTTTCCTAATGGATTTTCCTTCTACCATTTCTCAAACATTTATGGTGTGTCTCTTCCTTTGTGGAACATGTTTCACTGTCACAGTTTGTGTAACACACCATACTAAATGGAAATATTGGTGAAATTATTTTAATGAAATGATTGGAACAAAGACTCTCAGAATAGCTAGTTAGCATGGGAAACACAAAGTTAATTTATGCACTGTTCTCTTGTTCAATAATATACTCAGTCAAGGCTGCTTGTGGAGTGTGAAAATGAGGGCAGATTAGACCCGTGTGGGTTGGCTCGTTCCTTCCTGTTGAAAAACACTCCAGGTGAATATATATTTTATGGTATTATTATACTGGAGCAGCTGCTTAACAGCATGGCTTACTTGCCTCCATTTCTACAGATAGTATTGCTAAAAACTACAGTACTAATTGTAGCTCAAAATAGACCCAAATGCTTCTCGTTGAGTGCTGTGCAAATCCAAATATGTCAATCAAACAAATTGTACAAGCAAACTATAGATTTCAGACCAAAAGGCTACCAATTGTGCCAAGATATAGAGAGGATTTCAACGTCCTCTGTTTGAAGCCAAAAGGTTCCAGACTGGCTTCTGTTAAGCAAGTTGGCATTGACTTATTGAGTCAATGGAGGAAAAAAAAAGGCTCAGTATCTGTTTATAAATATTTAATGTCACTTAATAAATATGATACTCCAATTCTTAGAAAAACATGGAATACAAAGTTGGATCATGCTATCTTCTATAAGCAAAGGAAAATGGCCTTAGCTACTACACCCACAATATCTAAGGATCATATATTGTGATTATTTCAACAAGTCAATTATTTTCAGGGTTTACTGGACACTGCTAAGGATTGATTCAGGTCTCAATCCTATTCCCCCTTCCCTGCCAATGTAGCCACACCAAAATTACTTGCGCAGAATCCTTTGGAGGGAGCAGTAGTGGAGTTTTCTGGGTAAGCAAATATTCTCAGGAAAGAAGATAGAGGCTGGGAAGGGGAGTAGGATGTTGATTGTGCTTCTAGTGCTGTTACCACCGCCTTCTTGGCCTTGATCCAAACTCCTCCCTGCCCCATTCTTCACCCTATTCCTGCCCTCACCACCCCATTCATCGCACCCCTGCTTGCCTCCCACAGCAGCTCCTTCCCTGTTTCCTGTTCTGCTGCTTGCCACTTGCAGCGGTGGCCAGACAGCAATGAATGACATGTCACACTGTGACAGCCACAAAGGAGCTCAAGAGCTTCTTTACATAAGAACATAAGAACAGCCCCACTGGATCAGGCCATAGGCCCATCTAGTCCAGCTTCCTGTATCTCACAGCAGCCCACCAAATGCCCCAGGGAGCACACCAGATAACACCACACCACATGATGCATGACTAGGGTCAAAGCTCCTAGTTTCCAACAGTTCTTGTTCAGGCCACTTCAAAATTGCTGTGTTCCTGGGCAGGCCTGGGCCCTGATCTATGCACTGCAATTAGACTTCAGGTCTGAGGTTTGAATTAGACTTTGGGTTATAGGTTTGATTGTATCATACAGCTGATCCTGCATTGGCTGCATTTGGTGCCAATTCATTTCTGGGCTCAGTTCAAAGTACTGGTTTTGTCTTTTAAAGGTTGGTTTTGAAGGTTTTGACCTTCATAGTTTTGAACTGGGTAATCTGCAGAACCTCCTCCTCTCTTGGGGACAGACCATCTCCTAAGGTGATCCATGGGGGCCCTTCTCTGTGTGCTTCTTCTGGCTGGAACAATGTTGGTAGCAACAAGAGATAGAACCTTCTCTGTGGTGATGCCACAGTTCTAGTACTCTCTCCCACCTGAATTAAGAACTGCATCCTTCCTTAGTCTCCTGGCAGAGATTGAAAACCTTTCTGTTCCATTGCCTTTTTACTTTAAGCCATTTCTGCCCAATGTTGCATATACGCAACAGGGACCAAATGTGTGCACCAGTGGGCCGGGCAAAAATGGGTTAAGTTCTCCTTGCTGCTTTATTGATTTTTTTCCTCTTGCTGCTGTTTTGATTGCATTTTTATTGCAATTGCTGTTATTAAATTGTTACTTTATTGTATTTTATGTTTTCATGTGGACCACCTTGAACACCTGGACAACAAGGGGAAAGGCAGGATAAATTTTAAAAAAATAAATTAAATTTTTGCATGCTTCACAATACAGCAAAATCTGGCACCTTCACTTCTTTTGTAATCCAAGACACCAAACTATATGTTGTCCCTCAAACTGAGGGCCCAATCCTGAACCCTGCCACTGCCAGTGCTAGGTGCCAAAAAGATGCTGTAAAGCACATCTATAGCACCAGGGAAAAGGGAGTGCTGGTGCTAGGCCTGCACCAGTTGGGTGCTATGCCCAGCACTGGCAGGAGGAGGACACTCCGCCACTGGGGGTAAGTGAAACCACCAGGCGACAGAGTGGCCTCTGGGGGGCAGGGGAGGGTGGAAAAAGGACGGATCGTGGGGAGAAACTGGGGCGGGCAGAAGGGGGGTGGGACCAGCAGAGCTCTGCTCTGCCATATCCTGAACTCTGTGGCAGACCAAAAAGCCCAACATAAAGTCTCTCAGGTCTGCGCTGGCAAAATAGCTGGTGCAGACTTGAGAATCCAGTTTGCGGAACTTGGGGCTTTCCCTGGGGGAAGGGGACAAAAGTCATCTACACCTGAGGAGACTCCCAGTGTCTTCCTGGCACCTGCTACTGCTCCAGTGGGTGCCGGGAAATACAATATTGGGATGTGAGGCTGCAATCTTACGCACACTTTCCTAGGAGTAGGCCCCACTGAAAACAATGGATCGTACTTCTGAGTAGACATGCATAGGATTGGGCTGTGAATGTCCTGAATTTACTCCAAACTATGAAACTGAGAGCTGCTCTTTCTGAACTATGTAAGGATTCTCACCACTTCCTGCAGACAGAGGAAGGACGGAATTTTTTTAACTGCTTCAGAAAAGTGGTAGCTTAGGGCACAAGATACAGGTCGTATAAGAACAATGTTGCAAGGAAGATATAATTACTTCTTGGGATTGAATATTTTTCTTACTTGCAGTTTCATTCAGGCTTTATGCAACACTTGTAAAATAGAGATATAAACTCAGCAGAGAAATATAGCCCCAAACATTTGATCAGTGTTCACTGTGACTCTGTGGAGGATTCTGAATGCAGATATTGTTTTAGCATTGGCTGGAGCCAAGCAATAAAACCCTGCTGAAAAAACTAATGTCTAAGCCTCTGGATTTCAGAGTGGCCATCAAAAGTGTAGCTGTGTCTGAAATACAGTAATAATCAAAGATATGATTTCATAAAATCCTTTTGCAAAATCTACATTGAAGAACTCTCCCTTCCTTTCAAAAACCACAAGGACGATGATTGGGATAGAAGCAACAAACTGAATATTTCAGCACAATCCTATGCATGTCTACTCAAAAGCAAGTCCTACTGAGTTTAATTGAGTTTACTCCCAGGTAAATATGCATAGGATTACAGCCTTTTGTAATATTTCTAAGTGTCACTTCCAGCTCCGACTAGGGAAGGCAATTAATTTTGTACGTAATTTTGTATGTTAAATATATGATACAGTATTGGCAGTAACAGTTCAAAGAATATGCATAAAGTTACTCGTTCCTATCTGAATCTAAATGAAAAAGTACATGACCACCATAGTCACACAGAATAGGAAGGATCTTAACATTAAGGCTGCAATCCTATCTACACTTGCCTGGTAAGCCCCACTGACTATAATGGGACTTACTTCTGAGTAGCCATGCCTAGGATTGGGCTCTCAGAATCAGGTTTGTGTTCAAGGTACAGAGATTAGCTCCTCCATCTGGATTCTGAGAAGCTGAGAATGTAATCTTGATTATTCCTTTTTGATAATTCAATATATGCTCTCAATAAACAAGGACAGGTATCAAGAAACTGAACTGGCTTTAGGTAACTGGGGGCTTTTAGACTCATATTTTCATCTGCTTAAAACCCATTTCTGCTCAGCCTACAGGTGTACACATCTGGTCCCTGTTGCATATATGCAACGCTGGGCAGAAATAACTTAAAGGTCACTTTCAAAATGTTTTATCAAATCTTATCTTCTGAGAATAAGGTTACCTGGTTGTTGGATACAAAGTCCTTCACTGCCCTCACATGATACATTGGGTGCTACCCCTGTCACTGATACTGAGAATTCAGAGGTCCAATGGGTCCTCTGATGGACTCTGCCCTAGCTAACCTGTCATCCCACTTTGAAATAGGTTAGTCTACCAGCCATTTTCAACCACTGTGCCGTAGCACACTGGTGTGCCACAGATGGTCTGCAGGTGCACCACAGGAATTTGGGGGAGGGTCATTTGTTAGTAGGGCCACTGGGGGATGTGAGCCCTTGCTGTCAGTGTGGTGTGCCTTGTCAATTGTCAAAAAACTGATGGTGTGCCTTGGCAATTTTAGTGCCTTGCCAGTGTGCCATGAGATGAAAAAGGCTGAAAATAACTAGTCTTAAAAAAAATTTAAATAAAACCTGTACATTATTTTAAATCCATTGTGATTACATCCACATCTGCTAAGATCCCCATAAAATCTTCTCCATTATATTCTATTCAATGGTGAAATGTTCTTAAGATACCTGGGGGGGGTGGGATTGCCACAAGCAGTTTGCTGAACTGTGCTGACACAGGGCAGCCCCATCTAGCTCCAACAGAGATTATCTGCTGTCCCAACAAAAAGGCCCAGCAAATCTTGAAATATATTGAGGATTCAATTACTATTGCCTAATAATTGTGCAATAACTTCAGGCACTGTTTTGAGATTTGCAAGTGCTATTTAAATGGCTCCCAGACTAAGGATACAGCTGTGGCAGAATGCTATGGACTGGTCCTTGGTACCTTCTCATCAGATCCTCTATAGTATGTGACAGATGCTCTGCTCTGCAACAACTGGAGTTTGGTCCACTGGAATTCAAGTTGGAGAGCTGGTCTCTGGAGTTTTCAATCAGCCTGTACAGCCAACCAAAGATCCAGCTAATGCAAGGGTTAAACCAGGTATAGCGGTAAGTGGTGGACCACCCCTTGAGGTGCTCAGGGGCAATGGTCCGTGAAGCCGCCTCCCCCCACGTGAAGCCACCCCACCCCCACTCACCTGGAGTGACACAGAGCCTTGCACATCTCCAGGACTGACCTGAGAAGCTGTCTGAGTCAGGAACCTAATTAAGGCTTCCTGTGCGATCCTGGAGGCACGAAAGTTCTGCACCTGGGACATTTTCCCCATTCAGTGAATGGGAGGTCTGCCTCTGATAGTGACCCAAGATGCGGGAAAGAGAGAGAACTTTTAAGTAAAAAGAGAACTGCCTTCTAATTCAGTTAGTTTCTCATTAGCTACTGCAACTGGAGTCAGTATTCCCTTAAAAAAAAAATTAGCACCAATTATTCACTGGTACCTAAAGACAGAAGCACCTTGTAGCCCAGAAGCAGCATGTAATCTAATGAATACAACATTTTTAAAAAGATGAATATGATACAAGACATTTCTCAAGTGGAAGAACAGAAGTGACATATCTCATGTTAAGAGGTAAAACTATTCATTGCTTATATCACAAGGAGAAGGTTGCAATCTGTGCTTCATTAAAGATTCTTGCAATTAACAACTTACATTACATTTCTGAGAAGTAATCTTTAAATTCTGTAGGGAAAGCCAGATGCTAGAAGGCTTCCTCTGAAGAAAAAAAAAAAATCTGGCATACTGCAAGATAAATGAAGGTAGCAAAGAGGTGTGTGATGAAGAATGGGCTGGAGAAAGTAATATGCTGTAACTTCAACTTTCAAAATGGAGGTGATGTATTCCTAAACCACATTATGATGCTATAGTGAAAACAGTTATGCCATCTCTTGCAAGTGCCTAGATCAGTGTTTCTCAAACTGTGGGTCAGGACCCACTTGGTAGGTTGTGAGACAATTTCAGGTGGGTCCCCATTCATTTCAATATTTTATTTTTAATATATTTGACTTGATGCTACCATGATATGTGACCACATTTGGGGACATGTTATAGACCTGTACTTTTAACAAACTACTACATATATTCTTTTAACAATGATAGTAAAGGAAACTTACTCCTGGGTAAGTGTGGGTAGGATTGCAGCCTAGGATAGTTAAAAATTTTCCTGCTTGATGACGTCACTTCCAGTCATGACATCACTTCTGGTGGGTCCTGACAGATTCTCATTCTGTCCCGGTGGGTCCCAGTGCTAAATGTGTGAGAACCACTGGCCTAGATTAAAGTTTTGGTATCTCTTACTTTATGAGGACAAGGAATTGGAAATCAGTAATGATAGAAAGTAATTGTCAAACTGTATCAGACCAAAGGTGGAGATGTTTGAGGCAACAATCCTATATGCACTTTCCTGGGAGTAAGGCCCACTGAACACAATGGGACTTGCTCCTAAGTAGACATGCATAGGATTGTGAGGGTCCAAAAGTTTGCCTGAAACTGAGTTGAATTTTTGCCCAGGTTCTAAAACAATGCTGGCAAAACACCCTGTGCAAACCATCAGTTCAATCTCTTGCAAAGGATTAAATATTCCCACAAAAGGTTGAACCACTGACAACACTGATCTCTCACAAAGAACATTTGCAGGCACATTCATGTTCATCTTGATTCTGCTTGCAAACATGCAAACGTAGGAATGAAATAACTCAACCTTCCCTGGTAGAACGTCTGCAACTTCTCTAACCAAAAGTCTCTACGATTCTTCCTAGTTCCTTACTAACATCCTGTGGTATGGGAACAAATATGTGCATCCATTGTGCAACAAGCCGAACCGGAACCAACCCAAGACCTGCTGACGCTTCACTTGGTATGTCAAATGGTGCTCTCCCTTACCTGGTGATGTGACAGCCTCTGCTCCTCCACTCTCCAGTGTTTTTGCTTGGCACTCTCCTCCACTCCACATTTCCTCTTCCTCCCTGTCTCCTTTTTTCCTTTTCCACTTCAGGGAGTGGAAGGAGAAGGAGGGGCAATGAAAGCAAGGAGGTGGACAGAGATGGGCATCTTGCCACCAACAATATGCTATGTGAGATGACTGCTTCAGATGGCTTCATGGATGGGCTAGCCCTGGATGCAACCCAAAACCTCTCCATAATCAGTTGATAGAACCTTCCCTGAAATCAGTAGTCCTTTTCAGACAATCATTCTATGGACATACACATGGGGTAGTTGGATCATGACAGCATGTCGCCCAGCCCCGTATATGATCATTTTCAGATCAGATTAGAGCTCTTGCTTGTGCAACTGTATACACATAGGGCTCTTTCCATCCAGTTGCAAATCCTGCATATTCAATTGTACATTAACAGTTATGTTTTGAGATGCTGTATTCTAACCTTAAAATGAATGTATAGAGATTGCAACCAGGGACAATCCACATCATCCCGTTTCCCAATTCCCTGCATTCACAGAATGCTTAAAGGTGGTTTTAGAATCAATAGATAATGGGGCTGCAGCAACAGACTCATTGAAAGCAACATGTGGTGAGGAACCACCCAGCTCACAACCACTAAGTCAAAGTTGTAGTACAGCCTATGTTTAATCAACACTGCCAAAGTCAATGAAAAAGCTGAAATGTAGTGGCAATGAAATTAAAGACTGCAAACATTTTAGTAAGCCTATTATTTTCTGTACATTAAAAGGCTATGTTTTCTTGACACCAGAAGTTTAGTCATCAGGGTCCACTGAATAGAGTTGAAAACCTAGGAGGGCTGTTTTCAAATACCAGCTTAGTCATGGGCTCATTCAATCGCCTAGAGGCTAATCACTCTGCTTCATGCCCAAGTCCCCACCAGTAATATGGAATATAGTGACCACATTTACAAGGCAGTTCTAAGTGGTGTGTGTGTGTGTGTGTGTGTGTGTGTGTGTGTGTGTGTGTGTAATGACCATTAAAACATTTGCATACGAGAGTAGAATATAAATGCTTAATTATAATAATAAAGGACAAAAGATAGGCTCCATAGTGAAGTAAGCCCAGAAATGCCAGATCACCAGCTTAGAGGAACCATTGCTATTTCAAATGTGTTTCAAGTGTGTCCTCAGGTGATCTTTGTTCACATTCTGTGCTTTTAACAGTGTGTAAAAATAAAAGCTGGAAGGAAAGCAATATTATGTTGAATTTCAAGCTCATTTGAATGCTCATGGCTCCCTTACTTTAGCCTCTTGGTTTCGTCTCATTATGTATTTACCTTGGGAAATGTAAGAACTCACTCCTGGAATGAGAGAGAAAGAAAGAAATGTTTATGAGTGGCAGAGGAAGGGAGAGGCAGCCTTGAGGGAACAACTGTGTTCACTGAATATTTTCCCCCGTATAATATCCACTACCTTATAATGTCACTTTCTATTTCATCATCCTCAGGTAAGAGTTGTCGTAAAAGCTTTATATAACCTAAAACTGCACTAGTTTTTCACTTCATGCACATCCTCTTTTTATACGTATTCTTAATGGGAAATGTGCTGTTGACTTCTTTTCCACTGTGGCCCTGGGCCCATGAGAGGGGGGTAAAGGAGATAATTTTTACCTGGCCCAGGGTCAAAAAAGGGATCCAGGAGCCAAAGAAAGGGGCCCAGAAATTTCCTGAGCTCTTATATTTATCTATCTCACCTGGACTCACTGCCTGCATGGGATGCTGGGTGCACAGCTGCTGCTACAGAAAGCCATATGTGCTGGACCAAGGAATGCATACATGACACTCCTAAACATGGTGTCAAATCTGGGAGTAAACTGGCCTGCTACAGTAGCTCTTCGACATGTAGATCAGTTTGCCCTGGAGGAGTGTATAGTAGCTCAGGAACACAGCTGTGGGGCTACAGCTGCTGCAGAAGTACTGTATATTTTGGTGCACACTTTCCAACACTGCATGGACAGGTAGACCCAGGCTGTGCATTGGGAAGCCCAGTAGACCCGAGCTCCAAAGACATTTCCGGCTGTTGCCATCCTCCCTCATCCCTGTTCTGCCCACTCTTATCACCACCCTCTCCCACTCTGTTTCATCTCCTCCCCTCCCCTCCAAAAAAAACTTTGTACTGTTACCAAAAGGGCTGTTTTGTTTAGGGGAATTATTACACTACCCTTATTGGAACCTCAGGATCACAGGCTGGATAATAAGATGGCGTAATGCAGAGAAATTCCCTTTAGCTTAAAAAGGAGACTGAGAGAAAGATAACTTTTAATAAAAGATTATAGTTTTATTACAAAAGCACAAAGGTAAACATAATGCACATGGAAAAATGATAAGTATTTGTTTCTTAGTCCTAGTACTTGAATCTAGTGTACCTAGCTTTTATGGTGGTTGCATATAAAAGTATTTGGTACATCCGAGGAAATTAGAAAAGGGAAAGGTTGTAGGGAAGGATTTTAGGGGTCCCTGGTCTGCCAAACCCAGTTGCTGACTAAAGATGGGGAAAGAAGGGGAGAAAAGGGAGAGAAGAAGGGAAAAAGTTCCAGACACAAGATAATTACCTGTCTGTAGAGCAGTTGGATGGGGGGGGGGGAGAGTCCTGTGTGGAGGACCCTCTGACACAACACAGATGTGTTGGTCCTTGGAGGGGGAGCCAGAGAGAGAGAGAGCATGTGAGAGAGGAAGCCCTCTCTCACATGGGCAGGAGGTCTGGTCTAGAGGGTAGAGCCTCCATTTGCCTGAAGATTAACATCCACAAGGTCGCCAGTTCGAGGCCACCGGCACCGTGCGACCTTGAAGCAGCTGGCAAGCTGCAGCTGAGCTGTTCCATCTGCTCGGAGCGTGGGAGGATGGAGGCCAGAATGTTAAACCAGATCGGAGTGCAACACCTTGAATGTAGTGGTTCTTGAAAGAAAGAACCTTCTTTCAATTTGTAAAAATCCCTGCGTGGATTTAATAAGCCTGCCTATGTAAACCGCCTTGAATAAAGTCTTGAATAAAGACCAAGAAAGGCGGTATATAAATACTGTATATTATTATATTATTAAAAAAGGGTTTTCAGAACGTGCTGAGCTGGATGGTAGCTTGCTTACTATCACCCAGCAGGGTGTTTGGAGTCAGGATGTCCCTTATCAGCAAAATTCAATGGGGTCTAATGGCTGGCTTCTTAGATGGGGGAACTTAAACAGTACAATGAATGGGCAACACAGTTGCAGTTCAGAAGGCAGTTCAGGTTTGCATACAGTACGTAAGCAGTGATTGAGTTAAACAATACAACGAATAGGAGACACTTAAACAATGATCTAAGATGCCAGACTTCTTCCTAGGAAGAAGAGGTGGATTTAAGATGCCTATATGTGTAACCACAGGGAGGTGGAGGTTGTGTAAGCTTGTGACTTGACCTGATTGTTGAATGTAGGAGACACTTAGTCCATAGTACATAACCAGATAGAGAGAAAGTCACAACTAAAAGGCAAAAGGTGATTTTCACGAAACAGTACCCCCTGATAAAATTCCTCTTGGAGGCCCTTTTGTGGCCCATGCAGGGCCACCCATTTGCAATGCCAACTGGAGCAGTCACCCCAGGAAGCAGATTGGTGGAAAGCACCCTTCACCATTGCTTCCCCTTCTCCTTCCACTCCCTGGATTAGAAAAGGAAGAGGGGGAAAGAGAGGAAGAGGAAATGTAGAGGGGAAGAGAGTGCCAGCTTGAATAGTGAAGAGGGGGAGGAGCAGAGGCGGCACATCATTGGCTAAGGAGGGCATGCTGCCTCAGGCATCTTGTGGTCTGGGGCTGGTCCTGAGCCTGTGCTTGCATGTCTTAAAGCAGCACAGATTTAGTAGGGCATGTAGTGCTATCTGAATAATATCAGAAATACAATCGGGGCGGAAGCCATTTGTATCGTATTTTTCGCTCCATAAGATGCACTTTTCCCCTCCCAAAAAGTGGGGGGAAAAGTGTGTGCATCTTATGGAGTGAATACTGGGGGCAAGGTTCGCACCGGGGGCAAGGTCTTCATTTGCACAGGCGCCACATGGGGAGAGCAGGCAGAGAACAAAGGGGGCAAGGTCCACATTTGCGCAGGCACCACAGGGGGAGGGCAGGCTTACTTTAAAAGTAAGTTTTCCTCCTCTAAAAACTAGGTGCGTCTTATGGTCAGGTGCGTCTTGTGGAGCGAAAAATACAGTAACTCATTGGACTAAACTATCTCTGAAAGGCTGCTAGCGTGCCTCCCTGGGGCGCTAGCAAGTACTGCTGGCCTTTCCCCCCTTCAGCTGGCAGCAGGGAGTCACTACCAGCTAATTGGCTGGCTAGCCAAAAGGGAGGTGGGATGCGAGAGCTCCTCAAGCATGCATGCGCTGGAGGAGCTGAGTGACCCCTGCCCGCCTGCCCTGTAGCTAGTCTGGGATTAGCTGGTTACTCTCCAGGGGCCGGATAGGAATTTTTAATCACCATCTAAATTGGCTCTATGATGGTGGTTTTTTCGCCTACCTCAGACTGACTGTGGAGTGGGTTTGGGTTATGATATAGGCATTTAATGCCCTAGTCACTTGCAGTAGAAGTGCGGGGTGGGTAGGCAGAAGACCTTCTCGGTGTCCAATCTAAGTCAGCAAGGACAGGGGGTGAACCAGAACTACTGTCATGATGCCTGACCGGCTCAAGGAGGCAGGCTGGTTAGCCCCTTGTTCGAACTTGGGGGCCTTGCAGGGGTGACCTGAAGGCATAACAGTTCGGCTGACTTACCCTCTTTGGGCAACATTGAGAGGCGGGCTTAATAACAATTGAGTTATGCCTGGAGTCGGGTGGACGCCCTATGAGATTGGGGGATGAAGGTGGCTAGAACCGTTTCCCCCACGTAGGACCCCGCACTTGGGATGGGTTTTGTTTACCCCTTTGTTGCCCCATTGCAATGTTTTGTATTCAATAAAGTGGCCCATTTTAATTCCATATCTGTTGTCAGCTGTATTTATTTGGGGAATGCATGGTAATGCACTTGTGTGTTTCGTACTTGAAACCCCTACACAATCTCCTTGCACATGGTATATAATCACACATTAATATACATGTGTACATTAACATTTACAGGGAAACTGTTTAACTCAGCCTATTTTCAGATGTGTGAACTTTGTACAGGGAGAGCTAGATATGGGAGCACATTTCAAGTCTATCACCGGCTACTAGCTATATACTACTTCAGTATGCTCCTAAATACCAGTTCCTGGAGAGCAATGGCAAAAAGGCATATACCTACATTTCCTGTGAGTGGGATCCCAAAGACATCTGGTTGGTCATGGAGGGAAGCAGAATCCTGGGCTAGATGGGCCTTTGGCCTGATCCAGCATGGCTTTTCTGATGTTCTTAACATGGTTCCAACAGTGTATTTTGAGATGGTACAAACCAAATATTTTGTTGACTATTTCAAATTGACTTTTGGTTCAATCAAATACATCAAATGCATTTTATTTGGCAATATTTTATGAAGCAAATATGTCAACAAAACATTGGTTCCTGTTACTTACATGAACTCTTCTTCATGGCTCTTCATGGAGCTTTGGTAACTGCATAGTCCATAAAGAGTAGGAGGCCAATTCTACCTTGACTCATATATAAAGATGCCCATACAGTTTCCAAAAATCAGTGCAAGCTGTGCTTCTTTATTTTTAAAATACCTGATAATAGGAATATTCTACTGTTTGAAACCGAAGTTTCATTTCATCTAGCAAATGGTCATGATTGAATTCCTTGTTGATCTCAGACTAAAGAGCCTAAGAACATAAAACTTTACATTCCTTGTAAAATATACTTGTTAATTATATTGTTAAATTCATCAGCAAGATGCTCATGACCTTGGAAAGGTCATACATTTTCATGAATTTTGTTATAGTTGTGCCATTTCAGTTGTATTCTAACAGCTCAATCCTATGCATGTCTACTCAGAAGTAAGTCATATTATAGTCAATATGGCTTACTCCCAGGTAAGTGTGCATAGGATTGCAGCCTCAGGGCCAAATCTTATCCAATTTTCCAGTGCCGGTGCAGCTGTGCCAGTGGGGTGTGCACTGCATCCTGTGGTGGGATGCAGTCAAGAGGCCCCTTCAAGGTATAGGAACATTTGTTCCCTTACCCTGGGCCTGCATTGCAGCTGTACTAGTGCTGGAAAGTTGGATAGGATTAGGCCCTCAGTAGTTTACTATAGTCTCAAGGGCAGTCATCAATGCCTTTTTCTGAAATTTACGCTTAGGGCTAGGTTAGAACAAGCCTCCGGTAGATTCATAAAGGGAAATAAATCCTTTATTTCTTGAAGCAAGCTAGAAGACAGAAAAGTCATTGGATTGCCGCAAGTCCTGCTTTCATCAGACACACAGATGGCAGACAGTAGATGGATACTTAATTCTCTTCTATGCAATCTGCACATCTCTGTATCAAATCTCTTCCTCTCCAGTTCTTTTGCTTTAGTGCCAAAGTAAAGTCCTGGAAGCAGGGCACTCTGAAGAAGTTGCAATATAGTGTATCATTGTGCCGTAGATCATGTAGATAGGGCAGTTTTTGCTAGCCCCATTTCAACTGCCTCTGGCATTGGATTGCAGAGCATGGATTGAACTCATGGTGCTTGTAAGGCATTAAATGCCCTGAATGTCCACATTTGGTGCTTTAAAAAGTCCAATTCTAGCATGACCTATTGAACTACAGTTCATGAGTTATGAAGAGTTATTGGAAGTCACTGTGAATCTTCAAGTTCAGCGGTTTTCTATAGCAATCTACAGCATGGAAAATTCAATTTCAAGTGTTTGGGGGTAATGTTTGTCATCGTCATCCCCCCTAGAATTCTGCAGAAATGAAGCCTTGATTAACTGAAAAAACAAGAGTGTACAAAGGGGTCAAATCACTACCATGGACTCTTGTTGACTCTGAGCACGTTATATTACAATATGTTTAATGGCTGATTTAAAGCCAGAAGGAAAGAGTAGATGCACCTCGGAGCAAACAAGAGAGAAACGGGAATGGAATGAAGGAATGTGCCAAACACAATTGTTCTGAAGCACATTCAAAGTTAACCTCAGTGAGCATTTTCATCATATGCGTATGGAAGTCTTTTGAAGCTTGAAGCCAAAGATGCTTTACCTGAAAATCTGTGCCAGAAACTAAGCTCCAAACCTAACAGCTTTGGGCTTGGTATCATGGGAAGAATCTCTCCCCACCCACCATTCTCCCAAGAATTTCTTCACATAACTTGAAATATTGTGTTTCCCATCTGGCAAAGCTTGACAAGAACAATGTGGTCAGGAAGATGAGATTGGCAAAGGAGTTACAGGATTTACGTTTTTGCGTGTGCCTTTTTTCTCACACACAAGTTTCAGTTGATCCAGATCACTGAACAACAATACAACATCTCAAGTGTTATCAGCTGCTGAACATGCTCCAGTGTGCTCATATGAATACACACATATGCAAGCAACCACAGAGTATTTCCATATAGGACACTTACAGACCAATCCCATACCCTTCTGGCCCAGACATATGTGCCAGAGCAAGATGACTTAGGGCAGCAGAGTGCTAGATCTACTGCCATAAGTGGCCGGTAGGTTCGGATGTGAGAACCCCTTGGGCAAGGATTGCAGAATCAACTTCAAAGCCTATTTGGCTTGTGGGGAGCAGTTCAAGTCAGATATTTTTTAACCACTTACAGGAGCAGGCAGCAACAAACTTGGCCTGAAACTTGATGATCTATAGCAGGGGTGTCCAAAGTTTTTGGCAGGAGGGCCACATAGTCTCTCTGACACTGTCAGAGGCCGGGGGGGAAAAAGAATGAATTTACATTTAAAATTTGAATAAATTTACTTAAGTTTACATAAATGAATATATTAAAGATGAACTTATATGAATGAATGAAGGTCTTACAATAGCTCAAGGCCTACAAAAGGCCTTGCACAAAGCAAGGCTGGCCTTTCCTTTGCTGCTGCTACTGCATCACAGACATGAAACAGCAAACAGTGGAGGGGGCCCTCATCCCACAGCTCACCCGAGAGGTCAAACAGTCACCCTCACACTGAGAGCAGTTGCGTCGGGCCAGTGTGGGCTCCAACAAATCTCTGGAGGGCCAGAAGCTCATTTGGAGGCTGGGGGCTCCCTGAGGGCTGCATTGAGAGGCCTCGAGGGCTGCAAGTGGCCCCAGGGTCGGGGTTTGGGCACCCCTGATAGGACATAGTGGAAATGGAAAAGATGCAAAAGAGAGCGACTAAGTTGATTACTGGGCTGGGGCACTTTCCTTATGAGGAAAGGCTACAGTGTTTGGGCCTCTTCAGACAAGAAAAGAGACGCCTGAGGGGGGACATGATTAAGACATACAAAAATTATGCATGGGAAGGATAAATTGGATAGAGAGATGCTCTTTACACTCACATAACACCAGAACCAGGGGACATCCACTAAAATTGAGTGTTGGGAGGGTTAGGACAGACAACAGAAAAAATTTCTTTACTCAGCGTGTGGTCAGTCTGTGGAACTCCTTGCTGCAGGATGTGGTGACGGCATCTGGCCTGGATGCTTTTAAAAGGGGATTGGACAAGTTTCTGGAGGAAAAATCCATTACGGGTTATAAGCCATGATGTGTATGTACAAACTCCTGATTTTAGAAATGGGCTACGTCAGAATGCCAGTGCAAGGGAAGGCACCAGGATGAAGTCTCTTGTTATCTGGTGTGCTCCCTGGGGCATTTGGTGGGCCGCTGTGAGATACAGGAAGCTGGACTAGATGGGCCTATGGCCTGATCCAGTGGGGCTGTTCTTATGGTCTTATGTTTTTATGATCTATAGCAGGGGTGCCCAATATGTCGATCGCGAGCTACCAGTCGATCTCGAGGCGAAATGAGTTGATCGCAGGCTTCTCTCCCGTCCACGCATCCCTAGGAGTGAGCCCCTGGCAGGCTTGTGAGCCCAGGGAGTGAGCCCAGGGAGCGAACCCAGGGAGTGAGTCCAGAGAGCCTAGGGAGTGAGCCCAGGGAGCCCAGGGAGTGAGCACCTGGCAGGCTCCTCCCTGGGAGAGGAGCCACTGGCAGGCTTCTCTCCCATCCACGCATCACTGGGAGTGAGCCCCATTGACTCTACTGGGGCTGACTTACCTTTCCCCTGTTTTTGAACTGGTATGTATGGAGATCTACCCCCCCCCCAACTTCCATCTGTTGGTTCTGTGTGTGCGGGGTTTTGCACTGGTCTTGCTGTGATGTCTATACAGAGATCTTCCCTCCCCCACACCTTTCCCCTGCTTTTGCACTGGTCTGTATGGAGATCTGCCCCCCCCCAACTTCCATCTGTTGGTTCTGTGTGTGCGGGGTTTTGCACTGGTCTTGCTGTGATGTCTATACAGAGATCTTCCCTCCCCCACACCTTTCCCCTGCTTTTGCACTGGTATGTATGGAGATCTGCCCCCCCCCCCACAACTTCCATCTGTTGGTTCTGTGTGCAAGGGGTTTTGCACTGGTCTTGCTGTGATGTCTATACAGAGATCTTCCCTCCCCCACACCTTTCCCCTGTTTTTGCACTGGTCTGTATAGAGATCTGCTCCCCCCCCCCCCCACACACACACACTTGCATTGGAATCCAGGAAGATCTGGTGAGGAGGTAGATGTGGTGTCAGCAGTGGCCCCTTCAAGGGTAAGGCCTGGGCATCCAGCAGAGTGTGCTGCACAGCTGCAGCCACTTGAAGGCAATAGGGCCCTCAGGGATATAAGAGCACCTGTGGCAGGAAGGGTTCCACTTATTTATGTGAGTCAGCCTTTTCCTACACGAAGATCATTAAGTCCAAGTACCGTTCCACCATGACTGATGAACGTTTGGAAGTGTGCTTGAGGCTGGCTGTCAGCAGCTACTGTCCGACTATGCATCCTTGGCTGATTCACTTCAGTGCAAGTCATCAAAGTAAACTCAAGTAATTACAAAAAATGTTTATAGTTAATTATGTTGTGTTGTGCAATATTGGCCCATGCGGTTATGCAAGGTACACCAACATACATTGTACACATAAATGTTATATGTTATGATGGCGCGAACATTGTAAAAAAACTCTGGTAGATCTCCGGGCCTTGCTGGGTGTCAAAGTAGCTCTTGAGCCAAAAAAGTGTGAGCACCCCTGATCTATAGCCATGAATCAGGATGGGAACACTTGATAGGGGGAATACAGTGGTTGGCTGGCCCCTGCTGCACTTACTACACATGTGGGGTAGGGAGTGACAGAACAGTTAGAACCCTCTGCAGCATATATATATTATGGGGACATGCAAGTAATAATCTATATGCCATGTGCACAAAATCACATCCAAATTATCTACGCACTTACACACCCATGAGCACACAAATGCATTTGTGTGCATGCACATGTACACACACAAAGATTCTGTATTCAGAAATCACTAATAAAGCTTAGACAGTCTTCTTTGCTCATATATGCATTGAGGGATGGGGGAAAAATCCATTGTTTTACCTCACAATTCCTGTGTTAGTGTGATGACATTCAGTAAAGGGGGAGGGGCCGCAGCGGAGCCAGGGGGGGATGGCCTCCTCAGAATTGCCCCAAGAGGGAGGGGAAGGGGCAGCTTACACAGCAAGTTTTGGAGTCGTACGGGACTTACATACAACTCTGCCCCAACTGGCTCTGCTACTGGGGAGGGGCTTGAAAATGCCACAAAATGTAGCACTTCTTTCTGGAATTCAAAGAGGCTTCTGCACACATGCAAAATATTTCCATGCTGGAATTAGGGCTTACATTATTTAAAAAGTGAAATGCAAAGCAAATTTCAGGACTCCTTCCAAAGGAAGTCAAGCTGCTTTCTGCAAGACAAGTGACATTTCCCAGGAGGTTTCTGCACATCCCTAGGGTCGGCCCCAAAGGGTTGGCACCCTATGGTTGGCACCAAAGAGTCATACAAAGAGAAATTTGCAATGAATGCCAGGGTACTTCCCACGGTGAAACATCTGAGTATGTTCAAGGGAAATCAAATACACTTATGTCAGAAAAGTACAATTTGCCCAACTCTATAGGTCCATTTTCCCTTCTGCCTATAGCCTTTCACATCCCATGGAATACCACCCTGGAGAGCCCCCTCTCCCCAATTTTCAGTGTGGTTCTGCAAGGCGACATGGGGGAGGGCTTTTAATACATGAGTTTCTCCTTTTAGTCTCTTGAACAGTAAGATTTTTTTTATCCTTTATGTAGCTTCTCATGGCAAATAAAAACTAGGCCCTGATGAGTAATACAACTTTATTTGATGGATATAAAACTAAATTCACCAAATACAGGGTGAATTCATCTGAGGCCGTGGAAGCCTTTCATGTACTACTCACAAGAGGCCTTGGGTATATATCATACCATTTGCAGTTAAGAGAAATTCACAAATGGTACATAATCCTCTTACAACCCAAATCAGAAGTAGCCTTAGATATATTCTAGGAAATGTTTTATTTTTCCTGCACATCACTGACAACAATAGACCTTTCACAAGTCTTTCCTTATTATACAACAATGTGCAATACAATAGAGGAACAGTTTGGTATATCTACTGTATGAATTTATTTATTTTGTTTTTTCTTCATTGCTGAATAATGCCTGATTTTTTCAATAACAACTAATAAATCTTGTATTTATATCAGCACGAAAGGTCACACTGGTAGATTTGTTTCCTATAACTGCTCTTGAATAAATAAAATAATAAACAGTGACACTGTATAGAGTTTTATAATGCAATTTGTACATGTTTTCAATTCTCTTCCTCATCCTTGTTTTACAGATGAAATTACTGGAATAAGCTGGCCATCTTCCAGCTATTAATAAAATCCCTCCAGACACTCCACTTTATAAACCTTGAAAATAGCATCTGTAGCAAGCTGTAAAATATTAATCCAGTGCTCATAAACAAAAGATACTGGGGTTGTTCCGAAAACTAATATGCCTGAAGTCATAAAGAACAAATGCAATCATTGTGGGTTGGCTTCAAAGGCTCAATTTCTCTAATGGAAGGTCTTCTTCCTCCAGAGAAATTCCATTCATCAGTGGAAAGGAAACTTTGGATCCCACCCATTCACACCACATTGAAAAGAAATACAGAGCGGGTTCTTCATAATAATACCGGGATTTATAGGCCGCCTTTCTTGTCACTGGATTGCTCCTCCAACTTTATTCAAGGCAGTTTACATAGGAAGGCTTTACTAAATCCCCATAGATATTTTTACAAGTTCTGTCTTCTAAGAACACCTCATTCCAGGTAGAATCCTTCACAGTCTGGTCTCTTTCTGGCTTCATTCGCCTCCCCCACATAGCTGACAGTACTCCTTCACTCTCACCGAATGTGGGTCATCTTTAGCTTCTCTCACCAGCTGGGATGACTCATCTCATCAGTGGTTTCTGCAGCTCTCAAATACTTCTAGTTGTTTTGAACTGCTTTCCCAGCTGTTCTTCAGATTTCATAGGTGGCAGCTCTACCACTTTTCCCTTAATAGCTTTTACTTCAGAAAGTCATCACTAGCTTTACCATTAACACCCTACCTCACAGGCTTTATAGACCAGGTTTCCATGCCCACTACTACTCCATTTATCCAAATGGCCCAAAAATAGTGATGGGGTCAGAAAAATGATAGTGTCAGAGTCCAGTCCTATCCAACTCTCCAGCACTGATGCATCCATGCCACTGGGACATGCGCTGCATCCTTTGGTGGCAGGGCAGTCATGGAAGCCTCTTCAAGTTAAGGGAACATTCCATTATCTCAGAGCTGCATTGTGGCTGCATTGGCACTGATAATTTGGATTCGATTGGGCCCTTAAAGGCTGTAAATGTGCGTGTGCCTGAGTCTCACTGCTCATTCCACAATGGCAGGAGTAGATCATTGTGGGGTGTTGCTTGGGTGGTGCTAGCAGGGCAGATGTTGTGGGGTCTCATTGGCTGCTGGAATGGGAGAGAGCTTAGTTGAGCCTGAGCAGAATAAAGCCTCGGCTGCTTTAATAAGGCAGAACAGGAAGTGAAAGGGTCTACTGAACTAACAAAGTCATGGGGTCTGATTTCCATCACGGAGTCTCAGCCCTTAATCCAGGGAGATTATGAAGGAGAAAAATCTCCAGATGCTCAAATGCATGTGGGTAGAGGTACCTCAGCTCTTTACAATAGACAGGGTAGGGGAGGGACTGCCTCCCAGGGACAGGGGAGAAGAAAGCCAGTTGCTGGTCCTCAGATCTCCTGCACGGGCCTCTCCACACTATATCTGCTGCACTTGTTGTGGCCTATGCCAGCTCTTGGGATGTGCTGCTTCCAAGTTGTGGGTATTCTGCGGCAAAGTTCAGATGTACTTCCTTTGGGTACCACCACCATTGGATGCTACCACTACCACCAGTCATGGTTGACTGGGCTAGGTGGATCTTCTGATGGGTGTGTGTCCTCCACCAATGTAATTTCCTAGCTGATTTCAAGAACCATCCCAGCTGCTTCTCATTTACCTTGGTGCCATGGTAGCTTCCTCTTCAACTACTCCTCCTTTGCCCTGGAACAAGAAGGAGATTTTAACTTTTATTCGGAGAAGGTTCTGCCTCTTTGGATCCTGTCCTTCTGGCTGAGCTGAGGTCTAGCAGGTGGGCTAGCCTGGTCCATTCAGTCATCAAGGACAAGTGCAGAAGCTGTCACTGAAGAGGCTGATATCTGAGTTGAACATCATATCTCCCACCAGTTTAATGAGTGGTGGAGAGGCAGGAGGTGAGGGAGGCTGCTCAGGCTACAAAGGTACAACATCTAAGGACAGGTGCAAGGATGTATGTGTATTCCATACAATTCCATGAAGCCTTAGAAAAAGAAGCATAAATGGATGCTGAAATCAACACCTGGAAAATCTCACCAATTCTTGAACAATACCCATGAACTTAACTTTCTCCTGCAGAGGGGCCCCACATTGGATAAGACTGTATTATTACTGTATATACTGCACCTACTGCCTAAAGCAGGATCTGCAATTGTTACTAGTAAAGAGAAAACCAAACTCATAAAATATATTCAGTGGTTTTCAAACATTTAGAACCAGGAGCCACTTTTTAGAGTGAGTATCTGTTAGGACCCACCGGAAGTGATGTCATGGCCAGAAGTGATATCATCAAGCAGGAAAATTTTTAACAGTACTAGGCTGCAATCCTACCCACACATACCCAGGATTCAGTCCCATTTACTGTCACTGTTAAAATAATATACATAGTAGCTTGTTAAAAGTACAAGTCTGTCATAGTTCTCCAAATGCAGTCACATCCCATGATAGCATCAAGTCTTATATATTAAAATTAAAATATAGAAATGAATGGGGTCCTACCTGAAATTGGCTTGCGACCCACCCAGTGGGTCACGACCCACAGTTTGAGAAACATTATGTTAAGGTATGAATACATAGAGTTTGAAAACAGTTTTTCTGCATTTTATACATTTAAATTAAAAAAGAGCTTTTTAAAAACCAAAATGGCAGAGAAGTAGCTCCTCATTTCGCCCTGTCTTTCTGACAAAGGCAATGCAAGCATGCGAAAAGGTAACAGAGGGTCAACTACATAGATTGGAGACATCTGTTGGACATCTTGTTTATTATGCCCAGTTACTTGGTGTCTTCTATTCCTCAGAAAAGGCAGCATTTTAATTGCATATTTCCCACTGATATTATATGTGCTTAAGTGGCCTAAGAATGATCAACTAGGAGTACCGAGACAGGAGAAAAGCCAATGTCCTCTGGGATGATAGCTTGCCTATTTTTTTCTTTCCTCCAGTGGCGTTCCTGGGGGTCCCCGCGCCTGGGGCAACCCCCAGCATTCTGCCCCCACACCCCGTTTTGCCCCCCTTCTCCACCCTCCCTGCGCACGTGGCCCGAAAGTAATAGTGGTGACGTCATTGTCACTGCAGTTACTTCTGTGCAGCTGCCTCCTCTGTTCCCCCTTTGAAAACAAGGGGAAATGAAGGAGGCAGCCGAGGCCCCCACAGAGCCTTCCGTGCCGCGGGGGTCTCCATGGCAGCGGTGTGGGGCTGCTCCCAGCAGCCCCAGACTGCTGCAGTGGAGACCTCCGTGCAGCTTGTAAGCTGCATGGAAGGCTCTGCGGGGGCCGGAAAGCGGCTCGCGTCCCCTCCAACATCAGAGGGGGCGCGTGCCACTTCTGCTCTGCCCCTGAGGGACGCCCTCAGTGGCAGAGCAGGGTGACCTGGCTGGGAAGCGGCGCGCATTCCCTCTGAAGTCAGAGGGGGTGTGCACCGCTTCCGCTCTGCCCCTGAGGGACACCCTCAGTGGTGGAGCAGGGTGACCCGGCTGGGAAGTGGCGCGCATTCCCTCTGAAGTCGGAGGGGGTGTGCACCGCTTCCGCTCTGCCCCTGAGGGACGCCCTCAGTGGCGGAACAGGGTGACCTGGCTGGGAAGTGGCGCGCATTCCCTCTGAAGTCAGAGGGGGTGTGCACCGCTTCCGCTCTGCCCCTGAGGGACGCCCTCAGTGGTGGAGCAGGGCGACCCGGCTGGGAAGTGGTGCGCATTCCCTCTGAAGTCGGAGGGGGTGTGCACCGCTTCCGCTCTGCCCCTGAGGGACGCCCTCAGTGGTGGAGCAGGGCGACCCGGCTGGGAAGTGGCGTGCATTCCCTCTGAAGTCAGAGGGGGTGTGCACCGTTTCTGCTTTGCCCCTGAGGGACGCCCTCAGTGGTGGAGCAGGGCGACCCGGCTGGGAAGTGGCGCGCATTCCCTCTGAAGTCGGAGGGGGTGTGCACCGCTTCCGCTCTGCCCCTGAGGGACGCCCTCAGTGGTGGAGCAGGGCGACCTAGCTGGGAAGTGGCGCGCATTCCCTCTGAAGTCAGAGGGGGTGTGCACCGCTTCCGCTCTGCCCCTGAGGGACGCCCTCAGTGGTGGAGCAGGGCGACCCAGCTGGGAAGTGGCGCGCATTCCCTCTGAAGTCAGAGGGGGTGTGCACCGCTTCCGCTCTGCCCCTGAGGGATGCCCTCAGTGGTGGAGCAGGGCGACCCAGCTGGGAAGCGGCGCGCATTCCCTCTGAAGTCGGAGGGGGCGTGCACCACTTCCGCTCCGCCCCTGAGGGACGCCCACGGGGCAGAGCAGGGCGACCTGGTTGGGAAGCGGCGCGCATTCCCTCTGAAGTCGGAGGGGCTGTGCACCACTTCCGCTCTGCCCCTGAGGGACGCCCTCAGCAGTGGAGCAGGGCGACCCAGCTGGGAAGTGGTGCGCATTTTCTCCGCAGTCGGAGGGGGCACATGCCGCTTCCGCTCTGCCCCTGAGGGACGCCCTCAGAGGCGTAGCAGGGGCGCCCAGGAGCGCTCCTGGCAGGTAGCCGGATGCTACCTCCCAGGCAGCGTCTCGGCACTGACTGGACCGCCCGCCCTCCCCTCCTCCTTTATAGGAGGAGACAAGATGGGCGTCCTACAGCATAAGTGCCTCTCTAGGGTGCCTGTCTCCTATCCTCTTATAAAGGAGGAGGGGAGGGGCGGCTCAGTTGGCGCCCAGGCACTGACAGAGAGGCAGTAAGCTGCCTCTCCGCAGTGCTCTTGGCCATTTCTCCTGGCGGGGGCGGGGACGATGCAAGGCTTTAAGGCGCCCCTGGAGGGTCGGTGCCCAGGGTATTTGCCCTGCTTGCCCTCCCCAGGTACGCCAGTGCTTTCGTCTTTCTTCAGTGTAATGGGACTGCAAAATAGCATTTTTGATCCCGACATGCATGTTTGATGTCTGCTTCAATAGTGAACAAAGGCTTCTTCGTGGCAGATCTCATTTTTAGAAGCTGTCTTTTCTAGCCAACGGAGGGTAGGGTGGAATAAAAAAAGAAAGAAATATTTCAACTTGGGCTTCATAGAGTGTGATTATTGTCAGGCCTCGCTGAACTGTGTCATATCCAGTGAGCTGACTAAGAGGTTTTCTCGGCAAAGAGTTGCTGAGCGAAGTTTGTGCTGGCAGCTGCTGGCTGTTGTTGGTTTTCTAATGTATTGTTTGAACACTCACACGCATGTGACAGTTCAACAATGTGGCGTAACATTGCGCTTGGCATGGTGAACTGACTCAAACCTTTGTGGTGGTGTTTATTTTACCCCCTGTGCACGGATCTTTCTCAAAAGGAATTAGAAGATGAAATGTTTATGCTTTCACAGCAAGTTGATGATAAGCAATCTGTAAATACAGGTCTCTGCAACAGCAGAGCTGAGAAAGTAATGAAAAAGCTATACGCAGGATATCTAAGAGCAAACTTTTAGTGGGCAACTCTTACTTGAAGTTAGAAGACATTACCAGACCGTGCACCTGTTGCACTCTAGTGCATCTGTTGTTGTGAGCCTGTACCACTTTAGGCTGTCTAAAGTGGATCACATCAAATGACTTGAATGCTCTTGAACTTTAAAAGACCTCCCCGTCCAATCTTACCATGTTGCCTGTGTACCTAAGACAGCACATCCACAGCACATCCTAAGACAGCACATCCACAATTGTGGATCTATTCGTATCTGTGTACATTTGCTTTTGGCATATGGGAGCATTCAAACATTGACTGCCCAATCCTACGGGCAGGCTCCTCTGCCAGAACTAGCATTCCAGTGGTGGAACATGATTTACAGAGTTGAAAATGCCATTCTGATGGAGTGCATTGCCATGTGCTTCCAGGCCGCTGCCAGAAATGGAGAGTTGCACCTCACATGTGCCAGTGGCCAGGAGAAGCTCCACTGGTTCAGATGAATTGGCCAGTGTGTGTGTGTTTCATTAGCAGTGAATGGCATTCCTGGGCTGACCAGGAGGAGGTGGGAGGCAGGTCAGAGATGGCAGTAGCCTATCCCAGCATGGGCAACATGTGCCAGGACACTGTCCCCTTCGGAGCTTCCTGTCGCATTCCCTTTATCTCAGCAGACTTGCACCAGCTATATATCTGTTGCAGGTCTGAATAGATCCATATACAATTGAGGGATTTATGGATGGCTATAGGAAAATATTTTCCTTTTCCTCTCCAAAACCTCCCAATCCCCCCTCCCCCCACAGCATAAAGCACTGTCTGTTTTGGCACGCCTACATACTATAATGAGGGAAGATAGCATCATTGGACTCCCAATCCTTTATGTGCAATTATAAGGCCAGAAACAGACACATCTTGCAGCTGTACATCACTTGGAGATCAGGTGCAGATGTCTAGAGTGAATGGCTGTTTAGTAGGTCTGTAAGCACCATTTGACTCAAAATGAAGCTGAGTATTTGCATGTGTTACAAGGAAATGCCTGGAAAAATCTTGAGTCTGTGAATAATCAAATCAACTTGCAAAGGTTGAAATGAAAAGCACCTAACCTTACTGCCACCTCCCTCTTCTCATTCCCCAGAGCAAAATGCTTATGTTTGGCACTGGGGAAGGCAAGGTTAATTTCCAGGACCCTTCAGTATCTGTTGTTGTTGAAGATAGGACTAGAATTATCATTCCCAGCATCCCTGCTGAAAATTTGATATGACTGTATCCTTTCCATCAAGGAGAAGGCCCATCACAACACTGTATGATGCTCTAGTGTGCTGAGACAGGAGCCAGGTGCTGGGAAGACAAGTGGTGCATCCAGCATGGCTGCCACCACTCTCATATGTGGCTTTCTTTTAACAAATAGCTCCCCCAACTTTGCAAATTGACACAAGACATAACTTTTCGTGGGTTGACTTTCTGAAATAGTCAAATAATTGGTGAAGATGTGGGGATGAAAATTTCAGCTCAGCATTAACAAATACACAAATATTCAAACATCCATGTGCATAGTGCAGGCCCAAGACCATCTGACGCCTGAAGCAGCATGCCCTTTTCCCCATGATGTGCTAATCTCTGCTTCTCCCACTCTGTTGTATTCTGGCTCAGCATTCTCTTACACTCCTCTTCCTCTCTGTCCCCCCTTCCTTTTCCAATCCAGAGAGTGGAAGGAGGAACAGTGGGGGGAAGTAGGCAGAGATGAGTATCTTTACCAATATGACGCCTGAAGCAACAACTTCAGTTGCCCTCATGGATGGGCCATCTGTGCATGCATGCATGCAAACACACAAATGTCTATTAATTTTTTGGGAAGGACGATAACTGAATATGTCTGTAGGTTTCAGAATATGCTGCTCAGATTTTCCTGTTGTTTTCCCTTTTTCGGTCTGCTTTAGTCTGCCAGCTGTATCTTATCCAAGAGTACAGAAAGAGCCTTGTTTTAAACTCAGACAATGTACTAGCATTTGTGATGTGTGCATAATGAATTCTGAATGCAAATATATGCTGTAAAGTAAAACAGTGAAAATCTCTATGACAAGCTGTGGAACATTCAACAAAATATATGGTTTTATGTATAATAAATATTCCTTCGTGCTGCCGTTAGGAGAGACGTTCCAACCAAATTGTGCTAATTATCCAGAGTTTATTAGTCTCCTAGTTTCGTCTACTTAACTCATTTTCTTGAAATGTTCAAGTTTAACTAATAAAGTGCAGAAAAATAGCTGGGTTTTTAAGGGGGAAATAAATAAGTGCCCTGGCTCTCAACAATTTGTGTTTAAATTTTTCCCATATGTTTTATTGAGGAAATCATAGAATCTCATAGCAGAAATGAGAAAACAAGAGTCAGGTCCCACCTGCTCCACAAGCCAGGATTGTCATTTAGCCCACCACCGCCCTCCACAGCCACACAACATTCTACATCAGGGGTGCCCAAACCCCGGCCCTGGGGCCACTTGCAGCCCTCAAGGTCTCCCAATGCAGCCATCAGGGAGCCTCTGGCCCTCTGGAGATTGGTTGGAGCCCGCACTGGCCCAACACAACTGCTTTCAGCATGAGGGCTTCTGCTTGACTTCTCGTGTGAACTGGTCTTGCTTTGTGCAAGGCCTTTTATAGCACTTTTTGAATGTTGCCTAAAAAGATCTGGGCTGAAGTTTTGCTCAGCCTTCATAGAATTATAGAATCATTCAAGACCATCTAGTCCAACTCCCTGTCTGAGGCAGGACAATCTTCTTGACCATCTCCAAAAGGTTCCTATCAAGCCTCTGCTTGAGGACCTTCAGCGAAGCAGACACCACCACTTCGTTTAGTAATCAATTCCATTGCAAAACGGATCTTATCATTAAGAAATTTATTCTGATTTGACTGGAATGTCTCCTCCTGTAGCTTAAACCCATTAGGTCTAGTCAGAAACATAATCTCCGGGCCAGCAGAAGACAAATCATTGCCCTCTTCTAGTCAGTCCTTCAGGCATTTGAAGACCACTATCATGTGCTCCCACAGCCTTCTCTTCTTCAGATTAAACATACTGAATCCATTCAGTCTTTCCTTATAGGACTTGTTTTCCAGATCTCTGGTCATCTTTGTTGCCATTTTCAAACCCTGCTCCACTTTGACTGCATCTTTATTACAGTATAGCAGCCAGAACTGGACAAAGTATTCTAGAAGAGGTCTGACCAGTGAGGTGAAACTACTACAGGTTAGTGTCCCTTAGCAACGTTCTGACAAGTGACAACCCGCATATGCGACAGCCGCCATTAGTCCCTGTTCACCCCCAGTCTCTGAAGGCAAGCGGAGCCACACTGCCCTTACAACTGGAGGCTTTTCTGAGTTTTCTGAAAGGCTCAGACTGGCCGTTTCAGCCAAAAACATGTGACTTCCCATTTCCCAGGAAACCTAGCACTAGCAAGTTGTGTCTTTTTGCCCAAAACAGGCATTCTGAGCCTTGTAGAGGCAGCGTGCCGATGCGTGCTGCCTCTGCATGGCTCAGAAAAGTCTCTGGAGGTGAGGGGAGCATGGCTCCCCTTGTCTTCAGAGACTCTGCATAACGTCAAGCTTCGCTTGGTGATGGGGGTACCAGACCGCATCCCTGTCGCTAAGCAACGCATGACTGTACTTGCAATTTGGAAACTGAGATTCTATTAATGCAACCTAAAATTGCATTAGCCTTCTTTGCAGCCACATCACGCTGCTGACTCATATTCACCTTGTAATCAACTGCAACCCCAAGTTCTCTTTCACTTGCTGTATTACCAAAGCAGATATCTCTGTTTCTACAGTTGTGTCTTAGATTTCCAGCTCAATCCTACCTAAATTACCACATGATGATGCAGCAGTGCTGGTACAGCCTCTGCTACATCCTGAAAAGGATTTTTGGTTGTTGGAGGTCTCTTTGTTGTAAGGGGACATTTGCCCCCTTGCCCCAAGGTAAGTCCCAGAAGCTGCTATGGGGCAACACAAATCTGCTCCAGCTCAATCACTAGCACAAGTCTACATTGCTCCATGAAGGTGGATGAGGCCTGGGAAGGGGCTTGAGATTCAGTGTGCATGGGGCTGGGAGGGGGAAGAATGGGGAAGGGGTGTCCTGAGAGTAGAAAGGGGTGGATATCAGTGGCAGGAGCTCCACTGAAATCCCAGCCTCAATCCACTTCCCTGAGAGCTGGTGCAGGTCTGAGTAGTCCCATTGGGGAAGTGGAGGCTTGCTTTGAGATAAGGATCTGAATGTACCCTTATCTCAAGGAGGACTCCAAGTCTATCTTCTCCCTCAGGATACAGAGTATACTCGACTGGCAAGAATTCAGTAGCAAGGTAGAGGGGGGTTAGTTAGGATTGGGCTGTTATTCTTATAGATAACAGAAACAAATTTTTGTTTGTTTGTTTTTTTCTCATATATTTTGGTTCTTTGTCTTGTCCTTTTTGTTCTATGATAATAGTAGTTGTCCCCTTTTGTTGTGTAGGCTGACTCAACGTAAGGCAGCTTTGTATGTTCTGAACTGTTCGGGGAGGCAGTGCGTACTCTTCTTCAATGTTCGAGTGTTTCTAAAGTACCCCATCCTTTTAAGAGTCGCTTTCCGTTGAGAAAAGCAGATTCCCCCAACTTGAGAAGGGAACAAATAAATATTGTTTCAGCACTAACAGTCCTCCAAATCCAGGCTAAGTAGTCACTTGCTAGAAATCATTTTGATTGTTTTTGAATGACTATACCTGCTGCCAGTTTATTGGTTCTGTGGTTAACAGCACACTTCAATCTTGGGAGCTGTCAGTTTGGTGCTTTTCATGAAAATTAAATTCATTGCAAAGGAAGAAAATGTTAAAAAAAATTGAAGAACCAATGAATCTGGACATCTGAAACTGATGGCTATGTCTAAGTGACGTATGGCATGGCTTCTCTCTCTCTCTCTCTCTCTCTCTCTCTCTCTCTCTCTCTCTCAGTCCTCAGAGGGAATCTCATTTGGAAACCCTCTAACAAATCAGCAATTATTGATGGAAAATATCTTGTTAAGATCAACAGGATGACTTAGGTTGATAGATGGAGGTTTACCTGCACAATGCATAAGTTAATATTTTTTATGCACACACCACTAAATCAGTGGGTCCCAAACTTTTTTGACTGGCAGCTCCCTTGACCTAATGGGCCATTGGCTGTGGCTTCCCATTAGGGCTACAATCCTATCCATTCTCCACTTATTTCTGTTCAATTGATCCCAGAAGGTGATAGTGGGGGACTTCTGTTCTTTGTCCTGGATTTGTGGTGCTACAGGGTTCTATTCTATCCCCCATTTTATTTAACATCTACATGAAACTTCAGGGCGAGATCATCCAAGGGTCTGGAGTTAGGCATCACCAGTATGTGGATGACACCGAGCCCTGGGGTTTGCTAATTAAGCAGGCAGTCAGGCCAAGTGTAAAAGTTCACCTGAACTCCTGATCTTACCAGGCGGGCAGACTAGCTCACAGTTTGGGAACAATTGCCCTAAGGTCATCTGGGGTGTGTGTGTGTTCCCTATGTGTGCCACCAGTATCTGAACTTGGTCAGTAGCACCAAGGAGAAGGGGCTTCTTGACAGAGACACCACAGCTATGGAATTTCCACCCTGTTGAATTAAGAACTGAATTCTGTCAGTAATTTAGCACATACAGATTATATAATTTAGCACATACAGAAAAACACGATGTTTTTGAACTGAAACTTGGAATGAATGGAAAGGAAGACACTAGACTGTAAACCTTATTCAGGTGCAAACTGGAGGGGTGTCAGAATTAGAACATGACCCAGGTGAAACTTGCAGGCCTGAATAAGGCAGGGCCAAATGTATATGAAGTGCTGAGTCACCATGACTCAGGCAGAAAGTGAGCTAGCTGAAGCAATCAAAGAGATGAGTCATGCATCATAAGACAGGGTGTGGCAGGAGGAGGAGACACTACCCATCCTGATTCGTGCACAGAGCTTTATAAGAAAGACTGTGAGAGCCCTCATTTGTCGGTCGTTGGTGGTCCTATGTGTTGTGAATTTGTTGTCTCCTCTATGCTATGCTGCTGCTGCTATGCTGTTGCTGTCGTTGTAAATTTGTAAATACAGACTGAAGTGGTGATGGATTTCCTCATGTCTTAAAAGGGGATTGGACAAGTTTCTGGAGGAAAAATCCATTACGGGGTACAAGCCATGATGTGTATGCGCAACCTCCTGATTTTAGAAATGGGCTGTGTCAGAATGCCAAATGCAAGGGAGGGCACCAGGATGGGGTCTCTTGTTATCTGGTGTGCTCCCTGGGGCATTTGGTGGGCTGCTGTGAGATACAGGAAGCTGGACTAGATGGGCCTATGGCCTGATCCGTGGGGCTGTTCTTATGTTCTTATGTGTACGCTTTACGTTGTAGGCTGTGTCCTTGAAGCTGCATTCCGCTTCTCAACCCGATAAGGAGCTACTCCCTCCCTCTTCGACAAATTCTTCCTGTTGGTCTTCCAGTGGGGGTTCAAGGCTCTGTACTGCCTTTTCAATCTCTTGATTTATGGTTTTAATATTTGCTGCTTTTTAATTGTTTGTTAATACCTAATTGTATCGATAGTGCTATTGCTTTTACTTTGCTGTTAGCCAGTTTGGGCCTTTTGTAGCAAAAGGGAAAGGTGGGATAAGAGTGTTTTAAAATAAATAAATAGGTGACAGCTTGTGTTTACCCTGTCAGAGAGTCTATTAAACTCTCAGGCCTTTTCAGTGAATACCAGCTGTCACCAGAATAACCAACAAAGAGGAAAAAATTATTCCCAATGGATACTACAAGGCATCAAAAGTGTGATACAGTCAAAGAAGCACAAGACATATTCAGAATGTTCTCTCTCTCTCTCTCTCTCTCTCTCTCTCTCTCTCAAATGTTTCTTCTGCAGTGCTTTTGCACATCTACCACACTTATAATCTTGTTCTTATGATCAGTAATCATGGTTTTAAGGGGTCTAATTTTTTCAGCGTAAATAAATCACACTGAGAAACAGGAAATGCGGAATCAGGTTACTTACTGATTTTATATAATCACAATCACCACCTGCCATGTTCCATTTTCAGAGTCCAATTTACCTTGCAGACACACACACCTGCATGAATGCAAATAGCCATGTGTTTGAAACTTCGCCGGCTAATCCACAAACCGAGGATCCCACGGTTATCCTTAGACTCACCCCAGGTGTTCCAGCAGGACTTCATTGAAGCCTGTGGGGATTTGTATTATGGATTGCAGACAGAGAAAAAACTGCTAGCAAATTTACAGGGGAGAACTCCAGTTCAATACCTACAGATCTGGCATGACACCAATTTGGTGGTGAGCATGTGCTGCAAATATCATCTTCATTTCTTATCATGCAAGTCAACTTATGAAAAAGAACAGTAGGAGTGTAGTGCAGGAGGAGAAGAGCTCCAGGACATCTCCTACATCAGGAGCATTGACATCAGCAAGCGTGCTCAGGTGATGCCTTAGAAACCTTTTTTTCAGAAGGCCATAGCCAAGATGAAATTCTACCTCAGCCCCAGCAGGTGGTAGACTGAAATATTTGCCTAGGGGCGTACGTTAAGTCTAGGCTATCATCTTTCTCATGGGCTGCCTGAGAGACAGTATGTCGCTCACATTAAGGCTACAATCATATGCAAATTTACCTGGGAGTAAGTCCTAAAGAACACAGTGGATTTCAGTTCTGAATAAATATGCATAGGCTACCCCTCTCATCCATATACATTTTACATTCATTTGGGATTGCATCCATCTCATTTTTTCCCACCAATTTTTATACATTTGTTCTAAACTGCTGCACCCACTCGAAGAGTTTGGGATGAAATGAACTAGATCTTTAAAAGAAGGAAAAATACGTTTCAAAGTTGTAATAAGCGGCAGGAGAAGAAAGCAGTCTAATGAAGAAAGCTGAGTTTTGTTTTTGTGATCGTCTTAATGAAGCATGGCTGTGGGAAGGGAGGGTGACACAAACTCCTGTACTTCAGAATTTCCCATTGCACATGGCATATGCATGCCACAAAAGAATGCATAGTATAATGTATATCGCCTTCATATGAACAGTGGGTTCAAATGGACCTGAGGAATTGGAAACAAACTTGCTTCCAACCTTCGACAACTCTGTTTTGCTCATATTCCTCCACCTTAACTTGTTCAGCTGCCCTGTCATGTTTGTCGTCGTCCCCCCCATAAAGAGAATAGCCACTAAGCCATGGTCTTTTGTCATGGTCTGAGCTTTAGGATTCTTACTGCCTCTTTTTCTTTCTCTCCCAGCAATACTCCTCCTCCTCCCTGTTCCTGCTCCTGCAAAATTCTTCAGCTAGTTTCCCCTGTGTAACACCCCACATTTCCCCACCTCTTCTCCCCTTGCCATCACGTGCCTCCTTCCCCTTTTAAGAATTTCCTCTCTTTCTTCTTTTTATTCCCCCTCTCTGTGGTTCTCTGTATATAGTAACTGCAGGCATTTTGGACCTAGTCATATGAACAGCTGAGAAATATTGAATTGCTTTTGTTTGATTGTCCTTCACCCTCACCTCCTGCTTCCTTCCCCACTTTACCACTGAGCTGTGCCACTGGCCACTGCACAGGGTCCCAGCAGATGATATAGATTTTCCCTATGTGTTCATGTTAATGTGTATTCTGAAAGCACACCTGGTAACAAATATTGCAGGGCATGTGCAGGGCCCACAGGGGGTTAATCCACCTGCATTAGGGAGCTGCTGCAGAAGTTGTGGCAACCTAGAAGACTAGTTTTAAAATCTAGACTTGCATGGCAACTCTGAATTTTTGTATCTCTTGATGCAGTGGGAAGGTGAACTGGCAGTGGGAAGTTTGCCAGGAGGTTGACATTGAGGAGTGGGTGGAAATGAGTGTCACCGCTGGCCAGCGCTATGGGTTTTTGGGGTGGGGGAAAGGTGGAGAGGCACTGGAACTGGATGGAGGGAGGGTGACCCAAGGGATGAACCTGGGAAGGGGGTGGAGACAGTGGCAGACTCTGCCACCATATCATATGCTCCCTCTCAAGTCGGGAGACCTGACGCAGATCTCCTAGGTTCTATGCCCACTCAAAGGTGGGCACAGATCTGAGTAGACCCATTGGGGCTGCTGTAGTTTGACACGGGGTTACCCTGAGGAGACCTGTGGCAGCTTCCTTGGCCCCATGGGATATAGTGGTAGCTATTTCAGTGCCGCTGTAGCTTTGGATGCTAGGGAAGGATAGACTCAAGCTGCCCACTAGTAGGATGGGGTTAGTGGGGAAAGGATAAGAAGGGACTAGGAAAAATGGAGGTCACTTCTGCACCAAGGACCCAAACCTGGGCAGCTTCCAGGGCCCAACACACCTTGGTGTCAACGTTCTCTTATTTGTGAATTGACTGTAATAAGGGAAGACAATCCTTTACACACATTCTCTCTCTCTCTCTCTCTCTCTCTCTCTCTCTCTCTCTCTCTCTCTCTCTCTCTCTGTGTGTGTGTGTGTGTGCGTACGCAAAGAGAGAGAGAGAGAGAAAGAGTGCACCATTCTGATGCTAATTTTTGTTCACCTTCCACATTTCCCCCCCCCCCATCTTTTTGCTTTATATCTTTCAATTCAAACTTATGGGCTTCCTCTTTCCACATTCATTTCACCTGTAACATTCTGATCTACTTTTCCCACTCTCAGAAATCCTCTTCTATTGGCTGTTTTAATATTTCTGAGGCAATATTTCCAACTGCATTGCAACTTTATCTACAGCTGTTAAATACAGAGCGAACTGGCACAAGCCCTCAAGGATTACCCCAGTTCCATTTCTCCTCCTTCATCTCTAAAAATAATTCCCAGTAAACCAGAGAGATGAACAAAAGCCTGCCCTTCTTATGAATTCTTATTCCCTACAGAGACTTATGGTGCTATAAACCAACGACACTATGAAGAAGATAGCATCACCTCCTTCTCTTTTTAATAAAAGACCACGAGGCAGAACCTTCCCATCTTATGCTAGTAGGGATATGAGGAGTTATTGGTGTAGGTAGGTATTGTTCACTCCAGGTCATTCCAATAGAGACTTTGATTTTCTGTTTCATCACAACATAATGATATTCATTACTCTTCACAATCTTTGTCAAAGTGACAATAACAGAATATAAAACATACAGTCCTATGTGTGTAAACAGAGCACAAGTCATTTCAATACCATATTCAAGGCCTGCGTGGCAACACTCCTGAGAGTCAACAAAATAAGAAGCTGAAGTTATCAAATTAAGCCGTTCATCTTTTGAATCAAAGCAAAAATGAACCAAGCAGATGCATCTTGTCCTGTCCTGTCCCGTCCCATCCCTCACTACACCACTGTACTCTTGATCTCAGTTTACTCAATAAGAGAAATACTTATTTTTCAGATTAAAAAGGGGAGCATAGAATTCACACGCAGCCTTGGAGCATTTTTGCCGTCATATCCTCTCACTGCAATGTACCATTATAGGCAGAACATAATACGCCATGCTTCAAAATAATATCTATACTGCATGGAGGGGGGGGGAGTTCTTTTTGTTCCATTTGCACCTACACAACTTCAAAGTTGACTGAAGGTTCACCCTTCTGTTGATTCTTTGCAAGGCATCCATTTCATTTTGCCTTGAATCACAATTTTTGTCTCACTATGAGATGTTGGCTGGAAAGAAGTACATCTTCCACTGTAACTCTCATTGTTAAAAAAGAACAATTCAAGAGTCACTTTAAACAGTGGCAAAGCCATCACGTTTCTGTTTCACAATGGAGACTGTTGGTTTCTTGAAAACAGTGACAGAGGTTTCTGGGGTGACTGACAAGATACCTGCATTGACAAGATGTATGGCAACAATTGCAAAAGTAAGAAAGAGATACCCCCAAGACCTCAACCAGACGGTATCTGCAGCACAATAATTCTACTGAATGACACGAATGACTTTCCAGTAGCCTCGGCTATATCCCCATGACAACCTGAGCTTCAGAAGTCACAGTTACATTCTCCACTTATTGTTTCTTCTCCAACAAAGACATCCACCCTCCTGACAAGAAAGGCACATTATTCCCACCTGATATTATCAGCGCCCTGGTAGACATTCCATAAATCTTCCAGAAAATATTTTCATTTGATCATAAAAGCATAACAAATTCAAAGGAACACCAACAGATTTTTATTTTGTTCAGTGTGCCCTAACATGATTTTTGGTTCCTGAAATGGGATTTAATGAAAAAGGGAATCTGAAAAAAAGTTGGCTGCAGTTGCAATTTTTATTCAGTCAATTGGTTAGATAATTGATTGGCAACATTTTGATTATCTAAAACTGCATCTGAGATAATCTGACAAGTTTGTATCCTAAACTTGCATCACTTAACAATGGGGATATGTTCCCCAAAGCCTGTTGGTAACTGATGGTGTCGTTTCGTTACAAGCCAAATAAAGCTCACCAAGAGTGTCCCAAAATTTCCTCCAAAAGCCTCCCTTGCTGTTCGCTGGCTAGAAATTGCCCCAGCAGGCACTCTTGATGGGCCGGCTAAAAGCCAGAATGCCACCCATCAACAGGCCCTGTGTGATGCCTGCTGGGACAATTTTCACCCAGCAAGCAGCAGGGAAGTCTTTCAGAGAGTGATCTAGATGTCGTGATGTCAGCCTTTTTGCTAATAAATATGGACACCAAATACCCAAATATGTGGGTATTTGGATGAATGACTTAAGCCTTTGAGAAGCAATACTCCCAATTCCCATAAATGTGTTTTTGAACACAGTGCTTGTTACTGTATCTTGTGCTCAGAGTTCTCTCTCTCTCTCCCTCTCTCTCTCCCCTTTTTGCATTCAACCCCTGGTCCTTCCCTCATTGTCTCTGCTGGACTCTGATTCTCTTCCAGTGAAAATGTTTCTGCACACAAGGTATTATATTCTTCAACTCTATAAACCTTAAACCCTCCCAGAATCAGAACACTCTGGGGTGCATCGTCTAGTGAGGTGTTTTGAATGTCTACTTACACAACCATCAACAGTTTCGACTTCAGGTGACCTAAAAGAAAAGTGACTGACCAGCAGTGAAGGCTAGATAGCAATTAGGAGACACTGCCAGATGGTATGTGAGCATAGGACTGGCATTGAAAACGAGGAGAGTAGGCAGCCATGCTTCCTTTGATGACAGATTTACTGCCTGGAAAAGGCTGGAATGCTCCTGTGGTGTTTTCCCCAGTGTTCTAATGAGAAACTAAGAAAGTTCAGATTAGAAGCTTCTTATCCACTAGAGTCGGAAGAAGTGTAATCCAAGCTGAAAACCAACTTGTTTTTTGTAGTAAACTTTGTTCTTCTCTCAGGCAAAGTTAACCCTTTTTCACATAGCTTTCAATTCCACATCAGCATTGCAGGTTTGCAGAAGACCCCAGTTCTGCAGAAGAATGTTATAGAAGGATTCTCTTTGGATGGGAACTGTGGCAGAAGTATAATAATAATAATACAGGTATTTCTGTACCGCCTTTCTTGGTCCTCAGATTTCTCCTTAGACTTTATTCAAGGCGGTTTACATAGGCAGGCAAATTAAATCCCCGTAGGGATTTTTACAATTTGAAAGAAGGTTTCTATATTTCAAGAAACCACAACATTCAGATGTTTCTTTCTTGATCTGGTCGCACATTCTGGCCTCCATCCTCCCATGCTCAGAGCAGATGGAATAGCTCGGCTCAGCTTGTCAGCTGCTTCAAGGTCGCACGGTGCCGGTGGCAACCTTCGAACTGGCGACCTTCAGATGTTATCTTCAGGCAAATGGAGGCTCAACCCTCTAGACCAGACCTCCTGCCCTCCCAGAAGTACCCTATCAGATGTTGCCGTGCCAGTCATATTGCAATACGAGTGTTGTAGGTGGTGCTCTAAATACAGCATCCAGTATGTCATTGTATTTATCATATTATACAATCACATAATAATGATTGAGATGACGTGGCCTGAGAGATCAAGATGCTAAGACCAAGTAAAGGTTTATTCAGCAGCTTCTTCCTGTTATCCTATGTATCTGTTCAACAGACACAAACTCCTCATCTACTGGCACTCTCTAAAGGGTCATGGTCCTATTGATGGGATCTATACTCAGTCAACCTCAGAGCATGACCTTATATGTTCCATTTAGATACTTTCCATTTAGATACCTCCAGTTGTCAGGACACTCATACCTTCAGAGTTATATGCAAACAGCATCTGAAATAAATGTCTGACCCTATAAAAAGAAACTGGCAATCCCCCAGTGAGATACAGGGCAAATTAGTGAAATAAACAGTAGAAATACACAGGAGAGATGTCTTTTAGATAGTTTTCAGTCTCTAAAAGGAAAAGCACTAAGAAATAACATAGCAATGATTTCCTTCAACTTTCATGAGAATGCAGCTCCATAACCAGAACCACATCCTCCTGATGACAAACTGAATGAGTTATATCTGCGGTAGCTGGATGTGACAATGTGTGGAGCATCTTCTAGAAAGCTTCAGCATTGACAGAAGACATGGAGGTCTCCCCCCATTATAAATGATCACTTGACCTAAATCCTAAATAAACAATACAACCTTGTCATTTCTTAATATGAAAGACAAACCAAAATGTAGTAGGAGCAATTCCTGGACAGACTTGCATTTTTTTTTAAAGGTTCATTATGTCAAAAATGAATGACTTAGGTAGGTCTTGAAATAAAGTCATAAGAACATAAGAACATAAGAAGAGCCCCACTGGATCAGGCCATAGGCCATCCAGTCCAGCTTCCCGTATCCCACAGCGGCCCACCAAATGCCCCAAAGTCAGATTCTAAGAGCTTCTTTTTACACCACTTCTTTACAGTACTTGAACACACACATACATGGAGAGAGAGAGAGAGAGAGAGAGAGAGAGAGAGAGAGAGAATGTTCACTTTCTCTTCAAAATATCCTGTAGAATAAATCTTCAGAGTAAGAAAGTTTATTGCTCTGTTGTGGATAGCACATTATTATAATCAGGAAAATATTGCTTTTGGAATCACTAATGTTGTTTCCATCATTACTCTGCATTGAACATGATCCCCACATTTAATTATTATTCCTTCTTCGTATCAACAACCTTCACAGAAGAGCTGCATGGCTTTCACTAATGGGAAATCACTGAATTTTCAGAGGAAATGTGTTTGGGTTCATGACTGCATATAAATATGTATAGTTTTCCCACAGAAATCTGAGCCACAGACTACAAGAGGAACAAAGTGAATAAAAAAAATCATTTGTTACTGTTTTGTCTTTGACTTTTGATTAGAAACAAAAGAAATTAAAGTGAGCCAAAGGCCACGGCAAAGGCCAAAATAGCAACAAACAGCTACCACCCAGTGCTATGAAAGAAATTTGTCAGAGTGTAGAATAGAAAAATATGAAACCCAAGAGGTTTGGTGTATATAACTCTTCACCAATACTGAGAATTATTTATACAAGTGGTACTGCAACAGCCAGCATCTTCTGAAGCATTCTCAAAGCCAACATGCTTTGAGTCATTTTTGTGTTTCCCACTGAACAGCTCTTTCCCTTTGATCCCTCCAGACTAATTTCCACAGCTTGCTTACGTATACTGGTGCAGCAGGCCTTTAAAAATGGATCACATTATATCAGTGCTGTTCAGTTAAATGGGATTAAATCAGCATGAATGATCTTTGAATTATACTCTGAAAGCCTGCAAATGTGAACAACTTATAAAATTATCCACCAGTGAGATCCATTAAATGCCTGGGTGCAAATAAGTACTTTTCAAAACTTTTCCTTCATTTTACAGAAGCTACAAAATTAGTAATAGGACTGTAATTCTATACGCACTCACCTGGCCATATACAGAACACAAGGCAAACTTACTTCTGAGTAGGCATACCTAGGATTTCAGTGTAACAGCCCAATCTTATACAGGCATGCCCCCCCCCCTATCCATGGATATGAGGGACAATTAGCAGGGGCATAAGAGTTTATGTAGTGTTACTTGCTGGGGGGGGGTGTCTAGCAATACAGTGCGAATTAAGCAAGCATCTTCAGTTAGTATCACAAGGCATTCCATCTCACTCCTTTCTTGCAATCCCCTTTATTTTTCATCCCCTAGTACCTCCAAGACTGCTGAAGGCTCTGGGGCAAAGCCCTGGAGTAAAGATAATGCAATGAGCACTACCACTGTCTGGTACTGTGGGTTCAGGGGCTACCCAGCAAGATGGGCCCTCTTTTGAGAATGAACCAGTGCCCTGTCTGGCCAAGTTCAACACCATCCCTTACACATTTTTCAGTACTCTTTTCCTCCTTCAGAGCATTCCCTGATTTGCTGGTTTAGCACATTCAGAATACGTCTTTTCTGTCGGGAAGCATTTTATACCGTCCAAGGTAGAACAGCCCACCTCATTCCAAGTGAGCTCTACCACTTCACTCTGCAACATGTGTAGTTTGGTGCTCACATTTCATCATCAGTTTTAAATGATCCCTTAGCTACACTGAATTCCTTGGCAATGCTCCCACTGAAGCACGCCTATATTCATCATTTACAGGTGCTATGGATCTAAGGAACAGGCTGTAGATTTTAATTCTGAAGCTACTGCCAGGGAATTTATACTGATCAGTTCCAAATCACCAATTCTGAAAAGTGAAAAGACAGGGGGGAAACATCTTCTGTTCATAATTAACCTGATACCACCACACAGCTTTGCTGTTGCAGTCTCTTGGCATGGAGACTCTGAGCATACATGGGTTTTTGGCTGATTTTAGGTTTAATTTGCATCTGAAATACAACATCTGCCTTGAAATATTAATTAGTTATAAGTATTAAATAAGCAAATATAGAAAGTTTTGATTAAGCTTTGTTAATTTATTTTTCCTCTGATGTTTACTTAGTAGACTAGTCACTATTGCGCAGCTTTGTCAGTCTGATGCAATTGCCAAGGCATAGTTCCATAGCAGCATGTGGCTTCACATTAGAATAACTCCAAAGCCTATATGCCTGATTAGAATTCCTCCCATCAACTCTGTTCTCTTGTGGAGTTCAAGTCGAAGACTAATCAGACATGCTCCCATGCTGTTGGTCATGCAGAATTCAACACAAATGGTGCTGACTGACCAAATGGTCCAGTCTCTCTACAAGTGACCCAGAATGTCATGCTGGGATTATTTGAAAGATGTTAATGCTGAAACTTATGACAAGAATATTAACATTTCATTGAACATGCTGATGGTTCAGAAAACCGGTGCTCTATTGCTTTAGTCTAGACCAGGGGTGTCCAAAGATTTTGGCAGGAGGGCCACATCATCTCTCTGACACTGTGTCGGGGGCCGAATTAATTTACATTTCAAATTTGAATAAATTTACATAAATGAATATATTAAAAATGAACTTATATGAATGAATGAAGGTCTTGCAGTAGTTCAAGGCCTATAAAAGGCCTTGCACATAGCAAGGCTAGCCTTTCCTTTCCTGCTGCTACTGCATCACAGACATGAAACAACAAGCAATGGAGGGAGCCCTCATCCCACAGCTCACTTGAGAGGCCAAACAGTTGCCCTCATGCTGAGAGCAGTTGCATCGGTCCAGTGTGGGCTCCAACAAATCTCTAGAGGGCCAGAGTCTCATTGGAGGCTAGGGGCTCCCTGAGGGCCACATAGAGAGGCCTTGAGGGCCGCAAGTGGCCCCCGGGCCGGGGTTTGGGCACCCCTGGTCTAGACCTAACATCCCCACTCCAAAAGTCTCAGAGTTAAATGAAATGATACTGTAAATGTCCATTTGGTCCCACATGATTAAAGACATGAGTACTCAGAGCAAACACGTGTCCTAGCTCCTCCCCTTGGTTTGGGGGGGATTTTCCTCAATCGTGGGGGGGGTTCATCTGAACTGGCCTCTATGTGGGCTGTTAATCATACTTTTAAAATTAGCAGTCTGTGCATAAGGGTAGTTCAAACAAAACTGGCCTGACCTGGGAGAAGGGGATGATACAAAATGTGCACAAAGTTATGCATGCGCCATGAGCACACATGACTTTTGTCATATGAGGCTGAAGTGGCACTGAAAGAGTCATCCAAACGGGCTCCATATGAAAATGTTCAAACAATTTAAGTTTTACAGTCAAAAAGATAATTGATAAACAAATAATGATGATAATTTTTTTTTTTAAACTTAAGCGTTTGTTTTGCACTTTCTGCACTGCTGGCCCAATTGTGGGGCAAGCCGAAAAGGGTTGCATCAGCAGCAATTGCAAGGAGTCTGAGGGGCCAGAGGATTTGGAGTGCATTTTACCCAAGTCTCTGCTGCCGCCCGCTTCCTCCAGCCTGCGGTTAAGACTGAGCCACAATGATCTACTTCTCACTCACTTGAGTGCGGGGCAGTTCATCCCTCTCTTTACATTGCTTCTCACACTGTATTCTTAAAGCTGGAAATGTAGGACTTCTGGTTTTATTTACAGGGACAGCATGAACAAAGGTGCTCCTTTGTTCACACTGTCCCCTTAACTGAAACCAGAAGTCTTGCATTTCTGGACTTGATGAAATTGCGTGAGAAGCGTGTAGAGCAGCTTCTCCTCCCCTTCTATAGAGAGTTGAAGCAGAAGCAGACTTCAAGTGCATTATTTCCATGTTGTTTCTTTAAAACCATTCAGTAAAGTAAGTATTATTATCTTCCCATTGCAGCTGGGGAGCTTGGGCTGAGAAGAAGTGGCTTGCCTAATGCCCGTTCAATATCCATGGCCAAGGTGAGATTTGCACTAGCAAAGTCCTGATTCACAACTAGGTGCACAATCCTATCCTGTGCTGGAACAGGCAGTTCAAAAGGCTCGTGCTGTATCCAGAGCAGGATAGGGGCCCAAAGTGGCTGACCCAGATGTAAGGGGAAACTCTTACCCTTACATCTGAGTAAGGCATCCTGGTCCCTATGGGTCTCCTCGGATTTGTGCCACCTCCTGAGCTCCCCGGGAATGGGGGTTGGGATCTGGCATAATTGCTGGGTCCCAGCCCTGCGTCCTGCTTCCCACCCGCCTGCCCCCAGGGTCGTCCACCACCTGCCCCAGAATGCCTCTCTTCCGCCTTCTCCTCGCCTACTCCCCGCCCACACCAGAGTCTCGCATCAGCTGAGCTTGGCCAACACAATACTTGTAGTCTCCTTTGGCGTGGAGGTTTATGCCAGCCTCCGCAGGCTGGCACGCCTCCATGTGCTGACCTTGCTGACTCACGAGGGGGTGCAAACATGCTTTACAGCAGGTCTGCGACCCTCCTGGGCCGGCACAAGGGACTCGTGCCGGCCCAACATGCAGTCTGGATTGCGCTGTTAGGGCACAATCCTAACCAACTGTGCCAGTTGGCTGTGCCAGTGGAGCATGTGCTGCATCCTGCAGTTGAGGGGCAGTCATGGAGGCCTCCTCAAAGCAGGGTAAAGTTTGTTCTCTTACCTCGGAGTTGCATTGCCCTTATGTCAGTGCTGGAAAATTGGTTAGGATTGCGACCTTACAGCCCAATCCTGTGCTCCCGTGGAATGTGGCTTTGGCGGCACTGAAAATGGCTGCTATTGCATCCACTGCGCCCACTGCAGCCACAGCACCTCGGGAGAAGGGACTTTTGTCTCCTTCTCCCAGGTAAGGGAAGTAGCCCCGCAATGGGGCTACTTGATTCACTGCCAACCAAAACGTTGGTGGTGAGAGAAGAGTGTTCATGTAGGGTGCCAAGCCCCGCATGAACACTCTGGATCCGATGGAGTGGAGCTTCACAGGACCTGCCTCCCTCCCTCCCCGCTCCCTCCCCCCAGCACGCCTCCTCCCAGCCTCTCCCCGCCTCCCCCCTCCCCAGAACGCCTCCTCCCGGCCTCTCCCCACCCCTTACCGCAGCTCAGCAGTTCGTGCAACCGCTGAGCGGTGGATGTCGGGTGCCCTTACAGCACATTTGCGACAGAGTGTGCCAGCAGTAAACCTGTGCATTGAGCCCAGAATTGGGATCTAAGTCTCCTAGCTGCTATGCAACAACAGCTTCCCACATCTTCATGGCCAACATTTTCAGTTAAAAACCAACATCTCACAACATAAGTTAGTATGTTTGCCTAAATAATTATGTTTGCCTAAAAAGCAGGAACGGGTGAATCTGGAGTATAAATTGGCCTTGTTCCAGTGATGTGTGCTTGCAGCCACAGGTATTGTCCCTAACTGTCCCACGTAAACATGCTGGATTTAACTATCTGACGGTGCAATCCTCAGTGCAAGTCCATGAGTCCAGTGCAGGATAGGGGCCCAAGGCGACTCATCTAGAGGCAAGGGGAAACTTTTCCCCTTACCTCCGAGTAAGGCGCCTTTCTCCTATGGGACTTGAGCCACCTCCTTAGGTGGTGTAAGTTCGAGGAGAGCAGAGCAGCCTGAAGCCGTTCCGAGTTCCCCAGGAACAGGAGTTGGGATCCAGCATAATCACTGGATCCCAGCTCCGCCTCCCACTCCCCGCTCTTCCGCCCGCCCTCCCCCTGCCCAGGAACGCCTTCCCAGGAACACCTGGCTGGGCCAACACAAGCCTCAGTGAAAAAGCCAGCGCGGAGGCTTGTGTCAGCCTCCACAGCCGGTGCTCCTCTGAGGCCTGGCTTCTTCCCGAGGAGGTGCAAACGTGCCTTACAGCAAATTTGTGACCCTCCTGGGCCACAAGGGACTTGCGCCGGCCCATGGGCACCTCTGGATTGCGCCCTGAATTGCAGTAGTCATACATTTTAGCTGTGAGCAAAAGGATGGGTAGTTTCTGTAGAAGATTTAGGGGGACTTGGATGGGATGCCTCAAGAGTGACTTTAGGGAGTGCAGGGAAGGAATTCTCATGTCTGAGCTTCAGATCACATTTGGTTACTCTTAAGAATCCCCTGCCTTTTTGGCCAACACACTTGTTTTTACCGAAAGACTATTGCTATACATGGCCCTAAAAATGCATGCCAAAAGCACGACCCGCCAGTGGTGTCGCTAGGGGGTGCAGGGGGTGCGAGTTGCACCAGGTGACGTGCAAGGGGAGGTGACGCGCACTGGGAGGGTGACGTGCTGAAATTGCGGTGGTTAGGAGTAATACCATCATGTTATATACCATTGGATGTGGAATTTCCAGCTGAATGCAATGCAAAAAATGGGAGTGAAATATCTCCTTTCTATCAAACGTTATTGGCAAAAAAAAAATGGAAAACAAAAAATGCATGGATCTCAATGGAAAGTGAAACCAAACTGTATCACATGTTTACTCATGAGTAGGTGAGCATGCCTTAGTCCACCTGAAAGGGCAGGCTGAGAGGAATCCAACAACACCAGAATGGCCCTGATCCAATGAATGTAGCCCCCCCAAAAACACCCGAGGTCAATCCCTCCAAGCTGGTGAATTTATTGAGCCCTATGGAAAGCGCAACTAAGCCACATGGTCGCATTTACTCGTAAGTAAGCAAATGTGCCTTGGCTCCTGGGCAGGTCAAGCAAAGACAAATGTGAGGCCACCAGAATGGTCTTGATTTGATGTAACTGGAGCTCAACAAATGCTCTAGGAGGCAGCCCCCCCATAAAAAGAATGAAACAGAGGCTTGACAGGGTAAGGTGAAAATTTTTCTGTTTCAGGCTGCAATCCTATCCACACTTTCCTGGGAGTAAGCCCCACTGACTAAAATGGGACTTACTTCTGAGGAGACAGGCATAAGATTGGGCTCTCAGATTTGTAAAGCCAGGTGGGTCCTGATAGTGAAATGCTTGAAATATAGGAACTTAAATTGAACTGGGTACTGGATAGGGGTGAAAATCTTACTGATTCTTTCTTTTTTAAGGAGGGGGGAGTGTTATTGCAGGCAGGCTACAGACATAATTCACTTGGTGGAACAGGGCTGGCTTTCCCTTATTTATTTATAATTATTTTTTTTAATTTGCTTTATGATGGGTCCTGGACAGATTGTCATTCTAAAAAGTGGGTCCCAGTGCTAAAAGTCTGAGAACTGCTCCAATAAGATGTTAGTAAGTTGACACCCTGGGGAAAGGTGACAGCATAAGTGACCAAAATCACTAAAATCACAGTTTGCAAAAATAATACCATCATGTTATATATCAGTCAATTTCATGCAGAATGCGATGAAACAAACTGCATTGAAATATCTTTATTCTATCGAAAGGTACAGCAAAAAAACCAGTGGGAGTGGGGCGATGGTAGATCACCACACCCACCACACCCACCACCTGGAGTGTTGCCCTGCCCACTGCATGGGGGTGACGTGCTGGCCTCCCACACCGGGTGATGCAAACCCTAGTGACGCCACTGCAACCCACTTTTTGCTCTGTAATGGAATGAGTGTGTGTTCTCTCTTCTGTGTTAAAAACATTGCTATAGCGACTGATGTGTACGAAAACACAACAAATGGTCCTAAGTACACTACATTTGCAATATGAGCATGTCCAAAAACAGATCTTGGAACATGCCAGTGAAACTCCCTCCACTGCCACTTCCCAGCTCTACTATGGGCTCCTCTGAAGAACATTACCCAGAATCTTAGCAGGGTAACTCAGGTTGCTACTAAAACCAAGATCCCCAAAGCCATAACATACAAACTAGACTTGGGTTTGATTTGATCCGCAAACTAGGACTTATTGATTTAAGGCAATATTTCTGAAATGATACGGCTCATAAGACTTGCTTGTTTACAGATCTCTGTGCTGAATTCTCACAGATGGTTCTTTTGAAGGAGGATAAATGGTCATGATAAAACAAGCACAATTGGATTTGCAGCTGTGAAACTTGGAAGCAAGCTTTCGTTATTTTTATCCCTTTCAAGCATCACGTTTGGTAGGCAAAGTATTCACGTGGCCTGCAAGCCTCCGTGCAGTTCCAGTATCGCACACTCTCAGAAGAATTATTGTGAAGTACTGTCAGGACTTTTACAGTGCGAGTAATGATTTGTCTCGGTAACTAATGGAGAACAGGGACAACTTTCAGAGCAATGAGTATGGGTTGTGCACTGATGACTAGCTATATGTTTACATTTCAGGCATGGAGTGTTGTGCACAATCACTTTTAGGCTTTTCCCATTTTATTGGGCTTTTGAAAAATCTACCTTTGTGCACTTTGACAAACAACAATTCAGCTCCCAATGAGCAGAGTTCTTACCCTTAGCTCAGGCTGGAAAACATGCCAGGAGTAAGTTCAAGGTAATTTGAAAGTCAGTATACTCAGAGCAAGGCAGCAGAGATGCTATTAAGTACTGCTATTAGTGCCGCTTTTGAGGTGAGCCTACAAGCCGAAGTGATCCATCACCTGAGTTTTCAATTTCCACTTCAAATTGCAAATGTTTGTGTATAATACATATTGCTATATGGACAATGACCAGGGTCTTGCACTAAGCTCAGCTATTCTGCAGCACAAACCTACATGTGTTTGCTCACACAAAAATCCCATTCCACTTACCTTTTTGTTGCCTTTGCTACAATGGCATAGCAGCTTTGTCATCTCTCTCCTACCTCCCTGATGTCTGGTAGACTGCAATGGCAGCATGCCAAACCAAGTAAGTGCTAGGTTAACATTCATGCCAGAAATACAATTCCCAGCATTCCTTGCATACTTTATGTTTATATAGTCCTTACTGATCTACTGAAAATGGAACAAAAGAGGAAGTTAAGAAACTATGGCCTAAGATAGGTAAGGATATAGCTGCTCTAAATGTATTTAATGGTCCAGTTCTATTAGGGCCTTCCACTTACAGATCTTCTGTTCCATCAGTGGAAGGCCCAGGCCTCTGGTGCTGCAGCTACAACCACTGTGCGTGCTATGACTGGCCAGCTTGATGTTATACCAGCTGAGTGATCAGCTTGACCAGACCAACTCACTAGTCAACTTGACATTAAACATTCTTTACCTCTCTGCCACATCATGGTCCCTGGCCACAGCATAGAACCAGAATCCTTTCTGATGCTGCTGCATGCTCTGGGCTGGCCAAGGATAGGATTGGGTGATAAGTCTATATGGCCAGATAAACTGCATCCTAAGGTGCTCAAAGAACTGGTGGATGTTATCTGGATAATCTTCAAGAATCCATGGAAAACTGAGAAGTATCAGGAGACTGGAAGAAAGCAAATCTGTTCCCCATCTTCAAGAATGGGGAAAAAAGATACTGGTCAATTACTGGCTGGTCAGTTTGATGTTGGGAAGTTGCCTGAGAAAATAATTAAGCAGTCTGTCTGTGAGCATTTAGAAAGATTGGTGGTGATTGTGAAGAGCCAGGTTTTTTTTTTTTTAAAGGACGAGTCTTGCCATAGAAGTATCCTTATATGATAGATGTACTAACTTAATAGCTCAAGGGGATGATGTGGACATAATCTATCTGGATTTCAGTAAGGCTCTTGACAAGGCTCCATGTGGCATCCTAGTGGACTAGGTGGTGGGATGTGGGCTAGATGATGAAACTAGGCAGATCTGTGACTGGCCAACAGACCATAATCAGAGGGCTCCTGTTTATCTTGACAGCATGGAAAACTGGGCAAATGCAAACAAACAAAAACTTCAGCAGAGATAAATGTAAAGTTCTTCGTTTGAGTAGTTCAAAAACAGATGCACACATATAAAATTGGGGATACTTGCCGGAGTGTTAGTGCCTGTGGGGTGGGAGGGAAAACCTGGGTGTTTTAGTAGATGGCAAACTAAAAATGAGTTGGCAATGTGACATGGTGGCAAGGAAATTAATACAGAATTAATCTGTATCAACAGAAGCCTAGTATCCAGATTGTGAGAAGTAATGGTATTGCCGTATTCTTCTTTATTTGGACCCCACCTGGAATGTTGTGTCCAGTTCTGGGTAAAACAGTTTAAGAGGGATATTGATAAACTGGAGTAGGTCTAGAGGAGGGTGACTAGGTTGGAGAACATGACCTACAAGGACCAGTTGAAGGAGCTGGGAATGTTTGAAGAAGAGATGGTTACAAGGTGACAACTATCTATACATATCTGAGAAGCTATCACATGAAAGACAGAGCAGATGTATTCTCAGTTGCTCTTGTGGGTGGGACCAGAAGAAGTGCGTTTAAATTACAACTAGGAAGATTTTGATTAAGGCTGAAACTCTGACTCTGTGTACACTTTTTTGGGAGTAAGCCCCACTGAACACAATGGGACTTACTTCTGAGTAGACATGCATAGACTTGTGGAAGGACTTCCTGTTGGTACAAAGTGTTTGACAGTGGAACAGACTGTCTTGGAAGGTGGTAGACTCTCGAGGTCCCCAAAGCAAAGGCTGAATAGCTATCAGTTGGCAATGCAGGACAGCCTGCACTGGCATGGGTTAGACTTGATGATCTTGCATGTCCCTTCCAACTCTATGATTCTATGATCATATGTGCCTGACATCAAAAACGGGAGAGGGAGAGAGATATTGTTCCATTTTCTTACCACTAGAGCTGCAAGTTGTTTCATGGAAAAGGAATGGGAGAGTGAGACGGATGGATGGGATAGGAGTGGCAAGTATTTATACAGGATTGTAGGAGGAATCAGATTGGATCCGTTTGTTTTGCTCTGAAGGATATTTAACAGGGCCTGAAACAGATATGGAATTGGGTTGAAACACAACACACTATTTTCCAATTTTGGGGGGGGGGGAAGAGTTCATTTTGTGCAGATCAGTGCTTACTAGGAGGGTTTGCCCATCACATGATTGATTTTCCAAATCAATCTGAGGCTTAAAATAAAACAACCCCCTGGCAAAGCAAAGGAGATTTTTCCCATTGTTTTGTTTGGTAATCCTTGCCCAAAGGCAGCTCTCTTCAAGGAAGAGTATAAAAGCCAGAATGAGCTACAGGAAATGGATCCAAAGAAAAGTGAGATGTGTCACAGACATACAATAATATTTTAGACATGAAACTATTCGAATGTTATGCTTGTATTAACTTCTTCACTCCCAGAACTCATGTGGAAAGGGTTAGGGCAAGCAGCGAAGGGGCAAAGGCAAAGAACTGCTAGGGATCCCAGTACCCAGGTTTGAGCCAACTCATCTCACTCACACAAACACACACATTCAAAGAATACATTTTGAGCAGCATGGAGCACATGCAGAAAGGTAGCATCCTTGGAAGAGGGCAGCCTTGGGAAACAAACACAAAAGTCTCTCCATGGCAAGGGTTTGAGTTCCTTTGGGGGCATCTGAAAGCAGGAAGGAACTTTCTTTCTTGCCAGGAGAGGCTGGGATGAGTCACAAGGGCCTTAACAGCATTTAGGCAAAACAGTGCTGGTGGCTCTCTGCACTAAGACACAGGCTAGGAAGCAGATGAGACAGGTTTGAGCCCAGTCAAGGGATCTGCTCTTACTGTCCTTTTCCATGACTTGTCAGGAAAGTTTGGTCATGGCAGGGATCAATTAAGAGAGGGAAGTGGGTCTAGAACCCACATCAGTGGAAGTGGAAGTATACTGCAAAGGAAGAAGGACTCAACTAAGTCCAGGAGGGTTCCCGCCAGGCTAATCAGCCAAGTTAGAGAGGCTGTGAAGGGCAAGGAAGCTTCCTTCCCTAAATGGAAATCTTGCCCTAATGAGGAGAATAAAAAGGAACATAAACTGTGGCAAAATAAATGTAAGAAGGTGATATGGGAGGCCAAGCGAGACTATGAGGAAGGCATGGCCAGCAACATTAAGGGGAATAATAAAAGCTTCTTCAAATATGTTAGAAGCAGGAAACCCACCGGAGAAGCGGTTGGCCCTCTGGATGGTGAGGGAGGGAAAGAGGAGATAAAAGGAGACTTAGAGATGGCAGAGAAATTAAATGAGTTCTTTGCATCTGTCTTCACGGCAGAAGACCTCGGGCAGATACTGCTGCCCGAATGGCCCCTCCTGACTGAGGAATTGTCAGATAGAGGCTAAAAGAGAAGATGTTTCAGATCTCATTGATAAATTAAAGATCAATAAGTCACCAGGCCCTGATGGCATCCACTCAAAAGTTATTAAGGAATTGAAAAATGAAGTTGCTGATCTCTTGACTAAAATATGCAACTTGTCGCTCAAAACGGCCACGGTGCCAGAAGATTGGAGGATAGCAAATGTCACACCAATCTTTAAAAAGGGAAAGAGGGGGAACCCGGGATACTATAGGATGGTCAGCCTAACATCTATACTGGGTAAGATGGTGGAATGCCTCATCAAAGATAGAATCTCAAAACACATAGATGAACAAGCCTTGCTGAAGGAGAATCAGCATGGCTTATATAAGTGTAAGTCTTGCCTCACAAACCTTCTAGAATTCTTTGAAAAGGTCAATAGGCATGTGGATGCAGGAGAACCCGTGGACATTATATATCTGGACTTTCAGAAGGCGTTCGACATGGTCCCTCACCAAACGCTACTGAAAAAACTCCACAGTCAGGGCATTAGAGGGCAGGTTCCCTCCTGGTTTGAGACATGTTTGAAGACCAGGAAACAGAGAGTGGTTGTCAATGGGCAATTTTCACAATGGAGAGAGGTGAAAAGCGGTGTGCCCCAAGGATCTCTCCTGGGACTGGTGCTCTTCAACCTCTTCATAAATGACCTGGAGACAGGGGTGAGCAGTGAGGTAGCTAAGTTTGCAGACGACACCAAACTTTTCCAAGTGGTAAAGACCAGAAGTGATTGTGAGGAGCTCCAGAAGGATCTCTCCAGACTGGCAGAATGGGCAGCAAAATGGCAGATGCGCTTCAATGTCAGTAAGTGTAAAGTCATGCACATTGGGGCAAAAAATCAAAACTTTACATATAGGCGGATGGGTTCTGAGCTGTCTATGACAGATCAGGAGAGAGATCTTGGGGTGGTGGTGGACAGCTCAATGAAAGTGTTGACCCAATGTGCGGCGGCAAGTGAAGAAGGCCAGTTCAATGCTTGGGGTCATTAGAAAAGGTATTGAGAACAAAACAGCTAATATTATAATGCCGTTGCACAAATCGATGGTAAGGTCACACCTGGAGTATTGCGTCCAGTTCTGGTCATCACATCTCAAAAAGGTCATAGTGGAAATGGAAAAGGTGCAAAAGAGAGCGACTAAAATTATTACTAGGCTGGGGTACCTTCCTTATGAGGAAAGGCTACGGTGTTTGGGCCTCTTCAGCCTAGAAAGGAGACGCCTGAGGGGGGACATGATTGAGATGTATAAACTTATGCATGGGGAGGATAAAGTGGATAGTGAGATGCTCTTTACAATCTCACGTAACACCAGAACCAGGGGACATCCACTAAAATTGAGTATTGGGCGGGTTAGGACAGACAAAAGAAAATATTTCTTTACTCAGCGCATGGTCGGTTTGTGGAACTCCTTGCCACAGGATGTGGTGCTGGCGTCTAGCCTAGATGCCTTTAAAAGGGGATTGGACAAGTTTCTGGAGGAAAAATCCATTATGGGGTACAAGCCATGATGTGTATGTGCAACCTCCTGATTTTAGAAATGGGTTATGTCAGAATGCCAGATGCAAGGGAGGGCACCAGGATGAGGTCTCTTGTTATCTGGTGTGCTCCCTGGGGCATTTGGTGGGCCACTGTGAGATACAGGAAGCTGGACTAGATGGGCCTATGGCCTGATCCAGTGGGGCTGTTCTTATGTTCTTATCAGCCATTCCACATATCTGCTTGCTGGCTACTCAGCAGGAGACAGGAAAAGCTCCCTTCTAAACAAGGGAAGGTTTAAAACATGTCACAAGTGCATCAGGAGTGCCCTGAAGGATCAGACCGGTGTTCTACAGTAGCCAGCTCACATTTTGCTGCTTACAGTGGCCAACCAGAAGTCTCTCGAAAGTCCATAAGGAGGGCATGAAAGTAATGGCTCCCTCTCAGTGTTGCTTCCTAGCAACTGGTATACTGTGACATCTTCTTCAGTTCTTAGCTGGCGCTTGGAGAGCAGGTTGTCCTTTCAGCCAATAGGCTGCTGTAGATGCTGCTGGGATCCATGTATCATTTATGACACGCTTCCACTCTTTGTGATAATTAGCGATATTTCTTGCCTAATTGATGATCAAACTCTGGTTCCTTAGGTGTTCCTCAATGAGTTTGAACCAAGTTTTCTTTGGTGCTTCCTGTTGAATCCTCCAGTAGGGGGGTCACTCTCGCCAGAGGGGCTTGTGTAGTAGCCGACTGGTGTTCATTCTGCAGAAGTGGCAAAACCCATTTTTTGTTTTGCTCTTCGACTGATGGTAGATGATCACCCCTTATTCGAATTGTCTCGTTACTAGGGTGATCAAGAAGAAAGATACCCAGGATTTGCCTCAAGCACCTCATTTGAAGACCTCAAGCTTGTTCATGTCTGATTTGAGCAGAGTCAATGTTTCTGATACACACAGAAGAATTGGCAAGATCAGTGATCATACTGATCACATACTGTGACATACTGCCTTTTAACCTGGACATTCACTAATAGTTATTGATTGACCTGTTATGAATGATCTTTGAAAAAGAGGTGACACCATTTTTTTTTTCCTGGCAGGGCTTCTATATGCCTTGAATAGCTAACAGGGAGAAGATTAAAATCATCCCGGCATAGAAATCACAGGAATGAGCAATCATCATCATCATCATCATCATCATCATCATCATCACTTGCTATATATCTGCATGGTAATGGCATATAGACACACTGTCTGAAAAAACATCATGCTTACTCTACCTTAGAGTGCAATCCTAACCCACTTTCTAGCACTGTCATAAGGGCAATGCAGCTCCGAGGTTAGGGAACAAACATTCCCTTACTTTGAGGAGGCCTCTATGAGTGCCACCCAATTGCAGGATGCAGCACACGTTCCATTGGCACCGCTATGCCAGCGTTGGAAAGTTGGTTAGGATTTGGGCCTTAGTGAACCACTACTAGCATATTGGCCTATCTTATGCATGTTAAACACAGATGGAGTATAACCACAAAGGTCTTTTCTGTATTAATAATGTGTAATAGCCAAATCCTGAGCTGCCCAGGGCACCCAGGCTCAGCAGCACCGAGAAGGTGCCGAGCACAGGATTTGGCTCTAAGCTGTTAACTGAAACAAACCCGGTCTTTAGCAGTCCTGAAGGCAAAATTTCAACAGCGGATGTTTTCCCCAATAAAGACAACGGGGGGAGATTTACCAGTTGAATTTCTGCCTGCCACACATCTGTTCAATGCACAGAAGCCCCACAGAAAGAAAAGTTGGCAACACTATTAAAATTCCTAGTTGCCCATCTTGATTTCTAACACTGCAGAAATCTGATGGTGAAATATTCTTGTAGCTCAAATTACAAATATGAATGAACTGTTCTGAGTATTTTTCCCCTCCAAAACATTTTAGTTTACGTCTAGACTGAGGGCCCAATCCTAGTCAACTTTCCATCACCAGTGCAGCTGCAATGCAGCCCCAAGATAACGGAACAAATGTTCCTATACCTTGAAGAGGCCTCTGTTGTGGGATAAAGGGATTAAACTGGATTGGTTGACGGAACTACAAATTAAAACAAGATGGATGAAAGATAAAAAAGAAGGAATCTATCTAGAGGAGACAGAATTTGATAAAATATTTCTATCAAATGAGGAACATTATATTAAGAGAATGTATCAATATTTGTTAAGTATGGAAATGGAAGATGAATCGGTAAAAGAGGTGATGATTATATGGGCAAAGAATATTGGACACAACATAATAATGAATAATTGGGATCAGCTATGGAAAAGAAATATGAGGATAATTAAGGCAGCAACAATGAAAGAAAACATATATAAAATTTTTTATAGATGGTACCTATCTCCAGATAGGTTGGCAAAAATGTATCCCGGCACAAGTAACAAATGTTGGAAATGTAAAGAGGTGAAAGGATCTTTTTACCACATGTGGTGGCTGTGTCCTAAGGCAAAAGAGTTTTGGAAAAAAATTCATATAAATATTCAAGTTATTTTCAATTGTGTAATACCCTTACAACCAGAATTGTTTCTATTGAATATCTTCCCTGAAGGATATAACAATGATTTCAAACACACTTTGTTATACGTGACAAAGTATACATTGCAGCAAGATTGGTCTATGCCAGGTTATGGAAGAATTCAGAAATTCCTGGTGTAGGGATGTGGATTGAGAAACTATATGAGATTGTTGAAATGGACGTGTTGATGGAAAGATTGAGGGATGGCGAGATGGAGAGAATACAGAGATTGTGGAACCCATTATATGAATGGTTAGATAAACGATTATGAAATATTGATTGAAGAGATGACAATTATAGAAATAAGACAGTATTGGCTGCAGTTCTGTGATTCCCTAGTATTTTTCCCTCTGTATTACCCTGAATATATATATCTGTGATTTTCCCTGTACCCATGCCTTAAATCAAATAAAATATTTTAAAAAAAAAAAGAAAAAGAAAAAAAAAGAGGCCTCTGTGACTGTCTCCCTATCACAGGATGTAGTGCATGCCCCATTGGCACAGCTGCACTGGCACTGGAAAATAGGACAGAATTGGGCCCTGAGGCTGGTTCTTGCCATCATGAAAGCTGTGCAAGCTTTACATGCAGCACAATCATAAGTACAGTAGTTATAGTACGTGAAATTTTTGCCAAGTAATCAAGTGCAAATTATCACTTCGCCTTATCTCCGGGTCAATCAGTGGGCAGAGCCTTTCAACTCAGTTTCATTTCTCAAGGGCAGACAGGCGCCAAGTTTCTCAAGCAGCAGGCAGGCTCAGCTCCTTAGAAGCAATTTCTTAACCTTTTATTCTCCTTCCTTCTGCTGCAGCCTGGTTCTGCTTTGCAAATGCTTTCAAAGCAGGTCTGCTTTTTGAAACACCAGGATGGGAATCTTCCTTTCCATTGGAAGCAGGCTACAATTCAATGCACCCTTACTTAAGAATAACACCCATGGAAAGCAGTGGGTCTACTTCTGAGTGAAAAGGGTTGCAAATATATGCAGCTGCATCTCTCTGCTGTGAATTGAATTGCACACTCCCAGTTATGTGTTATGGGTTGTATGTTGTATGTAGAGCTTCTGGCTTAACACACCAGACACCTTAAAGGTGGATTTGATTCATGGTTCTCCTGCAGTGGTCTCCAACCTTTTTCACTTGCATATCCCTTGGCAGTCCATTTCCATAAATTGCACCCTTCATATTAGCAAAATGTTTGTAATTAATAATACAAGCCCTCATCTCCTCTGTATGAAAGCCCAGACTCCATGTATTTATCACAGTGTTTTCTCTTTTTAACTGTTTGAAGAACAGAAGACTCTGCCTTTGCACTGTTTTGCACCAGAAGTGTGCTGAGAAATTCTGGGTGACTGATCACTTTCCATATTATGTTTCAGCTTTTTTACTGTGCTGGTTTTCAATCACTGGTTTATACATGAATTGATGACCAAAAACTAGCTATTGGTGGGGTTTCACAGCCAACTAGCTACCTCCCTTCCTGCCTTGCTGGTCCTTGCAAGGCATTCTGGAGCATGACCTGCCTTTTTCTACCATTATTCCATTCTTTTTCAAGTACCCCTAAAGGACCTGTTGAGTGACCCTGGGAGTACATGAATACCAGGTTGGGAACCACTGTTTTACTGGTATGTTGTTTACAGTGCACTTACTCTGATAGTGCTTACAAAAAGGTGATGTAGACCAGAATTTAAAAAGAATAAAAATGTATCTTATGATCTTAAAAAGAATAAAAATGTATCTTATGATCTTTTACTATGTTTTTTTTTTAATTTTAATTTTATTTTATTTGAGTAAAGCTATGGGTACAGGAAGAACCAAATATACATAGGTTAAAGGTAATATAAAGGGAAAAACATTGGGAAGATCTTTTACTATGTTTTTAATGAATTAGAGACTACAGTTCTTAGATAACAGTGGTGGGTTATTTTTCAGGATCTGGCCTCGAGTAAAATCAGACAAAACTATAGTCAGACACCCCCCTAAGTTTAACCCCCGACTTATCTGAGGGTCATAGAAAATCCCATGAATGTTGACTCAAAACCTGCCCTTGACTTCTCTGTGGGATCGACTTATAGGCGAGTATCTGCAGTAGGTTTGCTAAGATTTAAGTCCTACTTGTCCATAGCATAAGTCCCTTGGATGTGTGTTTAGGATTCCTTGTTGTAGAAATGGGCTTCATAAATGGTGGAAAGACAGAATGAACACTTAATGGCTCGAGTACTATCCTATGTCCACGGATTACTTAATACTTAATGTTTTACACATGAGTCATTATATCTAGGCATCAATTCTTTACCTGTAAAACACAGAATATTAATGAATTATCTATCAGGTTCATCATGAAAATTAATGAGAGATGAATTACAAAAGCATCGTTAAAGTGCTATAGAAATGTTAATAATAGATCAGTGTCAAGGATTAATCCAGATATCTGCCCTCACTCTCTCCAATTATTTCCTTCTTATTAAAATCTGCTGTTAAGCAATTTTTTTCTGGTGAATTCAAAAGGGCAGTTTATTGTACTTAATTAACAGAATTAACAGCCCAATCCTTTTTGGACACTGGTACAACTACCACTGTTGCTAAGCCTGTCCAGCAAGGGGGAGGGAGGAAAAACCAGAGGCCAGGCAATGATACACTCATGCCAGTTACACTACCAGTAGCAATCACAGTGTAGCCCATCAACCATTAAGTGGCAGACCAACATTGGTCCAATGCCAGAACAATGTCTGGCCAATGTTCAAGGAACCAATTGCTGTAGTCACCCAGATCCAATACCAGCAACCAGAGAAGTGCTACCAGGGTGAACTAAGCAAGGGGCAGGTCAGGCGCATGGTCACTGCTGGGGTGACCCCTAACAACCCCTATGAATGAGCGGCACAGTGACAGTCACTCCACCAACCATGGGGACCTGCCCCTCAAACTGACACTGACATGCACACGCCATAGCACTCCCATCCCGATAGGAGCTTGCTGTAAGCAGCAAGCATACAGAAGTTGGGAACTCCTGGAAATCCCAGCATGCAGGGGTCTAGTCCCCTTATGCCACTCATGCAAACACACATGTCCATGAAATACTTGAAATACCTTTTGACCACAGCAGAAGTAGGGTGGAAATATAGCTCCCTTGGAGCAGGGCAGCCAGATGACACACACAAACCACTCCATAGCAAGAGTTTGAGTCCCTGTGAGGGAGTTCACCACCTAGAAGAACCCCTTTTGTCAGGGAAAGGACTGGGTTGAATCACATGGGGAACCTCAACAACACTCAGGGATGGCAGGGTGTAGGTAGCTTACTGAATAAAGATGGAAGCTGGGAGCTAGGCAAGATAGGTTTGAGCCCAACCAAAGGTTTGGCCTTACCCAGCAAAGCAGTGTCAGCTGAGTTCACACTGGTCACTGTAAGGAGGCTCTAGGTTCTCCTTGGGACTTGTATGGTGTCTTTACCTATGGAATAGCTGCCTGTGGGGGTTACGGAGAAATACAAAGAGAGTTAAAAGAACTCATCAAGGGCATCAGTTCTACCTGTCCTCTGGACTGAGATGCATACCACATGTTTGTGAGGGAGAGTAATAATAATAACAACAACAACAACAAGGTATTTATATACTGCCTTTCTGGCCATCAGATTACTCCTCTGACTTTATTCAAGGCAGTTTACATAGGCAGGCATTTCTAAATCCCTCAAGGGGATTTTTACAATCGTAGAGGTTCTCTCTTTCAAGAACCAACAACATTTCAGAATGGATCTTCCTGGTTTGGTCTCACTTCTGGCCTCCAGTTCTCCCACGCAGGCTGGCAAGCAGCTCCATTTCTCACATGGAGGGCAGCCAAGACACCTCTTGCTCACACCAACAGCAGGTGGAATCACTTAGCTCGGCTTGTCAGCTGCTTGTCAGCTGGTCTCACCATTTGGTGTCCTCAAACGGGCGACCTTCTGATGTTATCTTCAGGCTAACGGAGACTCTACCCTCTAGACCTGCCTCTACTCCTGCCAGAGTAGTTCACACCTGTGTTACTGTGTCACACAACAGGAACGCAGAGAATGTCACTGTTGTCAAAAGAAGGGATGGTTATGCAAGATGGTTTCTAGCAAAGACACATTTGATGATCCTGAGAGGTCCAAATGGAAGTGGGGGAGATAGAAACATGGGACAGTGATACAGTATCAATGTGCGGTAGCAGGGAATTCTCTTCCCTCCTTTGCTTACCTGTGCTGGGTCCCCTGATCTTGCTTTCCTTGGTGGTGGTGGTGGTGGGGGGTGAGGTATAGATTCCAGTTGGGTGCTTGTGACTTACTTCTGAGTAGATGTGCATAGGCTTGTGTAATAGATACATTTTTCTGCAGGAAGGATCTAAAATAAATATATTCCCAGACATCATCACAATTAAAAATGTACTTTGCACCAGTAGGTAAGTAGCCTTCTACTCTCTTTTTATACCAGTTTGGGGTCACATTTCCAACCAGAGTGAAAAGACGGATTTAATTGAAAAACCGCAGGCCACAGTTAATTATTTCTTATGTTCTGTAGGTACACAAAGAAATGCTGGCTCTATACATAGTTTCCTACACATGCATTTTTTCCTCCTTTGTTAAGAAGGAGGGGTGGAGAAACAACCTAGATTATACTCTGACATTTGTTATCATAATCAACATTAGAAAATGCAAAAAGCAAAAGACAACAAAAATCCAACAACCCCCACACATGTTATTGAGACATTAATACATTATTAATGGAGCAACCATCTTTTGTTCATTATACCCTGAGGGAAAATTACACTTCAGTATTTGCCAATGCAGATGCGTCTTAGAAAACAGTGCTATATTTATTAAAATCCACAGTAGAGTTCTAAATATTTTATAGCCTGTCATTTTTCATTTGTTATTTTTTTTTTTACCAGAATATTGAAATAGAGTCTTGAAATTGAATGCATGTCCTATTTCGCCTAGGAATGGCCCTGTTTTACCATGCTCTGGCTTGGTTTCTCATCCTGGAGCAGTGGAAAGTTCCAGGCAGTCTTGACAATGATCAGGTTCTGTGGTAGCATAGGGTCAGTCACATCAGACACTGGCCATAGACCCACACATATCAGCGGGAAACATAGCCAGGTTGCCCCCTGAAATTCTAGTACTGATTGCTATGGTAGCACCCTGTGCACTACCAGGGGATTGATGGGGGAGACCTTTGTGCTGGCATATCAGGTTCTTTTCCATTAATAGTCTCAAAGCAACATCGGCATCCTGAAATCGCCTATACTACCCCTCTCTGAACAGCAACCTTATTGTAGCCAAAGGAATCTGGACTATAAATATGCTGCCTTCAGCCCTCTTTTCCAAAAGTTTTTTCCTCCCAGGACTAAAATAACTGTTTTTCAGCACTCAACAAGGCAAATGGATGTGACTCCCTCCAGTATATTCCCAAGTGGTTTGAAACAAAGAACAGCCTAATGGTTCTTTAGAATGCGCTTTCAAGGACCTTGAGAAAAAGCCACTTTGTGTAGCTGAACAGTATTGCTAAAACAATATGCATTGTGTATTACTAGATTTGGAATGTTGGAATGTATGGGGCAAAATCAGATATTTGGTTGATATGTCCACAGCTCGTAGATTTGATAGGGAAACTGAATGTCTATGTTTTAAATAATTGCTTGAGAGAGAAATATTAGAGTTGCCATTCCTAGACTCTCTATGAACTGATTGAATTGATCACTGCATCACAAAATTGCTACAGAATGGAGATAAACTAAGAGCAAAGCAGAGATCATTACAACTCCTTGATGAGAAATGGTAGCGCAGTTTATCCGAATGATTGCTTCCTGCAATTCACTTACCCGTCTTTATGTCAGATTGCATCAAGGGTGATTAGATCAAATGATTACGAAGTTTAAAGGGGAATTGATAATTAATAACTTTAAAAAAACAACACTATAGCTCTCTCCCAGCTCACCACATTTCAAACAGCATGTTGAAGGAAAACCACGTATGCTTTTTAAGAAGGAAGAAAAAGGGTGAGAAATGCATTCAATATGTATCAGAAAATATGCATATGTATTAAAATATGTAAACATATGTGTATGACAGAATTAGAACATTAACTGAATTTTAGGTGCTTTCAGCAGTAACTCCAGCAGAGCTGAAGATGAGAATATGGGGGGGGGGGGGGAAGAGAACCATTAAATGTTCATTTGCCTTATCAATCTTAAGGTTCATATCACCTTATCAATCAGACAGATGTTTTGTGCTGATGAAATAAAAGGGTTAATGTGTTCAAAACTCTTAGGGCCAAACTGCACATGTAAGTACAGGCTTGGTTTTACTCATGAGCAGCAGTTGCATGTAGCTGTGCTCTGGATTGAGATTGCCATATGGAAGTAGGGATTATTTAACACTTTATCCCTGTCCTGTTTTATCACTGAAAACTGTTTTCCAGAAACAGCTGTATAACCTTGAAAGTGCCACTGAAGCAAATGGGGCTTTCACAGTTAAATAGCCACTTTGGAGTGGCAGTTTTCAGCAGAAAAAACAGAATGGAGATAAAGGATTAAATACCCCTACCTCTGCCCTGGGGTTCTGATTCAAATGATGACCCTGCCTAGTGGCTGCTACTCAAAAATAAACTCGAATCTCTAACTATACACCAATGCCTTTAGCAGATAGAGGCGTTAAAATAGACAGGGGGCTTTCTTTTGCACATGATGAAGCACATATTGTGCATATTTCATTTGGAAATTATTATCAAAGTACAAAAAATTGTGTGAAGCAGGGGAAAACGGAATCTCTTGTATTTTTTTTTAAACATGTGAGATATGCTCCTCATTAGAGAGATCAAGGAACACTATTATTAGTTAATCACTTTTGGATATACTCCGCATCATTGCATGAATAATGGTGAAATATATTCACTCATTGATTCACAAGCAGTTGCTGAGAAAGGCAGGATTATAATGATTTTGAGAGATGGAGGTGTTACCACAACTTTATTACACGTTGTTAAATTCTGATTGTTCCCTCACTAATCATATGTAGCTAAGTGGGAGAAGATACCCAATCTGGATAAATTATCTATGAAAAGGTGGCTCAACAGCAGTGTTTCTCAAACAATGGTACTCGTACCACCAGTGGTACTTGTGGTGTGTCTGGTGGTACCCGTGGGACCCCCAGACTCCCACCACCTGGCAGTGAGACCAGCAACATAGTGCAACAAACAGTGGTAGGGGGTTTGGCTCCAGCATGTGCTTTTTGAGTGTTCAACAATGCCCACCCTCCTGAGACTCTTACTGGTATTTATTGCGTCTGGTCTCCCAGTCCGGAAGTAACTCCCAGTTCAGATGATATCATCACCAGTTACTTCTGGTGCTACTTCCACTAGGTGGATCATGCAAAATAATATGGTGGGAGACAAACATAGAGAAACTCTGGTCTAGAGTTTGTGTTTTAGCAGTAGCATAGCTGGACGGGGCAAAACAGCAAGCACTGCAGGCACCACAATGTGCCGTGTAATCGGCTCCTCTCATTTGCTGTCGGAGCCGTTCTGGGCAGCAACATCAATGCGCAGGTGCTAGCCAAACCAAACAGTGTCTGCTGCACATTGCCTTCACTGTCCGCAATGGCTATGATGGCGAGTGGGAGGGGTTGCTTGCGCGGCACATTGCAACGCTTGCAGTGCTTACCGTTTTACCCCCTCTGCCTATGCTACTGTTACTGTTATTGTTACTGTTACTTTAGAGAAAACTGTTATCAAATTAAGTTGAAAGTATTACGTGCAGGATCCTCTCAATCATTTGACTGGATAGAGACCAGAGCCATGGTGAAAAGTGGAAACAGTTGACAAGCAGAACCTGGTCTTTTTTTTTAGTTTACACATATTGCTTCCAAAGTTCGCATTAACACCTCTGGGAATGGAAACGGACCCTGTGCTAAAGTTGGCGTTCTCTCTCTCTCTCTCTCTCTCTCTCTCTCTCTCAAACACACACACACACACACACAAAACAGTTTGAATCACCACCTCATCTGCAAATCAACATGGGGGTGGGCAATTTTAGCCTTTAGAACAGCAGAGACAAGTTGAAAGAGCAGAGAAAGCATTGAATGAATGACTTCTGGGTATAATTCCAGTGAGGCACATGCAGCACTGCTGCCATTTGCATTGCCCCTCCTTCTCAGCATACGAGGCAGAAGTGGGAAAATATAGGCAGGCAATTGACTTCCTGTTGGATCTGAGGGGCGTGGTGTGACTGTTACTGGGGCGGGCAGGCTTCGGGCAGCTGCCTGCGTCTCCTTGGGAAAAGGCCCAATCCTTACAATGGGGCTAGTCAAGTCTGTGCCCGCTGTTTTGCAGGTGCAGAGTTGAGAGGCCCTATGTTGAGCCAGAAGACCTGACACAGGGTTCTGGATTCAGTGGAGAAGAGCTCTTCCAGTCCGCCCCCTCTTGCCCTGCTCCCTCCCCCCTCCTTCACCCTGGTACACCTCCCCCCTGCCCCCCCAAACCTCTCCACTCGAAGCTCTTCCCTTGCTCCAGGAGGCATGTGGTGGACCTCTGGCTGGCACTGGCTCAGCATGGACTGCCGCTGAGCTGGCACCAGTGCCAGCGCTGAGTGTCATGGGTGTGCCTTATGGCACATTTGCGACACACAGCACCGGTGGAGGGCTGGCACTGAGAGTTCAGGATCAGGCCCTTAACCACCAGACAATATTTACCTGTAAATCAATCTGTTTCAGTGGCTATATGAACCCAATTAGTATGAATTTTTGTTTAAGAAAACCTGAAACACAAATGAAAAACTTGATTTAAATCAGTATCACTGACAATTTAGGAGAATTGCCATTATTAAGATTGCTTCTACATAAATCAAACCTGCCCAACTTGTGACCAAATACAGCCCAGCAGCCAAGTTTATGACTTGTAACCTGCTTTATTTCAGTGAATTTAAGCATGGTTACTTCTTTTTTGTATTGTAGCTAAGATGTTCATTGACAGGCTATATGGAGGATGAGCTACATTAGAGATAGGCAAGGAAAAAAATGTTTCATTATTCCATTTTCATTATTTAAAAGTTCATTTGTTTAGCTATTCATTCACATAATCACTGCTTCATTCCTTACTCATTTGTTACTATTTCATTCATTTTCATAGCTCTCTATTCATAGTCATATCCCATTGATTATAATGGGAAAGCCAACTTCTCTTCTACTGAGTCTCACTTGGGTGTTTTCCAACAAATTCAATTGACATTTTCAGGCATTTTAGTACCCCTCCAAGGGAGTCTTTCTTCCCATCTGTCTCAAATTTGGCAGGTCTGATCCCTTAGAGGGGTTCTTAAAAAGGGCATGTAGACGCAGCCTAAACATTTATTTATTGATTGTGGGTATTTATACCCCTCTTTTGGCTATAAAGATAAATAAAATGAAGGAGAGGAATAAAAAGCAACTTGGCAGCTTAAAAGCCTTCTGAAACAAAAACATCTTCATGCAGACATAGAAGATAAGCAAGGAGAGAATGGCTAATGTAATTTAAAAAAGAGTTTTTCTCAGTCATAGCAAATATCTGTTCTTCTTTAAGTGTTTTGTAGTAAATGCCCTCTCTTCAGTCCATCTAACATATTACCAATAAAGTCACTTTCTCCTATGGGTACTTGGTTTCCCTGTGAATCAAATTCAACATTCTCTCTCATGCACAGACCTCTCCTTGGGCTGAACATTGTAACATTTTAGCTTCCATCTCTGCTTGATTTGGAATCAATATTGAATGACTCCCAGTTCCCTTCAGGTCCCTAACATATTTCCTTTTCCTACAAGTATCTCTCTGTGTGTCTTTTTCTCTCATGCTGCCATAAAAATTGGGGACATAAGTTTTTCTTTCCATTCTTCCACATTTTTTTTTTAAACATAACTTCATACATGAGTGTAGCTGGTTCATTTTTCGCCACTTTCCAAAATGTTTAACTCTTATAGTGATCTGAAAACTCTACAGTCTCTATTTTGAAATAGCCAACAAACCAACAAACTGGCGATATTTGTAATGCAACATCATGAAGACAAAAAATAGCTGCCTATCCTAGGTCCTTGGGAAGAACTGGATAGGAGGATATAAACAAAATTCAGTCAAAAATAACATGACTGTGTGAAAATAATAATAATAATAATAATAATAATAATAATAATAATAATAATACACTGGAACATCTGTAAAAAATACAAGCTACCTGCAGCCAGAAACTGGTGGGACCACAAAATTGAAAAAGTCACTGAAAATAAAGATGCCAAAATATTAGGGAATTTTTGACTACAGACAGACAAACATCTATTGCGCAATACACCAGATATAATGGAAGTCAAGAAGAAAGAAAAACAAGTCAAAATCACTGATATAGCAATACCAGGGTACAGCAGAGTGAAAGAAAAAGAGCTGGAAAAAATAACAAAATATAAAGATTTAGAAGTAGAAATTGAAAGGCTGTGGCAGAAGAGGACCAAAGTGATCCCAGTGGTGATTGGTGCCTCCAGCGCTATTCCAAAACACCTTGAAGAACACCTCTGGGGCCACAGAAATTGCCATCCACCAACTACAAAAAGCAGCTTTAATGGGAACAGCTTACATCTTGCGACGATATTTATAACAGCAAAATAGGATAAAAACCAGGTATCCCAGGTGCTTGGGAAGGACTCGATGTCTGGATAAAGCAAACCAGTCAATAACATCTACCTGACTATGCGAAAATCTCATCATCATCATCATCATCAAACTGTTGATTAATTTTCTCGCTTCGTGTGCAAAGAAAATTTTGAATTCTTACAGAATCACATTGAGATAGTTGCTCTTCCTGTCTTAAATTCATGTCATATAAAGTAGCAGAAATGCTTTAAATTAATAAGAAATAAAGAGGCCTGCGGTGAGCATCACAATCAATTTGCATTTCCTCACCACTTTGCATAAGTGCAATCTTACCCATGCGTCCCAACACCAGAACTTGTACGCCAGCAGTGGAATGAACTTTACGGTGTTGAGAAATGCCTCCCAGCAATGCGTAAACCAGGCTACTACTGCTGATGGCAATTATGACCCCATACATGGCGATAATGTAAGCTGGGAGGAATGTAAGATAATGTAAGTTGGGAAGAATGGGGAGGGGCGTGAACAAGTTGTGGTGGAGCAGGAGTGGGCCAGGCTTATGATATAGGTGGGAGGGGTCAGATGCTGTCCCATCTGGAGTGAGCCAACCGCTCCCACTGTCTTCTCGGACTTGTGCCAGCTGAAGAACAGGCATCTCAGAAAAGGTCCAAGAAGGTCCAAGATTGGCAATCACGGGGCTTATGGAGGAGTAAGGGAAAATGACTCTCTTTGCTTTTCCAAGCCTTTTGATCAGCCCTTCCCCCCCAGCTCTTTTGGTGCAGCACTTGCTATGGGGGGAGGAATGTAGGACTGGGCTGGGACCCTTGCTGGATCAGGCAAGAGTCCATCTAGTCCAAAGTCCTGGATCTCACAGTGGCCCAGCAGAAGCCTCTGGGACCGCATATGACAACAAGATCTTTCCCTTTCTTTCCCTTTCTTCTTTCTCTTTCTTCCCACCTGTTGCCACTCCCTTGCATCTGGCATTCAAATGTAGATATCTCTAAAACCCAGAGGTTACATACAATCATCATGACTTGTAACCTGGGGTGGACTTTTCCTCCATAAATCTGTTTAATCTCCCTTTAAATCCATCCAGGTCAGGTGCCAATGCAACATCCTGTGGCAAGGATCCAAATGGTTTTCTGTCCTCAAAAGCCAATGCCTAAATGCTTTCAATGGCTAAAGAGCAACACAATGCCCAGGTATCTTTTTTAAAAAAAGGAACTTCATTTTTCCCCAGCTCTTTTGCTTCTATAATTGGCTAAAACAGGGTTCCAGCAATGCCAACATAACATGAGTGAGGAATGTACCCTTTTGGAAATTTCTTCGGTTCTGTAGTTCACAAAAAAGCCGAGGAGGATAAAGCTCGCAGCTTGCCAAGGACTGCCTGAATGAACTGGAATGATTAGCCATGTCAAGGATCACCATCTTTCAGTGAAACCAGCTTCAGTTTGCTTGCCAAGTTGCCACGGGGCAACTTTTCAAAAGGGCACCAAAGCAGCCATTTCCCATTTAGGAATCAAAATGGAGAGGGGAGTTTTCCAAAGCATTTAACAAGAAGCACTTCTCATTACTGTGTGGATGAGCTTTTGGAAACTCAACACTCCTGAAAACATGGCCTAGAATTTTGTATATTTCTCAAAGGCAAGCAGTTGTGTTTTTTTTTAAATGTTACTGAAAAACAGGCCTCCTCCCCTGCTGAATCCCAATCAAACACAACAGCAAATCGGTTTATAACCCCGTAACCTCCCAAGCCTCTCCTCAGATACAATTACAGTAGCTGGAGCCTGATAAAGATAGATTACTGCCATGTGTTCAAACTTCAAAGTGCTTAGGACTATCTAAGTGGTACCACAAGCTCCCTGGGTGAATCGCTGAATGGGCTGAATTATTCACAAAGGACAACTGCCTGATCCGAAGCATATTTCCTGATAGGATATTGGTTATTGCTCTGCCATGGATGCCACAAAGCCCAGACAAACAAATGAACAAAAGATCCTCTCCCGAACGATGTCTCACTATCTCAATCACCTCCCTGAAAACGTTTCATCTGAAAATTGATCTGCATCAATTTCAAATGTTTGTTTGAAGGAAAAATGGGGGGGGGAGAGTCTTATTCAGTGAAAATGATGGAGTTTCTTGCACCAATATGAAAACCTTTGTACAAACATAAATTTGTGTGTATAAATTGTACAGTTTATAATCTGACAGTTTTCTCTCTGCTGCAAAGAAGCATCACAGTATTATAAAGTATAGTAAAGGAGGGGGGAATTTCTGTATCCTATGTGGAGCTGGTTCATCTCCATCCCAGTCCAGAACAACTATATAACTTCTGCATTGGAGCTGGAGAGGACCGCTGCATATTATCAACCACCAGCATGAGGCTGTGTGCATGTCCGTGCATTTGAAACTGTCCTTGCTCCATACCACCCCTCTGTTGAATTTGAACCCAAAAGAGAAGAGGCTGTATTCTGTTGAATTTCTGTTCTGTTTTAGTTTCATGCTTCTGTGTGGGCACTTATGCCCCAGTTGTTTCTCCCAAGATTACTGCCAATGCAGCAATGCCATGTAGGCAAGTGCTGCATCCAGTGAAGGGGGGCCAACAGGAGACCTCCTTGAAGTAAGGGAAGTCCCCTTTGGCCCTATGGGTCTACTCAGATATGCACCACCTCTTTGGTTAGTGCAAAATCAAGCAGACTCAAGGAGACATGGCAAGCCTGGGTAGGGGGCATAGGATCTCAGTGGCACCATTGCCACCAATATCTGTCCCTGCCCTCCCCAACATCCTTCCTGTCATGTTCCTCCCTCTCCACCGCTTTCTTCCTGTGCCAACTTACCAGCACTTTGGAATCCAGGGGACCTGCTGCTGTGCAGCTGGCGCTGCTTGCCGTTTGCAGCAACAGCTCAGCAGCGTGACACAGCACACCACATTTTGCGGTGCCACAAATGACACTGTGTTGCTGGAACACAAGTTCTGCCAGTGCACTAGGGAGACTGCTGCCCCATCCAGGACAGGTTGATACCTCATTGCCAGCCCAGTAGGTCTCCTAATCAGGATAACTTCTGCTTGTCCAGATTTAACTTCAGCATGTTAGCCCTCATCCAGCCCATTCAGTGGTTGAGAACTTCCATCGTCTCTCCAATTGGAGATGGTAGAGATAGTTAAAGTTGGGTGTCATCCTCGCATTGAAGATGGAAGAGCGAGAGCATTTGTATAGATCCTGAATACAGAAAACGGTATAAATATTGGCCTACACCAGTAGGAGAAGCTGCAATCTGTTAAGAGTTTGTTGGTTGCTTCTTTCCTTACATCTGATCCATCTCCTCTTTGGCTTCTTTTTCCTTCTGGTTGTTTTCTGCCTCTGTAGCAATGGCTGCAGTTATCTCTCTCTCTGTGTGTTCCAAAGTCCTAAACAAAAGTCATTTTGCTTTATAAGATGCTGGTTAATTCCTTCAGCTTTCCTAACAGGTGACACCTTACACAAAACTCCAGGCTGACCTCTTCCAGTTAAATGGCCTGCAAGACAAAACAGAACACCGCATGACACTGTGAGCCAAAGGTCATTGTGTCGAGCAGAGTCATTGTCCCCTGTGCTACCTCCTGAGACAACACTTCCAGAAAGGACCAGATGCCATGATCAATGGCCACTGAAGGGTCCAGCAGATGTGCACTTCCCCTGTCCAGTTCTCCATGCACATCCATCACTAGAGTAGCCAAGGCAGTTTCAGTGGAACCATCTGGAAGGCAAACGGGAAAAGCTGCAGATAATCCTCTGCCTCCTCCAGGGATAGGGTTTCCAAAGTATCCTGCCCCAAATTGGTCAGCTATCAAGATTGTGACTTACTCAATATATGGCCAACAGTCAGAAGTAGCTACCCATTTATCATGTTCAAACAGACTTGGAGTTTCTCCTCAGGAGACCTATTTTACTTACCCAAACAGAAGAGGAATCCTGAGACCATCACCCCCAGTGCACAGTCAGCAACTATAGGCTGGTCCTGTCATTTGTTTCCACCACTCTGTCGGTGTGCGTGTGAGAGAGAGCTGAATATTTGGTTTGTTTGGATCTGCTATCACTTTTTTTTGTATTGTATTGGCAACCTTCAGTCTTGAAAGACTATGGTATCATGCTCTGAAAGGTGGTTCTGGCACAGCATCTAGTGTGGCTGAAAAGGCCAATCCGGGAGTGACAATCCCTTCCACACCGGGAGCAAGTGCAGTCTGTCCCTGGTCTGTCTCCCTGGCTATGGGCCTTCCTTCTTTGCCTCTTAGCCTCAGACTGTTGGCCAAGTGTCTCTTCAAACTGGGAAAGGCCATGCTGCACAGCCTGCCTCCAAGTGGGCCGCTCAGAGGCCAGGGTTTCCCACTTGTTGAGGTCCATCCCTAAGGCCTTCAGATCCCTCTTGCAGATGTCCTTGTATCGCAGCTGTGGTCTACCTATCACTATTGCACCATTCAAATCTGATCCATTCACTGCTGCTGCTGGCTAGCCAACCATTAAAACAGACCCTGCTCCTCTAGTGACTGGAGTACCTGCTGTTTCCACAGCTGTTTTTTACTAAGATTCAATGCTGTCAGACCATACGACTTCCAACTGCCTTCTCTGCAATTGTGAAATCTGCCTGGGAGAGGAGACTGTGTGTGAATTTTTTGGGGGAGGTCAAAATATACATTGGCAAGCCTTACTATTCATTCATCTGCTGTATTAGCTGGATTGTCCCCTGCTAACTGGGCAAGGAGGCATCTTTGAAAGTGGTGTCCTCTTATATTTAGCAGGAGGAGAGCAACTGCCCTTTTCACCTCAGCAATGTGTCTTCTCCAGCATCTGTTGCTGGTGTCTCTTCTAAATCTCTTTTTTAGACTGTGAGCCCTTCAGGAACAAGGACGGATTCCTTGATTAATTTTGCTACATAAACCACTTTGTGAACTACTTCTGATTGAAAACCAGTGCATAAATATATTTTAGTAACAACCCCAAACTGCAGAACATAACCCATCCAACATACTATCTCTCTCATACCTGGCCTCTGAGACAGGGCAAGGCACTCTACTCTGCTCCCACCCATCTAGCTGAATTCCTTTAGGACCATGCTGACTGGTAGCATGGAGAAACCATCTGCTTCCCCATGTTCACAGTCGAAGCCCCTGGCACGGTCTTCTTATGTGCTGTTCAGCTGTGATGTTGAGTCATGCTGGCCACATCCCTGACTCAGCATACTAGCGTAGTTTTCTACATTGGGATCAGCCTAAAACCAACAGTGCTGGGTAGGTGCCTTGTTGGTGTGGAGCATGCACCTCCAGTGGTTCTGCAACTGCAGTGTAAAGATCATCAGGGAAATGACATGCATGCACTGGATGTGAAGCTAATGCTTTCCATAGTATCCCCAGTTAATACAGATGAAGATCTTTCCACCATGTGATATAAATAGAAATGTTCACTGTCAAACTTCATTGAGAGCCACTGTGCCTCACTTTTTTGCATGCACCTTTTTTGGTTGAGAATCTTTGAGTTAGGGCATTGAGGCATTTTCCACTTTGGTCCAATTTTGGCAAACTTTCTGTGGACTCAAGCTGGCAGTGCAGCATGCGTTCCCCAGCTGGAGACCGCTGTAAAGCAGTCATAAAGCACCTCCTGGCAGTGTGCTGAGTCATGCGCCACCAGGACATTGGTGGTAAAGCCAGAGCCTTCCCATCAATGTCATCAGCACTCCTGCCACCTGTCAAAGCAGGTAAGACAATGGGAGAGAGGGGAGGGGGTCTAGGAGGAGGATGCGACAGGGCAGGGGGCACGACAGAAAGACTGTGAAAGGGGATAGATCCAGCATTGATGAGACATGCTGGATCCCATCTCTCCCATTTTCGCTACCTCCCTGCCCCCTTTCTCTCCTCATACTTGCACTAGCAAAATTCTAGCATAGGTATGAGGAAATCCATTATGGATTCTGAAGCTTATAAGGATTAAATCCCCTTTCCCTACTGAATCCTCCCAGTCTCTCCCTCCCCCATTGTTTTTGGTGTGGCTGCACCAGGGTGTGTGTGCGAGGATAGAATTGGGCTCTTTGTGTTTGAAATCATCTATACAGAATCTATTTCTCTCAAGTTCTGTCACAATAGAAAAGTATAGGTGTCCTTCCCCTGTAGAGCTAGCACTGCACATTATGTATTTGTAAGGTGTTTACTGCTGTGGTCTCAAAGATAAATGTGTACTCATCAGACAACCATATCTATATAACAGCAGTGCCTTCTGATTATACAAACACTGTATTTCTCTGATGGGGAAGAGTAACACTGTCTTTTGAAACCTGTATTCTCATAGATAAATAGTAATTTACAACGCTTAGGGAGGTTGCTCCTGTTTCTTCCTTACACAATAAAACTACATCCAGGTTTTTCAGAAATTCCCTAAAGCTAAAGCATCCCAGGCAAACAAATCATGCATCAGTGAGATGGCAGTATATACATTCAGTAACATATTGCTATTCAAACAGTGGGCTATATATTTGTTTGGTTCCAGTGGTAAGGCAGGCATGAATACTGATTGCACTCTATTGTTTAACCCTGATTCATATTGTGAAGCACTGTCAACTTCCTGAAGCACAGAGAACTTCCAAGGGCTTAGGGTCTTTTCTCTGCAAGAGTGGATGGGACCTGAAATTCCACTGCAGCCCCAGTGGGAAAAAGGATTATCCTGGAATTCCTGGAATCCTGGAATATCATAAACCAGTAGTTTCCAAATTTTTTAGCATCAGGACCCTCCTAAAAAAAAAAAAAAATGTTTCACTTGACCAGCTACTTAAGCCTCTATGGCTATAATGGTGTTTGGGCAGCTATGCTCCCCTCAACTAGCAGGTTGTTTAATGCTTAATGCACACAGTCTAATCTTCCCTGTCAGTTTCACAACCCAACAAAAATTGTGTTGTGACCCACTGGTGGGCAATGAACCTGCAGTTTGGGAGCCACTGCTATAAGCTCCTTTCCCAAACCCAAAGTAAGTGTTTGAGCATGCCTTGGGGTTGGAGGGGCTCGAAGTGGCAACTCGTGGGTCAGGGCAAAAACAGCCCTGATTTGCTGATGAGCATTTGCTCATCACTATGTTTGCCAACACCTGCTCATAAGAAATCGATCATGGGGGCTTGATATTTTGAGCCCCAAATCAATTTCTCACAACATCTCTACTCATTTCCAGCAGATAATTCAGGAAATTTCAGATAGAACAGCCACGGTTCTGTCACCTTCTAATACAGCTAAAGTTCCACCCTTCACTATTGAAACGACTTTGTTGATATTCTTTTTTAGAAATTAGCAGTGCTTGCAACTGGATGTTTAGATTTGAAACCACAAAAAGTAATTCAAATGCCATTTCCATCCTCCTACAAGCCCCCCACATTTAAATAATTTTAATCAATCCATTAAGGATAACGTCCAGGAATGCTGGGAAATCTAATGAGAGCAAAAGTGGGCAAAGCTGGGAGCTGCACACAAGCTTTGTAGCAGAGCAAGAGTATGGGGTACCAAGCACCTGCTCGATTGTAATGTCACTTGTGACATATGCTCACAGTATCCACAGGAGCATTCAGAACAAAGCAGCATGTAGAAGAAGTCCAAGAAACTCTTTTCCCTTTATAGTTAGACCAGGCTTAGGAAGATGTTAAGAAATACTTTTCTCATACTGCGATTTCTTGAAGAGCTAAGATTGGCTTCAGCCCACCCACTTGTTTTTGCAGTCAAGCAAGAATGATGCCAAGGGGTTGTAATAATGGTTGCTCCCCATCTGCTAATATACACTCCAAAGTATCTAACTTCAGGCAGAAGATAAATAATAATAATTTCTATATCCCTCTACTCTCCATCCGGCCGCATGCAAATTGTTTTGCATAAAAATTTTATAATGCAATATTAAAGCCACATTACAATTATGGAGGTGTAAAACTGCTAATAGGACTCTCATCCTGAAATTTATGTCCTAAGTGAAAAGATTTACCAGAAAATTCACCTGCCATTTTGGATAGTCAGTGTCTTATATACTATAAATATATGCAGAAAAATGAAGTGTGTGAATGTACGCACAAACACATACACACTATGAATAAAGAATTCAAGAATTCTGCAATATTTATACAGGAAAAGAAATAATTGCAAATTCATACAGTAAAGTGCATGAGTCCTAGCAATGATTAATTCTGTTCATAACTTGCAGGTTATGAATCCAGTTATGCAGGCTATGAATCCAGATTTATGAATCCAGTTCATAAACCACAAGACAATAATGCTGCAAAACAAGTTCAACATCCACCATTTTTTGTAGGCATATAAACAATGTCCATTGTGTAATATCCATTCAATCTGCTCAGTGCTGCCCCCCACTTCACTGCAAGACTGAAGGTGGGGTGTTCTTTGCATTGCCCCACCACTGCATGAGGCAAGAAGGGAAACTTGCACTCAATTGGGTTCCTGAGGTCAGCTGGGGCAAGGGGCTGAGACAACAAGTATACAAAGAGACTGGTCCAGGCATTCTTCATCTGCGAATTTGATGACACAATCTATCCACTCACAGGACAGTTTGAAATCAACTGGTTGCCTTTTGAGGCCAAGTAGGAATGTTTTGCTTCTTGCCTTTTCTTTTCAGCAGTGTCTTTTCTAGTGGCTGTCTGCTGGTGTTGCATCTTTTTAGATTGTGAGCCCTTTTGGGACAGGGAGCCATTAGATTTATGATTTTCTCTGTAAACCGCTTTGTGAACTTTTTGTTGAAAAGCGGTATATAAATACTGTTGTTGTTGTTGTTGTTGTTGCCTGATTGGGGGAACCAGGTGAGAGGGATGGTCCTATGCTCCGTGTCGGGCTGAAAAGCCTGACACGGAGCTCCTCCATGTAGCTGGCACAGACTAGCCAGTGCACTGGAGGAGAGCCATTGTGGCATCTGCACTCTTACATGGGGGAAGGGGGCAAAAGTCCCCTTCCCTCAAGAAGGCATCTGGTGGCCTCAGAGGTACTGCTGGATACTGTGGTAGTTTTGGCACTGCTGTACTCGGTGGAGCTGCTGGCTTCAGGATTGGGCTGTAAGTTCCCAAACCTAAAGCCTAAAGCTTGGAGAAGATCCAGAGATGGATGCTTAGTTGCACATAAACCCTACGGTCCTGGCCTGAATTAATCCTTCCAACTGAGTCCAGTTGCAAAGAAGTACCAGTGTCCATTGTACTTCAGGATGTCAAAGCTACACCTTTCTGAATCCTTTGGGGCAAAATACATTTTCAGTTATTGGAACTGCACAATAAATTGATTGTACTTTCATATACAGGTATAGCAGTATTGGCAACCTTCAGTCTCGAAAGACTATGGTATCGCGCTCTGAAAGGTGGTTCTGGCACAGCGTCTAGTGTGGCTGAAAAGGCCAATCCAGAAGTGACAATCCCTTCCACACCGGGAGCAAGTGCAGTCTGTCCCTGGTCTGTCTCCCTGGCTATGGGCCTTCCTTATTTGCCTCTTAGCCTTGAACTGTTGGCAAAGTGTCTCTTCAAACTGGGAAAGGCCATGCTGCACAGCCTGCCTCCAAGCAGGCCGCTCAGAGGCCAGGGTTTCCCACTTGTTGAGGTCCATCCCTAAGGCCTTCAGATCCCTCTTGCAGATGTCCTTGTATCGCAGTTGTGGTCTACCTGTAGGGCGCTTTCCTTGCACCAGTTCTCCATAGAGGAGATCCTTTGGGATCCGGCCATCATCCATTCTCACAACATGACCGAGCCAAAGCAGGCGTCTCTGTTTCAGCAGTGCATACATGCTAGGGATTCCAGCACGTTCCAGGACTGTGTTGTTTGGAACTTTGTCCTGCCAGGTGATGCCGAGGATGCGTCGGAGGCAGCGCATGTGGAAAGCGCTAAGTTTCCTCTCCTGTTGTGAGCGAAGAGTCCATGACTCGCTGCAGTACAGAAGTGTACTCAGGACGCAAGCTCTGTAGACCTGAATCTTGGTATGTTCCGTCAGCTTCTTGTTGGACCAGACTCTCTTTGTGAGTCTGGAAAACGTGGTAGCTGCTTTACCATGCGCTTGTTTAGCTCGGTATCGAGAGAAAGAGTGTCGGAGATCGTTGAGCCAAGGTACACAAAGTCATGGACAACCTCCAGTTCATGCGCAGAGATTGTAATGCAGGGAGGTGAGTCCACATCCTGAACCATGACCTGTGTTTTCTTCAGGCTGATTGTCAGTCCAAAATCTTGGCAGGCCTTGCTAAAACGATCCATGAGCTGCTGGAGATCTTTGGCAGAGTGGGTAGTGACAGCTGCATCGTCGGCAAAGAGGAAGTCACGAAGACATTTCAGCTGGACTTTGGACTTTGCTCTCAGTCTGGAGAGGTTGAAGAGCTTTCCGTCTGATCTGGTCCGGAGATAGATGCCTTCTGTTGCAGTTCCAAAGGCCTGCTTCAGCAGGACAGCGAAGAAAATCCCAAACAAGGTTGGCGCAAGAACACAGCCCTGCTTCACTCCGCTTCGGATATACAGGTATAACCTACGTAATTATCCACAAACCACAAACTGTGGGTTTATCTCAACGTGATTAGAAGGGCCCTTTAAATTAAAGAAAAAAGTCATTTAACAATAGCCTTCTCATTAATGCGAGGGAGGGCAACCAGCTAACAAGCCATCAGTCAGACTGTCTTCCGGCAATTAGAACACACTGGCCCTTATATAATATATATATTATATAATATGATTATATAATGTGTGTGCATGCATGTGTGTGAATGATATACATTTGCATTTGATATACTTTTGTAAATTAAATAAAGAAATAAATAGTGGAACCTCTAATTTTGATCCAAGTTTACTCCCTGAGGAGATAAATGAGTTCCTCATGCTTTGAGGCCCACACATCTCATGCATTGCACTCACATATTGGCCTTTGAACTGAGATGAGGTGTCAAGTTGGTTTTTGTGAAAATCATTAGATCAAAAACAACTCAGATAATTATTTTCCATTGAGTTTCTCAGCTTTCAGATACTAAGAAATTTCTGGTGCTTCTTGTCGAGGCAATGCTTTTAATTATATAGTGGATTGATCTGAATAAATGAATGAATCTGGGGATGAATGTTTTAGTTTTAATCTGTACACCATCAGAACATGCAAAGAAATAATATTAATCTTTTGAAGGAACAAACAAACAATTAATTTTCTATTGTTATATTGTATTTTCTGTGTATATATATAGAAGCCACATTGGGCATCTGCTTCAGCAGAGGAAAGGCGGGGTAGAAATCTTTTAAATAAATAAATAAAATATTTATTGTCCCCTCTTATGCTACACACCGTTTAATGCTTATGTCATTACCCTTCTTTCCTTCCTCCCAGTTCATTCAATTTTTACTTCTGGAAAATAATCCAAATTATTTGAAAAATGCCCATTTTGAAAACATGCAAGCTAGTCAATCATGCAAATTAAAGACATTTGGGTAATGTATTCTTAGCTCAGTGTCTGAGTTTTCTTAGCACCAAATGTAGATTTTCTTTTTTGTGCAAGATAATCAAATCACATGATGCATTTCTGATCCAAAACTTTGGAAATGAATGAAAGCCCTCTCCATGAATTTCTGTGGCCTATACTAGCAGCTACTTTTTTTTCCTCACTGTTCCCAGCAGAAAATCTGCACTGACAGCAGTTGTTTTTTTATGGTATCAATCACTGGACAACAAAGTCCTCTTAGCAGCAAGGGGCAAATCACACAATATGATCTCAGACACAGGCCACACAACCAAGTCCTACAACTAGATAAATATAAAACATGTTGTACAAAGGGGTTTCATATATTTCATTGTCTCCATGACAACCATATGTGAAGGTAATCCTGCATCTGGAATGTTATTAAAGAGCCGATACAGACAGTCACACAGTATGCAAAGAGGTCAAAACTGATAATCCTGTTAAACTCTAGTTACCCCTGAGTGACTTGTATGCCTCTATGCCAATAAAGGTTGCTGAATTGATTGACTTGTATACCTGATGAACCAAAGTTGGAATTCTGAGGATTGCTCCAAAGTGGGGGGGACGGGATGGGACTGAGATCTGGGTGATTTTTTTTGTCTGAGATACAGCAAGCAAGATGGTTGAAAACTCAGGTGTGGCTGTTCTTACCTGTCGGAACACTGGCCTTGAAGAAGATCTCCCAAAGATGCACTTAAGAATGTCAATGTCCAGGAAATGAATCACAATACTGAACTGGTTCCAAAAATTAGAGGATCTGGGCTTGAACAGAATGCATGTGTTTTGGGGTAAAGTAAGCTCTAAAGGGTTTGTCATATGGTTGCGGGAATGAAAAATGTTGGCTTTCTTTTTTCATTATCTAACTTTGAGGGGCAAGAAAATCCTGATCAGGGAAAAAGATACAAAAGATCAAGAGAGACAGCATCTAGATAAGGATCAGTAGGAGAAGGGTGATGCTGACCCTAGAAACATCTCTTTTGCTGAAGCATCACCTTGAATATTCCTTCCTTCCTTCCTTCCTTCCTTCCTTCCTTCCTTCCTTCCTTCCTTCCTTCCCATTTCTTTCTCATGTCATTTTTTTGCTTCTATCTCTACATTTATTCAGGCACCTTTTCCTCTTTCTTAATCAATAAGTTCTCTTCGCTTGAAGGCTTCCCTCCAGACAGAATACATTTATAGCTATAGCCTGGTATGCCATACATCACGGGATGATTCCTGCATATTCCCAGGTATTTATGACCTTGCCTGAAACTTAGAGCTTTGTAAATATGAGGAGGGAGTGGAAGAAGTCAGGGCAGAGTTTGTTGGAATATTTAACAACTTGCTTTTAAAAACAACTGTATTTGCTGCTAAGAAGTGCTTTGGAATGTCATCTAATCAAATGCATTGTGGGTTCATCTCTCCACTCTTCATGCGTGCATGATCCGTTTTATTTTTCAAGCCATTTTCTCAGCTTCAGAAATTCATTCAGTTATGTTATCGCTCTGTTGCTATCACCTTGCAAGCTCTTGCTTGAGTACTGGGATTTGCTCCAATGAACTGCTGCTGGTTCATTTCAGTTACGCTATTGTGTCAATACTCATTGAGCATCTGCAAATTATGCTGGTTATGCAAATAACCCCTTGGCGTAATTAAAGAAACTTATTCCCAGGAATCACAATCATCAGCCCTGCACTCAGCCTCTACATGATGGGAAGTATGGGAAGTCACGCCTGCATATGGGTTGAAGCAAATGCACACATGCATATACATAGCTGCGCTTTGAACACATAATCCGTATTCTTCCTTTTCCAACAGTACAGACTGTGGTCCAGCTTCTTGGATGTATATGTGCATAAGGCACCTTCAACACAAGTAGGTGAGGTGAGGTGAGAGGGCAGGACAAGTACACACAATTCTGCACACACACACACCCCCAATTGCCACCATACTCCAAAATTGCTCCAGGGTAGAATCTAAAGTGAAATACAAAACCAATTTAATATAATAATAATATACAGTATTTATATACCGCCTTTCTTGGTCTTTATTCAAGACTTTATTCAAGGCGGTTTACACAGGCAGGCTGATTAAATCCACGCAGGGATTTTTACAAATTGAAAGAAGGTTCTCTCTTTCAAGAACCACCACATTCAAGATGTTACACTCCGATCTGGTTTAACATTCTGGCCTCCATCCTCCCACGCTCTGAGCAGATGGAACAGCTCAGCTGCAGCTTGCCAGCTGCTTCAAGGTCGCACGGTGCCGGTGGCCTCGAACTGCCGACCTTGTGGATGTTAATCTTCAGGCAAATGGAGGCTCTACCCTTTAGACCAGACCTCCTGCCCAAGGAGCCAATGACCTGCCCAATGACCTCCCCTGGTCATTCTTCCACAAGAAGTGAAATTTAAAGGGTGAATTGCTTCACAATTTGGAATGACTGGAACACTTATAATGAGAAGATAAGAGGGGCTGATGGAGATATAATGTATATATGGGTGGAAATTTAGATTATTAAGATACAAAGCTGTAAGCAATTAGAATATTAGACTTCGCCCATGCTACACTATTAGAGGTTTTCTTTTTCCTGTACTTTTTATGTATTTTCAATGTCGTTTGTTTTTCTTCTTATTTTATTGTGTGTTCTTTTCCTTTTTTTTCTTTTATTATAAAAAAATAAAACACTAAAAAAATTGGAATGATCAGGGCTGGATGATGCTAGATGTGCTCTGAATGAGGGCCCTGGACAGGCTCCCCTACTTAACAAAAGTCAGTTCTATTCCCTATCATGAGTGCATTTAACATTCCCAGCAATTCAGAATACGGAATCTGTTTCCTTTTCACATGGTAGATAAGGCATTGCGAAATTTCAGACAATGGAGAAAATACTTGTAAGAGATGGACAGAGAGTTTGGCAAGTGGAAGTCTGCTCAACATTAGTGGTGTATCCAGGGGGTGATGAGTGGGGACATCTGACCTAGGCATCAGCTGAGGAGGGAAGCTGACCAGTAGCATATGAAGTGGAGCAACTGGGGTGGTGTGCTCCCCTATACGACACTCTGGGGGTTTTTCAGGTTACCTGTGGTAGATGGGACTCGTCAGCCTGGGAAGGCAATCTCATCTGAGAGAAGGAAAACTCTGATCCCAAACCTCCACTGCCTTGTGGCTACATCCAGTTATGGAAGAGGCTTCAGGAGTCAACCTCAAGGCAAAATCCAGAGCCGGAGTCCCTGAGGCAGTTCATGGGTGAACACAGTCACGTTCTGGCAACTCCTGCGACGCCGCTGGAACCAACTGTATTGGCCTCTGCCTTTCCATTGGACCATTTCAGCGACGTGGAGAGGGGGGATTTGCTGCATGGGTAACAGCCTATCCTCCATACCTACTTTACCCAGGCTTCGTGCACTGGAGAGGACACTCTGTTCCAGAACCACCATTCAGAGCGTGACACCATAGTCTTCCGAGACTGAAGGATGCCAACATGTGGGGGGGGGGGTGGCAGCATTCATTGCTTAAAGCAGTGATCACTGCGAAGTTGGGCCCACCTTCCCTCACCTCTGGCTCCAAAATGGAGTCATCCAGTGTGTGTGTGGGGGGGGTGTAGTGCGAGGACACTGGGGTAACACAGTGACACGGGGGTGATGTTGCCGCATCACTGTGTCAGCCTGCCTTGGATGACATTATGCTTTGGGATGCAGCTGCTTGACCTGAAAAGGAATTGGGGCCCTTCAAGTTTTAAAATCTAACATCTAATCTCCGAACCCTTATAAGATTTCATAGAATGTGAGATTTCAAAGAATGTTTGCGGACGCTAAGTGCTAAATGTCCTGGGCCTCAAGGGGAAAGAGCTTACCTTGGAGGTCAGGGTGGGGCTGTGTCAGTTCCTGGTCTGCTGAATACTGACTGGCTAACATTAAAGAAAGTGCACTGGGCAAGGAGAACATACTGTTAGCAACACTCTTTCCCAGCACACTCTGTTTAATGTTGCCTGGTCACAAGGGGAAGTCCCCTCCTGGCTGGCTAGGATTAAGAGGAAATTGTAACACATGAGGCAGACATGCAAGGTTTGAATCTCTTTGTTCATAGTAGCCAGTAGACAATGTGATCCTCACTGGTTATCTGCCTAAGCTAACTGTTGCATTAAAAAAACGATACAAGAGGAAGAGCATATGATTAACATGATAATTAGGACTTGTCGTAAGAGGCGACTTAACAGCCACCGGGTAGATGGGACTCGTGAGCTGGGAAGGCAGCTCATCTGAAAGAAGGAAAACTCTGATCCCAAACCTCCACTGCCTTGTGGCTACATCCAGTTATGGAAAAGGCTTCAGGAGTCAACCTTGAGGCAAAATCCGGAGCCGGAGTCCCTGAGGCAGTTCACGGCTGAACACAGTCACGTTCTGGCAACTTCTGCGACGCCGCTGGAACCAACTGTATTGGCCTCTGCCTTTCCATTGGACCATTTCAGCGATGTGGAGAGGGGGGATTTGCTGCATGGGTAACAGCCTATCCTCCATACCTACTTTACCCAGGCTTCGTGCACTGGAGAGGACACTCTGTTCCAGAGCCACCATTCAGAGCGCAATACCATAGTCTTCCAAGACTGAAGGATGCCAACACATAGGACCAGGACAGGTGAACAGCAGCCCAAGTCATACAGGCACCACCTCCATTTTTCAATATGCAATTAATATGCAGAACTATTACTCTGTCACTGCTGAAGGCAGAAAGCCAGTTTAATTAGCATTGGTGAGCATGCTTTTGTATGGTAAAAAGGGGCTCGTTTATAGAGAGATAATGAATGAAGTCATTATTTCTTCCACTATAAAATGGTAATGATAATGATGACAATTAGGATAACAAAAAATAAATAAATAGCAGCTATCTACAAACATCTCGTATTCCTACAGCTTGCTTGATGCTACTCTTTGCATTGCTTTGGTTCTTTTATTCACTGTGGAGGCCACTGGTGTGTCAAATGAATCTAAAATATGTTTATAGCTCTTTAAGGGTGCCAATCTAGGGGCTTTTGTCATAGTGACAAGTTTATGGCTGATGAGGAACTTCAACACTGTAAACCAGGCCACATCAAATTGAAGTGGTATCTCCCATGGAATGGGTCAGTTGCTATTGCTCCTGACTGTTGCATCATTTCCAAAAGAGTTTAGAATCAAAGGGCCTCAATGGACTATATACCCTGTATCTTCAAGTCCTTCTTCCTCCCAACCACCCTGTGAACCTGGTCTTGTTAACAAGATGGTGACCAAAGGAACCCAGTAGACAAAGAAGATCTACAGCCACAGCGATAGCTGCAAAAACAAATTACAGCTTCATAAACATCAATAAACATATTCCGTTTGGTTGTTAATCTCATCTGTTCACAACTCTGCGGGTGTGTGTGTTTCTGTGCACATGTGACCATGTCTTTGTTGGGTGATAATGCTTCTCTTCAGCATTCCAGCACAATTTTCGGTGTGTTCCTGTGGATACATTGTGATACTTTTTATCAAGCCATACCATATGACCAAATCTTCTATATCTTTCTATAGTGCTTAAGCTGTTTATCAGCTTCAGAGAGTGAATCTAAGCTTGGAGAAGAAAGACCTGCCATTTTCTCTTCAGGAATTAGATGCCTGGTGTGATCCTGAGGCGAGTTCTCATTAGACCCAGGAACTGCAAATGGATTCTGTTGGTGGGCAGGTATTGTTGAGGAATAAGTTAATGGATGAATGCCACCAGCCAGTTTTGTCACTCACTTGTGCTGGGTAGTCTTAGCCTGAGGAGAATGCGTTCCCTACGGGAGTGATGGTTTGTGGATTAAAGATATACGTATTACTTGGGTACAAAATAAATCCATTTTCCTGAGGATATGTTGAACTCTGGATGTTGCTGATTTCAACATGGTAACTGATCAGGATATTCTCTTGAGGCAGGAGATACATGATGGGTGACTGACAACTAGAATTGAAAGCCGTTTCTTTTTGTGGCTCTGGATGGTATTTCAGAAAGAATTCTCTGGCGCTCAAAATATTCACATGCCTGAGACTCAGACTAGTAAGGTCTGCTGGACATGTGTATTCTGCCAACTTGATTGACATTTGACAATCTCCTGAGGGTGTTACACAGCCAGGACAAGGTTCTCATGTTGTAATTTGGAAATCATATTCTTCATCCAAGGTCTCAATACCTGTTGGGTACATTTGGAATTACAAGCCACTGATCTATTTTGGCAGCACAATTTAGAGTTCAAGTAATTATGCATCAGTAATCCTGGCTGGACTCTCAGTATACAGCAAAACCTGATGAGCCTCTTTTCCCCTCTTTTTACATAATCCCTTGATTGGAAACAGTTGAATGCACACGCCTCGAAAACTTTGTTCCTGGGAACACATATTTTTGAACAGTATCAAGACAAGTCAATGCTTATTACAAAGGGACTTGGTATGAGTGGGTGCCCAGATTGCTTCATTAATTTGCAACCAGACCTTTAACAAGTAGATTAACAGCACAGTCCTATGCATGTCTACTTGGAAGTATTGTACGTTCTATTGTGTTCAATAGGGCTTAGTCCCAGGAAAGTGTATATAGGATTCAGCCTAAAGAGTAAAGATCAGATGAGTCAATGCAAGCCATAAGGGAACAACAACAAAAAAAAAAAGTGGTTACTAGCACACAGGCATCACATAATCAATTCTATTCCAGGTAAGAACATGAGGTCTGTTCAGATTATGAATATTTGCCACAGGCATTGCCATTGATTTTGAAAAAAAATAAATCAATAAATAACTAAACAACAGTTTCTATATAAAGTTGCAAACAATACTTATTATCATGCTTATATTCCACTTGATTAGCCCAACAGTAAGCTGGCAAAGCCGCTACAGCACACTATCTCACGAAAATAAAGTTCAAGGCTATTAAAGAATCTCTTTGCTTTGAAGTGAATTTCACTTTCTCCCCTTGACAACAAAATCTATACATTCACATCAGTGTAAAGAACCATTTCCCTTGCGCTACACAACAGACACTTTGACGGAAGGCAAAAATAGGCGCAGTGCCTAACGGTGACTGGCACCACACTCCATGCTTGCCATTCACCCTTCTACCGGGGAGACTGGAATTTACTGGGGAAATGGTAATTTCTTTGCTGCCACCACCCACACCTAGGAAGTCCAGAGGGAAAGCGCACACTTTGGGAAAGCTGCTTTTCCAGGTTAACAGACAACTTTTGGGGCTTGCTTTCGTACTCACTTTTCACTCCCTTTTGTGTACTGCCCAAGAGCTAGCTCCATGCATTCACAGACATTAGAATGATCACCCCTCTAATAAGTGGCGGAAGCAGGTAGTAAGGTGTATCAATGCAAGAGACGTTTAGACAAAAATGGAATCAGTTCAATGAGATGCATACAGACGATTCCATTTTTTAAAAGTATCCTTTTCACAGAGAAGCAGAATAGCCTTAATTGGAATATCAATCTCTTTTCAACCTGGGTTTCAAAGACCTCAAACATTGTACCAAGAAGTGAAGAAAAAAAACAAAAAACTGTACAGCAATAAATTCTCAGCAGGCAACATGGGACATTATTCTGTTGCAGAAATATCTTTAATCATAATTAAAGTGCCTATTTTTTTTTTAAAGAAAATGGTAATCTGTTGTCCTCGTTCTTTGACATATTAAATGGAAAACACATTCTATTAAAATCCAAGTGATTTAATTGCACAAAAAATATTATACTGTAAGACTTGTTTCAACCCATGTATTCCAGAGATATTCTGTGGAAAACATAAAATAAAAGGGGTTGGAAAAGACAGTAATCGAAGTAATCAAATCCAACTCTTTAGCAGATAGCAGGATCCTCCACAATCAGTTCTGCACAGATAGAATTGGAAATCCCATGACACAAGTGCAATAGCGAGAAGCAGATATCCCACCCCACCACTGAGCCTTTCTTTCTCTGATATGCCAGAAGTCAGATTGTCCTTCTTTCCTCTTCCACCAGTAGAAGAGAGGCCATTGTTGATCAGGAAGCTGGGTTTCATTGAAAGGGAAAGGGAATAAAAAGGAAGCAAAGCCAGGAATTCTTCTCAGACTTGGGTTTTAATTCCCAGCTAGAGAGGTTTGTCTCTCCTGCAGTGGTGTCGCTATGGAGGTGTGTGTGTGTGGGGGGGGGGTTTGCAGGCCACACTGGGTGACGTGCACAGGGAGGGTGACTCCACTAATACCCCAAATTTTTAAAATCTCAGTATTATCAAAAAAAAATCCCATCCTGTTATATATCATTTGATGTGTAATTTCATGCAGAATGCAATGAAATAAACTTCATTGAAATATCTCAATTCTATCAAAAGTTATAGCCAAAAACCCAGTGAGGGGAGGGTAATGGTTCATTCACCATGCCCACCTCCCAAGGCATTACCCCGCCAACTGCATGGGAGGAGGTTCACCATGGAGTGATGAGCTGGCCTCCCACACCACTGCTCAACCCTAATGATGCCACTGCACTCCAGTGAATAATTTGAACAGTGGAAACTTGCTTCTCAGCCTGAGCCCAGTGAACTTCGCCACACCTTTGCTACATTGCTATGGCAAAAAGCACTCTGCCTGTTCCTGTGGGTGTCAACTTAGGGAATAAATCTGTGGAATAGGAGACCTGGGTTGGAATCCACAAGCTGTACCCATTCCTAATGAGAACAAAAGGAAAACCTCTATAGGTGTTTCAAAAAGCTGCTTTTTCCAGCAATACAACCATGTGATTTCAGCTTCTTCAGCTCTTTCTGAGGGGCACTGTTGCCCAGGACTGACCCCAGGGAAGCAGGTCTCCTTGGGAGCAGGGGTCTCCTCAGGAGCAAGCAATGAGTACTGCCTGGACCCGGCACCCAGGCTGAGAGCCTCCCCAGGACACAAGGTTGGAAGGGGTCAGGCTGGCCAGAACTGCTGCTGAGCTCATAAGGGGCCTGACTGCCAGCCAGAGGAAGAGGTTGCTCCTAATTTGGCTCCTGTTTGGGAGAGATGGTCCAGGGAAGCAATAATGACCCCATAGCCTTACCTCTGCCTTTCCCTAGCCCTGAAGGGGCCAAGAGGGCCCCCAGCATGGGCAACCTGCCCCTTTCCCCAGGGGAAAGCACTCCCTGGGAAAGACAGGGGGTTGCAGACCTTGGGAGGCCACTGAGACCTGCCTAGCCCTCTCTAACTGGGGCTCTTCAGTGGGCCTGCCAAGGGGAACTCCAGCCCACCACACCAGCAAGCTGCATCAGGCGATGCCGCTGGGACCCACCTGAAAAGGGCACTTACAAGCTTCTCATCTGAGCCAACAGGAGATGGATCCCACACTGGCTGCACCTCCTGCCTTATTGGCCCTGCGCCTCAGGCGTAATTCATTCTAAGGACTGTGATGGACTGCCAAAGACAGGGCCCCGATGAATGCAAAGCACCTGACACAATTAAACGAACTCTCTAAAGCACTTTTCTGAACTCAGTGCATCTTTCTGCTCAGGGATAAGTCAGTTGGCCATACTGAGAGGGCCCCACGTCCCCTGCTACCTCGGGGATGGATATTACCGTCACTAACATACAAAGTAAACCAGTCCATAATAGTGGAGTAAGTTGTTCCTACTACCAGTTTGCCCTGGGCTTAGAAAGCACCAATGGGGAAGACACCATAGCTTTTCCTGAAAGCTGCTTTTGGGAATAAGTGATGTGACATTGTGATGTCCTTCGCATGATCATGAGCTGTTTGGCATCTTCCAGTATCAGCTAAGATGGGGGTGTGGATGAGCAGCATTGTGACAGGTGGATAGAAACATAGTCATGATGGCCTCTGTGAGAGTGCAATTTCCCCTCAAAGGCTATTATGGTGCTCTTCATGGAAGCTGGAGGAACACAGGATCCCAGCTTGGTCATGCCTAAGTACACTGGGCCCTGCTTAACTGCGGGTTTGGCATCTGTGTATTTGAATATCTGTGAATGCTGAGCCTGCAGCCGGAGTGCCTCAGAGGACCTTCCAGAAATGACTGGAAGTGACTTCTTGTCATGACTGGGAGGTCTTTTGAGGTGGTTCGGAGGCCGCATGCAAAGTTGGGAAGTCTGGCACCCAGGTACATTATTGCAGCGCCATGCCAGGCTACTGATGATTTAATTATCTGCTGATTTCTGCATTGTGGGAGGTCCTGGAACAGACCCTCCCCCCATGGATACTGAGGAACCAATGTAAGTCCTAACGTAGCAGGACCAATCTTTGCTGGATCACAGGATCCAATTGCCCATATTGTAATATTTTTATCATTCAAAGGAAAAAGGAAATTCAACACAATGCTCTTCATTATTCAGAAGGAAGTTTATTTCCTTATTGCTATTCACCCTGGGAAATTTGCTGTTTCTTCCCTTTTTTTAGCATTTAATGTCTTCCTGATTACCTCCTAGTACTTTTTGCAGCATGTAACATCTGCTGCTCTTTATTTTCTGGTACTTAATATTTACTGTAACATTTATTTAAGAGTGTAAAATCCATGGATATGAAGCACTTTCATTTCTGAACATCAGACATTGGACATGGCAAATACTCTGTGAAGTTAGTCACTAACGTGGAACTTGATAGTCTGCTCAAAATGCTGAGAACAGAACATTATGAGGCAAATGGGCTTCCAAACCCCTGCTTGTCTCCGAATGCTCAAGCAGACCTCAGGTGCACTTCCAATTAAGGACTGGTAGACAGGAAGGAGAGGCTTAATCCTTTCCCTTCTTGTTAGTTTTCTATTGCAGTCCTGTCCACTACACATTTGGACCCCAGTGGCCTCTAAGAATGGGAATAAGTTGTGTTTAGGTCTGGAGGGCAAAGGCTTCAAGGGTGAGACTTGCAGGTGAGACTTTGCAAGTGGGTCTCTAGGGTGAAATTAAGCATCCCTTCCCACCCACCAGTTCTCACTTGCATGGCTGTCCTCGCCACTCTCATTACCACATTATCACTGGTACACAGGTATCTTTAGATAGTTTCATCCTCAAAGATGAAATGAAAAAGGTATTTGTTTAGAACCTCAAATAAACTTACAGGGGAAAAAAACCCACAGAAGTAGAAATAGCTAATCACATGATTTCATGAAAAATCCTTACCCCAAAAGACTTACAGCCCAATCCTGAGCTGCCCGGAGCTGTGGGACCCGGTGGCTCCACAAAGGCTCCTGCCGGATCCAGAGCCTCCTGCGCTACCACAGGAGGCTCCTAAGGGGAAGGGGACATTCGTCCCCTTCCCCCGAGTAAGGGAAGCAGTCTCGCAATGGGACTACTCACTTTAGTGGCGACTGTCTTGTCACCGCTAAAGTGAAGGCACTCGTGTAGGGCGAGCAGCCCTGCCCGAGTGACCTGGATCCTGCGGAGCTCTGCTCTGCGGACCCGCCTCTCCCCCACCTCCGGGAACGCCCCCCACACCCTCAACCATGCCTCCTCCCTCCCTGGAATGCCTCCTTCATGCCCCTGACCATGCCCCCATTTCCCGTTCCGCAGCCTGGTGGTCACAGAGACCGCCGAGCTGCAGAACACGGGCGCCCGCCACGCGCTGACTAAGCTAAGCCAGCTCTGACGGATCCCGGCAGTAAGCTCCGCAAGCCATGTTTGCGACTGTGGTCCGTGCCGCAGAGGCGCAGTGCGGACCACAGGATTAGGCTCTCAGTCTATCAGTGGTAGTGTAAGGCACTAGTCAGATCAATCATTGATTGAGGACCCATGCCTATCTGAAGGCCCACTTGGCTGAGCCAACCTCTGAACCCTTTGTGTGGGGGGCAGTGGTAGCAGTCAATACACCATTGAAGGATACCATGAGGAACCCAATGCAGGTCTTACTCCAGGAGTCCCAGAAAATTAGTGCTGGCGCTGGGTTTGAGTTTATTCATAAAGGGATATGAATTTGAGTGTCTCCTATCCAAGTTCAATGTGCTAGCCACCATACCTCAATAGACCTCTAATACAGAAAGTGAAGCATAACATCATTAATGGTTCATGAACAGCCATGACATGTTAAATCTAGGACTGTTTTGAAAATCCCAGCTACAGTGTATAATATGGCTAAAAAAGAACCGTTTGCCAACAATCGTTACTTTGAAAGTTAATCAGCTGAATTATTCATTGATTACTGGCAAAGGGCAAATATATATTAAATAATTGAGGAAAGCTTTGCAAAAGTGAGTGGCTAATTAAAAGTGGGTAAAATAAAACAATTGGTTCAGTTAAAGAGCTGCTTAACTTCCTAGTACAGAATAAATTCAAGGTGACTACTAGCAAATTGACTTCTCTTGTGGTCGAGGGTGCTTTAACAATGATGCAAAGTTACTTTTGCAAGGGTGCAGTTCAATTGCATGATATGCCGAGGTGGCTAGGCAGAGGAAGGCATTCCGGGGTGGGGGTGGGTGGAGGGCAGGAGGGGTGTGGGACTGGTGGAGCTCAGTGGGGCAGGACCAGTAGAGCCTCCTAGATTGACACAGCTCTCTTTACGTCAGCAAAATAGCTGGTGCACAGTCAAGTAGCCCCATTATGGGGTTACTTTTCTTACTTAGGGGAAGGGGACAAATGTCCCCTCGGGGAGGCGTTTGGAGCTGGTAGGGCTGCCTGAACTCCCATAGGATGCAGTGGCAGCCATTTTGGCACCGCTGCAGCCTTGCGCGCCAGGTAATTCAGGATTGGGCTGTTAGTGGGGAGTCATGAGAACCATCAAAACTTTCTGGGGCAGTGGCTCACTGCTTTTGGTAATGGCTATAGAGGCATTTCTTGTTTTATGCAGGAATTCTACCCTTTTGTGGTGAACAACAGCACTGAACCATTGTTCCTCTTTCCAATAGATATTTCCACCTTGGAATGTACCAGGAATGCTGCCATTCATGACAGTATCGTTTTAGGTGCATTCTGGGTTTAAAAAAAGGCATACCTTGTGAACCCCATGTCGTATTCCAGAAAGATGCTTCAAATGCCTGTTAGGGAGATAAAGCAGGGTATAAATTCTAAAAAAAATAAAATAAAAATCCAAATTTGGGAAAAAATGGAGGTGGCACATATTGGCTGCCAGGAATGCCTGCAGAAGCATGTTATTTTCTGTATTGCAAAATAGGGCACATACTGCAGAAGAAAGCCACCTCCAGAAGTTCTTCTTCAGAATTGTCCCTGTTCATCTCTCCCCTGCCCCAACTCCCCAGCAAATTCTAAAATTGACAAAATCATTACAGCACACATATTTGGTTCAGCATTTTCTAGAATAATCTAAACCTCACCACACCATAATTTTAAATCCTGATTGTCATTAAAATAGAAATGCATTTTATCACACTAAACCCCTAGAAAAGGCAAACACAGCAAAAGAAGGAAAAGTAAACACTCCAAAAGGTAGTTCATTACAATGAACCAAGGGAAGATTGGAGTGAAATAGGATGTATTTATTCGGCAAGAGAAATCATGACAACGCCACCCTTTAATGAGCAAGTGGTCCTTGACATATCTCACAGAAGGTTAGAAAGTGCTTCTACTTGCCTTCAGCTTCTCAAATACAGTATTGATGGTATTTGATTATTCTTGGGGGGGAAATTTAATACTAACATGATAGGAAAATAGGCAGATGTGATGGATAGGTTCCAAGGTGAGTTTAAAAAAAAATGACTAACAGCCCAATCCTAACCAGGCTGCCTACGGCATGATGCAGCCACCTCCATATCCATGTGGGCAGAGAGGCAGCTAGAAGTCTCCCTGAGGTGAGGGAAGATTTGCTTCCTTACTCTGCATTGAGCCCCAGTGGCTGCTTTAGGTCTACTCAGATCTGTACCAGTTGTATTGCTGGTGCAGAACCAAGGACTTTCAGGTTCGAGACAGGGGATAGGAAGAGACAGCAGCCTCTTCTGCCATCCCCACCCCACTCCTGGATCTGAACCCCACTCCCCACCCTATGTCACCCCCTTCCCTGTTTTTCCCCGTTTCTGCTCCCCCACACCCTTCCCTTCACAGAATGTGTCCCAGCCACTCGGCGGGGAATTTATTGCCATCTGCGTCCGCAGTTCTCTGACCGGCACGAAGGCACAGCGCCCATCCACTCTGGCCTCTGCACCAGCTGCTGCCTCTGCCCGGCTGCCACAACATGCATTATGGTACTTCTGCAATGGCCATTGCTAGGGCAATGCACTGGAGACCAGCACCACAGCCCTGATGGATTGGGCTGCCTGAGATTAGGAAAACAGACTGCCGGGCTCATTCTAGTTGCTGTATGTTGCATTTTTATTATTATAAAAGGGCAGTTATATTCAACTCACATTAATGTGGTTTTGCACTAGTTGCAGATTTATAATCCTTTTCTGTGTTTTGTGTGCCCATTAAGTAGATACTGTTATCTTTTGCCTTCATTTTGGTACAGGCTGGTCGTTCATCAAAGCACATCAAAATCCACTTACTGGGAGCGCATCCCTCGTTTTCACAACAACAGTCACTTTGATGTCCTTTTAGAAATATTGTGGTCTCCCATCATCTGACATAATGAAAAGAACCTGCTTAGTCATTAAGCCTGCACCGAGCTTTTAAGGTAGAACTTACTTTTGAAGCCAAAGACAGCAGCAAATTTCCCGAGCGATGCGATTCAAGTTCTGGCAACTTTGTCAGAATCTCCTTCTGTGGGTAAAACTAACTTGAAGGGAACTTTTCTTCAGCTGACCTAAGAACACAGCTTGTTAGGAAGCCTGTTGAGAACTGGTAGGAAAAGGGGTCAAAGACGACTTGTGCTCAAACTTCAGTTGAGTTGAAATATTATAATATGGAGAAAAGATAACTTTCCTACACAATATTGGGTCACAGTTAAGGCCTCTGCAAGTCTTAACTTTTTCCATGCTCCCAAACTGAAATATGTGCACAGGGATCTCGCTTTCTGATCTTTGCACTCAGTACAGAATATGCCAGAAAAACAGGCCCGAGAGACAAAAATCTATAATCTGAGCCATATAAAAGGGGCTGTTTTGACAGCTCTGTGGGTACTTTACCTTCTTGAAGGCAAAAATTACTCTCAGCTCAGTCCAATTATGGGGAAACATCAGCAAACCTTTAAGGGTGATAATCAACTGGTAAATACAAAAGCAATTAGCAGTCACAGCAATTTCTACCCCTTCCCACACCCTGCTCAACCCTTTGTGTCTGGGCCAGCCTCCTAGGGATCCCACAATGATCCCTTCTTGCAAGGGTCATTCAAGCTTCTTGCAAAGGAGGGGAAGAGCCCCCACTACAGAGTTCCAAATAATCCCTGCAATTTACAGCAAATCTTCCTAATGAGGGGAAGTCTACTCATGAGTAAAGGTCAGCAGCTGTGTGGAGCAAAAACCAGAGCTTGGGTGCAGCCGCATTGTCACCAGGGAGTGGCTTGGTAAGTTACACAGGTGCTGCAATGCGCTGGGTGAACGGCCCATCCCACTCACCATCAGAGACATTCTGGGCAGTGATGACATGTATGAGAATTCAGCACAAACTGTAATTTCCAGACAAAGGCAGCCCCATGTAGAATGCATTATAATAATGCAGAGGTGTCACTAGGGTTTGTGCACCCAGTGCGAGAGCTCATTGTGTCACCCCCACGATGGACCTCCTCCCTTACCAGAACATACGGAATAAATTACAATATCATACACACAGCCTAAATGCAAAGGCATTACTAGGATTGGTGTAGCCCCTATTAACTTTATGTATTTTAATATATAATAGTACAAGTCACCCAACAAATCAGGAACCAGCAAAAAAATCAGTGGCCAATTTGATGGCACTCACACAACTAAATAAGGGCACAATCCTATCCTGCCCTGGAACAGACAAGCCAAGAGGGTTGCACTTTATCTAGCACAGGATAGGGGCCCAAAGTGGCTTAGCCAGAGGTAAGGGGAAACTTTTCCCTTTACCTCGGGATAAGCCACCCTGGCCCCTCTGGGTCTCCTTGGACTTGTGCCACCTCCTGAGGTGGCACAAGTTCGAGGAGAGCGGAATGGCTTGAAGCCGGTCCAAGCTCCCCAGGAACAGGGGTTGGGATCCAGCATAATGGATGCAACTCAGCAAACCGTTTCAGAAGGAAACTATGGTCAATGATATTGAAGGATGCTAATAGGTTCAGCAGGACCAACAGGGAGGTACTCCCCATGTCCAGCCCCTAGGGCAAGTTATTAACTAAGGTGACCAAATTTGCTCAGTCTGTCCTTAATCCAGGACTGAAACCAGATTGGAACGTGTCCTGCATATACAAATGCAAGGGAGTACATGACACAGGTATCTTGTTGTCTAGAGCACTTCCTGAGGCATCTGGTGGATCACTGTGAGATGAGGAAGTGGGACTAGATGGGCTTTGGCCTGATCCAGCAGAGCTCTTCTTATGCACTTATGTTATTTACTATCTCTTTTGATGGATCTCCAGTTAAGATACAGAAACAACTGCTTGCATTAGTTAATTATAACTGCTTAAGAAGAGGAGCATAATTCTCCTTCAAGATAAAACTTACCTGCTATTAGGGAATGGTAGCGATGCTTACAGAATGAAAATAGCCTTTAAGCACATGCTTCAGTATGTGGATACAGACAAAATGTATTAACTTGTTTTTAAACTACAGTTAAGATTAATGGGGAAAAATGAGAACCTCTGTTTGGTGTACTTAAAACAACAAACCATAATTGTTTTAGATCAGGGAAGATTAAATTCACAGCTTGTCTTTTTTCATTTCATGCTTTTTCTATTTCTCTCCTTGTTAGCTAAGCATGTGAGCTAGAGACACTATGGCTCAAATTCCAGCCATGAACTCACTTAGGTAGCCTAAGATTAGCGAAGAATGAGAAACTCCCAGTTCATTTCAGAATGGTCCTGGTTTTCTGAGCTTACTCCGAGAATTCTGTGAGACCTAAACTACATGTGACATTAACCATGTCATTAGCACCAGAATGCTTGTGGTGTGCAATCACACCAGAGTGTGCAGGAGTGTGCAATCTGGTTTGGGACAATGACAGGGGTCAAGGGGGCTTTACATTTACACCTGCTGCAGTTCCAAACTGGATTTTGCCCCTTGCATGTTCAATTTACATGCACAAAAATGTTTTCACTACTAGAGTCAACAGGAGATTTTCTTCTTGAGTACATAGCATGCACAGGAAGTATGATCTGCAAAGGAAGCAGCATGACAGTGCACTCTAGAAACAACAGCACAGCTGAATGAAGTCAAATGTGCATTTGGAATACTTCAGAAGTCTCCAGACTAGTTAATTTCCAAATGCATGTGAAAATTCAAACTAGTTAAGGTAGCGGTTCTCAGTTTGTAGCACCGGGACCCCCTTTTTATTTAGTATGACAATCTGTTGGGACCCACCAGAAGTGATGCTGTTAACCTGGAAGTGATATCATGGCCGGAAATGACATTACCAATCAGGAAAATATTAACACCCTTCATATGACGAAATCAAAGTAAATCAATTTTAAGTTTAGAATAAGTTTAAAAAATTGTTTAAAATAAAGACCTCTCCTACCCCTCCCAAGCAGTTGCTGATCTGTCTAATAAAAATATTCCCCAAACATCCCAAAGGGTGCAATCCTGCCCACACTTCCCCAGGAATAAACCCCATTGACTATCATTGGTTCAAAGCATATACATAGTATTCTGTTAAAAGTACAGAACTGTAATCTTTTCCTAAATGCAGTCACATATCATGGTAGAATCAAGTATAATATATTAAAAATAAAATGAATGGGGACCCACCTGAAATTGGCTCATGACCCACCTAATGGATCCCGACCCACAGTTTGAGAAACACTGAGTTAGGGAATCCAAACAAGAGGGATTTGTTCATCCCTACTTTTACCATTCTTCATGAATCTTAAGAGTAAAAAATGGATACCTGTAATGGCCTTCCTTCCTTGGGCAGTCGAATCCTAAGCTGTCCAATCCTCTGGGCGCCACAGCAGTTGCCAGAGTTGCTGCAATGGGTCTGCACCAGCTATTTTGCTAGCTCTGACTGGAGGAGCACTGTGTTGTGCATTTCAGACCGACATGGAGCATAGGATCTGGCAGAGGCCTCCTCCCCTGGTGCCACTCCTGCCTTGGCCTGATCCTCTCCTCCTCTGCCCATTTCTGTCCTCTCTCCGCTCTCCCCCCACAGTGAAACACTGCTCCACCACCCAGCGGTCTTACCTGGCTCTGATGGCAGCAAGATGAGCACTGAGGCCTGGTGCCAACTGGCACAGGCCCAGTGCCGGTGCTAGGTTCATATTGGATTGGGCCCCTACACTACCTCCACAGTACAAATAGTCTGGGTGAAACTCATAGATATATAGTGAGAAAAGATTCAAATTTTTTCCTACACAACTGGAGGAAAATTTTGCCCATTTAAAGAACACACACAGACACAGATGACACAGACACACATGCACACACTTTTTTCCCTTTTTTCATAGTTATGACAAATGGTTGGCAACCTTCAGTCTCGAAAGACTATGGTATAAGCCTGCAGCATCCGGTATTCCCAGGTGGTCTCCCATCCAAGCACTAACCAGGCCTGACCCTGCGTAGCTTCCAAGATTATACAAGATCAGGCATGTGCAGGGCAACAGTTGCTGTCAGTCATGTCACCAAAAAAACAAAAAAACAAAAAACTGTCCAGTTTCCACCATGAGAGGGAGTCATGTTGTTTCGATACTGAGACTATTGGAATCATTTGATGCAAGTTGTTCATTGCCAGTATGCCTTAAAATAAGTATTCAAAAGAATTCATTTAAACTCTTTCAGGTCTGCATCTTTAATTACCAGAAGTCATAAGAAAGACATAGACGCAGAGTGAAATTAAACAATTTATCTGATTGCAGTTATATTCCCGTTTTGTTTCTAAGCAGACTCAGGTTGCAGTAATTTCTGCTGAAATCAGTGCGAAAGACAGTATACATTTGCTCATATTTGATATGAAGGGGACATGTGTGTCCTTGCAGATCTTTATTACATCCCAGTATTGGACTCTACTGCTGCCAGAACAAACATTCTGGGCCTCCACTGGAGAGGCCACAGAGGCCCAGTGCATGACTGCAGAGAAAGGAATGCCTGCTGACAAAGGTGAGTTGTTAGGGTGGGCGGAACACCGCAGGGGGAGAGCAGAATGGGGAAGAGTGGGAGGAATGTCGGGGGCACACAAGAACACAGTTCTAGGCATGTTTACTCAAGAAGTGAATTTCATATGCTGCAATGGGATTTTCTTCCAGGTAAGTCTGTACAGAATAGGATTGCAGCTTACATTCCTAACAGGCCAATCCTACCTAAATCCCCATGCAGCAACACAGCAGTGCTGGCACAGCCTCTACTGCATCTTGTGGGGGATTTTTGGTTGCAGGAGTCCTTGCGGTAAGAGGACATTTGCTTCAAGGGAATCCCCAGCAGCCACAATAGATCAACTTGGACCTGTGCCACTGATATAGCTGGTGTTGATCCATGAAGGAGGATCAAGCCAGGGAAGGGGGTTTGGAAATGGCATGCACCTTTGCCGCCAATCCTGCCCCACTGCTGGGCCCGATCCTTTTACGACGTTCCATGTTTGACAGTTCCACGGGTTACACCCTTGTATCAAATTAAGATTCTCAAATCAGTATGCATTTAGTAAACCGATCTTTTCAGATGTTGAATGTTTCTGCTAAGATGAGCTCCTAATTCTTAGAAGAGGGGTGTCAAACATGAAGCCCAGGGGCCGAATGCGGCCCACAGAAGCTCTTTATCTGGCCCTTGGCCTCTCCCAGCAACACCATCAGCTGCTCTCAGCTGCTAAGCTGGCTGAAGTGTCACTGCTGAAAAGGCAGCCCACATGATAATTAGACTCTCCCATATCTTGCAAATATGATCAAGATTTGTGTATTTTCTCTTTGTAGGTAATGAGTTCCTAGGTGAGGAAAAAAGTGCTGTGTCATGACCTGCTTAATGACATCAACAGGCTATATGTCATGACCTGCTTAATGACATCATGAATGCTATATGGCCCTCTGTATGAAATGAGTTTGACACCCCTGCCTTAAAACTTTTTCATCCTCACCTGTTTCTTTTCCAAAGCTATTTTAAAACAACAGAAGATTTAAACGTCCTTTAAACACTAGGCAGACTAGCTGGTAGTGAGATAATAAGCACATAATTGCTTTTCTCTTCAATGAATTACGACGGATGAAATTTTTCATTCGAGGAGGGATTTTGCTGCAAGACTGTTCATTCCAGGATATCTTCATAGTAAGATACTTGCCACAGTTCTGCGCTATAGCCTGATGTACTGATGTTTGTTTTCTCTCCACTCTTTTTCCTCTTGAAGTCCCTGGGTGAACAGGAAGACAGCAGTCAAGGGCAGGCCTGCAGCTGCTACTTCAACCCATCCATCATGCAGTCTTCATCAGTGTGGAGTGTTAATTCTGCACAGGCCCTGTGTGATGAGCTGAAATGAACTAAGGGGTGATAGAGCAGCCTGTGTACAGAAGAGCCCTGGAGATATTCAGAGGCTGCTCTGAGGGCAGCTTCACATCAAGTGCCTGTCTATAGTACTTCAGACCGTTCCCCACAGTAAACTAAAGTCTTTCTCATATTGCAGAAAGCCTTCAGTACAACCTTCTGTATGAGGCATCTACTTCTATAGTGCATTGAGGAGGGTAATTTCAAGCTGGGAGGCAAGTTTATTGGAGAGGGGCAACTTTATCAGTGAGGCTGAAAGGACACCTAGGATAAATTTAGCAATGGATCCCTGTACTTAAGTTCTACCCATGGCCAAGTCATTGGAACAAAATGTTGCTGTGGTGTACTACAGAGATGGGCACCTTCTGCTGCAATAATCCAGGGAAACACCATGGACCATAGCACCCAGCCTCCTCCTCCTGCTCCAGTGCCGGGGGCACCTTTCTACCCACTAGGTTCATGCAGCCATGCCCTGGTCCAGCTTCCTGCCACGGAGGTGGGGGTGGGGGCTGCTGCAGCAGTTTGACTCTCTCCATGTCTCCTCCAATCTGTCTGGCTTCCATCACAGATGGTTGTAGCATGAAAGCTTCCAACCCTGGATGGCAACCTTATATGAGGCCAGACAATGTTACCACTTCCCTTTGGCCTCCACTGCACATCAATCACGTGACCAGACCCTTCCTGCATCTGTCACACATCAATCACATGTCCATGCCCTTTCAGTATACATCGCTCATCTGCAAGGGACAGGTGCAGTGTCCTCTGGGGGTCTGGGCCTCTGGGGGTCTGGGCTTCTGCCATGGCAGCTGCAGGTGGCATCATCCTGATGTGGACCGCCCTTGCTCCTCTGCTGCAGCTGCTCTCACTGCCAAGAGGTATGCTGCCTTCTTTGAGACAACTGGCAAGGCCATCTGTTCACAGGGCTTTTCTCAGTGCATGAGGAAAGTTTGTCCTAAGCAACTGATGGATACCCTGGTCTCACTCTAGAAAGCTACCAGGAATGCACTGGGCACCAGCCCGGACCTTAGTCCATCTTCCAAGTCCTCAAGAATGGGAGGCCCCTCCGAGTACCTCCTCCACAGAAACCTCATGCAGGGCCAGGGCCTGGTTATGCTGGCAGATGTGTGGTGGGCCCCTGGGTCGGGGGGCATGCCTGGATCTACTGCCAGCTTACTCTTTACTGCTCCCCACAGGCACACTAGTGGAACCAGTCTCCATCCAGACCAACCGGGGGTTGGGGGCTTACTCAGCTTCCTCCAGCCCAGTGGCAGAGGTCAAAGTGCTCTTTAAGAGATCTTTGGCTGGCTAAATGAAGGCCCGTTGTGGCTGCTGGAGGCTAATGGCACAATCCAGAGCAGCATGCCATAAAGCACTTTGCAACAGCATAGCAGGTGCTGGTGCTAAAGCCTGCGCTGCACAGGCCCACACACATTGGCACACTCTGGGAAAGGTGAGTTTTGCACTGATCTGTGTGAGGGGGGATGAGGGGGGGCAATTGGTCCAAGTTGTCCCATTGTGGCTGCTGGGGACAAATGTCACCTTACCCCAAGGAGACCTCCAGCAGCTGAAAAACCCCTGATGGGATGCAGCATTGTCTGTGTTGTTGCTGCTGCAATGCTGCATGGGAATTTGCACTAGATTGGGCTGCAGAATTTGGGAGTGGGGCTCACATGGAGGAAGCTGCAGGAAAGGGGGAACAGTGAAGAACTGGCAGGAAAACCACTGGATAAAGCTAGGTCTCTAAAAAAAAAAAACCTCAGAAGAACACATACCCTTTCCCAAGAATTCTCTGAGAAGGCTAAGAAAGAATGTGGTTGTTCTGAATCAAGAAGGTGCTCCCATTTCTGGTGTAAATTAAATCTAATGCAACTTTTTTCTTCTTCTTCTTTTTTAGTTCTGGAGTATTTCCTCCTTCACTCTTCTTTTGTTACAAAGTGCATCTGTTTGTGGTCTTTAGAAGATGGTTGACACGTTTAAACTAAATCCATTAAAGCCGAACATAAAGCTTTAAGAAATCAGATCACAACATGAGAGCAGAATTTTCAGGAGATTCTCTCTGCAGCTGAAAGCATCCCTTGTAGTAATCTTGGCAGGATACCAAAAGCCTTTAGTTAATAAAGGATTGGATTCATTAAAATACAAGACATCTAGCTAATTAAGCATCTCTCTTTAAAATGAGGCTCTGGGTTTGAATTTCAAACCAGACTTGCAGAATCTAAAAATATGTCAGTATTTACTAATCAGAAATCAACACAGAGGCTCTTTAGACATTATGGCAGTTGCAATACAGTTGCATTGCCCTACGATGCCACTGTAATGTTTAGGATCTGCCACCATGTGGGAAAGGCCAAATGCTTGGGTCTCTACGATCCTGGACAATTGCATCTTGGACAATTGTATCCTGGTCAAATGTGTCCCAGTCATTGGCATCCCTGGACATTCACATCTTTTATTTGCATCTTTTATAGCCATTTACATCCTACTATAACTGGGCAACAAACAAACTATAATTGGACAACAACCCCCACAACATATGGAATTTTTGAGACAGGCCAAAAGTTGTTCAAATTAGTGGAATTCCTTTCTTCAGGAATGGGCGAACCACTGCCTGCTTCAAGGTCAGCAGGAGCACCCCCTCCCTGCCAGGGAGGATGAATTAACCACCCTCCCTGTCCAGTTTTCCCCAGGCAGATCTAATTAACCATGTTGGACAAGGGTCGAGCAGGTAAGCAGATGGCCTCACACTCCTGAGAATCCTGTTTACATCCTCAGGTTCTACAAGCTGAAAATGACTCCAGATGGAAGGATACAGAGAAGTCCCAAGGACATCACTAAATACACCTAGTATGTTGTCCAAGTCATGTCGGATCTGATTGACTTTATCCATGAAGTGTCAATGCTGCGGTGGAAGGAAGTGCTAGTGCACCCTCTGGTGATCCAGGTAGGTCTCAAAGGGGGGGGGGGTCTGGGTTCTGGTGAGGTTGGGGAGGGAGAGGCCAGGTGAGCCTGGCTCCCCTTAAGAGTGCGTGTGGGGTTTTGTTGCTGCTTGCCCTTGGAGAAGGAGCCACTTGTATTGGTCCCACTTCCACAGCTCTGAAAGGATGGGGTCTTGGTAGAGGGCAACCACCTCACTAGGTTCGTCCTCCCGCTTTCGCTCCTCTCTCTCCCTGGGGCTCTGTGTCTGATGCAGTGGGTTGCTGGTTGGTCCAGGGTTGAGGAGCTGCTCCTCCCTGAGGCAGCCAGCCAACCTCCTCCTGTGATTGTCTGGCTCCATTTGAAACCAGCAACTGTGGTGCCCTTCTGGGCCACCTCTGCTGCCCCAAGCCACCTCAAACTCTCACACATTCCTGCCTATGGAGAATAGTGCTTCATGCATCTGATGAACTGGGCTGCAGTCTATGAAAGCTGACAGGAATTGGTTAGTCTTTACGGTGCTACAAGACTCTTGTTTCTGCAGCCGCAGACTCACATGGCTGCAACTTTTTATAAAGGGATTATTTAGTCAGAAGCAAATGACAAGAATGATTTGAGACTTTGCTAGGTGTGGTCTTATCATTTTACATGCAGAAATCTGTGCAAAAGCAGGCCATTCATGAGTCAAAGTTAAGTGCTTTTTAAGTCTCACTGATTTTAATGGGAGGGATTTAAACACATGCTTCTCACACCAAAACCAACAGGATTTCACTGGGGAGTTGAAAGCTATTTAGCTTTATTCATAACTTGCCAATCATAACAAATCCTTCAAAAAACTGGTAACTGGGAAGGGTAGGAAAATTCCCTGAATAAGGCCATGGTACTTTCAAAGAACAGAGCAAGGAGTTAACAGTGCCTATCTTATTCTTGGTGAGAACATGTCTGAGTGCAAGCTGCAGGAATTCCCAAGGTCAGTTTCCCCATTATGCTCTGCCTTTTTCTCTCTCCATCTTAGCTGTAGCAGGCTGCCGGATCAAAATTGCAGACCCAAATGCCAAAACAGATCACTGCTCACTAGGGACTCATTCAGTGCCAATTTGTTCCGCTTGTGACAAATGTGGAATTGAACTAAATGAGTCCTGTTCATTTTCACATATGCCCACACACTTAGTACCCATGTGGTTCACTTTGAGACCACAGCTTCAGTGGTCAGTGGTTCCAGGGAATGCAAACCTGTATGAATTTAAAAAAAAAAAATCAGTCATGATGATGGTGTGTGTGTGTATACGTGTTCCACACACTACATTTGACAGGAGAAATGTTAGCATTGTTGAAAGATCAGATTTGGCTATACATTGGTTCCAGTCATTGTTATCCCTACAGCAGAATTCATGGGTCTGTTATTTAGTGCTACAATTAATAAATGACGGCATTGTACCATCCCATGAGATGGTCTGCATAGAGCAATATCAAGCAATTGCATTCTGAAAGGTGTGCAGGCTACAAAGCCAATGTTATCGCCATTGTCACTAGGCAGATACTTTATGATTCAAGACAGGAAGCATTAAAAACACAGCTTCTGACAATACTACAGAGGATGTGGTGATGAAAGTTGACAACTAGCAGGTGTCCTTTCAGAAATGGTAAATATTTCTGTCTGTTCAGTCTTGAGAAGAAGAGTAATTGTTCCACTCATCTTGAATACACCCACTCTTTGAACAGAAATTGGACGACTTTCAAAATGATGCAATAAAGCCTTGTGTCTTTGATAAGATGTCAGGACAAACTATTTCTACAACTAGTGATTGACAAACTTCACCAGATTTGGTCTGGACTGGGTTCAAATTAGAACCCATTTTAAGTGTAAGCCTATAATGTGTTCTGGGTTCATAGTGCTTTTATTGAGGCTGTTTTAAACATTATGAGACATGGAGATTCCATCACCTCAGTGAGAAGACCTGCTGCTTACTTAGGGCCCAATCCTATCCAATTTTCCAGTGCTGGTGCAGCCATGCCAATGGGGCATGCACTGCATCTTGTGGTGGGGATACAGTCACAGATGCCTCCTCAAGGTTTGTTCCCTTTTCTCAGGGCTACATTGCAGCTACACCAGTGCTGGAAAGTTGGATAGGATTGGGCCCTTAAACTTTTGAATGCTGCAGTGACAGCATATCGGGGAAAGGTTCCTTGGGAATTGTAGTTTCTCATGGGTTCTGTGTTCTGAGAAAGGGTTAGGAATGTTGGGAACCTACAAATCCCAGGGACTTTGGCACTCAAGACCAGTGGCAATCCTGGTCCCATGCCACCCAGGGCCCATGCTGCTTCCCCGGCCTTCAAAACGCCTGTAAGGGCTTTAAATGTCACTTCTGGTTTTCGCCAAAAACTGGAAGTGGGCATTAAAGGCCACCGGAGGCCTCGTAAGGCCTCTGGAGGGCCACAGAAGCTGCCTTCGGCCTTCCTGGTCCTCCAAAGAGAACTAGGAAGGTGGCAGGGGTGGAGAGGAAGGCAGTGGCAGAGGGGTGAGGAAGGTGCTGCCACCACTGCAGGCATGGCACCCAGGGTTTTTGACCTCTTGTCCCCCTCTAGGTATGCCACTGCTCAAGACATTGCTGAACATGCTTGAACCTCATGGAAATTGTTTTCTAGGGCTTCTGTTCTCTCTAAGGAACTATAAGCCACAACTGATACCTGAGACAGCATACCAAATGCTATCCCCATTACCTGATTATGTGTCAGTCTTCCCACTCTCCAGATGTAGTTCAGCACTCTCCTCCATATTTCTTTTTCCTCTCTCTCTCTCTCCCTCCTTCCTTTTCTAATCCTAGGAGTGGAAATAGAAAGTGAAGCAGTAGAGGCAAATAGGGGGATAGTGATGGTTAAACTTCAACCACCAGCTGCCTGAGGCAAACACCAGTTGGCCTCATGAATGGGTCGGCCCTGCTAGAAACCCTGAGAAACTACATTTCTCAGGGGCTTGATACCTCTATTGGAAATGCGGAAGACATTGAGAGGAGATGGGATGTAGTGTCTGCAGTGGCCCTTTGCTTTGGTGAATCTGGGAAACATGGGGTTAAAGCCCAGGCTTTCAGCAGTGGGTGTACTGCACAGCTGCAGCCACTGGAGGCAACAAGGTCTTTAGTGATAAAAGTAGCATCACCAGATTGAAGAGACTATGGGTAGCAGAAGGTCAGGTTTGGAGGAGGAAATGACTAGCTGGCTGCATACTGACTAACCAGGCTAATGGACTGACCAGCGGACCTGCTGACTGTTTAATGAAATAGTTAACTGTTTAACAGACCTGCTGACTGACTGATGGACCGATTTGACTGGCTGGCTGGCTGGCTGGCTGACTGACTGACTGATGAACTGACTGATGAACTGGCAACTGTGGAGTACTGGAACTGCGATGGCTGGATATTGCTGGTTGGTAGAGAACTGGGGGAGCTAATTTAAAAGTGGACCTAACTTCTTTGGAAATATTGGAGAAAGGACTTGGGCAAAACAATAACCACAAATCTGGTCCTGCAGCAGCAGTCCTTAGTACTGCTGTCAAGTAAGTTTCACTGTGGGCAGTGGGGAGAACTGGTGCTTGGCTTGGGTTCAAGCTACTTACGTGCTGGGCCTGAACTTCAGAGCTGGGGGTCCTTGGCAAACAAATCAATGTAGAGAAGTTTCAATGAGAATAGATGTAAATAAATATCTTCTTCAAGTCCTCTGGTCTATTAAAAAAAATTCAAAAGCAGAACTAATTCTAACACTGAATGACTCAAGAAAAGGAGTTACCATAATGTGTAAGGTGAAGTTACTAATTGCCATAGTCAATGATTAACATCTCTTGTAGATTCTTAACCAGAAACTGGCCTCATTGCTATAACATGGAAAGCCCTGCTAATTCCCCTCAACTTATTTCTTCTCATTAAAATCCTCAATTTTCACCAGTGACCTCTGAAGAGCTGGGCCTATTCCCCAAGGTCATTTTACGCTAATAAACAGGCCACATAGGAAAACTGTTCCAAAAGCGCTTAATGTGCTAAACTGCTAGACACGGGCAGCATACTGTAAAAATAATAATATCATCTACACTTGACTTTTAGAGAATAAAATGAGTTCTCTCTCTTCGTTCTTCTAATATACTTAGTCTGCCAGGTCATACTACTTGCCATTAGTTACCACTTAGGAGTAATTTTAGAGTCTTATTGGGGATTTACAGTACTTCCACAACTCCCATTAATGATAATAGATATCATAAGGGTAACTCGCAAAGTTCCATATTTCAAAACGTTCTTCCATGTCAGGAACTATGAGGCTCCCTGTACACTTAGAATTAGCATAAAAAATTGAGATACATTGAACATGGTCACATGTCATCGGGAATGGTATCAAATCTGAAAGAAGTCTTTATCACACCAGTGTGATATGAAGAAAAGGTACTGTATCTGAGAAACGGGGGATTAAATTCCATTTGGTGGACAAGAGGTAACATTAGGCAAATCTCTATGGCTCAGCCTGATTTCCTCAGCAGCACAGAAGGGAACGGTTGTGGCCTGCTTCAAAATGTTGCAAAGTAATTGGCATAATAAAAGTGTTTCACAATTATATAACGAAGACTCCTGTGCTTTCCCCAGAGAACTGAGTTGAAGGAGGGTCCAATATTATAGGCATGAAGTGTTATCTGTATAATACTGCATGGGAATTTGCACAAGATTGGACTGTAAATGTGGACTTCTTGTGGCTTCCCTGGCCCTCAGAGGGCCAAAAGGCATGACTTTTTTTTGACCAAAAACCAGAAGTTGTGCTTTTCAGAACTCAGACATCCCCCTGGACATGACCAAAGCATAGTTCCAGTAGCATTTGGTGGGCAATAGGTGGCCTGCCCCAAGGTTTCGGAACCCACAGATATCCAAATCTGCAATTACTGAACCCACTGATATTGAGGGCCACCTGTAATCCATAACTCTGAGATCTCATCATGTTGGCAACCTTCAGTCTCGAAAGACTATGGTATCGCGCTCTGAAAGGTGGTTCTGGAACAGCGTCTAGTGTGGCTGAAAAGGCCAATTCGGGAGTGACAATCCCTTCTACACTGGGAGCAAGTGCAGTCTGTCCCTGGTCTGTCTGCCTGGCTATGGGCCTTCCTTCTTTGCCTCTTTGCCTCAGACTGTTGGCCAAGTGTCTCTTCAAACTGGGAAAGACCATGCTGCACAGCCTGCCTCCAAGCGGGACGCTCAGAGGCCAGGGTTTCCCACTTGTTGAGGTCCACTCCTAAGGCCTGAGATCTGAGATCTGTGGTGAGGCAAAACAGAGTAAATGACTGCTTGAATGAAATAATCTTTATGCCACAGACAAATGCAGGGACTGTGGGGGAAGGGAGCTGCACAATATAGAGAATGTGCTTGGAAAGTTTGCCATGACTCTCAAGGTTTGTTAGCTGCTGCTTGACCTCAGTCACATATTAACCTTGGTATAATCACTTCCTGTCATAACTTTTTAGTTCTAAGCATGTCTATTATTGCATTTGGTTTCTAATTAGGTTTCACTTTATTAATCAGGAAGATACTTTCATGATAGACATTAAATCGTTTTTCCCTGGGTGATGGCCTAACCTGTGCCAGAGACGATGCTTAAGATAGGGTGTATTGACTCCTGCACAAGCTCAGTGGCACAAATGATTATAGTATGACATACAGAATGAATTAGAATAGACTTATAAGGCACTGGGAAAAGACCATTTAACTGTTCTCTCTCTCATTCACTCACACTCACACACGCAGAGAGAGAGAGAGAGAGAGAGAGAGAGAGAGAGAGAGAGAGAGAGAGAGAGAGACCAGAAAAGAGTGGGGGCCAGTTGGCATGGGCCTACAATTTTAAGGGGGCCTACTCCAAGAGACTTAATGGGCATCCTTAGCACTAAATATTAAAATCTGAAAGAAGATTAATACAGATAAAATATTAACAAATGCATAATAGAAACCAACTCTGTGCTAGTAACAATTCGTGGAAAACAAGGGAGTACAGAAAAATTTTGACAAGATGTTTGGTGTTGAATACTTGGATGTTTCTGTCCTTGATTGTTGCAAGGTATGTTGCAAGGTTGAAGAAAGCAGCTCAGTAAGACTCGGTACTCAGGAGTGAAGGTTTGCAGGCTATTTATTTATTGCATGCAATGGCGGCCCGTGGGACTCGTGTCCAAAGCATGGGAGCAGGTTTTCAATAGTGTCAAGACCATTTATACAATTTTTGGCTCTTTGTCCTAAAATCTAGGCCTCCCATTGGCTGAAATTTTACATCAGAGATGGGGCAAATACCTAATAGGTTACAGATAAGGTACAATTTGCATTAAAGATGAGAATAAGAGGTGGGCTTCTACCTGACAGGTGTGTTTCAGGTTACAGGTTTCCATAAAAGGTAGAATTAAGCATTAAAACATATTAAATTACAAAGTTTCTAAAAACCAGCAGGGCGCACTATGACACCATTTATCCAGGGCTCAATAACCTGGTCATCATTCAAGCCAATTATACCGATTGTTTTGACAAGGTTTAGAATAACATCATTAAAAGAGATGGCACAATGTGATCTGCCTGGCACTCTTTATCTTATCTGCATACCTTTCCTATGTGTTAGTATAAACACTAAGCAGCTGTGGGCCTCTCTACAAAACTACGGCTTTTGTCCTTTTATTAAAGAGGTCTTTAAAAGCTTTACTAAAAACAAGCAACTTTGGTTCCCTATGGCCTGCTTCTGGTGACTGCTATCTCCCCTATATGTGGGTTACAAACTGGGGCAAGGACTGCTTTGTCTTAATTCTGTCTATGTGTGCTTTTTACTCTAAAAGCATAAAAGTATAGTTAGAGTTTTTCTGATAGATACAGGTGCTTTTTAACTTTTGCCAAGTCTCCAACCGTTGCCTGGTACTGTTATCTCCGAGCTAGATTCCAAAGTGTAAACAACCTGAAGCTGAGGCCTCAAGCCCAACTTCAGCCAGTTTTCAGTCAGACTTGCAAAATAATTAATAAAGCCAAGCAGCTTTTTCTATTTTGTGCTGCTATGCTTTAGCAGTGCAGCTATTAGGCTATTGACTTGGTGGCCTGCCTGTCAACCCTGGTTACTCTGCTGCCTTCTGTCATGATGTTTATGACTTGTGATATTGGACGATCAGAAGGTCCTTAGCATGTGGAGATTCCCACAGTATTAGGACGAGATTAATACTGGTTAATGGCTTGTTGAAATATTTAGTAGGCAACCCAAGACAACAATACTCTAATTCAGTGGGGGTGTTGCAAATTGCTCAGAAACTAATCGTAGCTGAGGATTATTTATTTATTACAGTGGTGTAATTTAGTAGATGGAACAAAAGCCCCAAGCATGGAGCCTTGTGCGCCTTTAGGACCCTGCAGAAGCCTCTCTGAGTCTCCCGACGGGGTTGGAAACTGTGTTTCTGGTTTTCTGGAAGCATAGTTTAAAGTGTTGGGGAACCCTCAAAACGCTTCCCTGACACATCCTGGAGTCATACAAGGCTCCGTGAGCTCCAGGTAAGTGGGGGGTGGTTTGTAGGCAGGGGGCAGCAAATCCCGCGGGGGGTAGCATCACAGACCTTTGCCCCGGAGCGTCCGCTACTGCTTTATTAAGGCTAATAGTAAGCATTTGCCTTTGAGATGGTGGTGAATTTTGGACAAATTTTTCTTTTTTCTCCCTAGTATATGAAATTCACAGGGTCAGAAACCCATATTCTGTTACAAACTGGACCCAAATGTTTCTGTAATGTGGGCCCTGTTTGTGATGAGTTATCTGTTGCTGCCAACCAGCCATCCCTGCCAGGGGAAAAATAGTGGTAAAGAAAGTTTGGCAGAGATGGAAGAAGTCTTTGTAGGTTAGATTATTGTAACACGCTCTGTGTGGGGCTGCCCTTGAAGATGGTTTGGAAACTGCAACTAGTGCAGAATGTGGCAGCCCGTGTAGTTACTGGAGGAAGGCAGTTTGACTCTGTCAGTCCGCTTCTCCAGCAGCTACATTGGCTGCCCATTTGTTTCCAGGCCCAATTCAAGGTGCTGGTTTTGACCTTTAAAGCCCTATACTGCTCTGGGCCAGGGTATCTTAGAGTTCGCCTACTCCCATACAATCCGGCTCGTCCTCTTAGATCATCAGAGAAGGCCTTTTTACAAGTGCTTTTTACTAGGGAGGTACGTGGGGCGGCGGCAAGAAATAGGGCCTTCTCAGTAGTGGCACCAATACTATGGAATTCCCTTTCCCTTGACTTAAGAATGGCTCCCTCTCTTGAAACTTTTCGGCAAGGCCTGAAGACCCTTCCGTTTAGGCAAGCCTTCTGAGTTCCCGGTCTTTTTAAACATCTCTTTAACATCTTTTAATATGTTTTTAAATAGCTGGTTACAGGCCTGATTCTTTTATGATTTGCTGCTCTATGCTTTTTTTACCTGACTACTTTTTATCTGACTACTGTTTTTATTGTTTTTATGATATGCTGTTAATATGTTTTTATCTGTTTTTAAATTATGTTTTTAATTTGTTTTAACCTTGTTGTAAGCCACCTTGAGTCCCTCCAGGGAGAAAGGCGGGGTAGAAATAAAGTTAATAATAATAATAATAATAATAATAATAATAATAATAATAATAAAAATAATAATAATAATAATAATTGTACAGTAGGTCGTCGTCCTTAAGACCTGAATTATTTCTCATGCAGGTGAATGGGAGTTGTAGCTTCTTATGCCTCCCAGCCCAATTCACTGAACCAGGAGACATAGGAAAGTACAAATCCACATAACTTTGTCCATAAATAACACTCCTGTCCATTCTTAGAATGAGACCCACAAGGCTTCTACTGAATCCTTTACTACTTACCTCTCTTCAGTAGGGTCACTTGATTAGGAAGTGTGAGAGAAACTGGCAAGGAAGACTGTGGCTTTTTCCCCGTGGCTTTTTCTACACTTTTGAAAAAAAGGCTTAGAGGATCCAAGATTTTTCTAAAAATTGTCCGAGCAAGCTCCAGTTTTTTTTAAAATGAATACATCACAAAGCAAGCCACGAATAAATTGCCCATCACAACTTGTTATAGAAATGAATACCGTGTAATTGTTACTCAGTGTTGACTAAAAATGAAACTGAAATAATCCCATAACACAAGGGAAGTATTATTGCATGTTCATAATGTAGCATAATTTTGCAGCCATCTGACAATAAATGCAAATTATTCAGGCTTAATAGAAAAAAAAAAAAAAAAAACTAGTGTCAAAGGGAATGAAATATACTTTTTAGAACTATGGGAACAATTCATAGTTTGGGTAAATGAATGTGTGGCAAGAAGTTATGATGGTAGGAGTGCAGAAAGGAAATTATTTGATAGCATTAGATTGTTCTAAGGAGTAGAGGTAAATTAGTCATTAGAAAAACTTCACCCTATACTCTAAATCAGGGGTGCTCAATAGGTGGATCGCGATCTACCAGTAGATCGCGAGGCAAAATGAGTAGATCGCGGAGTGCCGATCCCCCCTTCAGGTGCCTCTGGGAGGAAATGCCGGGAGTAAGGCCCATTGTACTCAATGGGGCTTACTCCCAGGTAAGTGTGGCTAGGATTGCAGCCTCACAGCCTAATCCTAGGCATGTCTACTCAGGAGTAAGTCCTGTTATACTCAGTGGGGCTCAAGGTACACCAACACACATTGTACACATAAATGTTATATGTTATGATGGCGCAAACATTGTAAAAAAAAACTCTGGTAGATCTCTGGGCCTTGCTGGGTTTCAAAGTAGCTCTCGAGCCAAAAAAGTGTGAGCACCCCTGCTCTAAATCAAATTATCAAAATAGTTTATATTTTGGATTACTACAACAGCCAAAATATGTAATTGTTTTTTTTCGATTTGTATAAATTTTTTTAAAATGATAAAGCAGTGCAACTGGGCAGGGGCAGAGAGATATTTCACAAACAGAAATGTTACAAATTGGGGGGGGGGTGTGAACAGGCACGTGAATCTCCCCTGGGGATTGCATCCAGAGGTGCTAATGTTAAATGTAATGTGCCTTGTGTTATACTGACACATTTCATTTCATTTATTCCTATATGTTAACTTCCTATTTTTTTTATCATGTTTTACTTTGCATTTTAATGAAACTCTGTCATTTGAAATTGTTTTAGATTCTAAGCTGCCCCCCCAAGTGTTGGAAAGAAATTGATTAAACACTTTATAAAATACAGTGCAACTTGAAATAAAGTGCATTCATTTCTCTGTACTCTCCAGCACATTTCTATATTTGAAACGAACAGTGCCTTCTATCAAGGGCATTAGAGTCAAAGGAATAGGAAGCAGCTTTATCCTGAATCAAGCCATTGGATCATCAGTGTTCTGGTCAGTTTTCTCTACACAGACTAGCAGGAGCTCCCCAGGGTTTCATCAAGAATTTTTCGCTGCTCTACTTGGAGATGTCACAGATTGAGCCTGGGAGCCTCGGGATGCAAGTGGATGGTCCACCACAGAGCCACAGCTCTTCCCTGAAGGCTGACCTGTGAAACCTTCTGATACCTGTGTCAATAGTGGTGTAACATGGCCAAAAGACTTGCACTGTCATCTGGCATTCTCATCTACAAATTATAGCATCTTCCAAAATTCCCAGCAGTTGGGGGATGATAAGTTTAGTAAGACACAGTGGCTCAATGTGCAACTGGGGACCCAGTGCAGTGTATTATTATTCATTTTTCCCCCTTTTCTACCACCTTCCTCCAAGGGGTTCAGGGTGCTTTTCATAATTCCAGGGATGGGAAAACCCAGCATGGCTTGACTCGAGTCCAGAGTCTCCTATCCCGTGACTCAGCTTGAAAAAGAGTCATAACGGGAGCACTTTCCTAGTTGCCAAGTCACCCTTTAGTGACTCTAAAGGACTCGAGTTGCTACCCAGCCCGCCGTTGAAAAAGCAGGGCTGCTGCCAAGGTCTCTGTGTGTGTGTTTATTCACTCCCTGATGTCCTTTGTAAGGCAAGAACACCCCCTTGGCTCCTCTTCCTGCTCTCCCTCAGCCAATGAAAATATCAGAATGCTCAGCCTCTGTCCAATTATCATCCTATCAGAGACGGGAAAAGAGAGCCCAGTCCTGCCACCCCCCATTCATTGCATACATTAACCCTTCCCTGCCTCCCAGCTGCTCACCCCATCAGAATGCTGGTCCCACAAGGTTTTTCACACCGTGAAAACAGTAAGCAAGCACACCCAGACACAGGTAGACTTGAGTCAGCATGCTTGGGGATGAGTGCCAAGTCAGGGGAACCCTGACTCGAGTCTTTTTCAGAGACAATATTGCTGTCTCCAGCCAGTCCGGTTGTTGCTTTTCAGATTCACATGATACTGAGAGGTAACACAGATCTGTGTTCTCACTGGTTCTCTACATGTGCCTTTCAAAAATGTCACTCTTATGCAATTCCATTTATAACACTGCAGTCCTAAGTACATCTACTCAGAAGTAAGTCTCACTGATTCCAGTGAGACATTCTTCCAGGTAAGTGTGTATAGGACAGCAGCCCAAGTTATTTTCTTCTTTTTCCCCCAAGATATTGGTGCTTTGTAAATGACAAGCATTTAAATATTGATTGGTTTTAAAGGTGCACTGTGTGTGTATTTTTGTGTATGTTCCAAACTACCATGTGACTTCCACCAGTTTGGGGGGAGATTTATACCCAATCCTTTCTGGGTCTTATGCTGACAGATCTCATGATCCATCAGCATAAGGCCAAGCCCATCATTACATAAGTCAATCTGACAGTGTGCAGCTCATCCATGGTATAGGAGCCGGTAAGCCCTGTAGTGGCAGTGGCTGGTCACTGAAATTTCACCAGAACAGGTAGGTCAACAGCTGAATTAGGGAAGGATCAGGGACAGATCCGGGCAGGGAGCAGACCAAGCTGGGGGGGTGATTTGAGGGCAAAAGGGGGAGGATCTTTCCAGCCTGGACCTGCCCCCAGTAGTCTCCTTGAACTTATGCCAGCAGCAAAAGCACTAGTGTTAGTCCAAGGAGACCCATTGGAAACCAGGCAGCCTACAAAGTGGTAAGTAAAAACATTTCACAAGTTAAAAAGAGATTTTTACATACATCTCCTGAGCTGTCTATTCCCCCGCACTCCTACCCATAGCATGCAGCACAATCACTATCAGTGGGGCTGCATGCCCTGGACTGGCAGGAATAGGACTGGGCTCTTAGATCTTGTCACTCTTAGAAGTGACACACAGAAAGAGTTAATATACACTCCCAGTGCCACTGTTTCAATCAAATTCAGATCTTCTATGGCTGCTTTCAAGTAAAAAAATAAACATTGGGATGTCTGTGGATATCCTGCTTAACACATAATTTCCCCCAAGGTACACCTTATATTCAGCTTATTGTATACAGTACAGTGGTACCTTGCATAACGAATGCCTCGCGCACCGAAAAACTCGCATAATGAAAGCATTTTGCAATTTTTGGTGACTTGCACAACAAATTTTTATGACCTGTGCTTCGCAAGACGAATTTTTGTTTTGTTTTGTTTTGGTTTGTCTTAAGGGGGGGATCTTCATGCCAGTTTATGCTCACGTTCACCCTAAGGAAGGATGATGAGTTCTTGGGGTTTCCTCGCGCAGCAATGGGTCAGTCAGCATCCCTCCCTCCCTCTCACACACACACTTACACTCTCTTCACCACCCCTCACTCACTCACTCACTCACTCACTCACTCACTCACTCACTCACAGGGCCAGGCTCCTGTGTGCCTGTCAGGGGTTGCACGTTCTTGCTCCCGCCCGTTTTTGTGCCCTCCGCAAGCCTGGAACATCACAGCCCTCTCTCTCCCCAAGCCTGGAGCATTTCAGCCTCTCTCTCTCCCCCCCCCCCAAGCCTGGAGCATCACAGCCTCTCTTTTCCCCCACCTCAAGCCTGGAGCATCACAACTTCTCTGCAACACAAACACTTTCCCCCCCTCTCTCACACACACAGGCTGCCCCCTTCTCTTACACACACAGATGCTCTGCCCCCCCCACACTCACACAGCAGGGGAGGGGTGCCTTCACTCACCTCATCTAGCATCTGAATGTAAGCCCCCCATCAACCTGCCATCGCAGCCTCCCCCCCCTGCAAGCCTGATCCCATTCACCCCAATAAGGGGGGATCTTCATGTCAGTTTATGATCCCATCCACCCTAGTAAGGGGAGGATCTTCATGTCAGTTTATAATCCCATCCACCCTAGTAAGGGGAGGGTCTTCATGTCAGTTTATGTAAGTAAGTCCCATTGTGCTTGCTCCCAGGAAAGTGTGCACAGGATTACAGCCTTCAAACTCCCCACTCAGCATCCCCCCCATCGCTCATTCACCCTCTCACTGCCCCATTTCCTTCATGTTTCCCCCCATGATCATGGCAAAAGCAAGCAATTGAGTGCAGCTGCTCTGTCCTCCCCAACTTAGAGCACAATCCTGTGCGTGTCTCCTCAGAAGTAAGTCCCATTGTGCTTACTCCCAGGAAAGTGTGCACAGGATTACAGCCTTCAAGCTCCCCACTCAGTATCCCCCCCCTTTTTTAAATCCTCTGTACAGTATGTATGCCTTTAAAGAGCACTTAATAAACACTTTGTAAACCAAATTTGACTTTGTTCTGACTTTTCTTGCCCATAGGAACGCATTAATTAAATTTCAATGCATTCCTATGGGAAAATGCGCTTCGCAAAACGAAAAACTCGCATAACGAAAGGACTCGCGGAACGGATTAATTTCGTTATGCGAGGCACCACTGTACACAGTCTCAGTGTACTGAAGACATGAATAGGGGTTGCCAGAACTTCACCTGAAAGAAAGGGGTGTGGCCTTTTTGCCAGGTGTGAGCCAGAGAAGCATTCTTAAAACCCACTATAATTTGTAATGAAATACTGGCTGAGTGTTTTGTAAGAAAAACTCGTACATCAGCACTTGGCAAACCTGTAGAAGAATGGTTTTGTAGCTTGTGCCTATGCAGACTGGCAAGGAAAGGCCGCATGACATTCATTTGAGTTCATCTTTAAACGAAGAGGGTTCCCAAGATTTGTCAGGCTCATAAATGGACTTGTTTACAGAAGTTCAATGGAGCATGTTAAAGTCAGGCCAAAAAGCAGGCTGATTTTGTGTGGGGAGAGGCCGTCATTGCCTAATGTCTGTCAGCAGAGTCTCTCAAGGTTATTTGGAGTGCTCAGAGAAACACGAACAAGGAAATCCACTAAGACAGTGTTGCATGAGGGAAAGCAAATATTGCCTTCTTTTCTCCTGAAGAGAACTATGTCAGGAGGAGGGGTTGATTGTCTCAATGACAAAACTATCAGAAAGCTTCCTGTAGATAGGCACTTGCAACAATAGACATACTGGTAGATTATCCCTTATCTGGACATCCAAAATCTAGACTATTGTAAAGTTCAGACATTTTTGTCCGAGACTTTTTAAAAATAACTTTCTGTAGCGTGAACGTTAGAAAGTCTCGTGCTCATTCCCACATACAGTGTAGGTACAGGCTGTTAAGTTCTGTTCTCTATCCTGTGGTGTGTACCTGTACTGACATTGTTGAAAAATGTCAAAGAGGCCAGCAGACCTGGGTAACAGTGAAAAGAGCAAGAGAAGCATTTCTCATTATATTTATGCAATTATTCAGAAATTCACACACCTTCCCATCCCAAACAGTCTGAATAATGGATACACAACCTGTATAACTTTCCTGCCACACTTATATATTGCTTATCTTTCCAGGAGACAAGGCATACATTGTATCCTCACAATAACCCTGTGAGGAAGACAGTACTACCGAAACAGGAACTCCCCCAAAGCTATTCAGGGAATTTAATGGATCACTGAGAATTTGAACCTGGCCTCCCAAAATCCAAACCCAACACCACAATGGAATTGACCCCCCCCCCCACCACACACACACACCTTCCACAGTTGAGAACATTCACACTTAAATGCTTAAAGTTCAGAAATAGCTATAGAGACAAATACATTTTCTTAGTTTTCCAAAGCCTAATTTGCTTCGATTGCAGATACTATAACAGCTTGTTTAGAGCTGCTTGACCTTCGTGCGTCTTTCTGCTCTGCCCCTTTCTCCTGCTTTGAATTTAGATTGATCTGTTGGGGATTGAAGGGGAAGATAGTCATGCCTGGTGACTTCAGGCTGACCTTTTGAAATGCTTCCACCTACCCTGTACTTTGATATTAACCCAGTCTGTGTAACATGGATGGATCTTACCAGAGTTACCAGGAGGCTTACCAGGGGACTTTTGGCAGGTATGAAGGATAAACACCAGGGGAATTATATTCTGTTTACAAGGATGGGTTCTATTTGAAAGGCTCTGATGTGCGCAAGTTGTTCATTGCAAGCTGATGTTTTCTTATACACTTCATTGTTAGGAAAACATTCAGAATTGAAGTGAATGAGGAAGTTCTGCTTACAGAGTTTCATGTGCACTGAAGCTGCTTGGCTGAAGCATGTGTTAGAAGAAGGGTGTCAAACATAAAGCCCTCAGGCTGGATGTGGTCCCTGGAAGCTCTTTATCCTGCTCTCAGGCTCTCCCAGATACTCTCAGCTGCTGAGCTATGCCAAGGTGTCATGGCTGAAAGGGAAGCCCACGTGATAATTGGACTCTCTCCTATCTTGAAAATATGATAAAGATTTGCATATTTTCTTTTCTGTCATTTGCTGCTGAGTTCCTAAGTGAGAAAATAGTGCTTATTTCTGAATTGCTTAATGATGACTCTTCCTGTTTAATGACATCACTTCCAACCTTCAGCAGGCATCATGAATGTTATTCAGCCCCCTGTGTGAGTTTGGCATTCCTGTATTAGAACATATCATTTGAAGCACACATTCCCCCCCCCCCCCAGTATCTCCAACACAGCCAGGGCCATCAAGCAGCAGACCTATTAACAGAGCAATGGCTAATTACACTAGTTAATAATGTGATCCTATGCAAAATCAATGGCACTCCACTCAATTTGCATGCTATAAAATAGTTTGAAAGAGCTTAGGCCAGCTATAGCAAGAATTAAGCTTTAAGAAACTTCATCAACACTTTAAGAACTAGTCAACTCAGTATGAAAAGGAAAGGCAAGCATTTTGTCAATCCGTTTAAAGGAAAGAAAGGGCAAGGAATCAATAGTAATCTACCATTTATGAGTTTTCTAAGTAGTAGTTCCTTCAGCTATACTAAAGCTCTTGTCCTCTCTCTCTCTCTCTCTCTCTCTCTGTGTGTATGTACATATATTTCTATTTCCCCACACTCCATACTTCTCTGTAAAAGTTCTCTCAAATTTCAATTGAAAATGAACTGTGTGCATTTATTGATGAGATGACTCTTGACTCATGATGTCCAAGGACAGTCTGGCTCCAAGCACAGGTAAAGAGCTATCAAGCAACCACCTTAATGATCTTAGTCCTTGATAATATCCTTATCTGTAAGCAACTTCACTTAAGCATTTTTTTCTTTTTTCCTAAAGGCTCTCAGAACTACTTCTGCCAAATTTTTTTCTTTTGTTTTTTGGCCTTCTCACTTTTCAGTCAAGCCAAAAAAAATTCTGGGACAGTCTGCTGTATAATGGCAAAAAGGAGGTGAATGTTCATCAATATTCCATTTGGGTCAGATGGCTTTTCAAGGGTGGAATTTCAGCCAAAGTACAACTCAAGGACCACTCCAAATTCCAAAGGCCTAATGGCACTACAGTTCTGAACAAAAAGAAGGGACATCTGGATCTTCTCTTTTGGATTTAGGGTTAAATCAGGTTTATATCTTGAAAGGGAAACTCTCCACTGAAGTAAAGAAGATATACCAAATGGGAGAAACTCTGTGGTCCATGGACTGAACAGAGATGTATATACATATTTTGGGAATTAGATATGCTATGCACCACAAATAAAAATTGTTTTGCAGTTGGTGTCAGGGCCACTTTTTCATGGTGCCTATGTGGTAAAAAGGCATATATGTACTTCATATGGATCCGGCAGCAATGGTGCACAGCAGATCCTATCCTTTCCCCCCCCCCCCCAAACATCCCTGCCCCTTTCTCCTCCTTCCTTCTCCAGGTCCAAAGAGACCAATTGCAGAGCAAGAGGCTTATGGAGAGGTAAAGGGAAATAATTCCCCTTTCCTCTCCGAAGCTTCCCAATCTGCCCCTGTATCTGCCTGGATATAGCACGTACCTCCTTGGCTGCAGCCAGTTGTGGACCTGGTCCCTGTGCTGCCTCGGGGAGCATGCTGCATCCAAGAGGAGATTTATACTTCCGCTACAGAGCCTTGTGTGTTGTCCACAGGCACTCCAAAAGCCTGATGAGGCCTCCAAATCGCCGTTAAACAGTACTTCCAGTTTTTGGGAAATCGGAAGTACTGCTTAACGGGCATCCAGAGGACTCAGAAATCTTTTGGAATGCCTGTTAACACAGTGCAGGACCTCTCCAACCCTTGGAAGGGCTCTGGAGGACGATGCTGCCCCCACAGGCCCAACAGGTGTGGCACCCTGAGGCTTCCCCCCCCGACCCCTCAGGACTGCCACTGGTTGCATTTGCATTGGTGGTGGGGAATGGATAGAATTTCTCTCTCTCTTTCTGTGTGTGTATTTGTAAAAAGTATATTTACAGCCCAATCCTAACCCACACTGGCACGGGGAAGCTGGCTGGCCTGTCCCATATCCATAGCCCCATGTCCACAGCCTGAGGCAAGGGAAATTCCTTCTCCCTGGGTAAAGCCATAGCAGCCCCCACAGGGCCACTTGAATTTGTGTCATCTAAAGAGGTGGTGCAGATCCGAGCAGCTCCGAGCTACTCTGGGCTGCCTGGCACCAGGGTTAGGATCTGGCACAAGTGCCAGATCCCGGCCCCATCCCCTGCTCACCCGTGGCCTGCCCATAGGCCTGCCCACCGCCTGCCCTCCCCCAAACCACTTTCTTCAAACCCTCCCCAGCCCTGCCCCCCATGCTGGCATGACTCAACCAGCGCAGGCTTACCTTTGCACCAGCCCAATGGGGCTTAGGCTGGTCTCCCTGTTCCCTCAGTGGCACAAAAGTGCTTATGGCTTTTTCAAGACACCATTGTTTCTCAGTTTCCGGATTGGGTCTTAACTGTGCTAGCCTATACATGTTTACTCAAATGCCTTTGAAAAAAGTTGGAAAGGTAACACCTGATGATGTCACTGCCCCTGCTGTCAGAGAAATCTTGGTGCAGCACTCCACTTGCCCCTCCCCTTTGACTAAACACCTGATTCTTAATCTCAGAGTCATATAAAAATGAGACATATTTTTCAATGATTTAAGAATCAGAAAGATCAGCTGGTTAAAAACTGATCACTTTCTTTCTGGAATGACAAATTTGGGTGAGATTCAGCCTTATGTTTGTTTTTTCCCCCCTCCAATTTCAAAATTTAATCAGGATTTGATTTATTTTGTTCTATAATGCTTATCCAACTATATATATTTTAAATATTACAAAACAGAAATATTTGAAAAAAACAAACAAAAAACATGTGTCCACCAAGCAGATCTTTTGCCTAATGCTTCCATTATGGGATAAGAATGCACAATCTCAGGGTCCTTCACAAAACTATTGGATTGTCTTGATATGACTTGGGCTGCACACTTTCATGGAAGTTCTACTGAACTGAACAGGATTTACTTTTGAGTAGTCATGTATAGACTTCTGCTGTTGGACAACACTCTTGAACACTAGCTTTGTTAGTTATATAAACGTTAGAGAGCAATGGTTCCCAAACTTTTTAGTGCCCCAACCCACCTCGTCCTCCATGGTGGGTCACAATGTGATGCTCCCTGTAGTGGTGCAATGCATTCTTGGAGCCCCCAGGGCCGCTTCCCATTTGTGCCAGGCCCACAACCCACTTCATTGGTCTCCATGGGACCCAGAATCCCTGCGGAAGCAATCAGACGTGACTTCTGATCAAACCAGAAATTGTGTCATGACCCACCACTGGGTTATGAACCACAGTTTGAGGAACACTGGGTTCGAGGATTCACTGAGCTTCCTGATGACTCAGAATATAACACTTGGCAAATTTACAATGCTCATCTGACAAATGGTGTGAGCATTATGGACCCCAAGTTCTTCTCCAGCCTGGGTCTTTTCTCTCCTTTTCTTCTGCAGCACCCATCAGGAGGGTTTGGGGATTCATGCAAAGGGGGGGGCAGCAATTATGAGCACATTAAAAATTCTCTAGGGAAAAAAATTGCCAAGCATTTTCCACTTTGCTTCTCATTACCAGTCTCAGACTGAATCAAGCCTAGATTAATTCAGCATCAAGCATCCCTAATATAGACACATTTTCATAAGTTCACTACAGCCATAAAATCATTGTCTCTCAAATGGATTGATTGAAAATGGAGACGAGAGTGAAGACTCTTGTTATTCATCACAATCTCTACCTTTCAAATGCCGTGGAATCTCTGAGGCCAGTCTAGCTTCAAGCACGGTTTTTTCCTGAGCACCTCTGTAGGCTGTCTTTTGAAGGTTAGGTGAGCACCAAAATGTTACCTTTTGTTTTCCTTTTGATTTCACTGTGTATCACGAGATTCCACGTCTTTTCTTTGAAGATTACACTGACTGCTGCTTCCGTGTTGCTTGTATCCCTTTCTAGTCCCTCTTGCTTTTTTCTAACTCTCTTTCAGCTTTCCTCTGCTCTCACTGCTTTATCTGTGCAATTCCTCAGAGCTTCCTGCTGAACAGGCCTGACTTGACTGCAAGCTTTCAAGAGTCACAAATGAAATGAGCTCAGGAACTTGATGGGGTCTCCTGATGCCAAGTGTGAGAAACTTTTCTAAACACTCCGTTTCGGTGGTCAATTGCTGTGAGAAAAGAAGAGAACAATAAAATTAAAGGGAATACAAAATACAGAAGCAAGAACCTTCTTGATTTAATGGACAGTAGCAGTATTGATTCAGTTCCACTAAACACAGTTTAAAAGCACATAAAATCCATTCCTTTCAATGGCAGACATTTTAAGAGACTGCATAGTGTTTAAAATATTCTATCAGTTTTGCACTATCTCAGTTGCTGTAGATCTCCACCTTGACAGGAGATATAATTCTTCTATCTAATGATTATATTAGTTCCATTCACTGGTAGTATTGCCATTTTATTCAGGCTGTCATCCCAAGAAATCTTCCCAGCTATTCAGCAATTGGAAAAGGAACCTCTCAATACTGCACCAAGAAGAGTTACTCCTTCAACAGGACTTTATGCATGTCTACTCAGAAGTAACTCCAATTATAGTCAATGGGGCTTCCTCCCAGGTCAGCGTGGATAGGATTATAGCCTTGGTTTTCCTATTCTAGGGCGCAATCCAAATCCACTTTCCAGCACCGACATGAGGGCAATGCAGCTCTGAGATAAAGGAACAAACATTCCCTTGACTTGAGGCCTCCGTGACTGCCACCCAACTGCAGGATGCAGCATATGCCCCACTGGCATGGCTATGCCAGTGCTGGAAAGTTGGGTAGGATTTGGGCCTAAGTAAAGTAGTTACCAGCCTGATCTGCAGCTAATTAAACTAGTTATTTGAGTCTAGCAACCTAATCTGAAATTATGTGTTGTAAAGGGTGCGGGGGGGAGGGGTCTCAGTTCATGAATCTTTGACAGTGGGGACCATCTGCCTTACTACCAGCACAACAGCTTCCAGAACAAGAGAGCTATTAGCCTGTTCTGTCTTGTTCTGCAGCATCATCCCAATAATGGCAAAGCTGCTCTTCAGTTCAGGTGATCTTGGGAAGCAGCAGGAGTCTGGCCCCAACCACAGGCTTGGTTCCTCAATCTGAATAACATTGCTCCCTATCACAACCATAAAGCCTTGCCCAACTTGTCACACTTGGTACTCAACCTCTGGCTCTTCAGATCCTAGTCTACACAATCTAGCACATGACCCTTGTCTGTCATGATCACATCTGCTGTCTCTGGCCCCTATGATCCTGGCCTGCTTGTTCCATAATCAGACTCCTCCCACCCCCACCCAGTCTGTGGCCTGACTCAAAGCCAGGTCAAAAAATGAAAAGCTTCAGTTGCAGACCTACCATAAGGTCTCATGGGGCAAAAGCCCCAGGCGCAAGGTGCTAGGGCCCCACAGAAGCCTCTCTGAGGCTCCCAACGAGGGCAGAAATTGTGCTTCTGGTTTCCCAGAAGCACAGTTTATAGCATCAGGGAACCTCAGAAAGGTTCCCTGACACGGGTGGAGGTTGCACGGGACTGTGAGCCTCTGGTGAGTAGGGGGGGGTGGATTTTTGTATGGGGGCGGCAATCGCCCGCAGGGGGGTGCCATCACAAACCTTTGCCCTGGGTGCAGGGCTGGGGAGGTCTGCTGCTGAAATGCTTGACCTTTTGACACAATACTATGAAGGTGTTCCATTAGCAGAGTTATCACAGGATCCAAGCATCTGTGCAGAAGCTTTGATACTTACCAGCACTGACCCTGATTCACCAGCAATGACAGTGCAATTCCAATGCTGCAACTGTTTAGCGATGGCAGCCCAGACTGGCCTGGTGGAATCATGCTCCATCCCTGGGAATTTTGCAACAGTTGGATGCTGTCCCTCTGTCATTAAAAAAGCATAAGATCAGGCTGCTTGACTCTGAGTGACTCTGAGTTCTTTGAACCATCAGCCCTCTCAGAACACAGTTTGACCTCCCCAAGAGACCCTGAGACATGGGTAGAAATGTGGAAGAAAAGAACTAACCACTACTATTTCTACTGCAGCAACACTGAGCTTCAAGATTGGGAAAGTCAGCAACATTGACCTGGGTAGAAATAAGTCTCAATTTAGCTCAAATTTAGGCAGCAACTGTTACCTTGCACATGCCTGATCTCGTCTGATCTCAGAAGCTAAGCAGGGTCAGGCCTGGTTAGTACTTGGATGAGAGATTGCCTGGGAATACTGGGTGCTGTAGGCTTATACCATAGTCTTTCGAGACTGAAGGTTGCCAACCCGTTAGTGTGTGAACTGAACTGACGGTGACAGCAAAGTGCCTTTATATTTAACTATGCATATGATTAGACAGACAGATGCATGAGCTGCTCCTGTCCTCCATGAATTTTGCTTTTGTCATTGTGAAGTAGAAACTCAGTAGTTACAGACTTCAAAATACTTCCAGCTAATACAGAGTTCACACTGGGAGCAGTGGCATCGCAGGGGGCGGGGGTGATGGTGGACTGCCCCAGGTATGGTGCTCCTAGGAGAGTGACAGCTGCACCACCCGAGTCCCCTGTCATTACCGTGGTGCCAGAGAGCAAAGCTCCATTGTTTGGAGGCAGAAGGGTCCTCCCACCAGCCAATTGGCTGCAAATTGCAGCACTCTGGAAGCAGTTGGTGATGATGAGATGACACCATCATGTCTCCACCAACCTACTTCTGGATGTCATGCTTCAGACCAGCACACTAGGCACCACTGACCACTTCCACTGGCCTTCCACTGCCAGCAGCACCCATTGCTTGCCATCATAAGGGGGGCTTAATATAGTGGAGGGGTGTGTGTGTCATGTAGCAGAGGAAGTAACACCTGCCCCAACTGTAAAATGCACTAGCAATGCCACTGGCCGGGGAGGGGGGGGGGAGTTAAACATTTGTTTGTGTGTCCTCAGTGAAAAAAACCTGCTGTTTCCAACAGTGGTTTGCTCACCTTTGAGAAAGCGTGCGAAGCTGCACACAAGAGGATGGCTTGTGTGGAAAGAGGAAATAGAGAATAAGTTCCATGCCTGAGGCAGGCTGAAACCAGAGTCACCTAGGGATGTGCCTCTAAAAGGGTTTTTTCATTGTATATAATGCAGAGCAGAGGAGAAGATCTACATTACCTGAAATATTAGTGGGAGGTTCTGCTTATAGGTCAGCATTGATTGACAGCAGTGCTTTTTAAAAATATCTGTAACATGCACACATGGGGGGGATTGTGGCAACTGCTAATTTCCATGTGGATTTCTGCACATCTGGTCTGATCCCTTCACACTAAAACTACCTGAAGTGATGAGATGGACAATGGCATAACTAAATAAAACACACAGTATATATTTTGTACGCGTGGTATTTTTCCTGCCCCTTCTACAGCAGCCCTTCGATATAGACAGATGCAAAACTCCCTATCTAGATCAGGGTGAAACTCTGACACTGGCCTGGCCTTTTCCATCAGTCATTACTCTGCTGTCCATGCAAACTTTTTTTCCCTTCATGAACCTGTCAGCAGGAAATCTTCAAGGATGGCAACACAGCTTATATTTAATTGCTGGCATTTCTATTAATAACAGCAAACATATAATTGTTTTACTCTCTTGTGAGCTTGGCTTGCATACAAGGAAAAACAAAACACCAGTATAAGAAAGGAATGGAAAGCAGTGATCAAATCAAGCAGCACATGCACAGCAGTCTTTTCACGTTCAGAAAAACACAGAGATGGCAGAAAATTAACCCAATAGTGCTGCTCCAGGAGCAGAACTAGATCATCCAGAATCCCATATTCCAGGATGAGTTCATTGAGAAGGAATGTCAAAAGTATCCAGACCACCACCATATTGTAAAGTATGCAAAAATGTGACATCAAATTGGACACATGCCAAATGTCAATGGAGCAAACATCCGGGTACGTACCAGTCCTCCAGAAACTACCGTGGATAGCACAGTTATCTGTTTGACATCCAGTTGCAAATAACTGCCATATAGAGCAGTATTTAAACCTGGAAGGGATGGGAGTTTGCTAAGTGGCTTACAATGAGAAAAATACAAAAATGGAATGTAGATCCAAAAAAGTAGTAATTGTGCAATATAAACAAATCTGCTATATTTGGCCTCTATCACTTAGGCTCTCTTATTTGGCCCATATTTCCTTAAGTTTTTTTTTTCAGTTTCACATGTTAAAATTCTAAACTAAGAACTTAATTCCACTCAGAGGCTCCCCTATAGCAAACAGATTTATTGGTACTCTCATGTCACCAGGAGCTCTTGATACCCACATGACTTGTCAGTTCTCACAAAGGAGATAGAGCCATTGATATAATGAAACGCTGCCATCCGTTACCCAGCACCCCCCAAAAAAGACACAGGCAAGGGTATATGGTACAAAGGGCCACTTTATTAACTATTTAAATATACTTCAGATTGCAACAGGGCCTAACAAATAAGTCATGCGGGCTCTACATGGGGGAAACAGAGCTGCCCGTCTACTTCCCCCTATAGTGATTTGGGCGACCACACCAGACTCAGGGCAGCGTCAGTACAAGCCTGCCGCCCCCTTCATTGTCACCCCGAAGGGGCAGGGTGGCAGGCTAGCTCAGGCCACCCGAGCGAACCCGCAGTGCGCCTTTACCACCAGGCCGAGGTTCATCCAGCCTGCGTCACCCAGCCGGGAATGCCAGCATGACCAAGCGTGGAGTCCACCCGGCCCTTGCCACCCTGCGGTGTACACCGATATGACCTTACCTACCCAAAACCCGCACGACACCTGCCACCCGGGGGGTCAGCCTAGCGCTTGGCCCCACCGCCCCACACGGAAACAAATTTCCGCAGGCCCTGTTGCAATTCAAGAAGAAAACATAATTGCCCAACACCGAAAGGTGTACTCCATCGCTTCTGAACAATTGGGGCGCATCATAGCTGATGCCTGGGTGATAAATGACACCGACTCCATAAAGGGGTACCGCCCGCCTCAAATACGAATTTACCTTCTTCCTATCCAGTTCAATCTTTTTAACATCAGAGGCATAACGCCAAACACTGTGAGGCAAGAGGTCAGACCATAAGATGACCGTCCTGCAAAATGCTGATTAATGTGGAGAATATTGCTGTAGGCCTGAAGCCTCAAGGACAGAGTCGTCCTCTGGCCCAGGTCGTTCTCTCCCAAATGTATAACGACGATGTGAGGCTGGGCATGGGCATGCACAAACTCATAAAAAGCAGGAAGAAGCTGATCCCACAGCATTCCCCGCCGTGCAACCCAATGCACAGTAGCCAAGGAACCAAGCTGCAACTGCATGTCAAAGCTACTTGATGCCGCCCTCTTCCTTGCCCAGAAAACGATGGAGTGGCTGAAGATAATGACCCAAACTGCTCCCGCCCTGGAACCTTTTCCTTTTCCTGTGGACAGGAAAAACAGGAATCACAATTCCAGAAACATGCATCATTTAACCATATAGCACCTGGCAAAGCCAGTGCAAGTGAGCGCCCAACTGCTGTCACGGGACGAACCCGGAAATATAGCATGCAAAACAGGAACATGTGGCAGTGCCACTATAAACTTCTGGCAATGCCAGTACAAAGAGCGCCCAACCGCTGTCACGGGACAAGCCCGGAAATATAGCATGCAATACAGGAACTTGTGGCAGTGCCACTATAAACACCTGGCAATGCCAGTATAAAGAGCGCCCAACTGCTGTCACAGGCCGCGCCTGGAAATTTCTGTGGTATCTGCATCACCCCTTGCCCCTACCACCAGGGCGAGGGGGAAATAGCCAAGTGAATCCCACTCAGCGCTTGTCAGGCTCTCTGACGTAATATTTAAATGTGCAGGAGCACCAACGGCCAATCCTCTGAATGTCCCGGGCTGGGAGGCCGATATCAGCTGCAGCTGACGCAGCCCCAATCCTCAAAGAGTGCAGGCTGTAATCTTCCGCCGGAAACGCAAGGTCCGCCACTGCACTGTTATGGAAAAAACATAACAGGTGAGGCATCAACATAGCAGAACAAGGAACCCCGAACCGCAGGACGTGCAGCCAAACAAGACAGAAGTGTCCTTACTGGACACAGGCTAGACTCTGTGCCAGGCCCAGTCGCACTTTAAAACCCACCCCCCACTGGTCGGTTTCTGAATGACGGAGGGTGATAATGACCACATCAGCTTTAACAACTACATCCTGCAGCCGTAAGGCTCTTCCAGACTTGTCGCCCGCTAAGGCACATAAAACCTCACTGGGGTGGGTGGAAGACACCAAAAAACATAATAATGCTGACAGTTCTAAACAGTAAGGACTCATAAGGAGTCAAACACAGCACCGTAAAACAATTAATTAACTTGACTAAAATCCCAGGAATAATGGGCTTACGCCGGTCGGGCTTAGGGGGACAGATTTGCTTAAAACCCTCGACAAACTTGCGTACCCTAAAACTGTAGTAGCATCAGCAAAACCTGAGGCCTTGGCACAGAATGACAATGCTGCCAAGTACACTGATAAAGACTCAAAAGATACATTAATACCCTGCAGGTCTAAAGGAACTGCATCCAGTGTTCTGGCAAAATAGGCCAGACCTGGGATACGGCCAGGGCTGCCCGAAAGACCTCAGCTTCCCTTGCCTCACTTTGATAGTTGTGATGGGTAGAAGGTGCGAGCGCAGACAAAATTTACAGGCTGCGCTCTGCACAGCCAAGGGTGCAAAACCAAAGGGGGCATCGGGTCAGTTTCCCGCCACGCCTCTGGTGCCAGCTGACGAAAACGCTCTACCTGAAAACGAGATAGGGCGTCGGCTATGCTGTTGTCAAGACCCCGGATGTGCCTAACGAAAAATAAGGTGTTAATCATAAGGCAATGCAAAACAAACACCCTCCCCAGTCCCATTATGCATGGGGACTGGGACGTCTGCTGGCTGACAACAAAACCACAGCTTGGTTGTCGCACCAGAAACGCACGGTGGAGTTGGCAAATTCCTCTGCCCATAATTGAACTGCCACCACAAGGGGAACCAGCCCTAAAAATCATGTCTATGGTAACCCCTTCTGAAACCAATGTATCTGGCCAAGGGGCAGAACACCATCGCCCTCTAAATAACTCCAAATCCAAAACCACCCACAGCATCAGAGCGAACCTGCAGCTCTGCCCGAAGTAAACACTCCTGCTGCCAAAAGGATACACTATTCTAAAATTCAAAAACTGTAACCAGATTACCAAATCTACCTTCATGTCCTGGATGATCTGCAGGCGATGGTGAGCTTCTAATACCTGCCATACAGGCATGTAGCCTCCTCAAAAAAGGCCCAGCAGGGGGAAACTACCCTGCAGACAAAATCAAATGCCCCACGAAAACCTACAAATGTCTCAAGGACAATTTCCAAGCCTGGAGGCCAGCTTCCCATTCCCTATCTATCTTAGCTTAAACTGTCCCGTCCATACCCTTGGTAGACGGGAGATTCCTGGCCCAGGTAGACCCGGAGGGAGGGGGAGCAGGAATCTGAAATCCCTCGTCAAAACGTTCAACTAACGATTGAGCATCCTAAAACTTCGGACACCCCTTCAAAAATTCAGCAGACACCACTACTCTAATCAGGGTGGGCCACCTTTCCAGCTTGAGGGGGCTGATCGCCCCCCCACTTTGGCCTGCCCAGCTTGGAGCCTGGGACCCCCTTAAATCATGCAAACTCGGGGCACACGGACACTGAGTGCTGTCCGTTGCACTGCCTGCAGACATGTGCAAGAGTGCAACCTGCCTTGCCGCCCCGCCCCGTGGAGTTAACTCATAGCAGGAGCGGGGGGTGGGAATGCAACACACTCCTGACATCCCTGCCACTGGCCCAGCTATGCCCAGAGCAAATGCCCACTATCAGATCGATCACACAAATTGGACCGGGCCGGCTAGATAATTTGAACCCACAATTCCTGCTGTGAAACCCACCAGTTGAGGGGCTAATATCCAGGTACTTAAAGTGCAGCTGCCCGTGCTGGCTGCATTTGAATAACTACTGAAGCATAAATAATATATCTGTTCAGCCCATTATTCCAATTCTTATCAATTTTCTGCCTTTGACCCACTTGGGGGTCAGGCGCTGGGTTGTTCACCTTCAAGGCTGGCTCAGGTTCCTCACGCACATCCACACATAAACTAAACACATCAACAAACTCGCCCCGCTAAATTTTTCTTTAACTGCAAAGGCGAGGTGAGCACCCAAAGGCCGGGCTGCATTCCCATAGGCCACTCATGGATGCTCACCAGACCCTTCCGTGGCTCCCTGAGAGAAAACGCTATACGGGACACTGGCATAAGGAGCGAGGCTTTAAGGGACACTGGTGAAACCCCCATTGGAGGCATAGGCCCTGCCTGGGAAGATGCCCCATACAACTGCTGCTGCTCATCAGGGTCCCATGCCCGGGCTTGCACAACCGGTGGTCTGGCTGGAGCCTGTCGCTCCTTAGGCTCCTCCAATGGTTACTCCGTTGGAGGCATGGGTACTGCCTGGCAAGATGCTCCTTGCGAATGCTGCTGCTCCTCAGGGTCTGATGCCTGCACCTGAACAACAGGAGGTCCAGGCGGAGCGTGCCGCTCAATGGGTTTCTCCAAAGCAGTTAACCTGGAAGAGAGGATTTCCATGAGCTTTGCACCACGCCCTTTTCTGGTAGACCTTCGACTGGGGGGGGGGGAACACCTGCTGTGCTACCACCATCTCCCAAACCAGCATCACGCATTGCTTTCTCCTTCTCAAGAGCCTCCACCCGCGCAACCAGTGCCCGCAGCTCAGCTGAATCATTCTCCTCATCCGAGGAGGAAGCTGGTGCGGGATTGGGGGGGTGCTTCGGGGCCTTCCCCCTGGATTTCTTGTTTCTCTTAGGCATAGTGACGATTGAACAACTGTGGGGGGGAAGCAGTGATAACTAACCAATCAACCTTGCAATACTTACCACTAAACTACTCTAATGCTCCTACTCCTTTGATCTTATTTTTATTTAATTTTAATTTCAAAATTCTTTTTTTTGTTATTAATTTATATTTTAATTACAACTTTCTTAATTATGGAATTTGTGTTTGTTTTTTAATTAAATTTTTTTATAATTATTATTTATTTTTAATTTTTTTATTATTATTATTAATATTATTCTTATTTTTAATCTCACCTCTTTATTTATTTATCCAATCAACTTCTTGGTTTATTTCCTCTCCCCCCCCTTTTTTTTAATCTATTATGCAAATGACACAGCAAAACAGCTATCCAACTTGCAGTCTCCCAACCAATTCTGAACCACAGCTGACTCTGCTTAGTTTCACTCAATATTGAGTGTAAACACCACTCAACCACCAGGCCTTACAGGCAAGTGAAGGAAGCAAACTACAGGTAAAATGCACTTCCCAGCTATGCACTGGGGAGGAGGCTGGCGAAGCTCCGAAAGCCCCAAACACAAGCAGGAAGGCACGGAGGAAAGCTCCTGGTGCCTCTGCCAGCAGGCACAACAAGCAGCCGGCAGGAGCCCAGGCAGAGCAACCCTAAGGGCAGCAGGCACCAGCTGCAGCCAGGCACGCGCCCAAACAGCGCTCCCACGGGGCGCCTGCACACCAAGCAGGCGACCCGTTCCACACAGGCACCCCAAACAACGAGCAGGCTCAAGCACGGACCCGCGCAGAGCCACCAGGCGCCCAAGCGCTGGCCACCCAAACTGCCCTGGGGAGGTGGGGGGGTCGGGTGCTCCGCGAGGGAGGTGGGTGGGAGGTCGGGCGCTCAGTGGTTCCCGCTGAGCGCTCTCACTGAGCGCAGCCAGCAGCCTGGAGCGAAGTCCAAGCCCACCGGAGGCGTGGGCACACCAGCCACACACACACACGGCCAAAGAGGGGCGCAGCTGGACCGCCGCCCCTGCATGGCAGCCCACTGCAACCCAGCCAAGAAGCCCAACCCAGGCAACACCACCAGCAACCGCTCGCTGCCCACAGGTAAGCCGAGAGGGCAGGTGGGCAGGCGGGTGCCCGCAGCCAAGTCTGCTGGGCTCGAACGTGGCCTGAGTCGGGGAGCAGCATGAAGGAGGTCCTTCCCTGACCGCTGCCTGGTCCCGACTGCGCGGGCTTCTCTGAGCAGCCTGCACGTGGCCCCAGACCAATTAACCCCCAGCCAATTGGCTGCGAGGCTGGCCCTTCCTGCGTCTCATGAGGGGGCAGGGTAAACGCCGGTGGTGTGCTAATACACGTGCCACCGGAATTCTTTCAGTGTCTATGATCAACACATCTTCTGGTTTCCCGTGCTATAAGATAAACTGCCTGAAACCTTCAAATCTTGCCCCCGAATAAATTCTGTTTTCCTAACTCCATTTCTTGATTCAATTTCAGATGGGAACTTAATGACATCAACAACTTGGAAGTGACATTACATGGCTGGCCTGCAAGAAACAATTACTCTCAGTGTGAGATTTATGAAGAATATAATTCAGAAGGCCATCAACAGCTGGTCCCCTCTCAGTCTCTCATAACTGGATGGAGTCAAATCTATCATAGTGGTCTTAGCTCCCCAGATTAATTACATGTTTATAATGCTTTCAGATTAATTATCTCTGTGAGTTTTCAACATTTGGAATACATTCTTTTAGAAGGATGAAGAATAGGGTGAAACCAGAATCTAATAAATGATTTGTTGGAAAGAGACAAAAGGAAATATGGACAATTTAGTAAATGTTATTTCCTTGCAAGACTTTTTTTTGGAGAACAGGCACAGTCTATGCCAATAATAAGCCTAGTGATAAAAGCCACTTGAAAAGTGTCCATTTTCCCTTAGCATATCTTTTGCTATTTTATGCCAATCTTCTCTTTACGTGGCTCTGCTTTTCATCTCTCACAGGAAAAAAAACACAACCCACTTCTTAATTTATATTTTGAAATGGCTGGAAATGTGATCAACAAAAAAAAGATGACATATATTTAATAATGACTTCATGCTTCCTTGCCTGGAAAATGATAAATTTAGCAGGGATTATCATTTAAATTATTGCTATGACCATCGAGGCTGGTGCAAAACATGCATACAATAGAGAAGGAGCAACAAATCACATCAGTGTTCATCAAGGAACAATTGATGACCAGAACAAACTCCATTTGAACAAATTCAAGTAAGATCCTGCAGTATCATGAGAAGGAAGTGCAAAGCAGAGGCAGGCATGGTACTGGGTACTACACACTCCTCCTCAAGTCTATCATAGCTTAATACAAGAATCCTCTGAAACAGCTCACCCCAGTTCTGCGGCAGTGCTACAACCTCTCCGGATGCTCGGTATTATGTCCAACATCATCACCAAACTTCTGGATGGCCATGATCCAACTGTGTGGCCATGCAACAATACATGAACTTAATACAAAAGTCCTCTGTAACAGCTCACCCCAGTTCTGCGGCAGTGCTACAACCTCTCCGGTTGCTCGGTGATTATGTCCAACATCATCACCAAACTTCTGGATGGCCATGATCCAAACTGTGTGGCCATGCAACTGCACAGCTTAGAGGGAACAGTACTTAACACTCAACTGGAGTGTTACAGCAGAATCCTTTGTGAGTATACTCATACATAAGTCCCACTGTTTTCAGCGAGGTTTATTTGCAGAGAAGCATACAAAGGGTTGCAGCCCTAATGTGCTAAACTGACCAATATTTAAGGTGAAAGGAATTGTCACAAGAATGGAGGGCTGGAAGAGGAAAAACAGAACCCAGGTCATTGCAAAGCAGACTACAGGTCATGCCTCGTTATCTACTGGAGGTTCTATTCTATATAATTCAGAAGACCATCAACAGCTGGTCCCCTCTCAGTCTCTCATAACTGGATGGAGTCAAATCTATCATAGTGGTCCTAGCTCCCCAGATTAATTACATGTTTATAACGCTTTCAGATTAATTATCTCTGTGAGTTTTCAACATTTGGAATGCATTCTTTTAGAAGGATGAAGAATAGGGTGAAACCAGAATCTAATAAATGATTTGTTGGAAAGAGACAAAAGGAAATATAGACAATTTAGTAAATGTTATTTCCTTGCAAGTCTTTTTTTGGAGAACAGGCACAGTCTATGCCAATAATAAGCCTAGTGATAAAAGCCACTTGAAAAGTGTCCATTTTCCCTTAGCATATCTTTTGCTATTTTGTGCCAATCTTCTCTCTACATGGCTCTGCTTTTCATCTCTCACAGGAAAAAAAACAACCCGCACACACAACTGGGGGTTCTATTCTAGAACCCCCAGTGGATTTAAAAAAAATAAGTGGATACCAGATCAGTAGGAAAATAGCTTTAAAGACCCACTTGTAGGAAAATTTTGGGTCTACTTTTATAGCAATGGTTAAGTTTTTTAAAAATTGTGGTGACCTACCATGGAACAACCCCATTGAAGAAAACAGCGGTTACCCAGACCTTGTTGCTGTAGGTTGTGAAGGGGCCCCCATAACAGTTAGGGGGCTCTGAAAATGTATGTTCACAGCTGACAGGGATTGTAATTCCCCAGCCTCCCAACCCAATTCAATTGGAAGGCATAGGAGATAACACCCCTGCACACTGGCAGGAAACAATGTGCCTGAACATACCCAAGAGCGTTCAGGTCAGTGTAGATGAAGACTTCAAGACCTTTCCCATCTCCAGTGAGTCATCCTTGACAGCTAACTCCTTACTTCCTTGCATGGGTATCTTAGTTTGAAAAAAGAAAGAAATCACTTGCAGTGAGTCAATCTCTCTCCTAGAAGCTTGCTAAAAAGCTTATTTTTACTTGTATTCCTTGCCAAACCCATATTAAATATTAACCAAAACAGTATTTTGCAAACTTTGGTTCCCTCCTGTTTTACATATGGAGGCAACACTCAATCACTGAAGTGTGAAAGACTTTAACAATATTTAAGTTGAATTCTCTAAACAAAACCTAAATAACCTAAAATAAGGAGGTGTTCCCGCCTGCTTCGACTTATGCTAGGCAAGAGGAAGGCCTTGAAGGAATACAGTATAAATCCATAGAACAGAATAGTCTGTGGAATAGATTAGATTGGACAGACAGACAGGCACAGGGGTAGTAAAACAGTGGAGGCTGGATTGTACATTTATCAAGTAATAAAAGTATCTACTCAGTAATTATCGTCTAAAGAAAGCTAAATGTAAAAAAAAAAAGGTAGGAATTTCAGACTTAAAAGGGGTGGAAAATAAACAACCATCTGCTAAAACATTTGCTGCATCAAAACTCAATCATTCATTTATGATCCCTGCCATGTCAACTTTATAAAAACAACATTCAGACATCATTGCATTCTGCACAACAGAAAATGCCGCTATTCATTTAATATCAGTATACACTTCACAATACACAAATGCCCTTCATTCTGTTGGCAACCTTCAGTCTCGAAAGACTATGGTATTGCGCTCTGAAAGGTGGTTCTGGAACAGCGTCTAGTGTGACTGAAAAGGCCAATTCGGGAGTGACAATCCCTTCCACACTGGGAGCAAGTGCAGTCTGTCCCTGGTCTGTCTCCCTAGCTATGGGCCTTCCTTCTTTGCCTCTTAACCTCAGACTGTTGGCCAAGTGTCTCTTCAAACTGGGAAAGGCCATGCTGCACAGCCTGCCTCCAAGTGGGCCGCTCAGAGGCCAGGGTTTCCCACTTGTTGAGGTCCACTCCTAAGGCCTTCAGATCCCTCTTGCAGATGTCCTTGTATCGCAGCTGTGGTCTACCTGTAGGGTGCTTTCCTTGCACCAGTTCTCCATAGAGGAGATCCTTTGGGATCCGGCCATCATCCATTCTCACGACATGACCGAGCCAACGCAGGCGTCTCTGTTTCAGCAGTGCATACATGCTAGGGATTCCAGCACGTTCCAGGACTGTGTTGTTTGGAACTTTGTCCTGCCAGGTGATGCCAAGAATGCGTCGGAGGCAGCGCATGTGGAAAGCATTCAGTTTCCTCTCCTGTTGTGAGCGAAGAGTCCATGACTCGCTGCAGTACAGAAGTGTACTCAGGATGCAAGCTCTGTAGACCTGGATCTTGGTATGTTCCGTCAGCTTCTTGTTGGACCAGACTCTCTTTGTAAGTCTGGAAAACGTGGTAGCTGCTTTACCGATGCGTTTGTTTAGCTCGGTATCGAGAGAAAGAGTGTCAGAGATCGTTGAGCCAAGGTACACAAAGTCATGGACAACCTCCAGTTCATGTGCAGAGATTGTAATGCAGGGAGGTGAGTCCACATCCTGAACCATGACCTGTGTTTTCTTCAGGCTGATTGTCAGTCCAAAATCTTGGCAGGCCTTGCTAAAACGATCCATGAGCTGCTGGAGATCTTTGACAGAGTGGGTAGTGACAGCTGCATCGTCGGCAAAGAGGAAGTCACGAAGACATTTCAGCTGGACTTTGGACTTTGCTCTCAGTCTGGAGAGGTTGAAGAGAGGCCCTTCATTCACTCTCCAGAAGAGAGAATGAAGAGAGGCTCTTCATTCACTCATTGGAGAGGCCCTTCATTCACTCTCCAGTTTACAACCCAATCCTAACTAAAAGCCCAATCCTGAGCTCGGCACACTGGCTTCCTGCCGGCACGCACTGTCACAAATGTGCCATAAGGCATGTTTGTGAGGCTTACTGCCGGGCCTGTGCCTGTGCTAGCCCAGAGTTGGCCGGTGCCAGGCAGGTGCCCATCCTCCGCCACCCAGCAGTTGCACAGACTGCTGAGCCGCGGCACAGTAAGCGGGGCAGGGAGCGGTTGTTCCAGGGAGGGGGGAGGCAGATGGAGGGCAGAGAGATGGCTGGGAGGAGGCGTGATGGGGAGGCAGGAGGCGGAGAGAGGGTGGGCGGGAGGCATGCCAGGAGGGTGGGAGGGAGGGAGGTGGGTCCAGTGGAGCTCCACTCCACTGGACCCTGTGTGTTCTTGTGGGGCTTGGCACCCTACACAAACGCCTTTACCTTACCGCCGACCTTTTGGTCGGTGGTAACTTGAGTAGCCCCATTGTGGCTACTCAAAAGTCCCCTTCTCCTGAGGTGCTGCCCGCAGTAGCCCAAGGCGCACAGGATTCGACAACAGCCGTTTTTGGTGCTGCCGAAGCTGCGTGCCATGGGCAGCTCAGGATTGGGCTACCCATTCCTATGCAGCAGTGCAGTGGTGGGTGAATTTTGTGGGGGTATTTTAGCTGCTGAAGGTCTCTTCAGGTAAGGGGAAATTTATCCCCTTGCCCCTGAGTAAGCCCCAGCAGTCGCAATGCCTGTGATATTGCTGACACAGATCAGGCCTTGGAAGGGGGAGAAAATCCATCATGCACCAGTGCAGCCAATTATACCCTCCTCCCAGGCTCCTTGCATCAATTGCAGTCCTGGGGCTTTTACCACATGGGAGCACCTCTTATTCGCCTCCGCCACCCCCCCCGACCTAGAAGTAATTGCAGTGACATCATCACATCACCACAATTATTTCCAGAACAGTGCCAGAAATTGCAGTCACTCCCTGCATGATACTGCACTGCTCTGGTCCTCCCTCCCCTTCTCCTCTTTTTTTTTTTTTTAAAGGAGAAGAGGAAAGATGTGGTTCAGAGTGGTGTGGAATCATGCCGGGAGTGGCTGCAACTCCGAGTGCGATGCTGCTCCGGGCTGTGTCTTTCCTCCTGTAAAGGGGGAGAGGAAGGACGGGGTGGCCCAGAGCAGCACAGAATTGTGCCCTAAATGGCTACAACTTGCAGCCACTCTTGGCCTGGTTCTGAGCCACCACCTCCTTTTTTTTTTTTTTTTTTTTTTTTGAGGAAGCAGCAGCAGCAGCAGCAGCTCTGCCAGCTTCTTTTTCTTTAAAAAACATGATTAAAAATGGGCAAGCGTGAGGCTGGTAGCATTTGCCCCTTTGCCCACCCCAGGTATGCCATTGATTGCCATCCTTCCCCTGCCCTGTTCCACACCTTCCCCCCCCCCATCCCTACAGTGGTCTTAATCAGTTCAGTGCATTAGGCACCTGGCTTCTGCCTAGGCCATTCCAATGCTGGATGAGAGTATGACTCAACCCACTGGGAGTCTGAGATTAGCTGGTTGAAGTTTGGGGCTAGGTAGGAATTTTTTGCTTCATTGCTGATTGGTCATTGGCATTGAGTAATTACCCTGACTTTCCATAAGTTGGATTTAGCCAGGATGGCTACAGCTGGCAAGTATAGTGTGGGACATGAACTAGGAGTAGGGATTTGGTGTCTACCCGGAGGTAAGAGAATGCTAGAACCAGTCCTAAGAGGCTGCCTTCCATGGGGATGCAGGCTGGTGATCCCTCAGACTTGAATTGTGATGTCTACTTCAAAGGCTGTCTGCCTTAGGGTAAGCGGAACAATTCCGCTTCCTTGACCCCCTTTCCAGGTTTGGTAAGCTAGGATTACCAAGAGATGACCTCAGGTTGGAGCCAGAGTGGTTTTGCCCAAGGGGGTCTGGACAGATTAACTGTCTCCTCCAGGGAAGGTGCCCTCACTTAGGGGGTTGGAATGTCCTAGATATAACCTGCTGCAGTCAAACAATTGATTGCTTATTGTAATCAATAGATGTGGCCTGATTCCATTCTACATCACATCGTCTCATGTGGATTACCTGGACAATTTTCTTTTCTCTAAAACAAAAAAAAAATGTCTTAATCAATTTCTACTTCTCTTGATGTCATCCAAGGAGGATCAATTATTGATTTACCTCTTTCTTTTTACGTTCTCCACTGCACTATGCCATCGTTCGTTAACTCAAGTGTAAAAGGAATCAACTACGGTTTCTTATAACACTTCAAATAAGCAGTGGAACTATGAAGTCGAGGACGAAGGCTTGATTAAAAAAGAAAGTAGTTTTCTGGCAATTGTTACTCCAATACTAGTGGGTTGTCTTAATTTTGCTCTTGTCGTGTATCTGTATGAAGAATCTTGGAATATGAAAATGCCCTATATTTGCTCCTCATATGGCAGAAGACATAAGACACAATAGATGGACTGAACTAAGGATCACAACTTTATTCACTTTGAAATGAAAAAGGTTCACCAGTAGTTAAATAGTACACACATACTTGCTATGAAGGGGCAAACTAGGCAACAGTGCTTATCAGGCAACACTTGACCCTACTCTGTACCCAAGCATCAGATGAGCGATTGCAACTGTTGCTTGCTGTTCATCATTGCCGATTTCCCCCTATCCATTGCCCCGTATCCACCGGTCCCATATCCACGGTTTAACTTACCTGCAGTTCTCAAATTCCTCCGGTCACACTCATAACTCACATCTCTTCATTTTCAAATGCTTTGCAAAAGGCAACTTTTTCTTCCTTTTGCTTTGGAAAACTTTGGAAAAGGAAGCAAACAGTGAGAACCTAGACTTGTATCTGCTAGACTAGAGCAATGGTTCCCAAACTTTTTCCCCTTGCATACCCCTTGGCAGCCCATTTCCATAAAATATACCCCTCATATAAGCAAAATGTTTGTAATTAAGAATAATAAAAGCACTCATGTATGAAATGTTTCCTATGTATGAAAACCAATACTTCATGTATTCATCAGTTCATGTATTTTACTGTACTGGTTTTCAATCACTGATTCATACATGAATTAATAACCGAAAATTAGTTATTGGTGGGGCTTTTGCAGCCAGCTAACTACCTACCTTCCTTCCTGGCTCTGCAAGGAATTCTGGGGAACTACCTGCCTTTTTCTGCCATTATTCAATTCTTTTCACGTACCCCTAGAAGACCTGTGGAATACCCCTGGGGAAACACATACCCCAGGTTGAGAACTACTATGATAGAGCAGGGGTATCCAAACTTTTTGGCAGGAGGGTCACATCATCTCTCTGACACTGTGTCGGGGGCTGGGAAAAAAATTAATTTATATTTCAAATTTGAATAAATTTACATAAATGAATATATTAGAGATGGAACTTATATGAATGAATGAAGGTCTTACAATAGTTCAAGGCCTATAAAAGACCTAACACAAAGCAAGGTCAATGTTTCCTTTGCTGCTGCTACTGCATCACAGATGTCAAACAGCAAGCAGCCCTTGTCCCACAGATCACATGACAGGTCAAACAGTAACCCTCATTCTGAGAGCAGTTGCATCGGGCCAGCGTAGGCTCCAGCAAGTCTCCGGAGGGTCAGAGGTTCATTAGAGACTGGGGGCTCCCCGCATGCTGGATTAGGAGTCCCCGAGGGCCACAAGTGGCCCCTGGGCTGGGGTTTGGGCAGCCCTGTGCTAGAGGAACGCTAGAGGAGGTATCAGTGTGAATGCTAACAGGAATCAGAGTCTAGTATTCTCATTGACTGTCTGCTTCCTCTGCTGTCCACTACCTGTTAGCATTCTCACTGTCACCCCCTCTAGCAACTACAAGTTTAGGTTCTCACTATCCACTTCCAGTTCCAAAACAAAGCGTTTGCAAATGAAGGGAGGTGAGTAATAAGCGCAATGGGGGGATTTCAGTAGGGTTCACTGCTATCTGTGGTTTGGGGTATCCGCAGTAGCAGGAGAAATATATCTCCCATGGATGTGGGGGGGGGGGGGACGGACACCTGTATACACACATTGATTTTGAGGAGGGTGGCTTCAATTAATAATAATAATAATAATAATAATAATAACAACAACAATAATAACAATAACAGGTATTTATATACTGCCTTTCTTGGTCTTTATTCAAGACTTTATTCAAGGCGGTTTACGTAGGCAGGCTGTTCTAAATCCCTTATTAAATAGGGATTTTTACAATTTGAAAGAAGATTCTTTCAAGAACCGCTACATTCAAGGTGTTTCATTCCGATCTGGCTTCACATTCTGGCCTCCATCCTTCCACGCTCAGAGCAGATGGAAATAGCTCGGCTTCAGCTTGTCAGCTGCTTCAAGGTCGCACGGTGCCGGTGGCCTCGAACTGGCAACCTTGCAGATGTTATCTTCAGGCAGACAGAGGCTCTACCCTCTAGACCAGACCTCCTAACTCCAATTAGTTAATAATCTTGCATATTAGACATGTACATGTTCTGCATCTCACTTTTTCATTTTAGCCAGTGAAAGCAAGAATATATTCACTGAAAAACAACAATTTGCTTTCACCAATTTCTTGTTGTGGTTCCAGCAAGTGCCACAGAGCATCAAACTGGTGAATGCAAATTGTCATTCCAAGTCAGATTGTCTCCTATGGCTGCTTTTTATAAAGAAAGAAATATAACCAGTCCCAAATTCACAAGATTTACAAGTGTGATAATCACCATGAACCTGACAAAAAAAAACCCCCACATCATATCATATGAGGAAAGACACAAAGAAGTGCACTCCTCAGCCAAAGAAAAGTGGCAAAGTGAAGCCGCTTCTGCAACTCTGATAAGAGAGAGGCCAAGGAGACGACAGGGTAAGAAGAATGGGGAGACATCCCTAACCCAAGGAGACAGTGTCACCAGCTCCATATTGTAAATGTAATGCTGCAAGAACAGACATCATGGGGTACAAATAAATGCAGGAAAGCAGACGGGAAGACGCAGTTCTACTGCCTGACCGTATATGTTGTGATGACAAATACAGTCGAGAATTTCTCTTTCCAGGGCTGTCAGTCTGGCAACTTTCATAGGCACTAAATTTCCGAGAGAAGAAAAAGGCATTTTATTACTTCACTTATCTTCTCCCTGTGGTATCAATTGTCAAAAAGTGTTGCCCGAGGTTTTAGCTGCCCAACTTATATTGACTTTAATGACAGAAGCATGGCTAAAACCCTATGCACTGCTATGAAATTTACCCCATGTGTCGACCTAATCATATCTGCTTAGTTTACTGACAAAAATAAGTTGTTATTACTGTCAGTTCAGCAGAGCCAGAGTATCAGATGAAAAGCAGGCTGAATTACACTTTCCGACATGTCAGCCAGTTTCTGATTCAGAGTTGCTACTAAAGGCGATGATTAGCATTGGGGAAATCTAAATGGGGAGACACTTCAGCCCAATTGCTAGTGGAGCCGCTCAAAGGTCCAGGTGTTAATTTTACCCTTCATCAAAGAATGTAACTGGATGACTTGCAAAATTGCACTGGTGATTTTGTAGAACTGGATGGCTTGCAGGCTTAGCCCATCTTGCTGTAGGTTACAGAGAAAAAAAAGGTTTCAGAGCTGACCGTATTTCCTCTGGTTCTGGGAGAAGAAAAAGGGAAGCATTACCTTCTCTACTAACTCAAGTGAAGGGAAAGTACAGAGCTGATCAACCTGTCCAACACTCTCATGATCTTCATCTGCATTTAGAGAAACAAAGCAGAGAATCAGCTAACCAACTGAAGAAAGACACTAGACATGCCCAATGGCAATATCCTTATCACAACTTCAAAGGCTGCCTCCCAGTTTTGAGAGGTCCTTGGAAAGATATGCTCCAGTGCCCCCTTCAGTAGGCTCCAGCACTATCAGTAGCAATGGCTGCTTCTCCTGATCTACCAAACAGAGGCAGAGAGATTGGGTTGCTGTTTTTTATAGCCCTTAATTGCTCACTGGCTCACTTCTAATTTGCTGGTGCAAATCCAAGAGGAGCCTGTCACAATTATCACTCAAAAGAGTCAGGGAAAGATTAGGGGAAATTCCAAACCCAGGCAGGATGCAACCCACACCCTCTTTCACCCACCTAATCCACCTAACCCTTGAGGATAATTTGGTCAGCTTATAACACCACAAGGACACATGTTCTTTTGAAATGCATCCCCTTGGTCAATAAAATGCATTGCACTTAATCTACAAAAGAGAAGAACTTCATTACAAGAAAAGGTTACAAGATTACATTAGTATCATGAATTTACAGTAGCATACAGGGTTAGCAAGCTTAACTACAGGATAGAAAGGTTACTGAGTTGCCAACACTGCAGGACAGTCAGCAGCTTTATAGTCCCATCAGCTACCTTCTAACATGCTGCAGCATCAGGAGTGTTAACCCCCTCTCTGGAAACCACACCCAGGTTTTATACTCCAAATTACAAATTAACTGCACCTGCATAGCCTCACATCTTCTTCTGCTTAGCAACCAGGATCTCTCTTCAAGGAAAAGTCCACTTGCCCAATCCCTTGACAGAACACCCAGTCAGTATTCTAAGCCCATGCTGGTGGGGGATAGGATATGGTGTGCATGGCTGCCACCAATTCCACCCCCACCCAGATCCTGATCTGCCAACCTGCCACCTCCTAGATCTCACCCACCCCATTACACCCCTTTCCCATCTTTCACCTGCCCCTGCACTGTTTGGAGAAGCTCCTACCTGCTCCAGCACACTTTCCTGCTTGCTCTGGCACCTGTGGGATGACACAGGCCTTCCTGCCAGTGTCCTGTGCTGTCACAACATGCTTTCTGGCATGTTTGTGACATCGTGTACAGGAGCATCTAATATTGAGCTGCTAGTCTGCATCACAGATAGTACATGATGTAGCTTACATGCGATATCAGCTTGCCATATGAATAGGACTGAAGGTCAAATCCTATCCAATTTTCTAGTGCCTGTGAAGCTGTGCCAATAGAGTGTATGCTCTATCCTGCAGTGGGGAGGCAGTCAAGGAGGCCTCCTCAAGGTATGGGAACATTTGTTCCCTTACCTCGAGGTTGCATTGCAGCTACACCAGTGCTGGAAAGTTGGATAGGATTGGGCCCTGAGCCATTAGTGTCATTGCACACTATGTGAGCTTTGTGAGCTTTGAATGGGGGATACAGATTTTCCTGCCCAATGGAAATACTGATTCCCCTCACTTCTTTCCAGGACACCTTTCAAATATTCTAGCATGTTCTCCTTATCATCCTCCTAACCTCCCTGGCTGGTGGTTGCCTGTCAGTACCACATAAACAGTGTGGTTTCTTTGATTGTCCTGTCACTGGGGCCCACTCACTGCTGGAGCTGTGCTGGGACCCTGGCACTGCTATGCCAGTGTGGGAAGTGTACCACAAGACCATTGTAAGCCTTTTGGGCTGTGGTGGGAGCTAACTTGGTAATGAATAAAGGCTGCATGCAAACAATTATGCCAATTAATAAAGGCTGCATATAAATTAGAATTGTGCTGGTAGCCTTTTTGCTTTGTGTTTGCAGCTAAACTGGAACTCTAGCAGATCAAGGGCGCAATCCTAACCAGGTCTGCTCAGAAGTAAGTCCTATTTTGTTCAATGGGGCTTACTCCCAGGAAAGTGTGGTTAGGATTGCAGCCCAACAGCCCAATCCTATCCACACTTTCCTGGGAGTAAGCCCCATTGACTCTAATGGGACTTACTTCTGAGTAGACATGCATAGGATTGGGCTGCAAGTCTGTTATTTATTACTAGCTAGCTAACTATGTTGTGTTTCAGGGGGAAACACCCTTATGGTTCCTCTTGCCTTATGGTTCATCTTCCCTTCAAGACACACACACACACACACACACACACACACACACACACACACAGAGTCTTTAAATATTGCGTGAAGATGGATTTGGAATTAACAGAGGGTGGAATGCTGTGAATGGAAAGCTGTAACATAACTGAGCTTATCAAAATCTTTTTCTTAAGCTACTGCTTCAATTTAATGAGCATACTAACATTTCAGAAACCATTATGCGCTGAAAAAGTTTCCAATAATTAAGGATAATTGGCAATAGAAATAAAATGAACAGATGATAATGGCTCTGCCACAGTCTTTAGCAGCCTGCTCTTTCAGCCTTTGTTGGATAAAACAGCGGAGGGAAAGGTTTTAAGTGGCAATCCAAACTGGTCAACTGTGTCCTGATGGTTATGTGCCTGAAATTTTATATTGTGTGCCTCTGCCTGTATTTTCTGTTTCTGTACTAGTTTTCCTAGACTGCCCCTAGTGTAATATTCCAGGGTTAATTACCAGCCAAATTAAGTCTATATTTAACGATTATACTGTGTCACATTCAAAGCTTTTATTAGCTTTTTTCCTCTAATGCTGTCACATATAAAACAAATTCTTTTAAACACCCTACCTAACCTGTTGTGCCAATTTTTATTGCCTTTTTAGATGCAAAAGCTTCTATGCATGTGTTTTGGTTTTTTTTTTGATATGTCAGGATTTTGAAATATGAATGCTATTTTCTATATTTTTTTTCCTGGTGTGCTGGAAGAGTGCAGGATTACTCTCCATTGTGAACAGCTAATTGGAGGTTTTAATAGTAGCATTCCCCACTAACATCAGTCTGGTTAAAAGAGCATTTTAGACATTCCACTATATTAACTGCCTTTTTCATTTGTGCTCCTTATTGCTGTGCCTGTAATAATCCAAGATAAGCCTAGTTCAACATTTATCCTCTTCTCTAGCTGCATCGTATGATCCCCATGCGCAATATCTACTCATTTATTTGGTGGGTCTGTTTTCTAAATTTTGAGAGGCTGTTTTGGTATAGGGCTGCTGCAAAATGGCTGCCGACTGGCATCCATTTTGGGAGTGCTGCTGCAAGAAGTGGCAGCGCTTAACATCCATCACTGGTTCCCGCCACAACTGCCAGAGCAGATAAGAGGAGCGGCAGGGGCTGGGCAGGGGCTGGGCAGGGAGCAGGTGAAACTGGGTTATGAGGAGAGAAGAACAATGGCGTGAAGAGGGCGAATCTGGCGCATAGGATCATATACCCGATTTTAGCAGCCTCCTCACCACTTTCTTCCCCTTGCACCAACTACAGCAGTGATGGGGAACCTATGACACAGGGCCCAATCCTATCCAATTTTCCAGTGCTGGTGTAATTGTGCCAGTGGGGTGTGCGCTGCATCCTGTGGTGGAGGGGCAGTCACTGGGACCTTCTCCAGGTATGGGAACATGTGTTTCCTTAGCATGAGGTTGCATTGTGGCTACACCGGACTTGGAAATTTGGATAGGATTGGGCCCACATGCGCCAAAGGTGACACGCCACAATGTTTTGGCTGATGTGCCAGTATTCACCAACATGCCAGTGTTCACCCATCGACAACTGAGTTTGTTTTATTTGTATTTCATTTTTGTAATTATTTAATGTTTCTTTATATAATACATAGCACTACACATGATTGGACTGTATTTTTTTTTTTACATAAATGAATATGTAAAGATTTCGGAGTGGGAACATGCTAGCAGAGTCAAGTTAGGCATTTTCCAAATTTTTGACACACTGAGCCCAAAACGTTTGCCATCACTGAGCTATAGAGCTGGTGCAAGTCCAAGGAGACTCAATGTGGAATGGGAGCCTTGTGGAGGGGTAAAAAGAAATAATTCCCTCTCCTTTTCTGAAGCCTCCCAATCTGCCTCCCCCTTTCACTGGATACAGTGTGCTTCTTTTGGTTCAGCTGCACTGGCAGAAGAGGGGTGAGGATAGGACTGGGACAATCACCTTTTCTTTCAGTTGAACAAACAGGCTTCTTCACTGAAGGGCAGAGCGTAGAAATTGAAAGAAACAAGAAAGAAAGGTTCAGGGGTGGAATAGTTGCCCATCCTATAATAGGTCCTAAGTAATTCACTAATTGTTCAAGCAATACAACAATACAGCAAATCTCTTTGATTTGGCATGCATATATTTGGTTTTGATTTTAATACACATTAATATATACCCAATCTTATCCTGAGTATACGCATTATATACCCAGTCTAGTATATACCCAATCTTATCCTGAGTATGAATCAGTGCTGGTGCAGCCTCTGGGCCTGCCAGGGACCAGGCAGTGATAGAGAGGCAATTCAAAAAAATACCTACTCTGCTGCTGACTGGTCCCCAGTGGGCCTAGTCAGATCAGCACTAGATCTTTGGCTGCTGTAAATCCAAGCGGGTCATGTTGAGGTTGGGCCAGGTGCATAAGAAATCATCACTACCACTGCCCCAGATATCCACTCCCAGTGCGCCCCTTGACAAGCCCCTGGCCAGTCTTGATCTCCTCCCTAATTCTCCCCTAGAATGCCCCAGAATGTCCCCTCCACTGACCTACCTGCACTCTATTGGCATGAATACAGGGTTGCTGGCTGTTTGTGTCCGCAGCACTAGGGCCATGAGCTGTTGCAGCATCTGTCCTGCCAGCGGCCCGGACCTTACACTGACCGAGTGCATGTTCAGTCAGCAGTAGGCCCAGATAGACTTGGGCCATAAGGTAGGAGTATAATGCAGAAAATAATGCAGAAGGAAATAACAGTGCAGAAGACAATGTTTATTCAAAGCTGTTTAACAGCAGCAAGTCTGCTGTTGCTGCTACTATTAATCATCATTAGCATTACAGCAATTCTAATTTGTAAGGTGTTTTACCATCTTTATTGAATCATTGGTTATTCTGGTGCTTTTCAGATGCTCTCTTGCTGTCCTTGGAGCTGATCAAACAGATGAGAGAAGTATGTAGCACAACAGATGATGGTTATGGTCACAAGAACTCAATTTGAATTAAAATGTTTTAACAGCCCAGTCTTAACAAAAGATTTGTTAAGATTTGTCACCTCCCCCATTCCACTTTCCCCCTGCCCTGTTACACCCCCTATAAGGCCTTACCTGCTCTGGTGGATCTTCAGCCATCCACCAAAGCCTCTGGAGCCACCAGCATTTATGGCAACATTTCCAAAATGGTCACTGATGGCATGCTGCATATGCTTCCAGAAGCCTTTTTACCACAATGGAACTGTTAAAGCCAGCCCAGCCCTAGTTAGAATCGAGTTGTTAGATTATGATGATACGTAACATTTATAGAGTATTTTCCAAGTGTGAAAAGGGCTTTACAAGAGCTATTTGATGTAGGCCTTAGAACAACTTCGGAAAGTTATTCCCCCTTTATTACAGCTGAGGCTCAGCAGGAGTGGCACTGAACCCCAGGAGTGCTTATTAAATGTCAAAACCATCATAGCATGTGTGAGAGTGATCAGATGTGACAATCCTCTGACTTACCTCTGAACATGGACTAAGCAATCAGAAAGTCAAAATGTAACTCATTAATTAAAAATCTAAAATAAAGGGAATTAAACCAAGTGTGAGAAGGATGTATAAGCAGGCTGATGGAAAATGTATGATGGGTACAATGGAAGAATTTGATCAAATTATGTATGGTAACCAATAATATCCACTAGATGGAGCAGGGAAGCTACTCGAGAGCAAAGCGCACCCCTGTGCATTGTGTTGCTAAACTGATGGTGTTTGCAGGCTGGCTTGGAGGGAAAAGAGCATCAAAGCAAAATAAAATAATTCCCTGACACATCTAGCTAGGATTACAGTTCCCAACACAGGCTACTCCAGTGTTTCTCAAACTGTGGGTTGGGACCCACTTGGTAGGTCATGACCCGATTTATAGTGGGTCGTTCAGAGCCTCCAATGGGCAAAAAATGTGGGGCATGATTTCTTAATGGAACAATGGAAAGGCTATGGACCAAACATTTGAAGTTTATTTTAAATATGAATATTAAAGAAAATTTCTAAAGTGAAGTATAGGTGGTATAGGATGCCTAGCAAAAATGTATGAAAATGTGCCAAATAGAGGTTGGAAATGAAAAAAGAAAAGAAAAGAAAAGAAAGGTTCATTTTAACATATGTGGTGTACCTGTGAAAAAGCAAAAAAAAAAAAAAATGGTGTCAGATAGGTGCTCAGATGAAACAGATTCTAAAAGTAAATATACAAATGAGACCAGAAGCTTTTTTACTGGGATTGGCAGAGGAATGAATGGAGAAAAAATATTGAAGTTTTATTTTTATATATGACTGGTTCAGCGAGAATACTTTTTGTGCTACAATGGAAGACATCAGAAGTACCCTTCGTGGAAGAATGGTAGATAAAAAATTTTTGACTTAGCAGAAATGGACAAACTGACAACTTCGCTTAAAGAAAAATCAATAATTTCTTTTGTAGAAAATCAGAAACCACTCATTGACTTTCTGTACACGAAGGGAAAAAAAAAACAAGATAATGATTTGCAGATTTGAGGAATAAGAATAGTGGAAACAAACTTAATTGTAGAGAAGAAATGATGAGTGACAATGACAAGTATAAAAAGTTATGATGGAGATCAAAATTATGTATCTGAAGTACAGAATAGATAGAGTAGGGATAAAAGTAAATAGGACATACTGCTTCAGATTTGTTATACTTTACCTTTAGATAGTTTATGTGTATGTATTGTATATGTATTTGTTATTAATTTGTAAATTAATTTACCCCTGCTAATTGGGTAAGAGGCACTTTTTAAAGTGGGTGTCCTCTTTTTAGCAGGGGGAGAGTAACTGGCCCTCCTCGCCCCAGCAGTGTCTTTTCTAGTGGCTGTCTGTTGGTGTTCTTTTTACATCTTTTTAGATTGTGAGCCCTTTTGGGACAGGGAGCCATTAGTTTGTTTGATTTTCTCTGTAAACCGCTTTGTGAACTTTTCGTTGAAAAGCAGTATATAAATACTGTTAATAACAACAACAACAACAACAACAACAAAAATAAATAAATAAATAAATAAATAAATTTATAGATCACCTTCTTTTAAAAGTCTCGTAAAGTTAGGTGGGTCCCAATACAGTGTCAGTTTAAAAAGTGAGTCCCGGTACTAAAATGTTTGAGAATCACTGAGCCACTCACATTGTCCAATGAATCTTGTCCCCTGCACTTATTGGAGAGTGAGTAGGTGTCGCTTCTTCAGACCAACATTAGATTTCACAGCAGACCAGGGAGAAACACACAGAACATCTCTGTGTTTAAACGTGCTCATTTGGAGCTTTCCAGGGTATCGCAACCTTGGCCAACCTTTCTCTTGGAAGACAGAACAGGACATTATTCTACTTTCTATTTAATACATTTGAACAATTTATTTACATGTGTGACTCAATTACTGTAAGAAAAACTCACATGTGAAACAATCCATACTTTTCAATACTAAGAGCAGGGGGAAACATACTTTACAGGGAAAAAAAAATTCAGCCAGTTTAACATCTTCCGAAGCCACCCCATGAGACTAATTTGCCATAATGTTACCCTGAGAGAATGAAGCAACTGGCTACTTGTTTCACTTTGTAATGCCCTCAAGTTCCCGACAAACGTTTGGCACGTTCTTCAGAGAGATGTCTGCAACTGGGTAAGTTCTCCATGATGAAAAGGAATCTGAATAAAGAGGAAATTAGCCCTGAAATGTTGTAAAATCCAGCAACGTTAATATACCCCAAGGAGGATGTTATAGCCAAGGTTTTAGGCATACTTATATAAAGCTCCCCATCTTAGAGCTAATGAAGTGATACCGACAGTTTCGCTGCCACGTCTTGTGAAGTGTTCTAACGATGCGGGATTAAGAAGTCTCCAAACACAGTAATCCACCGAGATTCCACTCCCCCCTCAAAATCATTGCCTCCCACCAAAAAGATGTGAATGTCATTCATCATGCATCACAAAGGGGGGGGGGGAACAGAACAAAAAAAAACCCTAACTCCTATATGCAATGCAAATTGGAACCATTTACAGTAAAGCTCTGAGTAGAAATAGCTAAGCAGAAAACTGGGTTTACCAGAGCACTCTGTTCATTATTATGTTTGGGATTTTAATCTTCTTCTGAGTGCAAGTCACAGGCAAGGAAAGCATCTGCTACCTACAATATTTCCTGGGTAGTAAATTTAAGGACGCAATCCTAAATGAGAGATGGGCCGGCGCAAGTCTCTTGCGCCAGCCTGAAGTGTCGCAAACATGCCGTAAAGTTTGTTTGCGCCTCCTCTGGTGTCGGCTGGGCCAGCGTCTAGCATCTGCAGTGTTCACGCCAGTCACGTTCAGCTACCACAGGGGTCTGGGAGGGCATGGGAAGGGCAGGGAGGAAGTGTTACAGGAGGCAGCAGGCCCTTGGGTGGGTGGTGGGAGAGCCGGGCATTGGACCAGGATCTGGCACTTGTGCCAAATCTGACCCTGTTCCCAGGCAGCCCAGTGCAACTCCAGGCTGCTTAGATCTGTGTCACCTCTTTAGGTGGCACAGATCCGAATAGCCCCACTGGGGCTTCTGCAGTTCTACCCAGGCTGAGCCGCTTTGGACTCCAACCTCACACTAGATATGGGGCAGGTCTGCCAGCCTTCCCATTCCAGCACAAGTTAGGATTGGGCTGAAGATCGATTTATTACTTTCCTTATTCAAGGCACTTTCTTTTTCTTTGATGGAAGCTCATCAATGATTCTTCTTCTTTGTGACTCTTCTTTTTACACATCTGGGCAAAATGGATGCTGTGAATGGTTTTCATTTGAAATTGGGAGGAGGGGTGAATATGTTCTGGTACACTTCACCTATCCATTTTCAGCTCCACTTTGTACATTAGGAAAAGGCTGGTAGGTGCAAGTCATGAAGAAGAAAAGGGTTTTAATGATCTCCTATTTGTTGAAATGCCTACATACTTTACATGATGGCAGACAGGAATGGTGGAAATACTTTTGACACTACTTAATTGGATCCCAAGGAATTTGTTTAGGGGCAGAGAATATGAGGGCAAACCACTTCCAACCAACTCATAATTGGTCTGCACCTAAGATGCCACCATCTGCCCTAGACTCTATGGTAGTCTGCAGTTAGACAAGTGCACCTCTGTGTGTGTGTGTGTGTGCGTGTGCGTGTGCGTGTGCACTGCATTAACATATGTGTTCAGATCACCATAATTCCACCATAATTATATGAGCCTATATGAGTGATGCTACCAAACTTTATCCATGCACAGCTCAGACATAGAATCTAACATATTTGTAATCCCTTCAGTATGAGCCAAACAAAACTCATACTGAATTTCCAGTATGAATTTTAATCTAATCTGGAGAAGAATTTCAGTCCCACCTCCTTTTTTTCACTCCCCCTTTCTGTTCATTCATTGACCTCTCTAACCTTTGTGCTATTCCACCTCTTCCTTCCTGTCTTGTTGCTACAGTGGCAGCAAAAGGAGAATGGAGGGTTCTTTTCCCCCTTTCCTCTCCCTGAAGCTTGGTACCATAGGATCTCTGCAGACCACAGGCAGACCAAAGACAACTATCTATTGGAATTGTAGTTTTTATAGTACAGCTGACATTAGTCTGAAGAAAGCTACGAGGCAGAAGGAACTTTGTGGGAGGCTCACATGGGCAAGTGAGTGGGCAGTGTTTATATTTATGGAATTTGTGGGATGGATTGGATTTGACCCTGTTGTACTCCAGTACCCCATCAGGGGCATTACAGGGATCAAAACAGACTAGGAACAGGGTTCGAAGAAAAAAAAAATAGTTGTTTTCTGAGTTGGGGGGGAGAAGTAGTTCATTTTTTACTAGCACTGTCCCAAGTGTATGTTATAAGAACACAAAGTTTGATGGCAAATCTCATTATCTCTCCTTCCCCATGTCTTTTGTTTGTCCAAACAAGGTGCCAACATCAAATATGTCTTGTGACATGGAAAAAAAGATTTCCTGTGGTTTTCTTGACTCCTCACATGAATGTCTCCTTGAGTTCACTAAGACTCATTGAGTTCGCAATGAATTGGTAAAAATCGCAATTGTCACTTGGCAACAGAAGTAATATACTTGACCATCTTAGGCAAAAAAGAAATACAGAATATTTTATTATTATTATTATTATTATTATTATCAACAGTATTTATATACCGCTTTTCAACTAAAAGTTCACATTGCTTCATTGCTTGCCATTTTCATTGCTTGCCTTGCTTTTTATTTTGCTTTGCTAACAATTAGGAAGTAAATTGTTGCTCATTTGTGCTACTGCACTTCTTGCTTCATCCTGACTGGGCACAGTCCATGCCGCAACATGTGCAAGAGGGAATCAGCACAGCACCAAATGGATCCCTCATTCCTTCCTCTCCCTTCTCTAGCCTTTAGATTTCATGCCCTGCAAAACTGAGGCATCATTTCCAATAGGAGATCTAGAGCCTGAACCATCCGGTCTTGCACTGGCCCAGCCCCAGCACGTAGTATCACAAACGTGCTGTAAGGTATGCCTGTGACAGTCTGAACCGGTCTGGCGCTGGAGGTGGCTCACTGTGATCCCACACTGAACTAGCACCAGGCAGAGGACAGAGGAGCACTGCTCAGAGCTCTGGGTAAGTGTGGGTAAGTGTGGGTGACTGAGGGGTAAGTGGGCAGGGGGAGGCGTTCCGGTGTGGGAGGTAGGCATGATGGGGGAGGGAGTGGAGCAGGAGGGGGAAGAGATGGCTGCAGGACTTGCCGCCATATCTTAAACCACCATATCTTAAACCACCATATTGGTTGGTGGGAAGTATTGGATTGGGCTGCCATGTCACCTACCAGCACCAGCTTGTTGGGGGGTCCTGGACAAAGTTCAACAGCTAGCTGGCCTGCCTGTTGCAATGCAGGTTGGGATTGGGCTGTTAGATATGTGACCCAGCCTTCACCTGGCCCTATTCCCTGTCATTGACAGACCTGGAAAGAAAAACACACCAGAAAAAGGCATGTTTGTGGAGCTTACCGCTGGTGCTGAGCCACCACCCTGCGGGTGCTCATGTTCCGTGGCTCGGTGGTGCCTGCGACCGCCAGGCTGTGGAATGGGGAATGGGGGCGTGGGGGAGGCGATCCGGGGAGGGGGGAGGCGTGGTTGGGGCGTTCCAGGGGTGGGGGGAGGCAGATCCACAGAGCCGAGCTCCGCAGGATCCTAGGTGCTCGTGGTGGGCTGCACGCCCTGCACGAGCGCCTTCACTTTAGCAGCGACCAAACAGTCGCTACTAGTGAGTAGCCCCATTGTGGGGCTGCTTCCCTTACCCGGGGTAAGGGAACGAACATCCCCTTCTCCAGAGGAGCCTCCCGTGGTAGTGCGGGAGGCTCTGGATCCGGCGGGAGCCCACCAGGGAGCCGTTGGGCCCTGCAGCTCCGGGCAGCTCAGGATTGTGCTGCCCGTCACTAGATTAACAGATTAGTAACAGCCATGAACTGATCCACAAATTATGAACCTGCAGAATTTGGACATGAATTGTGTCTTGATCATTAATTTCAGCATATTATCTGGATTTGGGACAATGAAAATAATGACCGTGAAAGCAAGTACCATTTCTAAAGATATTTACTACACTTGCTCCCAGTGTGGAAGGGATTGTCACTCCCGAATCTGCCTTTTCAGCCACACTAGACGCTGTGCCGGAACCACCATCCAGAGCGCGATACCATAGTCTTTCAAGACTGAAGGATGCCAACAACAACCAACCTACTTAAGATATATTTAAGTCATAAATATTTACATATTTACATACTAATAAGCCATAAGATATTTACTTATTAGTGCAAGTCTTTGTTCTTGTTATATCACTAATTTATATCCACGTGTTAGGAAGAATTGATAACCAGAGGGGTTTCCTACTAGGCCCATGTGTTCCTTGCTAAAAAAAGATATTGTAGCAAGATTTCTACAATATGACTAATCAACATGTACTATCAGTCTGATGAAAAGTTAACTGCCTGTCAAGTTGTCAGTATTCACAAGGAATGCTTACAGCCTAGCGGAAAAAGATATTCAGTCAAATTGCCATTGAAATACAACACAATGGACATATGTGAGCACACAATTACAATAGACACAAAACATTTAACTGTTTGTGAACAATCATATCTGCAAGCAATTCTGTATAATACTGTAAAGGTATTCAGTTTAATACCTTTAGAGTTGGTTGAAATGTGATTTTCATTGACACTTTAATGGGAAAAGTGGTCAACCGTCATGAACAAAATGTTGTTTGGATGGAGATTTTAGCTTTTGAATGGTAAATGAGAATCGAAATTTTCCATGGAAAACATATGGTTTGAATTATGATTTGAATAGCTCAGAAGGGCATGTAGAAGGACTTTGGGCACAATCCTAGCCCCTTATGTCAGTGTTTTCCAGCACTGACCTAAGGGCAATGCAGCTCTGAGGTAAGGGAACGAACATTCCCTTCCTTTGAGGAGGCCTCCGTGAGTGACACCCAACTGCAGGATGCAGCACATGTTCCATTGGCACAGCTATGCCAGTGCTGGAGAGCACTGACATAAGGGGTTAGGATTGTGCCCTTTGTCTATTTATTTATTTATTTGTGGTATTTATATACCACCCTTTCTCAACAGACTCAAGGCAGTTTGTATAGGCAGACTGAACATAAATGAATTTATCGATGAGAGTTTTACAAGTTTTATTCCATGAGACAATGTCATAGAACAGTGATTTTCAACCACTGTGCCACAGCGCATTGGTGTGCCACGAATGGTCCACAGGTATGTGTCCTGTCCAAATATTCCAACTCCCTTCAAATGCCCACTTTTTGGCTAATTAACACCCCCCCTTTTCCAAGAACAGCAGCTGTGGTGTTTGTTTGAGCAATTAACAAGAATTTATTGCTACAAACACACTCCCAGCAATTCCTCTTGTCCAGAGGCTTTCCCCTCCCCAGAACTCCACTTAACTTAGTGGGTAAAGGTCCAAAGCCTCCAGTCCAAGCCCACGGTCTAATCTCCAAAGCACGGTCCAGTCTTCCCAATTCAGTCTTCTGCAGCAGAGTCCCTCCTCTCCAGCAGTGTCCTCTCCAGCAGAGTGTCTCCTCCAGCAGAGTCCTGGCAGTCCTCTCTTCTGTGTCCTCCAGTAGAGTCCTGGCAGTCCCCTTCTCCCATAGGTCTGGGTCAGGTAGCCTTCTTGATCTGGTTCCCTCTGGGTCGGGTCGGGTCGGGTCAGGTCAGGTCAGGTCAGGTCAGCTCTTGGTCAGGGTAGCCTTTGGTCTGGTTCCCTCTGGGTCAGGTGTACTGTCTAGCCAGGTAGCCCTGCTCCTACTGAAGCTGCCTTTTATCCTTGGATGTCCCATTAAGTCCAAATTAGGCTCAGGTGAGCCATCCCTTAGTCCATGTCCATTCAAAGTCCCATCAAGGTCAAATGAAGCTCAGGTGTCCATCCAGGTCTCCAATGGCCTTGATTGATTACAGCTGTGGAGCCAGCCCTGCCCTTCCCAGAGCTGTCAAACAGCTGTCAAAACATGGGATTGCTGTCAACCCCACATCATCCATCTGATGATCTTCTGATCTTCCATTACAGTGTGCCTTGGGAGTTTGGGGGTGTGTGTGTCATAAACTAGTAGGGCCATTGGGGAATGCGTAGTCTGACTTGTAAATTGTTTAAAAAGAAAAAAAGAACTGATGGTGTGCCTTGACAATTTTAGCACCTTCTCAGTGTGCGTTAAATGAAAAAGGTTGAAAATTGCTGTCATAGACCCTCTATTTCTCCAGGTTTTTCCCTTCATAGTGCAGTTGTCATCCTGGCTGCTGGCCTTCAGTTTGCCATCTTCACTTACCCTTTATGCATGATGGTGATGCAGATTTTTTTCTTTTCTGTGACAAATTATTGATTTTTAAGTTTATTTGCTTGTGATATTACCAAACATGGGACAAGTCAGCATGGGACAAGTTAGGCATGGGACATAGCTTTTGGGTTATTGCCATATGCTGTCAAACTGACCACAATAAGGTAATGTGTAGCTGTTGTGCAACAACAGAAAATGGTCATTGGGTTACAAAGGGTGTTTAGATTTGCTTGAGATGTCGAGGAATAAGCTTATTCCATACAGAATATGATTGCCATCATTCCTGACATCACCCATCACAAAATAAAATCACAGCTTCCCCAGAAGTAAGCTCTACTGAACACAGTGGGACTTGCACAAAAATGCATAGGACTGCCTTGTTAACCATTTTGGCTTTGAAGTGTGTTTAAAAAAAAACAACTCACTGAAATGCAAATTAATATTGCTTTCAAATGTCTTTTATCTCAGAAAAATGTTCTATAAAATTAAAAAAAAAAACAAAACCAAAATACATAGCAAATTTTAAATATTAGCACATACTAAATTCAGCTTGGAAATACCACTACTAAATACCAAAAAATCAGCAAGAATATACCTTATTGTATACTGGGAGAGGAGTCATGTGGATACAGGGCCTTATCTCTGACAATGGGATCCCACCTCACTTTCCTATCCCGACTTGAACCAGTAAGTGGCTACCTGATTATCTCACTGTCCCTTCCATTCTGTAACAAATGGTTGTGACAGATAGCATTCTTTGAGGCAAATATTTCTGCCTCTGCGTCTCGTAACATCTACAACCCGGTGTAAATAAATAATAGCAACATTAATAATGTCAAATATTCATTAAAAATGCTGTCACAACAATCTTAACTGGAGTGGATTCTCTTTATGATTTTAAGCAGTTATAAAATATTCATTGGTTGGTGCTGAAATGTTGAAGTTAATTTGTCAGTAATTATCCAAAGAAAGTTCCTAAAATTACACAACGCTTAAATCGTCATAGTGTTGCTGGAGTCTGTTGGAACTAATGGCTATCCACTCCTTAATATATTTTGAGTTCCTAACCCCACCAAAAAGGGGGGGGGGGATTCTTATTCTGTTTTATTCTTCTTTTTTTTTTTATTTCTTTCAATTTTCATTTACAATTTCTCTGTTTTTTTGTTTCACGCAAACCATACAGAGTACACAATAAAATGTATCATGTTAGAATTTATTGATATACTGTCTTTCAGATGGGAAGTGTTTGCTTAAGGTTACCATCAGGCAAGTGTTCCATCACAGTTCCATCTTATGCATTTGTCTCTGCAAGGACATCCTCTGTTGGGACAAATTTTGTGCTCTGCTTTGCCATATCCTGAACTCAGTGTCGGGACAGAAGGTCCAACAGAAACAAAATAGCCAGCACAGACTTGAGAAGACCCATTGCAGGACTTGGGGCTTTCCTGGGGGGAAGAAATCAAAAGTCCCCTTCTCCCAAGGAGACCTCCGGCTGCTTCGCAATGCCCGCTGGATGCAGAGGTAGCTGCTTTGGTGCCAGTGCTCCAGTGGGTGTCAGGAAGCTCAGGGCTGGGTTGTAAGTCTCAGAGATAAGCAGATGTGCTCTGAAGAACTACCAGAGTTCCTTAGTTCCTAATAGCATCTTTTGTACAAAGGCTGGAGTAGACAATATACAGGTTTAGTCTCATTATTCGTGAGGCTTCCATTTCTGGAACTCACCTGAATAGCAAAAAACACACTAAAGCAAATCAATTTAAAAAACAAAGTCCCTTCACTCCGGAGATTTAAAAACAGCCTTGCTGACCTTTGTGATGTAAGAGTCATTAAGAAGACAATACATCAGTCATCCTCCAAGTGCTTAGAAAGGCACTTCCCTCAGCTCCTCCCTTCACCAATGCAAAGTGATTACCTTTCTTTCATGTGCTCAGGGGGAAGGGAGGGGTCACCTGGAGAGAGAAGGATTGATGCATTGTCAGCCAGCTGCCCCCCCCTCTCTCTCTCTCATTAAGGAGGCTATTGTTAAAGGACTGTTCAGTTTTTTAAACTGATTTTAAAGGGATGCATTTTTCCTCTTCTCCAGGGATCAGCACATCCCTTCTCATTTGCAGTGGCCATTCGTGTTGGGTCAAATCTGTGTATAAAAAATCTATGTATAACAAGGTTGATCCTGTAGTCAGTGAACAGATAGTGGATGAGAATTGTAAGCACCATAATAAAACAATCAGGCATTCTCCTCCATGTTCACTGAATCTTGGGAAGACAAATAGCAGGAACATGCTGTCTACTCCCTGCCACCCACACACATGCACCAAAGGAGTTCCAGAAACTCTTCCAATGTTCAAGGCTTGCCTCTATAGACAAGCTCTAAAACACAAGGTCACCTAGGGTTGTGGTGTGGGAATCTGCCTGCATGCTGCTCCTTCTCTCTCCAGTGTACAAAGGGAGAGAACACCTGAACAGGGCTATTGAAATCATGGGGAGTGTGGAAATAGATATAAGTGATGCCTCGCAAGACGAATGCCTCGTGCAACGAAAAACTCGCAAGACGAAAGCGTTTTGCAATTTTTTTGGTGACTCGCAAGACGAATTTTTCTATGGCCTGCTTCGCAAGACGAATTTTTCTATGGCCGTGCTTCGCAAGATGAATTGTTTTGCTTTTTTTTTTTTTGGTTTGTTTTAAATCGTGCTTTGCAAGACGAAATTTTCACAATACGAAACGACTCGCGGAACGAATTAATTTCGTCTTACGAGGCATCACTGTAGATATAGATAAAGAAAGAGAGAGAGAGAGAGAGAGAGAGCGTGCATTTTGGCAAGCCCCATTGCAGGGCATTAGAAGAACAGAAAGACACTAAAAGCACAGGAAAAGGGACAGCTCCTGACTCTAAAAGCCATACTACATGTTACTATGGATGCTCTCTCTCTCCCCAGAGGGAAAAAGTGCTGCACGGATTTGCAAGCATTTGCTTTTCTTTTCCTTTGCTTTTCCTTGCACACTGAAGGAAATGAGAGCCCAAGCCAAGTCACGCCTGGCTTTCACCTTCCATTGCCACCTTTTATTTGGTAAATCTTTCCTAGCAGTTCAGTGTCTGGGGACTAGGGAAGATGGTGCATGAGTGCATATTTCAAACTGCTTTCTAGCCTCCCTTGCCTGTTGTGAGAGAGCCTTCAAGGTTCTAAACTGGCAGAGCCAGACTGCTTTCCACATAGCAAGTAAGAGTTGGGTCATCTGGTTCTCGTTGGATTGCTTTGAAGTCTTCCTGAGACCACGAGAGAAGAAAACAACAGACTTCAACCCTGAACATATTAAACTGGCATGCAGAATCCACATCAAAACCAGGTAATACAGGAAAGTGTAGATCCAAACCCAGACAATCAAGCAGCATTTGTTCCTCATTTTGAAAATATTTTGACAAGACCAGCAAATTTGCCATGTGTGTTTTGAGGCACAAGTAACCTTTGAAGATATGATTTCTGGAGATGGTGGATCAATTTGTTGATGCCCCAAACCTGGGAATCCATAAATCACCAACCTGTACAGCATTGAGATATTTGATGCTGCCCACATGGATCAGACGTACCTGGAAAAACTGGCAAGGAAACAAAACATGGTGAACTATCATGGAGAAATATATGAACATGCCTAGTGTTTTATAAGTTAGGAGGAAAAGACATGCCCACACACACACTTATGCAGTGAAACAGTTTTGTCAGACTTTGTGTATGTAAATGCTTTTTCCATGTGCCTTAGTGCTATAATATATGTATCATTAGCTGGATTGATGAACCATGCACATAATAAAGGAGAAAATACATTAAGTGCAGTGAAAACTGACATCTGAAGCCTTCTTTTAGAAACTGTAGATTGTATTTATGAATCTCCAAACATTTCAATATTGAACAATACTAAACATGCATCTCCACATACTATACTAGCGAAACCCACTAAAAAGCTAGTTTCTGCTCTTTAATGCAATTTATTCAGAACCGCAAAAATTACTATAAAGGAGGGATGGGCGGGTTGCATCCAAATTCTTGCTAAACCCCTAATGATCTCCAAGGGTATGCTCCTGTCCCATAATTGTGAGACAAGTTTGAAAACTTTGCAATGCATTCATTTCTTCACAGTGAATTTGACTGATAAGCAATGTCCTTACCTGTTTTCTAAAGTGGTACAATTTAAGAGTAAAGCTAGCTAAACCAGTGTTTGCCTGCTTTAAGGGGGAGTTAGCAGTAGCAGTTCTTTCTGATCCAGACTGATAGCAGAATGAGGTCAAAAGGTTGAAATCGCTTCTCTTCCTCTGCGGCCATCCCACTTCAGATCAAGAGGTTCACAGTTCACACTTGCTGGTTACGAACAAGCATGCAGGACCTACCGTCATAAGTGGCCATACAGCAGCATGTTTAGCACACCAAAAATGACCATAATAGAACTGCCACTGCAAATTATGATGGTACTTGGGGCTCACTGCTGGATCCATCTACCTCTGCCACTGAAGGTAAGCTAGCAGTGGGGGGTGGGGTGGGTGGAATGGGGTGAGAATTGGGGCATCCAGGGGCCATGTTAGGGCAGGCAGAGGGCATGTATCAGCAGCAAGGGCTCTGCTGATATCCTCCACTCCATATTGGTCTCAAAATGCCTCCTTGCCTCTACTTGGATTTGTGCCAGCTAAAGAGCTGGTGCAGGTCTGCGTAGACACCTAAGGGCCCATGCAGGAGCACCCCTCTCACCCCTGCATGAACTCTAGCCGCCTGTAGGATGTAGTGGAGCCTATACCAGCGCTGCTGCACCCTGTGGGCAGGCACTAGTTAGGATGGGGCCCTTAGGGTGCAATCCTAACCAACTTTCCAGCAGCAAGGTAAGGGCAATGCAAATCCAAGGTAAGGGAGCAAACATCCCCTTACCTTGAGGAGGTCTCCATGACTGCCACCCAACTGCAGGATGCAGCACATGTCCCATTGGCACAGCTATGTCAGTGCTGGAAAGTTGGTTAGGATTTGGGCCTTAATTACACATGATTTTGCATTTTTCAAAATACACTTTAATTAATTAATTAATTAATTAATTTAATTAATTGCTGCCCAGCCTGCAGTCTCTTAGTGCCCAAACCTAACCCCCATCTCCACTGTGGAACTCGCATTCCGGCAGCACAGTGTAATTTCTGGTGTTGCACAATGCAGTGCGCTGTTGCGGGCTACTGAGCTGCTGTCACAGGTAGTGAGTGGCACCAGCCTTATGGCAGAAGCCATCCAGCTCCCAGGAGGCACGTTGGGGGCTAGTAGGGGTGATTATCAGCAGTAAAGGCTCTGCAAATATCCTGTGCACCTGCCTGGCCTTGCCAGGCTCCCTTGGGTCCTCTTATATTTGCACCAGCCAAAGAGCTGGCACACACTCAAGTAGACTCACAGGGCAACATGGAATTGCCGCTGCAAACCGTGTTTTAATCTGGAGGTAAAGAAGCCTGGGGGTAAACAAACCAAAGCTCCTTTACTTCAAGGAGGCCTCCCCATCACCCTGCCTTACCACAGGATGCAGAAAAAACTGCTTTTCATTGTCACCGTAAATAGATAAGCAATGTAGTCCTTTGCATGTGAGCATCTATATAAGGAGAATCAAGCAGACAGAAAATAAGCCCAAAAGAGCACATGGAAGTTTTGGAATCTAACTTGCAGCACTACGATATATTGGGAAGTAAACAGTGCACATGATAAAGTGTATCTTGGGAACAATTAAAAAAAGAAAAACACCTTATGTGCTCTTGGCATTTTGTTTTCTTCTAGGAAGGCGAAAGCTCTGTGTGTGCCTGAGGATCTCCCCTGTACAAATGGAGCATTTTTTCAGGTCACATAAGAAAATTGAGAAGGGTCTGTCATTAGCTAACTTTGCTTCTCCAGTGTTGAATAGCAACTAACATGTTTATACATATCCATTTGGGAATCTGTGCAAGCAGTATAGGTGAAGGTTGCTGGGAGTCCTGGGCAAAACTTTGCAATGGGACTCTTATAGCATTCCTGCCCATCCTGCGATGTCACATCGAACGCTACCACTGTCTCAAGTGCTGGTGTTCAGGAGCTGGCCTGATTAGGTGGGTGCTCTGATGCAAATGGACCCTCCATCAGTGCCCAATCTGAGTGAGTCCTGATTCCCCTCCTTTAGTATTTGTCTGGCAAATAAAATCTGGCCTTTGTCTGACAAGTCATTTGTCTGGCAAATAAAACCCATGAATTGGCTCAGGCAGCATTTGCAAAAGCATGGGAGAAGTGTGTGTGTCTAAAGAACAATTTCATGGGTCTCCATAGAGCTTTGACACTTTCAGCGCTGAGCTAGCACTGCATAGGGTGAAACGCCATGGTGAGCAGTAATGTTTCCCCAGGCATCCACCACAAATGACATGAGACCATGCCAGCTACTTTGGGTAAATGGGCCACATTTATTGAATGACCACAGGCAAAATATTTTGCAGCAGGTCCTAGCTACATAAATTCCACCCACTATTTAAGTGTGGGCACCTGCCCTGGTGGGAGCATCTCCCCCTCTGGCATTTCCACCCTAGCTCAAACACATCATCTCCTTATGGTGGCACCAGCTTCTCAATGTCAATGTCAAAAGTTGAGGCATCCAAATTGTTTGCCCATCCCCAGCCAGGCGGCCTTGAAAATTTAGACAGACTTTACAGCTCCCATCCCAGGATTTGCCAGTCTGCATCCCAGAACCAGACAAACTCTTGAGAGCAGTACTGCTTTTTCCCCAGACCCTGATTTGCCTGAAGGTGCACACCAGAACCCAAATCCTGCTCCATGTCCCACATTATACCTACTCCATGAGAGGGCTAAGCTGCTCCCACTTCACCAGACACAACAAAGTGACTGAGGATTAGCTGCAAGCACTCAAGAAAATATCAGTACCCAAATCAGGCAGATGTATACCATCATTCCTAAACAGTGCAAGCCAACCCCTCACAAAGAAGAACGGGAGGGTGAGCAATAACAGTCCCACCCATCATTATCACTGCCCACCCAGAGTCTCTATTGGACTTGCTTCTAGCCCTATCGATCCATCTCCTCCACACCCTACGTCAGCCATTTTCAACCACTGTGCTGTGGCACACTGGTGTGCCGCGATGGTCCACAGGTATGCCACAGGAATTTGGGGGAAGGTCATTTATTAATAGAGCCAATGGGAGATGTGAGCCCCACTGGCACCATGGTGTGCCTTGTCAATTGTCAAGAACCTGGTGGTGTGCCTTGACCATTTTAGTGCCTTGTCAGTGTGCCTTGAGATGAAAAAGGTTGAAAATCACTGCCCTACGCTTTAGAAGATCTGACCAGAGAACAATTTCTTTGGGGATCAAGTCTTGAATGGTGGTAAGGTCCCTGCATGCCTGCTGCCTCAATGACAAACCTGTCCTCTGGCATAAGTCACTCTCACCTACTTGGATCAGGAGGACTTGAGGAGAAGGGCCCTGCTGAAGACACCCTCAAATCATGGATAACCACTAGCTCTGGTGCATACCATCCCTGTTCACCCAGCTCACACTGGCCACCTTCGCCCCTTCTCTCTCTCTCATCTTGTTTTTGTACTGGAGGCAGAAATACGGGGGCGGTGTGCGGTGTGTGTACTTTGTTCTTGTACTGGGTTCAGAAATGACTAGGCATGGTTCTGAGTGTACCTATGAACAGAAGGGTGCAGGACCAGCAACTGAATATGGAGTTACAAGTGAAATATAAATCAAAGCAGTCCAAGTATTGCCGCCATGGATTTTGTGAGAAGATGGCAGTCATTTGATTCATACGAGAATCAAGAGAGAACAGTCAAGATTCCATCGGAGGGGAAAAAATGCACTTACTCTGCACTGGGGGAAAGGACATGAGAGGATATTAGTGTGTAGTCTTTTTACCTCTCCGTTTTTTGGTACCAAGGACAGCTTGCTGGAGGAAGAAAAAATTGGCCCTATAACTCTGATAAATGCAGTCCTCTTGTCTAATCTAGTTTGTCATTGCAGCGGCTCTCAGTAACCACTATGCATCATGCCTACGGGGAATAAGTATTAAGGCTATTATCATGAACTTTTCATTCCCCAGCCCCAGAAAGAAAATGATTTGATTTTCTCCTCTCCTCCCACCTCCCGCAGACTGCACAAAGTGTCACTTCTCTTTGTCTCCAACATTGAAAAGAAAGGTTTGGGGCATGTGTGGACACAAAATGAATTTGGAAATCTATTTTCTTGTTAAGATCCTATTGTGATGAACTATTTCAATACACAGGATAATTCTCTCTCTCTCTCTCTCTCTCTCTCTCTCTCTCTCTCTCTCTCTCTCTCTCTCTGTGCATGTGCTTTCATGTGTACACACACAAACACACATATATCTTAAAAATCCAGTGGTTGATACATTATGCTCAAATCATCAAAAATGAAATAAAATAAGCCAAGGAGGCAGATAACCAAGCAGGGCTTAGAGGTCCTCAGGGTGAACTGCTGCTTGGTAATGCATTAGCTTCCTGTTTGCAGTCAAACAGAAATCAGAGGTGATTTCATATTCATTTATAGCACAGGTGCCATATCTACAGCTTTGGCTCTAGCTTTATATGGTTATAACCCTCCTAATATTTGAACTGATAAAAGGACATTTTTTAAGCCTGAGCTTCGGGCATGTAACTCAGATTGTAAAATTGCTCCACTTCAAAACATCGAGGTTTTCCAACAGCAGCACTTTAATATGCGCTAATATTGAAGTTTCTGATAAAATGAAAGTAGCTCAATTAGCAACATGCATGGCCAACATAAAATTTTTGCTTCTCCAACTTCCTCAGAGATTCCACAGCTTCCCAAACAACCTTTATGCCTTTCATTAACTTTCTGCTGGCTTTTCTTGATGATGATTCCCCAGTGGGTGCTGGGACATGTGGCACTCTGGAAATCTTCAGTGTCTCTTCCCTTTAGCCCTTATGGTCCCACTAGACAACAAGATCAGATCCTGTACAAAGATCAGCAATATAGCCTCCAGATTTCTTAGCCAAGATTAGTGTCCCAAGGAAACGAGCCTGGAATGGGCCTTGATTGACGCAACAAATTAATGTTTATACCACTTCCAAAACACTTTTCAGGTCTGCATCAGTTTAAACCTGGTCCATTTATTTCTAGGGGCAGAGTCAAAATTTGGACCTAGCTTCTTCTTTTGCACTGTTCAGATATTAGAGTCCATTTGCAGGAGTGCATGGAGTCACCAGTGACTGGCAGGTTCATAACAATGCCAGAATTACATGAAGGTACAAATGGTATAATCCAGTGTTCTTCAGCCTTGAGGTCGGGACCTCAACGGGGTATGAAGCCACGTTTGTGGGGTCGTGGCAAGATAGGGGAACCAAAATGGCCACCTGTCAGCCCAATTCATACTGTTGAGGTGGCATGCTGCAGTATGGGGGACAGAAGGTTGCTTACAGGCCAATGTTCCACACAGAAAGAATTTATACACTGCTTGCATACATGGGATTGTCACTGAGCCTTGCTAAATTATTAGACTTTGCTGTCTGGTGCATGCCGTTCTATGTTACTCTGCAGTAGCTGTCCAGAACTGCTATAAAAGTCAAGGGGACTTATTACCTTGATGAGCAAAAATTGTTGTGCTGAGTTCAAAAAGAGCCTTCCCCACTGTGGCCTATGGAGGTGGGAAGTAAGTGGCAGGAAGTAGGCAGATTGGGTCCCAGAAGCAGGCAGAATGGTGGGTCCACAGCCTTGTTGCTATTTATTTATTTAGGGCACAATCCTAACCTGCGCTGGAACCAGGAGGCTTGCTCTGCATCCAGCACAGGATTGTGGCCAGAAGCAGCTCAGCCAGAGGTAAGGGGAAACGTTTCCCCTTACCCCTGGGTAAGGGCTGCTGGCCACAATGGGTCTCCTCGGACTTGCGCCACCTCCAGGAGAGTGGAGTGGCTTGAAGCCACTCCATTCTCCCCAGGAACGGGGTTGGGATCCGTTAACTGCCAGATTCCAGCCCCACCTCCCGCTCCCCGCCCACCTGCCCCCAGGGCCACCCATCGGCCATCCTACCCCCGCCCAGGAACGCCTCCCTCCCTCCTCCTCTCCGCCCCCCCACCTTTTCCGCTTGCGCAGGTGGGCCAACACAAGCGACTGTGGGGAAGCCGGCGCAGAGGCTTATGTCAGCCTTCGCAGGCGAGAGCTTCTTGGAGCACCGGCCTGGCTTCCCCTTGAGGGAACTTTAAGACCCTCCTGCTTTGTGACCCTCCTGGGCTTGCCCAAGGGACTTGGGCCAGCATAGGGCACAGTTTGGATTGCGCCCTTATTTGTTTGTTTGTTTGTTGGGGTCTCAGCATGAAAAAGGTTGACCACTGGCATAATCAATGACACTCACATGACAGTTGTACTCTCAGCAAGTGCAATTGCAACAGATAAAAAAAAAATACTTATGGTCCAATCCTAACTGGATCAGGTAGTGGTGCAATATTCTTCTTCTGCTGCAACATGCAGTATGCCGGTGCCCAGCTGGCATAGGATTGGGCCAAAAATATGGTAGTTTACAGAAGAGTTCTTTGGGACTCTCTCAGAGTTTTACACCATCCAGTTGGTTTCCACATCCAAAGGAAAGTGCCTCTCAGTCTACTCTGCAGAAGGTTCTCCACCACATATGTGAAGAGCCAGTAACATACCTGCATAAAAATGTACAAGGTGCACAAACTGCTATGTTTGAAGTCAAGTTTCACAGCTTTAAAATGGAAATGTCTCCCTTCATTAGATTGTTCTGACTACAAACAGCAAGTACAAGGAATTTTGCTCTTTATGAAAGATAAATCCTTTTCTCCAATTGCAGTGTACTGTCTGTATAATTGTTGGGGCTTATATAGGTGAGAAACCCTGGCCTCTGAGCGACCCACTTGGAGGCAGGCTGTGCAGCATGGCCTTTCCCAGTTTGCAGAGACACTTGGCCAACAGTCTGAGGCTAAGAGGCAAAGAAGGAAGGCCCATAGCCAGGGAGACAGACCAGGGACAGACTGCACTTGCTCCCGTTGTGGAAGGGATTGTCACTCCCGAATTGGCCTTTTCAGTCACACTAGACGATGTTCCAAAACCACCTTTCAGAGCGCGATACCATAGTCTCTTGAGACTGAAGGTTGCCAACAAACAATAAAGGCCAGGAAGAAATAGTAACAGCCGAAGGTCAAGCCAAGACACAACACACAACATTTTCTACAGTCTTTCTTCTAAGAAGAGAATTTTGAGACTGTGGTGTCAAAAAAAAAACTATGAGTGATGTTTAGTAGTATTCATATGTGGTTCCTATTTCTGAAGGCTTGTCATAAAATGTTAATAGGAAACACAATGAGATGGACATTTGAAAGTAACAGGCATCGAAAGGGTAATTACTATGTTAGTTTAAGGATTGATCCAAATTTATTGTTTCTGGACGGCCAAAAATCCCTCTTAACTTAGATGCAAATGTCACTGGATATAATTTAATCACTTGAATCACAAGGAAGAAAAGCTCAGTTGAACACAATAAGCTCTATTTATGTAGCTATATGAATGAAGTCACCTGGTAGAATATTAATCAAAGGTTTGTGTACCATTATGAAGAACCAAGGAGACCATCAGAGACAACATCTTTCTCTAAATGCATAGGAATTCTTGGGCTGCAATCCTACGTGCTTTCTTGGGAGTAAGCCCCCACTGAAAACAATAGGAGTTACCTCATGCATAGATTTGAGCAGTTAGCCCATTAAAAGCCCAATCCCAATGAGTGCGCACTGGCTTACCGCCAGCGTGCACTGTCACAGACAGTGTGAGGCACATCTTCGACCATTACCACCAGCCATTCATTAGTATTTCTTTATAGGCTATGCATAGGGGTAAAGTGTTAAGTATTGCTGTTGCTGCTGTTGTTATTAACAAATATGTGTGTGCATCTATTTTCAACATCTTTTTTTTTTAAGGTCGATTTGTGGGATGTTCCTGCATAGCAATCTCAGATGAAGATCAAATATTACTTGGGCTGCCTAGGAGAGTTAATCCTCATTCTCTTACTGGAAATTTGTTGTCTTGTTTTGCACCCATGCCGCCATATAAGTGGCCAACAGTCCTTGTGGTTATAGCACCGCAAAGGCTCTCAGCAAGGAGGACTTGACCTACAATTGCTCTGTAGAAACTTTAGCAACCATCATTATGCAACATAAAAGAAATATAAGAAAAGAAATGTTGCACCATTTCAGACAAAGTGTATAGTATGCGGAATTCTGTCACGCTTTTGGTAACTTTTTAAATTTGAAAATTTCTTCTGTAAAAAAAAATATTCTTCCATAGGCACAAGTAGAGCTTTGGCTTTGGTGTTCAATCTACCATCCAGTTACAGTTTTGCACATCTTCTTAGCACATGCTTACAAAAGCTGGAGCCTTTGTGAAATATCCATTCAATCACTCACAGATGCCTGGATATGTTCACACAAGGCTGAATGTTTGCAGGTATCCACCACTTGCAAAGGTTCATGGAAAGGTCTGCATGTAAAAGAACCTTTGCAAGAGGTCAATTTGTTCACAAAAGTTTGAACTTGGGGGGGGGGGAGGAAGGCATATTCATGCTCATCTTTATTTGGCTTGTGAACATTTGGGCAGCAAAATTCAATGTTTCAAACTCTCCTGGTAGAATGTTGGCAACATCTCCAGCTTTGGAAAAAAATTGGAGGGCAGAATAATGGAGCACTGCATAACATGTAGTTTGAACCTCAGTCCAAATTATTATTCTCAGGATTTTTTATACACACAAAAAGCTTTAATAACAAAGCTAAGCATCTGCACATTTATCCTTAAAAAAAAAAATTCAGACCTACTGAAAGATAATTTACTGGTTTTTTTACTACTCTGTAAGTAATGTTTTCTTTGCAGTTAACAGATTTCCATGGTGATTCCATTTGCTCATGCAATGCGAATATTACTCCTTTGAAATAAACAAGACAATGGGAAGCTCTTTTCTTTAGAAGACTCGATTCTGGGTATCGCAAACTGTAGGGCACAAGCACATGTTTGCTGCAAGCCAATTAGAAAGACACAGGATTTGCATCTTGGGCGCTTGGTAGTTCTGTGCTTTGCCACATCGAACAAAAATTAATGACAGCTCAGTTTATACTGAGTATAAACGGTGGGAACCTTTTCAACCTCCAATTTCATTTTTTTTTTTGAAATCTCCCCAATTTATAGAGCATTGGAGATTTAAGTATGAGTGAAATGACAGCATAATCTCCCAATCTTTTCTACGCATGCTGTGCACTGAACATTATCAGTGGCACTGCTGACGTATTGCTACATGTTGCACTCTTGGGTTAGGGGAAAAGTGCTTCATTCCTTATCTGTTCAGTATTTTTCTAACAAGATTAGAGACACACCTCTGCCTAACCTAATCCAAATGTGCAAATGGGATTTGCAGGATGGGATCCAGTCAGAATTTGGCTAGACGAAGAAGGTACAAGCCAATAACTACAGGGAAGAGTCAGTCATGATAGAGCTGTCAAATGTAAAGAGAAGGCATAGCATTACTTTTCATTTGCGAAAAGGCTACAGTCAATGATCTTCTCCTTTAATGAAAGAGACAGTTGAAAAGATAGGCACCAATGGGTGGACTGACTTTTGCCGAAGAGAAAAAGAACATTCTGGATATCCAACTCTGGTTTGGATTCCTGCTGAAAGTACTCATCTGGTCTTACAGGTACAAAGGAAAACTTGAAAGCATATTCATTGCTACCTATCCTCCCACATCATAATGATATATGTCTGTTACTGAAGTACAGAGAAATGGAAATATCACTATACTGTATCTAGTTGGTGAGTTAAATTGCTAGTCCTTCTAGCTCTGGTATTGTCTACAGTGACTGGCAGAAGCTCTCCAGAGGTGTGTGGGATGGAAAAGGTTCTTCTCAACACAAGCTGTAGATACCATCCTATGAAGAAGGCTTGAAACTCCAAGGATTGGAACACAGTGATCTCGCCCCTTCCTCCACATGGGCTCTTTAAACAAAAGAGGAAACAGGAACACACTGGAAATGATCACAGCATACAGAGCAAAGCAAGTGGTTCCGACTTATGTAATAGAATGCAATCCTATGCATATCTACAAAGAAGTAAATCCCATTGTGTGCAGTGGGCCTCACTCCCAGGAAACTGTGTATAGGATTGCAGAATGGAACCTTTCCGTGAGTCAGGCAGTGTCCATACTCTTCATAATGTACCATGTCATCTTTTGTCCCATGTATCTATTTTACTTTTTTAACACCTTGGACCTTGCTTCTCTTCTAATGTAAAGTGCCAGGCAGATTGATGGCAATAATAACAATGATCATAATAAGGGTGGCTGCTGGAAAACAAGGTACTAGAACTTGGGCAGTGAAGTTTATATTCTTGTTCTGAAAGGAAATGTCCTACTTTTGTGTTACAGAATGCTAAATATCAGGTTTCATGATATTAGGTATAGATAAAGCCCAATTTGTTAAAACCCCATTTAAAAAAAATGGGGTGTATGGTCAGCCTGCCTGTGTAGACTGTCTTGAGTCTATGCAAAAGGTGGTATATAAACACTGTAATAAATAAAGAAACATAGCAACTTCTGGGGCAGTTTTTATTGTGATTAAGAACAAAACAAGGTCATGGTTTCTACGGTTGGTACATTATGTAGGATAGGCAGGATTTTCCTCAAATCTTCATGGTTCAGTCTTCTACTCAACAAGTTTTCATGAATTTCTCACTAAGAAAGACTGAGGGCTGGGTTGAGCCAATTTAGGCTCCAATCCTAAGCTTCTCTAAAACCTGGAGTAGAGGTAGTGGTGAAATAGCCATTGCTGTATCCTGTGGGGCCAGGGAAATTGCCTGAGGTCTCTTCAGGATAAGTGAACCTTGGTTCCCTTATCAGTGTCAAGCCCAAGTGGCTTTGAGGGGTCTACTTGAATCTGGGCCTGATCCCCCCTCTGTGCCCTCCCTTTGCTCAGTTCTGCCCTCCCCCTGCCTTCCCTCTGCCCTGAAAAGCCTCGCAGCTGACCAGCAGCAATACTCACCGCCTGGAGCTCCCACAACACAACTTTTTAGTGCTGAGTCTGTAATGGAAGATCAGAAGATCTTCAGATGGATGATGTGGTGTTGACAGCGATTCCATGTTTTGACAGCTGGTTGACAGCTCTGGGAAGGGCAGGGCTGGCTCCACAGCTGTAATCAATCAAGGCCAATGGGACTCTGATGGACACCTGAGCTTCATTTGACCTTGATGGGACTTTGAATGGACATGGACTGAAGAGATGGCTCAGCTGAGCCTAATTTGGACTTAACAAGGTAGCTCACAGCTGAGCTGCATTTTGGATTATGAGACATCCAAGGATAAAAGGCAGCTTCAGAAGGACCAAAGGCTACCCTGACCCAGAGGGAGATGGAAACCAGTGGAAAGGTGTGATCAGTAAGCCCTATCAGATCAGGCTGCCCGACTGACATAAGAATTTCCATCTTAGGTGCTATTCTGTTTCTATGGATATAGAATATTTTCTATATTCTATATAGGATATAATTAGGATGCAATTTAGGATATAATTATTTTCAACATGGACAACTCACATATTCACATTTCCATGAGACGTGCCATCTTGAATACTACTGTGAATATGTAGTCCCTTATATTGTGCTTGCATGGCTGTTCTTGTGTATTGGTACTTGCATTTTGAAGGATTCCTTCTGCCCAGCTTCATCTTGCTTGCAGATATTTGCTTGATTAGCAATTCATTAAAGAGAGCCAAGCCAAGTAGGTATGCAGTACTGTGGTGTTTCTGAATCTGTGCCAAACTTGGTGTAAGCTTCTCTAGACAGAAGAGATGCAAAGTTAATTGGAAAGCTAACCACTCTTATTTTTCTCTTCTCAGAGCAAATGTAACCCTTTGCCTATCACCAGATCAATACCTGATGTAGTGCAACATGAGGTGTGAGTCACAAAGTCTTCAGTTCAAATCTTCAAATCTGTCTGAACTCGGGGAAATCTCTGCTTTTCAGCCTCAGCCCTCCATCTGCAAGATGGGGATGATAATAATAATGATGATCAACCTGTCTTATAGGGTTGTGGAAAGGACAACTCAGTTAATGTATGTGAAGCACTTGAAACATTTTAAAATGACAGGACGTGCGCCCCTTGCTTACTTTTTTACATATAGAATAGGTCTTTCATGAGGTCTCACACTGAAATATCTAGGGAAAATTTGTTGGGGAGATGTTGGTGCTGAGAGAGAGAGAGAGAGAGAGAGAGAGAGAGAGAGAGAGCAGCCTGATCCATATCTCTATCTGTAGTTGTATTTTTGCCCCTTGATCTTCTTCCCTCCCCACAAGATAGTGGTGATCATGAGGATCTTCTACTGACACCAACAACTCCCCAACAAAATGCCAGTGACACTCAGGGTTAGGCCGGCACAAGTCACTTGCACTGACCCAGGGGTGTCGCAAACGTCGCTCCTTGCTGGCCTCCTCAGAGTTGCGCTGGCGTCCCCACCCCAGATTCAGACTTGGCGGAGTAAGTTTGAGTCAGCTGAGCTTGGCCGATGCAGGGGTCTGGGAGGGCGTGGGGAGGGCAGGAGGCAGGTGTTCTCAGGGGCAGTGGGCGGTGGGACCAGGATCTAGTGATTATGCTGACTCCTGACCTTGTTCCTGGGTGGTGTGGAGCGGCCCCTGGTCGCTCCGTTCTGCTTGGATCTGTGCCACCTCATCGTGGCATAGATCCATTGGGGCCAGTGCAGCGTGACACAGGTTAAGGGGAAAGTTTCCCCCTTGCCTCGGGTTGTGCCACTTCTGGCCCCAAACTTGTGCAGCATGCAGCACAGGCCTGGTGGCCTGTTGCTCTACTGCAAGTTGGGATTGCGCTGTCAGTTGTATATCTCCTTGCTTTCCCCAGCTAGTGATACTGTGGCTGTTCAGTGATCAGTGTCCGGAGGCTGGTTGAGGGCAAACAAGCTAAATTGAATCTGGACAAACAAATGTTTTCCTGTTTGGAAGACTCGCTGATATTGTGGTGGAGGATTTACCTGCTCTTTATGGTATTGTGCTCCCTTTGCAGGATTAGGACCACATCTTAAGAGTACTGCTGGGTTTTGTATTATCTCTGGATATCCTGAAGATAGTTGTGACCTGCTATGGATTTGCCTAGCTTTGACTGGTGGGCCAGCTGCACCCATTTCTGTCTCAAGAAACTCTGGTCATGATTATCTATGCTTTAGTCACTCCTTTGCTGGCCTACTGTAACACTCTCTTCATAGGGTTGCCTTTAGGAAGTATTTGGAACATGTAGTATAACACATATTAAGAATGGAGCTGCAAGGGTGCTAACAGGCATTACGATCATGCCATGCCAGTTGTATTAGTTTCCAATTTTGTTTCCAGGCACAATTCAATTTGCTGGTCATCACCTTTAAAGCCCCAAATGGTTCAGGACCTGGGTTTCTCAAGGGCCTTTTCCCATGTGAATCTGTCTATTCTATAAGATCTTCTATGGAGGCTTTACAAGTGTTTCAAAATTGTTATTTGTTTTTCTCAGAAGTAAAGTTCACTGTGTTCAGTAAAATGTAAGCTAGTGGTTCCCAACCTGTGAGCTGTGGCTCCCGGGGGAGCTGCAGAAACTAGCTAGGGGAGTCACGAAATCCTCACGAAAAACTTATCACCCTATACAGTGTATTGGATTGTAGCTCTAATGGGGAGCCACAGCCAAAACACCTCTATTTATTACATGTTCTGTCATAATTAAAATCCTAGTATTAATATTCTGCTGTTACTATGGCAGTGTTGTTTGGTTTGGTGGGTTTTTTTTCCATTTTGTTCAAACACAGATGGAAAAGGTGAACATCTGTCTGAGACAGGTAGGATCCATGCCCCTGACATTCCTGAGTGAGTTTCTTTGGAGTGTGAACAAAATAACTGATGACAGAAAGAAGAATCAAAAGAACACTGAGAGGTACAAAGTAAGCCATTTGCTGATCCTATCAATAAATGGAATGACTGCTGTTGTCACTCCTGTCAGACCCTGGCATGCCATGGCTGTTTTCGAAAGATTGGGGTGGCACTTTGGTTACTGCAGCATTGTCCCCGCGAAAAGGAGTGAATGAAAGCCTCTCACAATCCATTTCATTCAGATTTCATGTTGAAGGTTGTCATGTCTGCATTTGAGCTTCACCTGAGATGCGTTGACATTTTGGAGTCAGTTTGCAAGGTGTCTCTCCCTGCTGAGCTATCAGTGTAAAAAAGAATTTGGGGGTTTGGAAATTTTTTGAACTGTGCATTCACACCACTGCATTGCTGCATGGGGACTTAGGTAGGATTGGGCTGTTAATTTTTGTGTGCTTCAATAAAAGAAATACTTTTGATATATAGCCTGTTGAATGTGTCAACAACATAGAGTAAAAATAAATATAATTGAGATTTACAGGCATTTATGTACCAGTTGCAGAATTTCGTATTTCTCTTCACAAGAGAGCTGGTATAACAGTAGTGGCTAAGAGACTGAGCTGCAAATCAGGACTCCCTGGTTCAAATCTCACCTCTGCCATGCATTCTCTAGATGGCCTTAGGCAAGCCTCCTTGCCTCAGCCCCCCATTTGCAAGAAAGTGCTAATACCTACAAGACTGTTGCAAGGACTACATTAAGGTAATACATGTAACATGTTTTGCATACTTAGACCTGCACCAACTGTACAGTTATTCTATGGGAAATTACATCCATGAGTTTCAACCTACGTGGGATTTGTACCTACACATTCACTCTAATTCAGGAATCTACCTGTGGAAAAACTCGTGCTAGTCTTTCCTTCAGTGCTGTCACCCATCCTTTGGCTGTCTTACTGTGTCTGCATGTCTCCCTGCAGCCCTTGCCTGCCAAAAGGGGCAGGAGTTTCTCTCTGAGAGTTTGCCCGTCTGAGGAAGTAAACTTGCTGGTGCTGGAAATCCTCTCTTGAAGACAGTCTAGGATGCCATTTCACCTCCCCTGAAGACTCAAAACACATGAATAGCAGATAATCACATGAGTTTTCCAACTGAATGTTGGAAACCCACTTGGAAGATTCTGAACTTATGGATTAAGAAGTGAAAAACCAACAGGTTGAGCCTACTAAGCCACAGATATTCCATCTGCAGATTTGGTTCAACGTGGGTCCTCCCAACCCCCGTTGAGCCACGTTCGGCCCAACCTGAAGCCTCCAGAGGGAGGCTCCAGTCCCCTCCAGAGAAGTGGCCTCCAAGGATTTTGGGGGCCTTTCTGAGGCCTGTGGAGGCTGTGCAGAGCATCCACAGGCCTCAGAAGGGCGCCTGGAGGTCCTAGAAGGGCACTTTCCAGAGGCCTAAGAACAGCTCCGAATGCAACTGGAGCAAGGCTATGGTCATATTCGAAGCTCAGTGGACCCTGAAATTTGCGTGACTTGGTCTCACACGAAATTCAGTATTCACAAGGGTTCCAGGAACGGAACACTCTCGAATAATGAGAGTCCACCTATACTTGGCTTATTCAGCGGCGGTGGGGGGGCTCACAGGCAACACATGGATAAGGACACCATGTGGATTTTGCATCCAAACATACAGTATATCTATGGGAAATGTTGATTTCCATACAGCTTTTTGCACATTTGTTTTGGGCCTTCAAAAGCGCTATGCAATTATTTATTCTAGTGCTAAGCATTAAACCCCTACAGTTTCCAAACTGTCAAGAGCAGAGGTTCCCAAACTTTTAAGCATTCAGACCCACCAAGAAGAAAGTTTCACATTACCAGCCACTCAAACTGCTTTAGCTAAAATGGTGATTGGGCTGCAGTGCTCCTCCCCCCCGCCACAGTAGCAGGTTGTTTAACCCTTGATGCACATAGCCTAATCTTCCCTGTCAGTTTCGTAATGAACCAAAACTTGGGTTGTGACCCACTGGTGGGCCACAGCAATTTGGGAATGGCTGGTCTAGTGATTTCAGAAGCCTGTTTAACCATTCTTTTAGGAAACCTGACTTTATAAATCAATTTGCAAAGAATTTTCTCAGAAACAAGTGTTAATTGAAACATATTCTGCAAAATTATTTTGACATGTACACGATGATTTCTTTATACTGGATTTGCAAACCAGAATTAGAAGAGAATCTGAACTGGAGAGGGTGCAAGCAGATGGTGAACAATCTTTTCTTTCTTTTGCTAGTAAATTGCTTTGCAAACTTTCCTCGTTTAAAAGTTGTATAACAACAGCACAGTAGCGTGGATACTACAGGGTATGTGTGATATCAGTATTGTCACTTCTCTGTTTGGTAGAACTTAAGACAATTGCTATGGAAAGAGCCTTTTAAAAATTACATAATGCGAGGTATGTAAGGAGTGGGGTCCTTCAAAAATTTGTATTGGAATCTGAGCTTTCTAACTTGTTTATACATGCTCTGGGGTAAATAATAAGGTAACCAAGTTTACAGATGACATCAAACTATTCAGTGTGGTTAACAGCAAAGCAGTTTGTGAAGAAAGTCTCCTGGCTGGGTGAATGGGTAACAAAATGGCCAATGTGGTTCAGTGTCAATAAGTGTAAAGTGATGCATATTGGGATGAAAAATCCCATCTTGTCAAATACATTGATGAAGTCTGATTGTGAAAAACAAGCCAGGAAAGAGATCTTGGGGATGTGGTAGGTAGTCAATGAAAATGCTGATTGAATGTGTAACAGCACTGAACAAAGCAAATTCTATGCTAGCAGTCATAGGAAAGAGATCAAGACTGCTAATACAGGCTGGTCTCGTGTCTGCGGGGGATCTGTTGCAGCTCGCCCCCCCCCCCATGGATATGGAAACTATGGGTATGGGAGAACCTGTCTCCATGTACCCCTGCCCCTCTGTGCCCGTTAACATAGTTTAGAACCTTACTGGGGCAAGAATGATCTTCATTTTACAGGTCTCTATAAGCAGATCAGACGGACCAGATCAGACGGAAAGCTCTTCAACCTCTCCAGACTGAGAGCAAAATCCAAAGTCCAGCTGAAATGTCTGCGTGACTTCCTCTTTGCCGACGATGCAGCTGTCACTACCCACTCTGCCAAAGATCTCCAGCAGCTCATGGATCGTTTTAGCAAGGCCTGCCAAGATTTTGGACTGACAATCAGCCTTAAGAAAACACAGGTCATGGTTCAGGATGTGGACTCACCTCCCTGCATTACAATCTCTGAGCATGAACTGGAGGTTGTCCATGACTTTGTGTACCTTGGCTCAACGATCTCCGACACTCATTCTCTCGATGCCGAGCTAAACAGGCGCATCGGTAAAGCAGCTACCACGTTTTCCAGACTCACAAAGAGAGTCTGGTCCAACAAGAAGCTGACGGAACATACCAAGATCCAGGTCTACAGAGCTTGCGTCCTGAGTACACTTCTGTACTGCAGCGAGTCATGGACTCTTCGCCCACAACAGGAGAGGAAACTGAGCGCTTTCCACATGCGCTGCCTCCGACGCATCCTCGGCATCACCTGGCAGGACAAAGTTCCAAACAACACAGTCCTGGAACGTGCTGGAATCCCTAGCATGTATTCACTGCTGAAACAGAGACGCCTGCGTTGGCTTGGTCATGTCGTGAGAATGGATGATGGCCGGATCCCAAAGGATCTCCTCTATGGAGAACTCGTGCAAGGAAAGCGCCCTACAGGTAGACCACAGCTGCGATACAAGGACATCTGCAAGAGGGATCTGAAGGCCTTAGGGATGGACCTCAACAAGTGGGAAACCCTGGCCTCTGAGCGGCCCGCTTGGAGGCAGGCTGTGCAGCATGGCCTTTCCCAGTTTGAAGAGACACTTTGCCAACAGTCTGAGGCTAAGAGGCAAAGAAGGAAGGCCCATAGCCAGGGAGACAGACCAGGGACAGACTGCACTTGCTCCCGGTGTGGAAGGGATTGTCACTCCCGGATTGGCCTTTTCAGCCACACTAGACGCTGTGCCAGAACCACCTTTCAGAGCGCGATACCATAGTCTTTCGAGACTGAAGGTTGCCAATACAAATAAGCATTCAAGCTTATAGTGACATTAAGGCAGGCTGAATGCTTGCTAAAACTACATTGATGCTAATAGGAAGAAGGAAGTTAACTGCTTCCTGTTAGTGTCAATCTAGTTTTTTGTTTTTTTTCCAAGCATTCAGGCTGCCAGCAGCCTGCCTGAATGTTGCTCTAAGCTTGAATGCTTATAGCAACCTGTATAAGGAAGCTCATTCTCACTCTGGTAAGGTTCTAAACTATGTTGATGAGCAGATGGGGGGCAGGGAGCTCCTGGATACATGTATCCATGGAGAATTGAATCAATGGATATTGGATTTGCGGATACAGGGGGGCCCACCTGTATTGTATTGCCCCTAAATAAATCTATGGTATAGCCATATTTGGTATATTTGATCCACTTCTGGTTGCTGCACCTCAAGATGCATATTGAAGAGCTGAAAAGGTGAAACAGAGGACAACCAATATAATTAGAGGCTTGAAACACCTTCTTAAAGAAGTAAGACTACAGTGCTTGAGACTTTCTAGCATTGAAAAAGGCATTCAAGAGACAATTATTGAGGCTTCTAAAATTATGCATGATGTGGAAAATGAGGAGAGAAGTTTTTCTTCCTCCCTCATGACCCTAGAACTAGGGGTCATTCAGTGAAACGGATTGATTTAGGACAGAACAAAAGAGATACTCCTTCACACAGTGCATAATTAGTCTGTGGAATTAATTGCCACAAGATGTGGCCATGGCCACTAGCTTGGATGTGTTTAAGAGGAAACTCATCAACCTCATGGAGGGCAGATCCAGCAGTCAGGGCCTAGGAGAGGGGGGTAAAGGGGGTAATTTGTACCCAGGCCCAGGGTCAAAAGGGGGGCCCAGTAGCCAAAGGACGGGGACCAAAAATTTCTGGGATCTGACATTTTCCTATCTACTGGGGACACTACCATGACTAGGGATGCTGGAGACACTACTGATGCCACATGTGTGGGTAGACCTGGGCTCCAAAGACTTTTCCAGTTGTCTCTACCCTCCCCTCACCCTGCTTTGCCCCTTCCTGCCCCTGTTCTGCTTGCCTGTCACCACCTTCCCCTGCTCTGTTTCACCCCTCCCCCTTTGCAAAGGAATCCAAAAGAAACTTTGTACCCCCCGATAAAATTCCTCTCAGAGGCCCTCCTAGCAGTGGCTGCTTGTCATGATGCTGATGTGCTACCTTTGGGTTCAGCAGTAGCATGACTGATACCAGTTGCAGGGAAGAAGTCATGGAAAAGAAATTTGCTTTTCTCGGCTGCTTGTGGCTTCCCAGAGTTGCTGCTGGGTCTTTGTAGTAAACTGACCTGATCCAGCAGAGCTTTCTTAAGTTCTTAAAGAGGCTCACAGTCTTTAAAGCAACACAAAACAGACCACAGCAAGCAGTCACTGGAAAAAGCATTGTGCTGGATTGAATAGTGACACTCTGCTAACTACAGTGTAGGAGGAACACCACTGAAAAAGTGTCTCTTAGCCCCATTAGCGGGAGCAATACAACAGTTGAAAACAGGCTTATGCATCAATATGTACAATTTCATTGATTAATTCCACTACTGTGATGAACAACGGTGACATTTTGTTTTGTCTGAGAGTTATTGGCTGTGCTCATTCATGGACTCTGCCAAGGCAGCAGGGAAAGCGGAGAAAGGGCGACCATAAATAAAGCAAGCATCATCTACTCTGGCTGCAGTCTTGAGAACCACACAGCTAGTTCCATGTGCTTGGCTTTTGTGTTTATCAAATGGCAGCATCCCCCCCCCCCCCCACACACACACAAACACACACCACACACTCCTTTTACGCCAGACGGCTGTTTATACTCAGAAACAGTTTGCCATTTGCCAGGTGATTCTGTGCTTCCCAAGGAAAAAAGAAATGTCTCACTAGGTGTGCTTAAAGTAGTTTTCTGGATTATGGCCAGCATCTCCAACCTTTCCAAGGAACAATTCAGCATAATTTCAGAGGAGCAAAGCTGTACCAGTTAATCTTTCACCTGCAGCCAGCACTTCCTGGTTATTCTTTCCTTTTTTGCAGATAAGTACAAACTGTGCTAGGATTTTCACTTTAGGAAATCCACAGCTTGAACATAACGCTTTTGAGAAGATGTTCAAGTAGGAACTTTTAAGAACATAAGAAGACCCCCAAAGGTCAGGCCAAAAGTTCATCTAGTTCAACTTCCTGTATCTCATAGTAGCCCACCAGATGCCTCAGGGAGCACACAAGACACCTGCATCCTGGTGCCCTCCCTTGCACCTGGTATTCAGAACTAGCTAACTTCTAAAACCAGAGGTTGCACTTACCCATCATGACTTGTACCCCATGATGGACTTTTCCTCCAGAAATTTGACCAGCCCCCCTTCAAAGGCATTTAGGCCAGATACCTAAATTGGGCAGGAAGTCTGGTCTAGAGGGTAGAGCCTCCGTCTGCCTGAAGATAACATCCACAAGGTCGCCAGTTCGAGGCCACCGGCACCGTGCGACCTTGAAGCAGCTGACAAGCTGAAGCCGAGCTATTCCATCTGCTCTGAGCGTGGGAGGATGGAGGCCAGAACGTGAAGCCAGATCAGAATGAAACACCTTGAATGTAGTGGTTCTTGAAAGAAAGAACCTTCTTTGAAATTGTAAAAATCCCTATTTAATAAGGGATTTAAATAAAGCCTGCCTATGTAAACCGCCTTGAATAAAGTCTTGAATAAAGACCAAGAAAGGCGGTATATAAATACCTGTTGTTGTTGTTGTTGTTGTTGTTATTATTATTATACCTTCACTACATCCTGCGGCAAGGAGTTCCACAGACTAATTACACACTGGATAAAGAAATATTTCCTTTTGTCTGTTCCAACTCTTCCAACACTCAATTTTAGTGAATGTCCCATGGTCCTGTGCTGTGTGTGAGAGAAAAGAAAATCCCCCTATCCACCTCCTGCATAATTTTGTATGTCTCAATCATGTCCCCCCTCAGGTGTCTCTATTCTAGGCTGAAGAGGCCCAAACGCCGTAGCCTTTCCTCATAAGGAAGGTGCCCTAGCCCAGTAATCATCTTAGTTGCCCTCTTTTGCACCTTTTCCATTTCCACTATATCTTTTTTTGAGATGATCTCCACTATATCTTTTACTTGACCTCTGCCTTCATGTGACAAAACACAAGTGTTGCCCCTGTCTTATCAGAGAAGGCAACACTGCCCACAACCATTGTAATCAAGTAATGGCCCACCACTGCTACATCCCAAACAGTGCCAGTGATTTGACTTCATTGTGTTTCTTCTTATGTTTGCCTTTTCATCGCTCTGACAAGAATACTGCACATGCTTGGCTAGCTGAGATTAATTGAGCTTTATGAGTGTCTATGAATATGTTTTGAGTTGTTTTCCTCCAGCAGTTTATCCTGGTTTTTCCCTCAATTGCATGGGGTCCTTGTCATCATCTCAATTTTCTTTTAACCAGCTCATCAATTTTTGTTAGGCTCAGGCAAATCCTTATGCATTAAAAGGAAAGCAAAACAAAAGTGACATTCTCAAGTCCTGTTGAGTTAGTTGTAAGTTTCAGCAGGTAGAAGTGTTTTTCAAGGGACAGAAAGAGAAATACCAAAGAGAGTTACCAAAGACAACCCAATAAAATTGATTCAAAAGTAAGGAAAGGGTGAGTTTATCAAAACTATCAACTTCAATACCTTCGATAATTTCTGGTAATCACAATAAAAGTGGCAATGAAAATATGGATTACAATTAGAATACAAAACGTAGTGGAAATAGTGGAAATTGGCAAGGGCAGGTCACATATGGTGTCACATCTACATTGAGATGCTTGAGGTGTTCTCCAAACTAGCTTTCCTTATCACATAGGAAAGGAACGTGTATGTTCACTTCTCCTCACCACTTGTCTCACTGCCCTCTAATTATGATGAGGCGGGTCAACCAAGCTCCTCTTGAATGTACAGAACAAACACAACCTTGAAGTAGTTCTGTGTGATTAGAGGGCAGTGGGACATTTCCTTCCCTGAGGGAAAGGTACACATCCACACTTTTCCATCATATAATAAGGAAAGTGAATTCAGAGTATGGTCAAGCTATATCATTCGACAAGTTGAACAGTTAGAAGAACACCTTTCTAAAATGACCACACAAATTGTTCATTTTGCAGTTTCAGTGTCAAACTGGGTGAGTGCGATCGGTTAACTGTAGAGAGTTAGAATTAATTTACAGTATTTATATAGTGCTTTTCAATGAAAGTTCACAAAGCGGTTTACAGAGAAAATCAAATATCTAATGGCTCCCTGTTACCCTGCAGATGCCCAATCTCGTCTGATCTTGGAAGCTAAGCAGGGTCAGGCCTGGTTAGTACTTGGCTGGGAGACCGCCTGGGAATACTGGGTGCTGTAGGCTTATACCATAGTCTTTCGAGACTGAAGGTTGCCAACCAACCAACCAATGGCTCCCTGTCCCAAAAGGGCTCACAATATAAAAAGTTGCAAAAGAACACCAGCAGACAGCCACTAGAAAAAATACTGCTGGGGTGAGGAGGACCAGTTACTCGTTAACATTAAAATGGTACAGCCACTGTATTTTGGGGAGTAATTTCCAGATTGCTACAGGTATCAATGTGGGTAGTCTGAGACATCCATTATGTTCAGGAATGGAGGGATACTGTGCCTCAAATAGAGTTCTTGAAACTCAGGTTCTAGTGGACATGGGATTATTTGCAATTTGAACCTACAACCCAATTGCATTCTGCCTGTTTCTTATGGCCCGATCCTGTGCCTGGGAAATGCTGCCATATGAACCACATGCACCAGTGCAAAGACAGCCTTGCCATAGTGGAAGCTCCTCTGCTTCCAGCTGCTACACAGATGCCCATGAAAGCAGCTAGAAAACTGCACACCATCCCCAACAGGGTGCTGTCTGGCAGCTGGCGCAATTCTGCCTGCAGAGAAAAGGGAGGAAAGTGGGACAGGAGGAAGTGGCAGGAGGCAGAGTTAGTGGATGCTGAACCCCCTTCCTAGGCTGGAAATGCCCCCAGCGACTCTGAATCTCTATGCCAGCCACACAGCTGGCCTAGCTCCGGGGAGTCCCCTAGTGGTCTATGTGCAGATGAGGTGCTAAGGCAAGTCTCACTCTCTTACCACTCTTGACCAGCCTCTCTGCTGTTGGATTTGGTGGACATTGTGCCCATGGTCCTGTGCTTTCAGCATGGCAGTTGCATATGCCTGAGCCATTAGAAAAACAAGCAAAGTGAGGCTAAAATTCCTAGATTCAACTGGGCTTATCTTTCTCTGTGGGTCCCTAAATGGATTGTGGAATCTCCTCCAGGATGAAATCTGCCTCTGCTAACAGTATTGCGGATTGAACCAAGCAGTTCTGCTCACACTAATGTATGTTCTTCATGTGTATCTATGCCCCAAATGTTAAAGGAGCACTTGAATATTTAAACTGCCTTTGGAGGCTAGTTCTCAGGCTATCATTATCAGCATGGGGTTTTTGGTGGTTTGTTTTTATTCAGCGTGATGGCCCTTCTGGTCCAGCTGTTTTTAACCTTTTTCATCTCATGGCACACTGTAAAGGTGCTAAAATTGTCAAGGCTCACTAGTTTTTGTTTTTTTTTTTTACAATTTACAAGACACCATACTGCTAGTGGGGACTCATATCCCCCAAATGGCCCTACTAATAAACATCCCTCCCCTAAACTCCCATGGCACACCTGTGGACCATTTGTGGCACACCAAAGTGCCACAGTACAGTGGTTGAAAATTGCTGTTCTGGTCATTTCCAAATATCTGTGATAAGGACAGGGGTGCTGCATCTGAGAGTGAAATCTAACCACCACTTACATAGGGATAAGTCTCAGTATTTCCCTGAGATTTAGCCATGCATAAGTGGGCACAAGATTACATCTTCAAGTCTTTCAAGACAGATGAGACAAGCTGAAACCACATTATCCCCACCTACACACACACTCTCCTTCCTGGGGGTGAGGAAAAAAAAATTATAAATAGATGTGTCGAAAGAGGAGATCATTTTGTGCTTGAAAACATTTGGTCTACAATTTTCTTGCCTAGTTTAAAATATAGAAAATGTTAAGTAAACGGGTATACAAACAATATCTCTCTTCATTTTCCCTATGAAATGTTTATCAGTGCTGGAGTTATTTCTGAATCACGCATCACAAGATAAACCCCATTTGCCCATCTGAACCAGCAAGCATTTTTGGGAACTGAGGAAGTCTCAGAAAAGCTCCAGCCTGTCCTATTACTTGTCACTGGAAAAATGTTCCCATTCAGTGTCAAATGAACACTTGCCATGACAAGATGAATGCACATTCTTAACAGAAAATTGTCCATCTCTCCTGACACCTTGGGTGCACTGAACAAATTCAATATGCTTCAGCTATGATAGTGCAAATAAAAGTTTGATGCACCATATGGAAGCAGAGAACACCTGCTGCAAGGTGTCACCCTGCAATATTGCACATCTGATGGAACAGCCCTAACATTATTGACTCAAAAGACAAAAGTTGGCACCCCGCTGAAAAGATATTAGTCACATGGGGTGCTGGTGACCTGAAAACTGAATGATCGACTCTCTGTCATGCTTGGCAAAATGGTCTAAATATTTTTCCAAGTAAAAGAGTTTGGGGCAATCATGAATTTCTGTAAGGTCATGACTGCCACATTCTTTCCGTCTTAGAGAAAGTTCTGCATATTCATATTGTTTCTGAAGTCTTCGCATCTGGATAGGATATTCTCCAGGTGTCTACAGGGTAACCTTTTCACTTTACCTGCCTCAAAGTAACAGTAAAACTGTGCCAAGATAGGCACTACCTCATGGCTGACATGAAAATGAGGTGTGATGGTGGCTGATTGGAAGGAGTTGGCAGGTTGGCAGGACATTCCCTAAGAGTGTTCTCCGACACCCATCCACTGCCTACCCATCTGCTCACAGACTCCACTGATCAGCCAGCTACCTCGTCTCTTCCACCAACCACTTACAGATTTACTCAAGATCACCACTCTTATCTCCATAAGGTTTCTCTTCTGCTCTTCTCTGACTTTTTAAAAGACAGGAGCAGGAGGTGGTTGCAGGAGGGAGGAAGGGTGAGAGGAGAGAGGGAACATGCTAACTCCTGCAGGAATTTGAAGGGGGTGGCAAAGCACTACACTGACTCAGGTGCAAGGAGAGGCTTCAGCCAACCCTGAACCACCTCTTCTCCTGTGAAATTTTGCTGCAAACCTTGACAAAATGCTGGCACCCCTTGCTAGATTATTGATTTCACCTCCAGACTAGCAGTAGAGATCAACAGTTAAAGCACTTTCTAACTGGTAAGGATGAAGAATCTAGCTCTGTCACATTCCAGATCCCTCCAACTTGCATGGAAACATCACTTCTTACCTTGAGGCTTTAGTTCTGAAGCAGTCTGGGATTTTTTGGTCTCCAAGAAGTGCACTTGCTTCTTTTTTGATACAGTGTAATACTGTTCTGTACTGTACTGACATTCTTTGCTCCATTCTCATATACAGTGTTAATGAACATTTCCTATAGCCTATTGATTTAAGTAAATATATGTGAATGCATTTTCAAGACACGTGTATGATTGATTGATTCCTGGGTAAAAACCTATGCATAATCTAAGTGCATGAAAATTATCATTATGACCTCTAGCTCTCCCACTGTTCTGTCCAGAAATATGCGTGTATTAACAATCAAGGTATTTCTTCTTGTTGAAAAAGGCAACTGCACCCCCTGTGGTCTCAAACAAAGAAGGAGGTCCATTTATACAAGGTGTGGAAAGGTTCAATGAGTCATCAATAAACAGTAATTTTACAAAGAACAGGTTCTATAATAACGCTTCAGAAAGTCAGAAGTAATTGCCCCAGCAGCTCAGAACGCTCATAAATATTGCACTATGAATAAGTGAAATATTATTATTTGAGAAGTAGATTACAAATTTGTCTGAACATTGTCAATTTATGTGAATAGGACTTGTCAGCTTGATTTGAAATAGCACTCTGAATAGCAATACCTAACTCCTAGCTTAACAGCTTGATTTGAAATAGCATTCAGAATAGCAATACCTAACTCGTAGCTTAACAAAAACAATTTAATTGTTTAAGCCCAATAAGCTCCCCATTGTTTCACCATTAATGGTTTCTTTTTTCACAAGCTAAAGTTCAAATTTTCCTATTGTTATTGTCACTAATTCTGCAGATCATAGAGTACAAATTGGACAGCTTAATGCAGCACTATATCAGCAGAAAATGCTAGGAGTTATTGATCTTCCTGGGCCATTACAGCCTCAAAATCCACAAAATGATGTTCATTTATGGCTTGGACTTCCACACACACGTTCCTGCCAAAGCCATGAGAGGGCAGAGGAAGTAAGAACTCCTGAGGTCTCTCTCTTCGGCAGAAATAATGGCAAGCTGTTCAGACGATTTGGCCTGGTGGAATAGGTTCAAGAAGTAGAACTTCATGCTGGTAAACAGAAAATCTAGAGCAGGCGTTGACAGATTTTGGTCTGCCAAATAGTGGAGTGGCTTTCCCACCAATAATCCAGGACTTACACTTGACAGGTCATGAGAACCATCAGCATAAGCCCCGATTAGGATAGTGAAAAAGGACTGCAGCACTAAGACTATATAGTATGACAAAAGAAGAAAACTTTAGCTAGTTATCTTTACCTGCCATTTATTTCTACTTTGAAACTTACTACATTTAAGGATGTAGCGTGTGCATTTCATTGCACACTCTTGGAGTAGGATGCAATAGTCATTCCCTTTTCCCAGGTTGCCCTGGAAACTGTAGTTCAGTGAGAAGAGCTAGGGATATCTAGCTGAGAATTCATAGCATCCTCACTACACTGTGGATAGTGCATGCTATCAGCTAGATATCCCTAGCTCTTCTCACTTCGAACTGAACTACAGTTCCCAGGACAAGAGTGTGGACTGTCAGGCAAATATGTCAGTGAATTGGATAGTGGTTCAAGATGTCAGCAGCACTGCCATTTCCTACCTGCTTTCCCCTTTTGCTTGCTACTGCTGTCACTTCTGCATCTTCCCTCTCAACAGGCTGGACCTTTTTTAAAAAATAAATAAATAAATCTATAGTTAGATGCCTGGCTAGAAGCAGAGGTTGTGCCAGGAGTGTAAAGTCTGCATCCATCTCTCAAGGGGGAAATTCCACTTCTAGGGGGTTTGAGAAGCCTTTGTGGATGGTTAGAAACACTGCAAAGGTGGGCTTGAGGGTTTAGGCTCATTGGGTTTATTGGTGGGATACTCAAAACAAAAAATGGGGGGGGGGTATTCACCATGCCTCCCTCCCTTTTGTTCACTCATTCTGAATGCCCCTCCACCCACTGAGAGACCCATCCCTGCTAGCTTTTGGATCAAATAGAGGCTCTTCTTCCCCTTCCATCAATGGGTAGGGTTGTTAAGGGTCCCAGTGACGTGCCATTGTGGACTCTCCTTGGGATCCAGGGCCTTAAAGGTTGTGGTCCCTGTTATGGCCTTCCTTGGGCTCTTCCATGCCCTTGCACAGAGGAAGTCAGTTTCCATCCCATTGATCACTCTTAGCTACTGTTAATGCACTGGCTTTCAGCTCTCCCAAGAGCCCAACTCTAAACACCTTTCATTGCTCACCTGACAAATTCCTTTCAAAGGAAGACTCACCTTCCTTTCTCACTTCTTTCCACTTTTCCACTGTCTACTCTCTACTCCCCACTTCTCTCTTCCCTTCTGCATGCCTTCCACTTCCTTCCTTTTGCTCATTCTCCAGTCTCCCTCTTTCACTTTCCTGCTATCTACTGTCCCCTTTCCTCTGCCTTTCACTCACCACCTTTCTCCATCCACCCGCCTTCTGTTCACTTTCTACTTCTTTCTTCTCTTCTTTCTTCTGTCTACTTTTCACTCTTCCCCCTTCTCCTTTCTTTGGCTCATTCTCCATTTTCCTCTTTTCTTCTTCCCTTTGCTCATTATCAATTTCCTTCTTCTCATTGCCTTCCTCCATTTCCCCATCCTTTATCCTGCCTGCTGCATCCAGCTGCTTTCAAGGGCTGTACCAACCCCACCTTCCCACCTGCAGCTTGATGCTGTCAACTGTGAGGAGCTGTAGCAAGGTGCAAGATGGTTTGGTGATGGCTGGTGACATCATCGTCAACGACCCTGAACTACAGCTGAGCTGCACCACTTCACTCCCTCGATGGCTTGAGACAGTGAATGGATGGTGCACAGGTCAACTAGGTCAGGCAGCGACCAAGGGCTCCCCTGACTGAGCTGACTTCTTGGTGAGTGCTAAATGGTAGTGCCCAATGTATCATCAATCACATCAGTATATGATATGCATGCTGAATGTACCATCTCTCTCATTCATAGGGTGTGAAATGAAATGAAAAATGAGGTATGGGCTTTATGAGGACAAAGTCACCAACACAGCATCATACCAAGGTATTCTGGGAAAAAATGGTGATCAAAAGAATTGCTGCACTGCTAATGCCCTGTAAGCCCCTAGCAGTGGTGCAACTTTTTTGGTAGCCACCAATTCTCTCTCTCTCTCTCTCTCTCTCTCTCTCTCTCTCTCTCTCTCTCTCTCTCTCTCTCAAAATTGCCTGCTCCCATTTTTTACCTGCTCCAGTTTTGATCTGAACCTTGATTTCTGGCAGCAGCTGTTTGGTCCTAGTACTGCTCAGTCCAAATGTTGATATTACGTATACTCACTAGCAGAACCAGATCAAGCCAGAATTTCCCTTTTTCCTGGAAGGATTAAAAAATGCTACAAAGCAAAGAATTTGTTGTTGTTGTTGTTGTTTTAAAAAGAAGGCTTATCTGGATGACTTCAGAGCAAAACGTTAATTCAAACCAATTATGAAATTAATAACGAGAAGTATTGCAGCAGGAAATTTCCATTGCTCTTTAAAAACGAGTGAAGGGGAAAAGATGAAGAAGAAACAACAAGATGAAATGAGCTTTTCCCTAATTTTGCTGTGGGTGTTAAGTCACTAATGGTCGTCTTCACAGCACATAACTTGGATGTAGTTTAATCTAATGTAGATTAATCAGTGGGACAGGATGACCGTTCTGCAGTTCTGGCTTACAGCTGTTTGATTATAGAGGTTTCCTTTCTGGCCAGCAGTGGCCAAAGCTTTTAACCTTTAATGTTTTTCGAGTGAGAACAGGAGGGTGGGAGAGAAAGTGGTGGGATGAAAGAGAGTGACCAGACTATCAAATTTCATGAGTAAGATTAGAACCGCAGTAAATCTCATTTGGCGGGCACTCCACATTAAAATGCAAGGTTTCCCTTTTAGTGGGAGAAAATGCTTTTTCTGGCAGGCTTTTTCTAATTTTCTACAATTCGCAAGTTCCACTGGGGGAAAAAATGATTTGGCACCAACTTCTGATTAAAAAAAAAAAGGATCTGGCACCATTTGCTGTCACCTGTTGCCAATCGCGGGCTTGCTTGCCACAGCTGGCACTCCTTGCACAACCACCACTTCTATGACAGCTGTTCATTTCGTTGTGACTGCCAGTTCTTTTTCCTATACACGTCAGTGGTGGTTTTTGGAAATGAACCCCTGAAAGGTATTGACATTCATCCTACACATTTCAAATCAGCTAAAGCATTATGTGACCTAGAGCCCAATGCTATGCGTGTCTACTATCAAAAAAGTCCCATTGAAAGTTCCAATGAGGTTCACTCCCAGGTTAAGTGTGGATAGGATTTCAACCTAATCCTATGGGCCTTCTGTGTCAGTAGATATTGTAATGCGCTGATGCAAAAGGCCCAGTGGTGGCAGAAATGTTATGCTGCCATTTTGCGCGATGGAGCCACTGGTGGAAACAGTCCACAGCACTGTGCACATGCCAGGCTCACTGGAAACTCCACCAGTGCTAGTAATTTGGAAGCAAGGATGAAAGTTAGGTGGGAGGTGGAGGATCAGGGTATTTTGGGAAGAACTGGGGGTGTCTTGGGGATCTGGCAGCAGAGGTACACATCTATCCCATTACCCTACCCTGTAAAACCACCAGCATGAGTTTGAGAAGGCACAGAGGCAGCCAGAAGGCCTATGTGGAGGTAAGTACAATTTTTTTTACTCATCTCCTGTTTGCCTTCTGATCACCCCCTCCCCCCACTGCATGCCACACAGCCTCTGGTGGTACAGCTGCATGCTATGGCTCTGCATGGGATCGTTAGTTTTCCATCTAGGACCAAGGAAACCTGGGTTGAAATCTTTACTCAGCTATGAAGCCCTCCAGATGGACTTATGCAAGTCACCATTTCCCATCCTAATCTGTTCTATAGAGCAGGGGTCTCTAAACTTTTCAGCCAAAGGACCGCATCAAATATCTGGCACAGTCAAGGGCCAGAAAAAAAAATTAAACATAAAATTTAAATACATACATTAGAGATGGAACTTAGACGAATGAATAAATGAGTGGGTTCAAATGCCCAGGACTTCTCCAAGCATGAACACAACCCAAGAAAAAAAGCACACACTTAGATGGACCCCCATTCCCTCACCCCACAAGTACAACTCTGGTTGTGTTTGGTCAACTGAGCCAGAGGTGCTCAGGGGATCAGAGACTGGCCACAGGCCAGATAGAGGCTTGCCACGGGCCGCATCTGGCCCCCAGGCCAGGGTTTGGAGACCCCTGCTATAGAGCTATGAAGACAAAAAGGTGGTGGGAAGGCAACCAATGTACAACACCCTGAGGTCTTTGGAGGAAGGTGAGGAGAAAAATATAACTTTTTGTGTAGGAATCTCTATGTTTTTAGATAACAGAATTCTTCAAGGTGGAATTCCCAGTTCCCAGATGTACAGTCAACCCTTGATCTAACAGTCCTCTATATAATGGACTTTGGAAATAATAGATACTGTCCATTCTCTGCTGTTTGCAGAGATCCCAGTCAAATGGGAGTTCTCTGTAGATATCTCATCAATCTTCAAGCTTCCTCTAAGCCCCCTTTCACACTTACCTACCTTACAGGGTTCACTCTGCTGCTCTGTCTTCCAGACTGTCTTCCCTGCCTTCATGAGGGAACTTTAGGGATGCAGGTGTTCCTTGCTTCTGCCAGGAACTGGAGGAATGTCTCAATTCTCAGAGCATCCTTGTGGAGAGCAGAGTGGCATTAGTAAGATAAGTAAATGTGGAAGGGGCCTCACAGGGGGTGGGAGCATGTGTTCCCACCTGCCCCTGAACACCCTTCCACCCTTACATACCTTACAGGTTCATGCTGCTGTTCTGCTCTCCACCAGGGTGATCTAGGAATGAAGCAGAAAAAAGTATTCCTAGAGTGTCCTGGTGGAGCAAAAGTGGCAGCATTGAATGAGTCCTGTAGGGTGTGGAAGGAGGGCTAAGAGGGAGTGGGGATTTAATGGACTAATAGGGGCAAAGGTATACCTAGATTTATCAGACTTGCAGGATTAATGGACACACCTTCCTCACTATTGGTCTGTTAAATGTAGTCTTGCTAAAATTGCTGTATAGGGGATCACTGCTGGTTTAATCAGAAAGCATTTAACAGATCGCTTGGACCAAATCCACCCAAGTACTGCCTGTACCACTGTACTGAGCCAGACCTCTGGAGTGTATTCTTTAGTTCATTGCCTAAGAGGACTTGTTTTTCTTTCAGGCAGGCAGAAAGTCGTGAACTTTAGCTAGTGCCTATTAATGCAAAATGTAACTTTTCCCTCAGGTTACAATTCAGTGCTACTGATGCCCTGCTCGACTTCATGAGATGGTTTCTTTTGCCGAACAATTCTCGAGTGACATTGCGGAGAGCAGTGGAGGAAGCATCAGCAATATCATGCCTCACTAACTCCGTTTTAACAGATCTAGCTAGGAAATTCAGAGTTACTTGGAACTCAATGCTGGCAGTGTCTCTAATTCACTCACTGCTAAGTGAATATTGTAAAAAGAATACCACTGATATGACCGCAACCCCTCCCCCCATAGCACCACAATCCTTTCTGTGAAAGAAAGTGTCATGCAATGGGAGATCAAGGAGTCCCCCTTTTGTGAAAGAACTGTACAATCAAATGGACACATTTAGTATTTTAATCAAACAGTTCCTGTGTGTAAAATACTCACACACAAAACACAACAACATTCCAAACAATATTTGAGATGGCCATGTGATGTGGCAATGCGATTCTTCTTTACACACTCTGGGTGCATAGAGATCATTGTACCACACTTTCTACCACACATTTCATCACAAATCTGTGTATTTTAAAATCCTACTTACCATTTGGTGCCATGAACCACCCAAACTACTCTAGGGCGAGGGAGCTCACCCTGAGACAATTTTTCCATCTGTATGGGCTCTTGGTTTTTGGGAAATTCCACAGCAGGAGGAGGAAGCAAGCTGAATTTAGGATGTGATCTATTTAAATCACAACAAAATCCACAGAGGTTAGATTACACCCGCTAGCCACAATCTGATACTGGGTTAAGGGAATAAGCCAGTCGGAAGCAGTTGGTTTAAGCATACTGAACTCTGAATGCATGTGGCTGTTGCATCAACGCCGGCAAAACATGTCATGTCTTTATTCTGAACCTCATCAACACAGTCTTTTGCACAGAGTGTAGATTGTAAGGCCCCTGGGCAGAACCTCATCCTTTCTTTGTATGTACAGCTTCAACTGCATCACTGTTGCTAAGTAACTATTTATTGATAAGGGAACTGACAATAACAGGAGGATGAGTGGTTCAGGACAGGAGCAGGAAAGGTGATGGCAAAATGGCTCAGGAACCAATTTGTTAATAAAGGTCTTGAGAAGACAGTCCAATCCTCTGGCTCTGATGCATGGGGTGTAGAGCCACTGATGCAGCATCAGCTGCATCCTATGGGCCAGCTGGGGACCAGGCTGGCTAGGAAAGATAAGTAAAGAAACATTTTTTCTTACCTATCCAGCCACTGCCTGGTCCCCTATGGGCCTAATAGATCTGCTACATTGAAGGAAGCATGCCAGGCCTGGCATGGTAGTGTAGGATTTGGTGCCCACACTGCCACCAAAATTTGTATTGTCCCATCCCAATCCACCCCCATCCTGGCCCAATCTGCACCCAGATCTGTCCCCACCACCAGCCAAACCATGGTAATGACTGGGCTGTGGGGATTGTCAGCAGCAGGTGACCTTTCAGGCCTTGCACAGGTGGCACCACTCTGGAAACTGATAGAGAAGCTGCTGCAACAGCATAGAGCTGTTGTGTGCCCGTTGGGCAAAAAGGCGGGGTATAAATTAATAATAATAATAATAATAATAATAATAATAATAATAATAATAATAATAGAGCATGGCTGGATTGCGCCATGTACAGTACAAACCTATATATGTTTATTCAGAAGTAAATCCCATTGCGTTCAATGGGATCCAGTCCCAGGAATTTACCTAGGATTGCAGCATACATTAGTTTCATGAATATGGAGGTGAAGGCTGCTCTCAGAGACCTCTTTCTCCATTCATCATTAGCCTGTCAGAATTGTCCTTAATACTTCAGAAATCCTTTCATTCAAATTTCTGCCCAGCTATTGGAGTTCCAAATTACCTGTTAATGTTTCCAGAGTGGAACTGATGCACTAGAAATTGTCTATCGGTTTTGTTTTAAAAGATAAATAAAATTCTTAATTTTGTACGCAATATTTTGCATACATAGTTTGCCACAGTGTTCATTTTCCTTTACCTGTGCGCCTTGGTAAAACATTGCAAACATGTTTGCATGCAATTTCCTACTTGTGCAGTTTCACTGATACATGTGTTTGTGCACAAAACACTAAGAACAAAATACAAACTTGATGTAATTGTGTTGATATATGAGGCTTTTTAGAAAAAACTTAGGATGGGTGTACTCTAGATTCTCATTCAATTACACTTTTAAAAGATTTACAGCCCAATCCTATCTCCTGCCAGGCTACAGAATGCAGTGGTATCAAAAAGACATGTGATGCATGCTATGGTGGAGGAGTGACCTAGTTGCCAACCAGAAGTAAAAAAGCATTTTTGTTTAACTTTGCATAAGCCTATAGGCTGCCTTTGGATCTCCTTGGATCCATACCAGCGATTTTGTTGGAATACGTTCGAGGGGAACCAGGGACATTTTGAGCTGCAGTTTTGGGGACAGAACCCTGGCACAAGTTGCTACCACTTGGATCTGCCCCCTTTCCCCCCAAAGTCCCCTGTTCTCCCCAATCCTTCTCAAAACTCCCCTGCCCCTTTCCCCATTCATGCCACCATTCCCCAACCAGTTGACTTACAGAGGCCAATGCAGCCAGGGGTATGTGGCTAGGGGGCTCTGATGCTGTTGCCACTCTGTGGCAGCAGCTTGGACTGGCCTAGCAGCAGTGTGCTTCATGTGCTGTCACTGAAAGTTTGGTGACATTGGAACACTCCTCTCACTGTTGCAAACAGTCCATTGGATTGGTCAGTAATTTGAAGGAAGTGCTTTGAAGTTTAAGACGTTTTTGTATATTCTTTTTATTGAGAAATATAATACATACTAAAATAAATATAAATGCAGATGTTGCAAATTGTGTAACATTTTATTCACGAGGCCACTGTAGAGAATACTTATTCAAAAAGTCTTAAAATAACCCTTCTCTGTTATTTCATGCAATGTTCAGCAATTCAAAACCATCCTGTATATTAGTTAATAGGTTTCAAATTAAGATCACTATCCAGTGCCAGATCTCATTAATTTCTATGAATGCATCTATACAGTTGTATCAAGACTCTTTTGTGGATGTTTTATTAATGTTCAGGAACACATGTGCACATTGGTAAAACATTGCACAAAAAGAAGCTTCATACAATCATCTCTCTCTCTCTCTCTCTCTCTCTCTCTCTCTCTCTCTCTCAGTGTGCTGTGGCACACTGGTGTGCCATGAATGGTCCCAGGTGTGCTGCGGAAATTTGGGAGAGAGTCATTTATCAATAGGACCCTTGGGGGATGTAAACCCCCATTGACAGCACAGTGTGCCTTGTCAATTGTCAAAAAGCTGATGGTGTGCTTGACCATTTTAGTGCCTTGCCAGTGTAGATGAAAAAGGTTGCAAGATGAAAAAGGTTGAAAATCACTGCGATAGATAGATGTATACACATATACGTATATATATACATATATATGTGTATATATATACACATATATATACATATATGTGCAGATATATAAAACACACGCACATATATGTACATATATAAAGTATATTTAGTTTTTTATTACATTGAGAGTGCAATCCAGAGTTGTGCTTAAGCCAGTGTAAGTCCCTTGCACTGGCTTCCAAGTGTCATGCCACCACAGGAGTCAGAGAAGCTGGCACAAGGACGCACACTAGCCTCCCTACACCACAGCAAGTCTCAGGAAAAGTAAGTTTGCAACTGTGGCAGGCCACCCTGCATGGTGTGGGAGGGCATTTGGGGGAAGTTCCAGATGGGGGGAATTCCAGAGTGGGAGGGAGGGCGGGCAGCAGGTGGGCCGGTGGGCAGGCCAGGCCCGGGAAAGGGGTGGAACCAGCTTCCTGTACTTAGGCCAGATCCTAACCACCTCTAGAGCAGCCCAGCCTAACTCCACACTGCTCAGATCTGTGACACCGCCTGCCTGTCTGTTCCAGGTAAGGATTGGGCTGCCTGAGTATTTTTTATAGCCCAACAGCCCGATTCTATCCTTGTGATATGCCAGCATATCTCCACATATACTTGTGCAACAACAGCTCTGTTGGTACAGATGTTCACCCACTGATCAATGTGCCATAGATGACAGTGCAGCTTTGGGAAACCACCACACTGATGTAACTCAGGTGCCACTCAGAGAAGTCAAAATGCCTCCATTGGCGGAGAGTCCAAAATGGGGAAGAAACTGGAGAATGATCTAGGAAGGATGAAGAAGAGTCAGTAGCATTCTGCTCTCGTAAATGGTGTGGCACTGCTGTAAACAGTGCAGCATTGCTATAAATGGTGCTCTACTGCTGAGCACAGGGGAGCCACCAGTGGAAATGACTGGCGATTCTCTGCACATGCAAACAGCCCACTCAGGCTGCAGCAGAGCAAGTAAGGTTGTGGCAGGGGTGGGCCATGGGCAGCTCAGGATGGGCAGCAGGCTGAACTGGGGCAGTTCAAGGCAGGAGGGGGAGAATCTTGGCAGCAATCACACCAGATCCTATCCCCCTTTCCTGGCCCTTCCTCTCCGTGCACTTACTCCAGCAAAATAGCTGTCCAGGAGACCCATTGGTGATCTGGATGTCCTACCAGAACAAAAGAATTTTTTTTTTTTACTTACCTCTTGTTGACCTTCTGGTTGGCCCTGCACCATAGGATGCAGTATGGACTCCATTGGAGTGGCTTCATGCTGTGAAGTGACAAAGATCCCGTTACCCTCCCCCCTTTGCATGCAACTATACCACCAGAGAGCACACTGCATGCTGCATCCTGGACACTACAGTCCTGGAAATCTTCTTCAGGTAAAGGAATTCCCTCGTCCAGGGGTAAGCCTCCACTGCCTGCATGGTTGTACTTGGATGTGGGAAGGCAGATTCAGGCCAGGAAGAGGGATAGCACATCAGTGGTGTTTCCTCCACCAATACTACCCTTTCCTAGCATTGGTCTGCCCTCCTCCTTGCCCCATATTCTGCCCCATTCCTCCCCCCTTTCCCCATTCCACTCAATCCCTGACTTCCACCCTCTGCACACTTACCGGCGCTAGGGCTCCCAGTACCTTGGAGCGCAGCTGCTGTTGTGGCTACTTGCCACAGTAGCAGTGTGGCCATGCTGAATGGTGTGTCATCATATTTTGTGACAGCCATATTCCACCAGAGCGAGGCCCTCATCGGGTCGTAGGTTTCTGAGAATGACGACACAACACACCATGTTTTGCCACCAAAAGCAACACAGGCCTAGCTAAGAAGAAATGAGTGGAGCGCTTATCATTTAACACAGAGTAGCTTTGCAGTGCCTCTTTCTATTATTATTTAAAAGTAATGGAGATTTAAAGAAGATGAAGGAAAAAAACTCTTTCTTCTAATAGTTGACTGTTCCACTGGTGCAGTTATGGTTTATCATGTGTTTAAGACCTTCTAAAATATGAATTATTGATGGACTCTAAGGAGCAATGAGGGTTTATCATATAAATATTTATTTGGTGAATTTTAAATGGATATTATTGACCTCACATAGACCATAATGGCTCCAAGTGGTCTTTCGTATTGCGCAAATGGATTGAGACATCTTCCTGAGAAACATAACTATCATTTCTGCTGTGGAGCAAAATCTAATGCAAACACTGTAAATATATGCACGCACAGGATCAACTGTGAAAATACTAGACTTCTGAGATGCCCAACACAAAACTGTGAGAGTAACAGAAATGAATGATTCGGCTAGAAACTAGTAAATGCCATTTCCTTCAACCAGACTTTCTGTTTGAAACAAAAATTGACACTTTAATTAATTGCAAACAATGCAACAAATCCTGCAGTGATTCCCTCACCAAATAGAACTGCTTCCCTCTTTAGTGTGGGCACCCTCCAAGGGTTAGACAGGGGCCACTGTCCATTGCCCCTTGGGCATTACCATTAGAGGTGGGTGAAAATGGTGATAACTAAATAAAAACACAGAACACCACTTTCTGCACTTTTCATTTCTGTTTAAAAAAACCAAAACCAAAAAACCCAAAATCTGCAAACAAAACAATAACAGCAAAACAAAACCCTTTATTTGGTTTTTATTTATTATTCAACTGGGGTGCATAAGTAATGACTGTGGCTGTATCTGTTGACAATATACCACCTATATCACCTACCTAGTGCAGTTTTAAAGTGATTATAATTTATACTTATAATGTACATTTTGAATAATGTGGGGTGGAAAGACAGGGTATACTTTCCTTAAATAAATAAATACACTTAACATCACTTTCTGCACTTTTAACTTTGGCAAACACCTAAATCCACAAAAAAAAAAAAAAAACCATTTTCACCCACCTCTTCTAATATCACAGAGTTACACATCTACTCAGTAGTAAATCCCAGAAATTCAGCTCAGCTGCACTGGATCCAGAGCCCTGTGTTGGGCTTCACAGAGCTGCCGCAGAATCAAGTAGCCTCATTGTGGAGCGCCTTCCCTTGGTCGGGGGAAGGGGACGAAAGTTCCCTTTTTCTGATGAGCCGCCAGTGGCTGCCTGGTGCACACAGGACACCGTGGCAGCCCTGCGTGCCGGACAGTTCAGGATTGGGCTGTCACTCCTAGGGAAGCATGATATGATTGCAGCTTTCTTATTTAAATGTACTTATTGTGACAAGTCATGTCCACATGATCTTCTAATCATAAGGGATAAATTAAAGTTGTGGGAGATACCTGGGCTGAGATTTTTAGATTTCTTTTCAATATTTTGACTTGCAAATTATATGCGCTCCCTGCAAAGAGCAGGGATTGTTAGAAATATCCAGTTATGTATTTTAAAAATTGGTCAAAGATAGTTATGCCCACTTTGCCTCTTTTTTACCTTTTCTTTTACTAGGGTTTTCGTATTACCTCATTAAGTTGGTGAATTATTTATATTATTAATAAAATTGAAGTCACAATTTATGACAGTTTCTATCCTAATTGGTACCTATTTCACACAACAAATCTTGTTCTCTCCATAAGAAGGACCATTAATAAGCTGAAAACTACTGAAATGTGGACTTGAGGATACCAATTTCTTTTAACTTCACTTCTAATACTGTATATTATACTTCATATAGAACAGGGTTTTGGATTGGACTATTATATGCTTCTTACTTCAAACAATTCTTGGACCTCGGAATACAGACTGGTTCTTTAAAAGTAGAATCCTGAAAAGAAAGTTATTCATTATGGGAAATGCAACAATATTATCTCACATTTTTAATAATAATAATAATAATAATAATAATAATAATAATAATAATAATAATACAGGTATTTCTGTACCACCTTTCTTGGTCCTCAGATTTCTTCTTAGACTTCATTCAAGGCGGTTTACATAGGCAGGCAATTTAAATCCCTGTAGAGATTTTTACAATTTGAAAGAAGGTTTCTATCTTCCAAGAAACCACAACATTCAGATGTTTCTTTCTTGATCTGGTTGCACATTCTGGCCTCCACCTCCCACGCTCAGAGCAGATGGAATAGCTCGGCTCAGCTTGTCAGCTGCTTCAAGGTCGCACAGTGCCGGTGGCCTTGAACTGGTGACCTTCGGATGTTATCTTCAGGCAAATGGAGGCTCAACCCTCTAGACAAGACCTCCTGCCCTGATTTTTGGATCTGGACAGTCAAGGGGCCAGTTCAGATTGTACTCTAGCACCTGAACAGGCCCCACAAAATTAGCAACATATGTGCTCACATTATGCCCACATCCCATCTCCTCCTTATGGTGGAGGAAAAGTCCACCTTATGGAGGAAAAGTCCATCACAGGTTACAAGCCATGATAGGTACATGCAACCTCCTGGTTTTAGAAGTAGACTTCCTCAGAATGCCAGATGCAAGGGAGAAGCAACCCCTTGTGTACTCCCTGAGGCATCTGGTAGGCCACTGTGAGATACTGAAGCTGGAAGCTGGACTAGATGGGCATTTGGCCTGATACAGCGGGGCTCTTCCTATGTTCTCCTGTCCCTTTTCAGTTAGTCTGGCTAATTGTACGGGGGGGGGGGATCCATACAAACCTCCCATCTGCATGTGCAGTTAAATTGGTGAATCCCCAAACATGATTAACAAAGCTAGGAAAGAAGAAAAGGTCCTGGATCTTACACAGTACAAGTGCGTGGATCACAAATCATGTGGGGCTGGAAAGGGAGCTGATGTATCATCCAAACCAGCTGAAGCGTACCTTGACATCAGGTAAGGCTTCTGCCATATGATAATTTGACTAGAAATTATTCACTTGGATTTTCAATAGTCTGTGTGAAGAAACAAAATAATCTAGAAAAAGTAGTAATCAATGAGAAGGAATTCAAACTTTTTTGTTTGGCAAAGACATTTTGTGAGTTGGATTATTCCAAGTCATGTGGTTTGTCTCTAAGTTTAAACTGGTGGTTAAATGGATTGTGTTCTTAAAGTTTGTTTTTTAAAAACCAAACCCAAAAACTATTAAGTATTTTGCAATCTTGGAATTCAAGGTCAGTATCATTATTAGAAGTCACGTAAAATCTAGTAGTTAACATGCTAGACTTATATGCATTTTACTGGGTGAACAGCAGTGAGCTTGGGAAGTAAGATTTATGATTGTGCATGTTTCAGTGAAATATAGGAGTAAGGGGAAGGTCAACAGACAAAAGTTTGCCAGTTACAGATTTGTCAGAAAGACAAAAGTCACAGTACCCTTCCTTGCCTTCTATCAGCTTTAACATTTTGTTCAGTCACAACAGAGTCTGAAATATTGTCTATAGAAAAAGGATAGGGTTGATCCTTGGCTCTGCAATTTCTAAGATGAAATCTAGAAGACACATTCCCCCCCCCCCAATAAATTTGTCTGTAAACATTTCTGATAAGTCGCATACATCATGAACAGTGTATTTAGCAAGACACAGAGTAACAAGGATTCTCATTTTGTTCTAGTTCTCCATCTTACATTCATTTTACCATTGAAAATAAAGGGTTATTTACTTAAGAAGAAGTAAATGTCTTAAAGAACATGCCTTCAGCAGAATCTGAGAACCTGTTTATGTATGAGGAGAGCTTCCTTCATAGCAGTTTAAAGCAGAAAGATGGGGCAAAATCCTGAAGCAGGTTGCATTAAAGGGATATGTGCTGCTTAATCCTACCCTCTTTGTGTTGAAGCAGTCAGTCACACCAGAAAGGCATGCATTGCATGCCGTGGTGGGGGACAAGCTGGAGCCCTGATCTCCTGATCACCATAGCCCTGATGGTCTATGGGTCTCTTCAGACCTTTGCCAGCTGTATAGCTGGAGTAAATCCAAGGTGAGCCAGGAAGCAAGATGGGCTGAAAAATGGTGGATAAAAACTGACATGTGTGACTGCTGCCAGATCCACCACTTCCCTCCCCAACACATCCTTGGTTCCTCCACCAAAATGTCCCATTACTCCCCTTCCCCAACTGTTGCCAATTCCCGTCTCCAACATACCTCCTCTGGCAATGGCTGGGTGCTCTGGTGGTGCATGCACGCAGTCATCAAATAAGAGTCATCAAGTATTTTTGCTGGAGGCACCATTTCGTGCGTTGACACTGCAACGGCAGTGTCAATGGAGAGGGCCTACTATTCCTTCTAACTGGTGTACTGAAAAAGGAAGTGTGGCAGAGAGTAGAGTACAGTCATTTCTCCCCTCTCCTCTACACTTCCTTCAGCTTCATTGCCTCTTCTTTTGCCCAACAGAGGAGGTGGAGGGGGCAGAGCCTGGCACACAGTCAGGTAAGAGGAACAGCATTGGGCATGCTACCTCAAGTGCTAGGAGGTCTTGGGCTGGCCCTTTCTGGAACTTTTATACCCAAAACATATGCCCCATTACTGAGTGATGACCCCATTGAAACTTTTGCACTGCTACCTTCAAAGGTGTGCAAGTGCTATAGCTCAGGTTCTTGGATGTTCTCAGGTCCGTTGTTGATTCAAGGCATATAAAGCAAAGGCAAGCTCAAAGCAGTGTGCTGTAAGATCTTTTCTTCCTCATTCCTGAATGTGCTGAGAACTGAGCTTCTGCTATGTTCAAAGACATCTGCATACCAAAGTGTCATATGGTCCATAGGTTCTTTCTGGAACAGCATAGCAGAAAGAAGAATATAAAGAAAGGCAACAACAAAACTGGCAGAGGACATGTCAAAATAACTACTCATGAATGTGAATCATCACATCCATTGGCTTTCCTTTTTTTATAGCCTTAGACAAAGCAACTGAAGGTAAAAACAGATTGTTTTTTGAAAGCAAATTGTTGAGACCTACTGTGGTAAGAGAGTGTTATCCTCTCATCTAAAATTCTCCATTTTCCCCTGTCCTCATAATGTTAAATGACCACAGATATAAGTTATTAGCTATGATGCAAGCTTGCCTCATAATAGAACTTCAGGGTAGCCTGTGGATGGGAGGAACTTCCTTTGTACTCAATTTAATTCACATTTGTTCCAGCACGGTCATTCTTGATGTTCTCAAAGAAGCAGGGCGCTTTTGCTCAAACACTAAGGTGGGAGGTCCTTGTCTGCGGCCATTGTCTCTATAAAAATAAATCAAAACAAGTCCAGCAAGCTAAAGTGACAGCCACAGTTCAGACAAGATGCAATGTTTCTGAAACCCCGTGTGATAAAAAGGTACTGTCACACCTGGAGTATTGTGTCCAGTTCTGGTTGCTGCATCTCAAAAAAGACATAGTGGAAATGGAAAAGGTGCAAAGGAGAGTGACTAGGATGATTATGGGGCTGGGGCACCTTCCTTATGAGGAGAGGCTATGGCGTTTGGGCCTCTTCAGCCTAGAAAAGAGGCGCCTGAGGGGGGACATGATTGAGACATACAAAATTATGCAGGGGATGGACAGAGTGGATAGAGAGATGCTCTTTACACTCTCACATAACACCAGAACCAGGGGACATCCATTAAAATTGAGTGTTGGGAGAGTTAGGACAGAGAAAAGAAAATATTTCTTTACTCAGCATGTGGTTGGTCAGTGGAACTCCTTGCCACAGGATGTGGTGATGGCGTCTGGCCTAGACGCCTTTAAAAGGGGATTGGACATGTTTCTGGAGGAAAAATCCATTACGGGTTACAAGCCATGATGTGCATGTACAACCTCCTGATTTTAGAAATGGGCTATGTCAGAATGCCAGATGCAAGGGAGGGCACCAGGATGAGGTCTCTTGTTATCTGGTGTGCTCCCTAGGGCATTTGGTGGGCCACTGTGAGATACAGGAAACTGGACTAGATGGGCCTATGGCCTGATCCAGTGGGGCTGTTCTTATGTACTGTCCAGACTGGCTCAAACTGTTTTACAAGGATGTAAGCTTCTTGAATTGGGAATGAATCCTGTCCATGAAAAAATGACATCCTTTTCGATGTGATTTGTAAGTCATTCTTAGTCCAAAATGGCCCTCTCACACTGCAATCCTAATCTGAGGCTACACTGGTGTAGCGGCTGCTGCGCCAGCCTACAGTTTCACAAACATGCTGTAAAGTACATTTATGACTACTCGAGAGCCAGCAGTGCTGATGGAAAGTCCTGTGCCAGCCTGCTGGTGCTGCATCCCCACCACCAGCGGTGGCAGAGGCGAGTATTCTGCAGAGTGACAAAGGAATGGGAAAAGGTGGTGGGAGGACAAAATGGAGGCGGGGACAGGGTGTCTTTGGGGTGGGCGAGGGCAGAGTGGGGAAGTTCAGGCCTGGGAGTGGTTGGGGTCAGTGTCCTGTCCACCTGCCTGGGCCCAGTGCAGGCTTACGCTGGACTAGCTCCAGTGCTGGGCCTGTGGTAAGTCTCACAGACGTGCCTTATGGCATGTTTGTGACAGTGCATGCCAGCGGGATCGAGCCCTCAACCCAGCTGTGCCAGGATTGGGCTGCTTGTCTCTTAGCAAATTTTCAGTCAATGAAAATGGTGGGGCCAATTTTGGGGGTCCCTGAAAAAATATGGTTTGGATTACTTGAAAAATGGAATGACATAGGGCTACGCAAAGCTCCCTTCACCACATCTGAGATATGGATGCCACCGGCCCCCCCTTCTTGGTTGCATGCTTGCCAGCATGTGCTACTTACCCTCCCTCTGTTTTCTTAATCAGACGGTACATTCACTGCTGTTTTTAAAAGTGATAGCACAAGGCCATGGCTAACTGGTGAGTTTCCATTCCCTCTTCACATATTCACTGAATGAGTTAGGCAATGATGACCGAAAAAGGCTACAGAGCTTCTTTCTTGGGAAAAGAGAATGGGAAATTTCAGACTACATAGGTCTTTGAACTGCCCTAAATGTTTAGTACTAAAAATACATGAATTACATGTTGACGAGAAGATAACATTAATAAACTGCAGCACTGATGAAACCTGTTTCCATGTGCTGCTTTTTGTATTCTATCCATTTATTACACTTGAATTCCTCAGAATGTCTTTTTCAAAGATTTTGTAGTTTCCTTTTTTGGGATACACGCACACACACACACACACAAAACCCAAGTGGCTGAAGTAAGAAAGTGTTTGCGTTCCGAGAAATGTCCATCCCGAGGTGACAATGTCAGAGAAAAGATACAGCGTTCTTTGGAAACTGGAACTGCTCAGAAAAAAGCTCTGCGTAGGGGGTCCTGTGTATTCATGAAGCTTCTTCCTCAGTGGGCTTCTCAACTGACTTCAAAATTGGGAATGACTTTCCACCAAATTGGTAATAAGGATGCATATTTAGAAATGCCCCCCCTGAACTGAAGTTCATACAACCATTTGTCTTATGGATGTGTGAGATTCATCTGTTTATTAAGCTCCTGTGCACCTTAAGGAAACCCCAGCTCCTCTTCATATCCTCTTCATTCATTCTATATGCTGCCAGTTGAACTTGTTTGCCTGCATCAAAATGTCTGATTTACTTTGGGCATCTAAAAAAAGAATAACCATTCTAACGCAACACTTCTCTTCTAAATGAGTCATCAACCTCCTGAAGGTAATGCTTTCTTAATAGCAGGAAACTTGAAAATGATTGCATCTGGCCCTAAACTGCAGATGAAACCTCCTTGGCCAAACCATGATACTGTCTGACCCCTAATAGTTACACTGTTACACATTGGCACATTGCACATTTAACTCGTGCCCAAGTGTTCTGCTTTTCTGCAGGCTGCTGCCACCAGTGCAAAAAAGATATTGCAAGCAGGTGACATGTGCCAGCAAAACTGCTCCTGTCTCTGAAAAGCTAGCAGTGAGAGTGAATCAGGGGAGAACTGGCGGTGGATCAGGGCAGGGAGCAGGTCAAGCTGGGAGCAGGAGGGGACAGTATTTCAGTAGCACCTGTGCACCTCCTGAGTGCACCTTCTGAGGTGGTGCAGATCCAGGTAGACCCATTAGGGCTGCTGTAGCATGACACGGTGATTTCCCCTTGCCTCGAGCTGCGCTGCTTTAATAACAACAACAACAACAACAACAACAACAACAACAATAACAATAATAATAATAATAATAATACAGGTATTTCTATACCGCCTTTCTTGGTCCTCAGATTTCTCCTTGGACTTTATTCAAGGCGGTTTACATAGGCAGGCAAATTTAAATCCCCGTAGGGATTTTTACAATTTGAAAGGTTCTATCTTTCAAGAAACCACAACAATCAGATGTTTCTTTCTTGATCTGGTCGCACATTCTGGCCTCCATCCTCCCATGCTCAGAGCAGATGGAATAACTCTGCTCAGCTTGTCAGCTGCTTCAAGGTCGCATGGTGCCGGTGGCCTCGAACTGGCGACCTTCGGATGTTATCTTCAGGCAAATGGAGGCTCAACCCTCTAGACCAGACCTCCTGCTTTGGGCCCCAAACTTGCACTGGATATAGCGCAGGCACGCCAGCATGTCTGTTTCCAGTGCATGTTCGGATTGGGTTGAAAATATTATGGTGTGTGGTTATAGAGGGAGTAATTGTGGATTACAATTATTTTCATTAGAATGTGATCCTTGTGATCGCATTCTACTGTTTTGGAAATCAATGATGGAGTCATTAATCATATGTGGATTGACCAATTGCACCACAAGGCTTTATTAACGTTCAAGGGGATGTCCCCGTTAAGTAACTAACTGCATATGAAAACTGCTATAATCATCAGACTCAAAGGCATTTCTTTGCTTTGCTATGAGCATTAGAGGAAGTGCCACAAAGGGAACTAAAGGCTAAATCACACATTTTGCTAAAGGTCTCTTTGATCCACCTCAGCTGTGGGTGACTATAAGGAAGTTCTGTCTTAGAGGGTATTAATATTAATACAGATCTTTGAGCTGCTTCTGCCTTGGCTTAATTAACTGGAAGAGCAGCAGAGTCCAAAATCAATCTTCTTAAAATTTTATATCTTAACCTTTCTTCGAGTATGATCAAGGTTCCTCACCTTTACATTTGATTGGTAAGGTCTTCTTGGAAATGTTGTTAAAGATAATGCTGATTAGCAAGTCTTCCCCTTGGATATAGCTGATTATTGAAAATGAAATCACAAAGCAGTGTATAAATGAGATCCTGGAGCATAAGAAAAGGTTATTACTTCCTAAAGTAAGATGTAACATTTACCAGCGCACCCCCCCCCCCAAATAAATGCACAAGACTGCGGCTTGGTTTGAAAACTGGGCCACTTTATTGATCTTTAAGTTACAGCAGGGTGACTGGGGTGGTTGACTAAACTCCCAGTCTAAGTCATGCGGGGTCGTTAATAGGGGGAAACAAACCTAGCCGTCTACCTCCCCCAAGGTCAAAGGGCGAAACTGTCCAACTTGAGGCTGTCACCAGACCTGCGGCCTAGGACAACCTAGGACACCCAACAGCAGGACTGCAGGCCCGCAGGTCAAGCCTTGCCAGGCGTGCCAGTCTAGTCAAAGGGGCTTGCCAGCCAGCCTCTTCGAGCCGAGAAGGCATCATGTGAGCGGTACTGGCTCACCCCTTGACTTTGCTGTCTTAGATGGACACCGGGGTGTGCCTACCTACCCTGACCCCACACACTTCACACCACAAGGGAGGACAGCCTACTGCATGTCCTTCCCTTCCCCACTAAAAATAAATTGCTTCAAACCCTGCTGCAAATCTGTCAAAAGATGTCGTAGCCCAGCGGGGAAAGATGAACCCCATTGCTGCGGAAAAGGGCAGGGCTGTTCCGATATTAGGATGGTGGATAATGGACCAGCCTATGGCCACCATGACCCTCCCCAGGTAATCCTGCACTCGACGCTGGCCACATTCACACAGCATATGCTGCAGGCATCCCTCCATACCCTCCTAGGGAGAAGGTTGAACCACAGGATCAAAATCCCGGGAAACCAGCTGTGGATGGTGAGAAAATCCTTACTGGCCTGCAGCCTCAAGGACAATGACGTCCTCTGACAGAGGTCATATTCTCCCAAGAGTATGATGATCACCTGGGGTGGTAGGTGGGTGGAAACATATTCATATACCATGAGCAAAGAGGCATATACCAGCTCATGCCTCTGGGCAAGCAGGCAATGTTGGCGTGACCAACCAGCGAACCCCCACTGCAACCCAAAGTTGGTGGACATCACATGCTTCCTGGCCCAAAAAACGATGCATGGCCCAAAAGAGTGCATGATGACCACAATTTGAACAAGCTGTGGCCACTGTGGACCTGCCAAGGCAAAAAGAACAGTAAGAAACAGAAAAAGTGCCCAAGCAAGTCAAAAACTAATGAGTTCAGAAACATGACCACATGGTCGACTTGGCAAAAGCCCAGAGAGCCCCCAGAAACCAAGGGGTCCCCACAAACTAGCACCACCTTGCAAGGTAACAGGAAAGCCCAATGTCCCTCTAAGGCCTCACAGGGAAACTAACTGGATTTCCCAACACAGAGCCACAAAGACCAAAGGCAGATGCCTCGGAGAAACCCCCCTAGGGGGAGGGGGGAGTCCCCACAAAAAGGAAACTGGTTAGGACCAGGTTGAAACAACTGGGAAAACTGGAATCCCCAAAAAATACAGGCCCCCCAAAAGGCCCCAGGCAGAACGGAGAGAAACCCCCGGTCGGGGGGGGGTCCCCATTTTGACCCTGGGAAAGGGGAGGCTGACCCATGACTTCAAAACTTACCTCAGGTAGTAACGATAGGTGCTGGAATGCCACCTGCCAATCCTCTGAATGGCAGGTGCAGACAAACTTAACCATGCAGCCACAGGCAGCACCAATGTGAAATGAATGGAGCCCATACTCTTCAGGTGGCAAACCCATCTGAGCAGTGGCTCTTTTAAACAACTGTTTAAACTGGTAGAGTGGAAGCAGAGTCAGATCCCATGTCAAAAAAGACACCCGGGACTGGAGGTGCCATAGCTCTGTACGGTGACAAGCTTGAACTGGGCACATACGCGGATTGGGTGACCTGTGGAGAAGCGCCACTTGGCCCCTGCCTAACTGATCGGTCTTAGAAAATCTGAGAAGGGGGCTAACCAAATCGCCTACGATCTCGCACTCTACCACTGCATGGTGCCAACAGTAGGGGCCTCCTTTGATTGAGCCAGTATCTCCCTTACCCCCACTGCCCCAAAGCAAAAGACTAAAGTGTGGAATAAGCAGATTTCAAAGTGAGAAGAGCAAAAAAGGCCAGATTCCATATAGAGCTCATACAGGGGGGGTGACTGATATGGGTTTATGCTGGTCAGGAAGCAGAGGGGTGGTTGTTTTTTTTTTGGGGGGGTTGTTTTTTTTTGGGGGGGGGGGGTTGAAACTTTCCAACATCTTACAGACTCAAAATTAGCTGTGGGGTCCTTTGTCCCTGCTGCTTTGGCGCTGAAGGATATAGCAGCTAAGTAAACTGACTTGGACCGGACTGATATATCACGGTCCCTTAGGACCAAAAGAAGACGCATAACCGCCTCTGGCGGGGTGGATGTAGAGGGGGCAAATTCCGCATCTATACAGAATGAGGTTAATTCCTGAATCATACTGCGATAACTGGCCTGGCTGGAAGGAGCTAAAGATACCCAAATGGCCCCTTGGGCTCGGGCACCCAAGGTTCCACAGCCAGCTGGGCATTGGGTCTGGATCCAATAAATCTAAAAAGGCTAAATCTTTGGTGATGCCTGCTAGCACCCAGGAAGAGGGGCACACAGCGGAGCACCAACGGCCTCTAAAATAAGAGGCTGAAACCAGGGCCCCGGTGCGCTGGAATGAATCTGCAGTCCCGCCTCAAGCAGTTTCGGGCCTCTCCAAAAAGAGACTCCCTTGCAATTCAGCGTGAAATTAGACCACATACTCACGTCAGCCTGCATAGGGACCGTGACCCAAGCTCCATGGTAGGACTGTTTCAAACTGCTCGTAGCGTTGCACAGAGGCTGAAGAAAGGCCCAGCCCGGGGCGATATCACTGCAGGCTAAATTCAAATGACCGATCAAAACTTGGAGGTCTCACAAGTGATCCTGCATGCCATGCAAGCAGCACCCAGGAGTTAGCGAAGCTTAACTAGTTTGGCTTGTGGAAAGCGACTCTGCTGTAATCCAGAGTCAAGTTCCACACCCAAAAAGGCAAGCAAAAGGTCGATCGAATATCAGCCTAGGCCCTGAGAGCAGAGGGACCACAGTCACGGACCAAAGACACAGCCTGATCGAGAGAGGTGTATTTACTGAGCAAAATCACAGAGGATCCTGTTATTTACTGACTGGCCTTTGGGGTATGACAAATGATGGATTGACCGGAATTCCTGGGGCCTTTTTTTGGGGGGGGGGGATGGGACCCAGTGTAGGAACTTGTAAATTGGGAAGCGGCTGTTCAGAAAACGGGGCCAGCTACTTCCCAGCCTTGACTTTTTTGCAATCTTCTGCACCACCTACTCCATGCCACAGACTGAGAGAAGGTTCCTAGCCTGGTAGGTTGGGAAGGAGGAGGTGAAGGAATCCAGAAACCATTGGAAAATCCTTCGAGCAGAATTTAGCCATCATTTGGTTAGGGTAGCGGTCAAGTAACCGGCCAAATAGCGGGAGACTAATTGGGGTTGGGCCCCTTGGAAGGAGAAGCGGATGAAGTACCACCTTTAGGACTGCCCACTCGGCTGCCCTCTAAATCAGGGTCTGGCCCATCCAAGCTTGGGGCAACTTGATACGGCGTGTTTTGCTCCGCATTGTACGCACGTGTGAGAAAAAAGGGGGGCGGTTGGACTGGCTACAACGTCCCGCGGCATAGAATTCATAACAGATGCGTGGGTATTGAACCCCCTGAGCACCCAAGGGTGCTCTAAGTTATTCGCTACTGTTTCTTGAGATCAGATGACCACTGTCTGGGCGGTTACCCAGTGTAGGTTTGGAGGGAATAACTAACTGCGCCCATGGCTCCCATTGTGGGACACACCAGTCAAGGGCGGGTCCTGGGAGGACCTCAGGTAAGAATAGGTACTTAAATAGGGAAGGTGCCTTGTTCGGTTACATTTGAAAGACTACTGAGGCGTATATTATAAAACCGTTGAGCCAGTTAGTCCAATTTTTGTCAATTTCTACGCCTTACCAGCTCCTGATCCCTAAGGTGCTCTCCCAGCCTTGGGGTAGGTTCGGGCTCAACGTGAAGGAGGCTAAAAATGTCCACAAATTCACCAAATACTCTCTTTAACAGAGAGGGCCAGGTGGCCACCCAAAGGTAAGGTGATATCGCCATACGAAATTCTGCGGCATTCACTGGGATTTGCAACTATGCTGGGAGGGATTTGAAGGCTTTGTGGAACCATCATCTAACCCTGCGAAATAGGCAGGGCTTGAGCTGGGGAAGTGGGAGCGCTGAAAGGCCTGCTAGCGCCTCCTACTAACTGAGCTGCTGGTTTTCTAAAAGCATAAGTCCACGGGGCCAGGAACAGCCCAGGCCACCATACGGCACCTGCTTTTGTGGTGACCCATGGTCCCCAAAGGGATAGGTAATAGCCTTGGGGGTAGAGCATTCAGCTGTTATGCCCCCATCACCCCAAACAGGCGTGATTGAGTCATGTTTGGGCATATATGTCTCACCTGCACACCCAGCGGCAGCCTTGTCCCATGCAGATTTGGTGAGACCCGTTGCTGCCACTTGCATCCCAGAGGCTTCTGTCAACTCCTCATCCAATAAACTCTTGGCAGCTGGAATCCCTCCCTTCATCAGAGGATGATGAAGACTCTGTCGGTTTGGGAGGCGGGCACTTAGGTGCCTTACTGCACCATTTTGGGGGGGGGTGCTTGGGCATGGTGTGGTAGCTGTGCACTTGTGCAGCTAATTAACGTAATTTAAGTTTGTGGTGCTGTAGTATTTATTGACTAAATATTTTATTTTATTTATTTATTTACTAGTATGCCTTGGATCTAGTGCTCCCCTGCGCTGGGGTACCCACCCCTGCAGCAATCACCCCCCTTGATTTTCCCTTCTCTTTCCTTTCCCCCTTTCTTTCTTTTTTTTACAAAAAAGGGGGGGCACCAGCTGGCAGCCTCTAGATAGGGGGTGCAAGAATTGACCCCCAGGCAGTGCGAGTGGGCAGGCAGTAAGCCCCCACAGCACTGCTAGAGGCTGGCGAGTCCGCCTCAGAATGGTGGGCAAGCGGGAGAAAATGGCGCCGCCTGCGTTATTTCCCCTGGACGCAGCCCGCCCAGCCAGCCAATAAGCCGCAGGAGAAGCCGTTGAAGCCTGCCGCTGGTGGCTGCCTCGGAGCCTCGCGCCCAGCCCCGAGTAGCATGGACGAGAAGCCCCCAAGGGGCACGTGAGACTTCCCCGCCAAACCCGGCCAACCCCCACAGGTGGTTGTGGTTGCTGCCACCTGCGCCTGTGCCCGCTTGCGGCGGGAGAAGCGCCCACGTGCCTCGCACCAGCAGCCGCCCAGCTGGTGCTTCAGGCGCGGCAGGGGAAAGTGCATGCCACTCCCTCCACTCAGCTGCTGCCTGAGAGGCGCTGCGGCACTGAGGAGCTGAGCGCTCCCAGGCATGGCTTCGCTGCGGCTGAGCCTCTCCAGCCACAGCAGGACTCACACATCACCGCTTGCTCCTGGACTGAAGTCTGGGTCGGGCAACCGCCCGACTCCAGCCTGATTCTCCTGCCTCCAGCAGCAGGCGGGCCAATGAGGGGCAAGCCTCAGCCTGTGTGCATCAGGCGGAGGCGGAGGCAAAGCAGTGAACTTTTTCAGTCCAACTGGACTTCCATAGGATACCAAAATGCAGATTTGAAGTCCAATTCTAACCAACTTTCTAGCGCTGATGCAGCCCCAACGTGAGGGAACGTTCCCTCTGCGACCGCCCCATTGGCACAGCTGCACCTGTGCTGGTAAGCTGGCTGGGAATCTGCATTGTACACATTCAATACATGTGTTGCATAATTCTTCAGATGACCTGTAAACAAAAGATTCTGTATTCATTTAGAAATTTTGCACAATTTTTAAACATTCTCTGAAACTCACCGGACCTCTGAGTGCTCTATGAAATGCAAGCTGTACTTGGGCCCGATCCAGATCTGTTCGTGCCGGCTCAGCGCCAGCGTGCAGTGTCACCATAAGGCACGCCTGCAACACTTAACACTGGGCCAGCGAAGGCTCTGTCTTAGAGCTGAGTGGAGGAGCTCCAGGTGAGTGCCAGGCAGCAGAGAGGTGAGTGGGGGCGTGGGGGAGATGTCCAGGGCACAGGAAGGGCAGGGGGAAATTGGGGCAGGGAAAGGGGCAGACCAGGAAGGGGGCAGACCAGGAAGGGATGGGATCAGTGGAGCTTGGCTCTGCTGGATCCATAGCTGTATCCTCCCGGCCTAACATGGGGTGGCACCAGCTAAATAGCCAGTTCAGAGTCAAGTAGGCCTATTGCAGAACTGTTTCCCTCACTCAGGGGAAGGGGAAGAATGTTCCCTTCTCCTGAGGAGATGTTGGGAGCTGCCAGCCGCTACCCAATGTCCATAGGATGTAGCGGCAGCCATTTTGGCACTGCTGCAATCCTGGGCACCAGGCAGCTCAGGATTTGGCTGTTATTTAACAGTTTCTGTTTTGGTTATTATAGTCTCCTTGCTATTTAGTTTTCTATTCATTGTTTCATACCAGAAGTCTTATTCATAACAAATGTTATGGCGTTGGCAGACACTGCTCCCATTCTAGTCTGTGGAACTGTGAGGATTTCTTCTAACACCATGTTTCACAAAAGGACAGTTATAGAAAAGACAATCTGATTTCCAAAAACAATTTGTTCACACATGTGAGCAGATCCTTACGTTCCTACTAAATTCTAGAAGTTTGCTCAAAATAAGTACCTGCTAACATTGTTGAAGACATAATGTCTACAGCTGTAATCTTACAGATACATCCCTGGAAACAAGACTGCAATCTTATGTACACTTTCCTGGGAGTAAGCCCCATGGTTCTCAAACATTTTAGCACTGGGACCCATTTTTTGGAATGACAATCTGTTGGGACCCACTATAAGTGAACTCATGGCCTGAAGTGACAACATCTTGCAGGAAAATTTTTAACACTTCTACATAAAAAAATGAAAACGAATTAATTACGTTAAGGGTGCAATTCTGACCCACTTTCCAGCACTGACATAAGGGCAGTGTAGCTTCAAGGTAAGGGAACAAACATTCCCTTACTTTGAGGAGGCCTCTGTGAAGTGCCCCCCCCCCAACTGCAGGATGCAGCAGATGTCCCATTGGCATCGCTATGCCAGTGCTGGAAAGTGGGTTAGGATTTGAAACTTAGACAGTAGAAGTTTAAAAAATGTTTTAAAAGTTAAAAAAATAAAAAATATATATATTTAAAACTCAGAACTCTTCTAACCCTCCCAAGCAGTTGCTGATCTGTCTTCAAAAAATTCCCCAAACATCTCACAGGGTCAGTAGCGGACTTCCCCAGCCCTGCACCACAGGGCAAAGCTCCACGATGGTGCCCCCCCCATGGAATGCCACTGGAACCCTGTGTGCTAATCCTCCCCCCTCCCCACTTACCTGGAGTGCATGGAGCCTTGCAGGACACATCGGGAAAGCCTCCTGAAGCTTCCTCAATGTTTTAAACTGCGTTTCTGGCAAACCAGAAGCACAGTTTCCAACCATGTTGGGACCCTCAGAGAAGCTTCTAGAGGTGTGTGAGGCTCTGTGCCCAGGGCATTTGCCCCTTTCATTTAATGGTAGATCCACCACTGTAAAGACTGCAATCCTATCCGCACCTACCCAGGAGTAAGCCCTATTGACTATCATGGTTAAAAGCTGATATGTCATAGGCCACAATCCTAACCAACTTTCCGGCACTGACATAAGAGCAATGCAACTCCAAAGTAAGGGAACAAACATTGCCTTACCTTGAGGAGGCCTCCATGACTATCCCCTGACTGCAGGATGCAGCATATGCCCCACTGGCACAGCTATGCCAGTGCTGGAAAGTTGATTAGGATTGTGTCCATAGTCTGTTAAAAGTACAGATCTGTAAAATTTCCCCAAATGCTGTCACATCCCATGGTAGCATCACGTCTAATAAATTAAAAATAATACATTGAAATGAATGGGGATCCACCTGAGATTGGCTCATGACCCACCTTGTGGGTCCCAAACCACAGTTTGAGAAACACTGACAATAGTGGAACTTAAGTCTGAGTAGACATGCCGAGGATTGCACTGTAAGCGCCATTAAACACAGAGGGACTGCCTTCTGAGTAAACATGCAGGGAATAGAACTGTACATCTAGGAAATAAAACATTCATATTTCTTGCATCTTGTTTTCTGCCTTTGAAAATTCATCAAAAATTCCATAGGGTCTCCAGTTCTTGAAAGCCTTTAGATTTGTCTAGCAGAGAAAAAGATTCCCACCAAGTGAAACTAAAAGAAACAAAATGGAATCACATATGTTTGATTTGAAAAATCTGTTGGGGTTTATTTTTAAACCTCTACAACTGATTACTTATTGTTAGAAGTCTTGGTGTTAAACCACAGTTCCAATTATGACACTTAACCACTGTTACACGATGCCTCTCATGTAAAAAGAAAAATCTTGTTTTGTTGTGTTGTCATGTGTAGTAGTATCAAAATACAATTTTCACACATAGCAGTTCCCTGCCATACAGCGCTGTCCCTTGCATCTGCCAGCAATCTGACAGTTTTCCAGTAAAAGGAGATAAAAGCCATTCCTGGGCAAACTCAAACAAGATGTATTTTGCTAGACGCTTTGAAGGCAGGCCAGGTAATATACCTCCAAAGATGTAAAAGATTCATAAAAAAGCTGTCTACCTGCCTGAATCTGCTAAGGTCTGCTTTCCATATGTGCAGACTGCAGCTTTCCTACAAATGGAAGCTTTGGAAAGTGCAAGAGAAAGATTCTAGTTTGATCTGAATATAACTACAAAACAATGGCAAGTGAGTAGACACCACCAATCACCAGCTTCCCAAAACTGGGAACAGAATTCACACTTCCATCTGTCTGTCTACAAAGAATCTTAAGGGAAAACATTTGATTATCCTTTGATGATTGAGTATGGCACAGGAGATAGCCTTTCCAAAAGAGAGGGTGGGCCCCTTAGCTTGCAATCCACATACGCTTACCTGAGAGTAAGACCCACTGAACATAATGGGACTTTTTTTTGTCTAGACATGCCTAAGATTGAGCTAGTAATCATTTATATAGATATTTCACTCCCTGATGATGATGATGATGATGATGATGATGATGATGATGATGATTCATTCCCATAGTTACCTAAGAAACAGATCGTCATTCCTCCATTTATTGATGGGAATCTTAGACTCAGAGATCCTTATTCATGGCCACCTGATGAGTAGCCTCTCTGTATATAGCTGTGCAGAGTGTGACATGTAAAGAGAATTATTCAACTCTACTGCTTGCTCTACAGATGACTTCTGCTGCATGGCAGAATGGGATTTTCAGCAGCTGTATGATGTTGTCTTTATCTATTAGCAGGAAGAGAATCATATGAGAATCTTTGACTTCAAAGACCCATCCTAGGCAAATATATAAATTCTCATATATTTGCCTAGGATAGGCTTAAAAGCTTGCTCATCTATTTATTTTAATAAATATTTAATTTAATAAATATATTAAATAAATATTCATTTTAATATTTATCATAATATTTAATATTTATTTTAATAATTTTTCACATTTTTATTCCACCCTCCTTCCTGCAAGGAGCTCAGGGTGGTGTGCAGGGTTCCTCCCCTCCTTTTGTCCTAACAACAATCCTGTGAGGTAGGTGACACTGAGAGATAGTGACTGGCCCAAAGTCACCTAAGAAGCTTCATGGCTGAGTGGGGATTTCGACTTGGATCTAAGTCCAGCTCTCAAACCATGACACCATCCTTGCTCTTTAGTACTGCAACTCTGCCACAGTAGCTCTCTGTGATTCAAGGCAGGTGCATTTCCGAGCCCTACTGGGAAATGTGAAGGATTGAACCTGGCATGCAAAACAGGTGTTCCACTGTGGAGCTATAGCCCCATCCCCATGAATCAAGGGTTTTGCTCCATGTGCCGCTCTGATTTAATTTGAGCTGGCCTCTACCTTGTAAGGCCCAAATGAACTCTTTCATCAGATTTGTGTTTGCAATCTTATGAGCAGCCAAATCTCTGAACTTCACTTGACAGCAATACAGCCGTTATCTCCAATAGATTATGCCACAGGACTGACTTTATAACCCAGCATCTGACACTGTTTCTGTGAGTTACAGCTGTGCGATAAGGGGTAAAAGTCCACAATTTTCCTGATGATATTAGCTTTACGGAGCTAATTTAGCATTATGAAGCCAGCCAAAGGCAACAATAAAAGAGAGCATCATTTCCTGCCAAAATAAAATTCAGCTCAGCTTACATGGGCAATGCTAACATGCAAACATTACTGAATTTAGATCTGATATAGGTAATATTGGTATTTCTGACATATGCCAAATGATAACATAAGTCAACACCAACTTGCCAGAGGGAGGCATATGATTAGACTATATTTATGAACATAAATGTCACAACAAAAATAATTGTGTAAAGAGGACAAACAGCTTAAAATTACATGTATGCCTTTGGCTCCATGCCACAGCAAACACCTTCAGACTTGTGGAGGTTCATTACACAGTTTGAAAGGAGAGGCAAACCTAGTCATCCAAATGGTATTTGAATGTCCCTCCCTCCTACACACACACACACACACACACACACACACACACACACACACACACACACACTGGAGAGCTTCTAATATCTGGATAGTTAGAGGGCCATAATGATCTCTGCTGAGAAATGTGAGTGGAATCCTAACTTGTGCTGGAACAGGCAGGCCAGAATGCCTGCGCTGTATCCAGCGCAAGTTTCAGAGAGTCAGAGGCTTGTCCAGGAGCAAGGGGAAACTTTTCCCCTTACCCTGAGGAGAGCCACTGCAGTTCCAATAGGGCTACTTGGATCTGTGCCACCATTGGAGGCTGCGCAAATCCGAGCAGCCCAGGACTGCCCTGGGCCGCCTGGGAATGGGGTCAGGATCTGGCATAACTGCTGGGTCCTGGCCTTGCCACCCACTCCCTGCCTGCCTGCCCATGGTCTCACCCACCACCTGCTGTCCCCCATCCCAAACTGCCTCCCTCCTGCCATTGTCCAGAAAATAACTCCCTTCTTCTGTATCATTGTAATTGTTTTTAATGTTTTTATTTAACTGTTTTATTATTGTATTTTATTTTTTGTGTGTGAATGTCTTTGAGCACTAAAAAAGAGGTATAAAAATCTTTTAAATGAATGAATGAAAGTTCCTAGCACACAAATAAAAAAATGCCATCTCAGCCTTCAAATACCACTGTTACTGCCCTATCGTACCTAACTCCCTTTGGGGTGATACAGCAGAGCTAACATGGTGTCAGGGATGGGAACTTGAGTCAGGTGCCTTGAGTCCGAGGGTTAATGTTTTGCATTGGGCGGGAGGTGCTCTCTTGCCCATCTCTAAAGGAACTATTGGTCATTGCACAAAGGATGGGCAGTCTGGTTTTATCTTTGGATGAGATCAGGCAGAAAGAAGAGCCCAAGGAGGTTCTTGCCTTAGGATTGGCTGTTGAACCCCAGGGAGCGAGAGGAGGCAGGGAAGCCGTGCGGGTGGTTTGTAGTGATCATGCTTTCCAACGCATGGCTCCTCATGGCTCTGTTTTTACTTGGAAGAGGAAATCTCATTGAATGACTTGTGCAAATGGGACTACTTCTGATTAGAGTGGAAATGGCCGGGTCATCCTGGTAAGCCTCCCACCTGCTGCACATGTCTCTCCTCCCTCTTGCTGCTTCTGTCCCGGCTCTCTCACAATCCATCCCACCACCTGCCACCTTGTTTACAGATGGGATGAGGACATCAGGGGAGTGTTTAAAGAGAACTCCAACACACACACACACACACACACACACACACACACACACACACACACACACACCCCGGCAGCAGCCCTGTTTTTTTTCCACGGCTGGCTTTTTAAAGGGAATGTCTCAAGTCTTTTTGAATCGTGAAAATGCTCTGGACAACTCGGAAAGTGCTCCCGTTATGACTTGTTTTTGAAACAAGTCACAGGGCCAGAGACTCATGACTCTACTTTAGTCAAGCCATGCCTGACTTGCCCATCTTTGCATGGTGTCCGTTGTATTTGGTTCTAAAAGTGATGGAAAGTGCCTTAAATTGGTGGAATGCGCTATCTGGCAGAGCAAGTCTTCAATAGGATTGGGCTGTGAGTCATCAATGGCACTGTGGCCATTTGGGATGTTGGCTTGGCACTCTGCATCCTGACATAAGTCAGTATGCATTCACAGACTGGATTAGGAAAGGCATAGGGATACTGCCTCTCTTCTAACGAATATCCAGGATTCCTTGGTTATCCAATACCATTAAATCTCTTCTCTGTTCCCATCCACCTATGGCAGCAACAGTTACCCTGCACATGCCTGATTTGGGAAGCTAAGCAGGGTTAGACCTAGTTAGTGTTTGGATGGGAGACCGCCTAGGAATACCTGTAGGCTTATACCATAGTCTTTCAAGACTAAAGGTTGCCACCCATCAACCTATAGAAAGCATAGTTCATGGTTTTTCTCCATCCACAAAGTAAGAAATGAAGAAATATTTGGTATTCTTTTCTCTTAGATAAGAGACTGCGCCTGGGGGTCATTCCGGGCCCTTGGGGATTCCCAATCCAGCCACCAGGGACCCCCAGTCTCCAATGTGCCTCTGACCCTCCAGAGACTTGCTGGAGCCTGTACTGGCCTGATGCAATTTCTCTCAGTGTGAGAGTGACTGTTTGACCTCTCGCATGAGCTGCAGGGCCGAGCGCTCCCTCCACTGCTTGCTCTTTCATGTATGCAATACTGCAGCAGCAAAGGAAAGGCTAGTCTTGCTTTCATAGGCCTTGAGCAATTGCAAGACCAAAGTTCATTTATGTAAGTTCCATGTCCAATATATTCATTTACGTAAATTTATGTAAATTTATTCAAATTTGAAATGTCAATTAATTCTTTTTTTCCTGGCCCCCAACACAGTGTCAGAGAGATGACGTGGCCCTCCTGCCAAAAAGTTTGGACACCCCGTCTTAGACAATTATTAGTTTTCCTACATTACATTCCAAAAAGACACCTCATAAGGTTCCTTATAAAAACATAGTTGTAACTCGCATATAGAGCTTTCCTAGTTTTCTGCATGAGATCTGATTTAATATCATTGATGGGAAGCACTAATGAGATACATACACTGTGCAACTCGGCAATAAACGCAGCAGGGAGTCAGACTTAAAAATATATATGATTCTTTGGCAAGCCAGTAAGAATTCGAGAGAATCAGAAAAAAAAAATTGTATCACACCATAAACATGCTGTTAATCAAAATACAGTTCCTTTTGCAGCTAGTGGGCTTTTCAAATGCCTTGCTATATAATTTGCTATTTGCCTGCTCCCTGATGCCTCACTGTGGATGTATTCACATATGTACATGCATCACTCAATATGCCTGGTCATTTGCACAGGAAAATGTTAACAGCTTCTATCAAAAATATTATTTGGGAGTAATATCAGGTGATACAGAGGTCCTGTTTTTTTGTTGTTCAGTCTGTGATTATTTTTTTGAGCACGCCATGATGTTGCAGTCGCCGAGTGTCCTGAGAATGCAGATCTGAAAATACCCTCCCTGCTTTTATTGCATATAGGATCATAGTGCTCTGCTGGCCCTCGGAGACTAAGCGGCAGCTCTCGGATAGAACTTGGCCTTGTTTTCCACAGAATATCAACCAACCAGAAAGCCACGGCTAGTGCCAGCTTCTCAGCAAGCAAGCCTGATAATAATACATGCATTTGCAAACATGAGTTTGTCACGTTCATACCGAGGGATATGCTGAAAAAAAAATGACTCTCAGCTAAAAGAAGAATTTTTTTCCCCCGTTTGGGTTTTACTGAAAGGATGGCATCAAGGGATGGCTCTCAGAGTGGGCTGTCATGGAAGAGAACCATCACAAATGAGGGGAAAAAAACCAAGATCTATAAATATTTATATTTGGAATCTGCTAACATGTGTAAGCCTGTAAATCCTTTTGTTCTTCTTGTTAAGCTCTATTCCTGCATGCAGGTCATACTCCTTCTAGCCCTCATTGTCTCTGCCTTTCCCTCATCTTCCCCCAGAGGGCCAGCCTCAATGAAATGCCACCACCTGTGTTGCAGTTCTAAGAGGAACAACACAAAAGCTGCTTTTACAGAGGATTCTAGCAATGGATTTTGCCTCTGACACTCCAAAAGTGCCTGTATGAAGGGCCGTAAGCAACACAGAGGTTTTCTTTCTGTTATTGTCCCCCACCCAGGAACTGGGGGACCCAGTTTATCTGCCTTGGATTAGAAAATTGTTCCCTGCCCATGAATTTATACCTTTAAATTCATATACTTTTATGACCCAGAAGATTGCCAGAAGATTGGAGGCCAGAAGATTGGAGGATAGAAAATGTCCCAGAACATGACCCAGAAGATTTATGACCCAGAAAGCGTTTGACACGGTCAGAAGGCGTTTGACACGGTCCCTCACCAAAGGCTACTGAGGAAGCTCCACAGTCAGGGAATTAGAGGGCAGGTCCTCTCCTGGATTAGGAAGTGGTTGAGGTCCAGGAAGCAGAGAGTGAGTGTCAATGGCCAGTTTTCACAATGGAGAGAGATGAAAAGCAGCATGCCCCAAGGATCTGTCCTGGGACCAGTGCTTTTCAACCTCTTCATAAACAACCTGGAGGCAGGGCTAAGCTGCAAGGTGGCCAAGTCTGCAGATGAGACCAAACTTTTCCGAGAGGTGAAGACCAGAAGAGATTGTGAAGAGTTCCAGAAGGATCTCTCCAAACTGGGAGACTGGGCAGCAAAATGGCAGATATGTTTCAATGTAAGTAAGTGTAAAGTCATGCACATTGGGGCAAAAAAATCAAAACTTCACATAGAGGGTAATGGGTTCTGAGCTGTCTGTGACAGATCAGGAGAGAGATCTTGGGGTAGTGGTGCACAGCTCGAAAGTGTCGACCCAATGCGCAGCGGCAGTAAAGAAGGTTAATTACATGCTTGAGATCATTAGGAAAGGCATTGAGAATAAGACAGCTAATACTGTAATGCCGTTGTACAAATCGATGGTTAGGTCACACGTGGATTATCACATCCAGTTCTGGTTGCCACATTTCAAAAATGATTACTGGGCTGGGGCACCTTCCCTATGAGGAAAGTCTACAGTGTTTGGGCCTCTTCAGTCTAGAAAAGAGGCGCCTGAGGCGGGACATGATTGAGACATACAAAATCATGCAGGGGATGGACAGAGTGGATAGAGAGATGCTCTTTTTCCTCTCGCATAACACCAGAACCAGGGGACATCCACAAAAGCTGAGTGTTGGGAGGACAGACAGAAGAAAATATTTCTTTACCCAGCGTGTAATTAGTTTGTGGAACTCTTTGCCACAAGAAGTAGTTATGACATCTTGCCTGGATGCCTTTAAGAGGGAATTGGACAAATTTCTGGAGAAGTTTATTATGGGTTACAAGTCATAATAGGTATGTGCAAGCTCTTGGTTTTAGTGGCAAGCTGTCTCTGATTGCCAGATGCAGGGGAAGGCACCAGGACGCAGGTTGTGCCTGTTGTCTTGTGTGCTCCCTGGGGCATTTTGTGGGCCACTGTGAGAAACAGGAAGCTGGACTACATGGGCCTTTGGCCTGATCCAGTGGGGCTGTTCTTATGTTCTTATGACCCAATCCTATAAGTCGGAACACAGGTTCAGCTGTTGTAAATGGTGTGCCACTGCCATTTGTGTCACAGTTGTCCACTCAAATGGCCATCAGGTCTGCGCACCTGCCACCAATGAACCTGGCCCATGTCAGAGTAGGTAAGGTGACATGGGGGCAGGTTGTGGGTGGTTTGGGTGGGGAGGGGGAAGACAGGAGCAGAGGGGGTAGATCTCTGTAGCAGTTATGCAAGTAGGATCCTATCCCCTTTTCCTGGCCCAGACTAGCCCCCTTCCTGTCCTCAGACTTACACCAGCAAAATAGGTGTCATTGATGCAAAGGGACCCATTAGTAAAAGTTGTTATTACTTACCTCTTTCAGGCTATCTGATTCCCTGCCCCCCCCCCCCCAAACACAGCATGCAGGACACCAGTGCAGAGCCAGTAAGAAATGGCATTGGGCCTGGGATGAGATTGATCCTCCTTTCCTAAAGTTTCCTAGAAAGCAGAAGTTACTACATTTTTAAAACAAGTTTTTTGCATGAGCAAGATCAAATCTAAATGAAAACATTTATCAGAATGTGATGTGTTCTAGACACACTCTAAACTAGAAGAAGGGGTGGTGCGGACTCTTGGGGCCTGGGAATTCTGTGAACTGAACTGCAGGGGGGCCTAGTCATTCTGGTCTGAAGGTGCAAATTTCACTAGTTTGGGACCAGCTCAGGTACAGAAAACCCCCATCAGTTTGCTGCTGTCTCCAGTCTGCTGCTGGAAGTGGCCACTTCCCTTAGATTCCTAAGTGGGCCAGCCTCATGTGCCACCTTGAACTCCTTGGAAGAAGAGTGGGATAAAAATGTAACAAAGAAGTGTGATGTTTAACAGCCCAATCCTATCCATGCTTTCCTGGGAGTAAGCCTTGTTGACTCTAGTGGGATTTACTTCTGAGTAAACATGCATAAGATTGGGCTCTCAGTCCCTTGAGCAAAATGTGTACAACTAAAGGAACCATTATCCTCATTGGTTCAAAGATGCCTTCTTTTTCTTCCAAAGCTCTATAGGTGCCATCTGAAACCGGGGAAACTGGCAGAGCTGAGACACAGGACTCTCTTCACTTCTTCTTGAGAGTACATCTCAAGAACAAGTAGGACATCTCTCAGACTGGGGAAACTTGTACTACAACACTGCCCGTCCATAATGACCAGGCTAGTATGACTCCTTGATAAACCAATAGGGGTGTGACTTACCATAGACACTCACCTTTTGGCAAAAATTTTTTTCCAAGTAATCAAGCTCCAATTATCACTTAGCCTGATCTCCAGGTCAATCAGAGGGCAGAGCCTTTCAACTCTGAAAAGTTTTGTTTCTTGCATTTGTTTCTATAGTAACTTTCCTGGGAAATTCTAGCCAAAGTTAACCTTTTAGTCTCCTGCAACCTGGTTCCTTTTTGCAAATGCATGCATGCTTTTGGCAGAGGTCTCTTTTTTTCAGCACCAGGATGGGATCCTCTTTCCATTTGAAATAAAGTCACAGGCTACAATTCAGTGCACCATCATTTAAGAATAACTCCCATGGAAAGCAGTGGGTCTACTTCTGAGTAAAAAGGTTGCAAATATATGCAGCTGCATCTCTCTGCTGTGAATTGAATTGCACACTCCCAGTTATGTGTTATATGTTGTATGTAGAGCTTCTGGCTTAACTCACCAGACACCTTAAAGGTGGATTTGATTCATGGTTCTCCTGCAGTGGTTCCCTACCTTTTTCACTTGCATATCTCTTGGCAGCCCATTTCCATAATTGTACCCTTCATATTAGCAAAATGTTTGTAATAATACAAGCCCTCATCTCCTCTCAGACTTCATGTATTCATCACATATTTTCTCTTTTCTTCTGTTTGAAGAACAGAAGACTCTGCCTTTGCACTGTTTTGCACCAGAAGTGTGCTGAGAAATTCTGGGTGATTGATCACTTTCCATATTATGTTTCAGCTTTTTTACTGTGCTGGTTTTCAATCACTGGTGTATACATGAATTGATGACCAAAGACTAGCTATTGGTGGGGCTTTCACAGCTAACTAGCTACCCCCCTTCTTATCTTGCTGGTCCTTGCAAGGCATCCCTGCCTTTCAAGGTATTCTGGAGCACAACCTGCCTTTTTTTGCCATTATTCCATTCTTTTTCAAGTACCCCTAAAGGTCCTGTTGAGTGTCCCTGGGAGTACATGAATACCACGTTGGGAAACACTGGTATGTTGTTTACAATGCACTTACTCTGATAGTGCTTACAAAAAGGTGGTGAAGACCAGAATTTAAAAAAGAATAAAAATGTATCTTATGATCTTTTACTGTGTTTTTAATGAATTAGAGACTACAGTTCTCAGGTAACAATTAGTGGTGGGTTATTTTTCAGGATCTGGCCTTGGGTAAAATCAGACAAAACTATAGTCAGACACCCCCCCCTAAGTTTAATCCCCAACTTATCCAAGGGTCATAAAAATTCCATGATTTTTGGCTCAAAAGCTCCCCTCGACTTATCTGTGGGATTGACTTATAGGCAAGTGTCTGTGGTATATAGCACTAGTTCCAGGCTCAGGATCTTCAGTCTCCACAACTTGTCAGAGTAACCATGCAGACTCCATGGTCTTGCCTTCATTCTACTTGTCCCCTTCAGTACTTGACTCCAGCCTGCCCTGACTATGCATTCTGCCACTGCCCCATCTGATTATCATCTTCCTGATCAGGCACTTGACTCCAGCCTGCCTTGACCTCATCTCCCTGCACTGCAACTGAACCCCCCTATCTGTCACCCAGGGCCTCACTGTACCAATCAACTTCCCTTTATTCAGACTCTGCAGAACAATGGGGAATAGCAGAGTATTTCGTTCTGGTTGGTTTGCAGATTTTAAGGTCACAACGTGGCATGCGTGAATCAGCTGCTTCTTTCTTCCTGATCTGAACAGAAAAGAGGTGGGACAAACTTTCATTCAGTGGCCTTTGGAATCTGCCGCTTTCCCCCTGGTCTTATGAAGAAATTCTTTCTAGAGGGTGTGCAGTTGTAGACAAAGATTCAACATTCCTGGCATTTTTATCTGTCTTGAATGGGCCTTGAGGCAGTGTGTTGCTGACCCAACAGGATTTCCATTTGTCTTTAAAGGGAGAGATCTCCACCCTCTTTATATCTGCACATGGAAATTACACTGGCCTGCAAAACTGAAGGTCAGGAAAACTTTTTCAAAGTTTATGGTGGTATTATATGAATTTGGGGTGCTGATTCCAAAAATGGCATTGGTTTTGCACAATCATGTCTAGTTTCAGAGATACCGCATCACCTTGTTAGGTAATGGTTCAAGCAGCTTCCTCTTGAGGAACCCTATGCCATGACTTCCTCATGAGGAAGCTGCTTGACCCATTCACTAATGAGGTTATGCTTTATCTCTGAAACTAGACATGATAGGGCAAAACCAATGCCATTTTTGGAATCAGCACCCCAGATATACCCAGGAATAGGTCTACCTTATAAGTTAGCAAAATGTATGTTGGCCTGTGTTATTGAAATGCAAACTTTACACTCAATAACACTGAGGGTTTAAAAAAAATTGCTGGGAGGCAAAAACAGTCAGCCTGCTTTACAACCATCTGGATAGTCATACTCTGAATTGTGGGTAACTGTGAGGGCCTGACATTCCTCCCCTTGTGTTTCCGAACTGAGCTGACACCCCTCATTTCTCTCTCTATTATGAACTGTAAAGTATATTGTTTGCTCACATGAATTGAACTTCCCCACATTTTTTGACTACTACTGGGCTCTTGAGTGTTGCCACTTAATGTGAGAGTCTTGGTTTTGTAGCAGGGCTGCTGGAATAGGCTGGCTTCACCGGGGTCACCATGACAGCTTGAAATCCCTTGGGCTAAGTGATCAAGCAGGAGTTTGCTGTGCTGGTCGAAATCTAAAAATATTACATGGCCATCTGGTCAGAGAGAGCAGAATCTTTGTGATGTGATGTGATCCTTTGACATGGTGTGGTTATAGCTGAAAAAGGCCATGAAGTAATACATTTGTTGCCACCACATGTTTATTCTACTGTTGCAATGTATCAGTCTTTAGGAATAACCAAAGGCTCCCAATACGTGATTGCCAGCCAATCTTTGTGTACCATACAATAACAACGTGTGTCACAGTCACCTTTCCTTGATAAATGGACAACGATTCCAAGGAAGCATAAATATATATTGGACATCAAAGCAATAAACCCTAAGCCTGAACTTCAAGGTTTTCGCACTCCTCTGAAACTACCTCCTCTCACTCTAAGCCAGCGCTCTTATTCTAAAATGTCATCTGTCTGCTTTAAAGGACCATTCTGCATTGTACAATGTTTAAAAGAATTATCTGGTAAGACAGGACATGCTCAAAAGGTTAAGTGATATTATAAGGTTGTAGGGCAGTTGTCTGCCCTGCCATTGTTCAAATTACCAAAATGCTGAATTGAGTCTCCAAAGGATGAAACCTATGACTCTGTCCGGTCTGTTAACAATTAAACCACTTTAGCTCAGGCATAACCACTTAAGAAGTCTGATCTACCTTCTGTTGTGAGGCCTTTTGATGTTCAAATTGAATCGTTAACTACAGTCTGCAGACTCAAATCCATTTCCCATTACCTCTTCATTTACCTGGAGAAACAGAGGTGAGTTTCCACTTAGGAGCTGATCCATCTGCAAATCTCTTAAAAGATTAGAGGCTTGTTCCATGACTTATCTGTTCCTTAAAATCAAATGGTTTTATGTGTAGTACTTAGCCAACATTCTCTGTGGCTTTAGCAAGGGGATTGCTTACATAAGAACTATAGAATGCTGCTAAATTTACTGGGAGTTCATCAGAAAATAGGGAAGATGGTTCCAGTGTCAACCCATGAGAGTAGCCGTTGTCCTCCAGGAATATGGATTCCCCATAACTGTCAGAAAGCTTTTGCTCTGGTGTGCCTGGAATACTGTAAGAACTTAAGAAGAGCCCTGCTTGATCAGGCCAAAGGTCCATCTAGTCCAGCTTCTTGTATCTCACAGTGGCCCATACAAGGCCCATACAAGGCATGAAGAAGGGTGGCATTTCTCTCCTTGAAGGGTGATCCTTAGCTAAACCTCTGCTGCCATAGTGAGCTACTTGGATGCATTTGTAGGAGTGAATGGAATTATTTTCTCATTCCCGCTCTTGTACATTCCTGGGTGGCAAGAAGGGGTGCCAGGAAGCAGTGGTTCCAATCAGCTCTCTCAATTAAAGATTAGCTCTGCCACAGCATGTGTTGGTACAATTCAAACATGGGAAAGTGAATCTTGCACCTTCAGACTAGAACTTCCAGGCCACAGCAGCAGATCACCCAGTTCAGTTCATAGAATTCCCAGGCCCCAAAATTCAGCTCCACCCTTTCTTCTAGTTTAGAGTATTTCAAGAACACACGGCCTTGAAATGTGTGGCCTAGTCTATGTGTGTTTTGGCACAGTTGGAAGGAGAAATTAGCAGTATGTACATAGTACAAATTTAAGTGTGGAGTACAGAAGAGAAGAGAAAAAATTTAAAAAGGCCAGGCAAGTTTATTTCACCTGGGCTTTGTTTCACAATCATCACATAGTAATGAGGGAAGATAGTGAAAGCCAATCCTTGGATGCCTATACATTATTGGAAGAAGAAAAAGCAAATGAGAAAGACTTTGCTGAAGTAGAAGAAAAGAAGTGCAGTAGCACTACACAAAGAAAGGAAATCATCAATCTTGCTCATGCTGAGTTAAAACTGTCAATTAAAAACTTGTTTTTAAAATGTAGTATTGTCTGGTTTGTAGGAAAATTTAGTTGGGGGGGGGGGCATCTTGTCCCAGGCCCAATGCCAGCTCTCCCTGTGCTCAGATGGTTTGCAGTAGCACTTGGGGGAAAGGTGCAAGGGAGAAGAGAGAAAGGTTGGAAGAAAAAAGGAGTTGTCTGATACCTCTCCTGGATGTTGACTGGCGCAGTGGTTCTTGGGTAGTGTAGGGGATGGGGGGAGGGGACTTGATGCAGCACCAGCACATCTCTGAGCAATCCACAAACAGCAACAACAACAGGGAAAACACAGATGACAGGAGGGTCTGGGACCCTGCTTGTCATAACCTAAATTCCTGTAGGGAATCATAGAGGCTGTTGTGGGGTGAGCTCATCAAGGACCTCCCTTTGTTTCTTGATGGTCCTTCCATCAAGCCTGTAAAGGCTGAGAGATAGCAGTTAGGCTGTAATCCTAAGCCCCACATGCCACACTGAGAGTTAAAGTGCAAGTGTGTGCATGTCTACTCAGAAGTAAACCCCACTGTGTTCAGTGGGGTTTACTCTCAGGAAAATCTCTATAGGATTGCAGCCTTAGTGAACATGCATAGGATTGTGTTACCACATTTCATGACAACAAAAAGGATTTGAACCCTGGTGTCCACAGTCCTAGTTCAACTACTACACCTCACTGGCTCCTGAGGTTCTGTTTTCTTTCTATACCACACTCAAAGTCCATAACTACAATTGATTCCATAGATATAGCCTACAAACGTAAAGGTATTCCAGATTGGGTAGAACTGGAGTATGAATCATTTCTATGATGGCTGAGGGCAGAGAAAATGAAATCATTGATTCAAACCTTATAAACCACATGTGCGCAGGTTATGCAAAGACAATTGGAGTTTGTATGAAACATCTGTTTCTTCTAGTGAGGTTTGATTTATCTCCACTAGGCCAGTGGTTCCTTTATGGTAACCATCTGTCATATTTCCCTTGTACACTGAATTAATTACATGGTTTTCTAAATAGCCGATTTAAAACAAACCACAAACAAGAATGCTTTCTGGTAAGAGCTGCTTATGACTGCAGTGTGCATTCCTAATGAAGACAGAATGCATGAATTACTGAGACCATCCAAGGAAGTGGCAATATGCTGTGTAATGTTAAAAAGTCTGTGTTGTTACGACTATGTTGTATTTATTTCAGACCTTTAGAAGGCATCTCCAGCCATTGTGTCAGTAAGAATATATCAGGGATGGGAAAACCATCCCTAGACTTGACTCACGTTGAGTTGCTGAGTCACCGCTCCCCTGCGACCTGACTCGAAAAAGAGACACAACGGGGGCACTTTCCAAGTTGCCAATTACACCTTTGTGGTTCTGCAGAAGTTGAGTCGAGTCCCCCCCTAAGCTGCCCATGGAAAAAATGGGGCTGCTGCCGAGGGGTGGGTGTTTGTGTGTCGGAGTTCTCTTTACTCACTCCCCTGATGTCTCTTCCTATCTGTAAACAGTGCAGGAGAGGTGGGAGGGACTGCAAGAGAGCAGGAGCAGAACTGGCAAGAGGGAGGAGGGTTGCATGCAGCAGCTGTAAAGGCTTACCAGGGCGACCTGATCCTTGGCAGCCCTACTCAGAAGTAGTCCCACTCTAACTGGTCATTCAGTGAGAGTTCCTCCTCTCGAAGGTGTTTGAAGACATTCGACATGGTACCTCACCAAAGGCTACTGAAAAAACTCCACAGTCAGGGAATTAGAGGGCAGGTCCTCTCCTGGATTGAGACCTGGTTGAAGACCAGAAAACAGAGAGTGGGTGTCAATGGGCAATTTTCACAATGGAGAGAGGTGAAAAGCGGTGTGCCCCAAGGATCTGTCCTGGGAGCGGTGCTCTTCAACCTCTTCATAAATGACCTGGAGACAGGGTTGAGCAGTGAGGTGGCTAAGTTTGCAGACGACCCCAAACTTTTCCGAGTGGTGAAGAGCAGAAGTGATTGTGAGGAGCTCCAGAAGGATCTCTCCAAACTGGGAGACTGGGCAGCAAAATGGCAGATATGTTTCAATGTCAGTAAGTGTAAAGTCATGCACATTGGGGCAAAAAATCAAAACTTGAGATATAGGCTGATGGGTTCTGAGCTGTCTGTGACAGATCAGGAGAGAGATCTTGGGGTGGACAGGTCGATGAAAGTGTCGACCCAATGTGCGGCAGCAGTGAAGAAGGCCAATTCTATGCTTGGGATCATTAGGAAGGGTATTGAGAACAAAACGGCTAGTATTATAATGCCGTTGTACAAATCTATGGTAAGGCCATGCCTGGAGTATTGTGTCCAGTTCTGGTCACCACATCTCAAAAAGGACATAGTGGACATGGAAAAGGTGTAAAAGAGAGTGACTATGATGATTACTGGGCTGGGGCACCTTCCTTATGAGGAAAAGCTATGGCATTTGGGCCTCTTCAGCCTAGAAAAGAGACGTCTGAGGGGGGACATGATTGAGACATACAAAATTATGTATGGGAAGGACAGAGTGGATAGAGAGATGCTCTTTAAACTCTCACACAACACCAGAACCAGGGGACATCCACTAAAATTGAGTGTTGGGAGAGTTAGGACAGACAAAAGAAAATATTTCTTTACTCAGCGTGTGGTTGGTCTGTGGAACTCCTTGCCACAGGATGTGGTGATGCCATCTGGCCTGGAGGCCTTTAAAAGGGGATTGGACAAGTTTCTGGAGGAAAAATCCATTATGGGTTACAAGCCATGATGTGTATGTGCAATCCTCCTGATTTTAGAAATGGGCTGTGTCAGATGCAAGGAAGGGCACCAGCATGCAGGTCTCTTGCTGTCTTGTGTGCTCCCTGGGGCATTTGGTGGGCTGCTGTGAGATACAGGAAGCTGGATTAGATGGGCCTATGGCCTGATCCAGTGGGGCTGTTCTTATGTTCTTATTTTCTCCCTTTTCATGTTGTGCGAAGCATAATCACTATAAACTCCATCCCCCATCCCTGCCTTCTCCCTGGGCTTTCTAAGCCAATTGTAAGGCAAGAACCCCCTTTGGCTCCTCCTCCTGCTTACCTTCAGCCAATGAAAATATCAGAATGCCCATCCTTTGTCCAATGATCATCCTGTTCTTCCTTCCTATCAGAGATGGGAAAAGAGATGTTCATTGCAACCATTAACCCTTTCCTGCCTCCCAGCTGGAACTTTCCTATTGCTCGCCCTGTCAGAATGCTGGCCCCACAAGGTTTTTCACACCATGAAAACAGTAAGCAAGCACACCCAGACACAGGCAGACTCATGTGTGGGGATAAGTGCCAAGTGAAGGGGGCCCTGACTCGAGTCTTTTTCAGAGTTTTCCATGTGCAGGACTCATGAGTCAATGAGTCACCCAAAATCACGCATCTTTGCAACTCGAGTTTCAGTCACTGACTTGGGTTCCCAACCCTGGAATGTATATTTCCATCTAGAGTTGTCACAACTTTCAGCTACTACAAAACTCTAAGTGAAGAGTCCTCTTTAGAAGAAACGTTCAAGCAACTGCAATATAATAAAGGGACTGATAAAATTCCACAGGAAGGTTTTACACATCCCAATCAACCACTAATTAAAAGAATATGTATAAAGACACACTGACTGTTTCTTGTAGGGTTTATGGTAACACATTTTTTCCTCCAGATGGGAAACACCAGTGTTGCAAGCACATGTTGAATTTCTGTCTCACATGTAGCTATCAAACAAATAAAGCTAAAGGTGTTGTTTGTTGCAACAATTGCACATAATCTAGAACAAAAGAGTATCCTTTTTTCTTTAGAATGTTTTTTCTCATTTGCAATTTTATATTCCAGTTAGAATGTTTTTTCTCATTTGCAATTTTATATTCCAGTTACAGGCTAATCCAGTGCTATTCAAACTGGGGCATTGCGACGTCCCAGCCTGAGGGCCCTGGTCTCTGCCCCCTTAAGGGGCAGGGGCAGCCTAGAGGTAGGGGGAAGGCAGCGGTGCAATCCCCAGGATTACGCTGCTCAGGGGACTGCAGGGGCTTGGGTGCACTTACGCAAGCCTCCTGCAGCCTCCCTGGGGTGCGGGGAGCCCGGCGCGACTTCTGGCAGGGCTCCCCGCAGCAGGGAAAGTGGATGCAGAGTGATCATGCCCTGCCCCCACTAAAGCGGAAGTGGAGCGCGATAGCTCCGCATCCACTTTCCCTGCTGTGGGGAACCCTGCCAGAAGTCGCGCCGGGCTCCCTGCACCCCAGGGAGGCTGCAGGAGGCTTGGGTAAGTGCACCCAAGCCCCTGCAGCCCCCTGAGTGGCACGATCCTGGGGATCGCGCCGCTGCCTTCCCTCTGCCCCCACTGCTTCCTCCCCCCACCCCTGCAAAGACTGACTGGCTCTCAAACTTTCCCAGAGAGTTTGAGAACCACTGGGCTAATCCTGTTGACCCCTGTGCCATAGCAGCAGGGCCAGCCTGGCTTGCACCATATCCTGAGGCGAAACTTTGCAGTCTGGAGGTCTCCTTAAGGCAGGGGTCTCCAAACTTTCTCGCCAGAGGGCCGCATGAAATATCTGGTGCAGTGCTGAGGGCCGGAAAAAAATTTAAATATGAAATTTAAATAAATAAATTAGAGATGGAACTTAGATGAATTCACTCAGCTCATTCACTCAGCCTCTCTGGCCCTCAGAACACCCTCCAGATGCAATCAGAGCACAGCTCTGGTCATGTTCAGTTGAGAAGGCCAGAGGCTTTGAGGGGATAAGAGGCTGGCCGTGGGCTGGAAAGAGGCTCGCTGTGGGCCGCATCTGGCCCCCGGGCCAGGGTTTGGAGACCCCTACCTTAAGGTAAGGGGACATTTGTCCCCTTGCCCTGAGGAAAGCCTCAGCGGCAACAACAGGTCTACTTGAACTTGGACCTGCTAAACAGTTGGTGCAAGTTGTGGGAAACACGGAATGTTGTTTTTGTAATAAGGATCTATAAAATATGGATAGCTGGAGTTAATAGCCAAAGCTTGACTTGGAGTTGTTTTCACCATAAGGTTGTTATGCAATATAGCCAGCTGTTAGAGAAAAAGGGGAACCAAAGGTGGTTAGCAGGAAATTCTAGCTGAAACCAGACTTTTAGGTGAGCTGAAAACAGACTAGCTTCAGCAAGGAGAACAACCGCATCTGCATACACAAGTGGAGAAGGACAAAAGTTCAAGTTTAAATGCGCATGATTAAATAGCAAATTAATATTTTCTCACACACCCCTTTTAGCTGATTAGGTCTTTTACATGAACATGGGATGCATGTACAGGGTGGGGGAACATATTAAGGAGTTGCATGTTGCAGGTGAGCCAGAAAAAAATGTAGCCTAACCAATAGGAAACAAGGGACGGAAAGAAGAACAATCCATGCAAAGAACTCTCTGAGTGTCTCCCTCTGGGCACAGCATCCATTCTTGCAAGAGTGAAATAAATTTTTGCTGCTCCACTTTGGTGTCTGACCTGAGTCTTTGCAAAAGACAGATGCATTTCTAACAAAGTCCACATTAACCCATGTTGGCAGATCTGGCCTGGGAAGCAATCTGGCCTGGGAAAGATATGGCATGCACTGCTGCCGCCAATTCCAGCCCCTCCTAGGCCCAATCCATCCAGCCCTGACCCCTTCTCTGCCCAACCCTCATGCTATTACATTCCTCCCCGGCCCCTCTCCTACCTGCACGGAGCTTACCTGCTCCAGTGCACATCAAGGCTTGCACTGCCATTGTTTTATGATACTTTTGTGACAAGTGCTGGTGCAAATGGAGTATAGGACTGTGTCATCAATCAATCATTTTATATTATCCGTATTATTAACAAACTTAAAAGCCCGGTCCTATTGGGTATACTGTCAGCGCTGCAGCTCCACCGCCTGCTCTAGACATTGTGAAAGTGCAGCAAGGCACCCTGGCACCAGTGGTGAGCCTGCTGTGCTGGCAGAGAGGCCAGTGCCAGTCTGCATTGGACTTCAGTGCCAGGCAAACGTGTTGTTAGAGTGGCCAGCAGCAAATGCCGCCGGCTGACAGTGAGGCTTTTCAGAGTGGAGGGAAGGCAGAGGGAAGGTGGGGAGAGGGCAGCCTGAGAGGGGGATTGGGCCTGAGAGGGGGGCAGGGATGGCAGCAGAGTCTGCCACCAAATCCTGCGCCCCCTCCTGTGCCTGAACACCCAATGTGGGACTCCTCGGTTCTGTGTCTGCTAAATAGCGGGCGCAGCTCTGAGGCAACCCATTGCTGCCAGTGGAGTTCAGCATTTGTTCCCCTACCCTGAGGAGGCTGTTGCAGCTGCCTGGGCCATTCTAGATATAGCCACGGTCATTTCGGGTCTGGGGCAGCTGGGGCAGTTTAGGATTGGGCTGCAAGATTTCCTTAATTGGTTGACAGCCCTAATCTTTATGTTACACCAATGCTTTCCTTAGGCAACAAGGTACTTTGATCTCAGAGATTAAAGAATGTTTTACCAGACAGTCTGTCAATGTTTCTCCAGCTTCTTTTGTTCTGTCTTTTTTCTGAACAGTTCTATTGATCACATCACCTATATTGCAAGACCACCATAAAACCCATTAATGTGGGTTCATCAGGGTTCATCACCCCCTATCTCCAGTGGAATTACCTATGGAGGACCGTGGAATGCAGTTTTCACATGGCCAACTTGACTTTTGAGAAGAGGACAGACCCATAGCCCACACAATTAGGATGGTAGGAAGTCCAATAGCGAGATCCAACCTTCCACATAGGTTGGGGTCAGACACTGGCCAGGTCAGGCACTGGCTGAAGACCCATATCCAGGGCCCACCTGGTGTCAGCCCAATCCACCACAACCCCCCACACATTCATGCAGCAGTGACAATGTGGCATCCACTGTATACCTCAAGGGAGTTTTGGCATATTGAGAACATTAGTTCCCTTCCCCCAGGGAAAGCCCACTCTATCACTGTGGGTTAACTTGAACTTGCATCAGTGATACAGTTGGCACAAGTCTGTATTGACAGGTAAAGGCAGATCAGACCTGGAAAGGGATTAGGATTCAGTGGGAGCTGCCACAACTGAACCTGCCCTCTTTCTGGGCCTTATACTCACTTGTTCCAACCCCATCTTCTCCCCATTCTGCTCTCTCCCCAGTTCACCACCCCCCTCTAACCCCCGACTCAGCCTTACTAGCACCTGCTGACATCCTTGGTGTGTTGTCACATGGACTTGCCCACTTCCAACAGTGCCCAGGCTGAGCCCTACAGTGGTGTTGTGTTTGGAACAGCCACAAAGTAACTGGTGCCAGTGGCATGCACATTCTGGTGGCATAACACACCGTTGGTATTGGACCATGAGGCAACTTGTGAACCTTCAGAACCATTGGCAGATGTAGCATGAAATATACCATAATGGAGCAGGTGGAGCAACATGGGAAGCCTGGCAGAACACTTTGCTTCAGGCTCCCACCAACTTGGTATCAACAGTGCCCTTGCTACTTATACCTAGGTATTTGTGGTAAGGAGGCATAGTTTCCCAGAATGCCTGAAGGTATCTTTGGCACCAGACAAGCAGACACTGATAGGGCAGACAATTACAGAACAGAAGGAACACCACCAGTAACAGCTAAAGTAGGACTATGAGGGCCCAATCCTAAATGCAGTCAGGACAGGCACTGGGTACTGTAAATGTGCTGTAAAGCTTGTTTACAGAACCCAGTGAATAAGGAGCCTGGCACTGGGTCTGCACCAGCAGGCACTGGACCCAGTGCTGGCAGGAAGAGGACATGCCACTGCTGGGGGTAAGTGCAATCATGTCAGTGCAGTCTCTGGAGGGTGGGGACTGTTGGAGGGAGAGAAATCAGGGCAGGAGGAGGGTGGAATCGGTGTGTCAGGCAGGAAGGCCCAACATGAGTCTCTCAAGTCTGTGCCAGCAAACTAGTCGGTGCAGACATGAGGCTTTCACCGGGGGAAAGGGACAAAAGTTCCCCTGAGAAGACCTCTGGCTGCTTCCCAGCATCTATTGGATACAGTGGTAGCCACTTTGGCATCACTGCTCCAGGGGGTACCAGGAAGCTCAGGATTGGGCTGTGAAAGTGGTCAATCAGTCAGGTGCACTGATCATGGCAGCAAAAATTCCCCATACAAAACCATGATTCAAAGACAACAGATCATCTTTGTCACTGACTACTCCACATGCCAATGATTTTTATAAGATGGATAATGAATGGGGAGGGAAGGAGAAAGGGGCATATGAATGGAAGGAGGGGAGCAGCTAACCTACAGCAACCTCATAAGGTGCTTGTTTGGGCTTATTTGGGAAGTTTGGGGTTGTTATTTCATTTGGGATTCTAGAGACAGGCAAAGGAAATAGAACTTACTTCTGAGTGCACATGTACTGTCGTAACCCTTTATATTTGTCCTGGAGATTTTTTTTTAATCCTACCTTTCTGTTTTGATATATTTGTTTTAAGCTATTGCTACCCATGCCAAGCATTTGGGATGAAATGATCCATATCTTGACATGAAGCATTGTAAGTTTCAAAGTAAAAATAAGTGGCAGGAGAAGAAAATACTCTAATGAAGACATGCAAAATTGATTTTGTTTTATTGCTATGTAGTCTAGGTCAAGCATGGCTATAGGATATGTGGCGACAGGGACCATCATGACGAGCTCATACATTTCATAACTTACCGCTATTCCACCGTCATCAGTTTGGCACTGGCTCTGATGTGGAAGCAAATTATAGTGGATCAAAACTAGGGCATCCCTCTCCAGTTTGTCTCCCACCCCCAAACTTGCTGCTTGAAATGGCCACTTCCATTGCTTTGTTGCTGGTCCTGTCCTGAGGGTGTCACATAAATGCACTTCTACCACTGAGAAAATCTCTGCAATCCATTCCAAAATTGGCAACACTTTTTTTGTCATAGAAAGATAATAAAGAAACCTCTATGCCTTGCTCTGATTTTATTATCTGTTGCCTTCTACCTTATTTATTGCACTGCTGAGAAAAACAGTATGTAATGATTGTGAATGCTGCTCTCAAAGAAATATATATTTGTATTCCTGTGACATTGGTATATTTTTGCCACATGGCCCATATAGAAGAGACTGGGGAAATTAGTCTCAGATTTATAAACAAAACCTCTTACACAAGTGACTCATTCAAGCTGGTTGTGGATAGCCCTTAATGGGAACACATATGTTTATGCTAAATAACCTGTAGTACCAACTGAGGTGCCACAATTCTCTCCACCATTAGCAAGATTGATTCTGCCTTCGAGTGCCTCTGCTCAACAGAAGTGCCCTTCAGGTAAGTTGAAAAAGTTATCAGGCATGTAGTGTAAATGAGCAGTGAAGATTTGGGAGATGCAGGAAACTGTAGCGTTCCACAGAAAAACATTTTTTAGCTCCCAGTGATACAAAGTAGTCATCTGTCAAAATGAAATTACGAGATATGACTGAGTCTGCTATGCTGTGATTTTCAGTGGCTCTGAATCCAGGCCTGGTGCGGGGACAGAACTTTCACGTTTAAGCACACAGATATGAATAAATTGCACATGACGTGTGCCAAAAATGCCTGGTAGTCATTACGCCAAGGTTCTCTGCCAATATTTCATGGAAGCTTTATGAGGGCCTCCTAGTGATTTTGTTGACACAGCAACACACATTGCAGAAGTACCTGTCAGCCAAAGTCCTTCAGAACTTCATTCACTCAGGCAATTTGTGAATAATATAATAAGTTTTCCAAGGGGAGAAGTTTGGTCATTGTTTGCTGGAAGTCTGTCTTCCATGTTCCATGAATACTACATCTGTTAACAATGCCGAATGAGGATGCAGTGAACTGTACTATATCAAGTACAACGGACTTTGCTTAACACATGGTTGTATGCCTTTCATTGTCTACAAGACTTAGAAATAACTTACATGGCATGCTACCAACCTCCCTACTCTTGTTAGTGGGATTGGTACTCCCTGCTGGGACTTGTAACACTAATGCAGGCCTAGTTGGAAAAAGATCCTTCACCAGGGTCTGGACTTGCCCGTGTGGCACCAGGGGTTATCCAGTTGAGACAATGGCTATGGGCCCATGCCCATCAGAGGGTCTGCTCAGCCTGGCTGTTCAATGAATTATCAGTACTAAAGGCAGTGATAGAGCCCATTGCGCCACCAGGGAGCAATTGAGAGGCACTGTGGTCCATTGTGCAAGCACTTTGCCTCAAAACTCCCAGAAACCTGGCAGTAGTATTGCTTGCCCTGCACCACCTCCATTACCACCAACAGTGCCTTTGCCCCCCACAAGTTATTGGATGACTTGGGGTAGGAGGAAGGAGAGGTGGCAGTGGCAATGGTGATTTGCAATTTCTGATCACCATTGCCTGTGCTTTACCTCCAACATTCCAAGGTGTTCTGGAACAGGGTGGGAGGGACAACGACGACACAGGAAGTGGAGGCAGTGACACTCAAGCATTTTTGAATGCTTTGTGAGTGATTGATGCTCTTGCTCAGAAAACTTCAGGGATTTGTGTACATACACTTAGACTTTGTCCAGATCCCCAAATCCCTTGAGGCCCGGGACTGGTCATGCCATCTCTAGATAAGTGAGAGATTATCTCTAGCTAAGATGTTAAGAGTTAATGTCTCTAGTCAGATATTAAGATTTATTTAATAAAGCTCTGGCCCTGTTATCAATCTATAACTCTGTTCTATAACTGTTATCAATCTATAACTCTGTTCTATAAAGTTATCAGTCTTTGCTCTGTTGTTGTTTTCCACTGGTGTGAGAACTATCATGTTTGCTATGGTGATACAGCAGTGTGTTTCTATGGCTAACACATCAAGTCTGAGTGATGTATGCATGTTCAGAAACACCTGTGCATATTGGGGAAACTGTGCTCACTTCCATATGCATCCAGTCTGTTTAAGAATATCAATGCATTTAGTTATTTATTTTTCATAGTTTTATACAGCCCTTTCTCCAAGAAACTCAGGGCAAAATACATCAGGGGTGTCAAACATAAGACCCGTGGGCCTAATGTAGTCCCCGGAAGTTCCTTATCCAGCCCACGTGATAATTAGGCTGTCCATTTCAGCAATGCCACCTCTACTGCGGCTCCAGGAGAGAGAGACAGAAGGAGGCCTCAGAGGGCAAGGAACACTACAGGGCAGTAGTAAGCAAACGTGCCTTGGCTGGTGTGGAAGATCAGGTGAAGGATAGTGCAAGGCTACCAGAAAGGTCCTGATCCTAAGCACCTGCAGCTAAACAAATGCACCAGAAGGCAGTCTCTTCCCCCCCCCCCCCCCACTAAAAAGGATCAGAAAAGAGGCTTCAGCTGATAAGGTGAACCTTTTTCAGACTTGCAAAGCCAGGTGGATCCTGACAGTGATCTGGTTTAAACAGAAGTTCTTCAATTGAACTGGGTACTGGGTAGGGCTGAAAACCTTACTGGTTTTGGAGGGGGCGTGTTATTGCAGGCAGGCTGCAGAGGAAATTCACTTGGTGGAACAGGGCTCTGCTTCTGCTTATTTATTTGTTTTACTTTAATTATTTATACTTATTTTAATTTGCCTGATGATGTAACTTCCACCATGACATCACTTCTGATGGGTCTTGGACAGATTGTCATTCTAAAAAGTGGGTCCCAGTGCTAAAAGTTTGAGAACTGCTGCAATAAGGTGTTAGTAAGTGGACACCCTTGGGGGGGGGGGGTGACACCACTAGTGACCAAAATCACTAAAATCATAATCTGGAGGAATAATATCATCATGTTATATATCAATTGATGCGTAATTTCATGCAGAATGTGTTCTATATTTGTTCTATCAAAAGGTACAGCCAAAACACCAGTGGGGGCAGAGTGATGGTACATCATCACGCCCACCACCTGGGGCATTGCCCCGCCCACTGCATGGGGGGGTGACACGCTGGCATCCCGTACCGGGTGACACGAACCCTAGTGACGCCACTGCTATAGGGTAAGGGGCAGACCAAGAGGGATGAGAGAGGGAGGCGCTGCTGAGGTACTGGGAGAGCCCAAGGATCATGCGGGCCTCCCTTTTAACAGTGCTGCTTCTGCTGAGGCGTCACTTCATTAACCATCTCTCAGTTGCTGAGTGAAAGAAAAGGCAAAAACATCTTTAATGAGACATCTTGGGGTCATAACCCCAACTATGGGGCACAAGGCAGTGATTTCCTTAATGATGCCACTTCCGGCCGTCAGCTGGCACCATGAATGCTGTTCGGCCCACTATATGACATGAGTTTGACACTTGCAGTATGCATAATTCCTCCCTTCCTTTTGTCCTCACAAAAATCCTCTGAGGTGGATGAGGCTGAGAGAGAGTGACTGACCCAACTCTGTTACTTGATGTGTTTGCTGTAGGAAATATAGTGTGATCCTGTTATAACTGTGGCATCCAAAACTGCCTCAGACTATGGGGCACTCATGAATAGGACTAGCAAAACAAAGCCAGACAAAACAAAGCCAGACATGCTAGCCTAACACCTCAGAATTGTTCTTGTAATAGAGAATAGGGCTTGGTTGATGGAAGGGGGTTTATTAAAACTTCTTAATCCTGAAGGATAAATGTTTGGAAGATGAACCAGAGCAGTGCAAACATCATTATGTATCTTGGTGCATTGACCCAGTACTATCGTATAACAAAGTAATTAGGAGAAAGATTGTTGAATCTCTCATTTGGCATGTCATGCATTCATTTAGAAGCAAATATCTTTTCCAGTCTTGTCATTTTCAGTTTGAAAAGTCAGTAGTCACATTAAAATAACTTACATGCTCATAAATTTTGTTAGGCACAGCAAACAAGATATCATCTGTTTTAGGGAGAACAATGTGTAGTGCTTTCTTTTTATTTAAAACATTCTTCATTCTCTAAGAATATATTTTCCACTCATACAGTACAGCAATAGCTGGGTACTCTCCCAAAGAAATGACGTACAAAGCCTCAAGTCCACATCATGTTTGTTTGTTTATTTACTTTCACATTTTTATAGCACCCTTCCTCAAAGGAGCTCAGAGTAGTATATGTATTTCTTCTCCTTTTGTCTTCACAACAACTCTGTGTGGTAGGTGAGGCTGAGAGATAATGACTGGCCCAATGTCACCCAGGAAGCTTCATGACTGAAGGGGGATTTGAGCCTGGATCTTCCAGACCTAAGTTTGACTCCTGAACCACTACACCATCCTGGTTCCATCCACACAAGACCACCCATTCGATCCATCCCCTGCTCTGCCTCCAAGCTTTTTCCACATACTGTCTCCCTCAACCTCCTTCTACACCCCATAGTATGAAGTCTACTCAATGGACATCAGCATGTTCCTAGAATCCTTCACACAAAGGTGCTTCCGTTTTGTAGCTATCATTGCCAGTGTCCAACACTGCATTGCGAACCCCTGCTTTTTCTTGCATGGAAAAAAATTAAGAAATTCAGATGATACAAACATTGCAAGAAGCGGCAGACACAAGCATGTCTTGCAAAAAGAGCAGAGAATCTGGCAAGGTAGCTTTCTCTTCCCTCTCCCTCACCCACTCAAAATACAGGGTGAAAAAGCTTTCAAATCAATAATTTGTTTTTAAAATTTCCGTCAGAAGTTGCTTGGGGATGTGCAATAAAATGAAATTATAAAAAAATATGAAATTTGCAGACAACATAAGAATGATCAGAACTCAGAGGGATATTATTAAAATGTAGACTACCATCTCAGTGCTCCACCCCCTGTACAGAAAATAGGAAAGGACCAACGTAAAAATGCAGCCAGGAAATCTTTAGTACTAAAAGCTTGTCAAAGTCAAGGATTTTTTTTAACAAGCTATCTGAAATAGCACAGAGAAACAGCCTGACAAGCACTCCCTCCAACAGTAGAAGGGGGGGGAGAGAAAGAGAGTTCAGTGCTATGCTACAAGTGAGAAAACCAAGCTGTGGTTAATCAAGCTGTGGTTGTATCATGACCTTCAAACAAGGATTTTAAGTTATTTGCAGGACTTTTTTTTTTTTTTTTTTTGCTTTTTCTCCTCACAACCATCCCTTGAGGAAGGTTAGGCTGAGACATCATTCAGTGAGCTTTGTTACTGAGTGGGTCCTTAAACACAAGGGCATGAAAGCACAGTTCAATACAAGGTCCGCTATACCACATGAACAGCCCAATCCTAACTCCTTGCAACACCAACATGGCTGTATCCTGTGGGGGTGGGGTGGATAAGGCATGTTGAAACCATCTTGAGGTAAGAGAACATAACATTTGTTCCCTTGCCTAGGGGCAAGTCCCAGAAGCCACAATGGGTCAACTTGGACCTGCACCAGCTCAACAGCTGGTGCAAGTTGGTGCAAGTTGGTGCAGGTGGATCAGACCTGAGAAGGGGGTTAGGATATGGCAGGTGCTACTGCCAAATACACCCGCTTCCCAGGCCTGACCTGCCCACCCTCACCCGCTTCCACCCCATTCTGCCCACTCCCCACCCATTCCACTCCATTCCCACCTCCCTCTCAACCTGTGATCCAGCAGAAAGGTCTAGTCTGCCCTCACACAGACCCAGTCGCTCATTGTTTGTGGTGGTGGTCAGGCCCCAGTCACCAGCAGTGTTTTGTTTGCAACAGCAGCAAAGCAAGTTATGCTGGTGGAACATATGATTGGGCCATGATTTTCAAGGGCTGGTGCCAATCTGAGTAGACCAGGAGCAGATCAGGGGCAGCTGTGCTTGACATAGGGTGAGGGGACTGATGTTCCCTTACCCCGAGGATACCTCCAGCAGCTTCCCTGGCCCCACAGGATACAGCATCAGCCATTTCAGCATTGTTGTATTACTGGGCACCAGGCTGTTAGTTACATTAGAAGTTTCTAGACAGGCAGGGTTTTCCAGGGTATCTTGCTGGCCTCTTAAAGGCACCTCTTGTGGTAATAGGCCTGGACACAGCAAGCCTGAGGGTTGCACCACCTGGAGTGAAAGAGGTGCAGGGAGACCACTGCCGGGCAAACAGAGTAGTTGGGAAAGAGCACAGAGCAGAGTTTTGTGGGCAGAGAGCCCTGGGGTGGGGAGAAGTGATCTAACTTGTTTCAAAAACCCAGACTGTACTGCAGTTAGCTCTTTATTTAACAGGAAGAAAGACTATTCTGGTTTCCTACTGTCAAATGCTTCTAAAATGATGGCATTTATTCAAAATCACTCAGCATTATTATGAAGTCAGTTTCATTCACCTGAACATTATTATTTATTGTTGTGTCACTTAATAAAGGTCAGCCATCCTGTGTGAATTGAGTGGAGTGCCTTTCAGCTCGCATTCTAATGCATTGCACTGAACTGCAACTACCCACAAAATTTCAGAACCTGCCACTTTCATGAGGATCTTATTAAGGGGAGAAAAGTATAATTCACTGGCAAAGCAGAAAATACAACAGAAAGGCAAACTCTTTTTCTCATAATGATGAGAAGGCAATTAAGGTCCTTAAACAGTAAATGCCACCACTTTTTAGTAGCTTGGACATTAGCTATTCAGAATGTAATTTGATTTTAATTTAATTTTGATTTGATTTTGATTTGATTTAATTATTTGATTTTGTCTGTAAACCGCTTTTTGGACTTTTTTGTTGAGAAGAGATATATTAATACTATTGTTGTAGTTCTTGATAGTGATATTAGTATTAGTACTGATGATGATGATAAGTTATTATTAGTTATTTGATTAGTTATTTGATTTTTTCTGTAAACCGCTTTGTGAACTTTCACTGAAAAGTGGTATGTAAATACTGTTAATAATACTACAATTATCGACATAGCAATACTTGCCAATAGTAGGATTGATGAAAAAGAGCATGAAAAAATTAATAAATATCAGGATTTAAAAATTGAAATCCAAAGATTATGGTGCAAAGCAGCAGTGGTTATCCCAGTTGTGATTGGTACACTGGGTGCAGTTCCAAAAACACTTGAACTGCATTTAAAACATCTGAATATTGACAAAATTACTATTGGACAAAGCGCTAGATGAAATAGGTATGATAGCATCCAGGGAAATTGGGAGTCACAGGATTTACATTCCCCATAGTTCCTTGTGGCTCTAGATCAGGGGTCTCCGAACTTTTTGTCCAGAGGGCCGCATGAAATATGTGGTGCAGTGCTGAGGACCAGAAAAAAATTTACACATAAAATTTAAATAAATAAATTAGAGATGGAACTTAGATGAATGAATAAATGAATAAGTGGGCTCAGAACACCTTCCAGATGCAATCAGAGCACAGCTCTGGTCATGTTCAGTCGAGTGGGCCAGAGGCTTTCAGGGGACAAGAGTCTGGCCATGAGCCGGAGAGAGGTTTGCTGCAGGTCGAATCTGGCCCCTGGGCCGGGTTTGGAGACCCCTGCTCTAGATGATGCAATTTATATGGCAGCAGCATCTAGAACTTAATGAAGACTCTCAGTACAATATTTCCCTACTGTCACCGATAGCTGCAAAGTGCTGTGTAAGCATCCCCTCCCACTTGCCATGGGAGCCTTTGTGGGCAGCAATGGCAATGCGCAGGAAACATTGTTTAGTTTGGCGAGCACCTGCACATTGCTGTAGCTGCCCAGAATGGGGGAGGGGCTGCTTACATGGCACATTGCAGTACATGCAGTACTTATCATTTTGCCCCTCTGCTAGCTGCTCTACTAGTCACTGGCACTGGGGTAAATGAGGGTGGGAAAGGGAAGGTGCAGTGGGTGGTGGTGATGGGTCATGATAGATGAACCTATTCTGCTCCGACTCCAAACTTTGGAGGTGTTTGGAATAAATTTTGAACGGTCTTACGAAGTTCGGAACTGGGGAAGTCAGTTTCCGAACTTCGGCACCATCACCAAACGTAATGAGGGATACAGACAAATGAGTTATCTTCTGGAGACTGATAAAATGTCTAACTCGAAGGCATAGATTTTTTCCTAAAGCGACAATTTTTCAGAAAATCTTTTCCACTTGGCAACCAAGCAGTGCTCTATGGGGATTTGATAATGCTGATTGCATGGTTCTGAAAAGAGACAAGGGAATAAAATCACTCTGTTATCTAACTTTCAGAGCACACTTCACTATTTACCAGACTTTTTTTTTTTTTTAGTTTCAACAGGACCTTTGCAGAGATGTCTCTTTCAATGACATCATTAACCACAATTACAAGAATTCCTGCTATCCCAGCCTCTAATCGTATTGCATAGGATGCCATAAATCAGAATGACAGTCTGTATGTCTAGAAAAGTCTGCTATTCTTTCCCAGAGAATAAAACAATAGGTGTAAGCTTACTATTTGCTGTATTTTGCATAGCCTTGGCCCTTTCTTTTAATGCTTTTTTAAAAACTGGATTCTATTGATCTTCAGCTAGTAGGCTGGGACCTCACGTGAGTCATGGCCAGATTAAGGAGACTCACAACAATAGCATCACAAGATTTGCTCTTTCTTTTTTTTTCAAGGGAGAAGTATTGAGGAGAGAATGGGGGTGGAGAGAAGGAGAGACAGGGGAGGAATATGTCTAACCTACAATATTAATTCCATAAGGCTGAGCCAAAATAATTAAGGAGGACACAAAATCTAAGGGCAATCCTGGGGCGCAATTTCCAGCAGACAAATTAAAAATAGAGAACTTTTCAAATAGGTTTTTAAAAAATTCCTCTCTAAACATTGGTGGTGCAGCAGTGGTTGGTCATGGTTCTTTGTAACCTTTTCTATTTCAAAGTAATTTTTTGCTTGCTCCCTGTAGTGACAGCAGTCACAAAGGTGCTCTTTGGCAGCTGCCAACTGGCATGCACCATTTTTATTCTTCACAATTCCCTAGACATGGTGTTTCCCCAAAGCATAAAGGAGAAGAAACGTGAGCAAGGAGGAGGTGCATTCATTACTTCCCACATAATAAGTTACACTGGGGGAGATGTATGGTTCAGTCCCCCGCTCACATCCCTTCAGTTGCCTCAGCAAAATTTCAAAAATGGACGAAAAATCAAACTGGACTCCTTGGAGTTTTGGGAGATTATCAGAAAGCCAGTCAAGGTCAATACATCAAAGACACCCCCCCCCCCGCCAACCTGAAAACCTTATCTACTTTATCCGGAAGGAAATGCTTTCCTGACACCAACAATACTGAATACAACTATAACTCAAGTTGCATTTAGAACCCTTTCAAAACTGTGGAATGGCACTCTTCTCTCTCCAGTGTTATTGGCTGCCTCACATATTCACCCATCCTATGAGAGGCACTCCAGTTTGCACAATGCATATGCCACTTTCTAAATACCTTTGCAAATCCTACAAGAGGTCATTCTTTTGTGACATTGAGCTGCTCAAGTAGTTGGTCTGTGCCATCCTGGAAACATATATATGTGCACGTGTGTTACAAATCATTGGATCAGGCAGTATGAGCAACTGTAGACTTCTACTCTCGTATATACCAATTTCCTGCTGAGCAATTTCCTAAAACCTGACTCTAGAATGGCAGAATGAAGTGACTGAAGTGTGTTTATGGGGTTGTGAACAGAGTGGTGGGTGTGGACTTGGGAAACCTGGATTCAAATGCACATGTGTGTTTTACTAGGTTAGATCCTTTCATACACTAAGGGCACAATCCTAACCAGGTCTACTCAGAAGTAAGTCCTATTTTGTTCATTGGGGCTTACTCTCAGGTTTACCATTTGCAGCCTAAATAGTAAAATAAGGATGTGCAGAACACCCTTGAGAGGTGTCACTTGGTTTTACAGAAACTTGTTTGGATTGCTTTGAAAATTATCCGATGTTCCACCTTGGCAGAAACCTTGAAATTCACACTGAATTTCATTTTTGTTTTTTCAAAATGTTAAACTCTATAGTGTAAGAGCCAAAGAATGCATTCAAAAAGCCTAGTAGTCAGTAGATTTATTTTCCATGCTTGAGTAAATAAATGTATGGAATTTTACTTGAAAGCAGGATGACACTTTGGAATTTTACTATCGCTTTGTTAAAACAACAAAACAAACTGCAGATAGTCATTTGTAATGTTACAATATGACCTGTGATATATTGCTTAAAAATCATACCCTTAGAGATCTATCCATCATGATGTTCTTCCAAACAAGTGCATAGTCATGCTCTTGCGCAGCTCTTGTGCATTTCAATGAGGCATGCAGGCCAGTGACTGGGGTCTTTATAGTCCTCAAACTCTCAATTTTGTTGTGTTGCATCAAGGACAATGGATAGGATATTATGAGAAAACCTTCACGTATGTCAGCGCAATACTCTCCTTTTTGCAAATGTTTTGTGGGCTGTTAATAAAATAAATTATATTTCCAAATTAAGTTATAGTCATTGCATCAACCTCATGGAAGACCATAACACAATCTGTATGTTCTGCCACTACATGAAATTAGTATAGAATCTGAGTGATATGGCCACAGCATTACAGTGAGCAATTCTTTAAAAGTCTTGTCAAGAACAATTTTACCAAAAAAAAAAAAAAAAAAACTGAAAAGGAATGAAATTTTATGCAAATGACCGGATACTGGTCACCTTCATTGCAATTAAGTGCATTTGGGAGAAATAGGATAAGTTTTTTTAAATAGATTAGGCAGAGATTAGCATGCAGATAAACACCAGGAGAACAAAAAAAAAACACGTAATGAATGGAAAACAAAACACTTGTGTTACATAAAAGATTGACCACGGTTAGTCAGTATTGAAGAATGCATTCTATTATTGTGTTCAGACTCCAAGGACAATAAGGACCTTGCATAACAAGGATTTTAATTTGAGTGAGCAGCAGTAAATGTTCTGTAAACCAAAGCAGGAATAAAAAAGAAGGATGTCCATTCCCTCTAGGAGGCTGTTTCTTCCAATGGAACACGCTAGTGGTATCAAGGTATGCTGGTTGTTAATGTCAGTACCCTACAATGTTGCACAGCTTTCCAGGGTTATGGTTCTTTGAGCTGAGCCCTGAACATACAAGCCATCAACCCTGGCCCAAGTGCACACTGCTCTGAATGTCACCTGCGATCTATGGGTCAATTTTTTTTCTCCATTCCTGAACAAGTAATCAGGCTGGACCATAAACAGATAAGCAAGGCCCTCAAGCTTAAGTATGTAACAGTGCAATTCTAAGATGCACTTGGGCTGGCGCAAGTCCCTTGTGCCAGCCCACAAGGGTCGCGAACATGCCATAAGGCATGTTTATGCCTCCTTGGGAGTTGGCAAGGCTGGTGCATGGAGGTGCACCAGCCTGTGGATGCTGGAACAAGCCTCTGCGCCGACAGAGGCTCTGAGTCTTGCGTCAGCCAAGCTCGGCCAATGCAAGATTCTGGGGTGGGCGGGGCAGAGGTGGGGAGGAGGCAGGAGGGAGGTGTTCCGGGGCAGGGGAGGGTGGACAGTGGGCCGCTCTGGGGGCGGGCGGAGAGCGGGAGGCGGGACTGGGATCCAGCAGCTGCTCCGTTCTCCTCTGACTTGTGCCACCTCAGGAGGTGGTGCACCTCAGGAGACTGGCTGAGCCAATTCTGGCCTCTTTCTTGCACTGGATACAGTGCAAGCCTCTTGGCTTGCCTGTTACAGGGCAGGATAGGATTGCGCCCCAAGTCATTTATGCTCACTGTAAAGCACTGTGTTTGGCTTCCAAAAACACAGTCCTTTATCCTGCCTAGTCTTTTACTCTGAAGACCATTTCACTTCCTGTCTCCATAGCCTTCCTATGTGTTTCTCTCGTAGTCAGAAACTACGAGAGAAGGCCTGTATGTGTTCTTTGATTGTACCCATGTGTGCAGATGGGAGCAGGGATATGCTGTCAGGGGACTCAGAGCCTCACCTGTCATACTCCAATGACAAATAGTCTCAGGCACACTTATTGCCCATGCTCCACCCAGTTTCTGAGGGGCTCCACAATCAGGCTGAGTTTTTCACTGCAGTTTTTCACTGCTTCACCTCTTACCTTAACCATATAATAACAGGCAATAGGGAGAGACTAGAAGTGTGGCAGCAACAAGCTCAATCTCCCCTCTGATTGCTGCCCAGTGGTGCCCCATAATGCCTTGCAGATTCTGTGTAGTGCCAAAGAATGCAATGTGGCCACAGCAAGTTCGCCACAGCACAGCCATTGACCTTACCACGTGTCACTGGATGGGAGAAGGAGAGAACTGAAACAAGGTTTCCAGTGGAAGATGGACCCTCCCCTTCCATATCCCTCCTCAGGGAATTCAGCAAGTGGCCTGTCAGTATGTCAAGGTGGGGAGAACTGCAGAGTCATTGAGGTGAAGGTGGTCCTTCTCAGCAGTATCCTGGAGGTTGCCATACAAGTCATTGATGTGTACTGCAAAGCACTAGAATTGTGAAGACAATTCTCAAGCCATGGGGCATTGCTGTTGGCAGCACTCCGACATAAGAACAAAATGGGATTCCTGAATCCACCAATTTGTATGGAAGGTATTTTATCTCCTGTGCTAGAAGTGAAAGGGAGATGCTTTCTACAGATAGCAGAATCACTGGATGCCATGTTTCATCTTGCCTGTAAATTATACCTAAGAGTGGTCTTAAAAGTTATGATGGAAATCAAGGAAAATAATGTTTTCTCTAGTACCATCATTTTTCACTTGAGAAGCACATAGTTTAAAGACAGCTGCAGTTCGTTCCCTTTTCTATATTTACTACAGGAAGGAAGACTGAAAGCACAGAGATTATTGTATAATTCAGATGCTTGAGGAGTTTTGGGGTGGGTGGAACTGAGAATGGCGTCCACGGGTTGGGCACCAAACAGTTGTCACAGCAAATGACAACACCATTGTGAATGCCTGGGTGCTCCGGTGAGTATAGCTTGGATTTTTAACATGATATAAATGGAACGGGGAAGGGAAAAGTGATCTAATAAGAGATGGGAATGGAGTCTAGTCTTTGAGCTCAATCTATCCTTTCCCCCACTGCCAATGCAGTCACACCAAAAACGAACATGCAGGGGCATAGCTAATGATCGTGTAGCCCAGTGCCAAGCTCAAAATGATGCCCCGGAAGTGACATCACACTTGGGTTTTCATAAAAGGGAAAATGGGGAAAACCCTCATCCTCCCCCAACAGCTCACCACCCACTTGCTCTGCTGCCTCCCCCTCCCCCAGCCAGTGGCGTAGCTAAGGCATCTGCTACCGGGGGTCAAATGAGATTTTGTAGCCCCTCTCCAAGACATAATCAAATTTAATTAATTCAGTAAATATATTAAAAGTGTGCCCCATCCCATATTGAGACACTGTGTAGGGGTGGAATAGTTATTCTCCCCCTGCTAAATATAAGAGAAGTACCACTTGAAAAAGTGCCTCTTTACCCAGTTAGCAGAAGTAACTGTATTATGATACATGGAAATGAGAGCTGACTCATATTAACACCTTATTGGTTCCCTGCAGTTTCATAATAATGTGTAATTGGCTCTTGGAACAATCAGTCTCATTGGTCAGTTTTGAGTTAAGAAAATCTAGTTTTTGTTTCATAATGCAGTTGTGTTTTTATTTTTTGTTATTTGGCTATACTTTCAACAGTATAGAGATATTTTGATATGGTTTGTTTCATTGCATTCTGCATTAAATTCAGCATCAAATGGTGTATAACATGATGGTATTATTCGAAAATACCAAGGTTTTCACAATTTTGGCCACTAGGGTCAAGCTCAGATTGTTGCCCCCCTAAAGTTTGTTGCCGATATAATTGCTACCCCCTGCACCCCCTTAGCTACTCCATTGTGAGCTTGCTGTATCCAGTGTGGTGGCAGGGGTATCAGGAGGCTTTGGAAGGAAAGAAATTATTTCCCTTACCGCTCCCCAAGCCTCCTGCTTTGCCATCGGTCTCCTTGACCCTGCACCAGCTCTTAGCTTGCCCAAATTCAAGGAGAAGAGGGAGCAGGGAGGCTCAGAAAAGAGGGGATAGGATTTGGTGTGTGCCATTGTTGCCAGATCCACCCCTTCACTGCCATCCACTGCCTCCCCACCCCATTCCTCCCCCACCCACTTTTGACTCCTCCCCACCTACCCCTGCTTTACCTGGTCTGACAGGTGCAGTGGGAACTGGTGACTGACATGGAGTACTGCCACCTCTAACAGCTGCGCTCCCAAAATGACTGCTGATGGAGCACTGAACACTCTATTGGTAGCCATTTTGCAACTATGGAAGACTCTTCCGCTACCATAAATCCCTTCCCTGACAGCCCAGTCTTGGACTGTTTGTCTGAAATCTGCTGTAAAAGGCATTCAAGCTTGCCCAGACCTTCTGCTCTGAAAGACATACTGCCAATTTCAGATACAGTGAAAAGAGTAAGAAGCATTCTGCTCATGCTCTTTATTAACACATTTACTCAGTGTTTACACAGATACTAGGTAGGCTGGGGGCTACAGATACTAGGTAGGCTGGGGTTCCCCTGGGGGCTGGGGATAAGAATAGGCCCTCAGTTTGGCTGTACTTGTCGTAAGAGGCGACTAAACAGCCACCGGGTAGATGGGACTCGTCAGCCTGGGAAGGCAGCTCATCTGAGAGAAGGAAAACTCTGATCCCAAACCTCCACTGCCTTGTGGCTACATCCAGTTATGGAAAAGGCTTCAGGAGTCAACCTCGAGGTAAAATCCGGAGCCGGAGTCCCTGAGGCAGTTCATGGCTGAACACAGTCACGTTCTGGCAACTCCTGCGACGCCGCTGGAACCAACCGTATTGGCCTCTGCCTTTCCATTGGACCATTTCAGCGACGTGGAGAGGGGGGATTTGCTGCATGGGTAACAGCCCATTCTTCATACCTACTTTACCCAGGCTTCACGCACTGGAGAGGACACTCTGTTCCAGAACCACCATTCAGAGCGTGACACCATAGTCTTCCGAGACTGAAGGATGCCAACAACACACAGATACTTAACGCTTTTTGATATTTCTCAAAGTTGAGTTGTTGGTGGCTAGCCTACAGTGAGTCTGGGAGATATGGTGCCCCTGCCACTCTTCTCACCCCCAAGCTTTCTTTTTTGCCACTTCGGAGGGCAAAAAAATTATTAGAGGACACACAATGGAATGAATGAGAGTTGTCTTGTATGAAAAAGGACAGGTGGCCTACCTAGGTATGTATCATAGGTGGACCCAAGCACCTCCTGGCCAAGATTTAAGTGTTGTCCAAAATTAGGTGGGGTAAACTTGGAGGAGGGTGTATTTCCTCCCAATGTGGCAACGGTCTTAAGACAAGAGAACTGCACCATGCTACTGCCACCCTGATAAGCCCCCCACTCTCACATCTTCTGCCCCTCCTCCTAGATCATCAAATTCCCTCCCTGATGAGCAGCCTGAAAATGGAGTGGTGAACTTGGAAGGCCATTTCCCCTCACTACCCCTCACATGAAGCCTGACCCTATGCATATTTATGCAGAAGTAATTCCCACTGTGTTCAATGGGGCTTACTCCCAAGAGTGGGATGCTGCCTCAGGGCTCTTTTCCCCCTCTTAAATACTGAAAAAGCATGGATTGTGAGTTCATTGAACCTCACCTTCTATTGTCTTTCTGTTCATTCAATTCTCAGACAGTTAGTCTAAAATCCATCAGGGGTAAATAATGCATGCTGAAGGCGAAGCAGGAAATATAAAGAGTGATTCACCAACCAATTAAACTGGCACAGCCCTATTGACTTTACGGAGTCTATGCCTGTGTATAAATGGTTTGTGACTCACTCTTGATGTTTTCTGTTCTATGGGCAGAGATTTTTAGGGCCTTTCCAGACACTCTTGCTCTCTCAGGAAGGATGCACAGCAGTGAGTAGAACAACCCGAACAGTGCAGGCTCTGCAAATGCTTGCATTCTGGTGATTTGTGCCTTTTGCTTGAGTTGTGGGCAGGGGAAGATCCAGGGGGAATGGGTGTGTGCCCCCCAACTGTTGCATCACCAGGGAAGGGTGTCCACTGGGATGGGGAGCAGCCCAAGCATGGCCAGGAGTCCTGGTCTACCTGCCTGGAAGCAGCTGTTCCAGAGGGCAGATTCAGAATGGGAGCCTAGGTCTACCCAGCAGGTAGCTCTGGGCTGCAAGTTCGGGCAGGATCACAGGCCTACCTGCCCAACAAACCTCAGTCATAGAGGCCAAGGTTCAGCTGGGAGCCCAGGACAATTCGCCTGGTTGACCCAGCTCTGGAGTTAAGATAGTGTTCATGTTCCCCTATCATCTCCATGGCAGGGACCGCCTCTCTTCCCTCAGGGATAGGCTTCCTCTTGCATGTTGAGGGCAATCAGATTCCATATGATCTAAATCATGTTTTACAGTAGCTGCAATAAAAAGTCATCAAGGATGATTGTGCATTATTGCCACAATAGAGTTTTTTAAGCAGTGAAAATATGAATGGCAGTCTCCAGTTCTTAATGAGATTCATGAGTCATGAGATTCATCATTAGTTACATCATTAGTAAGATCATTAGTACATTTCATCTTTCTGGATGATGTTTTCCAAGACACTGAGAAGATAATGATCTGTCCATGACAGTGGTGTCTGCTTGACTTTTATTACAGCACCTATTTCTAGGCCAGCAGAAAACATTAAATCCAAAGTGTCTGTCACCACATGCTGGGCCTAACCTCATTGTTCCTAGTTTGTATAACTATGCAAACAATCATAAGAAAATACAAGCCTAGTACTTGGGAAGAGAGTTTGTTGGTGGACAAGACTTTTTATTTCTTTTGTTTTGAATGTATGAAGTATAATGTACATGATTATGCATGTATGTGGTACCGGGTGCCTGACAGAAGATCATGACCCAGGTCAGATGACTTGAAGCAGAACCAATGGCACAAAGCCTCAGATCCACAGGCCCAAAGGAAGGCCACAATTTTATTGTCAGAGCAGGTCCATCTCCTGCCCCCATCCCACTCTATCAGACTGGCTTATAGGAAGCCTCACTTGACTCTTGGAAAATTCCATGGGTGGCTGCATCTTGCTTGCACAGCACAGTTGACCCTGTGAATGCAAGCCAAATCCTAGGAAGTTCCTGACTTGAGGTAACCAAAGTTGTTACTGCCGCAAAAGATGGGTCTCCAACCCTAGCAGTCCTCGACAACCCAAAGGCCAAATTCAATCAAGGAGTTCAGGTTAATGAAGCCACTGGCCTCCAGAGTGTGTCACAACTTCTTTGTTGCACTCTTGGGAAGGTGCACAAGAATAACTGTACCCATTTAGGATTGGGATGAAGCAATCAAGGGATATGAGGTCACAAAAGAAGGTCTTTTAAGGAGCTCACCCCACAAAAGTTCCCACATAAATCGATAGAAGGAAAAAATATAAAAAGCTGGGTCCCCAGAAGTTGTGCCCTTTGTCCCTTGCTGGCACGTCTGCCTTGCTGCTGCCATGTTCATCTGTTTGACCCACTAATGGTGCGTTAAGCTGTTGCAAGTTTCAAGAAAGCAAGACTCAGTACTCAAGGGTGATCATATGCAGGCTTTATTTCATTGCAAGCAATGGGCATCTCAAGGGACTCATCTCCAAAGCATTGAGAGCAATTTCCCAATGTTGACTGGACCCTTTATAGCATTGTGTGTTCTTTGTTTGAAAATTTAGACTTCCCATTGACTGAAGTTTGACATCATAGATGGGGCTAACTCTTAATAGGCTATAGATAACTTTAGAGACACCTAATAGGCTTGTTTCAGATTACAGTTTAATGAAACCCTCATTAAAGAGATGACACAATGCTCAAGACAGGTGTGAAGACATCACCTTTGGCAGAACTTCAGACCCATTTCTTGGCATACATCCCCTTCAGACTCATCCTAATTAGGATGTCCTTGCTTGAGCCACCTATCTTATCTCTTCTGCATTTCTTCTCCTGGATTTAGTAAAACACTGTGGGGCCCTCTGCAAACCTCTGTGAAGCAAAGACCTTTAAACAGTTTCACTAAAATCAAACATTTTGACTTCTATGTCTTAATTCTATATAACTATTGTGACCAATTACCTTGAGTACATTGGTATTAAGGGATATGTCTTTTGCCCTAAAAAGCATGAAAGATATTGGCAGGCATAGTAGTGTATATCCTTGCTACGAAGTGACCTCATTCCTCTTCAGTGGTTGCCTAGCACCTGCTAAAGTGTAATCTCTCTGAACTAAGGCTTCAGCCAGCTTCTTTGCTCTCTTAAACTTTCCAGTAACTTTTAGTCCCATATGGCCTGCCTCTATTTCAGTTGCAATTCAAACAAAGAGTCTCCCAAAGCAGAAATTTACTGATACTTTCCACTCCGTCCCTTTCATCTTCTCGTCCTCTCATTACTTTCAAAGAGGGAATAGCCTTGTCTCACTTTGACTTGTTCAAGGATGCTTGCTTATCTAATTAAAATGTGTGCTGTCTTCTAAAGTTCATCTCTTGCAGGTGTCTGTGGTTAGCTAGCTAGCTTTGTTAGTTTGCCAAGAAACATTGCCAACTGATAGCAGAACTGTTAATGAGCAGAGAAGCTTTCCCCTAAGTTAATGCTTTTTCTGTCTTCTTCTTGCCTTCTCCTATGCTAATGTCAACATAGAAACACATGTGAAGCCTTCCTGCAATGTTAAAGCTTTTGTCTGTTCTTAAGACTTTTCTAAAATCAAGCAGCAAAGGTTGCTTAAGACTTACTTCTAATGACTACTATGTCCCCATATATGTTGGTTACACTTTTACCTAGCAATCTTATCTATTTTTACCTAGCAATCTTGTTACCTAGCAATCTTTTATCTATTTTATCTATTTATCTTTTATCTATTTTATCTATTTTATCTATTTATCTTTTATCTATTTTACCTAGCAATCTTATCTATTTGCATTCCAAGGTGTTTACGCCTAAGCAGTTCTGTGAGAATACATTTTTGCCTTCAAATGAAGTCAAACATCTTCTATTCTGTGTTTTTCCATGCTTTAGTGAGACTTTTAAAATGATTCTTTCTTTGCTTATACTTATACTGTGCTATCCAGTGACTTTACAGTCTAGGGTCAAGGGTCACCGTGCCTCAAAGCTACCCCAATTCCAGCTGCTACCGAAGAACCGCTATGCCAAACCAGCACCCTGGACTGGTGACCACTCACTCTGTTATCTTTTCCCATCCTCCTTTGGTTGAGCGTAAAAAGCCATTGTGCCAGTATAAGCTAGAGAGCCATCCTTTGTGTGCTGGTGTGCAATATGTGCCTTCCCCTGGAAAGCAGCTCAGACTTCCTTGTCTTGCTTCCCTCCACAAGTTCATTCTGCAATTACAGTTAGTCCTTGGGCTTGCTTCAACTCCCTTTCGGATCTTTTTATATCCTGCTTTTGAACAGGAGAATTGCTGGATCTTGGCATTCTAGCCCCAGGACTACCACAGCAAAGCACATGCGAGTCAGCAGAGAAAGGACTGGTCCATGGTGGAGTCTTGCCACTGACCCATAAGCCCCTCTCCTCTTCTTATTTCATATGTGTTCAAATTAACACACTCTTAGTGCAATTCCAAATCAGCAGTGAGCTGGCACGGTAATCCCCGTGCCAGCTCAGAGTGTTGCAAATATGCTGTACGACACATTTGTGGCTGCTCGTGAGCCAGAACACGAAAGCCTGTGCTGGCTCAGCAGTGCTACATCCAGTCCCTGCACTGGCCAGCACAGATAACTTTACGCCATGTGGTTCAGGGGTGTGGAGAGGGTGGCAGGAGAGTGTTTTGAAGGTGGGGAAGAGTGTTTTGGGTGGGGGAGGGCAGAATCGTATTAGTTTGGGCCTTCTAGAGGGGCAGGACTGACGGAGCAGGCCTCCGCCATTTTCTAACCCCCCTTCCATTCCGCCTGGCATTACACTGGTCTTCCCAGATTTGTGTCAGCTATAAAGCTGGCATGGATCTGAGAAGTCCCATAGGGGTGGCTGTGGCTCAACATGGGGTATCTTTGCGCTTGCCACCCTCTTCCCACCAAAGCACTGAGCTGTACCATTGGCTACTGCACAGGCTCCCAGTATATGAAATAAAGTTCCTCCATGTATGCATGTTAAGGTGCATCTGAAGATAAATAAGCCTGAGAACTGAAGTTTCGTTTTTCTTTTCCCTTGTTCTTAAAGGGAAATATTTCTCTTAGGTGTTCTAGATAGTTCTTTAGGCATTTATAATTTGATAGAGATTATCAAATAGCTATATCATTTTAAATATATGTTGTACAGTGATATTTTAGAGTGTCTGCCAGGTGCTTAATATATCCACTGTGAGTAGTTTTTGACCTGTTTTTGGAATGTGAAGAAGCAGAAATAAAAAAAGTAACATTTTGAAAAGGAATCCACTGACTCATTCTTTCAAGAGCAAGTATTCTGGCAGTTTTTCAAGCAAAGGAAAACGTGTTTTGTAGACACACCGTACAATAAATCCTTTTATATATGCAAAATCCCTGTATTTTTCCACAAGGGAAAAGTATTAAACTATAAGCTGCAAATATACTAATGGCCAAATATTTTAAACAACAGCGATGGAAAAGAAACAAGATTATCATGTTAATGAAAACAGGAAGCAAAGATTATCAAGGTGTTGTGCTAGTTGATCGAACATTAGGATTGAAACACAGCCAAGTCATCTGCATGAGACCTGCCCAAGGCATAATTAATATTTGTGTTCATTGAAAGACACAAACACTGCATTTGATCTTCTGTGCTCAGAAATTCATCTTCTCATTCAGCAACCTCAACATGTGCAGTATTTTATTTTATTCAGAATGCTTCTAGTCGGAAACTTCCTTCCTATTTTTGTTTTAATGCAGCCAGCCAGGACAGTGAATCAGATCTGAATATGGTATCTGCTGCAGTGCTTTTTAAACATTGCCCCACATATATGCAAATTGCTTACCTGATGAAACATTTCCATTCTAGGGTCTAACCATCCATGAGGCTGACTAATGGTGCAATCTTAAACTTACCTTACACTGGTACAGTGGCCATTGCACCAGCCTAGGGTGCCACAAACATGCCGTAAAGCACATTTGCAGCACCTGGTGACTAGGCTGAACCAGCGGGAAGGCCTGCGCCATCCCACTGAATTCAGATGCTACACCCAACTGCGCAGGTAAGCTCCCACTGGGTGGCACAGAGCAGAGGTGGGTGAAACAGCAGTGGAGTGGAGTGGAGTGTAATGGAGCAGGGGGAGGGTGGAGAGGGGCTCAGTAGGGGGCAGAATCAGCAGCTCTGGACTACGCTGTATCCTATTGCCCTTCCTGTGCTTTAAAGCCAAACACAGGGCTTCTCAGACTAGCACCAGCGTCTCAGACTTTGCGCAGATCCAGCTAGCCCCATTGCATAAGCTGGGGCTTGATATGGTATAAGGGAACAAATCTTCCCTTATCCTAAGGAGACCACCAGCCTTCTCCTTCCCAGTGCTGGATACAGTACGAGATGTGCAGCCCCACTGCGCCAGCACTGGTTATGATTGAACTATAAGGTTGACACCTCAGGTGGCAGATTGCTGAGTGGCACCCTCCTTCATCCTCCTGCCCTTCTCCACTGTGCCTCTCTCTCTCTCTCTCTCTCTCTCTCTCTCTCTCTCCCTGAATTTGAAAGGAAAAGGAGAACAGAGCAGAAGTGTGGAGAAAAGGAGAGGAGTATAACTAGGGGTGTTGTTTTTTTCTTTCACTGACCAATACAGAACACAAAATAATGTGACTTTCATTATAATGAATCATGATATAAAACGATAAGATCAAAACATGAAAAACTGCAAATTTCACAAAAGAACACCACTTTTGCTTACTTTTTAGGAAACCACAAGTAGTTTTCACTAAGGCTGCAAGCCCTTGAAGCATTTCCGATGGTGGAGCAGCTGAATACAAGTATCTGCTAGAGGATGTACACATGTGTGGAGCCTGGGGAGGGGTGGAGGGAGACATGAGTGAGAGAGGGTTGGGTGCCCAGGTAGGGTACCGGCACTGTACTGTAAGCGGGAGGTGAGGTGATTGAGTTCTAAACTGTGATCTGTATGTGATCTGTGATCAGGTGAATATGCTTGGATCTGGATCTCCCCTCTGGCACAAGCCACTCTCTGTAAATGCCTTTTCTGCTTGTCTATGTGGTACTGCACTTTTGAGAAGCTTGGAAAACCAAGCAAGGCTCAGTGAACCTTTCTCTGATTTTATTTTTTCTATGTTAAACTGCACCTTGACCTGATCACTTTCTGTGACTTTTTTTGCACATTTTATGTCATTATGGTATGCAAAGGGGAGATACTGTAATTTAAAAAAAAAAAATCTGCTTGTCTGTGTGGTGCTGTACTTTTGAGAAGTACAAAAAATTAATGAATATGTATGTATATATGTTTGGCAATGGTCTAAAATGATACAGAGTTCACTGTTGAGATCCTTATTGTGCTTTATTGCGCTGTTTATACAATTTTGAGTATGAATTTGAATAAAAGCACATAACATCACATTTTGATATTTTAATAAGGAAATTTTGGAAAAAATATCACACACACCCCCCAAAAAAATCCACCCCTAACTACAACATTTCCAGTTCTCTAGACCAGGGGTGTCCAAAGTTTTTGGCAGGAAGGTCACATCATCTCTTTGACACTGTGTCAGGGGCTAGGGAAAAAAAAGAATTAATTTACATTTAAAATTTGAATAAATTTACATAAGTATACATAAATGAAGATATTAAATGAAGATATGAATGAATGAAGGTCTTGCAATAGCTCAACGCCTATAAAAGGCCTTGCACAAAGCAAGCCTGGCCTTTCCTTTGCTGCTGCTACTGCATCACAGATGTGAAACAGCAAGCAGTGGAGGAAGCCCTCATCCCATAGCTCACGTGAGAGGTCAAACAGTTGCTCCCACGCTGAGAGCAGTTGCATCGGGCCAGTGCGGGCTCCAGCAAGTCTCCGGAGGGCCAGAGGCTCATTGGAGACTGGGGGCTCCCTGAGGGCCGCATTGGGAGTCCTTGAGGGCCGCAAGTGGCCCCAGGGCCGGGGTTTGGGCACCCCTGCTCTAGACCACCACTTTCCTCCATGCACCCTCTTCTTCATTCCCATTTTTCTTTGTGAATCCGGGGGGGGGGGGGGTCAAAGGAGAAGGAGTAGCTAAAAAGCTGGTGGTATGCTTCTGGATAAGGGGAGTGGCATTTGCATGTTGCATCAGACACCTGGAAGTTGTGGGCCAGTCTTCACCTATGCATTTTGGAAAACATGTAAAGAGCCAACCCAACCACTTGGGCTGATCATATAAGTCTTTCTTGTTGAATTGCCACTCCACATCTGAGCAGGGTGCTGATTATATGGAAAAGCCTACCTCTGGATGCCAATTCTATGGGAAAGAACATTATGATTATCACTCCTATGTACTTGTGGGCCTTTAAATGTTACACTTTGAGCACTGTGGTATGAACTCAGGGAAAAATGACTCTCATGTTACATTAAAGACCACCTCAGCAGATGCAGATTATCCATTAGCTACAAGTGGGATCATTATTTTTAAACACTACGTAGTGGATGCTTAGAGATTGCCATTCTATATGGATTTATATTATTATAATCTAAGGCTGAGCTGAAGGGAGAACTTTTAACATTTTTCCCCAAAGGAAAAGGCTTCATGCACACACCTCCTGTGGGTAATTTTTCAGAACTGCAATGAAAGAAGTCGAAGCGTTCAAGTGTTAGAGTGAGGGCAACCTGTGATCACCACAATCCTGAAATGGATTAACATAGTATAGGAACACCATGTGTCCCCCTTTGGAAAGAGAATTCTTCAAGGCAACTGTGGTCTTTAAGCTGGAGGTCTTTAACATCAGTCAAACCAGATTTGGAGAAATCCTTTCCCAGAACTTTGTGGTGTACCAAAACTCTCCAACCTCTTAAGACCAAACCAGACATTATTTTAATCATGTCTTTTGGCCCTGGCATGCTTTCTTTCTCAGGCATTCCATTCTTATACTTACTACATGTCTGTGGTCCTCTTCTTCCCTGGTGCTGACTGCCATAAAGCAGTTGGTGCCAGTCGCAAAAGGCATTCTGTCAGCGTGCCACTCGGCCTGTACCTTCCTGCCCACAAAATCTTCAGTTCTCCCACTCAACAGAGGAGATGATGGGAGGGGTGGCAGGAGGGCATAATGGGGACGGGGAGAAACAGGGCACAGGAGAGTGGAGAGGAGGCAGGGGATGGGCAGATCAGGTCCTAGTAGGGGACAGAATTAGTGGCACCAGCATCGCTGATATTCTAACCCCCTTCCCAGGCCCAATCCTTTGGTGCAGGTCAATGTAGACTTGAGATAGCAAATAGCTGTTATAGATCCAGGTAGGACCCCCCCCCCCCCCGCATCATGGAGACTTACTTCTGGGTAATGCTGAATTATAATGACTTTGGCTCTTTGCATGCTGCTTTATACACAATTCTATTAGATAGTTACAGGGCAAAGTTCCTTCTGCGGAGTCTTTGGTCCATCTAGCTCACTGCTTGATAGGTGGCAGCTCTTTGGAGTTTCAGGCAGAGATTTTTACCAGCTTTGCCTGGAGATGCCAGGGGCTGAACCTGTGGACCTTCTGCATACAAGGCCTGCGATCGACAACTGAGCTATGGTCCTTTCCTCTAACTCTATACTGCCTGAGAGTCTTGTTACTGGAGGGCAACTTACAACTTTTCCAAAAGAATAAAAGGGAGAGACAAGGATTTGATTAAACAATTCAATTTTTAATCCACCTGAGAGGATGTGGCAATCTCTACGCCCTGCAGTTCCCCCTGTATTCGCACATTGACGGTGTCTGTCAGAAGCCTACCAGCTGTGATAAATAACTGTGATTAATTGGGGACCAGAGTCCTTCACCAATGATAACTCTGTTTGCTGCAGACACACTGCTGTTTGTCTGTTAGTGTGCGATGCTTTCAAGTAAGCCCATCATGTCACAAATCTGTTCTCGCATTGCTGACAAATTGCTATCTTTTGGACAGCATCAGAAGCTGCGTGGCCCAAAGAGACTGCGACCGTAGACACCGATGAATACATGACTGCATTACAGTCACCTCTGTTTTCTGTTCATTCTCTGAGTAATAATGACACTTTGTTTGAAGTCAAGTGAACTGTGAATGCAAGGAAAAGGTTTAGCCAGGGCTTCATACCTTCCTGTTGCACTCAGCAGAGAAAACAAATATTCAGCATTAGCTCATTCAAGCTTCTTAAGGGATTTAATAACCCAGACCGATTGCTGAATAAGCCACAGCAAAAGTAAACAGGTCTGGGATGCAATTGCCTGTATTATCAGACTGGAAAAGCAGTTGCTTTTTTTTTGGGGGGGGGGCATTATGAGGCAGTAGGATTGGGTATGGGGAAACCCAGGTCAAATCCCTGCTCACTCATTTGCACTGCGCAGCATGGGGAAAGCTGCTGTCTGTCAATGTGAACATATTGTACGGCTGTGACAATAATACATCATACAACCTTCTTTCAACATTCCCACTAAATGCATTAGTGCAGTGGTCTTATCAGCGCTGCAACTCACCTCGTTCTCCGTGGTGGGTCGCGACACTCATGGTGGTGCTGGTGAGGTCTCTTCTGGGTTGCTCTGGGCAGGTGACCCACTCTATTGGCCTCCTTGGCCTCAGAATGCCTCCAAAAGCCACTTCCAGTTTTCAGGGACAAACTGAAAATTTGAAAACCAGAAGCGGTTCGAAAATCAGAATGGCCCGCAGAAACCAGAAGGCATTTTTGGGTCACTCTGAGGCCGCAGAGGCCAGTAGAGTGGGTCAACAGCCTGGCACAACCTTGAAGAAGCCACCAGGGCAGGGCTGCCCAATAACTTTGGAATGGCTTCTTTTTGGAGCCATTCAGACTCAAGGTCAGGTGGGAGGGCCTAACCTGTGACCCACCTTGCATAGGCTTGTGGCCCATAGTTTGAGAACAGGCCGCATTAGTGTACACATCTGAACCTGTACTATTTTACCCACTAGTGAAAAATGTCAGCCCATAAATTTTCAAGACAGAACACTGTAAAATATGAGCATGAAGGTAACATACCAGTGCCTACCTTGACCTGAATATTCCTTTTCACAATTCACTGGCCGCTCTTTTGCAAGCTTAACTCCCTGAATCATTGAACCATTAGGACTGATATAGGCAAATCAGGGCCAAGGAGAAAAGATCTAAAGAACCAGCCCAGGAGGGAGCTGGAAATAGCAGGGGCCGCCTATCCTATCCTCTGTGTTAGGTTGAAAAGGCCGACACGGAGCTTCTCCAGTCTGTGCTGGCAAAATATTCAGCGCAGACTTGAGGAAGTTCATTGCAGGGCCTGCATCCTTATTTGGGGGAAGGGGATGAACAGTTTCTTCCTCCGAGGAGACCTCCAGCAGCCTCTGTGCTGCAACCCTTTTGCACTGCTGCACCTGGCACTGCCACAGCGCTTTCGAATGGACTGTTAATTATCCATGAAAAAATTGATATCTGTGGGGGGTCCAGGAATAAATCCCCAGTGGATACTGATAGCCCACTGTACTTGCCATACTCTCCAATGGGATGAGAATAAGTGACAGTGGACCAGTACTGGCTCACCATATGAGACATCTTATGGATGTGGACCCCTTGGCTGGTGTCCAACCTGGATGACTATTGATGCTGCCCTGCCAACATGCAGTGATGATTCAGAACATGCAGTGATGATTCAGAAAAGCGAGGTGCAATTTTACCTCCGTCAGTATTTTCTACTGTCAAGTATTTTGCAACAGTTATCAGCACCACAACCCAGTTGAGATAAGAACATGTTGACAGGGACCATGAGAGGGACATGCAAAGGAGTGCCAAGTGAGTCCATGGCTGAGGAAAGCTTTGGATGAAGTTTTTATATGTCCAAATGCAACTTGGTTGCTGTCCCCCTACTACTGTAGTGTTGGGTAGGCCAAAAGGGGTCTCAACTAGATCACTTATTAGGCCCATCTCCATTAAGCCCTATAACCCTTGACATGCACTGACATACACTCACCACTTTGCAAATGCATTAAAAATGGTGCCATCGTGAGGTCCCTATAGATATGCATTCTGAATATTATGCTTTTATAGCCTTGTACTGTAATGGCTTGATAATGGTACTGCTCTCCTTTCCCGTGGAGACTGAAATCATTTTGCCATTATTATCTCACTTCATAAATGGCATCATGATGGTGCATCCATTAAAGATACTGAAGCCCAGATACTGACATTTATACTATGATGCTCCAACTTAACCTACATGTTCACATATATAGTGAGAGAAATGAGTGCAATTCATTTTCACCAATTTCTTTTCCAACTGTCAATTTATTACTTTAAAGAATATTTGAAAATATCCACATTGCAAGAACATAAGAAGAGCCCCCCCTGCATCAGGCCAAAAGCCCATCTAGTCCACCTTCCTGTATCCCACAGTAGCCCACCAGATGCCTTGAGGACCACACAAGACAACAAGAGACTTGCATCCTGGTGCTTTGCATTTGGCATTCTGAGGTAGCCTATTTCTAAAATCAGGAGGTTGCAAATACCCATCATGGCTTGTAACCTGCGATGGACTTTTCCTGTCCAATCCCCTTTTAAAGGTATCCAGGTCAGATACTATCACCACATCCTGTGGAAAGGAGTTCCACAGACTAATTACATGCTGAGTAAAGAAATATTTTCTTTTGTCTAACTGTCCCAACCCTCAATTTTGGTGGATGTCCCCTGGTTCTGTGTTGAATGAGAGGGGAAAGAAAATCATATTTTAATGTTAGTAATCTGCCCCTCAGTGTGTTGAAGCAGAACACTAAATTCATATTATTTCATTGATCTCAATTTGATGAACTAACAAAATTCAAATTCACAAATTAGCAAGTTCGTTCACTGAACTGTGTCTTGGAACATTATATATAATTGTAACAAAGAGGGAAAGTTAAAGTACATCTCTCATGCAAACATTGCCATCATCGGTTTTAGTGGCATTGACAACCATATCACAGATTATGATAAGGATTATTAGGAATATTTATATACAGTTTATCAACAACCAAAAAAGGTTATCGAAATGGTTTGTCGCACAAGAGAAAATCATCCCCTGTCCCAGAAGGACTCAGAATCTAAGCAAACATACGAGGATGATGTCAGATGGGAGGGATGCTAAGCGAAGATGAACAGGGATAATTGCTCTCTGCCTGCTAAATATAAGAGAGACAACACTTTAAAAGGTGCCTCTATACCCACTTAACTTATTTTAACAATAGTAGGAGTTAAACTTGGCACATTTGAAACAGGTGTGTGGAGTTTGGCATATGTTTTTCACAAATGATAACTTCTATCATTAGAAAGAATTACACGCTCATGAATGAAAGTGATACCAGAGGAAGTGGCCATGTCAGTTACATAACTGGTATGACTGTACCAGAGATCTATCCTCTTCAGTGGGATCACTAGGGAGGGTGTGGGGGGTGCGGGCCACACCAGGTGACGTGCCCTGGGGGGTGACGCACCCTGGGGGGGTGATGCACTAAAATCGCGCCTTTACGAACTTCTGCATCATGCCATACACCGTTGGATGTGGAATGACCAGCAGAAGGCAATGCAAAAAACCCCGTTGTGATAGCTCCTTTCCTTCAAAAGTTATGGCCAAAAAACCGGAAGGAAAAAATGCATGGAGCCCTATGAAAAGTGAAAGTGAGCTGTATAGCGTGTTTACTCGTGAGTAGGCGTACTTGCCATAGTCTGTTGCAAAGGGCATGCCGAGAGGACTCCAACGACATCAGAATGGTCCCGATCCAGTAAATGCAGCCCCCAAAAAACACCTGAGAAGGAGGTCCCTATTCAGCCCTATGGAAAGCAAGCGAAACCACGTGGTTGTGTTTACTCGCAAGTAGGCGCATTTGCCTTAGTCCGTCGTAAAGGGCAGGCTGAGAGGACTCCAATAACGTCAGAATGGTCCTGATCCAATGAGTGCAGCCCCCCAAAAACACCCAAGAAGGAAGTTCCCCCTCCCAGCTGCGAGTGTATGGAGCCCTATGGGAAGCGAAGCAGCCTACGTGCGGGTGGTCAGGCCAGGCAAAGAATGTGAGGACACCAGAATGGTCCCGACTGGGACTGGAGTGCAACAAAAGCCCCAGAAGGCAGCCTCCCCCCCCCACTAGAAAGGACCAATAAAGAGGTTTGAACTGGTAAGAAGAAAGTTTTCTATTTTTCGCTTGCAAAGTTTCCCTCACAGCCCAATCCAACCCACATTTTCCTGGGAGTAAGCCCAACTGACTCTAATGGGACTTACTTCTGAGTAGACAGGCATAGGATTGGGCTCTCAGACTTGTAAAGCCAGGTAGGTCTTTGTATTGATGTGCTTGAAATAGAAGGACTTTAAACTGGGCACTGGGGAGGGCTGAAGATCTCAATGATTCTTTTTTGAGGGGGGTGTTGTTGCAGGAAGACTACAGTGAAAACTCACTTGGTGGAACAGGACTGGCTCCCCCTTATTTAATTATTTCTTTTATTTTAATTTAACTATTTATAATTATTTATTTTAATTTGCTTGATGTTGTCACTTCTGGCCATGACATCACTTCCAATGGGTCCTGGACAGACTGTCATTCTAAAAAGTGGGTCCCAGAGAACTGCTGCAATAAGGTGTTAGTAAGTTGACACAGTGTGTGTGTGTGTGTGTGTGTGTGTGTGTGAGTGACACCACAAGTTTTCAAAATCACAAAAATCAGACCTAGGAGGAATAATACCATCATGTTATATATCAATCAGTGTATAATTTCATGCAGAATGCAATGAAACAATCCACATTGAAATATCTGTGTTCTAACAAAAGGTACTGCCAAAAAACCAGTGGGGGCAGGGCGATGGTACATCACCACGCCCACCATCTGGGGTGTTGCCCCACCCACTGCATGGGGTGACGCGCAGGCCTCCCGCACCGTGTGACGCGAATCCTAGTGATGCCACTGATCCTCCTAGAGATCTCTCAGGCTCAGCTGTTGAGAGGCTTCGTTAGACCAATGCCTCTCAATAGCAAGGTGATATTTGGCATGCCATTGTGGCATTCATTCACTAAGAGCTGTTTCCTTATCAGAGCTCATCGGTCTTTTAGGGACACCATGTTTTGCTAAATGTTTGTGTAGATGCTTATACGGAAAAGCATTCACTTCCTAGGTTGAACTATATTTTTCTGCCTCAAAGCTGGATATGATGTCTTTGTTGATTTAAATATCAATTTGCATATTGTTGAACATGTCAGTAAAAGCATTTTTTTTAAAAAATGGCCAATAGCAGCTGGTGTTAGTAGCAGGGCAGACACATCTCATTAGTAGCTCTGGGCCATATTCAGGCACAGCACCTTCCCACACCAGCATTGACCTGGGAGATGTAATGCTAAAGTGAAACAGAGTCAGGCTGTCAACTCCACAGAGCTGTCAGCTCCACAAGCACCAGCTAAGGCAGCCATTTTCAACCACTGTGCCGTGGCACACTGCTTTGCCATTTTGCTTTGCAGAATGGTCTGCAGGTATGCTGTGGGATTTTTGGGGAGGGTCATTTATTAGTAGGGCCATTGGGGGATGATAGCCCCCCTCTAGTAGCATGGTGTGCCTTGTCAACTGTCAAAAAATTGATGGTGTGCCTTGACAATTTTAGTACCTTGTCAGTGTGCCATGAGATGAAAAAGGTTGAAAATCACTGAGCTAAGGATTAAAGAAGACTATGGGCCCAATCCTATCCATATTTCCAGTGCCAATACAGCCACAATGCAGCCCCAGGGTAAGGGAAACTCCTCTTACCTTGAGGAGGCCTCAGAGGCTGCCCCCCCCCCAGAGTAGGAGGCAGTGCACACCCCATTGGCACAGCTACATCAGGGCTGGATCAGTGGATAGGTTTGGAGCCTGCTACACTGCTTTTTGGAAGTAGGCTTGTTAGCAATTCTGAGAGGGAAGCAAATTTTCCATAAATTTATTGTAATTATATTATTTTTTTATTTTTTTGTCTCTTCCTATGAAACTCTACCACTGCTGAGGAAAACTAATATTCTTTTCCAGAGTGTGAAGGTTCTAGCAACTAGCATCTATGCAATGTATTTGTCAGAAGAATGTATATGCTTCTGCGATACTAAGTAGAAATGAAGACTCTCCCAAAGGACACTGTATCAGTCCTGTTTCCAAGGGATTAGTCCTTTTAAATTACTCATGGGAAATATATTCCATTTAAATTGTTTTGGCTCTGACGAATGGTAAGGACAGTTAGGCCTTTGTGTCACCATCTGCAAGTTCCTGAAAATAACCTGATAAATACCAGACCTAATGCGATGACGGTATTACATTAAATATCAATATTAGGTGTAGGTGGACATTCACTACTGCCATCTTACAACTGAATTGCTAAAGAAATCACAATCACATGAATATAGAGGCAATTTGTTCTGATTAATAGTGTTGAAGTAAATGCCAAATCAACAGATAAGCATTTGATGTTGTTTGCAAGGGACTTTTTTTTTGGGGGGGGGGGGAGGTAAAACATGACAGGGAGTTCTAGATAGTATTCTAGAAAGGACTGTGGTTTTCTCATTGGGTTTGGGATTTTTCTTTTTGAAAAACAGATTTAACTTGTTCATTCTGAATGTCAGTTATTCACCAGAAGGAACTGATATCAGGAAGGCTTATTGCACCTTCAGCTGCAAGGGACTCTTATAAAATGATGTGTTACTGACACATTCCATGCCATACTAGAAAAATGAATAAGGCCCTCTGGTTGTGTGAAATGGCTGGTCTTCAGTGTGATCCAGTGTGTGTGGGAGAGAGAGAGAGTTCACCTCAAGCATCCGATACACAGGCTGTGAAATCTGGGCTGAAGGTACTGCACCTAGCCAATGAGTCGCATTTTGTTGAAATTTGTTTTGCTGAAGACTGCAATATCAATTACAAACTAATTGTGTGGAATCTTTCACAGGGACATGTGCAGCAATGACAATGTTTAAAGCTTTGATGCAATTTGCAATGATATCCTCCTTTCACACTTTGAGAATGGAATATGACTTTCATATTTCTCACAATATCTCTTCAGTGAACCATTGAATTTTCTAATAATACAATGTCATGAATAATGTATGTATTGTTGGAGTAAAAAAAAAATATCTTGGCAAACATTTGCAAAGAAGTGTCACGTAGGGAAGCCCACAAAACATGACAGAAAGGTGCATTTTAGTTGTTGGACCCTACTTTCACCCTTCACTGTATGTCAGCATCTCTCTTCCCTGCTTCTATAGAATCCTTAAAGGAATTCTGCTAATTTTAATCCTGACATAAGTTAGCACAAGGAGATGCACCATCCATGCCACCAGCAAGCTGATATAGGGAAGCCACAGGGGGATGGAGAAGGGATAAGAAAGCTGTTTCCATTGCCCTCCCCCTTCTCCAACCCTTAGTTGCACAGAGGAGTAGGAAGCTTTAGGGGGAGGTCTAATTTGCATGCATACATAAAGGGTGCAATCCAGAGGTGCCCTTGGGCTGGCACAAGTCCCTTGCACCTGCTCAGGAGGGTTGCAAACGTGCCATAAAGAGGCACCATGCCTTGTGCCGACAGAGACCCATCAGGGCTGACACAAGCCTCTGGGGTGGGTGGGGAGGAGGCAGGAGGGAGGCGTTCTGGGGTGGGGGGAGGGCAGCTGTGGGCAGCCCCATGGGTGGACAGGTGGGGAGCAGGCGGTGGAGATGGGACCTGGTAGTTATTCCAGATCCCAACCCTGTTCCTGGGGGAGTTTGGAACAACTTGAAGTCGCTCTGCACTCCTCATGCCACCTCTGGAGGTGGTGCGAGTCTGAGGAGGCCCATAGGGGCCGGGGTGTCTTAACCAGAATTAAGGAGAAAACGTTCCCCTTACCTCTGGCTGAGCCACTTTGGGCTCCTATCCTGCACTGGTTACAGTGCAAGCCCCTTGGTTTGCCTGTTCCAGCACAGGGTAGGATTGCGCCCTAAACCCCATAGGGATAAAAGGCCCAGGACAATCTGGCACCAGTATTGCATGTGGGACAGAAAATTTCATAGTGGTAGGGAGCAAGGTACTATATGCCTATGCATATATAACTTACCTCAAGCAGTGTAAATTTATGAAGAGGATTTGTTGGGGTTACTTCAAAGTTATTAGGTTAGTGTTCTTGAAGAATACTCATGTGATCTGAAATATGAAACTACTGCTTCTCCACATTAAATGGCATTCTTAAATATATCCTCTACTGTAGGTTAGTCACAAACAGTTTTATTAGCTTGGTTATCTGAATTGACTTGTCTTCCCTTCTCATCCCTTTTTTCCTTTTGTATGGTGTCTGTTAAATTGTGAGCCTGTAGTCAATGCCTGTTGCATTTTTTAATCTACGTAAGTGAGAAAATTTTAGGCAAAATCATCATTGTCGTCATCATCATGATCTTAAATGATGCACTCACTCATATACTTGGAAATTATGCTGAGATCTGTGATTTGTGGAAATATGATTGATGCTTAGAAAAATTAGGCTCTTCATTTATACTTTTTATTTTTATGCTCCATTGCTGTAGTGTAAGAATGAGAAGAGCCCCGCTGGATCAGGCCAAGGGCCCATCTAGTCCAGCTTCCTGTATCTCACAGAGGCCCACCAAATGCCCCAGGGAGCACACAAGACAACAGACACAACCTGCGTCCTGGTGCCCACCCCTGCATCTGGCAATCAGAGGGATTGTGTAGTAGGGAACTCTGCATAGAGTACAGATAAGTGTGATTAAGGAAAATCTATGCAACCTATTAATTCATCCTACTATAACTTTTTCAGCATTGTATCTCAATTCTTTGGGTATTTCCAAAGATATTTGAATTATAATAGAAGTGTAGTTTCAGTTAAGGCTACAGAATCCTATCAGGAAACCAAAACCAGTTTTCTTATTGGTACAAATAGGACATCACAGCTTGAATTTAAAATAAAAAAATGCTTTTTCATCTCTCAATGACTATGTTTTAATGATAGTGCGAGCAGGCTGATTAAAATGTGAGAGAAGAACCATTCACATTCTTTATGATGAATTTCCTGTTATCTTAGAATTTAGTAGAGGGGAAAAAAATAAGTAAAGCTTCAATCCTATACACACATTCTTGGGAGAAGTCTCAGTGAATACAAGCCTATGTAATAATGCATTAAAGCCTTTTAGCTCTTTCTCGACGGATGGAGTTCCATTCCCTTAGTAATATCAGTTGTCCTTTTCAAGTTCTATAATGTTGTGTTTGCGACTGAGCCACTCCTGTGTTGGTCACAGTCTACCAGTTGGTACTTTTATTGGGCCAAAGGAACAGGCAGGATTTTAAACAGCTGTGCACAGCAGTTTCTTACTGGCCATCTGCAGAGAAAGAACTGGAGCAATAAACTGTGCATTTTGTTAAAACCATTCTGCTTACTTAGTTTCATTTTCAAGAGTTAACTGGCATGTATGATATCCTCTTTGAGAAAGGGTGACCAGAACTGTACATAGAACTCTAAGGCCACACTACATGTTACCTTTTATGCATGGGCTCTGTAAGCCTGCATCTCCACCATCAGGGCCAGCCTGAGATGATTTGGCCAATTCAACCAATTTCACCCCGCACTTCGGAGAGGTCTGTGCCATTGCCAGCTCACTCTATAGTTGACACTCCAACATGGAATTGTCCATGCTGAGATGTGATGAACACTGAGCGGGGCACTGTTTGAGCCCTCCCGCTCACCTCTTGTTCCGTACAATCTGAAATGGAATTTCAGTTGGTGGTGATGTCATTGCATCACCATCAACTATTTATGGGTGCCATGCTTTGGAACTATCTGCCTTGGGCTTGCCATGGTTATGCCTTGCCATGGCTGTTTGGTGAGTGGGAGGCTCATTTTGTGGTGGTAGCCCCACAAAAACGCTTCACATTGGGCCCCATCGTTCCTGAGGCTGTCCCTGTCCACCATTTTGGAGCTCTTCAGAGCCTGCCATTCTGAATATATCCAGAAACATGACTATCTCACTATTGAGCAGATGACTTAAAGAGAAAACAGGGGAAAATGCTAAAAGGAGCAGGACTTTATGATGTCTGAATGCAAATTATTGATCATTTTCAAGAGTTCTTCAAATTCAATTTGCTAGACAGGCCCACTGGCTCTGACAAAAGCTTTTTGACCACTTCTTCTTGTCTAGCTCCTATTGATGCCTGAACAATTCAGGGAGGGCGAGAAATAACAAATGAAAGAACCCTTGGAGTTATGACATGGATCAGTTGGCATTTTTATAGAAGCCTCTTCTCACCTTGCCTCAAACTACTAGTTGAGTCATTCTTTTAATTGTTAGAGGCAAAGAGCAAGTGCTGTCTTCATTCTGTTCTGATTTTATCTCTGATATTCTAAAATACTCATCTAGGGCATTAGGCTCCTGCACTACATGTTTTAACCGAGCCACCTATATAATGGTACTAATGTGATACTGGAGGTGAAATGCATCTGATGAAATAATGTACCTTTAGAAACATGTGACTGCTGCCTTCTCTTGCTTATTGGAGCTGAAAAGTGCAAGTAGCAGGAGGTATCTCATCCTGTGATTTTTGTGGCTGAGCAGCCGCACCAGGCAGGTCACAACTGCCATTAATTCATCAGCTATAGGAAGAACATTTTCAATATTTCAGTTCTTAGGACTAGCGGGGATTTTTTTCTCCGCCTGTAAAAAGGTTTTAATTTAGCTGAACACAGTGGCAGCTGCTACTTCTGCCTGAAGCTACAATTGCTTTCACCCTGAAAAAGTCTCCTTGCATGTTAAATATGCAATGTAAGTGCCAGGTTATCTTCCGATTTTAACAGTAGAATAATATAGGCAGTGGAGCACAGTGAAAGGTGTCTAGCAAAAATTATGAATTTCCATCTTGTAAATGTGGAATACCTAATTAAGAGCTGATGGTCAACATTTCCATAATGATGTAATCAGATGAAATGTGTTGTAGGATGCCAAGGGGAATCTCAGTAGTCTGCCTCTCATTAATGCTTCACTTAACAGAAAAAAAAAAATCCCACCCAGGTGAACATTCCAAACTGGATCCTTCTCAGAAAATATTTCCACATACCACCTAGGCAATAAGGAAATGTGTACATTTTCCATTATAGATTCAATTTAAATAATAAGACTCAAAAACATGAAGTAGTCCCCTCCCAATATAAAAATAGGTCATGAGAAACCTGTAGCACTTGGAAAATTAGTGAAATGTCCACATAATTATGCAGTGGGAATGGCTAGATAGATTTGTTTGCAGAAGCTGTTTATGCATTAGGTCACATTTCAAAATGGTGTTAATTAGGCAAATTCCAAATTCCGATGTATTCTTAAAGTATAGATGATTCCTCGGGGTTAGTTATATTGGATACTGCAGCTAACAAAGGTTAGCCAAGGAAATGCAAAACCAAACCAAACCAAACACACACACACACACACACACACACACACACACACACACAACTGAGACTGAGGGCCCAATCCTATGGTTCGCACCGCACCTCTGCAGCACGGACCACAGTCGCAAACGTGCCGTAAGGCATGTTTGCGGGGCTTACCACCGGGCTCCCACCAGAGGTGGCTCAGCTCCAGCCAGCACTGCGCCACCACCCGGCAGGGGCCCGTGTTCCGCAGCTCAGTGGTGCTGCCAGGCTGCGGAATGGCAAACAGGGCGGGGACAGGGGCGTTCCGCGGAGGGGGGGAGTCCAGCATGATGCGGGAAGGGGGTGGGGAGGCTGGCATGACGCAGGGAGGGGGCGTGCCAGAGGCGTGCCTGGGGGCAGGCAGGAGGAGGAACCACGGAGCTCTGCTCTGCAGGATCCTCGGCAATCATGGAGGCTGCATGCCTTACATGAATGCCTTTACTTTAGTGGCGCCCTTTGGGGGCAGCTAAAGTGAGTATCCCCATTGCGGGGCTGCCTCCCTTACCCAGGGGAAGGGGACGGACGTCCCCGACTCCTGAGGTGCCTCCCGTGGTAGCGCAGGAGGCGCTGGATTCGGCAGCAGCCCTCGTGATGCCACCAAGCGGGAGCTCCCCGGGCAGCTCAGAATTGGGCTGCCCATTAGGATTGGGCAGTGAATTAATAAACTAGAATTGAAAGTTTCGTGGCAGTAAGACAACATCATGATTTTGTGGAAAGGGATACATAACTGTCCAAATAGCCAGTATGAAACCTTAACCGGACCGTCTGGCTTGTATTAATTGTACTGGATAATTTGAAGCTGTGCTGGAGGCCATTCTCTGAGATCATGGAGCTCCTCCAGATAAATGTCGCAGTAAGCCTTTGAAAACATGCACAGTGTCAAAGCATGTGTCCAAATCATGAGTAATTATATGGGCATGGGCACTACAGATGGAGAGAAAGAAAGACAGTTTGAAAGATAAGCGTTTATTTATTTATTTATTTATTTATTTATTTATTTATTTATTTATAGTTGGCAACCTTCAGTCTTGAAAGACTATGGTATCGCGCTCTGAATGGTGGTTCTGGAACAGTGTCTAGTGTGGCTGAAAAGGCCGATTCAGGAGTGACAATCCCTTCCACACTGGGAGCAAGTGCAGTCTGTCCCTGGTCTGTCTCCCTGGCTATGGGCCTTCCTTCTTTGCCTCTTAGCCTCAGACTGTTGGCCAAGTGTCTCTTCAAACTGGGAAAGGCCATGCTGCACAGCCGGCCTCCAAGAGGGCTGCTCAGAGGCCAGGGTTTCCCACCTGTTGAGGTCCACTCCTAAGGCCTTCAGATCCCTCTTGCAGATGTCCTTGTATCGCAGCTGTGGTCTACCTGCAGGGCACTTTCCTTGCAAGAGTTCTCCATAGAGGAGATCCTTTGGGATCCAGCCATCATCCATTCTCACAACATGACCGAGCCAACGTAGGCATCTCTGTTTCAGCAGTGCATACATGCTAGGGATTCCCGCACATTCCAGGACTGTTTGGAACTTTGTCCTGCCAGGTGATGCCGAGAATGCGTTGGAGGCAGCGCATGTGGAAAGCGTTCAGTTTCCTCTCCTGTTGTAAGCGAAGAGTCCATGACTTGCTGCAGTACAGAAGTGTACTCAGGATGCAAGCTCTGTAGACCTGGATCTTGGTATGTTCTGTCAGCTTCTTGTTGGACCAGACTCTCTTTGTGAGTCTGGAAAATGTGGTAGCTGCTTTACCGATGCGTTTGTTTAGCTCGAGAGAGAGAGTGTCAGAGATCGTTGAGCCAAGGTACACAAAGTCATGGACAACCTCCAGTTCATGCGCAGAGATTGTAATGCAGGGAGGTGAGTTCACATCCTGAACCATGACCTGTGTTTTCTTCAGTCTGATTGTCAGTCCAAAATCTTGGCAGGCCTTGCTAAAACGATCCATGAGCTGCTGGAGATCTTTGGCAGAGCGGGTTGTGACAGCTGCACGGTTGGCAAAGAGGAAGTCACGCAGACATTTCAGCTGGGACTTTGCTCTCAGTCTGGAGAGGCTGAAGAGCTTTCCGTCTGATCTGGTCTGGAGATAGATGCCTTCTGTTGCAGTTCCAAATGCATTCTTCAGCAGGACAGCAAAGAAAATCCCAAACAAGGTTGGTGCAAGAACACAGCCCTGCTTCACTCCGCTTTCTCAAAGGGGTCTGATGTGGAGCCATCGAAGACAACAGTGCCCTTCATGTCCTTGTGGAAAGATCTGATGATGCTGAGGAGCCTGGGTGGACATCCGATCTTGGGGAGAATCTTGAAGAGGCCGTCCCTGCTGACCAGGTCGAAAGCCTTCGTGAGATCTATGAAGGCTATAAAGAGTTGCTGTCGTTGTTCCCTGCATTTCTCCTGCAGTTGTCTAAGGGAGAATACCATATCAGTGGTGGACCTGTTGGCTCGGAATTCGCACTGTGATTCTGGATAGATGCTCTCTGCAAGTACCTGGAGCCTCTTTAGTTCAACTCGGGCAAACAACTTTCCTACAACGCTAAGGAGAGAGATGCCACGGTAGTTGTTGCAGTCACCCCTGTTGCCTTTGTTCTTGTACAGTGTGATGATGTTTGCATCCTTCATGTCTTGAGGTACTCCACCTTCTCTCCAGCAGAGACAGAGGATTTCATGCAGCTCAGTAGCGATGATCTCTTTGCAGCACTTTAGGACTTCAGCAGGATGCTGTCTTTTCCTGGTGCCTTGCCAAAGGCAAGAGAGTCCAGGGCCATGTGAAGTTCTTCTAGGGTTGGTTCACTGTCAAGCTCCTCCAGCACAGGCAGGCACTCAGTGTTGTTCAGCGCTTCTTCGGTGACTACATTTTCTCTGGAATATAGCTCAGAGTAGTGCTGCACCCAGCATTCCATCTGCTGCACCCAATCCTGGATGACCTCGCCTGCGGCAGACTTCAGAGGGACAATTTTCTTCTGTGTTGGACCTAGGGCCTGCTTGATACCGTCATTCATCCCCTTGATGATGCCCGTGTCAGCTGCTATCTGTATCTGGGAACAGAGCTGGAGCCAGTAGTCATTAGCACATCTCCTGGCAGTCTGCTGGACTTCGCTGCGAGCAGCTCGGAGGACCTGCAGGTTGCGCTCACTGGGACAGGCCTTGTATGCTGCTTGAGCTCTCCTCTTTTCCTCAATGACTGGTGTCAACTCCTCAGAGTGGGCTTCAAACCAGTCTGCTGCCTTGTTGGTCTTCTTGCCGAATATGGACAAGGTGTTGTTGTAAACAGTATTCTCTCTCTCTCTCTCTCTCTCTCTCTCTCTCTCTCTCTGCATTCCCCCATTTATTTATTTATTTAAAATATACAAGCCAACTTTCTGTTTAAAAATAAAACCAAAATGGGGTATAGCTTTAATATACCCCAATATTAACAATTAACAATATTAAAATGAACAAAACACATATAAAACAACGAACAGTCACTGAAGTGAACATACCAGCAGGTGCACAGCCCAATCCTATCCAACTTTCCAGGCCCAATGCAACCATTCCAACAGGGCATGGAGGGCGGGCAGTGGGAGGGCAGAGGGTGGGTAGTGGGAGGGGAAGTGGGAAGGCGAGCAGTCATAGAGGCATCCTCAAGTATATTTGTTTGGGCATTTCTTTGGGTATATTTGTTCCCTTACCTTGAGACTGCAGTGGCTGCATTGCTGCTGGAATGTTGGTTACACTGGAATGTTAGCTAGAGGGGGGGCAATGCACTAAGTTTTGCCCACAGCGTGCTCCTCCCCTCCCCTTTGGAGCCATGGGGGGGGCAAAACGCAGGCGAATGGTTCCCAAGGGGAGGGGGAGGACCACTTGCATTCTGTGAGAAGGCTCCCTGCAAAACTTAGTGCTTTGCCCCCCCCCTACCTATGCCAGTGGTTGGTTGGGTTTGGGTTCCAGAAACCACCATTTTGTTTGCCCAGGTAATGTGGAAATTGCTGATTTTTAAAAACCTGTATACATTTATTGAACCCAAACGTATTTGTATTCATGTGCTGATAATCTATATGAATCTATAGGAGCAATATAAATAAGGCATCTCTCCACTTGCCTGCTGTCCTTGGTTGCCTTTGTCATTGGCTTCATCCCTAATATAATGTTTACTAATAGCTCTGCGGAGGAATAGTATTTCCATAGCAACAAATGAACAATTCTAGGGAGATTAATCATTTCTGCATTATCTGTGGATAGTTTGCTGTAAAGCAGCATTTTGTAGTTTGATAATTGCAAGTCTAGAGTGATTTTACATTATACAATGATTAGCATAAACACTTAAAAAGACAAAGAATGCCTGTTGAAATGAGGAGGGCGATGCAGAAAAGGTGATACTTTTATCACAAACAAATACTGTATCATGGCTGCGTGAGGAGCATTTTGTATTATCCGTCTTCAATAGATTGCTCAGGAGAAGGACTTCTGTGAGGGCCATCCACTGTCTTGCATAAGATGACCTCTAAAAAAAATGCCAGGCCACTTTCACAGTATTATTATCCCAGGGCAAGGATCTATTTATAATCTCATCTGAGCACTGCCAAAGGTGGCCTGCTGTTCCTTTTCTGCTGGCCACTGAATGCCACAGGTGCATTTCTTTGGTACTTGCTCAGCCCCTGAGATTGTTTGGTTTGCTTCATGGGAAAATTGTACAGTGTCTTCTTTAGAATGAATGGAAGGAGGAAGTACAGGAAGTTCACACTGCAAAGCATATTACTTCCAAGGGGGTTCATTCTCGGACCACTGGGGGAAATCTTCAGGTCCTCCCCATGCAGTTGAACACCTAGCTGTGCCAGGTGCGGTGCCTGCACTAGATGGCACCAACCAGTGCCATCACAAGAAAGTTAGGTTCACAAATTTAGAATCAGACTCACATTCTAATTATTGCATAAGCATACTTATTTACTTGTAAATGCATTCAGTTGATTTATGTGGACCTGGGAGTCAATTGGATCACTTATTATGTTGAGGTAAATTTTGGCAGATATAAGGAGTTGTTTTTTTTTTTTTTTTTGCCCCTTGAAGGAGCAATGTAACACATGAGTCACTGATCTCCACTTCAGTGTTTCCATGTTCCCCAGACATCTGGATGTCAGTCATGTTTCCTCAGAAATGTGCATCTCATATTGTGGACTTGCTACTAAGAAAAAAAGAAATGAAAGATATGAACAAATATAACAACAGCCCAATCCTATTCTTTTCCCCGACACTGCATGCAGTTCTGACAAAACAGGCTGCACTGCATGTTATGGTGGAGGAGAGGCTGATTGGGACACTTGGGAAAATATTTTCCCTTACTTTCCCTCTTTCCCAAGCTGCCCAATCCACTTTTTTCTTCTCAGACAAGTGCCAGTAAAATGGCTGGTGTAGGTACGAGGAAACTCATAGGTGATCAGGCAGCCTATTGAGGTTAAGTAAAAAAGTATTTTACTTAACTCCTTCAGGCTGTGTGATTCTCCCCCCCTGCCCCCGGCCACTGGGTGCAGTGAGTGCTCTGCCAGCTCAGCTGCATTGGCACCAATGGTGGGGGATACGATCGGGCAGTTATAAATAAACTCGGGAGGCGGGAGAGGTCATTATAAGCTATATTTATTATTTTGCACATGAGAATCAACTGATGCTTCCTCGTTTAGTTGTGCGGGAGTAAATGTCTTCTACAATTAACAATGCTTTTTGATATGTTTTTCTCTTCATGGAGTCTAAATATTTTTTATCGTTACTCTTTTAACAGAATTGCTAAGTTTATTTTATAACAACATTGAATTTCAAATGAAAATAGATTACATTCTTTATTCATGGAAGTTGATTCATCTTGATTGTTACATTATGTCTGATGTTGATAGTTCTTGGTGAATAGTGTACAAAGCCAGAGGGCGTTTTTTGTGACCATGGAATGCCATAAATAATCAAGAGATGTTGTGTTGAACAGGGGGCGTTGGCAGCCTTTTGACAATTAAAATAACAAAAGGACAAAGTGAAGCTTTGCATTTTACATTCTGCAGCAGAACTTTATCACTTTCCATGCTTTGCAGTCACCCGGACTATCTTTTCAAGAATGCTTTCAGTGTTGTTGAGGGAGAAAAATGTAATGACACTTTTCCCCAACACCCCCTCCCCCTTCATTCAAAACACTTGATTTTAAAAAGTATTCTCTGCACCTTTGGGAGAAAAAATAGAATATATGAATACAATTTAATGGTAAGAAAAGACTGTTTGTGCTGACCTTTTTTTGTTTGGTAAAAGAAAAAGTTGCTTTTTGTCAGTCACAATTACAAATAAATGGTCCCTATAAAATGGATCTTTTATGATTCAAATGGGCAGGAGAGCAATGGACTTGTAAAATCCAAGCAAATAGTTGGACGCAAGTCAAATGTCACACTTTGCTGGCTCTGGTGTATAAAATTCTGCTCCTTTTTCCCCAAAGAAGCAATATATTTGATTAATGGGGCTAAGTATGAATGGCATAGTTACAAATTACAACCTGTCAGGGTATCAATTGGCAATGTGTCCCTTTCTTTCCATGGCACAGGCACCAAGGCTGAAATCATTGTTGCAACTATTATCCATAAATATCACAAAAAGAAATAAACAATGAATCAGTGAGCACAGCTCTTTTGTATTGGAGTTTGGTCGAGAGAATTATGGCCATGTTTGACCTAGAAAAGGAGAAAGATAAAGTGGGCAAGGTGAGTCCTTTTTATGGATCAACTCTACCAGCAGAAGTTGGTCCAATAAAAGTTTCATCTTACTTATTTTATGTTTTGTTTCAAGGTCAGCTTTCTCAATATTCCCTCATGAGCTAAGGTAAGTGAGCAGGTCTAGATGCTCTGTTCAAAACCGCGTACTCTAGCAGTCAGTACCCCAAAGGATAGGTGGGAAAATTGTTATGCAAATGTATCATCTAGACTAGATAAGTTTGAACAGCCTTTATCGATCTAAGGTGGCAATCATGAACATACTGTTTTCATTCTGTAAGATCACACAGGTGCTGGTTTCCCTGATTATATGCATGAATATGAACTCTTCCTCCTTAGATTATTATGAAGAAATAGATACAGTATATGTAATTAATCAATTAAAATATGATTATGTCTTGTGTCTTTTTCAATTCTTTTCATAAAATGAAACAAAAACATTCTGTTTCCAAAATGCTCCTTTTAGGAACGCTTTAGGAGCAATCCTAAACAGACTTACTAGGGAGTAAGCACCATTGATCACAGTGGGACTTACTTCCAAGTTACATGCATAGGACTGCCTGTTAGCCAGTCTTGATTTCTAGCACTTCAACCTTTGTACTGTAATAGTGGCGAAAACCTAAATCTAGTGAAAATATCTGCACAGTGATGCAGCGGTGCCGGCAACATTGCATCCTGCAAGGGATTTTTGGCTGCCGGAGGTCTCCTCAGGGAAAGGGGACATATGTCCTCCTGCCCTGGGGTAAGCCCTAGCAGACGAAACTCAGACCTGCACTGGGATATTGCTTGCACAAGTCTGCATTGATCCATGCAGATGGATCAGATTAAGGAATGGCCTTGGGATTCAGTGTGCAATAGCACTGCCAATGCTGCCCCTTTACGGGTTTGATCCGCCCACCACCAGCTCCCTTCACCATCCCATTCCACCCTCCCCCTGCCCCATTTGACTCTCTCCCCAGCTTTGTCACTGCACCTATCCAAATGTTTACTGCTGATCAAATTTATCCATAAGTGGAAGACAAAGCAGTTATATGTGTTTGCAGCAATCATAATTTATAAACGCACCCCAATTTCTAGATGGAAGCACCATTCAAGTAGGAATGTTTGCATATATTCTAGGTACATATTATATGTGAGGTGGCTCTCAGCATTATTGGTCATCACCTGATTGCAAACCGCACAAGAGCAGCACCTGGGACAAAGGAACCTGTTGGGTATTTGTAACATTTGAAAATCAGACACATTTGTTTATTCATAGACTATCTAATCAAATGCAGCTTAGAAACTGTACAACACTGTCTAATGGAAACAGCTCACCTTGGTAGCAACTCCTGCTTAATTTTTACCTCTAACCAAACCTAACATTGTTATGAAGGCTATTAGATTAACAAATTCCTGTGACGGTGTTCCTTTTTTTCACATTATTAAAGTCGGGCAGCTAAAACTGCAGGCTTTTCATCAGCTAATGCCTGGTAGTAAATCCATTAGAAAGCCATTGCTATCTAATTGTCTAATCACAGCAAAGGCCTAGGAGTGACGTGGGTATAATGGGATTAGAGTAGATTGTAGTGCTGTACCTCCACTCTCTGATCTATTCTGCAGATAGCAATGACCTTGTAGGTCATTTCAGTTAATTTAATGAGACTGAACTAAAAACAGGAGGGGGAAAAATGCCGCTTGGATTAAATGGGCAAGCAAATGTGTACAAGTTTGTTTGCACCTTTGAAAAACATAATGGTTGGGTGTGAATGAATGAAGATGTCATTAGCTACAAGCTATAAAACCCAAGAAGCATCACACCCTACTAGCACAGAGCATTTGGCAGAAGTAAGGCTCATTGCACACGGGGAGGCACAAAACCTGTCCCTTTATTTCCACAGAGTTTTCTGGCCTGCCTGTTTAGACAGTCCGAAAACATCCACAGAATATCTCAGATGGAACAGTTCTGCTCAAGAGGCCTGATGAGGCTGCTGCCTCAAGTAGATTGGTGTAGGCAGCACCCTACACTTGCCTGCTGCCACTGTGACTACTTGGCCACTGTGACCACTTCTAATACTCTCCCATGTCTCTGCCTGTGTCTTTCAGCCCAGCAGAGGCTGCAAGGGTAACTGCTGCTGCTTTCTCCTTGATCACCTCTTTGATGCTCCCTGCCTTTTGAAGTCAGAGGGGACAGATCAAGGGCCCTAGAGTTGGCCAGCTGGTGGTCTTTTGGCAGGAAACAAAGCTTGGTGGGACAGCTCCACTGATGCCTTTTGAGCATGCCTGCAGCCAAGCCCTAAACCTCCCTTCTGCTCAGGAAGCCCTTCTGCTCAGGAAGGAAATTGAGGACCTAGACGTCCAGCTGCTGGCCCTGGGCAACTGCAGCGCCAACACAGTCCTCAGCCAAGGAAAAAAGGTGCACTTAAAACACCTCCAAAATGGCTCTCCTCCAATGCAACAGGCGCTCCTGATGAGGGGAATGAAAAAAAAACCCAAGCTGTCTAGCTGTGCTCCTATGCTGGGGATCTGAAAGACTCCCAAGTGGCAAGGCTCCTGAGGACTCTGTCAATGGTGAGAGGCAAGGCCCGAACCTGACCGTTCTGCCTCAGAGCACGGCCAGTCTGGGGAACTGAGGGAGTCCCTCCCCTCTGAATTGCCTGTCTGAGAGGGAGGAGCTTCCCAGATGCCAAGGACTGATCTTGGCATGAAGACCACTGAAAAGGGGTATTCGCAGGAAAGCCCAAATCTCCCCATTCTGACTGTGGCCCCCTAGCATTCAGGCTGCCTTCCTGCTTGTCACGTTCCTGCTCTGACCTCTGTAAAAGTAAGAAACATGCCTGCTTGGTAATGAAAAAGGAAGGATATGGGCATGGGGGGGCACGATGTACTTCTCTATACAGTACAGATAGGGTTCCCTTGTAGCCACAGTTTCTGGATACGCAGGGTGCCCTGGAACAAATCCCCCACAGATACGAAGGGGTGTGTGCCTGTAGTAGATTTATAATAATCAAGAAGATAGATAATAGAAAATAGTGTTTGCTTACTTCAAACGATTGACCCCCTCCCCCCACAATAACACTGAATACTTGTGACAGGAGTTGAAAGTGGCAATTTTTAAGTAAGATTATCGCAAAGCCACACCCACTGGCACCATGCCTACTCTTAACTGGGAATTTCTGTAATTTATATGGAGAGGAATGGCTGAAGTGTGAAATCTAAGTACTGCAACAATGGCTTTTCATCACCACCAACATCTGGCAAGTTCTCCAGCTTCATCCGGCTTAGATCGTTATGTGCAGTCATTCAATCATCAGTGTGTTCCACTGCTTTCTAGAAATTCTCCCCCTTAAACATCTCAGGTTAGTTTCATCACACAAAGCCAGACAAAAGAATTTGCAACTCTGGCTGTAATCCTTTTCCTCTTGAGGTTTCACAATTTCTACTAATGAAAGAAGGATGATTTCTAAGGAAATATTTTGAGCAGTTTAATGAGAGCAAAAGCTGAGCTCTTCTTCAATCAGTTTCAGATTTTGCAAGTGAAAGCCATAAACACAGGAAAGTCAGGGCAGGAGGAAGGTGGAGAAAAGAATGTCACTGAAAACTCACACCCAGCAGCAAAGTGCCTGTTTACACAACAGAGAGGCTCTTAATGTAAAGAAGAGGTCGTCTATCTCCAGTAACCTGTGCAGACAGCTAGTGTCTGGCAGGGAGTGTCTGTTTACACAACAAAGGGAATAGATTTAACTGAATGTTCACTTAATGACCTAATCACATAACAACAGGAATAGGAGAACGTATCCCTGTTGTTAAGTGGCGCACACCTGTATACGTCGATCTGAAATCTGTGGATTCGACTCACCATGGATGCCAGCAGATACCAGGGTCCAAGTTTTAAAGACATTTAAACAAGCAAACAGACAAACAAACAAACAAAGGTACGAAAATCAGTGCTCCTGCTGTTATGCAGCAAAACCACACCATTTCCAAGTCTCCTGTGCCATTTTTAGGGCTGAAAGACCCACTTCCAGGTGGCACGGAGGTTTCTGGCTCCTTCCAGGTTCACCCCAGAATGCATCACTGAAGAAATGAGAAGAAATGAGGTGGTGTTAGAAGTGTTAAAAAAGAGGAAGTAAGTTCAGACAAAGAAGAACACTGTGATGACACAAGTGCTGTGTCACCAGCACAGGAACAATATCCAAAACCAAGCATTGGTTGCTCAATCAAAGTGCCAAATCTTCACTCGTCCTACTACAGCCCTTACATGAATATTGGGGGGGGGGGGGAGTGAGTTGTACTCCATATTATTCATGTGTGATATCTCAGGAGCGGAAGTCCTTTGAAATACAACACATAAACAATGTAGAGAAACTATCTGTCTGCTGTATCTCGTTGAGAAAAGACTCTGCATTATATGGAGAGCTTTGATATTTATCAAGCATTGCTTCAAAGACGTTAAAACACAAAATCTGATGCAAAACAATTGCATACTGAAATAAATGTTCTTGTGCCTGCTTTTATCCTGTATAATATATAGAATTATTTGCAAGTACTTGAGGCTCTGACATAAGCCACTATTTTTGTCTCGGCAATTGTGAGAGAATAATTCTGCACAGGTGGTCAAAGCAGCTAAATCAGAGCTGGAGAAAGGGGCTGCCATCACTACCATTCTGTTCCTAGTCGTTCTCTTTCCAGGAGAATGATGGAGAATAGGACCACCTCTGCTGTATCCTTTTGCCTCCTCTTCCCCCACTGCTTTACCTAAGCTGACCAGGCAGGGAGGATGCTGAGGGGGAAAAAGTTCTGCTCCCAGCATAATCCCTACCAAATCAGGTTAGAACAGTGATTTTCAGCATTTTTCTTCTCACAGCACACCGACCTCTATGGTTTTTTCTATGGTCTTAACCTCTTGTGGTGTCACTTCCTTAGAGCTGGTGGATGAGAAAGGACCCACAATTCATTACTACAGACAGTTGCCATAAAAACAGAGCCACAGAACCTGGACGGGTTTTTCAGCAATTTTCAACCACTGTGCTCCAAATTCCTACAGCACACCTGTGGACCTTTCCTGGCATACCAATGTGCTGTGGCACACTGGTTAAAAATTGCTGAGTTAAAAGAAGCAGTAGATGGAGGAAGAGGAGGAAGCAGTGGTGGGGCAGAATTTGCATGCCTTTTTAAGTGCTGGTTTGGCTTCCCGTGGGCAAGGGCATAAACAGCAACACAAGGCTTATGTCTCACTTAATTCTGTATGGACTTCCTAATATTTAAAATTAAAACCTATGATTGGGTGAAATCTGTATTGCCTGTCTGAATTCTTTAATTAAACACTTCCACATCTCTGAGCATAGAGTCACTGGAAGTGGTTAAAAAAAATAGATCACAATTAAAGGACAAATAGAGCAATTAAAGGAAAAAGTTAAAAAAATTAAAGGGGGAAAAAGAATTACTGAAATTATCAATGTAATGGAAATGTTCTACTGCTGTGACAAGTGAAGAAAACACCAACTCTTTAGGTCTGGATAATTTGATTGGTTAAAGGTGCTTATTAATGAACACTGATGATCCCACAGCAAGAAAAGTAAGTCTCACCAGTCTGCAATACTGGAGTCTAGAATCCAAAGTTTGCATGTGTCTGGAGATAAAGACTTTGCAGATTTGAATGTCACTGGTAAAAAAGACAGGCAGAGAGTTATGTAGCTAGGTGGTAAGGACGAGTCTTGTTGGGGAATCTAAGGCCCCAGTCATATTGGGGCCTTGAACTGCCAGAACTATTGCAGAACTATCAGTAGCGCAAGGCCTTTTATGGTGGTGTGAGAGCTGGGCTGCCGTTGCAGGCTTCCAAATTGCTGCTGCAAACAGGCAACGGGTGCTTTTTTAAAAAGTACCACTATCTCAGTCCTCCCATGTTCAGTCTATATATTTTTTGAATAAATAGATATTCAAAAGTTAAAATAAAATATTTCAATATTTATTTGCTCCTTGTAAGGAAGGAATCAGACCCATAAAGAAGTGTCCTAGAAAACTGGGAGTGCTTCACAAAGTGGAGATTGTGAAATAATATTTGTTTTAAACTGTGGTGAAGACAACCTTCTGATATTTCCTTAAGGCAGTAATTTTAAACCTCTTCCATGGCACACTGACTATAATTGTCAATACACACCACGAGTTTTTTGACAGTTGACAAGGCACACCATGCTGCCGGGCCCAAGCCTATCCAAATTTCTGGCACCAATGCAGCCACAATGAATCCCCAAGGTAAGAGAATAAATGTTCCCCTACCTTGATGAGGCCTCCATGACTGCCCCCCACCCTGCAGGATGCCACGCAAGCCCCATTGTCGTGGCTGCATCAGCACTGAACAGATGAATAGGATTTGGGCCCTTAGATCCCCTAATGGCCCTACAAATAAATGAACCTCGCCCAAACTCCTGCAGCACACCTGCAGACCATCTGTGACACACCAATGTACCACAGCACACTGGTTGAAAATTGCTTCCTCAGGGTATAATACAGGAAAATGTCCTCTGTGTATATACACATTAAATTTTTTCACATAAACATAACACTGCTTATTTCATGACACACACATACCCCTTTTCCAGAGCAGCTACATTGCAGAGCCAAAGCTTTTCCTACATTGTTTCCTATTTGAAAAAAATGCAGATAAATCAATGCATGGAGGGGTGAATACAGTGCACATGTTTAAAAGGTTTATGGCTGTGTGACTGCTTATGAGCATAACCTTTATAGGTCAAGGATCACTTCTGTGCTACAAGCCAGATGGCCCTAAAATCTTGTAGTGGGTTGAGGTTTGATTTAATTGTTTTTATTCCAAGACTTGGCAACCTACAGAAGTCCCTTTAGCAAACAGTAGCTGAGTGCTTAATTGGACACTTCAGATACTCAATATAAAGAAACCCTCCCAAGGCCCACCACCGTAAACCACCCAGAAACATTCTCCCAGTTTGCTTTTTTGCTTCCAAAGCAGCAATTTTAAGGTGTGCCTCAACTCCTTTAATCCTCTTTTTTTGGTGACAACTCACAGCACAAGTGACTGACTGATTCAGCAGCCAGTTATTCTCTTCCTCTGGTGTTCCTAACTAATCAGGGATCATGTACTTCACAGAGTGATATCATGACACTATAGAGCTTTTCAGATGTGGCAGTGTACTGATGTCACCAAGGGCAAATCTAGCCAGTTGTCCATGCCACTGTCACATCCAAGTTAGCCTATTGTAATGTGCATTAAATGGAACTGCCCATGAAAACTTTTCAGAAGCTTCAGTAGATGCAGTAGCAACCAAACTAACAGAGGTTTCCTGGCAGGAACACATTATCTCATCCTGGTATGCTGGCTACCAGTTTGTTTCTGGAATTCATTCAAGGTGCTAGTTATGGCATTTAAAGCCCTAAATGGTTTGGCCCTAGATGCCTTAAGGACCACCCTCATCTGTGTGTGCCTCCCCATATGGGCCAATCATAATTCAAAACCTTGCTTTCTGAAGCACAGCAGTTATCCTCAAGGAGCGGAGCCTATTGGTGATAGTGCCAACTCTGTTGAATGGCTTCACTATAGAGGCTCTTTTGCAACCTCCCTTACACTCCAGGCATAACATGAAAACTTGGTTTTTTTCATTTATCTTCTTGTGGAAGAGGATGTTTATTTGTGGGTTGATAATGTTTGGAAGATATTGCTGGCGATCTTCAATTGTGGCTACTGGTTGTATTTTTACTGGCTTTTAACTAGTTTATTGATTGATATAACCAGTTTTAGACTGAAATCTGCCTTTGGTAGCCAATGGGGAGAAATGAGATAGAAAATGTTGAAAGTGAATAAAGTAGCATGCATTTTAGAATATGTGCACACTCCCTAGATTGGTCACATAGGGATCACTCTTAACAATTGACCTCCCAAACATTGCTAAAAGAGGCAGAAGGTGGGTTTTTTTTGGGGGGGGGACACGACGAAAACAGTATTCCTTCCTTCCAGCTCAGCAGCAGTTAGTCATTGTTAAGCTGCAACAAACATGTGCAGAATTACACGACAAACTGACATTAATTCTAAATTTAGTCACTATGAACAAGCGGGATTTCAGAGGATGCGAAATGAATTCAAAATAATGGAAACAAGAATTAAAGAGCTGCTATCACCTTTGGTGACATGCTCCCTCTGTCTGTGTTGATATTTTTCCTTTCCTTTAAAAAAAAAAAAAAAAAGCAGCATACACTGCTGCTGTATGAAGTGAAATATTGAATAAACTTACTGGGAGCCATTGTGCTGCCTGTAAGGCAAATGGAACAGCAAGGAACACAAAGTCAAAATCATGGGAAGCAAAGAGAAGAAACCATCTGGCTGGTGCTGATATGTGTTCCTGAATTCCACTCTAGAAATGACTATTTTTGTGCAGGCAAACTTATGTCAAAATATTTAGCTGTTTTTCTGCCCTCCCACTGCTGGACTTACATTTCTGGGTAGGGATTTGTGTTTGTGTTTGTGTGTTTTTAATGAGCATTAAAGGAAAACATTAATGGCCTGAGCCATTGCTTTGATTGTACCATGTCTGCTAGCTTTGTGACGGACTGTAGGCTGAGGTTTAGGAATGCAACGTGGTCCCTTGGCCATCCGATGGAGGAGAAAAAGGCAGTTCATGCATATGGGAGTTATGCTGTTATTTTGCAGAGCTCTGTTGATTTCTCCCAGATGGAGGTCAAACGTGTCCTGGGCATAAAAGTGAATTTTTTTTTAAAAAGGCTCACAGCAGAACATGGTGGCCTGAGGAATTCCAAGAAGGTGAAGTGCAATGTAGTTTTGTAAAGGTCATTCTTTGTGTTATACCCCTTCATTTTGCTAGTCACAAATGCAGGCCATCCCCTAAATTAATGTCACTAACTCTTCCCTTGCTAAATGGAAGGTGGGCTGATTGACAGTGTTGATGCAGGTTGCCGGGAGCCCTGGGACAAACAACTGGACTGGCCACCCATGGTGCCCCTGCTGAATCCTTGATTTTGCGTTAAGCACCGCCACTGTCACAGGTATTGAAGGTTCAGGGGCGGATCCTCTGATGGCCAGTGCCCTATCGGATTGGCCCCTGGTATGACTGCTGATTGGCTTCTTCCCTCTTTCTTTACTTTCTCTTATATGTTGCATCCCCCCATTCTTATTTACCAAGGAAAGGCAAAATATTCATTTCTTAAGTACAAATAAATAACCCCAACCTGCCTTTTCTCTTCTCCCAGGAGTTACTGAATTATTTCAGGAACAGTCAGCAATGAAGGCACATGGGGCATTCTGCTACACGCTAGGGAAGTAAAAAGGGAGGTTCTATGGAGTATTTGAGACATCTGTATGCTTGGAATGATGGACTCATTAAACACCAAGTGTCTCAGAAACCCCACAGGGAGAGATGAAAGCATGTCTATAAAAGGCAAAATGAGGGGAAGGGAATCAAATAAACAAGGAACATTGTTCCAGTTAGTATGTTTAATAGAATTAGAGAAAGTTCTGAAAAATAGGCAGTGCTAGTGATAGGACACTCTTTAGATTTCACCCCAAACTGGAACAGGTTTCTGACGCAGCATCAAGGACCAGGTCTCTGGCTGACACCTTGCAACCCAGGTGTCAGAACAGATCAACCTCCCACTAAATCAGGACTAAGGTGAGCAATAAGTCCTCATACTTCATCCCTCCTGTTGTTTGCCCCAACACATGGGATAGTAGGTGAGGGCGGGATGGATGGCAGGATTGTGGCAGAAATGGAAACTGTGGCTATCTTCTGTCTCTTATAAGCCACAAAGCCCAATCCTAATGAAATTCCCCACACACCAATGCAGCGGGGCCAGTGCGACTTGCACTGCATCCTATGAGAAAATTTTAGTTTGGAGGTCTCCTTGAGGTAAGGGGACATTTGTCCTCTTGCTCTGGGGAAAACCCCAGCTGCAGCAATGGGTCTACTCACTAAATCACTGGTGCAAGTCCAAGTGGATCAGTGTCAGCAGATCTAACCCAGGAAGAATATAGCACATGCCAGCATTGTCAATCTTGCTCCCTTCCCAATACCCAAACTGCCCATCCTCTGCCCCTTCCAACCCTCCCCCATCGTGTTTCACCACCTCCCCACACTGCCCTGCACTTACCATATCCTTCCACTGTTCGGCACTGAGCTTACCTACTTTGGCGTGTGCCGGGTCCTGCAGTGGTACTGGTGGGATAGCACAGGCCTTCCTGCTGGCACTATCTCCAAGGGCTGTCGCAACATGCTTTATGGCATGTTTGCTGTAGTCTGCGCTGGTGGAGCACTCGCTCTGCAAGTACAGTAGCACCACAGGATTGTGCCATTAAAGAGCTATGTCTGGTTTGGTTCTTCTATTTGTCTTCATTTGCCTTTTCTCCAAATGGTCAGAGATAGTGCTTGAAGAAGGCAGTCATGCTCACCAAGGATGAACTTCTGCTTCTTCCATGCGAGTGTGGCTTGTGAATCTACATTCTGACTAAAGTAGCCAATTTACCCCAAATGTCCCTGTCTCTCTAACTTTTCTTTTTTTGCAGGCAGCAAAGATTAATCCCAAGTACTGGTGTAGCTAGAGGGGGGGCACTAAGGTTTGCAGGGAGCTTCCCCTCAGCATGCAAGCGGACCCTCCCCTTCCCCTTGGGAGCCATTTGCCTCTGTTTTGCCCCCCCCAACAGTTCCCAAGGGGAGGGAGAGGGGCTGCTTGCACGCTGCAGGGAGGCTCCCTGTAAAATTTAGTGTCCCACCCTCCTCTAGCTATGTCAGTGATCCCAAGCCATTTGGGGGATGACACTGGGCTCCACCTGTTTATGGCTGGGCTCTGTCTTGATACCAGATTTTTCCCCATTTGTCAAGGAATGGCACTTGTATGAATTATAAGGCCTTGCTATGGCATCACCAGATCCTGAGTCAGAGTTCTTAGGTTTCATGATACATCCAAACCTGGTAACTCTGATCTCAGCACTATAGTCTGAGATCGTTGAAGCCACACAGACTATGTGAAGTAATTCCCAATCTCCACAAGGATTGTTTGTGGCATGCTTAGTTCTTACCCTGTATTCAGAATCTGGAAATGGCAGGGCCTTTTAATGATCAATTCAGTCAGGGAATACAAATCCTTCATCTCTCAGTCCTGGTGGAATGCTGCACGCCTACAAAATATTCAGGTCAACTCAGTACAAGCTTGAAAAATCTTTTTCATGCCCCCTCCACACACCAGAGAGCCTTTATATGGCATCAGACCCACCATGGATTTCCTGTACTCCCATTTGTACATAGCAAGAAACACCTACTGTGTGGGCTGTGGAAGTGGCAACCTGGTCTCACATGTAATGACTGAATTACAGCATATACCTATTATAAACTCTGTTTGCTTTTCTCTCCTTAGGACACTGTCCCATGCAATTTCGCTCACTTGATTGTAGTTATTCTATTCAGGCTAGTTCCAGCTCACAAGCAGGAGCCTGCCCTGTAAAATACCATCCTCTTTCCATCATTCTCACTGTCAAGAACGTCTGGAACAAATGTTTTGTCTTTCTCATCTATGGGGGGAAAAAAGAATGCATTTATCCTCAAAAGGGTAGGTTTGCTCATTGCTTTTCTCCGACATTGTTGGAGCCAGGTTCTATAACTAGGGAGAATCTTATAAAGAAGAACCAAGAAATGAAAAAGAGGAAAATGTTCCCAAATAAATGCAGCCTCTTGCTATTTTCTGGTATGAAATAGAGTCTGAAAGCCAGGTTTTGTGTTGACATCTATTTTTTAAGTGTTGGAATGATGATCTACAGTTCCTGCCCTTGACCAGAGTCCAGCCGTGGTAGCTGATCTTGATGCCAGCTCTAAGTTTTAACTTACTCTATCAGCAAGGGGAAAAAAAACACAGTATCCTTTTATAGACAGTGCCTTTGTTAACCCACTCCCTAATTAGCTAGATTGTTGTGAAGGACGAGGACTATTTTTGTGTCAAGAACCAAAGATTTAATAGAAGCAATTTCACCATTCATTTGATGGCATTGGATCGGATGGGCTTTGTTCCCAAAGCCAATTGACTGTCTTGACGATATCAGGCCAAATTACTCACACAACATACCCACATCACAGAGCTCCAGCTAGGTAGAAAGTGGAGGAAACAAAGTTGAGCTATCTTCTCTCATTATTTCGTCAATGCGCCAATGTGCAGCGAGTTCGGAAGCCATGCTGTTATTGCATGGGGGAGAGGAGAGAACTGATTAAATTACGGCTCAGCGGCTTTGATAAATGTCTTCACAAAGGTTTTTATACCACAGCCGCGATTGCCATTGAAAGCATATGACAGGGAGAAATGCACAGGGCTTGGAGGAGAGGTTTAATCCAGGCATCTGCGTGTTAATACAATAATTTACTTTTTAGTCATTTGATGCCTAATAATAACAGGGCACTGGTGAAATTGCTGGTAATAAAAGGGAATTGTGACAGATTAAACAGAACAAAAAACAAAAACAGGAGGCAAATGGAATCTGGGAAGAAATGCAGAAACGTAGAAAAAACAATGAAGACAAAGCAAAAAAAAAGGGTGAATGCACAAAAGTACAGGATAATTCATGAAGCAGAAGGAAGTTATTTGGGAAGAACTATAGGGAAATTAAGCTGGATCAGAGTGAATATTGGCTTAGACTCTTTCTTCATAATCCTGTACATCTCCATTGAATATGAGAAAGAAACGGAAGCACATCTGCTGCCTCCTCTGAAATGAGTCAGCACACTGGAGATCTCCATGCATGGGAAAATGCTGAGACAGGGCATGTGCTGTCAAAAAAGAGAGAGAACTGAAAAAGCACAGCAGCCAACATAGAGTTAGGCCTGCTTAAATACACCAAAATCAACTGGGTTAAGCACCCCTAATGCTGCAGTCGAGTAGAGCCACTGGGGTGCGATTGCCGCCCATTTATTCTCTAGAATCAGCATGCTGGAGCAGGGGCTTTTCCAAAAAATTGTCCTCCAGAAAGTTCATAGAAAAGGGTTTCGAAAAAGACAGCTATGTCCAATGTTGATTGCATTGCGGTCTGCTACTGAGTCATTTCAAAACACATGTATTTTTAATTGTTTGTAAGATTGATATTTAGTATAAACTTACCAGAAAACAAGACTTGATAATCTCAGGTACTGTTAAATTACCTGCACAAGTCCGCACTGCCTCGTGTTGGTGTATCTGGCCTGGGAAGGGAGAAAGGATACAGCGTGCATTGCTACTGCCATTCCTGCCCCCCTTGTGGGCTGATCCACCCACCCCCTACCCATGTTGCTGTCCTTCCTCTAATCCGTTACACCCCTCCCTGTCCTTCTCCCACATACTGCTTTGGGAAGCCCTTACTTGCTCTTGCCCATGCCTCACTGAATCTGGTGCTGGCGCGATGGAGCAGGCCTTCCCACTGGTGCCAGTGTGCTTTATGTCACGAATGTCAGAGCACTCACTCCATCAATGCAGGGGCACAATAGGTTTATTATTTCCCCTTTCTTATTTCTCCCTTTGCCCCTTTGTACGCCTTGGTACAATCCTGATACAATTTTCTACTGTTCGGTAGATGGTCTGCACCATGACCCACCTATGGGATGAATTTAGCCTGTTGTCTGCTCATAAATTACGTGAGCAGCTTCAGACCTTTGGAAAACTGGTTGGTATTTGAATTGTTTATTGACTGTTTTATGCAAACACGTGCAGCTCATAAATTGTTTGCAGACTATTCATGGAATTAGGGTACAGAATGTTTGCCAGGGCAGTTTCAGCTGTAGGCTTAACATTCCTATCATCGAGGTCACATTACTACTGTAGATGGGGGGAGGGGGGCCCTTGGTTTGCAAAGTAGGTTTCTTTAGATTTGTGTGAAAAATAAAGCCGAAAAGCCACGGTTTGAATGGAGAACGTAGTGATATCTGCTAGAACCTTCATATTATTTTTTTTTAATTGAGAAATGTTTTCCACTACTGTTGGAAATTACATTCATCTGTGATGCAGAAGATACTGCTAAAAAATTTCTGTCAGTACACCCACCAATTTCCATCTGTGCTGTTATCCTCCAATCTGTACGTTAAACCTATATATCTTCCAGAATTTTTGAAAGGTCACCTTCCCTATTTTGCTGAGTGTGAATCCTGCACTCGGAGTACTTTTGGATTATAAGTTAAACAGAGAGGAGCTTCCAGGCAGTGGCAGATCCAGATTTTGGAGGATCAGGATGAGGAACAGGGCATGGGGGAGGCGGGCGGTGGGTGGGCCAGCTTGGGGAGGGGGTGAGACCAGGATCTGGTGCTTATGCTGGATTCAAACCCCTGGTCCCTGGCCCTGTGCCGTGAGCAGCTAGTAAGCAATGTGCCAGCACTTCTAGACAGAAGACCAGCCATTAGAGCAGGAAAAGTGCCAGTGGGGGGGGGGGGGGCAGATCAGGATGGAGATTGGGTTGGGCCTATGGTGGGTTGAGAGGAATCTTGACAGCAGTGCCCACCATCAGAGCAACTCATGCCGTGGCAGTCTCCATGATACAATAGTGGATCATGAGATCCTCCGTCATATTGCAAGAATAGAAGTGGGCCAACTTACCTGATAAGGTAGCCAGAACTCCAAATATAGTTCCAAAACCAGCTATAACTTCTCCCTTTTAAATACAATCTTCATGAAAAGAAGGTCTGAGATTTCTGTGGGGAGTGGAAAAAGTTGGGAAGATGTTACCACTCACAGCCTTCTAGTCATTCCCTCACAAGCACACATGTGCCACCCATTCCCACTACCCTTAAGTCACACGAACAAGGAGACTTTTTGCCCAAACTTCCCTTCTAATAATTGTGGCCACATGTGCTCTTCAGAAAATGTGCTCCTCAGAAAACGTAGGCCACAAAAGAAGAAGGTGCTCACCTAGATGGTATGGAGCAGTAGAAGCAAGCCCCAAGCACTCCCAATGTTTTCATACCTCTTTTTCAAGTTAGGTTGAAGGGTCCTTCCCTTTCTTTCCTTCCTTCTCCACAATCTTGTCGTCTGCTGCTGCTGACTCACCTGGTGCTCCTTGACCAGCTTAGAATTTCTACCATAGCCATCAGAAGCTTGCCTGCCTTTTCCCTTCATGTTCTCTTCCAAGCCTCAATGCACCAAACAGGATGGCCTAGACTGGCCTTAGGTAGCAGTCTTTCATCCCATCTGTCCCATGCAAACTCCACTATCTAGGCCAGTACTGCTATACGAGGCCTATATAAGAGACAAACCTCCATGCAGAAGCTGGGTTGGCAAGCCTGTGCCTGGGTCTGATTGGGCTGAAATCATGTCCACCCCCATGGAAGCAGTTGGAGGCCATGTCATCACATTACTGTCTTCTACTTCCAGGTGCCATGCTTTGTACGGGGCACTATCAGCCCCAGGCTCACTGCTGCCACCTGTGCCAATAAGTTTGGGGCACCGAGAGGGGTGAGCCCCTCACAAAGCTGCTTGGCACTGGTCCCCACAGCTCCTATGGCTGGCCTTGCAGGCAACCCCCAGTTTCCAAACCATCTTCAAATGCAGTCCCGTATAGAGCACATTGTAGTTGTCAGTCTGGAGATTACCAGTGCATGAAGCACTATATCTAAATATGCAGTTATATAAATAGGAAGCAGCCAAGTGACTGGAGAGGATTTGCATCATCTCCATTCGTGAGCATCAGCAAGGAAAGTAAGTGGACAAAACTCATCTGCTCCCAGTGAAAAGAGATTGTACTCTGTGATTCTAAGAGAGAATGAGCGGAAAATGGCTTTTATGTGTTGATCACTGCTACATTAAAGTTAACGAAAAGTGCCTTTAAAAAACTAACCTGAAAGAAAGAAAACAGCTGCTGTTAAAATGAGCTGATTAGTTGCAGACATGAAAGAAGTAAGAGCAACAACTTGATTTTTCATTCAGGGATTTAGAATTTAAGCTCACAATTAGGTTGCTGTGGTTTCCCAATCTCATTTGCAGCTTCACCGGGGAAAGGAGAGGATAGATTCAGGGGAGGGATGCTTCTTGGGAGCCAGTGTGGGTTTCTCTGTGACTTAGGCTGAAAAATTAGAGCTGTAGCTTGTATCTACAGCTAGGATACTCTGCTGGCTAGATTCAGCCATTGGCAAGCACTCTGGAGAAGCTATCAGAAGCTTCACCCTAAGATTTTTTCCTTACAGATGTAATATAGCGACATGTGGTACACTTGAGAATGTTTGGTGAAAATAGTGCTGATCTGCCAAGAGAAATCACAGAGGCGGTATCTTTGCTTCGTCACTGTCGATGAGACAAGGAAGGAAGATGGTGCTCTCTAGTTGGATAAGGTACTGAGCTATCTTAGGGCCCAGTCCTATGCTGCCCTGGTACTTTGCTGCCCTGGTACAGTGCCACTGAAATGGCTGCTGCTGTATCCTGCAGGGCCAGAGCAGCATATGGAGGACTCCTTGGAGTCAGGGGACATGGGTTCCCTTACCCCGTGTAGACCTTTGGTGGCCCCAATGGGCCTGCTCAGATCTGTTGGGCTCCGTGGCTCTGGAGGGGGGATAGGATTCAACAGCAGGCTCTGTCGCCATCCCCACCCCCCTCCAAGGACTGATTTACCCTCTTGCCCTTCCTCCCTCTGCCCAGTTTCTCGCCCTCCCACTTTCCCATTTCCCCAAAAAGCCTTCTCATTGCCCGGCAAGGACAACAACCACCAGGTGGCCATATCCAGCATCCTGCCAGTGCAGAGGCCCAGCACAGGGGCACATTGGCTGTGGAGACTGGCAAAGGATATATGTGATTGAGAAGTTTGCCAGTCAAGCACCAACATTGTTATCTGCAAGGCGTCTCTATTCATCTCATGTCTTACATGGGCAAACTGCAGGACTTTTATAATTGAAAGAAAAAGTTTCTATGTGTGTTGAAATTTCTGTTAATGCAAGTTATTGTTCAATCCCACTCAAGGTTCATGTTGTCAGATCTTAAAATCCAACAGTGTGAGGCCTGGGCCACTGCCCTCTCTGAACTGGTGGGGAATTTGATTGGGTTGTTGATGAATCAAGTGAGTTTTTATGTGATGCCAGTCAATTTTTTTTTTTAAGTGTGCTAAATGTTGAAGACTTTGTCCATGAAGAAACACAGAAAAATCTCTCTCTCTCTCTCTCTCTCTCTCTCTCTCTCTCTCTCTCTCTCTCTCTCTCTGTGTGTGTGTGTGTGTGTGTGTGTGTGTGTGTGTGTGTTTGTGTCTGGGGCCTGCTTTCAAAACATCCCTTGAGACACGGTGGCATAGCACTTTATGATTTCAGCCATGTTGTATATGTAAAATGTCTCCCAATCTGGTTCCTTTTTTCCCCCCATCATTTGCTCCTCATTTTCCAATTTTCTCTCATTGCTGTATAATTTTATTGGACTGAGGTTTTCTCCTTGTCATTCCCCCCCCATTATCTTGCCCTTCAGATACTATTTTCGATTTGCGTTCTGCCTGACTGGATCTGCGGCATCGTTGGAGTCAGAAGAGACTCCAGTTTTATCACCCATAGCAAATAAAAGTGATCTTCTCTCTTTAAACCCTAGCTGTGACTCTGAGAGTCCACAAGTTCAACAGCATACTGTTGATGGAGGGCTATAATACCCATGAGCAGATGAGACAATTAGATTGTAACCATTTGTTTAAAGGATTTAGAGTCTCTTTATGGCCTCTGCAAGCCATTATTAGTGTTTTATTGCTTTGCCATATATGGAAGGACAGATAAGGTAAGAAATAATTTTCCAGTTTGTGAGACCAACCGGTAGAAGAACCCATTAAAAAGTGACATCTAGGAACCTATGAAGTGCTGCACATATTGGTTCTGTAATCCACTGAGTCCGGAGTCTCCTGAGAAAATGGTATGCAGCCGTGTTACAGACTGCATGGTGAAGTGCTTGTAAAAGGGGAGGGAAAAAAGCATGGTTTTCTCATTGAGCAAAGAACATTTCCTACCAATATGGGATCTGCAACTCAATATAGAATCTGCCTCTGTGTGTATGAATATCCAGACATCATCTCCATTTAAAAGAGTGTGGGAGCAAAATGCCTGCCCCAAGTTTTGGACCACATTCATTGGCGATGACGTGGGGGCCATTGTGGTGGTTGTCAGGTTGGAGGCAAATTTGGAAGCACTCCTTTCTTTGGACAGCCACCACCTCCATTTTCCCAGAATCACACTGTGAAATTTTGAGGGGCATTCTGAAAAATTGTCACCACCAGCCTGGCCAGCCCTTTCCCACCCCCAGAATACCTCTCCGAATGATACTATATCACATCTTTCCACAGCATTCTGGTGTAACTAAAATGATGGGTGCCAGCTGGGAGGAACTGGGCAGTACATGTGAATACTGCCCTTTCAATTTGAAATGCAAAACAGTTTTGCCATCCTTTCACCTGGAAAAAGCCCTCCCCATTATTCTGAATGTCTCTTTTTAAGTCTTTGGGACCAGATTTAATTTTAAAACTCTTCACCACCACCAGCACCAGAAAAAGAAGATTTATATACCATTTTTGAACACAAAGTGGTTTACATAAGACATGGAAAGAGGGCTCCTTATTCTCAAAGGGCTCACACCAGCCACCAGAAAGAGATGTTCAGCTGTGAGGAGTTTGGTGAATTTCTTTCCCCCCTGCTAGACATAAGAGAACTGCCCCTTGAAAAGGCATCTCGGTATTCTGTTTACAAGGGATAGACCTGTTTTCCAGGGCTACACAGGATGTCTGACTGAAGTGTACTACATACCTTTTGCTTTGTAAAGAGGTCTAGATATTCAAGTCAAAAATGTGCTTCTGCTGCATCAGTTATCAAAAATACAGGTGTGTAGATGTTGCTGCTATGAGTAACATTGTCCATTACGTCCTGGACAACTGCATCCTGGTGAAATGCATTCTGGAATTGGACAGTTGCGTTCATTCTTTTTGTGTCCCAGATATTTGTATCCCAATATATGTTAGATGCACTTTTTTGTTTTTAAAACGCAAAGGTAGGGTTAGGGTCAGGATAAGAGGCTTAGGATATATAACATGGGGTTCGTTATCCAGTTATAGTGGGATGCAAATTACCACAACACAAAAAACCAGGCACAAATGACAGGGATGCCAATGACTGGAACACATTTGACAAAGATCCAACTGTCCAGGATGCAAATACCCTAGCACTGCTGCTATGTCATTTAAAATATATGCAAGTAGCGGTGAGTGGGAAAGGACTGGGTCTTCCCTGCAGATATTTCAACATGTGCACCCCTTTTAAAACTGACACTGTATCTAGACGTGTATATTGTGCACAGACATCTGCACAGGAGGACAGAACAGAATGCAGCTGTGACCTTGAGACCCCAGATAGTTGCTGCCAGTCAAGGTTGACCTAACTGGGCTCCATGAGTCCATAGCTTGCTTCAGCATAAGGCAACTTCTTGAGATTTATTTAGAAAACAGGTGGTACTTGCCCACAGGCCTTCTGTTCCACTAAAAATGGAGATGTCTACAGACCCAAGACATGCTGTTAATTTTTAACGATAACATTTTTCTCCATATTGTGGGAAGCTCCAGTGCTATTAAAATTTGAATGAGGACTTATTCCTCAATGAGAAAAGAAGAAAGGAAATTCAGTTCCTCTTGTCAAAAAAATAAAAAAAGAGGAATATTATTTTCAAAAGAGGATTGGGGGAAAAAAGCCTCTACATTTTGGCTGTAACTCTCAGGAACTCAAGGCATGTGAGGGTTCCAATTGAAGGCAGTAGACATGCAGGTCAAGAACAAAGGTTTCTGAATCAGCAATGAAATCTCTGCCCCCACTGGGCCGTTTCCATTTCTACAGCCAAAAACTGTTTAGATAGACAGCTGTCAACTGACAGATTGCAGGGAATTCAGTTATAATCCTCTGCCTCAAATCAGGATGTTGAAAAGCATAACAAAACTGAATTTTGCAGCCTATGTACGGTCAGAGATGCATGCAATATTCTCTGAATTTCCTTCCCAGTTTGAGAGAGGGGTTCAAAACTGCCTCACCTTAGTTGTGGAGTGGCAGCAATATACTAATGATCTGCCAGTCTTCCACTTTTGATTCCTAGGCCATTGTGCATGAGCAATTTGCTGCAGCTTACAGCTCACAACGTGTTTTTTCAGTTCACAGTGATTTTAAAGAGGGATTTGTCAAAGTCAGGGAGGACAACTCTATCAAGGCAATGGTTATGATGGCTCTACACTGCCTCCAGGTGTAGAGGCAGTATGCCACTAAATACCATGTGCCAAGTCCAGCTCAAGCCCTCCTGAGCATGTGGGCCAAATGTTGCCTCCCCTTACCTGATGATGTGCCATCCTCTGCTTCTCCCCCTCCCTGGACTGGAAAAGGAAGAAGGAAATGGAAGTGCAGGTGAGAGGAATGAGTAGGGCCAGAGTATCTTCTCTCCTCCACATCTCCACTTCTGCTCCATCGCTCTCTTTATTATCCAGTCCAGGGAATGGGAGGAGAACAAAGGGATGAGTGGATGGATGCAGTGTGATGCCCCTCCCCCATCAATCTGCGGCTGGAGTTGACTGTCTCAGTTGGCCTCATGCATGGGCCAGCCCTGCATGTGATGGAAGTGGAAGGTGCTTTGACCACCCGCTACAGTTGCCGTTACCCTGCACATGCCTGATCTTGTCTGATCTCAGAAGCTAAGCAGGGTCAGGCCTGGTTAGTACTTGGATGGGAGACCGCCTAGGAATACTGGGTGCTGTAGGCTTATACCATAGTCTTTCGAGGCTGAAGGTTGCCAACCACTACAGTTGCCTTCTAAGCATCCTTTTTTGCTTCTCCTTATTTCCCTGCTTCTCTTTTCATGTGCATCTCTGTGAGCTTGTTGGAGGCTCTGCTCCCACAACAAGCATGTTGACCATTCAAAGAATCCATCTCAGCAGATATGAATCAGTATCCTTAGCCATTGACCCTGCTATCCTAACTTCCTGTTTCATTCACAGTCAACTGGTGGTGTGTTTCATAACATCTCCTCTCTCTCTTAGGAACTGGCATCTCTCTTCCTACCCCCATAGCCCATCTGTGTAGGCAGACCATTCTGTGGAAGACGTCAGCATCTTTCCTCACACCTCTCTGATCTTCCCTGGCTCTCCCCCCCTTTCCCTTTCCGTCCTTAAGATACTCCTGTAATTCTTTCATAACAATAGTAATTTAGCCATTGAGAACAGTGCTTTCTTTCCTTATTTTTGTACATTTATCTCCCTAACGTAGCCTGTTGCATGTAAACCAATATTTGTGTCTCTAGTGGTTTGTGAAAGCCAATAACCACTGAATGACTAAGGGTGCGATCCTAACCCACTTTCCAGCACTGACATAAGGGCAATGCAACTTATGGGCAAGGGAACAAACATTTGCCATATCTTGAGGAGTCCTCCGTGACTGCCCCCCAACTGCAAGCAAGATACAGCACATGACCCACTGGCACAGCTATGCCAGCGCTGGAAAGCTGGTTAGAATTGCGCCCTAAAAGACCTGAGTCGCACATAGCTTGAGGTGCACATGTATGAACATATACAAATGTACATGAGCATATGTGCAAAGTTTATTTGGCCCCTGTGGGAAACAGGATGCTGGACGAGATAGGCCTTTGGTCTGATCCAGCATGTCATGAATCAGTAGCATAGTTAGAGGGGTCCCTCTCACTCACTGTTGGAGCCTTTCCAGACCACAACAGCAATGCACAGATGCTTGCCAAACCAAATATCATCTCTTGCACGTTGCTGTCACTGCCCCAAATGGCTCTGACGGTGAGTGGGAGAGACTGCTTACAAGATGCGTTCCGGTGCCTTGCAGTATGTACTGTTTTGCCTCCCCCTAGCTATGCTACTGGCATGAATTTTGATTTGATCATGGAATCACATGCAGATTTCTGTGTGAGTAGTAGTTTCAATGTACGTGGCACTAGAGCATTTGGAACCTGGACAATTGTGTCCTTGTCAAATGTGTCCCAGTCATTGGTGCCCTTGGACATTCATTACTTGTTTTTAATGTCCTGGTCATTTGTATCCCACTATAACTGGGCAACAAGCAAACTATAACTGGGGAACAAACTCCATGTTATACATCCTAAGCCTCTTATCCTATCCCTAACCCTACCTTTGTGTTTTAAAAATAAAGAAGTTCACCTTCTAATATAAATATACATATATTGGGACACAAATGTCTGGAATGCAAAAACAACATAAGTAAATGTTCAATACTGGGACAGATTTTACAGTTGTCCAGGACACAATCATCCGGTCAGTCAACATACATATATGTTAGTGTGCATCAATAATGGGCTAGGAAAACCTGCACATGCACCAGTTTGAAAAATAACCCTCAAAATTATCCAAGTTAAATAGAAGACAGCTAAAGCAAAACTCAGGGGGAAGATCCAATCTATAGGACAAAAATAAAACAGAATGGAGGGGTGGGGGGTGTCCACTCAGCCCCACAAGAGATTTTTTGTCTGGCTGACTCCTTCAAAAGAAAGAACACCTCAAAGTCCTCCAAAGACTTACGGAAGTCACTCTTGCATGCTGCTGTAGCATTTAATGTTATTTTTTTTTTCTCTCTTTAATTTTTTAGACATCACAGGCTCCTCAGTTCAAAGCTTGTTCAAGCCTTTCAGCTTGAAACGTTAAGAGCTTTACAAAACAAACATGTTTTCAGCCTCAAAGAATGACATTTGAAAGAACTGTCTTAACAGCTAATGGCACATTTAGATGTTCCCTTATAATTTCTAGGCCAAACAGCATGTCATTTGTGTTGCTGTTTTACAATGACACAGTACAACTGTCTGTGGGCACAATCCACTGGGAAGGTCTCCTGCATAGCCCACACTGAATGCATGTTGCAATAAGAAATTATTGTTTGCTATAGCTTAGATATTTTTTTTTAAAGAAAACTTAAGGCCCAATCCTATCCAACTTTCCAGCACCAGTGCTGCAGCAGTGCAGTCCTGAGGAAAGGGAACAAACATTCCCTTACATGGAGAAGGCCTGTGAGATTGCCCCCATACTACAGGATGCTGCACATGCCCCATTGGCATGGCTGCACAAGTGCTGGAAAGCTGGATAGGATTGGGTCCTAAGTTTGCATTCCTATGCACACTTTCCTGGGAGTAAGCTCTATTGAACTTACAACGCAACTTACTTTTGAGAAGTCATACATAGGATTGTACCGAGTGCACAATCCTAGGATTGCGCTGGGCTGGCACAAGTCTCTTGCGCCACCCCAGTACTGTTGCACACCTGCCACAAGGAACGTTTGCGCCAACTTCTGAGTCAGGTGGGCCAGCGCACATCCATGTGCTGGCTGGTGGAGGCCAGATCTGGCTTCTGCCTCTGACATGGAGAGGTGAGTTTGTTAAGGCTGAGAGGGAATTTTGCTTTCCTCACTAAGACAGAGCAGCAGCAGGCAGCTTATCTTAAGGCAGAGGCAGTCCGGCAAAAGAACAAACACACAAAAACAGTTTCCACATTAAATCTGTATTTAACTATGTATAGGATCGAGCAGATATGAGGAGAATTCAACACCACCTCAGACATAAAACTCAGCTCTGACACAACCCTCAGACATATCACCTCAGCTTGTCGCCTGAGCCCTGACAGAACAGGTCCACACAGAGAGCAACGGTCATTTTTGGCCCAGCCTACTAGATGGCTGTAAGCACCCATCAAAAGACCGACTACCTCACCCCCTCATAACTGACATAACTGAGAGTTTAGGGGATTGCATGCCCTTGCTCCATTCAGGCTGCAAATTTCTGGGTCCTCTGTCTAGATACCCTGACAGTTACAAGCTGTCCCATATCTGACCCATATCAGCTGCAGCTGGATAAGCAGGGATGTCTGTTTCAATTGATGAACCACCAACTGTAGAGTGCTGAGGAGTAGCAATGTCCATGGCTTCCTGTACAGCTGAAGGTGTTACTGTTAAGGATGAGAGGGAATTTGGGCGGCGGGGGGTGGGGGGATTGGGGACATTGGGGCATTTTGCATCATGTGATGATGCCACCAGCACTCACTTCTGGATTTTGAAGCCTGTCAATAGTAGTAAGAGGTCCATTACTGCAACATTCATTATTTTCTCTATAAGTTCATCTTTCGTTGGAATTCTAGAATCTTTCCAATATTTAGCATACAAAATTCTGGCAACTGTTAATAATGACTAAATATGCATCATTTTCTTTATCTATAATATCCAAAGTAATATTAAGCAAAAAGAATTCTGGTTTCAATGGTATGATAAAACCAACAATCTCTTGTATTAAACTTCCTACCATTCTCCAATATAATTGCATTTTTTACATGACCACCACATATGATAAAACGTTCCTTCCACACACTTACATTTCCAGCAGTTTTTTGATACATTCTGGTTAATCTTTACCAATTTTGTAGGTGTCACCATCTACAGAACATTTTATATACATTTTCTTCAAAATTTGTTGATCTAGTAAATTTTATATTATATTTCCAAATCTGTTCCCATTGCTCTATTGTGATATTATGACCTATGTTTTGCACCCATTTTATCATACCATCTTTTATTGTTTCTTCTTGCATCTCAAAATCTAATAAAAACACATATTCTTTTCATGTGTTTTTCATTTGTTTCTAAAAATATTCTATCAAATGGTGTCTGTTCCATATAAAATCCTTCTTGCTTATCGCTCCCATATCTTGAGTCTAATTGTAGATGAGTCCACCAGTCCATCTCGACCTCTTGTATTGTCAATTCTTCCTTTGTCTTTAATTTTCCATCTTTTTTCAATAGGTTCTCATATCTATAGTTTTTTTGTCTCCATTGGTCGGGTACATGCTTCTAGTGGAGCCACCCACGGGGGAATTTTTATATACATCTGCCTTTGTATCCTAATCCAAATCCATAATAAAGATTTCCTTAATATATGATTGTTAAATCTCTTATATTCATTCTCTTTTCCATACCATACAAAACCAGTCAGGGAGACCCATATCTCCTCTTAATTTTGCATCTTGCAGAGCCTTCATTTCAATTCTTGGTTTCTTCCCCTGCAATATAAATTTTGATATAATTTGAGTAACTTCTTTAAAATATTTTGTTTCAAAATTACAGGAATTGTCTGAAAAAGAAGGATTAATTTAGGCAAAACGTTCATTTTCACTGCAGCAACTCTTCCCATCAGTGATAGTTGTCATTCTTTTCTAAGTGTGAAAGTTGAAAGCTTTTCTAAGTGTGCCAAACTGCACGTGAGTGCTCTGCGCTGAGCCTCCTGCCGCCATTTCCAGGGTCATGTCAAGTCACAATCTCTCTGCCAGGCAGCAGGCATCCCACAATGCCCCAGTGAATGCCTCAAGACACTCAGGGTGTAGGAACACACAGTTTGTGAACTCTGTCTTAGATTGATCTAGTATGGATAGTTTTATGCTCTTATGTTCAAGACATGCTTGTGCAATAGTACAGTACATCCTGTTATGACCGCTGACCAGCCATGTGTTTTCCTTAGATAGATTAGTGGTTAAATTGTGAGAAGTAAGAAGCCCATGCAGTCTAGCTACACACAAATGCTCAACAATAATGCTTTCTTAACAGATAAAAACACATGAATGTTGGTAAAAATACAAACATATGAATGTTTACCCCTGCTAACTGGGTAAGAGACACTTTTTCAAGTGGGCACTCCTCTTTTATTAACAGCAGGAGAGTAAACTGGCCCACCTCACAACTACAATGTCTTTTCTAATGGCTGCCTGCTAGTGTTCTTTTGCATCTTTTAGATTGTGAGCCCTTTTGGGACAGGGAGCCATTGGTTATTTGATTTTTTTCTGTAAACTGCTTTGTGAAAAAGCTTTTTGTTGAAAAGCAGTATATAAATACTGTTAATAAATACTTCTAATAATAAATTATAAATTTGTATAAATTTATAATAAAGTATAAAGGTGACCTTAAGTTGCCTCCCCTCCTGGAGTGGTCTGAATGTCTGCAGGAATCCGCATTAAACTCCAGGAGATTATTCTGTGTCTGTGTTTCTCAAACTGTGGGTCACGAACCAATTTCAGGTTGGTCCCCATTCATTTCAATATTTTATTTTTAATATATTAGATTTGATGCTACCATGGTATGTGATTGTTTCAGTTCAGTTTTATTACTGTACACAACTGAACATACATACTACCCATCATAGCATCCTAACATAGGCTCTTGACAACATAATATACTAAAAATTAATAGATCTAAGTCTGGATAAGACTAAGTTTGGTCTAGTTATTGTGGATTGAACAGAGTACAGTAACTGAGGAAGGTACTTCTGAAAGTCTTCTAGTTCATATTGAATTAAAAACTTATTCAGAATATAAATACGCCTCTATGAGCAACCTGGAAGGCCACAATCCACTCTCTTCCTCCTGATGCTAACTGCAGCAGCTAAAAATTTAGCCACCCTCTGCGTTACCTCTGGATTTGCATCTGATAGAAGAGAATGACTATAAACTTGACCTGGGTGTTTGGTGAGATCTTCTAACAGTGGGGAGATAAGGGATAACCATGCATCCTTATAAAAACGGAATCCAGCAAAAAAATGACTGGTGGTTTCTGGTTGGTTTGCCCCACAAGGACACAGTCGCTCTAAAAATGGAACCTTCCGAAAGCGTCCTTCCACTACAGCTGAGGGCAAACTATCATACCACCCCAATGTAGTATGTGATTGCATTTGGGGAAATGTTACAGACCTGTACTTTCAACAAGCTACTATGTATATTCTTTCAACAATGATAGTAAATGGGACTTACACCTGGGTAAATGTGGGTAGGATTTCAGCCTAGAATTGTTAAAAATTTTCCTGCCTGATGATATCACTTCCAGTCATGACACCACTCCTGGTGGGTCCTGACAGATTCTAATTCTAAAAAGTGGGTCCCGGTGCTAAATGTGTGAGAACCACTGTTCTATGTGTTCTGTATGTTTATAGTTAATTTTTAGGAAAGACTATCTGTGAGAACAATAGAATTTGGTATTGTGTATAGAGAATAATAATATTTATATGATGCTTCTGTTTGTCCAATGTATTTCACTGGTGTAATTTCATTAACCCCATGGTGGCTAACTGCATTTACAAAAATGTAAATACACAAGGGATAAGTATCAGATTTGTGGCCCAGTCCTAAGAAAGGGAAGTGCTGGCAGAATGTGTGTTCTGCTGGCGCTGGGTCCTACAAAAGTGCCATAAAATGCCTTGTGATAGTGCAGAGAGCTGGTGCACCAGTGGGAAGTTCAGTTTTCCCAAAGTTTGCACACATGCCAGTGGAGCGATGGAGGCCCACTGGAATAGGTGAGTCCACCACAGGGATTGGAATGGGGTGGGGGCAGGGAAGAGATTGAACCAGGTGGGGGGAGCGTGGAAGGGAGTGGTTACAGGGGTGACGGTGGGTGGATCAGACCTGGGAAAGGTGGGTTCAGCAGCACTGATATATGCCAAATTCCGAAGCACTTCCTGGAATTATTTTCCTTTACCCCTCTGTAAGCCTTTGATTGCCAGAGGGTCACCTTGGACCTGCTCCAGCTCTTTAGTTGGCACTGAATGTCTGAGAAGGCAAAGGGGGTGTGGCAGTTCACACCAGAGGGGATAGTATCTGGCGCAAGTCACCCATGCTGGGTGCAACCTTCTTTCATCTCTGACATGTCTCTCGCCCTCCCTGTTAGTCCCCATTCCACTCTCCCCCACCTTGTTCTGCTCTCCCTAATGGTTGGCAACCTTCGGTCTCAAAAGACTATTGTATAAGCCTACAGCACCCGGTATTCCCAGGCGGACTCCCATCCAAGTACTAACCAGGCCTGACCCTGCTTAGCTTCCAAGATCAGACAAGATCGGGCATGTGCAGGGTAACAGTTGCTCTCCCCACTGACTCACCATTGGTGGGGAGGGATGTTCCTCTTCCTATCATCACATGCTGGGCCTCCATGGCCTCTCCTGCCAATGGCCCATAGGATTGTGCTGTTATTTTCAGTGGCTTTTACAAAGTCTTCCTGTTTCCCTCACATATAACTATGTGAAGCTTACAGAAAAATGAGAAATTACATTAACTCATTTCTGCCCAGCCCACTGGTGTATACATTTGATCCCTGTTGCATATATGCAATGTTGGGCAGAAATGGCTTAAAAGTATACTACCTGCCAAATGAGCTGCCTCTAAAATTGCTTTTCCATTGCAAGCATCTGTTTCTTCCCCCCCCCCCACTGCTTCTATTCTAACAGTATTTCCGAAAATAGTGTATTAATGATGTCGCAGCTTGAGATAGATCTTTCTAATATATACCAAATTGCATCCAAAACATGGGTCTTATGTTAGCCAAAAGATCTCTCAAGAGGATATAAAAACAGCTAAAGCTACTGCTTCTCATTTGTCAGAGGGATGGATTACTGAGAGCATATTTGGCATTCACTTCAAATCTGAAATGTTGGATTTGCACCATTTTCAACAAATCAGGGGAAATAAAGCCTCTGTTTCAACAGGCCTATTCCAAACATCGGGGTTGTTTTGTTTATTTTATTTTATTTCATTTTTTTTTGCTAGAAGAAAATGTACTTTGTCTTTAATAAAATACAGGATGGGCTTTATCTCTGGAACTGTGTTTGATACACATGTAAAGGACAAAGAGTTTGTATTATGAACCTGATATAGTTTAACAGGTTTTGTGGCATCCAAATGAATAATAGTGGAGGGCAAAGAAGATAAATAGGAATAGGGAAGGGAAGATAGGCATTGTGTGATCATCCATCTGAAGGCCAACACACACTGAAGTAGCAAGAACTAAGCTGATCAATGAAATCAAATCTGCCCACATGGCCCTTTTTCAGATTTATTGTTGTCCCTCTGCCTTGTAAAAACACTGTTTGGTGAACTTCAGAATGCCTGGGAGGTCAGCTCTGTGTACAGAAGCAGATCAAAATCTGCTTTCCTAAGAGAAGCTTATCTCAATGCAACCAACTTATTTTAGCGTCCATATCTCTTCTGAAGGCTGTATCGGTGATACCGAGCATGTCTGGTTCTCAGAAAGGCCAGAATGAGATAACAAAAGCTCTTCTTCGACATCAGCTCTAAAAAAAAATCCTGACAACAAGCCAGAAAACCAAAGCAAAGAGTGTAAAGCCATGAAGCGAATGCTTCCCTTACAGAGTTCAGGAAAGTATCTGCCCAAGTTTCTGCACACATAGATGGGATCTTTCCAAATTCTTTGCAACTTTGGAAAAAATAATGTGAATTGAATCCTGTCAATGAAGGTCCTATTATGTGATCCAAAGATCTGCAAAGGGCCATTTGCTGGAAAACAATATTTCTGAAAATAATGGCTGTACTAAATAATCAAGCTTTAGCAAAGATAACATTTGGAAGCACTTGCAAAAGCTGTGATGGTACACCTCAATTCAATTAGAACTTCCAAACCCCTACTGATTGGGTAAGAGGCACTTTTTCAAGTGGGTGCTCCTTTTTTTAGCAGGGGGAGAGTAACTGGCCTTCCTCACCCCAGCAGTGTCTTTTTTAGTGGCTGTCTGCTGGTGTTCTTTTGCATCTTTTTAGATTGTGAGCCCTTTTGGGACAGGATGCCATCAGTTATTTGATTTTCTCTGTGAACCACTTGGTGAACTTTGAATTGAAAAACAGTACATAAATACTGTTAATAATAATAATAATAATAATAATAATAATAATAATAATAATCTGTTTGAGCTGTCTTTGCCGTCCAGCCACATAGAATAAATACAGTTTTCCAGGTACTGCAGAAGAAGCATTAAAGCTGTCTCATGGACTCCCAGTTTATCAAGGGTGACAACAAATGTTTGAAACCTGGTCTTTGCAGAAGTTGCCTGAGCACACTCCGGACTTGTGAAACTGGAAGCCACATGGATTCTGTTTTGGAACTTATACAATCTACTGCCTTCCTACTGTTCCTTCTAAATGTGGGGCAGCCCATCCTACCTAACTTCCTATGTGGCAATGCAGTGGTGCCAACAAATCACTCAATGTATCCCATGGATACATGGGGTTTCAGGTCCCGGAGATCTTCTGGGTAAGGGAACATTTGTTTCCTTGCCTGGAAGTAAACCTCTGCTGCCTGCATGGATCTGTGACAGCTACTTTACTGGTGGACCTGGGAAGAGGACCTGGGAAGTCCAAGTGGTCCTGGGATGGCAGATCAAGGCCAGGTCAGGGGGATAGAGTACTGGTAGTGCCACTGCCACTGATATCCTCTCCCCTGGCTCAATTTACCCCCCTCCACTTGGCCTTCTATTTTCTGCCCTCTTTCCTCCTCGTTAGGCCCCTGTGCCCTCCTAGTCCTCCTGCACTGCCATCAAGTGTAGAAATGCTCCTAAATTGACTGCTGGTTGTACACTGCGTACAACACCAGAAGCCATTTTATGACAGCAGGACTATATTAGGCTAGGCTAGGCTTGGGCCATAAATCATGTGACCTATCAAGATTAATAATAATAATATAGGTATTTATATACTGCCTTTCTTGGTCATCAGATTTCTCTTCAGACTTTATTCAAGGCGGTTTACACAGGCAGGCTATTTAAATCCCCGTAGAGATTTTTACAATTGAAAGAAGGTTCTATCTTTCAAGAACCACAAGATTTCAGATGTTTCTTTCTGATCTGGCTTCACATTCTGGCCTCCATCCTCCCACGCTCAGAGCAGATGGAATAACTCAGCTCAGCTTGTCAGCTGCTTCAAGGTCGCATGGTGCCGGTGGCCTCGAACTGGCGACCTGCAGATGTTATCTTCAGGCAAACGGAGGCTCTACCCTCTAGACCAGACCTCCTGCCTTCCTGCTGTATACTTATGCATACAGTATGTTTATACATATTTGCATATATATTTATTTAAATGTTTCAGATTCCGCCTTTCAGTACCAAGTACCCACAAGGCAGCTAACAATACTTGAAAATACCATTCATAAATGCAACAATAAAAGCAGTGTGTGCTTTCTTCTTGCTCAACTGGCATCCAGGTGTACCTTTCCTAACCCTCTGTCTTGTAGGAGAAGGCTGAATTCCTTTTCCGACATCTGCGCTGGCTGCCTCTCATTTTCCAGGTGCAATTCAATGTACTTTTATGGACCTATGAAGTCTTTAATACAGTCGTGCACAAACCTACCACTGTCATGATGTCCTCCTTGCTGCAGACATGGAACCTAGCACTGAAAGTAATTGGCGATGATGCAAGAGGCAAGAACATGATGATGTCACCACCACGTACTTCCAGGTTGCAAGACCATGATGTGACCCTGAAAATGGCAGTAAGAGGCTGAGGGTGGGTGGATGGACTTTTCATGCTGCAGCAACCTTATGCATGGAGCTCTGCCTGCTGAATCAAGCCTCTACTTCAGCAATATTCAGCATCATGTCATGGTCTTGCTGCTGAGCAGTGAGCATTCCATTCACTGCACTGCCCTACAGAGCTGAGCCTCACAGTCTGGGAACTACTGCCTTAACAGCTTGACAGTCCAATTCTATCTAGCGCTGGCACAGCGGAGCTACACAGCCCACACTGTACCCTGTACAGGGTTTGAGCAGGCTGGAGGTCTCCTTGGAATATTTGTTCCCTAACCCTGTGTCAAGCCCCAAACTGCCCAATGGGGCTACTTGGGTCTGCTCCAATTGCTGGTGCAAGTATGAGAAGCCCCATGTCAGGGGAAAAGGCTTGGGAGGGGGAATAGGATTCAGCGGAGGCTTTCTCCATTGATTCCAATCCTCTCTTGGGCCTGAACTGCCTCCTCTCCAGCCCCATTGTGAAACACCCCCTCCCTGCCTCTGCTCCGCCTTCCCCTGCCCTTGTGCTGCTTGGCGCCATATCACCAGCACTGTCTGCCGTGGGTGTGGCAGCACCAGGCCTTCCTGGTGGTGCTCCTTACTTGCACAGTGCCACAAACATGCTTTACAACATGTTTGTGATACCTAGAGCCAGCGCAGAGGCTCCCTGAGCTGGTCTAGCCAGCGACTAAGATTGTGCCATGAATCTTGCGTAACTCTGAGCCCATCTTCTCCCTTATGCTCCACTACAACTCTTAAGAATCACTGAGACCATTTTCACTTAAACTTCATTACAACCTCTAAGATCCATTGTGTCCAAGTTCACTCAGCACAGGAAAATACAGAAGAATCTTCCCAATGGTGGATTCCTGCCCCCCTCATGGAACTCATTCCACCCAGTTTTGATAAGGTAGTACCGTTATTGGACTGGATCCAACCCTCTCTTGCACAGGCATTGAAAGGTTGCCATGACACCCCAAATGAGGCTTCATGACCCCATTGGGGTCACGACCCATGGGTTGAAGAACACTGCTGTAAAGGACCATGAAAGTTAGAGTACATTTGCCTTCCAGAAGTGCCAGGAAACTCTCCTGAGTTTTTAACAATCTATAACAATGAGATAAAACGGAAGCATGTGGCAATTCAGCATTAAAATTAGAAATTCCCTCCAGCTCTGTCTAACCAAAGACCTATAGGACGCCTGTGTGAGAGCAGCAGGAAACTAGACCCTAGCCACTGACCCTCACGGTATCAGTGTCCTGAAAACAATACTAGGTGTTGACATAACTGTGGTATCTCCCCTCACTTGGATTTCACTTGGTTTTTGGTTTACAACAGCAAAAGTACCTGGGACTTGCGGCTCGATGACACAAACTCAGCCGGGGAGGCAATTCTCTTTTTCTAAAGAAAAAAAATGTGCTTGGTTGGGTCCCAGGTTTGCCTACAGCTAAAGCATCAAAAGTTCACAAATGCATTTGTAATTGCTTTTCTTCCCCTTTGCAAGGAAAAACAAACAACTTAACTTCACATTTAATTATTCTCAGGCATCCCATAAGGAGACAATGAAACAATAGGGGAAGAGACGATAACCCGCTTGATGTCTGGAAATGGCTTCCTGAATTCACCTTGGACAGAAGAGAAAGATGGCATTTTTATATTGTCTTTTTCTTTTCCTGATGTTGTTGCTACTGATCTTTTTTCCTCTAATTTTCCTGCAATCTAGCCTTGGACCAAAGTCAAAAAGCCCTGGTAAGCCATCCTGGTCTTTTATTGCAGAGATAGGTCTCCCGTTGCCAGGTTTTTAAAAGAGTGCTGCTTCTATGACTATTTGGGGCCTGTATCTCAAGGGCAGTAATTGGCTCTTGTCTGAATAACAACAGCAAGAAAGACTGAGAAAGGTTATGTGGCTTATTGCTCTGAGTCAGCAGCCTGAAAGAGACGCAAATGCAGTAACAACAGGAGGCCCCCTGGAGGAAGGTGGGATCCTGCAGGAAGAGCAAAGGAAGAAGCTGAAAAATGGCCGATGACAGCTATCTAAGTCCTATTGAGTTCAGTGGAACTTATTTATAGAATTGGGTGACAAGAGCTCTGAGCTTCCTCAAAAGAAGATTGTTATTGTTCAGCAAGGAAAATTGGATGTGTTATACTAAGAAAAAAATAGGTGCAGCATCACATGCTATGATCCTAGACTGTGATGATCACTGGGTAGATGTGGCATTTGACCAAGGTGCTGAACCATGGATGGTTCAAAGATGATTGTCACAACCACCACCTATGATAAGTACATGACAAGACCATGTAACTAGTCCATCTGTGGCCTAAACATCCATGAAAGGCCAGGTGCATTTTAGTAGCACAGGCATTCCCCAGTATCCATGAATCCGGTATCCGCAGATCTGGTTGGTTGCGGTTCCCAGTGCTTCCCCCCCCCAATTACCTTTGTTTAACTTCTTTACATTTGTGTAAAGTAATAACTTGTCTTGCTTCAACCAAAGGTTATAAGGAGAGAGCTTATAACAAGACAAGCAGGCAGGGAAGCTGCAGGCTGGAAGGGAGACTAAGAGCCCAATCCTATCCAACTTTCCATTGCTGATGCAACTGTGCCAATGGGGTGTGTGCTGCATCTTGTGGTAAGGGGATTGTCACAGAGGCCTCCTCAAGGTAAGTGAACATCTGTTTCCTTATCTCGGGGCTCTGTTGCAGTTGCATCAACACTGAAAAGTTGGATAGGACTGGGCCCCAAGACCTAACAGGAAGCAGGAAGTTACCATTCACTCTAAGTCTCCACAGAATGCTAGTTCTGGCAGTGTAAGGCTCTGTTAAGATTGGGCCAACAGTCTTCTTTTTCTCTCATGCAAGCTCTTATAGCCAAAACAGTAATTTGATGTGCACTTTTATGCACCAGTAGGAACAGGGGTCTCTTGAATGATTTGGAGAATCCATCACAGAAGAATTTGTACAAGTATGTTGTTAAGCTCAAGTAACTTGTCGAAACCTGTGAAAATTCGCCACTGTCTTAGTATATAATTTTTTAATACGCAGCCCAGTGGAAACTAATTTGCATGTTATAATTACCTTACCAACTGCCTTTCAGAAGATAAAACAGAGCCATTAACTAAACTTTTACATTATCATAGTTTCTTTACTAAATATATTTGCTTTATGGCATTGCTTAACAATTCTTTTTTGAGAACATGGCAAAAATCATGCATCATTAAACTCAACAAAGTAGACACTTTTCAGAGTTTTACATTTTGTGTTGAATTATATTGTGCAGGAAAAGTCAACATAGTGATCTGTTGCATTTTTTTAAAAGTTAAGTAAGGATTTTCATGAAGTCATTTTACTTTGTATGTATGTTGTCTAAATTTGCACAAATGATAATTTTAACATTTGAGCTTGCATTGGAAACCAATCTACATTCCCTTCATGGTTAGCAGAAAAGATATTATTAGATGATATGGAACTGAAGCTCAGAGGCGTCGCTAGAGGGGGGGCGGTGCACTAAGTTTTGCAGAGAGCCTCCCTGCAGCGTGCAAGCGGCTCCTCCCCCTCCCCTTGGGAGCCATCCGCCTCCTGCAGCATGTAAGCAGCTCCTCCCCTCCCCTTTTGGAGCCATGTGGGTGGGGGTGGGGGAAACGGAGATGAATGGCTCCCAAGAGGAGGCGAAGGAGCCACTTGCACACTGCAGGGAGGCTCTCTGCAAAACTTAGTGCACCGCCCCCCCTCTAGCGACGCCTCTGTTGAAGCGGGGTATGAGGCTTTGTGGAGATCACATAGCTAATGAAACTGCCTGTGTAATTCCCAAATCATAGTCAACACGAAATAAAGATACTCAGAAAGGCAACCCAATCCGAATTAACTTTCCACACTGTGATGTCAAAATGGCCTCCACTTCCCATACAGCATGGGAAGAGAGGGTCCTGGAGGTCTCCTTGAGGTAAAGGAACATGCATCACCTCCCCCTGGGGTAAGCCCCAGCAGCCACTATGGGGCTAGTCAGGCTTGCACCAGAAAAATCACTGATGCAAGTCCAAGCAGACTCATGTTGGAAAATCAGGCCAAAGAAGGGGCAGAGGATACAGCAGTAGCAATGGAACATTGCTTTCATGTGAGTTCACGTATATATATGTGACTTGTTTTAAAACACGACTTATGTATAGTATATAGTGTAAGTCATTTGACCCATTTAAAACAAGTCTCCTTTAAAACAATGTCCTATGAATAGATATGCATAGAACTACACTGTTAAGTTCCATTGAAATGAATGCCATTCTAGTTAGCCACAACTAACTTTTCTCAGTATCTTAGTGCTGCATAGTCATTGATTTCAGTGTTGCACAGTAACTTTCCTAGGTTACAACCCCTACAAACAGGTGGATCCATGTGGCATATCACGCCAGACTTTAAAGTGGGGCATGCTACAGGTTAAGGCGAAATAGTCCAGCTCTAACATGTCATGTCGCAGAAAAAGGATACTGCAGAAAAACAAAACACTGCTACTTGAACACAAAGACACAAATTCACATATTCAGGAAGAGAACCGCATATAATATGAAGTGGGATCCTTGAATTTCCCTGCCAAAAACTAAGCTGCTGTTACAGAATGTCTCTATTTTTCCAACATTTGAGATCTCTATTCACTGAATGCTTAAATCTGACAACAGGGCTGAATTTTGCCAACAGATTCTGGTTATGAAACTCCCAGGACCCAGAGGCACTTATCTAGCCAGTGCTGGTTGGTAGAACGCGTGGAAAAATTGGCCAGTGGTCTGACTCAGTATGGCAGTTCTTACGCTCTTAGGCAGATGGAGAAGAGACCACTGCTATGTTGCCACAGGATTTCTAATTCGCTGCTTACGGGTGCATAACCTTCTCTCACCCCTGTAAAGCCTCATGGACTTCACTTTGTTGTTTGATCTGAGCAATGAGAATGTCTGTGCTTCAACATTTATGTCATACCCTGTTGCTGAGTTGTTTACTCTTACACCATGTTACATCATATTTCTTTTCCTCATTTGATTTTATATCTGACCTCCTTTCCTTCCTGCCTTCTTTCACTCATGCTCTGAAATATGGGGAAACTCTCCATTCCACAATATGTGATAGAAGCGTCCCTCACAAAGACGATTCAGGATAAGTTTCCCGAAAAGAGGGTCATGGGGAGGTATAAACCATGACATCTAGTTTAATTCCCATCATGCATTGGTGAAGGCAACAGGAAGTATGTCTACCTTTGTGAGAGAGAACCCCAGGAACTGCACTCCATTCACTGGGGATCAGAACCAGAGCCCATTGAACACAATCCTTAGAGATGCTGCTTACCATATATGGTGTGGGTGAATAGTATTGCAATGGCCACATGACCTCCCCCAGGTAAGATGATGATTTTCCAGCTGTGGACATCAGGTAGATTGCCACAGGAAGAGTGGAGAACTGGGCTGGGACATGTGGGTTGGAAGAACACCTTGGTGGTTCTCTCAGTCACTCCATCAGTAACTTAGTATTCAGACACAGTACTTTCTATTCCAGCTGCTACCCTCTACTCATTACTTTCCATTCTCTGTAGAGATTTCTCTAATGGGAACTGGGCAACTTTCAAACAATTCCAGAAACAAGGATGTCTCTCACCCTGTGTCATGCAGCATTCTGGCCAACCATGACAGCAGCCAGTTGTTCCTCTGTTGGCACTGCTATCTTCATATGTCTTCTGTGCCTTTTGGGAATGCATGGCAGACTGCTGTGTAGTTGGTACAGCAGCAGCTACTGCAAACAGGGCTGACCTTAGGGCAATTTGACCAATTTGGCCAAATTGGGCCCAGTTCCTGGAGGGACCCTGCATTGGGGCAGTGACAGGACCACCTGCAACCACAGCTGGCACCTCACTCTGTAACTGATGATTCAGCATGGAATCTTCCATATTGAGGCATCGTGAGGAGAGCATGGCAAGCAGAGCATTTTCACTGGATGGCCCTCCCTCCCGCCTGTGCCTGGGTCTGATTGGCTTGAAATCCCCCCCAGCAGTTGGCGGTGACGTCACTGCTGAAGAAGTGGTGGAGGCTGGTAAGGAGATGGTATTTGGTCTGTTAAGGGACATCACAATGGAGACAACATTTGGTGCACCATCTTACACACTGGGTCGTCTTTGGCTGACCTTGACTGCTAAACTCTTATTTACAATTGGGTGGGTGGAGCACTGAGGGTCTGGAATCAGGACCATTAGTTCCATCTGAATTATCCCTAAAAAGAATTCCTTTGTACTGTAATTAGTGTTGCCTGATCTTGTGTCAACATAATTTGTGTAAAAGCCTGACAATCGTATTCTCACTTTAAAAAAAAATGTTTGATGCTGTGTATATCCTTCAGCTACAGGGAAGTGTTCTCTAAAATCAAACACGGAGCTTTCCTGCAGATTAAATAGACTTGTCAGAAGGTACATTCATTTTCATAGATGCATTTCCCCCAAATAAGCTCTCTAAACCCAAAGTGTACTTGAAGGCATTAGAACTCAACTTATTTGCATTCAGTGTTTGCTCTCCAGGTTTGCTGTTTTCCAGCGTTTGCCATATTTTTCACACTGAGCTACTCCGACTCCCTTTACTCTTTTGCATCTCTCCTTCCTGGAATGCAGGTATTCCCCCCTCAGATGTCTGATCTCCGTGATATAAGACAAGGAAATATTTTGACATCAGTTGCTAAGGGCAATGTTTACAGAAATGCAAACACATCTGTTCTGCTAAGTGGTGTTATGGGGCCTTGTTGCTATATCCTCAGCCCAGCACAGGCTGGCAAACTCCTGTTTCGCTTCCAAAGCTGATAGGGAAAGACAATGACATTTAAAAAAACTACCCTGTTGGTTCACACTGTAAATATACACATGATGTCTCCGGAGTAAAGGTCAGCGCTCATTTTCTTTAATTTCACACTTGTACTAGTGTGTGCATATTTGCTTGTTTGCTGATGAGACTCTAAAGGTATCTGTTGAGTCCTTACAGCTGCAGTTTTATTTGGCAATCCATTCAAAGCAGAGTCGAGGCAATTAAACAAGGATCCAAAGTGGTCATGGAATGCTTTGTTTTGAAGCAATTAATGGTGCATCTAAAGAGCAAAAGGAAGCAGAGTATAGCTAGAGAGACAGGCGGTCTCTGCTTAAAGGAAGAGCTCCCATTCTATTGCCTCCACAAAGCCCAACAAAGCACAGGGAGAGTGAGATTAGGTTGAAAAGGGTCATGATTGATCAAATATAAAGACTTGCAGCAGATGGAAAAAATAGAAAAAACTCTGCCCCATAGTTTCACTTCTGGGGAGGGATGATGATGGCAGAAAACTACTGCTTATTCCCCCTATAGATGTCCCATCCTGGTTGCAAGCTAATGATTACCAATGTTGATCACAGCTTATTAACTCCAACCCCTTTAAAGGGGGTTGAGGAAGGTCTGGATAGCACTGCCCTCCCCAAGCTGCCAAGCTTCACATTCTATGATCAGGGGGTTCCCAACCAGCATCTCTGAGCCAAGAAACTTCTAAGGACTGGTTCTGCCCCCTCTTTACCCATTCCACTTCAGGATGCACACTGATCCCTAATCTAAATGCCCAACATACACTTACCTACCAGTTGTGACCACCTGGATAAACTACAACCAGCCCACTTGGTCAGTCCGAAGTAGGGGAAAAAATAAAAAAAATAAAACACCTTCCCAGTTAGAGCCAATTAGACAGAGTAGCCAAAATTTCCTCTTCGTCCCCAAAAGTCAACCAGTGACTTCCAGACTGGTCTCCTGGGAAGGTAGGAGGTCTGTCACCTTTCTCTGACCAAACAAGAGGGAGAAGTCTACAAGAGCAGTTACTGCATCTGAAATCCTACCTCCATTGCCTTGGCTGCTCCAATGAGCTGTCCCCCTCAGCTTGCTTGAGCTGTGGCAGGGTGGGGCAAGTTGCCAACCACTTGGATGCCTTGTGGTCAGCCCCATGTTCATTATCAGAAGGCAAATCAGAATGGCAAAGATACAATGAAACAAGCAACTACATACTGTACTGACTTTGTAGCTACCAAGCAAACATGTTACTGACACACCAAGCAGGAAATCTACCTTTCAGATTATTACTCTTTATACAAATTCAAGACATTCAGAGGTAAGCAATCATATATGCCCATCCTGTTTGTCCCTCAAACTGAACCCACAATTTAAATCACGTCCTAGAAGATCATTAATCTATTCATCCCTTATTGGAATAAATCTGTCTGGCAAGGGGGTGTGTGAATATATGAGCCAGCTGGAATCTGGATTTCATAAAGTTTATAATTATCATAGGAATATCACAGATTGATGTGATGACTGCATCTAGTTTAAGTCAATGGGCAAGCTCTCCATTATCTATAGGAGCTAATCATGTTAGGGCTCAATCCTACCCAGCACTAACAGGCTGTAACAGGCAAGAGGCTTGAGCTGTATCCAGTACAGGATAGCAGCCCAAGGCAGCTCAGCCAGAGCAAGGCAAACTTTTCCCCTTACCCTGGGTAAGGCATCTTTGCCCCAATGGGTCTCCTCAGACTTGCACCACCTCCTGAGGTGGTGCAAGTCCAAGAAGAGTGGAACAGCTTGAAGTCACTCTGATCTCCCAGAGAACAAGGGTGGGGATCTGGCATAACTGCGGGTTTCCAACCCCGCCTCCCACTCCCCGCCCGCCTTTCTCCCCACCCAGGAACACCTCCCTCCTGCCTCCCTCCCGCCAACCCCAGAGCCTTGAATCGGCCCAGCCGGGCTGACGCAAGCCTCATGGAGGAAACGGCCGCATAGGCTTGTGTCAGCCTCCACAGGCCAGCACTCCTCTGAGTGACGGCCTAACTTCCTCCCAAGGAGGCACAAATGTGTCTTACGGCACATTTGCGACCCTCCTGGGCTGGAGCAAGGGACTTGTGTTGGCCCATGGGCACTTCAGGATTGTGCCCTTAGATGGGGTACAGTGGCCAAATAAAAAAAAGTGTATTCTCCACTTACTTTCTCAGGTGGTGGATGGTGATGGTAACTCATGCTGGCCTGATTGTGCCCATGCACTTACAATGTTCTGCTAGTCAAAGCAGCTAGTTTTAACTAGCCCATGTGTCTGTGATGCCATTCCTTGTTAGGCTCCTGTCTACGACAAGCAGGAGTCCTTTGCAAGTCCTTTGTTCCCCTCACTAGGCTTTGCCAGCAAGAACGTTGTGCATTATCTTGGTCTCCTAAGAAACCCGAAACCTGTTCTTTTAGAATACCAATGCTAATCCTATTATTGAGCATAGATGTTGCATCATTCATGCTTTACTCGGCTTGGGCTGGCTTTTCTCAAGCTCTGTTAGATAAGAAGTCAGTTAGTTCCAGCTCCAAGGAGGAGGGGACACCACAGACTACCATGAAATGTTTTCTGCATTGCAAGGCAGGATGAAGACAGAAGAGATGTAGAGTTCCAGTACAGTTCTAAAGCTTCCTTCCTCTGGTTTCCTTTGTTCTGAGCAACATGTGCCTGGGTGCTCTGAGAAACAGCCATCTGACTTCCAAATCTTCAGGCTTGATTTTGGACGATTTGTTCTAATTCCTAGAACTCTGTAGCTATGCAAGTATACCTGGCCTTTGTTTTCTTTCCTAAGGTAACAGGGCTAGCCTTAGGGCAATTCAGCTGAATCAGAACTCATGCTTTGGAAGGGCTCCCATGCTGCAGCCTCAGAATGGCATTGTCCATACCAAGACGTGATGAATGGAACAATATGTCAACCCACCTGCTTGCCCCTGTGCCCTTACAGTCCAAAATGGGCCTTCAGAAGCAGTTGGTGTTTTCGGCATCAAATCACAGCCAACTATTTCTGGTACCACATTTCACACATGGCACCACCAGCACTGGGATCATCACAGCTGCAGTCACCATGGCTGCTTGGTGAGTGGGGTGCCTGCGAGGGGTGGAGGACCATGCTCAAATGCACTAAATTAGGCCTCATCACTCCTGGGACCAGTCCTGTAAGGCAAGAATACCTGCTTTTCAGTTAAAGTTTGAAATGCCTGCTTTCCACTATGATTTGAAAGTCCTTGTGATCCCAATCTCCTTAAAAATAAATCCATTTTCCTTGTTATTATCTTCTAGGGGACCCAGAAGCAATTTTGTAGGTCAATTGTTGTTCCTCAAAAATGGGTACTTGTATCTCTGTAGGAATATCTGACTCCAAATATTTAAGTTTGAATATGGGGTCTGGAGGTGATTTGTAGCCCAATACTATTTAAAGCATATAGCAGCAGATCTTGGATCCACTACCATGAGCCCCTTCTGGTACTGCAAAAGCTGCACCATCATCATGCACTCTGGAGCTGGTGCAAATGGCTGGAAATTCTCCTGTGAGATGCAGCATAGCCTATGCTGGTGCCACTGCATAAGCATGGGGGAATTTAGTTAGGACTGGGCTGTCAGAGGGATATAAGGTCCACAGGAACTATCTGTTCACTGATATATTTTATAACATGGAACCCCTAATGACAGCAAAAGACATTTCTCTTCCCATAAAATGGCTGCCGATGTAGCATGCAACACTCCATTGATATCCACACCCACCAGCCGTGGGGGCATGGGTTGGGCAGAACTGGTGGGAAGGGAGAAGGAGTATGGGTGAGCAGGAAGAGATGGGTCTGGTGGCAATGTTCTGCACTGGATCCTATCCACTCCATTTGGAAGCTTCGTGCCCTTTTCTTCTCCTCAGTCTTGCACCAGGTAAAGAGCTGGTGCAGATCCAAGGAGACCCAATGGCAAGCAGGAGGCTTGAGATGGGTAATTCCCCTTTCCCCTCCCAAGCCTCTTGATCCATCCCCCTCCCAATGGATACAGCCTGCCTTTTTGTGATGGCTGCATCAATGGGAGGAAGGATAGGATAGGGCTGTAGGTGTATTACATGATATTATGCTCTTTTGCAGTATCAGAGGATGCATGCCAAGTTTCAAAGTTGCAAGAGCCCACCAAGTAGGGGGCTTGCCACTCCTAAGAGCTTTACAGCAGACAGTGCACTGTAGCTAGATTAGACTCAGATAGTTTTATCACAAAAGTCTTTCATAGATGTCTTTCATAAATAAGCATAGCTTATTTCAGCACCACGGTTAGCACCCACAGTAACATTTCTTGAAACTTTTCAAAGCAAGGCATCAAACCCAATGTTTGTGCCAAGTGTACACTCACACTGAAACATGGTCAATCTCAGTCCCTTGACAAGGGTAACTCTATGATGCATCTAGGAGCCAACATGTCTGCCATATTCACGCTTACATTTTTAGACTTACATTTACAACAGATTAAATGTTCAGCTAAAAACTAATGCGTGAAGTGCACAGTGCAATAATTGAGATTTACATTTGATTGCACTCTATTTTTTAGGCAATATAAGTGCTCACAGCAGAAAAAAAAAGTAGTGTGAATTTTTGCATTCACAACGTGGTTTACATTTTCTTTTAACCCTAGAAACAAGAACTACTGAGAAAAGAGGAGTATTTTTACTCTCAGGGGTTTCCCAATACTTTGGAATTGTATGGTGATTGTCTGTACAGAATGGTTACTTAGGCCTGCCAGCCATCCTGGAAAGATCAGAATGTGTATATGAAAAAGTGACGCTCTGATTTTTTATTGCCAGATGTTAGTCACATCTGACCAGTTGTGAGTTGACCAGTATTTGCTCTAATTATCCCAGCTGCTGCATTTCCATTGCCCCAACTGGAGTGGTGAGGCAGAGGATTAGTTGGGTGTTTCTGTGTGGAGGCCTTCTGGAGCAGAATATCTGCAATAAGAATTCTGAGAAGACAAGAGTTGACAAAATATCTTGCCATACATGTTGTGAAGGACAAAAGACTGTTTGTGCAAAGTGCTCTCTTTGTGTGGCTAGTGCCCTTTCAGCATGGTTCACATTCCCAAACTTTCCCTATCTCCCAAACAGCCTCATGCCATACATCTGATAACCTGATGGCACTCTGGCAGAGCAGTGGCTTTAACACTGAGGTAAGTGCATTGTGATTGGCTGCCAGATGTACTCTGTATCCTATGCTCTCTTGTTAGGGTGGGGCAGGAAGTGGCAGGCGGTCAAGTTCCCTGTTGTTCCTTATGGGGTTACTCCTAGCTATGTCCAAGTTCTGTTGTTGGCTCAGCATTTTTCTGACATCAGGGGCATGTCTGAAAGGGGAGTTAGGATATGGTGTATATTAGTTCCTCCTCATCCCTCCCATGTCCCTCCCACATCCCTGTTTTAGCCTCTCTGCTGTGGAATTGTGTTATCATCCAAATGATATCTGAGCTACAACAGTGCAGCATTTTCCCATCGTTGTGCCACCATTCATGATGCTTCTATTGGTGGGTGGACTTCTACTGATGGGTGGACGTCTACACCAGCAGAGCTGCTGCATCTTGAGGTTAGAATGATGGAACCTCAATAGCTTTATTCAAGTATGGAAATTATGAATTGTGGCATTGATGAGGAGATGCAGCACAACTGTGAAATTGATTAGGAGATGCAGATGAGGACATTGATTGAGGAGATGCAGCATTCTCCTGTCCTTCACTATGCATACTCTTCCAGTTCATGAGGAAGGCTATCAAACTGCCTTCAGTTGGGCTATGTTGTTCTTTTAAAATTTTCTCATAGGTTGACCCCTCTAGTTCCTGAACGATTACACAGGCCAACACACATTTTGCTTCCTTAAATGTTACACCAATTCCTGGGTATATTTGGGGTGCTGATTCCAAAAATGGCATTCGTTTTGCCCTATCACGTCTAGTTATGGAGACACGGCATAACCTCATCGCTTCTTCATGAGGAAGCTGCTTGAAGCATTCACTAATGAGGCTGAACTGGCAAAATGGATGCCATTTTTGGAATCAGCACCCCAAATTCATATCAAACCACCATAAAATTTGGGAAAAATTTGTCTGACTACAAAAGTTTTGTAGGCCTGTGTTATTATTCTCCTCCATGCTGAGCTGTGCCAAAAGTGCAGTTGCAGTGCATGATGCAGTTAAAAACAAAAAAAGACTGATTTTCATCTCTCTGATCCACAGAATTAGATAAACTTGGTGGTTTGCCTAATTTTTGTTTCTATTTCCTATGCCAGACTCTAACTTCATATTGACTTTTCTGCACAATGATCACCCCAAGTCATGCTTCTGCGATTCCATTTCATGAGAGATTTAACATGGCTACTCATTTTCCCAGATAAAAAAAAAATAATCTGAACACTGGTTTCAAATGTTTTTTAATGTCTAGGAATAGGATGGCTTTTTTCTTGATCAAATCGTTGATCAAGAATAAGTTTCTGCGTAAGAGCCTTCTTGGTGTAACTTAATAAAAGGGTGAAGCATTGTGGAGACTGACTGATTAAAGCATCTGTACTATGGAAAGCAAACAACATTCTGCAAATGTTTTGGAGGAGTGCAGCAAATTATTATTATGTATGCCCACAAAGAAATGCATACTTGTTAGTCAAGGAAAGAACAGAATGCTGGGATAAATGACCAGAAGTAGAGACATTATAAATCAGCAATGGTGGAACAGGGACATATGGTAACTTCTGCCTTATCTCATGGCAGGGTGAGTAGAAGTAATGAGCTGAATCAAGATGAAATGCTCATTTTTTTATCGCCACTGTTTCACTACAGGCACTGTTTTCTTTTGAAGAGTGATGATGGGGGGCAATACAGACATTGATGCTCACACTACAATAGCAGTACTGTATAATGCTGGAGCTCCCCTTCCTAACCAGTATTGTTATTAATTCACAAGATCTCCAACAACAGCGATGAGAAGAAAGGATTACAGGGCTTTTAAATGAGAGCTGCATGGATGTATGTGATATTGTCCAACAAATTTGAATCTGCTGCTTGCTCTGATACAGATGTGATGAGAACGGGGCTGATGCTTTTTTTCTGCTACGGGTCTGGCTCTTTCTCTATGACACCAGAGATAGCCACAGGTAGAGGTGAGGTTTTGGATGAAATAGATGTTCAAAGAAATCATTCATCTAAGAATGTCACCAAGAGTCCAAGGCTCGCGAGTGAGAGAGAAAAATAAATGGTTAGTATATACCAAAACAATAAAAGCATTTCAACATTTAAAGACCTAGATATGCAGTACAACCAGTAACAAAGAGTGTGCCAAGGTCCCCACGTTTTCTCTGCCCCAGCCTGAGGTAGCATAAAAGAGAGTTCAGTTTCAGCTGTTTTGCACTGGATGCTGAGAAGTTCTCAAACGTTTGTTAGAACACTGAAAGTCAATATTTTTCCCCAGGAGCTCCCTTGAAATGACACTTTTGCACAATCCTAATCCTAACCCCCAGTGTTGTCACTAAAGTTTATGTCACCTGGTGTGGGAGGCCAGCATGTCACCCCATGATAGACCTTGTCCCATGCAGTGGGTGAGGCACCGCCCCTGGCAGTGATACAGCACTGGCCCGCCCCTACATGTTATTTTGCTATAATTTCTAATGGAATAGAGATATGTCAGCGCTGTCTGTTTCACTGCATTCTGCATGAAATTACACATCAAATGATATATAACATGATATATAACATCAAATGGTATATAATGACCATATAACATTTTTTTTTTTTGGTATTGGCAACCTTCAGTCTCGAAAGGCTATGGTATCACGCTCTGAAAGGTGGTTCTGGCACAGCGTCTAGTGTGGCTGAAAAGGCCAATCTGGGAGTGACAATCCCTTCCACACCGGGAGCAAGTGCAGTCTGTCCCTGGTCTGTCTCCCTGGCTATGGGCTTTCCTTCTACCATATAACATGATGGATATATTATTATTATTATTATTATTATTATTAACAGTATTTATATACCGCTTTTCAACTAAAAGTTCACAAAGCGGTTTACAGAGAAAAATCAAATAACTAAATGGCTCCCTGTCCCAAAAGGGCTCACAATCTAAAAAGATGCCAAGGAATACCAGCAGACAGCCACTAGAACAGACAGTGCTGGGCTGAGGTGGGCCAGTTACTCTCCCCCTGCTAAAAAAAGGAGCACCCACTTGAAAAAGTGCCTCTTACCCAATTAGCAGGGGCTATTTAAAAATACCAAGATTTTAAAAATTTTGGCCAATAGTGGTGTCACCCCCCCCCCGTGTGCATCACCCAGTGCAGCCTGCACCCCCTTAGAAATGCCACTGCTAACCCCTTCCCCTGCCAGTGTAACTAGCACTGTGCCCATGGAGGCTGCTTTACAGAAGTTATAATGAGCCAATGAACACAGTGGGCTCACTGATGGGGAGGCTACAATAGCCTCCCATGCGCGGACAGACCCACAGACACATGCTGGAGTGTGTAAGCCCATGCAGGGTGTTGGAGGGAGGGAACTGAATGGGGTGGAGGTGGGCAGAAAGGAAGGAAGGGTGAGTGGAATAAGGTCATGACAGGTGCAAGGAGGAGGGTGGATCAGACCTGCGAGGAGCTGGGATTGGATGCTGCAGCACATGCCAAATCCCTAGCCACTTCTTGAGTCTGATCCACACGTGCAGGGTAACATGGACTTGCACCAGCTTGAGCTAGCACAGGTCCAACCTGCCCCATAATGGCTGCTGAAGCTTATCCTGGGGCAAGGGGACAAATGCCGCCTTACTCTATGAAGAACTCCAGCAGCTGAAAATCTCCCATGGGAAACAGCAGAAGCCACAACAGCACCACTGTGTTGTTGCACAGGGTTTAAGGTAGGATCAGGCTATAAGTCATGATGTAATAATATTCACAGGGCATTCTGGAAAAAAAATTAATGGCAGTTGGCAGGAGCTAGCTGCTGAGAAGAGCTGCACTTTGCTGCCAATGTTGCCAAAGAAGATAAGAAAAAAGGGACATCTGCCTGTCACCAAAACTTTCTCAAATTTCCTCTGAATATGCCTCAAAATTGCTCCTTTTCCCAACCCCCAAATTTTGCCTTCCGTCACAAACTCAGGGCCAGAAATTCTTCAATGAAAAATTTCACCTCAGTATTGACGTTGCAAAGAGTCATAAATATTACAAGTTAGTGGCCTTAGAAGAAGAAGAAGGAGGAGGAGGAGGCTTTTACGTAGCAAGAGGAGACCCAAAGGGAACAGGCTAGGTAAAGTGTTCTATAAAAATAACCCTGGAACAAACTGATATTTTATCTTTTTGACATAGGCTAACTTGCCTCTACCACTATTTTTCCCATACAGGCCAAATGCTTCAGTGCTTTATATGAGCTTGTCAACATTGGTGCCCTAGTTCTCTTATTCAAACAGTGGCGTTTGTTGACAACCTGCTATGTCCGGGTTAATTTAAATGGCTCCCTGTGGCCATTAGTGAGCTGCAGACAGTAACCAAGGTATTTGTCAAGGCATTTTTTCTGTGCCACTGCAAACCTGTTTTGTAGTATGGTTGAGCCAACAAGGGAGCATTCCATTAATATTTCATTAGAATCAAAAGATGCCCCTCTCTTTTGGCAATTTTTTTCAGTGGTTATTGCAAAAAAGCTGTGGAAATTATTTGATCCCTGAATGGCTAAGACCCCAGTTTTGGTCCAGAATATTAGAAGAGTTGACCGTCCCCTTGTGAGTTTGATGGTCATTCAACATCCAAGACCCCTGGTCTGTGTTTTCCTGTTATTAGCCACCCTATGGTAGAGTTCATACCAGAATCTTTTCAGCCACAGCCTTCAACCTAAGGATCACCTTTTCCATTGAGGCCTACTTGGCATTCTCTTTCTCATTTTTTTAACACCTTGTAAAGACTTCTTTTGGTTCTGCAGGCATTGCAATTGTTTGAATTGGTTTTCCTGTTGCTCTCCATTCTTCCAGTGGTAGGAGGGCTTTGTAGGAGGGCTTTTTAGTGTAAGTATGCAAGATCAAATTTTTTATTACATTTTAAGTAATTTATAGTATGTTTTTTTATGGATATGTTGCGAACCACATTAGGGTTCCCTTTGGGGTAGAAAGGCAAGATATAAATTTATTTAAGAATGAATAAGATAGCCAACATAACCAGTAACAGCAAGATTGATCTTGTTCAAACAAGCTTCATTTCTTCCTAGTGATGCCAGCAAATACTTTCATGGAATGAGGACATCATTACATTCAGCATATGATTCATTATTGGTTGAGATCATCCGAGACATAAGGCGCAATCCTAACTGCACCTTGGGCTGACACAAGTCCCTTGCGCTGGCCCAGGAGGGTCGCAAACGTGCCATAAGGCACGTTTGCACCTCCTTACAAGGAGGCCATGTCGGCGCAAGGAGATGCACCAACACACAGAGGCTGAATCCAGCCTCCACGGCGGCTTCCCTGCCAAGTCTTGCGTCGGCCCAACTGGGCCAATGCAAGAATAAAAGGTGGGCGTGGGGAAGGCGGGAGGGAGGCGTTCCCGGGCAGGGGGAGGGTGGGTGGCTCCGGGGGTGGACGGGCAGGGAGGTGGAGGCGAGAATGGAGAGAATGGAGTGGTTTGAAGCCGCTCCACTGTCCTCAAACTTGTGCCACCTCCAGAGGTGGCGCAAGTTCAAGGAGATCCATTAGGACCAGCGGCCCTTACCCAGGGGTAAGGAGAAAAGTTTCCCCTTTCCTCAGGCTAAGCTGCTTCTGGCCACAATCTGTGCTGGATACAGCGCAAGCCTCCTGATTTGCCTGTTCCAGTGCAGGATAGGATTGTGCCCATAATGAAAAAAGACATAATGAAAGAGAGAAAAATAGTTGTTAAAGAAGAAATGAAGAGGGGACGGTGTTGGTGAACAACTGCCAACAGTCACAAAAATATCATATTAAGTATTTATCTTAATTCCCTTTCTGAGGACTCTGCTTTATTGCAATTTTTCTAACCACCACTGACTCTGACATTGTTTATCAGATAGCTAAATTTATTTCACAAATTCTGGCGTCCAATCTGAAGCGTGCCCCTACTTTCTGAAGATCTAGTTTATAGGTGTTATTGTAGCTTGGTATGTTGATAGCATATGAATTGTCTATTTGGCTTCCCCTAGCTTTTATGTATGAATGAAAGTTCTCAATGTTTTGTAATTGTATGCCAATAAAGGTACTGAAACTGAACTGATATTAAGTATTTGGGGAAGGGGATGCCACAAAAATGTGTACTTGGAGAATATTCAGCCAATCCATAGCTTGTGGAGGCATCACAAAATGTGCTAAACCAGGGGTGTCAAATGCATTTCATACAGTGGGCCAAATAGCATTCATGATGCCCGCTGAGGGCCAGAAGTGATGTCATTAGGCAGGAAGTAGTGTCATTAAACAGGTCATAACCAGACATAAGCACTTTTTCTCACTTAGGAACTCATTAGCTGCAAATGACAGAAGAGAAAATACACAAATCTTGATCATATTTTAAGAAATGGGAGAGCCCAATTCTCTTGCAGGTCACCCTTTCAAGCAGTGACATTCCAGCACTGCTCAGCAGCCGAGAGCTCGAGGTCCAGATAAAAAACTTCTGCGGGCTGCATCCAGCCCCCGGGCCTTGTGTTTGACACCCCTGTTCAAAACCTTATAGTGAGCAGACATTCACAAATGGTGTTTGATGCAGAGATAACCACAATCTAAAGCTATTTGAAGTGGTCTGCATAAGGCAGCCATTTTATGTGAAAAATCTCATAGGCGCCATAGATGAAGTGTCACATTTACAGCATAAGATGTGCCTCAGTGCTTCCACGGATTGTCTGTCAACACACACCATAGCCAGTGATTCACAGACAGCTACTGCATCTGGAATTGGCAAAGGAAAGGATTTGGCTGCCAGTTTAACATTTGAACCAAAGTAATGCTATAAATTAGCAGACCCTGGCCTATTTTATCAGTATCAGTCTCTGCTTTTCTCTAAGCCATCTGCGTGACAAAATGTTGTTTTGCAGGATTTCCAGATGATGTTGGCAAACATGCTCACTCAGCCTCTATGATGCCACCCTTGGCAATGGCATCTGCCAATGGTCAACCTCCAAGAACAACAATATCAGAGATACTGGTTTCCCCTGGCTCAGAGACCAGCAAGTAAGCAAGCATCCAGTGCACTTCTAATTTCTTATCACAACTAATATCTGTTTTCTTTTTCACAACTGCCTTAAAATTTAGAGGACTGCTGACAATTGAGAAGAAAAGCCGCGTTTTGCTCACATAAACTCTGCGGTGCGAAATAGGAACGGAGTAAATACTTTCTTGCAGGCAGGCCGAGGATTGGAAGAGAGCACAATGGCACAGTTCCCTTGTTCACATGGCACAGCATGGAAACAAACACATTTTAGAAAATGAAAGCCATTCCTAAAGAATTCCCTTGAGGAGACTGGAGCTGGAAAAGGCAGCTATTACTTGTACTCACAATTGCATCAATCTTTGATCTTTATTGTTCCAGTATTAGTCCTCTTTTGGTGCTATAAAAAATGATTCTTGTGGAGTTTCCTTTAATAATAAATGTGCTGTTCCTAAACCTGCTTGGGAGAAAACAACAACAAAAAAGGTAGGATCGCAGCCAATCAAGGCAGCAAATAAAAGCTAGGGAGCTCTTTTATTTAATTTCACCTCCAGGAAAAAAAAAAAAGTGACAACAAGATTATTATCTTGAAGAAGCAGTAAAAATATATTTGCATGGTTTTCTCTCTGTCGACTCTGAGCCTTCCCACAACCCATTTGTCTCCATACCATTTTGTGTTCCTTTCTTGAAATATTTGCCTTGAAAATGAGGCAGCACATTACCATTTTATTCCTAAACGTATTATGTGAAATAACATCTTATGGCAAACTTTCCTGGCCTTCTTATTAGGAAGTGCTTTATGGATGGTTATATCGTATACGACTTATTTTGGTCCTCTAAATTAGGTGAAAATGAGAATGTGCTGTTTTTGCTTGTTTGACTTAATCCAAGCTATTAACAGTTTTTCAAAAAACAAAAACATTCCAAATATCTAGTAATTTGGGGGAGGAGGGATACAGCAGTGTGTTCAAACAAATAAGTCATATAAATGCAGGAGATGCAGAACACTATATCATCCTAATGGTTTCTGTAGAAGATGCTAAAGCATCCCTTTTCTGCTCATGCACCCCTGAAATGAATGAAGGTTGTAAAGCAGAAATTCTACATACATCGTTGCTTTTATACCAAACCAGACCATTGATCCATCTAGCTCAGTACTGTCATCACCAACTGGCAGTAGATCTTTTGGTTTTCAGTCAAGTCTTTCCTGGCTCTGTTGGGAGATTCGTAGGATTGAACCTCTTCCACAGAGCTAAAGTCCTTCACAATAGGAATGTTTAATATTTACCAAAAACCTATAGTAGCTTGGTACACTTAGGGTGCAATCCTAACCCCTTGTTAGCCAGCTGCCCTCTCTCGCTGTTGTTGAAGTAACTGTTCAGTTTTTAAAACTGATTTTAAAGAGATGCATTTTTCCCCTTCTCCAGGGATCAGCACATTCTTTCTCATTTGCAGGAGCCATTCGCGTTGAGTCAAATCCATGTATCAAAAATCTGTGTGCAAATAGGCTGAACCTGTATAGAACAATTGCACAGCCCAGTTCTTTCCCACAGGCCAGTGGTTCTCAAACTCTCTGGGAGAGTTTGAGAGCCACTAAGTTCTTGCGTGGGCAGGAGGGGGGAGGCAGCAGGGGCGGGGGAAGGCAGCAGCGCAATCCCCAGATCGCACCGCTCGGGGGGGCTTCAGGGGCTTCAGTACACGTACCCAAGCCCCTGCAGCCTCCCAGGGGTGCGGGGAGCCCGGCACAACCTGCAGCAGGGCTCCCCACAGCAGTGAAAGTAGATGCGGAGCGATTGCGCCCGCCTCCGCTAAAGCAATGGAGTGTGATCACTCCGCATCTACTTTCACTGCTGCAGAGAGCCCTGCTGCAGGTCACACTGGGCTCCCTGCACCGCTGGGAGGCTGCAGGGGCTTGGGTATGTGTACCCAAGCCCCTGCAGCCCCCCTGAGTGGTGCGATCCTGGGGATCACGCTGCTGCCTCCTCCCTGCCTCCAGGCTGCCCCCGCTCCTTAAGGGGGCAGGAGCCAGGGCCTGCAGGCTGGGGTGTCGCAACGCCCCAGTTTGAAAAGCCCTGCCATAGGCCCTTGGTTCTTAAAATCCTTGAGAGTTTGAGAACTGAGATAAGTGTGTGTGGGGAAGGGATGAAGGCAGCAATGTGATCCCCGGGATCACACTGCTGTCAGGGACAGGAGAGTTTTTTGTTGTTGTTTTTTTAACTTACCTGCAGTCTGCACTAGAGTCTTGGGGGGGGGTTCGGGGGGACTGGATAGCCCTCTGCAGGGCTTCCCGTGTATCCAAACATCTAAAAATTAAAAAAGGGCACGTCTGATTTTTGTCATGAAACTGGAAGTGCCCATTTTTATTTTTAAATGTATGGAGGTTCAGACAGCCTTGTGGAGGGCCCCCCTAGGCACCCCCCCAAGACTTTAAAGCTGGCTTCCAGTAAGTTTTTTTAAATACTTCCATCCCTGGCAGCAGCAAGGTCTTGGAGATTGTTTCACTGACTTCCCCCTTCCCCCACCATTAAGGGGTTAGAGGCAGGTCTTCTCAGGTTGGAGAGTCACAACGCCCCAGTTCGAAAACCTCTGCCATAGGTATACTGCCCAATCCTAACAGAGTGATTCACATGTATCTCAAACTGATTTCTGACTTACTCCTAAGTATACATGCTTTAACACAACTTTACTTCTAAAGTAGATATGACATTTTAGGAAAGTATGGGATGGAGCACTAGCGAATGCCTGCATATTGGGGCTTTTAATAGCTGTCATCAGGGGACAAGCCTATAATACCAATACTGATATTATCTTTCTAAGAAACCATTGTACAGGGTGACCCAAAAGTAGGTGGACAGTAGGTGGAATAGGGTTTGTGTTAGGGTTATACTATAATGGTGGTGTTCATTATAACTGTGGCATTTGTGTTATATTAAATTATATTTAATTGTATTAGTAAATATAACTGTATATGTAATCTCAAAATATAACTGTATATGTAATCTCAAAATAAATGTTATCATTTACTGCCCACCTACTTTTGGTTCACCCTGTATGTTGTATTGTTGCACTGGGTAACTGAGCTTGTTGCCTTCAGTGCTTTTCTATGGAATCATTCCCATCTGTTTTCAATAAAGAGGAAAAAGAGATTTATTTTTTTTCCCAGAAGACTAAAGAATTTGTTCTTGCAATCTCTTGCACACTGCTGAGGAACAAGTACATTCTGGTGTACTTTCTGATACACTCTAGATAATCCTTGAAAAAACTGAATATGTGTAAATACTACTGATAAGTGAATGAATGAATGAATGAATGAATGAATGAATGAACCTTTATTAGGCATAGATAAAGAAACTGTAAAAGCAAACATAATCAGTCCTAATCCCGTTTATCAAAAACGGAGTTAAGTTACTAAATTACTAATAATACATTTAAAGTTCAACATAAAATATCAATTTTTGACAGATTACATTAAGAAGGCTTAGAAATCGCTAAAAGTAAAAATTTAGAAACTCCCTCTAGCACAACTGGTGAGCAGTCATTTAGGAGACGCTTCAGTTTTGCCTCATCTGAAAGACCATTCATTTTGCCAAGAAGTGGAGTCATGTAAGTATGGCGGCATCTAGTGTGCCGAGGACAATAAAAAAGAATGTGTATGATTGATTCAATGTTTCCCAAATTACAAGGGCAGAGGCGTTCTTTATATGGTATTTGCCCATATCTGCCTTCTGTGACCTTGGATGGAAACACATTGAATCTTGCCAAGGAGATTGCACGACGTTCAGAAGGGTTGCTCAAAATACTCAGATAAGAAGCCATTTGCCCATACTTAAGTGGGATAGAGAAATTAAGAGGTGAGCAAATTCTAGAAGCAAGTTCAAAGAGGCTTTGTGCCTCAACATCTAGCATTCTTTGCTTTACCCTTTGATAAACTCCAGGGAATGAATAGAAGCTTAAAAGATCCAATGAAAAACCAATTGATTCAATTTTTTTATTTAATTTGGCTATACCATTTAGAAGAACCAGACTCAGATAACATTCTGGATAGGAGACTGCCCGGTTTCACAATATAATGTAACTGGAGCCAATAGTGTATGGTTAAAAGCCATGCTCTTGATACTAAGAGCGATTGTCCGGTCTCCAAACATAATGCAGAGTATGGTACAGATTTAGGTAAACCTAAGATAGTCCTCAAAAATTTAGCTTGGATACTCTCAAAGGTGTGATTTATAGTGCTTATCCAGATAGGGCACCCGTACAAGAGCTGTGCCGATACCTTGGCATTAAATACCTTGACAGCAGCTGGTATATAATGATTGCCCTGACTAAAAAAGAATTGATTAGTGCTTTGCAAAGTAACACGGGCTAGGTTTGTAACCAATTTTTTATGAGTACCCCAGCAAAGATTGTAGTGGAAGTGAATTCCAAGATATTTAAAGCTTTTGACCTGTTCTAGTTTCTCCCCTCTAATAGACCAAGTGCCTGGGTTCCATGATTTTGAAAAGACCATAACTTTGGTTTTCTGATAGTTCAATTCAAGTTTGTTACATTTCAGATAGTCAGAAGTTCTATTTAAAAGTCGCTTAAGTCTAATAGGTGTATAGGAAACTAGCACTGCATCATCCGCATAAAGCAATGCTGGAATATGTCCATCCATCTGAAGCAAAAAGGGGGTAAAATCATATAGAAAAAGATTTAAAAGGGTGGGTGCTAAAATGCACCCCTATTTCACTCCCCTTTCGACCTGAATTTTGGGGGTCAATTTCCCCCAAATTTAAGATGTAAATTTAATTTGGCAGATGGTGCCTATGTAAAGTTTCTGAATAAGAATTAGAAGTCTAGGGTCTATATTAAGTTTAACTCATTTGTCCCATAACCATTGTATATGTCCTGGGAATCCCAGAATTATATGAGTCTCTGAGACTCCTTCACCACGTCCTGCAAGAAGCATCAACTGGTATAACCATGGCCCCAAAGTAAAGGCCATGGTGGACCAACTTCAGTAGATCCACTAGGTAGGTCCAGATAGGTTCAGCAGATCCACCTGATAAGTACTTTAGTAGGTCCCAACCCAGTAGATCTCATTCAGGTTCACCATGACTTGTGTACCTGGTAGCCACTGAACTTCCACTATTGTTTTCTCATTGGCTGTTTTCTCATCACCACAGATGTTGTTTGTTTCCTGAGACTAACTGATGCTCCAAACTCAGCAAGACAGTGTAACTAGGTATGTGAGACTACCTGATTCAATAAAGAGAAGAAGCAATTTCATGCAGATGCCACAGGCTGCCAAAGTCTTCAAAGGAAAGGAAATAGTACTCTGCTCTCATTGTTTTAGATGAAGGTGGGGCTCATATATTTTCATTTTGTCTCTTCCCAACACTTACTAGCTCTCTCCCTGCACTTAAGTGGATAGATCCTTGTCCTCAAGCTGAGATCTGTTATTAGTTCTCTGGCACACAACCTTTCTTTTAGGAGCTCCCTTTGATGTGTGTAGCTCAAACTCATTACTTAGTTATTAAAGTAAATAAACCTGAATTCCAACCCTCCCCCCATCTGAAGCACAAAACTGCAGGATGCTGCTATTTTATTATTAGGCATAATGGTGATGAATTATTGCTGTAATATTTCAGTAATGGGCTACAGAACTGCTTGGAACTGTCAAGGTCAAGACAACCCACAAGTGGACTGTTAAACAGGAATGCATTCAATCTGAAACAAAAATCAGTTGTAAATTGTATAAGGAATCTTTTTATTAAGGTGACACAGCTGTAATATGAGATATTGGGTGTGTGAGTTTTGTTTTTGTTTTTAAATACAACTGGCTTGAATAAGGTGTTATGTATAGCAGTGGGGTCAGGAGTGCCTCAGTAGTGGAATTGAGGGGTTGGTGGAGAGGGAGCAGGAAGGGGCAAAATAGAGTGGGGAGAGAGAGGGATGGGGCACAAAGATGGCAGGAGGGGCTGAATTCTGCAGCAGTAGTGTGTGCCAGATGCTGTCCCCTCCAATCAGAAACTCACTCCCTCTTCTCCTTAGACTTGTACCAGCTGAAAGGTTGGTGGAGGTCCAAGGAGACCCATTGGCAAGCAGGAGGCTTACAGAGGGATAATTTCCCTTTCCCATCCCAAGCCTCCTAATCCGCCCCACTCTGCTGGGTAGATTTCATGTCTTTTTGGCATGGCTACATCACTGGAAGGGGGGAAGACAGGGTTGGGCTGTTAGATTTGGACAGATGCTCATTCATTTTCTGGCAGACCTTGGTTTTGCCTCAGGTATCATTCAGAACAAGTCTTCCCACTAGCATCACCTCAAACATGAACACAGCAACTCAAAAGGATATGGGTAATAATGCACTGCCTGCAAAACTGAACAGGATTATTTGAAAAGAATCAAGATGAGCTTGATTAAGAGGGAGGTTAATCATTGCTCAATGGATAAGCAGTGCAAAAAGGTCCTTGGACTCTGTTACAATCATGAACTTGGAAATACAGGTGCAGCCTATTTATCCACGGATTTTTTTATCTTCAGATTTGTCTCAACAAGAATGGGGTGGGGTGCTGATTGTCACACGCACCTTTGCCTCCTTTGCCCTGCGCTGGCAGCTCGCTCTGTTTCCAGGCAGCCCAAAACACTGCAAAAAGGCTCTGCCTTGACCAGGCAGGGAATAGCCCTGGAAGAGGTTCCCCCTAGGAAGGAACAGTAACAGTCCTGAAGCCCCTGAGCCAGCCGAGGATGAAGGGGGGGCAAGAACCTCTGTCGCCAGAACATGTGCATGCAGGTGGAGCTCTCTCTCTCACTCACACACACACACAGGGGCAGGTGCCGTAGTAACAGAGGGGATTGCTTTAAAAGAGAAGATTGCTTTAAAGAACCCAGGGAGTGTTTGCCGAATCCCCCCCAAGATGGTGCAGGCTATCACAAAGCCTCCCCACCAAGCAAAGCATGCAATTTACAGCCCAATCCTCTTCACACTTTCCTGGGAGTAAGCCCCATTGACTGGAATGGGACTTCCAAAGTAGAAATGCATAGGGCTGGACTCTTAAAAGATCAGCATCCCACCTGTGAAAGAAGCTGGGAAGCTGGCAACGGGGAGGGCTCGGGAGGAGAGGGGATTGCATTAAAAAAACCCAGGGAGTGTTTGCCAAATTCCCCCCCCCCCCATAATGCAGGCTCTTCGGAAGCCTTGGAGAGACAGGTGACGGTGAGCAGAGAGCCAGACTACAAGTCCCAGGGCAAGGGAGTTTCCATGATGGTGGTTGGGAGGGTTGCAGGAGCGGCAGCAGTAAGGAGGAGAACCTGCAGCACTGTTGGGAGGCTGCCTGGGACACTGAGGCTTCCCAAGCAAGCTCACCATTCCAACTGTGAAAGAAGCAGGACAACTGGCAACAGGAAGGCTAAGTACAGAGGGGATTGAGAATAGCTGCCTTAGTTTCCTTCCAACCGGAAGTGTCAGGCTGAAGCCTATTTGCTCTATGGACTCAGCACAACACATTTTTTGTTAATCGTGCCCGGTCATGGAACGGAACTAACGTGGATAAATAGGCTCAATCTGTAGTCATAAACTAAGGAAGGAAGGAAAAATATGGATGTATAATGGGTCCAAGAAAGGTGTGGGCTCAGCAGTAATGGTGGCCATTGAATCCTAACCTCCCTCATGGGCCTGATCTGCCTTCATGGTCTGCTTGGTCTTGCGCCAGCTATATAGCTGGCACAGGCCCAAGTAGAGCAATTCCAGTCTTGGATGCTTTCCAGTAGGTAAGGGGAAAAATGTTCCCTTACGCAGAGGAAACCTCCAGGGTTGCCTTCCCTACGGGATGAAGCACAAACCATTTTGGCATAGCTGCATTAGTGGAAAGAAGCATAGGATTGGGCCCTAAGACTGGTACTGTTCCTGAAATGTATTTTCATAGCCGAGCCTGGAGGTGCTTGGGATGTATCTGAAATATTGTGTGTGGGCTCACAAAGCCCTCCATTTGTCAGAAAGGTGAGTGTGGGCCACCATTACAGCTGGTGTATCCCTTCTCCTTAAAAGAACAAAGCACAGAAGAAATAAAATTGGATCTAATAGTAACACAGACAGAACTGGATTTTTTCCCTTCCAGGTAGCAGTCAGCCCATTTCTCCCCCTTGACCACTTGCTGTGCTGTGACAATGTTGCCATTTAGAATCAGTTAAGGATAATTAGCAAGAGATTGCTTGTTTCCACAAATGCTTCAAGTACCACATCTCTCCCCCACTGCCAACCTCCACCTCTCATCTGTGAGGTAAGTAGCAATGAAAATATGTACTTAAGATGCAAGAAAACTTCATGAGTGAGAGGCTCACGAGAGGATGGTTGGGTGAGTGGGTACCAGGGAGTTTTGATTGCCACAGGGATTTCTTCAAGGAACAGGAGCTTTTGTTCTGAACGCTTCCCTTTGCACACTTACAGCAGACTATTAATTGAAGCAGACGCTAAATCATAAAATTCTATATTAATGACTGATTGCAGACTCTTAGCCTCTAAGAAGCGTCATTATCTTGTACATTTTCTAAACTGATTTCTCTGAGGACTGTTCTCAAGCTTTCTTGGGTTTGCAGATAGTCGATCTGCATTTTGCAACATTAGACTGCAGAAGCTGCATAAACAAAGAGCCCGAACCTATTCTCTTCCCCCCACCCCAGAAGATGCAGCAGCACCAAAATGGCTACCGCTGCATCTTTTAGGGTGCAGTTGCAGAGGTCTCTTCTGGATAAAGGAACAGACATTCCTTAACCCTGCACATGCCTGATCTCATCTGATCTTGGAAGCTAAGCAGGGTCAGGCCTGGTTAGTACTTGGATGGGAGACCACCTGGGAATACCGGGTGCTGTAGGCTTATACCATAGTCTTTCAAGACTGAAGGTTGCCAACCATGTGTGGGTAAGCTTCTGTGCTGCAGCAGGGACCTACACTAGCTAAATAGTTGGCATAGTTCCTCATGGACCCACATCGCAGGATCAGGTCTGAAAAGGGGTTTGGATTTGGCGGCCACCCCTGCAGCCAAACCCTCCCCCTTCCCAGACCTGATCCACTCCTCGCCCCCTCCCCACCCAGTTTCACCTCTCCCTGCCTCAGTTCTGCTGTCCTGCCTCTCCCACTGACCTACCTGCTCCAGCAGGCAGCAGGAGAGCCAATGACCTGGGCAGGAAGGCTCTGGTCTTCCCACCAGCATCCTCAGTAGCATGCTACTGAGCGCACTGCCAGAGCACCTTTTGCGAGGGCACTGACTGCTTTATGGCAGTCAGTGCCAGTGGAAAATGTATGACAACAACAGCCAGTATGCATAGGATTGGGTCATTATGAACTGGACTCTTGCAGGAAGGAAGAACAGAGGGTATTCAGGAGCACTTGTGCTGGTGGTCTCACTCTAGCAAAACAATGGTCAGAGTAACCAATGTATATTTTGTATAATAGCACTACAAGTTTCAGACAGCAGTGGACTTCCAGATCCCTGTCCTTTTTGACATCTTAAAATGCTCTATGTTGCAAATGAATGCCATTCTTCTATTATGCCCATCAGGTTCTCTTGACACGTGTTCTCAAAATGCAGCCAGATCCCCTGGGGACCATTCACTTTCCTGGATCATAATTTAATGCCCCCTACCTAAATGTCCTGTCGTTTCTGCCCCCTTTTAAATAGTTGCCGGCTTCTCATTCAAAGACATGGATGCTTTGTTCTTCATGGGATTTAAACTCCAGCCTGTGGATCACTCAAGTGCAGCATTTGCTGGAAAAAAAAAATCTCCTTTGACGAGCTGTGCATCATCTTGATGTAGATGATGGCATAATCTACATCATCTGCACTCCCGCTCCTCCGCAGCAAAGCCATTATCCGCAGCCCTGGTTGCAGCAGTTATTGCATAGATGTGACACAGAGCCTTTTGCTTCTCATTTGCTGGGAAAGAGGAGAGCACCCCTGCATATGTTACAACTGCTCTGCTGAGTATGCAGCCAGATGTTGGCTTTGAGATCATATATAACTCCAGAAAGGTGGCTGGATGCCAATCCAATCTGCATGCAATTGTCTGTCCCCTTTCACTATCTGTTGGGGACTGCCCATCCTTACTGAGGAAGGCAAATCCATGTCCCATTATTCATCGCAACTGTGGCGGTAACAAAGACAGTGCCTTGCCTGGCAGATCCGAGTTGCCAACCAGCTGTGCCATTTCTGGTTCATTGTGCAATCTTCAGACATAAATATACTCTTGATGAAAGGAGCGATAGGCCCATCAAACACATTGAACAAAGCTTTATGATTTGGCCTTGGGAACCCACTATTGTTTTATTATATGGTGCTATGTTTGAAGAGCCTTCAGGGCATTTACGGCCTAGGGGGAAAAAATTGCTAAGTTTTATTTATATTTATTCATAAATTTATAAAAATAAATACTTTTGTACCCAAAATAACACCATGGGCCTTAAATGCTGACACAATGCTGACTTCCAACAGAAGTGTTGTTGTTGTGAGCTATTGATAGATGTTGTGTGACTTCTTTTTTCTCTCAAAGAAAGTACAGGGTGATGGAAAACAACTCTTTGTTTCAGGGCTTCTGACATTTGAATCAAGATAATAATATTGCACCGTGTCTGGCTGTTCAGGATAAGCACATTAGCTGTTGAATGTGTAAATTGCAAAAATAACTTAGGAGCCAAAAGTGAGAACAAATGAACAAGAAAATGATCTATTATCTGTTGGAACGTCTCGCCCATGCAATTTTCAGGATCCCCTGGGAAACAAATGAGCTGGTTGTGGGAGGAGCAGCAATGACTTCTGCTCCGGTAAAAAAAAATTGGTTGCGAATGGAGATGCAACACCAGTCACATAGATACCTTAAGCTACTTTATAAAGGAAAGATGAGACATTGGATATGAAGGAGCTGTCTCAGGGAACAAAGTGCTGTATTATTTCAATGCATCTCGGTTAATGTTGGGCAAACAAATGAAACATGTAAATCTCAATTTTTGAAGAGCTTCATCGGTGGCAAGCCATTTCAAGGAGAATTCAAATGCATCTTAGAAAAGTCCTCCTCCTGAGCGTTGGTTTGACTGGTGGAACCTGTGGTTTAGTTAACCCAGAGATTCTCAAACTGGGGTGTTGCGACTCCCCAGCCAGGGAAGCCCTTCTCTACCCCCTTAAGTGGGGGGGGGGGAGGACAAAGGTAGCAATGTGAGGCTTTTTGCCATACCTGAGTCTGTGCTGGCTTCCTAGGGGGTCTGGGGAGCTTGCAGTCCCCTCTGCAGGGCTCCCTGCACCTCTAGACGTCTGAAAATAATAAGGAATGGGCACTTCTGGTTTTGTGACAAAAACAGGAAGTGCCTTTTGATTATTTTCATTGTTTCCCCTGAGAAATAAAAAATAGAACCACTGGGAAAAGTGCCTCTCTGCCCAGGTAGCAGGGTATGAGAGCAGTGGCTTCTCCCACTCTTCCTGGTGGCTTTGCTTTTGCCTGTGCTCCAAGGGTGGGAAGGGGACAAGTTGCCAAACTGCCATTTTGAAAGGCGGCTCAACCCATCCCAAACTGACACTGGCACAGTTCATGCATGTTCATCACTCACTGACTGTACTGGGATGACTGAATTGTGCAACGGATGATAATGTGTGCATAATTTCTAATTATTAATATTATTCTAACGTGCAATTGATCACATTTTGTGCAGAGGGGAAAAACTTTACAGTGACTGTGAAGCACAACTTAAAAACATTGACTTAGGTCTCACTCCATCTTGTAGGCCAGAAGCCATTTTGAAGCACAGCACCTGGCACAAATCACCCACGTTATGTGCCACACCCTCCTGCATAAGAACCTAAGAACATACACCATCCTCTCTCCCGTCCCTCCCTGATTGCTCTCCCCCTGCCCTTTTCCACCTTTCCCCCTACCTACTCCACCTACCTGAGTTGGCAGAAATTCCTCAACCTGCCACTGCACATGTGGGTGCTCCAGCCTCTGCACCAGCGTTCTAGAAGTATGTGGCTTTGTGCACTGCTGGAGTGTTTTTTTGCAACTGCCATAAGGCAGAAAACATTGCTGGAACAGTAGTTCCGACAGAGGTGAAGCCCAGTAGGACTGGGCTGCTAGGTGACCCCTTCTGGTGACAAATCCTGAGCATTTCTACAAGAGAGATCAGGTCATCATTACTGTATTGCCATCATGCCTTGGGGCAGCCTTGTTTTTCAGTTGAGAAATTCAGTTTTGTCTGAGATTTCTCAAGTATTATGCCATCACCTTATGAGAGTTCACAATTCATTTCTAAATTTTGTTGAGCACCCTTGGTTAGGACGTGTATTTGGGTTGCAGCTTCTTTGTTCCAAGCAGTGTACCCCATGGCTTGCTGCAAGATTCAATATTGCCCCTTCTGCTTTCCAACGTTGTTACGTAATTGCTGGGAGAGATCATCATTCATCAGCTCGGAGTGAGGTGTCATCAGTACGCTGACCTAGGCCTATTTTTCATTTTCATCAAATGTAGGAGCAATCGTGGCATCCCTGAATGATTGCTTGAATGCAGTTACAGGCTGGATGACAAACAGAAACTTAATCCAGACAAGACAGAAATGATCATGATTGGTAGACCCAAAACTGGAGCGATAGTGCTTTCACCTGTCATGGGCAGAGTTCCAAAGAATAAGATTTGGAGTTCAGGAGTATTCCTGGACCCTGTTTTACTATTTGAATCTCAGATGACACCAGGGGCTGGGAGCACCTTTTATCCAGCTTGGTCAGGGAGTTTTGGTTGCTTCTTTCAGATGAGGATTTGGCCCTGTCATTCCTGCTTTAACAACCACTTATTTGGATCACTGCAGTGAACACCGTCAAGATCTCCATTTAAAAACAGTTTAGAAACTGCACCTGTTGCAGCTGCTATTTTGGTGGGATCACGTTGTAAAGATCACATTACACTACTTCTGGATCAGCTCCTCCCAATTCAAAGTGGTGGTGCTGACTTTCAACACCCTAAAGCAGCCACTTTTAAACCACCGTGCCATGGCACACTGGTGTGCAGCAAGTGGTCCACAGGTGTGCCACAGGAATTTGGGGGAAGGTCATTTATTAGTAGGGTCAATGGGAGATGTGAGCCCCCCCACCACCACCACAGGCAGCATGGTGTGCCTTGTCAATTGTCAAAAACCTGATGGTGTGCCTTGACCATTTTAATGCCTTGTCAGTGTGCCCTGAGATGGAAAAGGTTGAAAATCACTGCCCTAAGGGGTTGGGATTTGCATACCTTAGAACAGGTACAGCCAATGCTCACACATACTCAAAGCTAGCTGAAGAATGCTACCTTTTATGTCTTTTCTACCCACCAAAGAAAGTGTTTGTGTTCCTGCTTGCATGAGCTTCCCCTCTCCTCTCCCTAGATGTCTTAGGAGGGAGAGGAGCCAAGCCATGCACATCTTTCTCTTTGCCTTCCAAAACTGATGGGAAGGGGTACTCTGCCTCTTCCTCTTCTGGCCCACTCAACTGATTTCTTAAGCAGACAGGGACAGAGAGGTGGAGGAAACTATAGCAAGGTTCACCCCTTTCTTCCTCCAGTGGCTACAGAAGGAAGAAGGATCCAGGCGGCAGCAGATATGGAGGAAGAAGGGGGGCACTGTTGCTTGGATTGTCTTCCCACATGCTTTGAGCAAGCAGGAAGGGAGCTAGAGCACGGACTGGAGCACCTCCATCAGCAGTAGGCTCAAGGGGCCATCAGAAAGACAGAAGGTGTGACCCATCTCCTTATTTCACTGCCCCAAATCTGCAGTGTGAGATCTTCAGTCCACTTCATCAACAGGGCCCTGCCTGAAAGAGTATTTCCTTCCACATGTACTTCTCCACTACTTAAAATTGGGAGAGGAATTCCTCTTTTGGATCCTTTTGTTCACTCAGGTGAGACCTCTGGAGCATGGAGGGCTTTCTCCGACATAGCACCCATTTGATGAAGTATGCCCACCTGACTTCCTCTTTCATGACCTCTCACAAAAAAGGTTGTGCGATGATTTTGTAAGGCATTTTGGGGCAGACTGACAACCTAATCCTATCCTTGGCAGTGCTGCCAGGTGCAGCGGCACCAAAATGGCTACTGCTGTGGTGCTGCCAGAGGTTGTCCCCTTCCTCTAAGGAAAGCCCCAGACCCCACAATGGGACTTCTCAAGTCTGCACCAGCTATTTTGTTGGTACAGACTTGAGAATATTCGTTTCAGGCTTTGAAGCCTGACAAGAAGAACAGGATACAGCAAAGCAAGGCTCTGCTGGTTCCAGCCCCTTCCTGCCCTGGTTCCTCCCCCAACTCTGCCCTACCCCCCAAAAGACCTTACCACTGCCTGGAACTCTTCCCTTGCTGCGGCAGGCATCTGTTTGGTGCTAGGCCAATGCCAGCTGGCACTGGTGCTCTTTATACTCCAGGTGACGCAAACTTGCTTTATGGCATATTTACGACACCTGGCAGCAGTGCTGGAGCTCAGTGTCGGCATTCAGAGCCCATAGGATTGGGTTCTGGGGAACTATAAAGTCACTATGTTCACGAAACTGCTGCTGATCTATTTCTTTCACACCGTACTGCTTTTTTCTGTTTTATTGTTTGCTGGTTGTTCTTAATCATGATTGTTTTATGTAGATTTTACTGCTGCATTAAGATCTGCAATTTGAATGTTGCCTTGGGTGTTGCTTGTAACAGAGAATTGAGGCACTGACACATTAAACATCAATAGCACTGATGTTTTCTAGCCCACTCAATCCCTACGGCTCAGGGTGAGTTACAGTTACAACAGAAGCAGACTAAAACCATAGATCAAGACCTCATTCCCACCTGAAAGCTTTTCAGTGGCCACAAATACTAGCCCATATGTATTGCCCCACTTCTTCCTCACTCACACTGCTGTCTTCCATGGCCTGGTCATTGCTGCTGCCATGATGCTTGTCCATCTCCTGTGTTTTAGAACAAGTTGGGCAGCTGGAGCCTGGAGACTTCATGTTCTACTCTGAGATTCCTTTTGTCTAGCCTTTTTAAAAAAAGAAGAAAAAAATGCCAGATGAAAGGGAGGGCACCAGAATGAGGTCTCTTGTTATCTGGTGTGCTCCCTGGGGCACTTGGTGGGCCGCTGTGAGATACAGGAAGCTGGACTAGATGGGCCTATGGCCTGATCCAGTGGGGCTGTTCTTATGACCGAACCAAGAAGTGCACAATGGCAGTGGGGTTAGAGACTGGTCATTGCTATGACCCTTTCCCCCCTCCTTTCCTTGAGAGAAAGAGTGTAAGGGAGAAGAGGATTGCAGAATCCTCCCTCCTTCCCTAGCTCTGTTGTCACAGCAATCTACTTTCAGAGAGGAAGGAGGAAGACGGCTGAAGTGGCATTAGTCAGGATGATTTGCCAGTTAAGTGAAAGACAAGCATAGGGTGTGAGGCATTCACCATATCCCCAGCCCACTACTCAAAATGGCTGCTTTGCTCAGCCTCGGGAGCAGGCCCACCCTGTTTATGTCCTTGCTGCCATAAACTGGTATACAGATTAAATGAAGTGGGTGACCTTGACAAATCTAAAAGAACAGAAGCGTTCGTAGGAGAAGATGGTCTCCAATGTGAGCATGGCCCAGGCCAGCCTGGAACACAACAAAAGGCATATGACTTTTTAAGTACAAGCTGCATAAGGAGAGGTGCCCCTGAAGAAAGCCGATTTATTGAGCTTCAGCCATTTATGCCAACAATTTTATCTCACAGCATGTGCTGAAGTCACCTCCGGTTTCTTCTGCAATATGATGCCCCCCTCGCTGCACTTTAGCTTCTTATTTGACAGACACAGCAATCAAAAAAATGTCCTTTGGAACAGCCTCATTAAACAATGTAGAAGTACAATTCATAAGTCAGGTTGTGGTGTGTCTTCTATTGTGAGAAAATATGGAGACTAAAGAACCAGGGCACAAAGTAGTTTCCATCAAAAGAAGAACAGCTCTCCCACTGTTGCTTTTGCAACAGACAATATAGATTCATATGATGCAATTAATTGGATTTCACAGTCTGCTGAGAATGGCAGGCAACCTGTGCTTCCGAGCATGGTAAATAAACCCACAGGGATGATTCTCCCAAACACTTTCATAACATAACATAAAACACTTAAATTAGTGAGGAAACATAAAAGATTCACACACACATAAAACTTATGGCTGGCAGGGTGTTTTCTGGTGGAATCCAACTTATCTGTGCTTTTAAGCAAATACTGGTTATGCAAAAAGCAATGGCTATGAACAGAACTCACGTATGACCTGTGATCTTTCTGTCACCCTTACACCAAGTAAGGGAGGGAGGGAGAGAGAGAGAAGGAAAATGATATCAAAATGGATTTATTTTAGGGCTGATGAACATGCATTGCCTTGGGAAACAACTGTGTGGCAGACCTTTTCACATGCTCAGATATCATGTAGGTCAGGGGTGCTCAATACGTCGATCTCGAGGCAAAATGAGTCGATCACAGGCTTCTCTCCCGTCCACGCATCCCTGGGAGTGAGCCCCATTGACTCTACTGGGGCTGACTTACCTTTCCCCTGTTTTTGCACTGGTATGTATGGAGATCTGCCCCCCTCAACTTCCATCTGTTGGTTCTGTGTGCAAGGGGTTTTGCACTGGTCTTGCTGTGATGTCTATATAGAGATCTTCCCTCCCCCACACCTTTCCCCTGTTTTTGCACTGGTCTGCTCCCCCCCCCCCACTTGTATTGGAATCGAGGAAGATCTGGTGAGGAGGTAGATGTGGTGTCAGCAGTGGCCCCTTTAAGGGTAAGGCCTGGACATCCAGCAGAGTGTGCTGCACAGCTGCAGCCACTTGAAGGCAATAGGGCCCTCAGGGATATAAGAGCACCTGAGGCAGGAAGGGCTCCACTTATTTATGTGAGTCAGCCTTTTCCTACATGAAGATCATTAAGTCCAAGTACTGTTCCACCATGACTGATGAACATTTGGAAGTGTGCTTGAGGCTGGCTGTCAGCAGCTACTGTCCTTGGCTATGCATCCTTGGCTGATTCACTTCAGTGCAAGTCATCAAGGTAAACTCAAGTAATTACAAAAAATGTTTATAGTTAATTATGTTGTGTTGTGCAATATTGGCTCATGCGGTTATGCAAGGTACACCAACATATATTGTACACATAAATGTTATATGTTATGATGGCGTGAACCTTGTAAAAAAAACTCTGGTAGATCTCTGGGCCTTGCTGGTTTTCAAAGTAGCTCTCGAGCCAAAAAGGTGTGAGCACCCCTGACGTAGGTGACCAGTGGTGATGATTAAAAAAAAGGTCATCAAAGATTTGGTGATCTTTGGCATGATTTTGCTTCAAATTCTGACCCATTCTTTCAGAAAAACAACTTGGGGTGAGGATATTGGGGGGGGGGTTCTTCTCTCTTTCTGGTTTTGCTCTCATAGCAAATTGTTTCCATCAAATCTAAGCCCTTGAAGTTATCTCTAAGGGTAGACTCAGATGCCCATACTCTCCACATTAAGAGCAAGTAAACACATTGTCATGTAAGAGAATTGTAATAGCACTGAATTCCATGGTGTGCTGAAATAAATAAGCCCTTAAGGATCCTACTACAAGTTTTGAATGTGGTGATGGTGTCTGGTCTAGATGCCTTTAAAAGGGGATTGGACAGATTTCTAGAAGAAAGGTCCATTACAGAATACAAGCCGTAATGGGTTTGTGCTACCTCCCAGTTTTACAAATAGATTTCAAAAGGCCAGGTGCGACGGAGTGGCAACACGATCGGTGGCGTAGTTAAGGGGGTGCAAGGGATAGCAGGCGCACCGGGCAACAAGCTTTAGGGGGCAACAAGCTGAGCTTGACACTAGTAGCCAAAATTGTGAAAATCTTGGTATGTATGAATAATACCATCATGTTATATATCATTGGAAAGGTAATTTAATGCAGAATGCAATGAAACAAACCACATTAGGATATCTGTTTTCTATCAAATGTTATGGCCAATTAACCAGCAAATGAAAACACAACTGCCTTAAGTAACAAAAAGTGGATTTTCATAACTCAAAACTGACCTATAAGACTGATTGTTCTGAGAGCCTATGAGATGTTACTATGATACAGCATGGAACCAATAAGGTGTTAATATGAGTCAGCTCTCATTTCCATGTATCGTAATACAGCTACTCCTGCTAACTTGTAAAGAGGCACTTTTTCAAGTGGTGCTCCTCTTATATGTGGTAGAGAGAGAATAACAGTCCCTCTTAAGAGGAGAGCATTTATGTTAGCAAGATTTAACATCTTTCCTTCAACTGTTCATTCTGGCAGATTCTCCAAATCCCACATGACCGCAGACTTTGCCCTTTTTGCTCTCTAGAACCGGACACAGTGGTTCATATACTGCTTCGTTGTCCAGCCCATCATTCCCTTCGAGACACACACCTGATCCCCATCTTATCTTCCTTTTCTGGTCTCTCTACTGATCCTTTATTTGTCCTATTAAGTGATAGCCCTGCGGCTATCACTAATGCTGTAGCAGATTATCTTTCCGCTATTTCCAAGTTAAAATTCCCTCCCTGACTTTACATCGTTTTTCCTTTTACTCTTCTTTTGTTTCTCCCCTTTTATCTCCCTGTTGTGATTGTTTTTCTGGTATACAGTCACCTTGTTGGCTCTGTTATTATTGCTATTACTGTCACTGTTTTTTTTAATGCCAATAAAGGTTTACGGATGAACAGTCCCCCTTCACCCCAGCACAGTGTCTCTAACCAATAAGGGGCACACTTTTTATTTATTTTCTTACTTACTTAAATTTGATTTTTTGTCATGGAAGGGCTACAAAATCTTCTTTGATCCCAGGTAGCAGATAGATGCCTTAGCTATGCCACTGGCTGGGGAGAGCTGACAGCTCAAGTGGATGGTAAACTGCTTGGGGGAGGAAGCAGTTTCCCCCCAATCTGCACATTTTGTAAAGACTGTGCATGATGTCACTTCTGGTTGTGACATCACTTCCCGGGCAACATTTTGAGCTCTGCACCGGGATACACATTCATTAGCTACGCCACTGAACAGGATGCACATATCTTGTTGTCTTGTGTGCTCCCAGAGGCATCTGGTAGGGTCTCTGTAACATACAGAAAGCTAGGCTAGATGGGCCTTTGGACCTGCTGCAGCAGGGCTCTTCTTATGTTAAAGCTGATCCATCAAATCAGCTCCATAAGCATCACCTGGGTGGCCAGGAAACAGAACAGCAGTGAAGAGAGGAAGAGGTGGTTACCCCAGGCTTTGAGTATCTGAGTTGAGGTGCCAAATGCTCTCCACCTTGGTCTCAACCCCTCCCATTGTCTGGATCAGGGGTGTCCAAAGTTTTTGGCAGGATGGCCACATCATCCCTCTGACACTGTGTTGGGGGCCAGAGAAAAAAAATAATTTATTTACATTTAAAATTTGAATAAATTTACATAAGTTTACATAATTGAATATATTAAAGATGACCTTATATGAATGAATGAATGAAGGTCTTGCAATAGCTCAAGGCCTATAAAAGGTCTTGTACAAAGCAAGGCTGGCCTTTCCTTTGCTGCTGCTACTGCATCACAGACGTGAAACAACAAGCAGTGGAGGGAGCCCTCATCCCACAGCTCATGAAAGAGGTCAGACAGTCGCCCTCATGCTGAGAGCAGTTGCATTAGGCAAGTGTGGGCTTCAACAAATCTCCGGAGGGCCAGAGGCTCATTGGAGATTGGGGGCTCCCTGAGGGCTACATTGAAAGGCCTCAGGAGCCGCAAGTGGCCCCAGGGCCGGGGTTTGGGCATCCCTGGTCTGGATCAACAACATCCTGTGAAGAGCCACTCTGTTGTCCTGGTGTCGTATTTGGAAAGGAAAAGAGGAGCAGAGCAGACAAGAAAAAGGGAAGCAGTGGAAGACAAGTAGAGGAGAAGATGAACGGACTAGAATACCTTGCAGGAGAAGCTCTAGTCCATCACTCTTCTCTCTTCCCCTTCCTCTTCTCTGTTTCCTTTTCAAATTCAGCAGACTGGAAGAACAGCAGGGTAGAAAATGAAAGCCACGGGTGTGGATGCCTCTGCTAATTTGCCACCTGGGGCAAACATCTCAATTTGCATCATGGACAGATTGGTCCTGAGGAGTGGAAGACAAGACAGGGAACACCTGGCTTGGAATATGATTGCTGTAGTGCTCAGAGTTCCTCTGGTTTTTCTTCAAGCTGCAGAGACAAAGGAGCCATTTTCAACATTGTTGAGGTCAGACACCATTTGCAGGAGGGGAAAAAAAATATAGCTTTTGTTAGTCAGGTCAGCCAGCTGCTCTTTAAAATTGCTGCACCACAGCCTCCTGGTCAATAAGCAACTATGGGCCCAATCCTATCCAATTTTCCTTAAATAACTGACTGCACTAATAGCTACCTGCAGTCTCAGGGCCCAATTCTATCCAACTTTCCAGCAGCTGTGCCAGTGGGGTGTGCACTGCATCCTGTGATGGGGAGGCACTCACAGGGGCCTCCTCAAAATAAGGGAACATTTGTTCCCTTATGTGGGGGGGGGGGCATTGTGGCTGCACAGGTGCTGGAAATTTGGATAGAATTGGGCCCTGAGACTGCAGGTAGCCATTAGTGCAGTCAGTTATTTAAGGGTGAGTAGATAATTCTCTTGTATCTTGATTGAACATTTTGTGTCGCAAACTGCAGTTCTATAGGTGGGAAACTGGGTGTTGTTGTGGCTCTTACTCGCTTGAAGAATTACCTTAAATAGATACAGCGTGTGTGTGACATGCACATAAGAAGCCAAAACATACAATAAAACCCCACCTTTATGCAGATCAAATACGGCAACCAATGTCATGATTTTGCTGCCCTTGTTCATTTTATTTCAACTGACCAATACAGGCTACCTATTTTTAGTGTGTGCTGCTGTGTATAAGCAACAAAGAACATGGCGGCTCCTTATCAGATACCAGGAGAAAAATGATGCTTGCAGAAATGATTTTGTTCCTAAACACCAGTCCTGAGCCTGCTGAGCAAGTGTCATGTGTCTCACCACTGATAAGAATGTCCAGCAATCACCAAGCATTGCCTTTCAATTTTCCCCATCTGCCTCCTATCTAAGTGCTAAACTTTCTGGCTCTAGGGCAAGTTTTCTCCCCTCCCCTCCAGAAATGAGTAGTCTATAGGGCTGTCAAGAATTCCTCCTCTGCCAGCAATTGCTCTATTTGAGTGTATGCGCACGTAAAATACAGCCTTGGCCACATGGAGAATTAGAAAAAAAAATTGATTCCAGGTAAAATTGACTATAGATTTTTTTTCTTCCTCTTTCACCAGTGTGCAAGATGGGGTGGGGTGTTTGAACATGAATAAGGCCAGATATTTCTCCTGTCTAAGATCCCCTGTCACAGAGAAATTATGTACTGCTACTTTACAACCAACTGTGGATATGTTTCAGAAAGCAAGCAAAGTGCACACCATGTCAATTCAAGAGAAAATATGCATATTGCAAACTCCATTTGTAGAAATGGAGAAAAACCTTGTCTCACGTTTAAGCACTCAGTATGGCAGTTGAAAATATCAGGGTGTTTTTTTTGTGTGTTTTTTTTAAAAAGGATAGTCATTGGCCCATTTATCTCCCCATGAGACAAGGGTTGGATTAAAAATGGGCCACATTTTTTGAAATCAACACCAGTGAACAATTTGCATTAACTCTGCAGAGTTTCAGCTTTTATTTTCTAAGGTGAAGTTAGCATGAATCTAACTGCAGCCAACACTGTTATTTTTGTTGACAGTGACTTAAAATCTGCAAAATGACTTGCAAGCAGCAGCAGGAGTCCACAGGATTGGTCAGAATAAGTAAGTAACTTTTGAGCAAAAGGGTCTACCAACCAGCAGTAGGTAGAGCATACCAGACCTCTTGCCAAAATGGGAGGCTTACAATCCAAGAGATCCCAAAGCATAGAGACACAGTAGTCAGGATTGCAGATAAGTACACATTCTTGCTTGCCATCTTCTGTACCAGGCCTATGAAGTGGACATTCTCAATCATGGAGACTCCTGTAGGAAACTAGTAGGAAGCCTGGGTGGATATGGGAGGGGAGGAATCTAGTGGGAGTATCTGTGCATGCACAAACATGAATGAAAGGCTTTGGGGGGGGGGCAGGAATGAATTATGAACAGTCTGTGTACCTGAAGGTTCTGGATCTTATGTTCTTATGATTTGCATATTTTATTTACCTTTTGAATGTACCTGTTCCCACAAAGACTTAAGAAAGCTTTAACTTCTTCTGCCGCCATACAATCTTTGTATGTTTTACAAGGCCTGTAAAAATTATTCGTTTGATTGAGACCTGACTGACTGCCCTGCTTTTGGTGCAGGTGCCAAATTCACATCTGGGCCCCAGCATTTAAGAAACACAGTTCAAATCACCCCCAGCTTCTGAACCTCTCTTCAGGTAGCTTTCTTCTGGACCAGCATTGCCGTGATCAGCACCCCTAGTTTAGGTAACTTTCCTTAGGCAAGCAGTAGCCTTATGATTATATACCTCTCCTATTGGGCTTACTGTGCATGCTCCTGCCTTGCCACCACCATCGGATCTTGTAAAAAGTGCCATAAGGGACTCTGGTGCCAGCGATAAGGCCACGGAACCTGCACTGCATTCAGTACTGGGCCTAAGGACTGAGAAGACATGCTGGGTGGTGAGCATCGCTGACAGTTTGTGACAAGTCTTTCCAGGGCAGGGGGAATGTGGGGGGGGGGGAGAAAAGGAAGATTGGACCTGAGGGGGGTGGAGAAAGTGGCAGAGTCTGCTGCCGAATCCTAAACTTCCTGCATCATGGAGACCAACATGTGTCTCCTCAGTTGGTCTGCACTTGCTCAATAGCGGGCCCAGATCCATGTAGATTCATTGAGGCCACCTGGGTTTGATACGGGAAGGGAACCAAGGTTCCCTTTCCCTGGGGAGACCTTGGGCAGCTTTCTGGCTCCAAAGGGTACGGCTGCACCTATTTTGGTTCCACTGTTCCTCCGGGCACTGGGGAAGGATAGGATTGGGCTCTTAGGAAGCGCAAAGAAGCGAGTCCAGCATGCCTTTCAACCCAGCATAACTACAACCATCACCAACTAATCCATGCACACTATTGGAATTGAGGTGGTGGCTGCAATCCTATCCACAGTTACCTAGGAGCAAGTCGCATTGACTATAATGGGAATTACTTCTGAGTAGACATGCATAGGATTGGGCTTGGTGACATTCCCAACAAAGGGTATGGCTTATAATAAGACCTAAGCACTTTGCATTTGGGAAGAATAAGCACTACCTCCCACACCCTCCAAATCTCCAGTTCCATTGTGATGGGGCACCAGAGATCAAAGGACAGAGGTGAATGGCGTAAGCTCTCTCAACTATTTTGCCATGATTGGACATTTCCGAAAGGCAGTTTCCACCTGTCCCTCATGACTCCCAATTGAGTATTGCTGAGACAGATGAATTATATAGCCAGGTGCTTTATGAATATTGAATTTCTACCCTGCTTTTCCCTTGTCAAGTTCACAGACTCCCCAGTGAAGAAGGAGAGGTGCTTCTGTTTCACTGCTGGTCTCTTAGTGTTACAATTTATACATCCTGAATGATTAGTTGATCATTTCCCCTTTCGTTTTTGCCTGGAGCATAGCGATGGGCTTGGGCATGGTCACAGCTATCTAAAGCAATCATTATTTTCTTGCACTTTGAATTTGTACATCAATGGTACAACACTGATTTGATTAAGCTACAAATATAATATGACCGAAGCTTGATAGGAGATAATTACTACATTGGCTGAACACCATTTTCGGTTCGTAGGACAGTCCTTCACACTGATAAAGCTGTAAACTCAATCATTTCTGCACAAGCAACTGTAGAACAGTGAAAGGTTCTTTAAAGGGGCATTTCCTCTAAGCATGTTGAGAATTATTAACTCAGGTTGGTTTAAATAACATTGATTAAGTGGGAAATGGTTCAGAAAAGGAGATGGATGTATCTGAAATAAAACTGTATTGTGAGTTTTGCATCTGTGCATTTTCTCAAATCATGAGCTGTGTGCACTACTTGATAGCTCCTTTGGAAGCCCCTGGCAACACTCAAAAGCAGTTTCTCATACACCGTTAGACACTGTGAAACTGGTGTTCTCAAACATGCCTGTAGGGAAGCCAGAGGGCAAAACAGGAGTCAAGTCTATGGGTTAGTGATAGCACCTTTCTCCCTTGCTCTCCACGTCACTCTTTTACTGGCTCAACTGGGATTAGACTGGGAGAAATGATAGCTTTTGCAGTCACCACTGAAGTCTAGGAAGCCAAGGCTTTGGGGAAGCTTCCCACCCAAGGGAAAGCTTTGGTATGCAGGGAGGGAGGATCCCATTAGAAAGCAAATAGTAGCAAAACATGAGTGGTCTGTGAGACATCACAGCTGGCTTCCTTTCGACTGAGATGAGTTAGACACAAGCCTAGAAGTAAGTTTATTTAGAAGGCTGAAAAATCAAAATGGGAGGTACAAAATAAAACAAGATACTGATCAATGAACTAAAGAAGACAGCGAGGTGGATATGCATCAAAGATTGACAAAGAGGTTAAAATGGAGGCAGCAAATAAAATTAACATCCCTGATGCAAAACTGGGTATGATCCCAATGCTAATTATACAGCTGTTCCAGGCCCTCCACCAGCAGGTGTAACAAAGTGAGTGGGGGCTTCCTTTGTAAAATAGCAGCTGCTTCCAACCACAGATCTGGGCCATGCACATTAAAGCTGGTCTCCCCTCTTTATAAAGCCGGAGTGTGATTATCCTGCTTTACCTTGGAAGCTTGGTCATTTGAGAGGGGAATCTTTCCAGATCATAATGGGGGACAATGCAAGTAAGGTAAGAAGGCTAAACAATGGCCTCCCACAAGGCTCTGTAATGGCACCCACGCTATTTAACCTGTACATCTCAGACTTGCCAGTAACAAGGGGACGTAAATTTGGATATGCCAATGACTTGGCTCTAGCATTGCAGGGAAAAAACATGGAAGTGCTGGATGGCCTCATCTCAGAAGACTTCAAGATCCTGGGGAAATATTTTGCTGACTGGAGGTTACTACCCGGTATCAGCAAAATGGTGACTACATGCTTCCACCTTTACAATAAATTAGCCAATGCAGCCACGAAAGTTTATCTAAATACCAACCTACTCCCTTACGATCCCCATCCTCAATATCTTGGAGTAACTCTGGACCAGACTCTCTCCTATAAGGCACACCTCTAGAACACGGCCGCAAAAATCAATACCAGGAACAACATACTCCAGACATTAATAGCAACAAGATGGGGAGCTTCAGCCACCACTCTCAGAACATCAGCATTAGGATTGATCTACTCTGCAGCAGAATACTGTGCTCCAGTGTGGCTCAACAGCTGTCATACTGGCAAGATTGATGCCAGATTAAATGAAATCACGAGGATCATAAACGGCTGTATAAGACCCACTGCTGTCTGTTGGCTCCCCATTTTGAGCCACATAGCACCACCAGCCCTACGGAGACAAGAGGCTTTAGTGAATCAATATCCAACAACCCATTTTTACCAGTGCATGCCGATCTTCCTCATCTATCAATCAGTAGGCTTAATTCCAGGATACCTCCTCTGGCACTCACACAACAATTTTAACATCAATGCCCAATGGAAAGCTCAATGGGCAGTCAAACACCCAGAAACGGGTAGATATATAGACCATCCTACACTTAGGTGCCAGGTTTCAACTTACCTCGCCAGCACTGGAAAACTCTGAACAGGATTCGTACCCTACATCAGTGGTTCTCAAACTCTGGGAGAGTTTGAGAGCCGCTAAATTCTTGTGTGGGTGGGAAGGGGGAGGCAGCAGGGGTGGGGGAAGGCAGCGGCACAATCACCAGATTTGCGTACATATACCCAAGCCCCTGCAGCCTCCCGGGGGTGCGGTGAGCCTGGTGCAACCTGCAGTAGGGCTCCCCGCAGCAGTGAAGGTGAAGGTCTTAGAGGTCAAGTAGCTTCATGCAAAACAAGCAATCCTTTAGATACCTACAGTAGGTCCTAAGCCAGTGGTTCCCAAACTGGGGCATTGTGATGCCGCAGCCATTGAGCCCTGACATCTGACCCCTTAAGGGACGGGGAGGGGGGAAGGCAGCGACACGATCCTCTGGATCGCATGGCTTTGGAGGGGCTCAGGGGTTTGCTGCCGACAGCAACTGTTACGCTGCACATGCCCTATCTTGTCTGATCTCGGAAGCTAAGCAGGTTCAGGCCTGGTTAGTACTTGGATGGGAGACCGCCTGGGAATACCTGGTGCTGTCGGCTTATACCATAGTCTTTCGAGACTGAAGGTTGCCAATCACCAGGGGTTTGCTGCCACTTACCAGATCCTGCAGCAGCCTCCTGGGGTTGCAGAGGGGGGGGGTCTCCACGCCAGCCTCTGCACGGTTCCCCACAATGCACTCAGTCAAAATCACAAACACAACCACTTCCAGTTTTGTGATTTTGAGGGTCCCCACAGCATGGGGAGCCATGCGGAGGTTGGTGCAGGGGCTCCCCATACCCGCAGGAGGCTGCTGCTGCAGGATCTGGTAAGTGGCAGCAAGCCCATGAGCACCTCCAAAGCTGGCAACCTATATTCTAAACCGGTAGTTCTAGTCAGCTGTATTTGGTTCTACCCAAGGTTTAGGGGCTAGTTTTGAAAGGAGGCCCAAATACAACTGGTTTCAATAATCTAATCAGGATGATACCAGACCATGGATAACAGTGGCTAGGCTGTCTCCGGCCCAGAGGGATTGCAGCTGGTGTACCAACCTTAGCTTGGTGGTGAACTGGGTTTCATATCAAAGATGCTACTTTGGTATCCAGAGACAGAACTCAAGCTGTGGTAGCTGCTGTACCAGCTGCGTATGTATTTATGCCATTGCTCTGAAAGTCCTTTATTTGCCCCTATTCTACCTTATTTTTGCGTAATTTGAACACTTCTAACACCTACAGTCTTCTGAGATGCCTCAACACCTTAAGAAGTCCTCCAAGTCATCTTGATGTAGCTGCTATCCTGGTATGCTGCCTCTTGTTTGAATAGTTTTCTTTTCTCCTTGATCAGTGATTTGAATCTGAGTCAGCCCACTGGACCATGGAGCTAAGTTAATGTCCAAGAGCCAGAAGTTCAGAAACCAGGATGCTATCCCTCACATTTATTTATTTAGCGTAAGGCATATAATACATGGACTTAGATATCAATTAGACTAGATCAAATGTCAATGTCCAGTTCGTCCAGCCATTCAAGGACAGAGTTGCCTTCATTGAAAAAGTCAGACCATGGGCCAGTATATGCCCTCAGTTTGCAGCCAGACACAATGTGGTCTATGGTTTTGCGGGAGTACCCACAATCACACTGTGGGGTAGATACTAGCCCCTATTTAAACATTGAGTCCTGACTAACACCATGTAGGGCAGGGCTTTTCAAACTGGGGCGTCGTGATGCCCCAGCCTGCGGGTCCTGCCCCCTGCCCCCTCAAGGGGCGGAGGCAACCTGGAGGCAGGGAGGAGGCAGCGGCATGATCCCCAGGATCGCGCCTCTCAGGGGAGCTGCAGGGGCTTGGGTACATGTACTCAAGCCCCTGCAGCCTTCTGGGGGTGCAGGGAGCCTGACACGACCTGCAGCAGGGCTCCCCGCAGCAGTGAAAGTAGATGCGGAGCGATCGCGCCCCGCTGGAAGTGGAGTGCGGAAGTGGAGTGCTTCCGGTTTTGCGGAGGCAGAGCAGATTGCTTCATTCTCCCTTTCCCTGACATGGGGAGCCCTGCAGGTGCTCGTGCAGGGCTCCCTGCACACAGGGACGGCTGCTGCAGGGACTGGTGAGTGCATCCCAGTCCCTGCAGCCCCCTGAGTGACGCGATCCTGGGGATTGTGTCGCTGCCTTCCCCCTGCCCCTGATGCCCCCCCCCCTGCAAAGACTTACTGCGGGTTTCAAACTCCCAGAGAGTTTGAAAACCACAGCCCTACATTATAATTCATTAATTCCTTGTAATAAATGTTTGTTTTCTCACATTAGCTGTAGGTTTACTTAAACATAATTTGCAACATGCAGTAGTATATTTTTAATTGGTTATTTATGTAATATGGGTCCCCCTGAAGCATCTGTTTATTTATAACAGCAGTATTAGTTGCATGAAAATGAGTTATAGTTATGTTTCAGGGCCAAACTACAATTTACAATAAATGCAAAGTTTGCCCCCTCCCCTGTGTGTTACTTAATCTATTTTTTCAACAATATTTTTTCGACAATTTTTTTGGACTTTTTCGAATTACAAATTCTAAGTCATGTGAGTGTTCACAGTAGTCAATCCCAGGTTTAAATTCCTTAGTCCTGCAAGATGGATTCACATGCCTGCTGAAGAAACAAAAAAGAAAGAAAGCCATTGTATGCCAGGGTAATTTCACACATTATCACTGCTAAGAGAACAACAGTATTACACTAGTGGTTCCCATAGCAAGCAGAAAAAAGAACAATGAATGTAATGAAACAGTAAACGTGTCTAGATACTGTAATAGAAGATCAGGTGATCACCAGGCAGATGATGTGGTGTTGACCGCTATTCCCATGTTTCAACAGCTGGTTGACAGCTCTGGGAAGGGCAGGGCTGGCTCCTCAGCGGTAATCAATCAAGGCCAACGGAGACTCTGATGGACACCTGTGCTTCATTTGGGTTGATGGGACTCAGTATGGACTGAGGAGATGGCTCACATTTTGGATCACCAGGACCTGCAAGAATAAAAAGCAGCTCCAGAAGGAGCATAGGATACAGAGGAGGGGAAAGCCCGGACTCTGCTGAAGGGGGGGATGTTGAAATTCTGCCTGACAGATCTGTGTTGGACCAATCCAAGGACACATGTGGGGATGCTGCTGAATTGCCACTGGACTGGGAAGATTCTGTTGGACTATCCTTTGAAGCTGCTGTGGGCTTGCACTATGTTAAGTGAAGTTCTGGGGGAAAGGAAAACCTCTGAACAAGAGGAATTGTCAGGACGTGTTTGTATAGCAATAAATTTTGTTAATTGCTCTCAAACTAATAAGGGTGTTCTGTAGTTCCTTTGCACACTGCAGCTGCCATTTCTGGAGAAGGGGTGGTGTTAATTAGCCAAAAAGTGGGCATTGGAAGGGAAATGGAATATTTTGGATGGGACAAATTGGTATCAGGATTGGTGTTTGAAGAGAGATACATATATACAACATAAAATACGCATTGTGACAGATTTGACTAATGAGCCCAGACCTTACCTCCTTCAGGTATTTGCCTTCAGGTCACTGCACCACCACCACCCCAGCTTGAAGCACATGCCTTTTTGGAGCTGCTGCGTGTTATAGCATGGCATAGGATAAGTTTGGGCTGTCCATTTATCTGTGATCACTAGATCCCGTGCCTCTCTCTTCTGACCTCCTGCCAAGCTAGGCAGCAAGCTAAAGGTCATTCATGCTTTTTCTACTAATATAGTCAGCCATGACATTTAGCTTCTTATTGATGGTATTCTCTTACAGCAATAGCCTCAGTGCATATATCATGGATGTATAGAGAGGAACTGTGACTGGATCTGGAGGTATACATATGATTTTTGTCAGAACCCTGACATGAGGTGAAAGAACTAACCCCACCTCCCTGCACATTGCAGATCTGATCGGGTCCTCCTGAATCTCCTGCTTTAAAAGAAACATACACACAGGGAAGCTGTTCACTTAACATAATGCAGCCAATACATTTTGGATCTCAACCTATACATTTTTCTTCTGTAGAACACAGAGACATAGGGGCATTTCCTCAGATTATGACTGAAGGGGAAAAGTTGGATATTTCACCACTATTTCCCGTAGGAAAAAACAGTGTGGTGTTAATACATACAAGTATGCATTCTATACTTGTCGTAAGAGGCGACTAAACAGCCACCGGGTAGATGGGACTCGTTAGCCTGGCAAGGCAGCTCATCTGAGAGAAGGAAAACTCTGATCCCAATCCTCCACTGCCTTGTGGCTACATCCAGTTATGGAAAAGATTTCAGGAGTCAACCTCGAGGCAAAATCCGGAGCTGGAGTCCCTGAGGCAGTTCATGGCTGAACACAGTCACGTTCTGGCAACTCCTGCGACGCCGCTGGAACCAACCGTATTGGCCTCTGCCTTTCCATTGGACCATTTCAGCGACGTGGAGAGGGGGGATTTGCTGCATGGGTAACAGCCTATCCTCCATAGCTACTTTACCCAGGCTTCACGCACTGGAGAGGACACTCTGTTCCAGAATCACCATTCAGAGCGTGACACCATAGTCTTCCGAGACTGAAGGATGCCAATTGCTATGCATTCTATAACATCTTAAAACATATGTGGGCTTAAAGACTGTACGCTGGTACAGGGTGCTGACTCTGAATGTAACCGCAGCAGCTGCGCAGTGGTGCTTTACCTGTGCCATCCTCCCAACCTCAACCAGTAAGCTAAAACTAGTCTAGGTGAATTAAAAAAGGTTTAAACAAAAAAAAAAATCAAAGTATTCTGATCACATATTTCCTTCATAATGTGCAATTTGATCCTCAGACACATGAATTTACAATCTCATCTATCTTTCCTAAGTTAAAATTTATGCATTTAAAAAAATGCATTGGTTAAGCGAATATATGTACATACAGATAATAATGCATTCAGTCTGAACTTTTGATGAAAACAGACTTTGGGATGCATGATTCCATTTTTATGGTTCACGCACTGAACATTTAAATGAGGCTGCTAGATTAATTGAAAACTCTTTTACTGTATTTTCTATAGATTTTTTCAGAAAGTTCTAAATTTCCCTACATCTTTGTTCATAATGAACAGACTAAACCAAGATTACTCAATTGTTTTACAACTGACGTTTATATTATTGCTTTAGACCATTTGTTTGATTTTAATCATTATTTGTTTAATTACAATTGATGAGTAAAGTTGAATTATGTATGCCAGAAAAAACACTGATTTACACAATTACTCTTGTTTGGAGCACATCTCCTACTCTTGGATGTTTACTCTATTTCTGTATATTGATTTTAGAATGAATAGAAATCTCAGTGCTTTACAATCCCAATGGTCTTCACAGGGAGATTGGAACATCTCACTTTTGTAAAGTTCTTTCTGTGATCCAGAACTAGGCAGCTAAGAACACATGACAATGCCAAACCCATGGAGACATTCAGACTTTTGAATGCATGACCATAATTGCATTTTACTGGGCTTTTATCATGGGATACAAATATTTTAAAATAAATGAAAAACTGGAGATGACTAAGGTGTTGAGAATGATAGCCCTATTCAGGAGGCCTCTTAAGCCACCTTGACCCCTTACATATGCTGAAGCCCTAACTCTACTATTCCCATGATCAAGGTTTATCTGCAGCATGGGGACAGATTCCCCTCCCCCCCTCCCATGAGGTGACAGGCATTTGTCACTGGAAACAAATATTGATCACGGAGGCAAGGTTTTGGAAGCATGTCAGCAGAAGACAAGGCTAAGCAGCATACTCTCATCCACCTAACCTCAGCAGCTGTCCATGTAAGGTCTGAACAAAGCTTGTGTGATGTAGGTATGCCTCCGTTATTAATTCTAGAGCAAAAGCCCAAGCCTAATTACCCCAGCACCGATTCTGCCACACCAACAGGGTGTGTTGCATCTATGATGGGGAGGCAGTCACTGAGGCCTCCTCAAAGTAAGGAAACTTTCATTCCCTTATCTTAGGGTAAGCCTTCACTTCCCCAACTGGCCACCTTGGATCTACACCAGCTATTTTGCTGGCAAAAGTTGGAGGGGATGGGGCACAGGGATAGAACCCCAGTGGAAGTTGCTGCCACCAGGATCCACCCCCTTCCTCTCCAATCCATCTCCCTCCATCCCCCTCCCTGTCTAGACACTCTGATTCTCCCACTCCATTCTCCATTCCTTTAATTGTCCACCCACCCCTGGCTTGGCTTACCTGTGCTCCTGTAGGTAGACAGCTGAGGCAGTGAGCAGACACTGTGCTGCTGCTGTTTGCAGCAGTACCTTCAAAGTGGTTGCCACTGGCACACTACATATGCTGCTGAATGGCCATTTGCAACAGCAAATCCCATGTTCTGCTCTCATAAATGTTAGGCTTGGGTTGCAAATAACTTACTTTTATATAAGTTACACTTAAAATGAAATGTCTGCTCCCACACATAAGAAAGTGATGCGTAGATGACTTATGTCGTTGAAATGCGATTGTCAAAATCTTACATCTTTTACAGCAGACAGATATATACAGTACAGCCCCTATGCACCCTGGTTATATGCAGGCTCGACTGTAAGAGGTATGGATTAGGTTGTAAATAACTGAGCAACATAATATCTCACCATATTTCTGCCTGTTCAAACAGGAGCTGTGGTATAACATGTCATGCAACACAGCATTTCAGAGAGCAGGTGCTCAAGAAATACATTGGAAAGCAAGAAATCAAAAAGGCCTAAAAGATATAGTCCTTTCAGAAACAAAGCTTATTACCAACGATTGTCATTGCTGGAAAAGATGCCAAGGAGCTCTCTCATCAACACTGTTCAACAATATGGCTGGTGGTGAAAATTAGCTAAAGCATTTGACATTAACATTTATTAACCGTCTCAACAAGGTTGCATTTCCCAAGAATGTTGTTTGCTTTCCTCAGCATGTTGTCAAAACTTGCGGATAACCACAAGTGTAACTATCATAAGCTATCCACTAAGCATAGAAACCAAAAGGCACAATAAAGAGATAAAGGTGGGTCCTTTAAGGGTTAGGTCATGCACCAAATCAGTCATCAAAGCAGGGCATTAGTTTTTTGAGATTGAAAAAAAAAGTATAAAGGCAGCTGAGTAAACAGAGAATATGAGTCAGTATCAAAGCTAAAGATCCAATCAAATAAAAGGATAAAATTGTGCCATTCAGATATCTTCCTTTACTGCTCGCAGTCTGTCTTTTGAAATGTATTTTGTCCGGGTACCCCAATAAAGACATGTGACAACATGAATCTGTCCCAGATCCAGCCCAGCAAGGCACAGGTTCGATGGCAGCAGCATCCAATCCCCTTCCCAGGCCTAACCCCCATTTGCCTGTACAGGCCAATGTGGACTTGTGCCAGCAGTATTGTTGGCTCAGGTTTGAGTTGACCCACCAGGCAGACATGGGCTTATCTCAGGGGAAGGGAACAAATGTTCCCTTTCCCCAAGAAGGCCTCCCGATGCAGAAATTCCCCTGTGGAACTCAGTAGATTCTACATTGGTACTGCTGCATAGCCACATGGGGTGTTAGGTAGGATTGGGCTGCCCATCCTAAAAATAGTGGTGATAGTGTCTCTAGAACTCTGCTCAAGAGGTAAGCAGATGTGAAATTCCAGGTCCTGAAATGTGCATCCTAGATAGAAGACCCTTTTCCTAGAATGCACCTCTTCATGAATGAATATGATTATAGAACTGAAAATGACCATACTCCAGATTCAATTTGGCCAGCAATTCTCAAACTGTGGGTCCAGGACCCACCAGTGGATCATGACCCCATTTTTGGTGGTTCACAAAACTGACCAGGCAGATTAAGCTATGTGTATCAAGGATTAAACAAGCTGCTATGGAGGGAAGAAGCTCTGCTACCCAATCAACATTATAACCTAACCCCTTGGCACTGATAAATCAGGCAGCAGCCTCTAGGGCAGCCATTTTCAACCACTATCCCATGGTGGGATAGTGGTGGGACATGAGGGGTCTACAGGTATGCCACAGGAATTTGGGAGAAGGTCATTTATTAGTAGGGCCGATGGGGGATGTGAGCTTCCCACTGGCAGTATGGTGTGCCTTGTCAATGGTCAAAAACCTGATGGTGTGCCTTGATAATTTTAGTGCCTTGTCAGAAGTGCCATGAGATGAAAAAAATTGAAAATTGCTGCTATTGGTTCTCTAAAAAAAACTTGGAACCACTGAATTAGGCAAATTAAGAACATTTATATACCGCTTTTCAACAATAATGTTCATAAAATGGCTTACATAGTAAAGGAATAAGAAGATATATAAATGTTACAAAGCAATCATACTTTTAAGAAATAAACATGTAGCAGCACCATGTACATTTCATATGTATGCGTGCACAAGAAGGCCCCTGCAGAACCAGGTCAAAGACCCATCTGGACCCACATCTCACCATGACCGACAGTTGCACCTGGGTTGCCAATGAGCAGGAAATGAAGGCATGCTCCTCTCCCACCATTGCACCCTGCAACAACTTGCTGCCTTGCAACCAGCAACAACCATTGGGAAGGCATGGTGCTGGAATGAAAAGGACAGCTGCTCTTCCCCTGCCTAATCTAAAAAAGCCACCATTTTTGAAGGCACCTTTTGCCCAGGTAGAAAAGACAGAGGGTGATCATGAGTTTGGTAATTCCTTCCTATGCACAGGCAACATACAGGGATGTCTGTTCCTTCCTCTCCCCACCAAAGTCGCTGACGCTGCCTTTGTTAGGTGACGTGCAGAACTGTTACAGTTGTCAGGTATACATTTTGGTTTTGTGTACTGTTTTGGATGTTCTTGTTTCCGGAGAGCCACAGTCAGATTCAACTGGTAAAAACCATCTCTGATTCTGGCTTGAATCCTATCCTCTGCCACCAGTGCCAAAGTATCCACATGAAAAAGCTGTTCTCTGCATCCTGTATGGTGGTGGTGGAGGAGAGCCAACCAGAAGGCAAACAGGAGGTAAGTAAAGATAAATTTCCTGTGTTGTAAAGTTAAATTTACTTACCTCTGTGTTTACTTATCTGTTCTCTCTCCCTGGAAGAGTTTTTGGATGAGAAAATGTTCTTAGGAGAAAAGGTTTTATAGCCTTCCAGTCAGGGCTGGCCCAAGATTTCCTGAGGTAGCATGTCAAATGCTGACCCCCTTACCTCTTTCTCTCTGTCCCTTCTCTACTTTTTTCTAACCCAGGGAGGAGTAGGATCAGTGGAGGCAAGTAGGCAGTCAGAGATGGGTGGCCCCCACCCATCTGCTGCCTGCTTCAGTCTGCCTCACGGATGGGCCGGCCCTGCTTCCGCTGTTTCTCTGTTCCAGTTTGCATCCACCTAAGAAGGCTGACAGCAGGACTATAATGATGTAAAACCAGAACAAAAACCGTCTTGGGATCGTTGCATATCGCTGAATATAAATTAGAGCCGCGTGTGACAATTTCTGTTCAAGAAGGGCAATTTCTTTTTCTCAGGTCTGCTCTTGCTGCTTGAGGATGATTTCCTTTAATTACAGAGCCCAGTAGTAGCAGACGTTGATTTCTCAAAGGCTACAAGCTGCAGCAGGCTTTTAATAGGTGGATGTGGGATAAGTATCTTTTTATTGGCATTTTGTACATTTCTGCATGCTCTGTTGTTTGAAAGTGTTGCCTTGTTAGCCTAAATGATAGGGTGGCACGTAACACTATAACATCTTCTCAAAATTGGGATCATTTCTTTCTTGGAAGCATGTTTGCTTCCGTCTTTGAGAATACACCACATGGTGTGAAATGTCTACAGTTTGGCTTAACACGTCCATTACTGGATTCACCTGTTTGTTGGCATTTGAATGTGCAAAGCTGCCTTTTCCCGTTGGTCCCTCTGCCCAGGAGTGCCCAAATCCTGGCCTGGGGGCCACTTGCGGCCCTCAGGGACTCCCAATCCAGCCCGAGGGGAGCCCCCAGTCTCCAATGAGCCTCTGGACCTCCGGAGACTTGCTGGAGCCCGTGCTGCTCTCAGCATGGGGGTGACTGTTAGACCTCTTGCGTGAGCTGTGGGACATGCTTGCTGTTTCACGCTTGTGATGCTGCAGCAGCAGCAAATGAAAGGCCAGCCTTGCTTTGTGCAAGGCCTTTTATAGGCCTTGAGCTATTGCAAGACCTTCATTCATTCATATGTTCCATCTCTAATATATTCATCTATGTAAATTTATGTAAATGTATTCAAATTTGAAATATAAATTAATTCTTTTTTTCTCCAGCCCCCAACACAGTGTCAGAAAGATAATGTGGCTCTCCTGCCAAAATATTTGGACACCCCTGCTCTGGACTAACAGTGTCTGCTCAAGAAAGGCTCTTGTTCCACTCCTAACTTGATTTTAACCCATTTTCACCCAGCCCACAGGTGAGGTAGGCGACCTCAGAGTGCCTGATGCAGGGAAGGGTACCAGGATGCAGGTTGTGTCTTGTTGTCTTATGTGCTCTCTGAACCATTTGGTAGGCCACTGTGAGATACGGGAAGCTGGACTAGATGGGCCTTTGGCCTGATCCAGTGGGGCTCTTCTTATGTTCTTATGTACATATTTCGTCCCTGTTGCACTTATGCAATATTGGGCAGAATGGAGACAGCAATGATTTGAGTGTGAGGCCTTCTGTACTGAGTTTGTGTTGCTCTATGCACCATGGCAACAGGAGCGTTTTCTGCCCCATCACCCATGGCAGGCAAGCATGGTCAAGCAGCATTGGCTGGATTGTGATGGGGTGGGACATACCAGTCATTTGAGCTGCATACTCTTCAAGCTTTCATGTTTGGGGTTGAAGGTTTTTTCTGCCCTAATCTAGGGGTGATTTTTGGGGTGGCTTTTAGTCATATAGGTTGCAATTAGCAGGTTTGATGCTGGTATGCAATTTGGAATAAATATCAGTGGTCAAAGGGGACCCAAGACTGACCCCAGAGGATGACACAGCTCAGAATGTTGGTTGGGATCCTTTTAAGCAAGAATTGCAGGGTCAACTTTAGAGACTTGGGCTCCTGCAGTTCACAGCTTCCTCAATTCCTCACTATTGTTCTAGGGCAGGGGTGCCCGAACTCTGGCCCTGGGGCCACTTGCAGCCCTTGAGGCCTCTCAATGCAGCCCTCAGGGAGCCCCCAGTCTCCAATGGGCCTCTGGCCCTCTGGAGATTTGTTGGAGCCCACACTGGCCCGATGCAACTGCTCTCAGCGTGAGGGCGACTGTTTGACCTCTCGGGTGAGCTGTGGGATGAGGGCTCCCTCCACTGTTTGTTGTTTCATGTCTGTGATGCAGCAGTGTCAGCAAAGAAAAGGTCAGCCTTGCTTTGTGTAAGGCCTTTATAGGCCTTGAGCTATTGCAAGACCTTCATTCATTCACATAAGTTCATTTTTAATATATTCATTTATGTAAACTTATGTAAATTTATTCAAATTTGAAATGTAAATTAATGCTTTTTTCCCAGCCCCAGATGGGATGGGCCCAGATGATGTGGCCCTCCTGCCAAAAACTTTGGACATCCCTGTTCTAGGGGATAGATGGTGAAAAGCTGTGGATGTTCAGCTGGCAATCCTTGGCTTTGAGTTTGAGTGATAACATTCACTGAGGGAATAAATGGGGGCTGCTGCCTCCCCCAGGGTAGGAACCTGCACCAGTAGGTGGCTGGATTAAGGTTAGGAAGTTCCTGTTGCACGTTAAACATATAAAATCTGTTATCATGCTAATGAACTGTGGCCCATTTAACCCACACCACCTTGTCTGTGTTTTGGGGGTATATGCAAGCAGTGGCCTCATTGATTGTCTAATTTGGAAGTCTGTTCCACAAACAGCTTGCTAGTTCCTATTTTTGAAACACAATCGTCTAGACTGCATTATGTTGACCTGTGAAGGCCTAATATACGTGAGGGAGTGCAATGGGATGACAGGGGATTTGCAAGAACATGTAATAGCAGTACATTTAATGTGAATAAAGCGCTTTAGAAAGAATGAAGACCCTTCAGTTGAGCTGTCTCTTTTCCCTAGAGCGGGGCCCTATCCTATGTTTGCCTTGCACTGCCAAACTCGTGTTCAGCACAGAACATGTGAAAGCTGGGCTGCTGTCTCGTGCAGCTGGGCCACAGCTGCAACTGGGCAGAAACACGGCACACACAGCAGCAGCTCCCTAAACCTCCATCAGCATTGGTAGGTTGGCAGAAGAGGCATGTTATGGGTGGGGAGGGGGCGTTTCAGGGCAGATTGGGGGGCTGGGGTGGGTCTCAGTGGCACCAGCATGCACCAGATCCTATTCCTTCTTTCCCAGGCTGTCCTATCCCCTTTTTCTTCTCAGACTTATGACAGCAGAATCACTGGCATAGGTCTGAGAACACCCATAGATGATTGGGCAGCCCACTGGGGGTAAATCAAAAATGCTTACCTCTTGCTGGCTGTACAATCACACCTGCCGCCGCCACCTTTGATGCATTGCTATGGCTGCATCAGTGACAGTGGTGGGGGATAGGATTGGGCAATCATTGTTATAGAAAGCAATACTGCTGACAAGGCAGTAAGATGTAATATGGAGAGCAGACACACATAATCACATTCTATGATATGATAAAGTTTTACCATAGTTCTTTGGGATGGGATTGGCAGCCCAGTCCTAAGCAAGTTTACAAGGAGTCCCACTGAGTTCAGTGGAACTTAACTGTCAGGTAAATGTGCAAAGAATTGTAGATGAATTAGAGCACAATCCTAACTTGCACTGCAAGCGGGCAGGTCAGCAGGCCTGCGCTGCATCCAGCACAAGTTTGGGGCCAAAGGCAGAAACTTTCCCCCTTACCCTGTGTTGCGCTGCAGCAATCACAATGGGTCTACTCGAATCTGTGCCACTTGAGGTGGCCCAGATCTGAGCAGAACGGAGCAGCCAGGGGCCTGGCCATAAATGCTGGGTCCTGGCCCCACCTCCCACTCCCTCCCCACCCACCACCTGCCTTCCCCCCCACCCTGAGAACGCCTCCCTCCTGCCTTCTCCCCGCCCTCCCCATGCCCCCCCAGGCTCCTGCATTGGCCAAACATGGCCAACACAACTCACCCTCTCCCCAGGGCCCACAGCAGCACGGGAAGGCCAATGCATGTCTGCGTACTGGCCTATCTCCTTGAGTTGCGCAGAAGTGCTTTAAGGCACTTATACAACACTCCCGGGCCACCACAAGATACTTGTGCTGGTCCAAGTGCATTCTAGGATTGTGCCCTCAGTCAATGACTAGGAGCCTGTCTACTCAGAAGTAAATCCCATTATATATATAATGGGGCTTATTCCCAGGTAAGTGTGGATAGGATTGTAGCCTGGGGTACAAGCTAACCAGGTCTACTCAGAAGTAAGTCCTGTTGAAAGGTTCTTACTCCCAGGAAAGTTTGGTTGGGACTTCAGCCTAGGTCACTTTTCAAGGAATTTCTCCTACAAAGTACAGTGCAATTGCATTATCATATGAGAATTAAAGGGTGGAGTGAGGGCAATTAAAGTTTATTCATGATCTGACAGCAAGAAAACAACACAAAACAGCAAAGTCTTTGTAATAATTTTTGCAGTTGGGATTGAATGCCTTAATGGCTGGAAGGTGTTATGATCCTCTTGATGTTTTCTTTGCTGAGTAAAAGTAAGTTCAGGCATCTCAGTGCATGATCTTGTGTTACGGCTCCACATTAAAAAAGTTATGCTGTTAATATAAACAACATAGATGAGAGTATTCTTTACCATGGAATTAAAAGCCTTATGGCCACCCAGACTACCAATTGTTGATCAACAGAAGTAGTGGTGGGAGCAGAGTGGTGTTTTTTTTTTTTTTAAAGATGTAATTTTAATGAGAGCCTTAGCACCACTGAGCCAAGACATCCCAGTATTTTCTTGCACTGCAGGCTTCCTTGACTAATTAACTTCCTATATCAGGTAAAGAACGAGGAATGAAAGATCCCTGCTGAGAGGACTGAATTTGCAGCTCAACCGGGGCTAGGATGAAACGTCAGCTGACAGCCTGAGTCACGATACCGTCTTGAGTGTTAGCAAAGCTATTGCCAGCTGTGCCACGAGGTGTTAGCAACCAAGATTAGGAACGGCGTTTGTCAAGAGAGGGGCATGACGGGGTAGCAGTTAGCAAGCAAGATGTGATATTGGATGTGTTCTCCAGGTTGGGGTAGGGAGGGAGATGGAAAGAAAATTACTTCTGAGTAATCTGTTTTGAGAGAGGGAAAAAAAATAGTCCATATAACAGAAAATACTTTCCAGGAATATATTTCAAGACAAAAGCACTAAGCATTCTTATCTCCCATCCATTGTTAAGATTAGAATAATAATGTTGAGAAAGTCTTTTTGAACAACGTAATGGGAATTGCATAACTTTTTATATTTTCTCTATGTGTTTCTTTGCATATTCAAAGGCATAATCATACTTGCTTCTTCCAGCGACACTAGTGGTTCCCAACCTTTAGGAGCCCACGAACCACTGAGACAAACATTGCAATTGGCGTGGACCACATGCAACCCACTAGACAAAAAATAAAATTCCATTTGGTAGCCCATGGGGGAACGCTCGGCAAGATACTGGAAATGCCAGCCGCAGGGGGTCCATTCCATGGGGAAGCATGTTGCCAAGTGAGCAGTCTTCCACAGACTATCAGAAAGGGTGGAGAATGGACCCTCCTGTAGCTGGCACTTCAACAAGCATTGGGCCACCAGAGAGGGCAGAGAACAAACTACCTACAGCCACAGCTTGGACACTTCAGTGATCTGTGAAGGAGCTCTCACTTGACAAGACACTGCAAACGATCAATGGTGACCATCTTTTCTTTTCCTGTGACCTCACGGTCCACTTCTCAGAGTCTCAGACCACAGGTTGGGAACCATTAAACTACACAGAGGAAGAGTCCCAACAAAGTCATCTGAGATATGGTGTAGGAAGGTCATTATTCCACTCAACATGAAGCATTTTCATAGTTGTAATTCATACCCATTTACAGGATCATCCAAGGCAGACCTGCAGAACATATGAGCCATCACATAAAAGTCATTGCACAATGGGACAAAAAATCACAACTTCACATAGACCCTGGTGGAATTTCAGCTCTCTATGATGAACCAGGAAAGAGATCTTCTATAGGGCTGTGGTGGATAGCAAGATAAAAACATCATTCCAGTGTGTGGAAGGTGTGAAAAAGCCAAATTCCATGCTAAGGGGTCATTGAGAAAGGGACTGAAAATAAGACTACTAATATAATGTCACTACAGAAACTTATGGTGTAGTCACATTTGGGCTGTACTGTGTATAGTTCTGGTTGCCACATCTCAAGATGGATATTGTAGAGCTGGAAAATATGGAAATGGGGCAACCAAAATGACCAGAGAGCTTGAACATCTTCCTTAGGAGGCTTTTTAGTTTAGAAAAAGGGCAATTAATAAGGGAGAACAAGATTGAAGCTTAAACACTAATGCATGGTGTGGAGAGAGTGACATTTTTCTCCCTTTGTTGAAACACTAGAACCAGGAGTCATTTCATGAAACTGATTGGTGGGAGATTGAGAAGAGACAAAAGGAAGTGCATAATCATGCTTAGACAACTGGTAATGGAACAAAACTGTCAAGATCAGAATTTGTTGTTCAACAAATTTGAACAGCAAATTCTGTTGTTGTTTTGTTGTTGAACAAAACTGAATTCTGAATTCAGAAACAGTCTGTCTTTGGAATGGAAGTGTAAGGTGAACAGAGGCATCACTAGGGTTTGCATCACCCAGTACAAAAGCTCATTGTGTCACCCCCATGATGGATCTCCTCCCATACCAGACCATACAGAATAAATAATAATTGAATATGCACAACCTTAATGCAGTGGCATCAGTAGGGTTGCTCTAACCCCCATTCACTTTATTTATTAATTTATTTATTTATTTAAATATATAATAATACAGGTGACCCAGCAAACCAGTTACCAACTAAAAACCAGTGGCCAACACAATGGCACTCACACAACTGAACAAGAGTTCTAGCATTAGCTCTGATACATGGAAATGAGAGTTGACTTATACTGACACCTCTTTGGTCCCTGCTGTGTCATAACAACACCTCTGGCTCTCCAAACAATCAGTCTCATTGGTTAGTTTTGAGTTATGTAAATCCACTTTTTGTCACATAAGACAGTTGAGTTTTCCTTTTCTGGTTATTTGTTCATAAGTTTTGATAGAATATACAGGGTGAACCAAAAGTAGGTGGACAGTAGGTGAAATAGGGTTTGTGTTAGGATTATATTATAACTATGGTGTTCATTATAACTATGGCGTTTATGTTATATTGTATTTTTCTACTGTCCACCTACTTTTGGTTCACCCTGTAGATATTTAAACACAGTTTGTTTCATTACTTTATGCATGAAATTTCACATTGACTGATATATAACATGATGGTATTATTCAAAAACACCAAGATTTCCCACTGCACATGCTCGATCTCGTCTGATCTCGGAAGCTAAGCAGGGTCAGGCCTGGTTAATACTTGGATGGGAGACCGCCTGGGAATACCGGATGCTGTAGGCTTATACCATAGTCTTTCAAAACTGAAGGTTGCCAACCAAGATTTCCCAATTTTGACTAGTAGTGCTGTTAGCCCCCCCTCCCCAAGTGTGTCACCCAGTGCGGTCCGCACCCACTGCAACTTCTAGTGATGCCACTGAAGGTCAACATGGGGAAAAAAATCCTCATATATGCTTGAGAGCAGGAGAGGTGGGGTAGGCAGGAAGGAAGCCAAAAAGGATAGAAAACTAAGTAGGAAAACATATTGAGAAGAAAGCAAGCTAAGGGAATAATGTCTGAAGGAAAGGAAAGGAAATTATCAAGCAAGAACCTCCAGAAAGGACTGCTAAGAAGACAGAGGCCTGAGTAAATTTATAACAGGTGAAACAGTGATGCATAGAAAACAGAAGTCAGAACAGGAATAGAAACACAATTCTGGGGTGCTAATATATTCATCACTGTAGCAACTTGGTCTTCCTGTTGTGAGAGGCAAGTGGAGCAACCATAACAACAGTCATTTATTCCCCTCCCTGAAGAACAGATTGCCAGAGTACCTCCAAACAGACACAAGACAGTTTGGATTAAAACTGGGCCACATTTTATTGTGATTTATTGGAATCAATGCTGTGTAAACACTGTGGTGGGTCCTATTTCCAGACTCTTTTCCACTTAGTGTGGTCACCTACCTTGAAGAAGACAGCATGCTATCTCTCTTCGGGTGTTTCCCAGCTGACTCATAGCTGTAGATTATCTGCTGGTGATTCCAGCTTCCCTACATCAACCCCCTGGGGGGAGGGGGGTCAAGGAAGCTGAATTGTAGCACATGGGCATCATGACTAGTTGCCACTGATAGACCCATCCTTCATCCTTCATGAAGCCATCCATGCTAGTGGCCTTCACCATATCTTGTGTCAATGAATTCCACAGACTGATTATGTACTTTGTGAAGAAGTTCCTCCTTTTCTCCCTCCTAAATCTTCTGCCGATCAGTTCTGTTCAGCACTCCTGAAACATATGGGGCTTCTCTACTATGTCTTATTCTACACTAGATTTAGGACTTTTAGAATAAAGCAGTGGTTTCCAAAATTTTTCAGCTGGCGGTTCCCTTGACCTACTGGGCCATTGACTGTGGCTCCCATTAGGGTTACAATCCTAATCCTTGTATAAGGTGGCAGGTTTTATGCAAGGATTCTTTAACTCCCCTGGTTCACAGTTTGGGAACCACTGGAGTAAACCATACATGGAAAAGGATTGAACCTGGCAAGCTGATTCTTAACATTATTGCCTTAAAACTCCAGCCCGCCAGAATCATGTTTTAATCATGTCTAACTCAAAATTGAAAATTGAAAATTAATTTGAATTCTGAAATTTCAAATCTGTGTTCATTTTGACTCTCTTTATTCAGGTGGGCATTTTACTTGTTTTTTCTGCATTTGAAATCATATAGCTCAATGTCCTATTTCTAAGATACAACTAACAGTCTGATCCTAAAATTCTTCATTAAATCTCGTGTCACAAACATTCATTTGTTGTCTTCACAGCTGTTTTGCGGTTAAGAGGTTTGGCCAGTTTGAATATAAGGGACAACTAACTGCTCTGCCAAGTTGAAAAGTGGTGTGCCCCAAGGATCTGTCCTGGGACCGGTGCATTTCAACCTCTTCATAAATGACATGGAGACAGGGTTGAGCAGTGAGATGGCTAAGTTTGCAGTCGACACCAAGCTTTTAAGGGTGGTGAAGACTAGAAGCAATTGTGAGGAGCTCCAGATGGATCTCTCCAAACTGGCAGAATGGGCAGCAAAATGGCAGATGCGTTTCAATGTAAGTAAGTGTAAAGTCATGCACATTGGCACAAAAAATCAAAACTTTAGATATAGGCTGATGGGTTCTGAGCTGTGTGTGACAGATCAGGAGAGAGATCTTGGGGTGGTGGTGGACAGGTCGATGAAAGTGTCGACTCAATGTGCGGCGGCAGTGAAGAAGGCCAATTCTATGCTTGGGATCATTAGGAAGGGTATTGAGAACAAAATGGCTAGTATTATAATGCCGTTGTACAAATCGATGGTAAGGCCACACCTGGAGTATTGCGTCCAGTTCTGGTCGCCACATCTCAAAAAGGACATAGCGGAAATGTAAAAGGTGCAAAAGAGAGTGACTAAGATGATTATGTGGCTGGGGCACCTTCCTTATGAGGAAAGGCTATGGCGTTTGGGCCTCTTCAGCCTAGAAAAGAGGCGCCTGAGGGGAGTCATGATTGAGACATACAAAATTATGCATGGGAAGGATAAAGTGGATAGAGAGATGCTCTTTACACTCTCATATAACACCAGAACCAGGGGACATCCACTAAAATTGAGTGTTGGGAGAGTTAGGACAGACAAAAGAAAATATTTCTTTACTCAGTGTGTGTTTGGTCTGTGGAACTCCTTGCCACAGGATGTGGTGACGGCATCTGGCCTGGATGCCTTTAAAAAGGGATTGGACAAGTTTCTGGAGGAAAAATCCATTACGAGTTACAAGCCATGATGTGTATGTGCAACCTCCTGATTTTAGAAATGGGCTATGTCAGAATGCCAGATGCAAGGGAGGGCACCTGGATGCAGGTCTCTTGTTATCTGGTGCATTTGATGGGCTGCTGTGAGATACAGGAATCTGGACTAGATGGGCCTATGGCCTGATCCAGTGGGGCTGTTCTTATGTTCTTATGTGGATCACCTGTAGCCCTCCAGAGGGCTTTGGGCCCCTGAAATCTAAGCATTCCAACAGCTGCAGATTTGGGTAACCACGGGGATTCTGAGAATGGGTCGCCCTGTAAATGTGTATTCCAAATACCTGGTCTCATGTCATTTATTGAGGATACCAGGGCAATGCACAGGAGCTCTGTGAACTATGTGAACTTACCCTTGCACTCCATGTTGTTTGCATGTTGGATCAAATGACAGTGACCAAACCCAAAAAACATGAAAAGAAAGGGAGCTGATTTCTTTCAAAATGTTTTTGTTTGGGCAATGCATCATAGGAAATGTGTAATTGGTATGAAAGCCCTGCAGACAATCATTCTAATCAATATGGTTGTGGTTTAATGGCATGTAGTCATCAAAGACTCATGTCTCTGCATCATATAACACATTTATTTACAATTATATTTGTAACCAGCACAGGCTGTTAAACTCAGCATCTCATGCAACATTGCTGATGCTCAGCAAGGATCCTTAAATATAACTCACAGAGTAGCTCTTGGGTTTTGTTTTTGTTTTGTTTAATGAATAACATTATTGTAATTTCTAGGTTGTTTCCTAGGAGCATTCAATTTACCACAGCTGCACGGTGTTCTTTTTTGATGTAAAGAAGAAAACAACAGCAAACTCCAAAGTATGTATAGCCCATTTACAAATAAAACTGAATTTAATGAGTGAGGAGACTAGACAAAATGTGTTGCATGCAAAAAAAAGTCCCAGGTTCAGTCCTTGACATTTCTAGGTGGGGTTGGGAAAGAGCTCTGTAATAATAACTAGGTATTTATATACCGCCTTTCTGGTCATCGGATTACTCCTCTGACTTTATTCAAGGCGGTTTACATAGGCAGGCGTTTCTAAATCCCTCAAGGGGATTTTTACAATCATAGAGGTTCTCTCTTTCAAGAACTCTCTATCTGCAGTCCTGGAGTGTCACTGTCAGTTGATGTGGCCAGGGAAGCACTTATCCTTATCCCTTTAAGGGGTGGAGAGGGACGGAGGAAGTGATACGATGCCCAGTATCGTGCTGCTGCTGGGGACAGAAAGGTTTTTTTTTAATTAAAAGGAAAAAAAAAGCTTACCTCCAGCCTGCACTGAAGTCCTGGGGGGTCAGGGGGGGAGTCCGGGGTGCCCTCCACAGGGCTCTAAAATATCCTTAAAAAAAAGAAAAAATTGGGCATTTCTGATTTTTGTCACAAAACCAGAAGTACCCTTTATCCTTTTTCTTTCTTTCTTTCTTACACGTTTGGAGATGTGGGGAGCCCTGCAGAGGGCTGAATATTCCCATCCAGTGTCAGCATACCCAATGTCCACATATCTACACAGGGGACTATGTACATAGATGCAAATCATATGCTCAGGGCATAGCATAAAGCAGTGTTCTTCAACCTTGGGGTCAAGACCTCAGTTGTGGGGTTGTGGCAACTTACAGGAAAGAAAAATGTTGAAGACCACTGGACTAGAGCACCACCAGGTAAAGGGGGAGCCATCTGATGTACCCCTTTGGGTACCAAGAGATTGTGTCCCAGTCCTACTCAGGTTCTTAGCAATTGTGCTAAAGTAGCTTTCACTAGTGCCAGGCTTCATGATTGGGCCCTGATTCAATGCAGAGGAAACCCATGACACAACATCAGGGTTTTTGTTATGGAAAGGATATTTGACTCACTCAAGTGTACACCTGCCAGGGAGTTGCAGCAAGTTCCAATTCCCTGACAAGTGTTTGTGTGCGATGAACACTGGATAATGTGAAAATGTGAAAACATGCTACATCTCTGTGAACATTTTAAAATCTTTTCAACTGTAAAGAGAGAATTCAGCGAAGACACCCCTATATTATCAAGACTTACAGAAGTAGTATTGAAGCAACAATGTTCATTAAGGGGAAAAAAAAGGTCTAACGTATTACCCACCCACCCACCCCCGAAAAAGGGCAAAACGCACAGCATTCAAGAAATTACCTCATGTAATAACCAGCCTGCATGGCTTCCTCCAGCTCTTTCTCATTTTGTGGAAAGTTGCCCCATTATAAGTACAAGGCCCCCAGGGTGCCATAAGAACATAAGAACAGCCCTGCTGGATCAGGCCATAGGCCCATCTAGTCCAGCTTCCTGTATCTCACAGAGGCCCACCAAATGCTCCAGGGAGCACACCAGATAACAAGAGACCTCATCCTGGTGCCCTCCCTTGCATCTGGCATTCTGACATAGCCCATGCCACCTTCTTTCTTCAGCATGGAAACACCCAGAATGCTGTCTAGTCAGGGTAAGGTCATTTACAACTGAATCCTATCCCCCCTGCCACCGATGCAGCTGTGACAAAATGACTTGCACTACATCCTGTGGGGGAACGAGCAATCCCAGAGGTCTCCTCTGGGCATGGGAATATTTGTTCCCTTACCCAAGGGTAAGACTTTGAGGCCTAGATGGATTTACTCAGACAAGCACCAGCCAAATCAGTGGCACAAGTTCACGTGGACCCAGGTTGGAAGATCAGATCCAGGGAGGAGATTGTAATTGATGGTTTATGCTGTTGACCCCAACCTCCCCAGATGGAATCTGCCTTCCTCCCTGTCCCTGTCGCAGCCCTGTTCTGCACACCTCCATCCCTGTTCTACCTTCCCCCCTGTTCTGCCTCTCTAGCTGGCTTTCCTGAGTAATGGACCTTTGGCAACTTATCACTGTGCACAGGGCCAGTGGCATCACTAGGGGATGTGGACCGTACTGGGTGATGCACTTGGGGGGGTGACATTACTAGTGCCAAAATTGTGAAAATCTTGTTCTTTTGAATACCATTATGTTATATATTAATCGATGTGTAATGTAATGCAGAATGCTATAAGACAAATCGCATTGATAAATCTGTATGCTATCAAACGCTATAGCCAAATAACCAGAAAAAGGAAAACACAACTGCCTTAAGCATAGGCACAACTGCCTCATCAAGTTGGCCACAGGTTTTTTTTTTTGGTTGGTATTGTGTCACAGCTCCTTCCCACTAGGTATCGTGCCCGCTTAAGGCTGGTTAGTTTCCCTTTGCTAACTCACCCAGGTAGTAAGCACGCGTCAGAGTCAAGTCCCAGTCCAATAAATGCAGATTGCCAAATCACAGTCCAAAGTCAATATGCCGGGTCACAGTCCAAGGTCAAAGTCCAGGTCATCCTCCCCTTCACATGCTGCCGGAAAGGTGACTGTGACTGCCATAAGGCAGTCTCTGCTGGTGGGATGCTCATTCCCCCAATGGATCAGCCCTATATGATTGGACTGTTAGTCACTCTGAAGAGAGGTAACCTTTACACAAGGACTTGCCTACACAGAAGTTTTGGGGCCTTCTACTGCTGTTGCTAAAGCTGCTCCAGCATTAACTTGCGTGGTTCTACAGATAAGAGACATACACAAACACATACTGGTCCTTGAAAAGTGCATGTGGACCAGAAACACTGTGCCCACTGATACAAATTTATTGTTTAACCGTGTGTATTGCTGAGAACCCACTTAGTGTCTTTTGGAGACCTATGCCCATAAGGAACTCTAGAAGCTTCACCCCAGTTGCAAGGGCACCTCCATCCCAGCACTTCCATCAATGGGAAGGCAAGCTCTTCCAACCCAGATGGGGCAAAGTCCCCTCATCCATGATGGAAGATAGGTGGTATTTTCATAAAGCAGAAAAATAATCAGAACAGACCTCAAAGTTTAAAAAAAGTGAAGATTTTAAGCAGATGTCAGGATTTTTCCCATAGAAAAACATCTGAAAGTATTGGAGGAAAGCCAAACAGGTTTCTCAAAGACAAGTGAAATTTCTCAGGGGTGTTTTCCAAATCCCTCCCAACAACAACAGTCTGGCATTAAAAGGCACATTAATTTGGTACCTAAACCATCATGACCAACAACATGGCAAAATTAATTAACGTACATTTCTACCAGTGGGATATTGTTAGCACACTGGGTGGAAGGTGGAGTATCAATCCTTAATTATATTTAGGGTAGCATATGCTACTCTGAGAGTTTGCCTTACTCTGAAAGTTTGCCTTATGCTCAGCTAACATTCTTCCAAATATTCCAGTTTTTTCAAAGGCAGAGCCTTCACTTTTGATTGCTGTCTTCTGAAAGAATCTACAAAAATTCAAGATTCTGTGTCAATTAAAGAGCAAGTCTCTGCAAGGTTTCCCTATAGTTGATGTCAGGCAATGAAAGGTTACCAGCTGGTATTAAGAGGGGGGGTGGGTGGGAAACTGAGGAAGACTGAGGAAGATGCTGCTGGTGTTTAGTCTTATTCTATATTGAATGAGATTATTGAAATATGTCTGCTGAAACATGAAACAATTAAATGGAGGGTGTTAAGAAATTTTTTTTTTTTTAACTTTCCATGGGGTGGAAGATGTTGAAGGTGTGATCTTAGCACCAAGGAAACTGCTTGACTCTGAATCTGTGTATAATCATGCCTAACTTGCCTGACCTTCTCAAATAGCCAGGGAATTTTTGTGCATACATTTCAAAAAAAAAAAAAGCTTTCAATGTTTCTTTCTCTAACTTGCAAAGGGGACCAAAATGATTCTTTCTCTAACAGCCAAAGGGACCAAAACATAAGAGAAGAAAAAGCTACAAATGCAGAAGCCTTACAGACGGCTGTAATTAGATCAAACTGAAATGTAGACATTTGTGGTCATGGTTATATGTCAGTTGCTTATAAACGTACTGACCGCATTCGCTTTTCCGATGCTGTTTATGCTATTTCCATCCTCTGCTATTTGGTTTAGTACAGCTCGCTGATGACATTTAATGTGGTCAGGCTGTATGCAGAGTCATGTAGGATCCTGGATAAACTACCGTAGCTGTCTTTCCCTGGGGCTTGACTATGAGATTGCAGAGATAGTAAATAAATGGTTATAAGAATGGCATAGAATGCATTTTTTAAGTTAAAAAAAAAGAACATCCAAAACCAAAGATACAGATTGCTGTGAAACCTTTGTCTGTGCCAGTTTCTTTGATCAAATGTCATGAAAATCAGTTCCAGAAGGGTTGTTGTGTTAATCTATGGCAGGGGTCTCCAAACCCCGGCCTGGGGGCCAGATGCGGCCTGCAGCAAGCCTCTATCTGGCCCACAGCCAGCCTCTTGTCCCCTGAAAGCCTCTGGCCCACTTGACTGAACATGACCAGAGCTGTGCTCTGATTGCATCTGGAGGGTGTTCTGAGGGCTGGAGAGGCTGAGTGAATGAGCCCACTCATTCATTTATGCATTCATCTAAGTTCCATCTCTATTTATTTAAATTTTATATTTAAATTTTTTTCCAGCCCTCTGCACTATGCCAGATATTTCATGTGGCCCTCTGACCCAAAAGTTTGAAGACCCCTGATCTATGGCTATGGAAAGAGTGAAAACTTTATTGTACTGTAGAAACTAAGTGTTTGTCTCCAAATTCAGTGGAATATGGTATAAGAACTTAATCCTATGCATGTCTATTCAGAAGTAAGTCCCGTTATAGTCAGTGGGGCTTACTCCCAGGAAAGTGTGGATAGAATTGCTGGCCTAAAGCTGTCCACAGCATGCTAGTGCAGGTGGGGCAGGTGTGCATGCTGTTGCAAAAGTGCTAAGGCAGCACAGAAGCTCGTAGCACAGGTATGCAGACCTGCACCTGTCTGCCTGCACCTGAAGAGGACTAGTGTGTGCCAGAGCAGGTAAACTCCATGTTGACCAGCGGAGAGACAGGGGAGGGCAGAACAAGGGCAGGGAGGGGGTATAACAGGATGGGGGAGGGTGGATCAGGCCCAGGAGAGGGACGGGATCAGCAGGGCCAGCCCCCACCATATCCTATATCCCCCTACTGGGCCTGATTTCTCAACACGATGCTGCTTGGAATTCCACCAGTGATTTTTTCTGATGTGAGCCTGAGCATCCCTGTTGTGGCTGCTGGGCTTACTCCAAGGCAAAGGAATGAATGTCCTATTAACTTGGGGAGATCTCCAGTGGCCTCCTTCCCCATGCTGGTTGCAGCAGAGGCTGTTCCAGTGCCGCTGCAACACAGTGTGGGAAGTTAGGGTTGTGCTGTTGGTCTCCTTTGGATGAGAGAGTACAAGGCACTTATGGTGGTTTAGTAATATTTGCTTGATTTGCAAATATACAGGCAAGCAGAGCAGAGATGGAAGCAAGCAGAATAAGCACTCCTATCAAGCAGCACATCTACCTACTCATAGTTAGAGAGAAACCCTGCCGTCTGTTCTCAGACAGCTCATCATACACCAAACTTCACTTCTGAAAGGGAACAGGTTATGTTACCTCCCCCAAACAGTCATGGTTTCCCCCATCCTAAGCATTCTACAGATCCGGAAACCCTCCCCTAACAATCAAATTCCATAAAGAAACATGGGCTGACCATTAGGAAATACAGTCTTTTCTTAAATCCCAGACTCTCTTCAGATACTGCTTTAAGGTGAATGAATAAACGAATGAATTTGTCTGTCTGTCTGTCTGTCTGAATCTATCTATCTATCACACACACACACAGAGAAAGAGAGAGAGAGAGAGAGAGCATGCAGTCTGATAGCATGCTAACCCTGTTCTAACATCATTGTCAGGAAGCCCATGCAGGTAACTTCAGGGGAGCACTAGAGTATATTTGTTTTGCTCTCTATGTTCTGTGAGTTCTGAGTAATGACAGCAAATCTAGCAGCTCTGTGAAAGTCCAGTGCTCCCCAATGTCATATTTACGAAATAAAAAAATCAGCAAATGGACCATATAGCCCACAGAGTGTTAACACTTCAAACTGGACAACTGCTGAGTAGATACTTTTATCACCCCTCGTCTCTTTAAATGGCTGCACCATGAAATTACTGAGTAATGAATATAAAAGACTGAAATGACTTGCAGCCACAGAATCTAACTTTGTGCAGAGACATAAAAGAAATACATGGGGAATGATATTTTTGCAGCTGGTATCATGTGCACATAAAGTGGTTCTGATGATCTTACCTGGGCATGTATATGCCAAACACCTGAGTCACAGAAAATCAATAATGAGAGAACTATTTGTGTGAGACAAGACTGCACTTTTCAGGCTATAAAAGAAAAGTTCTTTTTCAAATGCTTTAATAGCTTGAGATCTAAGCCAAGACTTGCCCATGACTTGAAAACTGACTTTCTGAATCTTGCAGAATTAATTAGACAGACCAGCCCTTTAAAGCTTCTATTGTTTTCTGAAAACAAAGCAGCATATGCCCAGTAAAGCAGTTTAATCTTCCACATTATTAACTAATGGACAATCTGTTCAGACACTTGACTGCACAAAAGGCCACGGTCTCATTGACTTTTGAGTGGTCTGTTTGAGAAGGGGGGGGGTGTTCATGGGAAAGAGATCCATAACTGGAAACAACTAGTTCTTTACGAACAGGAGGGCACACCTGTTCAGAAGTGGATATCATAGTGCTCTCAGATATAGATATAGCTTCAGATATAGCTACTATAGGACAGATGGGCAGCTTGATCCTGAGCTCCCATGGCATGCAGCTTTGATGGCTGCCACCGGATCCTGCGCACCATGGGCTACCACAGGCGACACCTTGGGAGAAGGGAACTTTCATCCTCTTCTCCTGCATAAGGGAAGTAGCCCCGCAATGGGGCTACTCAATTCACCACTGACCAAAAGTTTAGTGTTGAGGTAAAGGCGTTCATGTTGGGCGCCAAGCCCCACACAAAGGACAGGATCCTGTGGAGCAGAGCTCCACCGGACCCGCCTCCTTCCCTCCCCCGGCACACCTTCCACCCGCCTCTCCCTGCCTCCTGCATCCCCATCACCCCTCCTCCCCGCCCTCTCCCTGCCCTCCGCCAGCCTCCCCCCTCCCCGGAACACCTCCTCCCTGCCTCTCCCCATGCGCTTGCTTTCCTTACCGTGGCTCGGCAGTCCGTGTGACCACCGAGCGGCGGAGGCCGGGAGCCCACCAGGTGCTAGCCCAGCTCTGGCCAGCACTGGACTAGCATGGGTGCTGGCCTTACGGCACATTTGTGACAGTGCGCGCCGGTGGTAAGCCAGCATGTTGAGCTCAGGATTGGGCTCTAAGAATAGGAAATTACAGAATGCCACCCATTATCAGCAGCATTTCTTGGCTAAAACATTCAATGATTTACAGCCCATCCTAGATAATGACTCTCCCTTGCCTGACTTGGGTGGTAAGCCTGTACTTGCTTACAGATAGCCCCCTGATGTTATAAGGCTTCCTATTAGCTACAACAAGCTATGTAATAGACTTCGGTGTTGTTGAGTAGTTTTACAGATATGACTTGTCCAGCTTGCATCCTCTTTGCTTTGGTGCATTTGCAATGCTGCTGTTTTTAATTATGATGTTAGGTTTTTTATTAGATTTGTGTATTTTATTGAATTGCATTATTGGTTTTTCATTTTAAATGTTGTGCCTTGAGTGTCTTTTGAGGCAATTTATGTGAGCTATAAATAAACAGTCGTGTACACAGGCCAGTCCATACTATTTGAGATACTTTCCCCTCCCCGTTTTGGAATGCAGTGCACCTGCAACCATTTCTCCACTGCTGCATCCCTCTGCAGGAGCCTGCCACTAACTTGACGAGCTCTGAATGTTGGCACCTTCGAGGCAAATCCCCATTTAGACTGAAAATGCTGCTGTTGCTGCTTCTAAAGGTGAACTGAACAGATTTGCATTAGAATTCTGTGAATTCACGGGAACTAAATAGCAGTTGCAGTACAATAATGTCACTCGGAATCATTCCTCTCTTGAGCTTTGGTCTTGGCGCCTGTTTGGCACGTCAGCCCCTCTGCCAAGGTCTGTTAAAAAAATCGAGCCCTTGAAAAAGTCACAACTTGAAAAAGAACAAAACTATGGAAATACATGCAGAAATGAGAGTCTGGGAGATTTCGTTCATCTCGCTTTGACACGACAGAAAGATGTGGAGATGGAAAAAAGAAAACACAATTCACACTTGATTCTCCTATTTATGCTGTGCCTTATTCTGATAATAGGTCTCTCAGTTTATTTTATGGTTCATGCTTCTTTTTTTATTGTTAGAATATGCCAAACATTGAATCAGGTAAAAATGTTCCATTTTCATTTTATCCCCTCAATACCGGAAGCATACAATTGTACAACATAAAGGCAAATCTTGTTGTTTCCAGGAGGGTCATCTGGGACCCTCATCTCTCTTCTGAGATAGAAGGGAGGGGCACTGGAATTATAACAGTTTTCTAAGCACCCTATTATAAAGTGCCAAGTGAACCACGACCACCAGTCCCAGCTAGTATGGCACAGAGAGCTGCCTTACACCAAGCCCGAACCTGGTCCATCCAATTGAATTCCAGTAGTTCTCTCCAGGTTTTCAGGTAGGTGTTTCCCAGTCCCATTTGGTGGCTCCAACCAGAATGCAAAGCAGGTGCTCATCCACAGAGCTATGGTCTCTCCCTGAACACTATCAGAATCTCAAGCAAATAATGCATAAAATGTCCACTGCGATGCCCAGCAGCATGTGGCTCAGTGCAGTGGGCAGAGCTGCAATATGCAAAAACTGTGTGCTGTGAAAAGCCCTCCTGCCCACCCTCTTACCACCCTTTGGAGGCTTGCAATGACCTCCAAACCCAGAAATGAGTGGCCAGTGACATCATGGAACTCGTTTCATGTCACCGCCACTCACTTCCGGGGTCCGAGGGCATCGCTGCTCTGGAAACTGGGAACTACTGATCTGGATTGACCCTTGTGGCATCCCCTCTGCTAATAGGGGAAACTGCTGGAAACTGTCGGCCCGATTGAAGAAAGTAAAGATAGAATCCAGTTTCTGTTGGCCTTAGGACAAATTGCATGGGAAACAATCCCTTAAACCATATGTAGCCATACGTAGGGTTTGCAGGAAATTGTTTGCGGTCAATCGCTGTTAAAGAATAGTTTGTTGCTAAAGGTTAAGCCAAAGTAAATTCTTTCTGTGTTCAAGGATTATCAGTGCAGTCAGTGTTACTGTGAAAAAGAACACTGGTTTTTTTGTTTGGCATCTGAATCCCAAACACTAAAATAGTTGTCTATTTTGAAAGAAAAGTCACTTTCAGCTTGTGAATGAGTGGTCTGCTTTGTGTGTGTGTGTGTGTGTGTGTGTGTGTATTTTCTTTTTTTACAGACAGCTGTTTTATTCCTTTTTTACATATAACATCCTAGCATTTCCTGTTCAAGAGATCTCGGCCTTGTCATATTGAAGTATGACAAGCGAGGAATCATTCAGATGACAGGAATACTATAGACGCTTTATTTTCTTTTGGAGCCTATTGTGAAAGACCATGAAATCTCCTTCCTGAGCCAGCTGTGTCGCTTCCAGAGGTTTCTTCTGTGACAAGTGCTGGGCTAAGATTAAACTAGGCAAAATTCCTGAAGTGACAGTGAATGGGGTTGATACAAATTATACTGTCCTGCTGCTTTGAAAGTACACATTACTAGAATCATTAACCATAATCATCCTCAATTACAAGCACTGTGAGCACGCATACAGCCATCCAATAAATGCAGCCATTGTCTGCATGCAATGTCCATAATTCACAAAGACACAGTCACCTCTTCCAATTTGAGAAATCCCACTGCCAACCACTAGGCACTCTTTGGAAAGTTTTGAAAAGGATGCATTTGCTTGCCTCCATCTCTTGGCTGCAAAAACTGCACAATCGAGGAGAGGGCACAATATAAACCACAGAGGACTGCCATTATTATGTTGGGAAGATCCTTGGTAACACTTGCATCTGACACATTTCCAAATCTTATGGATTCTGGCTGCTTAACATTTAGATGTGTATTTCTAAAAGTCAGTTCAGAATCTGAATGTCACATTTCTCTCAAACATTTGTTCATATCTCGATTAAATATGCAATTCCTAAATAAGCCTAACAGAAAGAAAGTGAGGCACCTACTTAATTTAGGAAGATGGTTTCTAACACACCAACAGCCTTGTCCTATCCCCCGTTACCAGTGCCGATGCAGCCATGCTATGGAGGTGCACTCTGCATGCTATGATGGGTGGGTATGCTCAGGAGGTGTCCTTGAGGGGGTAAGCCCCCTATGACCTATGGGTTTCCTCAGACTGATGCCAGTTCTATAGCTGGCATTAAGCCAAAGGAGATTAGGAGGCAGCACTGACTAAACCAAATCTGACAACCTGTTTTCTGCTGATATCCACATCCTCCTGCCCACTCCCTGTCTCCTGCCATCCCCTCAAGCAGCCCAGATATTCCCCTTCCCGGCCTGCCCACCCTCCGTGTCAACCTACCTGCTCTGGTGCAGTCCACTGCCTGTGGCAATGATCCTTGGATGCTGCCACCATGTTGTGGTGGCAGCTCAGATTGGTCCACCAATGGCGTGCTGTGCACACTGGCACAGAAGATTTTCAAGTGTAGTTGCCAGGCTCCCATAAGGCTTCTTAACAAAACCTGGTCACTTTTCCATTTCTGAAGTTGAAAGGGTATCTTTTACTCTAAAAATGTGCTATATTCAGATTTAATTTTTCATAGCTCAGCTCAAGTTGTGGATCTCATTCCCCTTTTATTTTGCCGCAGTCATGGAATGCCCTTTTGGCCTTGAGGTGCATGCATCAAAAATTAGATAATTTCTAATGGCTCGAGCTCCAGTGTCTTTCAAGCTATCTATTAAATAATTGGACACCTCAATTTCAGAAAAGTTTCTGATTACAAATCCACTACAGTTATGAGTTTTTTCAACCAGTTAGGATATGATGATGATGATTTAACATGAGACACACATATAAGAGGTCTGTTAACTTAATTTTCGAAGGCACCATTTCCTGAAACCAAAGACTTTCATCTCCACATTCCTTCCACATTGTATCATCATGGAATTCACTAAGCATACTAATCAACTTACTTATTGCTTGGTCAGAAATAGGATTAATTTGGTACCATGGAAAGGTCAGCTGGCCGCATGAATTGCTCTTTGAAAACAAGTTGTCTTTAAATGTTTGATCAGGAAGAAGCCAGACTGTTTTCAATTTTCTGGTGTGTGGATGTGTGAATGGGGGGGGGGGAGTTAAATATTGTCAGAGAGGATTTGATATTACATTTTCGGCAGCTTCTTTTAACAAGGATTATTTGGAATGTTGTTTCTGAAAGTCGGGATGCTTGGAAACAAACCGATAAGCCTGAGAATTTATTTAAAGCTAAGAAACCAATCCTAACCCTCCCCCCAACACCACTACAGAAACTATTGCAGGGAGTGCTTCCAATTGCAGGGAGCGCTTTGCGCCATTGCAAAAGACCTGCCAGCAGCGTACAGGGCTGCATGCTGCTAGCCTACTGGCAGCAAAGCCAGAGAGATGTAGCAACAGACCACTGACAATTCTAAGTTGGTGGGAGAGGCAAGATGGGGTAGGGAGGTAGAACAAAGACAGAACAGGGAAGGGTGGAATGGGGTATCGATGGGAGCAGGGGAAGCGTAGATCAGGTCTGAGAAGGGGGTGGGTTTGGCAGCAGTAGCAGCCACCAAAGCCAAACCTCCTTCCTGGACCCAATCTCGTGGCCTGGGTCCACGTAGATCTGCAGCAGGTATTTTGTTGGCACAGGTTCGGGTAGACTCTGAACCGCTCTGCAGAGGCTTAGCCTCAGGTAAGGGCACAAATGTGCCCTTAACCAGAGGAGACCTTTGGGACTGCCTCCACTGCAGGATGCAGCATGAGCCATTTTGGCATAAGATTGGACTGTTGGTCAAATACAAATGAAGGCAGATTCTTCTAGCCATTGCCCAACAAAAACATGACTATAAAAAAGAGCATTTCTGCAGCACATTCTGAATATGAATTATCTCCATGTAATCCTTGCAGCGAACCTATAAGTTAAGTATTCCTCACTTACCCACCCCCATGTATGGCTAAGAGGCACTTTTTCAAGTGGGTGCTCCTTTTTTTAGCAGGGGGAGAGTAACTAGCCCACCTCACCACAGCACTGTCTGTTCTAGTGGCTGTCTGCTGGCGTTCTTTTGATCTTTTAGATTGTGAGTTCTTTTGGGACAGGGAGCCATTAGTTATTTGATTTTTCTCTGTAAACCGCTTTGTGAACTTTTAGTTGAAAAGCGGTATATAAATACTGTTAATAATAATAATATTCCTAATAGCCCCATATTGCAGCCGAGGCTGAGAGGGACCACCTTGCATAAGGCCAGCTCATGAACCCCCATCATGATTGCCTGGCAACTGCATGTTTCAAAGTAGGAAACTTTTGACTTTCAGCTCGGTCTTTTAGCTGCAAAAGTATGCCAGCTCCCTTTTAAATCACCCCGCCCCCATCATGTAACCAGTGGTTACTGGAGGCAGGCGGTTTGACTCTGTCAGTCCACTTCTCCAGTGGCTGCACTGGCTGCCCATTCGTTTCCGGGCCCAATTCAAGGTGCTGGTATTGACCTTTAAAGCCCTATACTGCTCTGGACCAGGGTATCTTAGAGATCGCCTGCTCCCGTACAATCCGGCTCGTCCTCTTAGGTCATCAGAGAAGGCCTTTTTACAAGTGCCGCCGCCTAGGGAGGTACGTGGGGCGGCTGCAAGAAATAGGGCCTTCTCAGTAGTGGCAACAATGCTATGGAACTCCCTTCCCCTTGACTTAAGAATGGCTACCTCTCTTGAGACCTTTCAGCGAGGCCTGAAGACCCTTCTGTTTAAACAGGCCTTCTGAGTTCTCGGCCTTTTAACATCTTTTTAACATCTTTTAATATTTTTTACAGGCCTGATTCTTTTATGACTTGCTGCTGCTCTATGCTCTTTTTACCTATTTTTTTTTACTCTGACTGCTGTTTTTTATGATGTGTTAATATGTTTTTATTTGTTTTTAAATTATGTTTTTAATCTGTTGTAAGCCGCCTTGAGTCCCTTCGGGGAGAAAGGCGGGGTAAAAATAAAGTTGTTGTTATTATTATCATCATCATCATCATCATCATCATCATCATCATCATCATCATCATCATCATCATCATCATCATCATCATCATCATCATCATGGAATTGCCCTGACTTGCCTCCTCATAGTAGGGAATGCCACAGTTAGCACAAGTATGAATGGACAACTATAGACAAGCAGGAAAAGGCATCAGGAGTTAGTTAGTGCACCTCTGCAGTACCAGCTAGTGACTTCAGCAACAGCAGAGAGCAGTGGAGCACGGAACGGATGTTAGCAGGACTCCAACACCTTTGTTTCACAGAGATGGGTGGGGAATTCAAAACAGATCAATAGCAAGGTTGGAGGCAATTGGGTCTTATAGAGAGATATTGCACCAGGAATTGCTGCAGCTGACGTACCATCTTTTATCCCTGGCAGCTTAGAGAACACTGGCAGGTCCCCCTATGACAGCGTTTTTCAACCAGTGCAATGGGTACCACCAGTGGTACTTGAGGTGGTGTCTGGTGGTACTTGTGGGACCCCTGGACATCTGCTACCTGTCAGCGAGACAAGGAAAGTGGCATGACAAACATTGGTGGGAGGCTTGGCTGGGTGGGCAGAGCTCCAGCATGTGCTTTTCATGAACTCTAAAAAGGCCTCCTGTCCATCTTGAGCCTCTTACTGGTGTTTGTCATGTCTCAGGGGGCCTCTCAACCCAGAACTAACTAGCAATGATATCATCACCAGTTACTTCCAGTGGGACTTCCAACAGGTGGATCATGTGAAATGGTACAGCGGGGGATAAACGTGGAGAAATGCTGCCCTATGAAGAATATAAGCTCGCTACAATTTAATTATTTTATTTATTTATACAGGTATTTATATACCGCCTTTCTTTGGTCATCAGATTTCTCCTCAGACTTTAATCCAAGGATGTTTTCATAGGCAGGTTGTTCTAAACCTTACAATTGAATAGTTCTAGACTTTCATAGAACTCCTTGTTCCAGCTGGATTCCTTCCCAGTCTGGCCTCTCTCTGGCTCTTCACCTCCCACGCTCCACTTGACGGCAACTCCTCTCTGCCACCAAGGGTCAGCTCATCAGTATATCAGCGTGTCCTCAGTTCTTGGGTACTTCCGATTGTTTCAAACTGGCAGCCTCTGATCTTCAGGCATACAAGGCGGCAGCTCTACCAGGAGAAGGCCTAAGTGGATCTTATGGAGGAAGAACTTGAGCAACCAACCACAAGTTTCTCTTCCTTTCAGTGGTTTCTGTGTTGGTACAATGCTGTGACTGCATGATGGGAAGCAAAGCTGGTTCGCACTCTGAGAGGAGAATGGGGGGCAGTAGAGTGGATCATGCTGGAACATGTGAATTCTTGAGAGGCCACAGAAACCTCCAAGACCAGTGCTGGGAACTCATTAAAGGATCCAGTTGGCTGTCCTTATTTCCAGGGGCTTTCCAGATCCTCCTTCGGTGAGGACTATCGTGCCAGCAAATGGGCACTTCCATAGATACTGACTACTTGATTATGAAAGAAAGCAGTTTCTTTATCTATGGGACATGAGAGTCCAATTCTAGGATGGGAAATGCTCATTATAGGAATGAAATCACATGACTTTCATGTGACAAGTGAATATACTTATAAGAATAGAATAAACTCAGGCCTATTCATGCGTGGCACTGATTTAGTTACGCAAAACTGCAGCTAGAACAGCCTGATCTTTTGATAGAGTAGCACTTCCCAAAGTGTGGATCATGAACCACTGCTGAGTCATGAGCCCAAACACAGTGGGTCGTGATCGGGGCCCTCTCACCTGCCCTTGCACTAGTTTGGCTCCAAATAGGAGCCATTCCAGAAGCCCCATTACTTACTGGAACCTCTGGAGGCTCTCTTGGCCTGACAACCCACTCTACAGGCCTCAGAATGGTTTGCTTCTGAAACCCGAAAGTGGTTTACAGAGGCTTCTGAGTGCCATTCTGAGGCCCACACAGGCCTATAGAGGGGTTGTCAGGCTGGGAGAGGCCTCCAGCACCACCAGAAATGTCATGAGCCATTGCAGAGGATGAGGTGGGTGGCAGCACTGCAAAGTCTGGGAACCTCAGCAGTGGGGTATGCAATGGCGTCAGGACATAGCATATTAAGTTCACTGAACTCTACTGTTTACAAGAACTACAGAGGGAGATTTCTGATTTAAAAAAATATATTTTTATGTTTTGGATGGCCAACAATTGTATTAAAAGCTCAGCTATTAGCAAGTGAATATCTGTCAACAGCACCACAAGGACTTCCTGTCAAAAGCCATGGGTCAGAAGGGGATCCACTTAGGTTTTGTCAGTCAGATCATATGCGCTGAAGAAGCCCACAAGCCCAATGCAGAAAGTAGCAGGGAAATGGCTGGCGCACGAGACATTTAACTATCTGAATTTAAAACCTGTTTATTGTGCATTACCCATTTGGAGATTTGAGTACATTGGTTGTTAATTCCTATGAGCTGCAATGTTCTTTGGAGTCCAAGTTGTTTATGGAATAAGGCATTCAAGTTCTTGTTCTAGGAGGCAGAAACAATGGGAGGCAGAAACTATAACAACAACGACAACAACAAGGTATTTATATACCGCCTTTCTGGTTATCGGATTACTCCTCTGACTTTATTCAAGGCGGTTTACATAAGCAGGTGTTTCTAAATCCCTCAAGGGGATTTTTACAATCATAGAGGTTCTCTCTTTCAAGAACCAACAACGTTTCAGAATGGATCTTCCTGGTTTGGTCTCACTTCTGGCCTCCAGTTCTCCCATGCAGGCTGGCAAGCAGCTCCATCTCTCACATGGAGGGCAGCCAAGACGCTTCTTGCTCACACCCAGAGCAGGTGGAATCACTCAGCTCGGCTTGTCAGCTGCTTCAAGGTCTCATTCTCAGCCGTTCAGGGAGCTGTCGGTGTCCTCAAACTGGTGACCTTCTGATGTTATCTTCGGGTTAGCGGAGGCTCTACCCTCTAGACCAGACCTCCTGCCCAGAAACTATGCAAGGTTAGCAGCACAAAACCATCTCTTGAGAAGCTGAGGAAGGATATTCTCACTGACATCTAAATGTTCTATGCAGCATCTTCAACACAAGAGAATTTTGAATTCTTCTGTTTTTTTGTGCAGGAATTAAGATAGCTGATGACATTTACCGAAGAGAAGTCATGGGTTTTTTGCTATTTGGAATACAGAAGGCTGAAAGATGCAAGTATATTTTGGCCCCAAGGGGCAGTTGTTTATATGTTGAAAGTCTTAAGAGCAAGAAGCTTGAAAAGAAAGATATTTCGCTCCTATATGCCGCAACGATATAAGAACAGATCGGCAGCTGGTTCTAATCTTCAAAATTTTCACTATCCACCTACAACATTTGCTTAGCATTCCAGTATAACACCAATGTTTGGGTCTTCATGCTGGCTCAGTAAGAGGCAAAACCTAACCATTCCAGGTCTTGTGATCAAGAAGAAAAAGATGATTTTTGCTGGAGTTCTGTAACCTCTCACTGAATAATATTTCATAGAGCTGGACCTCCTAGCATGAAATAGCGTGACAAATGCTGCCTCCCTTACTTGGTCATTTTACCAGCCTCTGCTCCCATTCCAGGGATTGGAAAAGAGGTAGGTGGAGGAGAAGGGGAAGTGCAGAGGGCTGTGCAACCCCCCCCCTTTAAGTTTCACTTTATAGAAACTTAAGTAAGTTTCTTATTTAAACTTTTCTTATTTAAAAGTTTCTTTATAGAAACATAAATAAGTTTCACTTTTTAGAAACTTATTTAGTGCCCCCTGAACATGCTCAAGTTTTTTGGCTTGGAAGACCTATTTTAAAATTTTGTTATCAACCTTAGAACATCTCACTTCAATCAGTTCAGTTCAGTTTACTGGCCTTAGGTTGACTACTATATTCCAGCAATGGTTCTCATTCTGGATAATAGGGATGACAACGTGGTCTGTAAAGCGAGAGGGAGGGAGCTCCATAAAACTGATACCACTACCGGGAAGGTCCTGTTTCTTCCTGCTACCCCTCCTACCTCCATAGCTAATGGCACCTGTAAGAGGTCCTTCTCTGATGACAGGGAAGGATGGGCTGGATTATACAGAAGAAAGTGGTCTTTCAAATAACCTGGTCCCAAGCTGTATTGAGTTTTAAAGATCAAAACCAGAAACCAATTGGCTGCCAGTGCAACTGCCGGAGCTGTGGCCTGACAGAGTTGAAATGCCTACCTCCAGAAATCACACAGGCTTCCGAATTCTGTGCTAATTGCAGTTTCTGAACCATCTTGGAGGTCAGCCTCACATAGAGTTACAATATTTTAATCACCATGGCAAGGATCATTGTGGCCAGGTCCACAAGATGCAGGTACAGTCTTAGCTGGTGCACCAGCCAATACTGGTCAAGCCCCCACCCCCCAAACCACAGCCACCACCTGGATATCCAGGAGTATCTGCATATCCAGGCAGGTCCCCAAGCTGCAGACCTGCTCTTTCAGCAGGCGTACAACTCTGTTCAGAGCAGATTCTCTTGCACCTTTCTGAACTGGGAGAACTTCTTTCTTGTCCAGATTTAATCTTACCAGTCATATGCTAAGTATTATTATTGTTATATTGTCATATTGAATTCAATATACTGCAGCGATTGACTTTTGCATGTCTTGGGCTGAGAATATTTCCACTTCTAAACTTGCAAAAGTCTTTAAAAATATGAACTGATTACACATGCACACGCACACAGATTCTGAACTTTAGCATTAGGGCAAAGGGGAATGAATTGTATTTTATCTGAACTGGGGTTCGCAACCCTTATAACTCAAATATGGATTCCAAAAACTTTATTAAAAGTCCTATACAGCTTAACAGTGAATTTTAACCTTTCTGTGGAATTTCATCATCCACCACAATGAGGTTGACCTATAGGGCAAAGTAGTCATATTTGTAAGTTAAATAATAATTGGTAGAGCAACCTGTAGGGTTTTACCATAAGAAATATCTCAGTTTAACTTAAGACGAGTACAAATAAAAGGAATCCTTTTGGTTAATTCCACAGGGTCATTTAGATAGCATATATTAATTCCTGTTTATGTTACTTCCCCTTCAAATGTACAAAGCATTTGACATGAGAGTGACACACACAGAGCAATCTATTAGAAGGAATTTTTAGACAGAATAATATCTTAGAGAAAACGATTATGACTTGTTCATCACTCAAATGAACTTGAGAAGACCTACAAGAATTCACTGCACGAATTGATCCTATATTTATAGGCGGAAAGGGGGCATGTGGTCTTTGCAGCTTTTCCTTATTTAATTTTGGTTCTGTAATTGGAAAGATAGAGCACCAGAATGAATGACTTCCACTAAAAAGGGAAGCTTTAAATGAAGTTAAACCACAGATATATGTGCACAGGCAGGTACAAGCTCATTTCGCCCCCTGGAAAAATACACAATTAACCCATCCAACAGAAGCCACTATGCCTTCTGGAAGGCCCTCATCTCCAGTAACCAGATTTGGTTTTACTTATCTCAGACATCAACAGGAAGCATGTATGCAAGTTAACTGGAGGATGACTCTAAACTTTCCCTATTATCAGATTATAGAGAGGCGCTGGAAATTACATTAGTGTTCGGAATGGAGCAAGTTGCGACAAATGAGAGCTACTGACATGTGCACTCTGTAGAGCAATGGCCTTGGATCAGAAGGCCTCAAGTTCAGAAGGCCTGAAGCTCAAGTTTCAGCTGTACCTTGCACTCCCTGTGCAGTCTTCAAAATCACAATCTCCCAGACTCATTCCCCCCACCTATAACACAGGATTTATAATTACCTACTCTCTATAGGTTTGATACGATGCTTTTAAAGCTCTATGCATACATAGTGAAGATTTTAAAGGTCCATTCAAATGTATGGGCAAATCCACAGTTTGGAATACAGTGGGCCCTGCAGGTTCAGCACCTGCAGATTTCTTTCAACACAGGTGCTGAACCCATGTCTGAAGGGCTTCAAGGATGTCCAGGAGGTGTTCTGAGGTGTGGTGGGGACGAGCATAGTCTCCATGTGCCTCAGGACCTCCTGAACACTTTGGAAAGCCATTTTTGGTTTTTCAGCAAACCGGATGTGCTTTTATTGACTTGCGTCATCTCATTTATTTCTACTGTTGTGATCATGGTTCAGGATGTGGACTCACCTCCCTGCATTACAATCTCTGCGCATGAACTGGAGGTTGTCCATGACTTTGTGTACCTTGGCTCAACGATCTCCGACACTCTTTCTCTCGATACCGAGCTAAACAAACGCATCAGTAAAGCAGCTACCACGTTATCCAGACTCACAAAGAGAGTCTGGTCCAACAAGAAGCTGACAGAACATACCAAGATCCAGGTCTACAGAGCTTGCGTCCTGAGTACACTTCTGTACTGCAGCGAGTCATGGACTCTTCTCTCACAACAGGAGAGGAAACTGAACGCTTTCCACATGCGCTGCCTCCAACGCATTCTTGGCATCACCTGGCAGGACAAAGTTCCAAACAACACAGTCCTGGAACGTGCTGGAATCCCTAGCATGTATGCACTGCTGAAACAGAGACGCCTGCATTGGCTCGGTCATGCCGTGAGAATGGATGATGGCCGGATCCCAAAGGATCTCCTCTATGGAGAACTCGTACAAGGAAAGTGCCCTACAGGTAGACCACAGCTGCGATACAAGGACATCTGCAAGAGGGATCTGAAGGCCTTAGGAGTGGACCTCAACAGGTGGGAAACCCTGGCCTCTGAGCAGCCCGCTTGGAGGCAGGCTGTGCAGCATGGCCTTTCCCAGTTTGAAGAGACACTTGGCCAACGGTCTGAGGCAAAGAGGCAAAGAAGGAAGGCCCATAGTCAGGGAGACAGACCAGGGACAGACTGCACTTGCTCCCAGTGTGGAAGGGATTGTCACTCCTGAATTGGCCTTTTCAGCCACACTAGACGCTGTTCCAGAACCACCTTTCAGAGCACGATACCATAGTCTTTTGAGACTGAAGGTTGCCAACAACAAAAACTATGGGTTGAAGCAATTCTCTGCTATCTTCTCTAATCAACATATTTAAGCCATTATTATGCTCAGGACTCATTTTCTGGCAAGCCTATACAGAATGTACCATTCTATTAGCACATGTTCAGTGAAGAGTTAAAAATCAGAGGTTGCAGTGCTCCACTGCATTTTTTTAAACAATTATACCAAATACCAAACAGTTATGAACACAAGGGAGAGATTTCAGTTGGACTGCTTTATTGTGTTTTCCCCAACCCCAGAACTTAATTTCTGGAAGTATCACAGTCCCTTTGCCCTCAGGAAAAATTGATTGTCAGTCGACACTTAACCTGTCCTCAGGCAGGGAAACGTTTGGATATACAAGTTGAACTTCTCTTCTAAAACCTCCTGCTGGTCACCTGATACCAATGGAGTCTTCAAGGGCATTGCTGTCACTGAAGACTTTCAGACACATGGTTATTCCATTCCAACACTCCTGTGTAATTCTGAAAGGACAAACACGTGCTATAAAATGGTGCCAATGTAGTCAGGTTTATCACATATTAAAAGTGACACATGGCTCTCAATCTCTGGTTTTTTCATTGTCTAGTGCTATCCTAACCTCTGGCCCTTGTGGCAGTCCTGCAGAGCCCTTGACAATTGATAGTCTTTGCCATGATCTGACTGGGCCTGTCGCCAGGAGGCCTGGCCACAGCATTTCTCCTGGAACACAGTCACTGTTGTGCCCGCTGGGATGAGCCCAGCTGGCTAATATGATCGGTGCCCAACACAGCAAACACTCCCAGACTCGCTGTGAGGCACCTGGGTTGCAGACGGCCCCACTGCTGCCAGATAACAGGCCAACAATGCGTTCACTCAGCCTCAGGGAGAGGAGGCTCCCTTCATGATCAGGACCTGTGAAGGGAGCAACACTTACACCAGAGCAAGGGCAGGAAATGGCAGGGTAGAGACGAAAGGTGCCTGCATATAAAGATTTCCCAGCAGCCGATGAGGAGTTCGGTAAAGGGTAGGCATCTGACCTGTGAGTGTGGCTGCTTGTGATCCCTGAGAGGAGAAGACAGGAGAAAGCCGGGTGGTTTATCCCCCTCCCCGGCCATGTCTGCTTGTGTTCCATCTTTGGGCTCCTGAGCAAGACCTTCAGTCTCCATCCTGGTTGCCTCTCCCTTGCTGTCAAAGGCATCCTAGACTGAGCAGCCAGCACTGAGAGCCCCAGCTGCCCAGACCGTACATTAATGTTGCATAAATAACTTTAGGACACTGAAAAATTTAAAACAGTAGACTCACTTCAGATTGTTGTTATTGACTCCTCCCTTCCTTTTTACTCACATACCCCACTGATGAGTTCAGCCGATGACTGGCCCATCCATGATGTGACCAATGCAGCTTGCATCAAACTGCAGGTTGTAGAGAGTAAAGGACAGACTCAAGGTGACTTCCACACTGACTCTGCTGCCACCTCTTTCCAGCCTCCTCTGGGCAGAGCTGTTCCAATTCACTTTGTGCCTGTTAAAAGCAAGTGGGAAGCAGGTCTAAAGGTAACAATCCAGCCTCCAATCTCCTTGTATTATTTTTTCTTGCATTGTTCCTTTAAACAAATCAACACACCCATACCAAAAAAAAAAATCAAATCAATACGTAACTAAATTAAAAGTTTACAATGTTTAAAAAATTATTTAAAATAAAGAAAAACCCTTCTAACACTCCCAAGCAATTGCTGATCTGTTTTTTTAAAAAAAAAAAATTCCCGAAGCATCCCAAAGGCTGCAATCCTATCCACACTTAACCAAGAGTAAGCCTAATTGCCTATGGGCACAATCTTAACCTGCTCTGCAGCAGACAGGCCAGTGGGCCTGCGCTGCATCCAAGGCAGGATTAGGGCTGTAAGCGGCTCAGCCTGGGGCAAAGGGAATTGCTTCCCCTTACCCCGGGTAAAGCCACAGCAGCCCTAATGGGACTACTCAGATCTGCACCACCTCAAGAGGTAGTGCAAATCCGAGCAATCCGGGACTGCCCCAGGTTGTCCAGGAACGGGGTTAGTATCCGGTATAACCACCGGATCCTGGCCCTGCCTCCCACTCACTGCCCTCCCACCACCAGGAACATCTGCCGCCTGTCCTCCCCCCACCCCAAAATGCCGCCTGTCCTCCCCCCACCCCAAAATGCCCTCACCACCTCTTTCCCGCCCTCCCCATGCCCTTGCGTCGGCCGAGCTCGACCAATGCACTCTACCTGCCTCCTGGGGCCCACATCAGCATGGGGAGACCAGCACATGTCCGTATGCCGGCCTAACCCCACTTCTTCCAATTGGCTTGGACACCATTGGCCATGATATCCTTCTGAGTTATTGTAATGGAAATGCACAAGACCGCTCAAGGAGATCGTGTGTGGTGTCAACAGTGGCCCCTTGCTCTGGCAGGCAAGCATGGGTTTAACACCAGGGCCTTAGATTGCAGTGAGTAGCACAGTTGCAGCCTCTTGAAGGCAATAGGGCCCTCAGGGATAAAAGCAGCACCTGATAAAAGGAGAGAGTTGGTGGGTAGTAGAAGGAGGAAAGCTAGAGGAAGGTGCCTGACTGATTAATGGACTGAGGAACTACTGAACTGATGGAGTACTGGAACCGCTGATGGACTAAGTGACTAAAGGACAGGTGGGTGAATGGATTTTGGAGACTGCTGGAACAGAGACTACTGGAGATTGGTGTGTGGCTGACATGACCAAGACCTATTGAGGACTAAGGTGTTGCTGTAGTGGCTGGAGAAGCTGCTGGCAGGAGAGAGGAGGAAGGAAGATCTCTGGAAGCAAGCTACCCTGGTGGTGGGGCCCAACAGTGCATAACTAGGGTCAATGTTGGGGAAAGAAGGGGATCTAATTAGCTTAAAGTGGGCATAATTCTCTAAGTGAAGCTTGGACTGGGAATCTGGCAAAACAGTTATCCTGCTGGAATGGAACTTGGATGGTACCATTTTGTGGTAGCTTTCTTGGAGGGTTGAGTCCAGAGGGTAGTGCAAGGGGATTCCTCTTTGATGAAATTCACTGGTTGATGGTGTCTCACAGGGTTTCATTATATCCCTCATTCTATTTTAATATCTACTTGAAAGCATTTTAGGTCATCCAGTGAGTTGGAGTTGGAAGTCATCAACGTGAGGATAATGAACAGTGCTAACTCTCTGTTCATTAGCAAATGACGCTGTGAACATCTTGAAGCAATGTTTGGAGCCAATTATAGACTGGATGAGGGCTAATGGGAAATTATATCCGACAAGACAGAGGTCCTACTGGACTGGAGATTGGAACTGGACTGGCCCAGAAATTGGAGTGTCCATTCTAGATGAGTTCTAGTTGCACTTGTCTTGAAGGATCAGGTTGCAATTTGGTGGTGTTCCTGGATCTGGCTTTGAGATTGGATACCCAGGTAACAATCATGGCCTAGGGTTGCTTTAGTCAGGTTAGGCTGGTATGCTAATTGCATTTTTTCTTGGATCAATCAAATCTGGCTATATCCCCCCAACACACAGCCACGTACATGGGCACATACACCCACACAGCCACGTTATAATTTATGTCATGAAACTGACTCGCGAAAGCATTCCTATTCATTAAAATAATGAGAAAAAGCTTTAGGTGGCAATAGCATAAGTGGATTGATTCTATTTTTCAACCTAAATTTCAAGATCAAAGCTTTAAACCTTCTAATCTACAGAATCATTAGCAGCATTGTTTCTTTCATAAGAACTTTTCAAGTACGTTGCTACAAAGATCCCTTTTAATCATATGTATGTTCTGATCTATTTATTAATTCATTTATAACTGTTTAGGAGCACTTCATGCAATGCACATTACTTTTCTCAGTAGAAAGTTTACTTTGTAATATATTATTTACAGATATATTTTTAGTGATCTAGAGCATTATTCATTATTATTTTCCAATAGCTGAAAAAAAGAGATCTCCCTTCCTAAGCATTAATATCTGTTTTCTCCCTTGAAGTACAATGACTAGTTAAAGGAGGAAAAAAAACATACCCTTTATTCTAATATTATCCTTGCTGTACACAGAGAATTCTATATGAGAACAGCTTTGTGTGATGGGTATTTCAAAGAAAATCAGGGGAAGAGGAATGACTACCCTACTACCTTTCCTTTTTAGCCTTGGTGAAAGGGGTGGGGGTGAACCCACTCTTTTCTTTTCAAACTGCATTTGCTGAGATGTCATTGCAAGTTTTTCTTTGAATCCAGTTGTACTGATTGGTGTGATGCCCACACCAAGAAATGTGAGATGGCGCTATATTAAAAGTTGGAGTTTAAACATCTTTTGAAGTAAGCAAAATGCACAGCAAGAAACCTGCATTTAATATGTAGGTTAAATAACTGGGTAGGCACCATAATTTAATTACAATTGATTTTTATGAACTCAGAGGCACTGTGGAAACATTGCTGCCTATATGCCACCTAACAATGCATAAGACAAATGATTTGGAGTAATATTAAGTCAAATTTATTGATAACCCAGTCATGCATCTTGCAAACCAGCAGCAGGTCCTGCCTCAACTTTCGCCCCCGTTAGTGCAAACTTCATACCCAGATGACGGCAAGCCTATCTCCTTATTGAGCATTCCCATCTTGACTCCAAGCACTAAACCCTGTCAACCCTATCAACACCACCCCTGAAGGGGTTGAGGAAGCTGCTTCCTCCCAAGCCAGAAAGCTTAGAGATTATTAGCCAGCATCCCTGAGCCAGGCACCATCTGGTTCTGGTTCACCTTCGGACCCACTTACCACTGGGTGGCGAGTGCACACCAAAATCCCAACTCCTAATCCCTAGCCTGTACCATTCCTGCTGGATGTGGCTGCCCTGGCCAAGGGAAAAACCTCAAACCAAAAAATAGCACTGTGGGGTGGATGAAAAAAACTATCAACCAAGGCCAACCAAGTAGGTAGCAGACAATTCCTACCTGGCTCCAAAAAGCAACCAGCTAATCTGTCCTTTAGGTGGGAAGGGGGTGGGGGCGAGGCCCCACTGAAGGCAGTTGAAGGCAAATCATAGTAATGGCTACTGAGCTCTGCCCCCTCACTTGAAGCAACCAATAGAAAGCAGAGTTTTCCCTTGCCTTGTGTGATGGAGGGACAGGGCAAAAATGCTCTCACAGTCAAGACCGGAGCAGGAATGCATACTGATGATAAAATCACACCAACACTCCAAGGAACTTGGGACACACACACACAATGGCCTGTAATGGCTCAAACCATCACAACATCTAAACCCAATAATGTCTCCATTCTGATGGTAGTGGCTCTCCAGAATCTCAGACAGATTCATGGAGATTGGAGGTGCCAGGGATTGAAATGAGGATTTCCAACATACAAAACATATACTCAGTCACTGAGGATGGGGACCTGACTTTCACATTAGCTTCATTATCTAAAATCATAGAAATACAGGACTCCGAGAGACCTTAAAGTCAATTTGAACAAGCTGTCTCTTTAACTTGCTAACAGAAGAATCCAGTCAGTCAGTCATTCGCACAGCCCAATCCTATCCACCTTTTCCTGGGAGTAAGCTCTAATGGGACTTACTTCTGAGTAGACATGCCTAGGATTGGGCTCTCAATCTGTCATTTAGTCACCCACATTCCCAATGTAGCCAGTCCCAACAGGAATGAATTTCATGATCAGAGCAAAGGATGAGAACATTTCTGCAGTTGTGCTTGTCTATGATTCTGTTCCTCAGTTATGCCTTGAGTTCTTCCATGGTTGTTTTCCAGCAACAAACAAGAATTTTGGAATGCCAATAATCAATACGCAAACGACAGCAAAGATCTAACTTGAAGATCCCACTTCTCCTCTGACTAATTTTGAATGTTACCCTTTAACATTCAAGTTAAATGAGTACACCATTAATTCAGCAGGGAGTCTTTACCATGCATTCCCCAATAAATACAGCCAACAACAGGTATGGGATTAAATGGGCCACTTTATTAACTTACAACAAGCGCAACAAGGCAAAATAGAAAACAATACCCAAACTAAGTGCGGGGTTCTAAATGGGGGAAACGGCCTAGCCGTTTACGTCCCCCAGTCTCATAGGGCGTCCACCCAACTCCAGGCGTAGCTCAATTGTTATTAAGCCTGCCTTTCACTGTCGCCCAAAGAGGGTAAGCCAGCCAAACTACTCTCTCTTCAGGTCACCCCTGCAAGGCCCCAAAGTTCAGACCAGGGGCTAGCCAGCCTGCCTCCTCGAGCCGGACAAGCATCCAAAGAGCGGTTCTGGTTCACCCCTGCCCTTGCTGGCTTAGATTGGACACCGGAGAATGTCTTCTGTCTACCCACCCCGCACTTCTGCCGCCACAAGGGGAGGTCAGCCTAGCGCTTGGCCTTCCCTGCACCCAAAAAGAGGTTCAAGCCTTGTTGCAACTCTGAAAGAAAGCGCCCATAACCTATAGGAGAAAGGTAAACTCCATCGCCACGGTAAAGAGCAGGCTCCTCAAAACCAATATTGGGATAATGGATAGCCGCTCCACCAAGCTTCGTGACGACCCTGCCCAGGTAAGCGTTGACCCTTTTGCGTGCTACCTCAATTCTTTTAACCCACTCGCCTATGCAGCATGTCAGACCACAGGATAGTGATCCCGGGAAACTGATGGACTAACAGGTTAAAATCCTTGCAGGCCTGGAGCCTCAAGGACATGGACGTCCTCTGACCCAGGTCATAAGTGTACACGATTACCTGCGGCAGGGGGTTGATAGCAATGTATTCCAAAAAGGCCAGGAAAAATTGGCCCAACACATACCCCTCTTGGCCAACCAGTCAATGTGCGCAACATCACCCAGCACCAGCTGAGAGCCGAAACTGGATGACATGGCATGCTTCCGAGCCCCCCCCCAAAAAAAACTATGGAGAGTCCGCAGATCAAGACCCTGGCTGGGCAGCTCCTTCACGGACCTGTTGGAAAAAGAAGCACATCGTGAGATAAGCTCACTGGACAGGCCAAGAGAAAGGAGGAATCCTTCCTCCGCTCTAATACTCACTCCCATGGCCAGTCACGGTCAGTGACCTGGTCTGCCTTACTAGGATACCCCACCTACCCATCACACCGACACTGGCGCGGCAAACGCCCTCCAAGCGCTGCCAACAGAGCCTACGTGGCTCTGACACATCGCGCCCACATGGCGCTGCACATGCCCACTGGCGCTGCACATGGAGCCCGCACTGCTCCCCATACTCTTGCGCCAACCTGGCGCTGCACACGCCCACTGGCGCTGCACATGGAGCCCGCACTGCTCCCCGTACTCTCGCGCACACGTGGCGCTGCACACGCCCCCTGGCGCTGCACATGGAGCCCGCACTGCTCCCCGTACTCTCGCACCAACCTGGCGCTGCACACGCCCACTGGCGCTGCACATGGAGCCTGCACTGCTCCCCGTACTCTCAAGGAATAAAGGCAGGGACCCCACAGGTAGGTGAGTTAAAGGTTCCAAAACGCCAGCCTTGGGAAAGGCCCCTTCAGTTGTGCCTATCTGCGCAGTGCTACTGCCCCTGGCAAATGTGCAGCAGCACTACCCTCTCCTTATGAGAGACAGGGAACCCATTAGGTGGTTGATTTAATAATTCCAACTGCAAGCCTGAAAAGGCCATTACTGTTGTGCCCATCAGCACAGGGCTACTGCACCTGTTTAATGTGCAGCAGCTCTCAATGAATAAAGGCTGGGAACCCATTAGGTGGGTGAGTAAATAATTCCACCCACAAACCTTGTGAACAGGCCATTCTTTTAATGCCTATCCGCACATGACTACTGCCGTTAAATGTGCAGCAGCTCCCCCGGGATAGGCAGGGGACCCCATTAGGTGGGTGAGTCATTAATTCCACCTACAAGCCTTGGGAAAGGCAATTCTTTCATGCCTATCCGCACATGGCTACTGCACCTGTTAAATGTGCAGCAGCTTCCAAAGAATAAAGGCAGGGAACCCATTAGGTGGGTGAGTAAATAATTCTACCTACCAGCCTTGGGAAAGGCAATTCTTTCGTGCCTATCCACACATGGCTACTTCACCTGTTAAATGTGCAGCAGCTCCCAAGGAGGAATAAAGGCAGGGACCCCATTAGCTGGGAGAATAAATAATTCCACCCACAAACCTTGGGAAAGGCCATTCTTTCGTGCCTATCCGCACATGGCTACTGCACCTGTTAAATGTGCAGCAGTTCTTGAGGAATAAAGGTGGGGAACCCATTAGGTGGGTGAGTAAATAATTCCACCTACAAGCCTTAGGAAAGGCCATTCTTTCGTGCCTATCCGCACATGGCTACAGCACCTGTTAAATGTGCAGCAGATCTTAAGGAATAAAGGCAGGGAACCCCTTAGGTGGGTGAGTAAATAATTCCACCTACAAGCCTTGGGAAAGGCCATTCTTTCGTGCCTATCCGCACATGGCTACTGCACCTGTTAAATGTGCAGCAGCTCTCGAGGAATAAAGGCCGGGGACCCCATAAAGGCCGGGAAGGTGGGTGAGTAAATAATTCCACCCACAAACCTTGGGAAAGGTCATACTTTCGTGCCTATTCCAGTTAAATGTGTAGCAGCTCGCGAGGAATAAAGGCAGGGAACCCCTTAGGTGGGTGAGTAAACAATTCCACCTACAAGCCTTGGGAAAGGCCATTCTTTCGTGCTTATTCACACATTGCTACTGCACCTGTTAAATGTGCAGCAGCTCTCAAGGACTAGAGGCAGGGTACCCATTAGGTGGGTGAGGTAACAATTCCAACCACAAGCCTTGAAAAGGTCATTACTTTTTATGCCTATCCGTACGTGCCTACTGCACCTGTTAAATGTGCAGCAGCTCTCAAGGAATAAAGGCAGGGAAACTCATTAGGTGGATTAATAACTTGTGGGTTAACCCACGAAGGTGGGTTAATACTTGCAAAACCGCCAGCCATTACATTTGTGCCTATGTGCACAAGGCTCCACACCTGGTAAATGTGTAGCAGCCTGGCCATACCTGTTAAGCAGGGTACTGAAGGCATCATCCACCTATGAGGAGTAATTGCGAAAACCCTAGCCTTATAAAAACTTCACTGCCACCGACAATGAAACCCTTTCCATACCAGAAGATTGCAGGGATTCATGTAAAAGGATATTAATGAACAGAGGGTTTATGGATTTGTGCTATTATATCTTTGAGCTGGTTTTATCATAACCTATTTTAACACAAAGAATGCAAAGAGGGAAAGGGCCTAACAGTTTTCCCTCCGAATGCAAATAAAATGACATTACTGGCTTCAAAACAAGGGCATTTCCTGAGGAAATGTAAATCTGACATCCTGCACAAGTCAGGTGGGCATGAGCATTTGACTACGCAGGAGGTGAAATAGATCAGAAGTATTGAATCTGGGCATTGGGGATGAGCACCTGTGTTTCCCACTAATCACCCTAAAATGCTTGGCAACTGTAATCTCAAAGTCTGGGGAATAAGCCTACAACACCCAGAATTCCCAGGCACTCTCCATGGTATAAGCCTACAACACCCAGAATTCCCAGGCGTTCTCCGTGGTATAAGCCTACAACACCCAGAATTCCCAGGTGTTCTCCCTGTCCAGCAGTAACCAGGCCTGGCCCTTGCCTAGTAACAAAATGGCCATGGGCCCTTACGGCCCCCCGTGCCATGCGGCCACCCTAAAATGCCTCCGCTGCCCATAAGGCGTGCGGAGCCCGCGGCCTCCACGCCGAGTGTGCGACTATGCGGGCGAGCCTCAGCCTACCCCTGCCTCGCCTTTCGATGGGCCTTTTCTTTTTGTCTCGCGTCGTAGCAAGCCAAGGCCTGCAACTGTGGCATTTACTCCTCATCATCCAATAAGGAGGGAGGGAGGGGAGGGGGGCCATGCTAGAACCAATTTTTTTTTTTTTTGTGGCCTTGCCACCCAACTTCCGAACTTTCATCTCCTTGTCCACCCCCCAGTGACTGAACATCCCCAATGGGGGCCCACCACCCCCTTGTGTTCTAATTTTACAGTATACAATATGGTAGCCCACGAAAGGGCACGATCCCAGCAGTGATGCCGCAGCAGCACTTTGTCTCGCCCCACCGTGCTTGCATGTTGGTTGCTGGTAGACCACCCAACCCTGCAAAGGAAAAGGCCTCTTGGGATGCAAAGCTCCTAAAATGGCCGCCGGGCTATTTTTAAATTTGTAAAATGGCGGCGCACCATGAGGCAGGAGCCTAAAATGGTGCCCAGCCATGAGGCGCCCCGCCCAATGGCTGCCAAAATGCAGCCTGAACCGAGCGCCCCAGGCAGGCAAGGGCCCCTTGGGAGGCACCCACAGCTGACACTCCCGGGGCGCGCAAAGCTGCTGCGCCCCGCAGCGCCACAGGCAGGGTGCGCAGCAGGCCACCCTCTAACGTTGCCGCTCGGGCAGAGTGCGCAACGGGCAACCCCCCGCTAATGCCGCTCGGGCAGAGCGTGCAACGGGTTGTCCCCGCTGTGGTCGCTCACGGGGCTCCGCATCCTCCGCGCCCCACAGCGATTGCAGAGCGCGCAGCTCACCCCCCCTGGAGAGGCTACCCGCTGCCGCTGCAGACGGGAGCCTGCAAGCGCGGGTCCCCGCGCTCCAAGCCCCGTCGTGGGGCAGCCTCTCCTCTGCCCCTGGTAAAGCGACCTACTCGGTCGCTTCCAGGAACGGAACTGAGCCGGGTCTAGTGCCTGCACGCTAGATCAGGCTCAGTCGTCCCACCCCCCAGGGCCAGCCAGCCAATCAGCTGGCAGCAAAGCCCTGCTGCCGGCTGATAGGGGGATAAGCCTGGCAATCATTGCTAGCGTGCCCATACAGGCACGCTAGCTGCCCAAATTTTAAAAATTTAAAGATCCAATGTTCTGGGAAAAAATACATATTTATTCATTGAAAAATGTTTTTTAAAAATGAATAATTCAAATGGTTCTCCCCCTTTGGGGGAACTGATTAAAACAAAAACTTTAAAAGATCAATACTGTATTGCTAGTGCACTCTTGCGGAAAGGCAAGGTAAGGAATACCAAGGAATGAACGTCTTTTTCTTCCCGGGAAAAGGGTATTTTTAATTTTTTAAAAAGACTGTCTTGCTGCCATTTATAGCAGCACTAATAATTTAAAAAATTGCTTTTTCCTTTGAGGTGTCTATTTTTGTAATGTTGCTCAAATGAATAAACATGTTTTTTCTTCCAGAGAAACTGGTCTTTTCAGTTAAAAACTTTTTTAAAAAAATATTTATTATTGCTCCTCATCAGCACTCCAACAAGATAAAAAAAATGTTAACAATATATCTTTAAAAAATCCTTTCAAGTCTGATTTTCTTTTAAATGTTGTACTTCTGAAAGCATGCAGATTACAGTAACATTATTAAAATTTATAACAGCAAAAAATCCCACTGTTAATTGTAAAACTCTGTGGAATCTTTTGATGAACTGTGGCTAAAACAATCCTGTGTCTATCTTCTCAGAAGTGAGTCCCACTGAGTCCCTCTATGGGACTGACTCCCAGATAAATTTGTCTAGGACCACAGCTAAGTGGTCTCAGTTCACTGTGCCCCAAACATATCCAGAAATGCAGCCACTGCAAGTGAAAATAGACTGTGTGACCCTCTCTGCCCATTGACAGTGCTGATGTAACTCAAAAGTAATTTCTGTGGGTTGCGCAGCTTGAAATACTGTTGTCATGATCATAGAAGTCGCTGCCAGATAATCCTGATAGTGCATGATGGGTCATACATTATGTCATCCATATGATCACCCAGTCCTTTATCAAAGTTAATTCATCCAGAAAGAAATGTTTTTAAAATGAGGGGGAAAGTGATGCTAATTTTGGGTTGTATTTGTGTTTGGGAATAGTTGGTAACCAAAACCACATTACAAGATACAAAAACCATGAGGTTAAAGAACATCAACAACATGCTGGAGGCACTTCAGGGTATGTCTGATTAAAGGCATACAGACCAATCCTATGGACTGTTGATGGATCTAGTGTTCCAGCACTGGAATACGTTTTCTGGGAATCACAAAAAGTGATCTCGAAGCATGCATAGCCATACATTTCCAGACCATTACCAGAGAGACTGGGGAGACCTGTGTGTGGCAGCAGGAGCACTGAGCATTACGATGAGAACATGGCTAGCTTAACCTGTTCCTATGCTCTCTCTCTCTCTCTCTGGATCATCCAGACAAAGGGGCAAAGGTACAGGAAGTGGAATATAGCCACTTTCCCTAAGGCAGGAACCCACACCAAAAGGGGAGAAGATAATTAGGACCTGCTGCAAAGTGAGTTTAATGTTCAGTAGTGATCCATTTATAATATAAAATCCTTGTGTTGCTTTGGGCTATGAAGGTACGTTACAGTTTAGATGCCTTTATTACAGGGTAATTTCTATCTGTTCCTGCTTCACATTAGAGAAGGGCAACAATTGATAGATAGCTTCTCACCAACCTCTTGTAAAATCACCTCTAACCACAGCTTGTGAGTCACTTTACAGTGACCTAGAGGTAAATGCAGAATTTTTTTTCTTCTGCTAAGATACAGGATGCCATATGATTGAAAGGCCAGAGCTATGTTGCATTTTGAGGAGGAATGGCAGAAATCTTCTGGAGATTCCTCTGGGGCAATACGGCACCACAAAACCCTCAGAAAAAAAAGAATCCTTTAGTAAACAGTAATGTACTAAAATAAGGTACTTTGTTAATTTATAACCCATACTTTCCACCATTAATGCATAACATATTCTTTCATTAATACAGAACGGTACCTACTTCATTGCCAGAAAGGCTGAGCTGAAATATTCTCGGTCTCTGCAAATGCAAGCAGTGGGGTTGTAAGAGGCCATATTTATTTCTACAGAGCTTGGTCAGTGGTGATGCAATGCATATAGCTGAAAATCTGACCATCTTTCATTATTGGAATGCCAGGCTCATTCATCAGTGCCAGAAGCAGGAAATCCGTGCCAACCATCAGGCCCCATTTAGCACATGGACATCATTCAGAGAGATCAATTATTATAATATTTACTTTAAACTGCACAGGTTGGCTCCAAGAAAGTGAGACATCCATCTTGATCAGTTACATATCTTTAATTCCTAACCCTGTTAACAAAAAATGTGGTGGTATGGCCAGCCACACTCTGAATTATGTTCAAGTAATAATTTTTAATTTTATCTTGACACATCTCAATTTATCTTCATTGCTCCTCTCCTGGAATTCAATAAAACCTTGTTTTAGAAATCCGGTGTGTAACTCCTTGCTGAATAAATTGTAATAACGGCAAGCTGTTAAGTGAAAGGTGGCGATGTTCATTCACAGGTGGGCGGGAGAAAAAATTATGAAGGCATTCAGTGAATTTTTTAACAAAAACACAAACAAACAGGTCTCGATTGAGCTGTTCACACACCTTCACTGGGTACACCAGAACAGCATGCTGGAGGGAAAACAAAAGCTGTTCCAAATGTTAGCTATTATTTGCAGTTCTTTTTTTTTTCCTTAATCAATTAATTTTCTTTCATTTCCTCCTAATTTTCCCTCCCCCTATATTTTTCCTACTCGTTGGCTTCTTTCCACTTCTCAGTAAGCCTCATACGCAATGTCAGGGAGCCTGCTGTTTCTAATAATTTGCCCAAATTGACAACAGATATAATCACTTTTTAAGTGTTATCAAGAATAGCTGTTGTGAGGAATTTCAAAATGAAAGATCCAGAAAAGAAGGGGTAGGCTTTCTTATTATACAGGCCCAGCATCTACACACACACCCCATTCTCTCTCTCTCTCTCTCTCTCTCTCTCTCTCTCTCTCTCTGGTGCTAATATATTAAAACAGTGGTTCTCAAACTTTTAGCACCTGGACCCACTTTTTAGAATGAGAATCTGTTAGGACCCACTGGAAGTGATGTCACGACCAGTAGTGACATCATCAAGTAGGATAATTTTTTTTTACAATTCTGGGCTGCAATCCTACCTGCACTTACCAAGGGGTAAGTCCCATTAACTATCATTGTTAAAAGCTTATACATAGTAACCTGTTAAAAGTACAGATCTGTAACATTTCCCCAAATGCAGTCACATACTATGGTAGCATCAAGTCCAAAATATTAAAAATAAAATATTGAAATATATGGGGACTCAAACTGAAATTGGCTCCTGAACCACCTAGTGGGTCCCGACCCACCGTTTGAGAAACACTGTACTAAAAGATAGCATAGTGGGGGTAAGAACATAAGAACAGCCCCACTGGATCAGGCCATAGGCCCATCTAGTCCAGCTTCCTGTATCTCACAGCGGCCCACCAAATGCCCCAGGGAGCACACCAGATAACAAGAGACCTCATCCTGGTGCCCTCCCTTGCATTGGCATTCTGACATAACCCATTTCTAAAATCAGGAGGTTGCGCATACACATCATGGCTTGCACCCCGTAATGGATTTTTCCTGCAGAAACATATCCAATCCCCTTTTAAAGGCGTCCAGGCCAGACATCATCACCACATCCTGTGGCAAGGAGTTCCACAGACCAACCACACGCTGAGTAAAGAAATATTTTCTTTTGTCTGTTCTAACTCTCCCAACACTCAATTTTAGTGGATGTCCCCTGGTTCTGGTGTTGTGTGAGTGTAAAGAGCATCTCCCTATCCACTCTGTCTATTCCCTGCATAATTTTGTATGTCTCAATCATGGCCCCCCCCCAGGCATCTCTTTTCTAGGCTGAAGAGGCCCAAACGCCGTAGCCTTTCCTCATAAGGAAGGTGCCCCAGCCCTGTAATCATCTTAGTCGCTCTCTTTTGCACCTTTTCCATTTCCACTATGTCTTTTTTGAGATGCGGCGACCAGAACTGGACACAATACTCCAGGTGTGGCCTTACCATAGATTTGTACAATGGCATTATAATATTAGCCGTTTTGTTCTCAATACCCTTCCTAATGATCCCAAGCATAGAATTGGCCTTCTTCACTGCCGCCGCACATTGGGTCGACACTTTCATCGACCTGTCCACCACCACCCCAAGATCTCTCTCCTGATCTGTCACAGACAGCTCAGAACCCATCAGCCTATATCTAAAGTTTTGATTTTTTGCTCCAATGTGCATGACTTTGCACGTACTGACATTGAAGCGCATCTGCCATTTTGTTGCCCATTCTGCCAGTCTGGAGAGATCCTTCTGGAGCTCCTCACAATCACTTCTGGTCTTCACCACTTGGAAAAGTTTGGTGTCGTCTGCAAACTTTGCAACCTCACTGCTCACCCCTGTCTCCAGGTCATTTATGAAGAGGTTGAAAAGCACTGGTCCCAGGACAGATCCTTGGGGCACACCGCTTTTCACCTCTCTCCATTGTGAAAATTGCCCATTGACACCCACTCTCTGTGAAACCATATATCACTGTACTAGGACAGACTCATAAGGCATGAATTCAAACACTAAATTTTGCCACTTTCACATGGGAAAGGACAACTTTAAGAAAAAATAAATGAAAGAGGCAGTCGTTCTGCTGAATTTTGAAATGAATCTGCAATTGTTGTTTTAAAAGGCAATAAGCACAATAAAGATCCCTGTTCATGGATTACTATCTTGTCATGGTGAAGGGGCTTGACTAACTCAATGAAGCTATGAGCTATGCCACGTAGGGACACCCAAGATGAACAGGTCATAGCAGAGAACTCTGACTAAACGTGATCTACTGGAGAAGGAAATGGCAACCCACTCCAGTATCCTTGCCAAGAAAACTCTATCAACTTGAGAATCAAAAGGCTAAAAGGTATGATGCTGGAAGTCCAATATGCTACTGGGGAAGAGTGGAAGACAATTACAAGTAGCCCCAGAAAGAATGAAGGAGTTGGGCAAAAACTGAAAGGTCGCTTAGCTGAGCGAGGTAACGACTTTCAAATTATGGTTTTGAGAGTCCTCTGGACTGCAAGGAGATTAAATCAGTCAATTCTACAAAAAATCAACCCTGACTGTTCATTGGAAGGACAGATACAGAAGCTGAAGCTTAAATACTTTGGTCATCTCATGAAAAGGAAGGACTCTTTAGAAAAGATCCTGATGCTGGGAAAAATTGAAGGCAAAAGGAGAAGGGGACGGAAGAGGATGAGATAGTTAGATAGTGTCACTGAGGCAATGAACATGGATTTGGACAAATTTCAGAAGTAGACAGGGAGGCCTGGTGTGCTGTGGTCCATGTAGTCATGAAGAGTTGGACATGATGTAACAACTGAAACAACAATACAGACACAGTAAGTACAATAAATTATAAAAACAGAATTCATTTAGTCATGTATTTGAACTTCAATGCAAAGTAGCCACACGGCATGAATAAAGGGATTTTTAAAAAATGACAGCAAAGGAATATCAGGTGAACTGAAATTCTAGATCCTAAATTGAACTGAAGTGTATTTCAGAATTATCTTAATGGAGAGATATCGGGGATCATTTATATTACCCAGTATCAGGGCTTTTTTTCTAATGGAACGCGGGGGGACGGAGTTCCGGCACCTTTTTGCAGGGGCCCCTCCCCTTTGGAGGCATTCCGGGGGGGAGCAAAATAGAGGCATTGGCTGGGTGGGTGCTGGGGGGTGCAGGGTGGGCGGGCACCTGGCCCCTGCCTGACCGCACAACGACCCCCTCCTGCCCCCATCTCCAAGCTCTTGCCTGAGCCCAGCCCACCTCCCCTCCCCCTGCGCTCTGCTTCCCAGCGCAGCTTCCAAGCCGGTGGAGGGCGTGGGGGACACACGCCGATGCCCGAGGAGGAGGACGGACAGCCAGCCAGCCAGCCAGCCAGGGAGATGGGCTGCGGCACCCACGGAACGCCCAGGTACTGGCTTGGCAGAGAAGGAGAGGAAGGAAGCTGGCTGGTGCAGCCCCTGTGCCAATCTGCAGCACGAGCCTAGGCGTGTCTACTCAGAAGTAAGTCTCATTGTGATCAATGGGGCTTGCTCTTGGGAAAGGGTGCATAGCCTTGCAGCCTGAGAGCCCAAGCATGTCTACTCAGAAGTTCCATTGTGTTCAGTGGGGCTTACTCCCAGGAAAGTGTCATAGCCTTGCAGCCTGAGAAGACGGGCAGATGAGGGGCTCTGAGGCTGCAGTCCTCTCCACACTTTCCTGGGAGGAAGCCCCACTGCTTCTAGTGGGACTCACTTCTGAGTAGACAGGCACAGGATTGGGCCCTGAGGCTGCCATCCTATCCACAGTAAGCCTCATTCACTATAATGGAACTTACTTCTGAGTAGACAGGCACAGGATTGGACCCTAAGGCTGCCATCCTATCCACAGTAAGCCCCATTCACTAAAGTGGACTTCTGAGTCAACATGCATAGGATTGGGCTCTTAGGCTGCAATCCTAGGCACTTTCCTGGGAGTAAGTTCCATTGACTACAACGAGACTTACTTCAGAGTAGACATACCTAGGATTGGGCTCTTAATCCTGGCAGAGATATATATCTGCACCCGTTTTCACATGCTAAGGGCAGGTGAAAAGGGATTCTACGTGTGTACAATGTGCTGTCCAGCCTTGCCAGAGATCCTACTCATCCTTCCTCCACAAGCATGCTCTCCACCAGCCAGCGTTTGCAGCTCCTCTCCAGCAATGCACAGCAGCTGCTCAGGGCAGCAGAGAACATACAATTGCATGCCAAGTGCTTTCCCAAAGACACAGAGTATTCTGATACCTGAATTAAACCATATTTAATTGCTTGTTCGCAAATGTAGCTGTTTCTATGTGCACCTAAGGACCCCTCTCGTGTAAGAATTCCTTTTTTTGTTCTTACTCCCACAGTTGCTTAGAGTAATTTTACTACATGGAACTCATGTAAGCCATTTTTTGGAATCCATTCACTGCTTCCTCTCCTCGAAGTAGTGCCACACTACATACTACATGCTACAAGTGCACCTGTACAGTATTTTTCCCCAAGTGTAGAAAAAGTAGCTAGGGGGAAGGGGATGTGGAGCTTGACAGCCCAATCCTATGCATGTCTACTCAGAAGTAAGTTCATCTTTAGGGGGAAGCACATAAAAAATATTTTATTTCTCCAATAAAAAATGGTTTAAAAACAAACAAACAAACAAACAAACAAACAAACAAACAAATGATTAACTAGTTGTGAGTTCCTGCACCTTTTTATTTACAAAAAAAAAACACTGCCCAGTATAAAGGCAATGGTTGTTGTGGCCTTCTTTGCATTTTAGATTCAGGCAGCTGGTAGCTAGAAAAAAGAAAGGACATGCTGGCGAAGGGAATATTTCCAATCATGCAGAAATGATTGTCAAAATGTGGCAATCCAATACCAACTAACATGGCAGTGGGCAGATTGTGTGATTGCTTGCACAGGATAGCTGGGTCCATGCTGTGTCTAACTATGGCTCTGAAAGAATACTTGAACTAAGGGATGTCCAGGACTGGTATTAACACAGTATCAATTTTTGATATGCAGTCGGAAAGAAGCTATTTTTGAATGGCCTATCACATCAGCAGATGGAGAAGCTGGCATCAATATCTGAGCAGTAGAAGTTTGCAGAATTTGGTCCCTGTGACAGCAAATGGACTTAGGGGAGCTGGGAGTCCTCAATGTTTGGTCCCTGCAACAGCGGATGTGCTTGGGGGAAGCTGGTATCAAAAGATGGCCACCCTGATTTGCTCTGGGGAAAGTGTTATCAAAAGAAACAGGTGATGGAAGTCCATAGCATTCAGAATTACATGCATTTCATTTTTTTCTGATGATTGTGATTTCCAACTGGCTGATGGTATTCCATCATATTTTGTAAGTAAGTGACAAACTTACATTGGAAACCAGGTCAGCTGGGAGAGGTGACAGGTTAGGCAAGGAGAAGCCATGCTAGGGTAGCTCCCCCATGTGGCAGGTTCAGTGTAGGAGACAGGGTTAAGTTCTGAAAAATTTGGTGAGCACTCTCCTCAAAAGGGTAAGGGGACTCCAGACCAATCTACAAAGACTGCCTGGCTCAGGAAGCTCGGATGGGACTCCACAGAGCAACTGATGCTGTATCAAAGAGCTTAAAGGGACTGAAGGAATTCTCAGTTTCCTCAACTCTTCAAGGGTTAACAGTGATGAATTACAAGTGCAAGTGGACAATTTGGAATTTGAACCAGTATGGGGTGGCTCAAAAAGGGGAGGAGTGCAGGACAACACATCTGAGCTGCCTCCTCCGAGATAGCAGCCTGCACTGAAAGGAGAGAGAAGAGTTAGGCCTGTTAAGATTTGCAGCAGATTTTGCAGTAGTGTCTTATTGGGGCCTGTAGGCAGTGATTTCAAATTAAGAACATAAGAACAGCCCCACTCAGGTCAGGTCAAAGGCCCATCTAGTCCAGCTTCCTGTATCTCACAGTGGCCCACCAAATGCCTGAGGGAGCACACAAGACAACAAGAGACCTGCATCCTGGTGCCCTCCCTTGCATCTGGCATTCTGACATAGCCCATTTCTAAAATCAGGAGGTTACACATACCCATTAAGGCTTGTAACCCATAACGGATTTTTCCTCCAGAAACTTGTCCAATCCCCTTTTAAAGGCATCTAGGCCAGATGCCATCACCACATGCTATGGCAAGGAGTTCCACAGACCAATTACACGCTGAGTAAAGAAATATTTTCTTTTGTGTGTCCTAACTCTCCCAACACTCAATTTTAGTGGATGTCCCCTGGTTCTGGTGTTATGTGAGAGTGTAAAGAGCACCTCTCTATCCACTTTATCCTTCCCATGCATAATTTTGTATGTCTCAATCATGTCCCCCCTCAGGCGTCTCTTTTCTTGGCTGAAGAGCCCCAAACGCTGTAGCCTTTCCTCATAAGGAAGGTGCCCCAGTTCAGTAACCATTTTAGTCGCTCTCTTTTGCACCATCTCCATTTCCAATTATTCTATATAATTAAACATATAGCCTAATTGGGAGTCAATAGATTGGACGTGTGTTTGTAAATATTGGGCCTGATGTAGGGTCTCACACCCTTCCTGAGGAGCTGCATCCTTCCCACGGACAAAAGAGAGGAACTCAAAACAGCTCCTCACTCTTGGTCTTCAGGCGAAGGTTCCTCCACCTTCCTCTCTTTTGTACCTGAGGTGAATGCAGTCATGTTGCACTGTTCTCATGGCTGCCCATTCAACATGTAGATTCTGGCCCTAACTGTAAGGATTGCTGATATCAGAGTCCTTAGAGGCTACAGAGGAACAGCAGTGGCCCATGGACCAACTCCCAACATTTTACCCCCTTTAATTAGCAAAAAGAAAGAAAAGAAAAATACTAGGAAGCTGCAAGAAAATGACAATGTTGTTTGAGAGTTCTTTTGTGACATGAAACATTAGATTTGTTGGATCTGGTCTGTCTTATTTATTAAATTAAATTATTATTTATATATATATATATCTTCGATACCTTAAATCTAGGTTTATGGTCCAAGTACCTTGCATCGCTATATATTAAGCAGTGATTTGAAAAGCTGCCTTTGACATTTGAAACTCACATTCCAATAAGAAAGTTGAGTTTCTGGGGTTTTTTCATATGAAATTATGAGGAATTTTAATATGACTAGAAGCTTTCAAACTCTGCCTTGGACTTTGTGATTCATGAACAGGTTTCCTCAGAGACATCAGCTTTTCCTCAGAGACATCAGCAGAGACAACAGATGCTCAGCAGCTGGGGCATCTCTCACCTGGAAACCAACTTTCCAACTTTCCGGAGCAGTGGATAAGAACAAAGCCAGTTGGCTGGAGCCGTTGAATAGAAGAAAGGACTATTAGCTGGAATTCAGAAAGCCATGTATAAACCAATAGACATACTGAACGGTTATCAGCCTCTCAAAGCTGAAGGATTTGTTGGCATCCTGCCCTTTCTATCTGAAACATTCCAGATGCAGGAAGTTCCAGACCAGTGCACCTTACAAGAAGACTCAACCATGACTAGTAAAATAGAAATCCAGCTACGTCAATGAGCGAGAATAATCTCATCCACATTTAAATTATATCAGAGTAGCTTTCCGGTTTCGGTGAAACGAAGCTCCATCCACTGAAACATGAGCTTATTACATTGAAACACTGCCCATGTCTTCATTTTTGAGACAACTTACTATTTTTATTTTTTATTTTTTATTCATGCTCTTAGGCCTCAGTCCTATCCCCCTCCCAACCTATGTGATGTAGCTGCTCTGCTGGAGCACGAGCTGCACCCAACATGGAGGTGGGGAGACAACAAAATAACCTGGGAGAGGTAAGTAAAAACATTCTTACTTACCTCTCTGTAGGCTGCCTGGCTGTCAATGGGTCTCCTTGGACCTACACTAGCTATTTTGCTGGTATATAAGTCGGAGGAGAGGCCAGGGGCATGACAGGCCAAGAAAATGGGGGCAGGATCCTAGCATGCACTGCTGCCACCAAGATCCACCCCTCCTGCCCCCTGTACAGCCCATGCCCCACCCTGAGACTCCTTGAAATTGCCCTCACCATCCCTTGCATCCAGGGATGCAGCACCCAGGAGCTGCTGGTGTACAGTAAGAGGACTTATGGCAAGATCTCCATAAGATTCAGCTGCCTGTTACCTGACTTAAGCTGAAGCAATTCAGCTGAACAAGCTGAATGGAACAATCCCGTTCTATTTCTTGATACTCAAGAATGTGCAATGCGGATTAACACACTTTACGCACCACTTCTGCACTTACAATCAGGAAAGAAGTGTGAAAAGGTATTTTACACACATACCTTGCACATTCAGTACATGCTTAATGTTCAAGGAAAAGGGCTTATTATTCTCTGAATTCTTGGGCAGGTTAGAAGTTGTGAATATGGCATCTGGCATGGTAGTTACTTTACACTGATTAATAGAATGGACAATCTTATGCAAGGATGTGATCTTTTACTCCCCACACATTTGAAATAAAAGTAAAAACTAGCTAAATATAGGCAGAGCAGTTCTTCCCATAAATATTTCTGCTCACCTGAACTGACCAGTTGTAAAGCAGTGTGACTGGCAGATCAGACTGGAAATTTTGCAAGAATATCTGTTTCTGTTCATATGGAAGACTCTTTAGGACATACTTTAAAGGGACATTCTGGTATATTTTGAAATGGATATTCCTAAATGTTATCTGGGTCACAAGAGAGCCTGATTAACCATGACAGAATTCTCACTGAAGGAGCCTTCCAAGAGACCATTTTAGTTAAAAATAAATGATAACTAAAATTATTCTAAAACTGACCACTTTTTAAAAGGCTATACATTTAGTTCACTCTATCACTGTGCTATACAGGTCCAGCCTTGAAATACACAGATTTTTTTATACACGGATTGACTCAACATGAATGGCCAGTGCAAATGAGAAGGCATGTGCTGATACCTGGAGAAGGGGAAAAATGCACCCCTTTAAAATCACAGTTTAAAAAAACCTATTTTCTTACTGTTGTATGCAACCCTTTACAGGTATAACCTAATCACCCATAGATTTTTCTCTCTCAATGCAATGAGAAGTGCCCTTTAAATTAAAGGAAAACAGTCCTTTAACAATGGGGGGGGGGGAGAGAGAGAGCAGGCTGACAATCCATCCATCATTTTCTCTTCAGACAGCTTCAGCTTAAGACCCTTCCCTTCCCCCTGAGCATGTGAAAGAAAGATACTTTGCATTGGTGAAGGGAGTGGTTGGAGTGAAGCCTTTCTAAGCACTTTGAGAGAGACTGATTGTTGGATTGTCTTCTTAATGACTCTCTCTTAACATCACAAAGGTCAGCAAGGCTGTTTTTAAATCACCAGAGCAAAGTAACTTTGTTTTTTAAATTGATTTACTATAGTGCAAGTAGTTTTTCAGACATCCACTTGAGATCTTGGAACTGAACCCACTGGAATAATGAGACTCAACCTGTAGTTTCATCTTTCATATTATCCCACCTCTTATTTGGCTGAATTCAAACAAACATATTCATTGTTTGATAACTGCCAATTCCAACTGCATTCCTGAATCAGCCCTTGTGGATTAAAGGCCAACAAAGCAGCAGCAAATAGCAGATTCAGGCATTAAAAACAGCTGGGGGGGGAGCCATTCTCAGTCTCTTCCCCCATGCTACAGTTCCAGTCTAGATTGTGGCTTCTATTTCTAATGAAAAAGATGTGAAGAATCCCAAATATAAGATGCCCATAGAATGAAGTCTAGTTTGGTCATCACTGGATGTCGTACATACATATTTGAACCAGCCCCCTATTGATTCTGTGGGTTCGGTGTATGACGGGCAGCCCAATCCTGAGCTGCTCAGCATGTGGGGCTGCAGCAGAAAATGGCCTTTTCAGGAGAAGGGGACTTTCATTCCCTTCCTCTGGGTAAACCAAGTAGCCCCACAATGGGGCTACTCAATTCTATGACAACCCAAGGATCGGTGTAGAATTTAGAGTCTCCATGTTGGGTGGACAGCTTCGCTCCGCCGGTCCTGCCTCCCTCCCGTCCCGTTCCCTCCCCCCGGCATGCCTCCCCCCCGCCTCCCCCCAAACCCCCACTTACCTCTCCGCAGCCCGGTGGTCCATGCAACCGCCAAGCGGCAGAGCTCCAGTGCTCCATTGCTCCAGTGGCAATGTTTGTTCCCTTACCTCGGAGTTGCATTGCCCTTATGTCAGTGCTGGAAAATTGATTAGGATTGCGGCCTAAGTAAGACACAAATGTTTTAAAGTTCTCCATGTGTTTAGGCTTTAGACCAATGCAGTTTAGACCAACTGGCTTAGACCAATGCAATGTCCCTACAATAAAGCATATTTCGTTTGCTTTACAATCCGGAGCCACAAATTCTTCCACAAGAAATCCAGGCTGCTAATATTGAAACAAGTACTGATGAACTTATTGCAAACCGTACGGAGATATGATTTGTGAAGCAAAATATGTGTGAGACATACTTTATATAGGACACACAGTATTTCACAAATTATATCTTTAACATGGAAAGTCAAGCACTGCAGACGGTTTCAATGGCAGCAACAAAACTCCTTTCAACTTCTGCACAGCCTCAAACTTTACATGCACGATATACTGTAGCCCTTCAAGCTCATACTTTCAGATAATTGTGTTCGGCTCCCAAAATAGCAATGCTGATCAGACAAATCCCCTGCTTTATTTTTTTTTCCTAAAGTATAATTTTCCCCCCATGGCTAATTTCTCCCCAATGGCACATAACGATAATAACTCACAATCTTAATAAAGATAATAGCCTGTGGTATTAATGATGGAAAACGCAATGCTTCAGCTCAGGCCTTTTGTTTATGCAGTGGAGTTTCTCCTCTTCAGATGGGTCAATAGCATTAAAAGGGCCCTCACCTCTAAGGCCTCCTCCCTCTCTTCTTCCAGTCATAGCTGATGAAGTAAAACCTGTTCAGGTTTGGCAAAAATGCATATCAAGAAGTACTTTTTTTCCCCCTTTCCTCAGATTTTACTGCTTGTTTATTATGGGGGAAAAAAATTCTCCCAGCACAGCAGCAATAACTGGAAACATGACCCATAAACAGACATCAGAGCACGCACACTTCTCTCCTGGCTACTTCATTCCATTGTTGTGCCCCAGTTGTGTACACAAGGTGTATTATGAAGTGATGTTCTTTGGTTCTGCAATAAAGTGAATTCCCTCAGTGACTTTCAACACGATCGCCAGACTGGCAGCTTGCCATCTGGAAAACTGACATGTGGTTCCCCTGGGACCCCTGAACAGTGCTGCTCCAATCGCGTTTGTAACGAAAGGAAATGGAAAAGGGAGCTGCGCGCTTGTTGAGTGCGCAGAAGAAGGACACACAGGTGCTCATTCTTGACAACCTAGATTGGTTTGCTGGCTTTTAGCATAGAGAAGGCCCTGTATGCAAAGCAAACAGGAGTTTCCAAAGCCAAGAGGGTCTATTTGGGTCCCACAACACAAAGGATGTAGTGCTCTAAAAGAAGGCCTAGCTTAGTTGTATTATGGATAGTACATATTACAGGAGTCCCCCAGTATTCATGGGGTTCTGTTCCGGGGGGACACACCCCCGGTAACAGAAACCACAGATATCAGGGACCCACTTGAGACACGTTAAGGAAAAAACAAAACAAAACCCTCGTAACTTATCGGGTTTGCAAACTTGCAAAATTGCCATGAATTCTGAAGCAAACCTGGGCAGAGACAAGGGCCTCTGTGTGACCCAGAAGTGGCTGGAAGAAGCCAAAGAGACTACCTGAAGCCCTGCAAATGCAGCGAAAGCAGAGCATGATGATCCAGCAAGTTACTGGGATCTTTTTTCCTTTCTTAACATGTTTTCCCTGGTAACGGATAACTGAAGCAAATGGATACTGGCTCCACAGATCCCAGGGCCCAACTGTACAAAAGGGACAAGAAACAATACTCACCCTGTTTCCAAGATTTTGAAACTGAATGGAATTTGCTGGAAGCATTTTGATCTGTCTGCAAGGCGCTTGAAGCCACCTAAGTTGCTGCTTTGCTCCTGGGGAAATCATCTTGAGCTCTGAAGAGCAATAATGTCAAAAGACCCATGCACACCTTCCAGAACTGGACCTGGCAGCTTGAACTACAAATATTATTATTATTAACAGTATTTATATACTGCTTTTCAACTAAAAGTTCACAAAGTGGTTTACAGAGAAAAATCAAATAACTAAATGGCTCCCTGTCCCAAAAGGGCTCACAATCTAAAAAGATGCAAATGAATACCAGCAGACAGCCACTAGAACAGACAGTGCTGGGGTGAGGTGGGCCAGTTACTCTCCCCCTGCTAGTAGTAGTAATGCTCCAAGTCATTTCAGGAAGCAGTAGAAAGAAAATGCTCAACTCAACTCTCTCCCAGTAGAGCTTTTTGCATAGAGAGATGCACACATCCTTCATGAATTTGGAACTTGTGTATACAGTATATTGTTGCAGAAGATATGTACACATTCCTCCTGTGCATATCAGCCTAGAAGCATGGAGAGGGGAAGTGCAAGGCACCTGTGTGTCCACTTCTCTGGGTCTCTGCACTGTGAAAACATGCCAAATCACTTTGATTGGAGGCCACAGTAGGATAGGATGGAATGTGTGCATCACAAGCAGCGATGGCATTATTAAGCCACCCCCAGGAGTCAAAAGATTACATCAGTCTTCAGCCTGTGACAGATTGGTGTTCCAGTTTTATTATCCCAATAAACGGCTCCACAGCACTTTGGAGGTTTTTTATCTCCTGTGGTTTTCCTTCAACAGAACTAACAAAGCCAGCTGGTGGGCATGCTCCCTTCACTGTTGATTGCTGCAACTAATTAGAGGTGAAGAGACTAGGGCCACTGTATTAGTTAGGACGATGATTAATCCCCTTATTCTTTTGATTCCTGGAAGCAGTCAAAACGAAGAAGAGGCACCTTCCCAAGCAGATGGATTGACCCTTAAATGACTCAGATAAACAAGGTTGGATGTGGGATAGTTTTGGGAGAGCTCAAAGAGTTGTTAGGTGGCATTATTAGGAGTCCTCAGCCTTAACAGAGAGAAAGCACCAGAAAGTGCATTACACAGGGAAGTTCTGATAGGAAGCTTTGCATGCAGTTTCAGAAGTCAAAGATAACTTTATTTAAAGGAAATGCTTCTTTGTAGGAAAGGATGGGTATGGATCCTGCAGCTGTTCCATCTGGCTATGTGCCCTCTCATCAGTGAGAAGGGGAAAGAGAAGGAGTAGAAAGGAAAGAAGGACTGAGAATTGCACTCTGAGTAACCAAAGAGTAGGCATTACTTAGGGATAGAAAAGAGAGAGAACACCTTGTCCCCCTGCCACTATCTACCTAGCCTTCCTGCCCCTTGCTGGTACAGGTGCATTCTGTGCACCAGTGAGGGATAGGACTGGGATGCTAATTTTTTTTTTATGTGACTATTCTTGGTTTTGCAGCCTTATGAGAATGAATGAGAAAGTCTTTTCAGAAGTCTTTACAGCTCACTTGGGACATGGTCCATTCAATGTCAAACATCCTTAAAAGACTGGGATTCTGTTCACACTTCTGTGACAGTACCTAACTAACCCCGTCCCCACCAATGCATCCACGCCAATGGAGCACACACTGTATCCTGCAAATGACACTCTGGAAGCTCCTTGAAGCAAGGGAAAGGGGAAGCCTCTACTATCCCAATGGATCTTTGCAGGTCTGCACCAGCTATTTCCTGGTGTGACTCTGATTAGAGAAAGGGATAGGGAAGTGAACAGGGAATGGGTTAGGTTCTAGCTCACACCAGGATCTAGCACCAAGATCCACCCCCTTCCTCTCCCATTCTGCTTACCCTACCCCCAGCATCCTTTGAAATCAATTATTCTGAAGTGTACTATTAGAGGTTTTCATGGTTTGCTTTAGAACTTCTAAATTTTTGAGGATGGTTGGCAACCTTCAGTCTCGAAGGACTATGGTATAAGCCTACAGCACCCAGTATTCCCAGGCGGTCTCCCATCCAAGTACTGACCAGGCCTGACCCTGCTTAGCTTCCAAGATCAGACGAGATTGGGCATGTGCAGGGTAACTTGGATCTGCAAAACAAACAAACAAATGTAGGAACATGGTTATTAAACAAATACATTAAAAATGGTTGAACGAGCCTAGCTTTTCCATATAATTTTAATGATTTAAAAACACACCATGGCCATCTCTAATAGAATGACTGACTTTCATGAACCCATTTCTTTTAGAGGACACATCTGAAAAAAATGCTGAAACTCATGAGGTATCAGGACATTTCACCACCAACATAACAGACAAGTCACCTCACTGGAGGAGAACTTGAACTGTACCCTCAGCTCTTGAGAAACTCAGGAGGAAGCATATGAATTAATGGTGCAACCAGCTCTCCTTTCTCAAACAACAACAGCCTTGCTGGGTGTCAGTCAGGTTCCGCTAACTCCATTTCTGTTTTCAGAAGCACAGTTCTGGCACATCTGTGCTAATCAGATTCCAAATCCACTGGCCTTTGCTGCAGTAAACACAACCTCAAAAACAGGCAAAGTGACAAAGTGAAATTATTGTTACCATAGGGATGGAGCACACTGAAAGGATTCATAAAAGGGACAACCGGGATTGGTCTAATTATATTAAGCTTTGTGGACAGTGACTGTATTACTGCAGCCAGTAGGATATTGACGAAACAAGCTTAACAAAAGAAAGGAGTAGATGGGCTTTGGTAGAAAAAATTTTTTTAAACTCTCTCTGCCTTTCATAAAGTCATTATCTGAATTAGAACAAATTGTGCCTCATCTCATTACTTACTGGAAAGTCTACTTATAGACTACACACTCTTATACAGGGGGGATTTAGGTGTTCAGGGTCTGAAAATACGTACCTTGGCATGTGACTGCACTGGGGAAATATTACAGATCTGCACTTTTAACAGCCTACTCTGTATATACTTTTAACAATAATAGTAAATGGGGCTTGCTCCTAGGTAAGTGTGGGTAGGATTTCTAAAAATTTTCCTGCTTGGTGACATCACTTCAGGTCCTGATAGATTTTCATTCTAAAAAGTGGGTCCCAGTGCTACAAGTTTGAGAACCCCTGCTCTACCTTTGAACCACTGCTTTGAGAACCACATTTCAGCTGCCCTTTGCTGCATGGCAGAGCAGCTGCTTCTCATGCAGAAGGTCCCAAGTTCAATCTCCAGTTAAGAAGATCTCATGAATCCAGCTGAGCTTACTCATGTACATGTGTACTTTGGATGCAAGGGCGAGCAGGAGTGCCCAGCCCATGACCCACCTTGTATGGGCTTGCGACCCACAGTTTGGGAAAGATTGGGTTAGTAGATTCAGCCTGATCATCTTGGGAGCATGTTGGAAGGGCAAACCCTCCTCAAGTGTTTGCCTCATCTTATACGAGGAACATGGTTCTATGTTTTGTGGTTCTCGTGTATTGTGTGGTGCCATGTTTTTCTGCCATCGTGCTTTGTGGCATGATCCTAAGCATCAGTGTAGCATATTAATGTCCTCTTTGTGGTAGCAGACTCTTGAAAAGAAATGCAGCAGTTCAGATCCTCCCTTCTTCATTCTCCTGATGTTAACTGACACCATGGCTTAAAGCCTTAGTGTAAGAAATCAAAATAAAAGCAAGCAACACCTTTAAAAAGGATCAGCAAGTCCAGTATGACCTGAAATATATGATACAAAAGGAACAGGATAGCAATATTTGAGCTTTTCAGTGCAAAGCAGTGCATAAGAATTTTACTTACAGCCCAATTCTGTCCCCAGCCAACCCAGACCATGCTGGCAGGTCATGTAATGCATGCTAGGGGGAACAACCAAATAGACCAGGAGAGGCAAGTATTTACGTCCCTATAGGTTGCTTGCCTCTAATGAATCTCCTTGGGTCTATACTAGTACTTTTGCTGGTCTAAGATCTAGGAGATTCCTGGAGGTGGATCTAAGCCAAGAAGGGGAGTACTATTTCAGCATTGCTGCTGCCAAAATCCCCTCTCCTTTCCCCAAACCACCCACGATCCTTCTCCAAACTACCCCTGCCGCCAGCTATCTCCTCCAGCAGTGGTTTGGCAGCCCACTGCTGCCAGCACAGAGTTTCTCGGATCCTGTGCTGTTGGTAGTGAGCTTCCTACTTTGGAGTATTTTATGCAAACAGATGGTCTGGCCTTGTGCAAACACTGGCAGATAGCAAAATCCATCAGTATAAAGACCTGATAGGATTGGGCCATTGGTTCTATTATTCATTTTGTACACATACAGTGCATTGATTTTTATGGAGACCTGGATATTTTGGGGTTGCTTCACTGTGGCACAAGGTAGCCACTGGTTACACCAATTGTCTTGAATCAAACTGGAACACTGGGCATGATATCCTTTTATCAAATGCTTTACAAATAAAAACCAAGTTCAACAATATTAGGTGTGCCATAGAAACCTACCAATTTTCCAAAATATTTTAAGGCCCCCCCCCCCCCGGAAAAAAACACCCTGATGGAAAACAATCACCACAGATACTTGCCTATAAGTCGATCTCACAGATAAGTCGAGGGTCGGTTTTGAGCCCCAAATCATGGAATTTTCTATGACCCTTGGATAAGTCAGGGGTTAAACTTGGGGGGGGTCTGACTATAATTTTGTCTGATTTTACCCGAGGCCAGATCCTGAAAAATAACCTTCCAGTAATTGTTGCCTAAAAACTGCACAGTTTCTAATTTATTAAAAATACAAGAAAAGATCATAGGATGCATTTTTGTTCATTAACTTTTAAAATTCTGGTCTTCACAACATTTGTGTAAACACTGTCAGAGTAAGTATTGTGCCCGTAAGCAACATACCAGAAGAACCATCAGTCAAATCCTTCTTTAAGGTGCCTGGTGTGTGAAGCCAGAGGCTCTACATATAACATGCAACAAAACATGCAATTGGGAGTGCGCAGTTCAGTTCACAGCAGGGAGTCGAGCAACAAGGACTGAGCTGCGCACTGTTGCAACCCTATTGAGTCAGAAGCAGACCCACTGCTTTCCATGGGTGTTGTTCTTAAGTACTGGTGCATTGCAGCCTGGGACCTTGTTTCAGATGGAAATGAGGATCACATCTTGGGCTCTTAAAAACCAGACCCCTAAACTTGGGGGTGGGTGAAATTCTTTGCAAATGACTTGCCAGGAATGTTCTGAGCAGCTACAAAAGAAGGAGGCATTTCCCTTCTTCTCCAAACTGGAAGGGAGACAAAGGGGCTTCTGGGAATTGGGGGGAGGCTTTGTGGGAGCATGTGCTAAATTCCATAGCAGCAGCCCATACAGACTACAGTTCCAAGAAGTGCCTTCACTTCTCTTCCTGTCTGAAGAAGAGGCTGCCTCTGAATACCGTAATTACTGGTGAAAATTCTCCTTTTTCTCCACCTGCTTCCTGCTTCTCAGCCCATTTCCAGCCCCCTCCCCACTTCACCAGACAGCTGCTGAGACTCCATAAGCTTCCCAGAAGCTCCCAAAGGATCCTGCTCCATCCACTGCATTGACCCTGGTATAAGTCGACCCAGATCTCAGACTCCATTCTGGGCATAACTTTTTCGACCTATAGGCGATAATATACGGTATTCAAGAATATGCCATCTATCTGCAAGAGGCATTATCCATTTTTTCAATTATGATTAGATCTGAAAATTGATTTTTAGGATATTTCCCTAAAGTGGATGTGCAACTTTCCTCAGCATAGGATTTCCCAAATTATTTTATGGGATAATTCAGATGTTAATTTGGATCCCAGCAAATCCTTGATTGCTTTTTGCAGGCATGAATGTTCTGACATTCTATTTAAAGAATATTATATTAAATATATGTTGAATATAATACTATTTAAAGAATGATCCACAAAATAAAAGCAAATCGTTAAAATATAAAACAATTTTATACATGCCACCATTATTCAATAAAGGTCTAAAAAGAATAAACAGCAACAGATAAAAACCAAAACAGAGCAACTAAAAATACCACAGTAATAGTAATAAACCTAAAAGAGATTAAAGATCTAGCAATGGGGAAAACACTTTTCCCCATTTCACAGCTAAAAACATAAGAAATGTCCATGGTGGACAGGCAAAAGGTTCATCAAGTCCAGTAGACGATTTCATTAACAGCATTTAATTATATACTGATTTTCAACAAAACAAAAAAGTTCACAGAATGATTTACCCCTTTCTGAACAACCCAGTCCACAATGGGTCACCTCGGCCCCGTGCCAGCTTTTTAGCTGGTGCAAGTCTGAGGACAGAAAGGGGTGAGGGTGCTGCAAAAAGGATAGGACCTGGTGCGTGTCATTGCCAACACATCTACCCCCTCCTGCAGCCTCCTCACCTCATCCCTCCCTCTCCTTACCCGATTTTGCCTCCTCTACACCCTGTTTCACCCTTCCCCATTCCTGCCACTACTTTACAAACTCCACTGAGTCCAGGCAGGTCCAGCAATGCATGGAGAGCACTGCTTCCTCTTGCACTTAGTTCCATTGTTATAAATGACTGCTCACAACAGCTCAATCAGCAATGGATTGGACTGTAAGTCATGTCCCTTCTTAATCGCCTTTTCCTCAAGCTAGTCAGCCTCAAACATTGTAAGAAAGACGTTACAGCCTCCTGATCATTTGGGCTGCCTTCTTTTGCATCTTTTCCAGCTTCACAGTATCTTTCTTTTGGTGTGGTAACCAGAACAGTACACAGTACAGGTGCGCGCCACTTAACAAAGGGGATATGTTCGCCTATCACCATTGTTATGTGATTAGGTCATTAAGTGAACATTCAGTTCAATCTATTGCCTTTCTTGTGTAAACAGACACTCCCCGTCAGACACTAGCTGGCTGCACAGGCTACTGCAGATAGATTACCTCTTCTTTGCATTAAGAGCCTCTCTGTTGCATAAATGTCTGTTGCTATGTCTGTTGCAGGCTATGGAAAAACGCAATTGCCTCATTAAGAGCATCTTTATTGTGCTTTGACCACCTTCATATATGCTATCCATTGTCAAGTGGCACACACCTGTATTCCAAATGTGGTCACATCATAACTCAGTAGGGTTATTGAGTTTCCTATTGAGGTTATAACCTAGTAGGGTTATTGAGTTTCCTTTCCTATTTCTCCATAATATGGAATTTGCCTTTTTTCATATGCTCCCATACACTGGACTGACATTTTTATTGAGACTGCAAATGCAAGATCCCTATTCTACTGGCAACTGAAATCCCATCACTTCATCACTGGCAACTCAGATCCTATCACCATATATATGCAGTTCACATTTTTTGCCCCGGTGCACATCATTTTATACTTATGTACACTACACCACATTTGCCCTATGGTTTCCATTCACTTAGTTTGGAGAGATCATTTTGGAGCAGTTTCACAATCTGCTTTGGTTTTTACCATCCCAGAAGATTTGGTGGCATCTGCAAACTTGTCCACCTTGCTGTTTATCTCTAACTGCAGGCCATTTACGGACAATCAAAAAGTACCAGTTCCAAGAGCAGTACTTGGCAGGACTCCACTTCTTCCTTTCCTCCACTGTTAGAATTGTCTGTTCTCTGCTTCATCTTCTTTAATTAGTTACTTATCCAAAAAATGAGCTGAACTCTTAGCCCATCTGGATTGCCTCTACCCACATGCCTGTGGTAGTCACAATTGCACTGGGGCACTTAAAGCCCAGCCTCCTCTGGTAGGCAGAGGCAGGAAAATTGAGGCAACTGATTGGCTGTTGAATCAGTTGGGGCATGGCATGGCTGTTACTGGGGCCAGAAAGATCTCCCCAGCTTCAGTCCATGCTTTATCAGCAAGCCTCACCCTTAGCAGAAACCCTGCTGATTCTCCTTCAGCAAGGCTCATTCACCAAGATGCTTCATAATTTTATATTCAATTATTCTTTCAACTGCTTTACTCTGAACAGATGCTAAGCTGATCAACCTATAACTTCCCAGATTGCTCCTGAATTCTTTATAAAATATTGGTGTTACACTATCTACATTCCAGTCCTTTGGTACAGAGGCTGATTTAAAGGACAAGTTATACACTTTGGTTAGAAGATTTGCAATTTCACATTTTTGTTCAAGAATTTAGAGTGTGTGCAATCTGGATTCAGTGATTTGTTAATATGTCATCTTTCAGTGTGCTTTAGAACTTCATCCCTTATCTCTTAAATTTTCTCAGTTCCTCAGACACTGTCCCTGGATTGCTTCTTTCAATATGCTTATGGCAATCAAAGAACTCTAGAGTTAGTGAGGCAAGATTTACCTTTGTAGAAACCATGCTGATTCTTGTTCAGCAAAGCTTATTTTTCCATATGCTTAATAATGTTAACCAGTTGTCCTCTCCACTAGTTTACCCAGAAGTTAAACTGCCTGGCCAGTATTTTCCTGGGTCCTCTTTAAAATATCGCTGTTACATTCTCTATCTTTCAATCCTCTGGCAAAGAAGTTTATTCTAGACCTAGTTTATTGTTTCAGCTGCAGATGTTAACAGGTAACTTTGTACCTTTTAAAACAAAAACAAAAAACTAGCTTGCAGTTTCACAGTGTGCCAGGCTATAACGCAGGGCTGCCTGGTTTACTTTTCCACATAGTACTGAGCTATTGCTACACATCTTGTTTGGCAAGGTACCACTTATTCTGTCTTCTTTTTAATAGATCCACAAATGTTTGGAAAACTCTTGCTATGTTTGGGACAGTTGTGCACAGAAAAAATAAGTGATTTTTCTGAGTCACTACGGGTGACTCAGCATTACAAGTATCTGAAGCAGCTCTTTCATTAGTCTTTCATGGATTGTAGTTTTGACTTCCATTTCCAGATAATTTCTTTTGCAACGGATGGGGATTGAGGGCCCAATCCTGAACCTTATCAGCTCACCACCAGCGTAAGCACTGCAAATGTGCCGTAAGGCACACCTGCAATACGTACTGCCTGGCCAGTGTGGGCACTGCCTCAGCGTGAACCCACACTGAGCCAGCACTAAGCGGAGAATGGGCAACCGACTCCCGGAGCTCTAGGCAAGAAGGCGTGGCAGGGCAGGGGGGGCAGAGATGGCGGTAGGCCCTGCCACCATATCCTGACCCCCATCCAGACCTAAGAGACCCAACACGGGTCTCCTTGAATGTGCACCTGCTCGATAGCAGGCGCAGATCCAAGGAGATCCATCAGGGCCACCTGGGTATTACACAGGGTAAGAGAGCGTTAAGTTCCCTTACTTCGAGTAGTTCTGGCGGTGATTCCCAGTCCCCTAGGATGCCACAGTAGCCATTTCGGTGCCACAGCAGCCCTGGAAGGTCAGAATTGGGATGTGAGACAAAGGGTGCAATCCTAACCCCTTATGTCAGTGCTTTCCAGCACTGGCATAGCGATACCAATGGGACATGTGCTGCATCCTGCAGTTGGGTGTCACTCACGGAGGTCTCCTCAAAGTAAAGGAATGTTTGTTCTCTTACCTCGGAGCTTCATTGCCCTTATGTCAGTGCTGGAAAGCACTGACATAAGGGGTTAGGATTGTGCCCAAAATGTAACTTTGGTCACTGTTTAGTCAGTCAACACAACCTTCAAATTCCTCCCCCAAAGTGTCAATCCATGACATTTGATGTTTGACTTCAAATCTCCCATTTTGAAATTTATTTCAGGTTCAATGTAGGACTTGTGCATGGAATAAATATAATGCATCATTACAAAGAAGGGACAGATGTTATTTGAACTGCCATGTTGATCTGGGCATGTTAATAACAGATACTGATCTCATTATTAGCCACATACTCTGTTCATTGTATTATTTAGCTGTAGGTATCTTGTGGCAAAAAAAGAAGCACACAACAAATATTACTAAAAAAAAACAACCTTCCTAAATAGTTGCAAATTTTTTTTTCCACTGACTGTCAGGACTAAGTGATCCCAAGCATCTTGACATTATTCAGCAATCACTATTTCCTCCCCATGAGCTCATATCTGCCTTGCATGTTTTAGAAGTGACTGGTTTGGGCATGCCTGGTTTTGAATGTGTGCCTGCATTCTTCTTGATAACATCAAGTGTAAATTTAGCAGCACAGCACCATTACCTTGTAATTGAACTATTACAACATGCATGCACTAAAATAAAGCAATTGTGTTATCTTGTTGCTTCCCCTTCTCATTCCTTATCTTATTCCCTCCCTGTTCCTTGTTACTGTGCTTCATCAGGCCATCCTGAAAGTTGACTGATAAATAGTCAGGAACAGGGCTGTGTCTTCATATCTTTCCTTTAAATTGCCTTGTATATTTTGCGCCACTGGGGGAAAAAAATTTTTTTTCTTGCAATTGGCATTGTACTCCCAGATGGTGAGATCAACTGTTTGGGAAAGAGCAGTATTTCTGAAAGACTGACCTTTATTCCCCAAATGTTGTCACTTCTACCACTACCATCCCCCTACGCTCACCAGAAAAAAAAGCTATTTAGAAAGACACAGAAAAACCTCTACAAAGCAGAGTGACTGGCTTTGACCTTTCCTGCATGAGAAAATGAATACTATGCCTTTCCCCAGAAAATAACTATATGATGATTATCTGTCATGCCACCATACAGGAGCACATGCAATGCAATGAGAGTTTTTTTTCAAACAGGTTTCTTCTCTTGATCTTTCAACGTACATTATCAGTTCCTAAGGAACGGCATCTGTCCTTCAACCTATGCTTGTTCTGCCTGGGTACATATACTGAGCATGTGTGGTACTATTTCAGATAGTGGCCTGTGTCCTCCTTGTTGTGACTCTTGATGGATCTTAGCTGTCCTATTATCTCCAGCACCCAACAGCAAGGCCTGTCACCGAAGTGGGGGGAGACCGTGTGTATCAGAGAGACTATCACACACTCCTATTATTTGTTCAATGACAGTGCCTTGTGATAAATGTTTCAGAAATGACATTTGGGATGACAGGGAAAGAAAATTCTTAAGTAAGAGACTCTCACTCAAAGTGTCTCCTGAGCCATAATGCTGTCAGTCAAACATGGATATTTGCAAAGTTAGAATAAAAAGAGTGCCAAAAAGGGAGGGTGGAATCAAATCTATTTGCAAGCCATGAAAGTCTGTAGGAAGGAAGAAGGCAATTGAAAATTTGCAAAGAACAGCAGAAGAATCCATATTTCTATTTCCAAATAGAGCTGCGCCTCTTTCCCTGTTCATTTTCCCTCTATCTCTAGAACAGGAAGTTTTCAAAAACTAACGAAGGTCACCAAGCAAGAAACACTCATTTAACTCCCCCCCCCAGTCCTCTCTTTGTTAAACAGCATAAACCTCCACCACACTGTGAGTGATGCGTGACATGAAATTGCATCTGAATATGGGACTCAAACCACAGCGACTTTGAGAAAGATATTTCTAAATGCCGAGGAAGTCGATTTTACAGCAGAGCAGATTAAAAAGTAGTGACATTCATGGAAAAAATATCCATGAATTGCTGCTAGGCAAGTCATTTGGGGAATGCTTCCTCATGCTTATTTCTGGTCAGAAATGGGAGGCAAACAAGGGATTAGCCAGTTCCAGGTTATCTTGTTTCATTGTGCATCTTCTATCTCAAATGTATTCAGTAGTTCAAATATATCTGGCACAGGCTACCGGTTTTTAGAGGCTAGATTCTAGCTAGAACATAAAAGCGTGGCTGGATCAGACCAAGATCCATCCAGCCCAATGTCCTGTTTCTCACAGTGGTCAGTGGTGCCTCTAAGAAGCTCAAAAACAGACCTGAACAGCCCTTTCCTGCTGTCGCTCCCATGCAACTGGTATCGAGAAGCATACTGCCCTTAAACCTGGAGAATTCACATAGTTATCACAGCTAGTAGCCATTTTTTTTACCTCCTTTAATCTAAGGAGCTCAGGGTGGGGTATTTAGTTTCTCCCCTCCTTCTGTCCTCACAACAACCCTGTAAGGTAGGTGAGGGTGAAAGACAGTGACTAGCCCACAGTCACCCAGAAATCGCCATGGCTGAGCAGAGATTTAAATCTGGATCTTCCAGGACTAAACCCAAGTAAATGGGACTTGTTTCTCAGCAAGTAAGCCTATGAGTCCAGCTTTACCCCTGGATCCAAAGGAACACATGTATAGCAACTGTCTATTTCACTTAAAGAAACCCATCGATGAAACTCAGAAGAGGATGGAGGAGACATTGAAAAGTGTGCACATCAAAATAGCTCTTTGGATCCCAGTGTTATTTTACACACATGCACACACAAGTTCTTGGTGAAGTTTTTTTGTCTGCCAAGTGTGACTCACTGAGCAAGATTAACCTTTGCCTCTTTGGTTTAAATGACAAGAGGCAGTGGTGACAGCTAGATTGTTCAAAACTTTGGAATCTGTGGCTTCCAGCCTGAACAAGGGCTGTTTGAGAGAATGGGACAATGTCCCAAGAAACTCTGGTGGCCAATGGAGGAAGGTTTTTCATACAGAGGGAAAAAAGGGCAAAGCTGGTTCTCAGGAGAAAATGAGAATAAAGGGGATCAACTCCCCAATATTTTGATTAGATTACAATAAAGTCTTTTCCCTCATAACATTTCATAAGGGCCCTGGATCAAAAACTCATTATGTTTTGTAGTTGCTTTTATTTTGGCTTTTGTGAAATGGCTTTTAAAGACAGCCCCCAGCAGTTACAGGCTCCCTTGATGTCTAAAGCCAGCTTAGAGTAATAAAAGAAAATAATTCTCTACACACAGGAAACATAATGAAAATATTTTTTGTAATGAATGTAGACTGTTGTATTCAAGGCTTTATTTTATCCAGACTTCTTTCCTTGACCCCGAGGGCAAGTGCTCATGAGAGCTGGTCTAAAGATACCCACAGGAACAAGGATGTAGTTTTTATTGCACCATTCCACGCCACGGCTATGATTCGAATGCCAGATGAAAATTGAACAGCTGCTGCCTGGTCTCCCTAGAACTATTTGCCACCAAAGATTCCAGCCATGTAGCAGAATCTTTTATATCTCCTATGGTGCCTTGGCACGCACACACACCACCCCCCCATGTGTCTAGTCAGTCACCTTAGTAAACGTGTGGGACTCCTGCACTAGGAACTGATGGCACACACCAATCCCATGGTATGGCTGAGCTGTCTTCTTCTGGGACAAGTGTCTAAGAAGAGGAGACCATGAGAAGGTGAAGATAAGAAAGTGAGAGGAAACATACTCAACCTTAGCATCCTCTTTGTTCAAAATCTAGCCAATATTCTGTGCCTCCTGCACGACAGTTTTAAGATGCTACAGAATTCTCAAACTGTTTTAGACTTCTGAGGACACAATTTATCAATTCCTTAAATGGGAAATGCTTTAAATGTAGCAAATGGGGGGAGGGGTTCAAATGAAAATTGTCAGGCATCAATGCTATATAGTTGCTCGTATGTGCTGTGGGAATCAGGGCCAATGATAGAAAGCAGCATTTCACGCTTATGTTTTCATTTATCTCTATCCCAGCTTTCAGTCCAGAAGGATCCCTGAAACAGCTTACAAAAGACAATGACCAAGGCAGCTGCTCACTCTCTGATACAACAAGCATTACTCTTGGATGGTATATCCTGCCCTTAAAAGGCATCTCTCTTTAGGTCATGGTGGTTGTTTGTTTCCATCACTTTTCATCTCATCTCACTTTGCCAGCTGCTGGAAATTGGTGCTATGTCACCAAACTGTGCACACCTTCCTCCCCTCCCAACATGTAGCTCAGTTCACTGTATAAGGGCAAGGAAGGAGAAGCCAAGTGCAACAATTGTACTTCAGGAGAAGATCAGTGGTGGTGGTGGTGGTGGTGGTGGATCCAAGTTGTGTATAAGACTAAGATACTAGCACATGCTCCAACCTTACTAATCATTAGAAGGAAGCAATCTTTTGTTTTAAAATTTTGCAAAGAGTGTAGTGACTTTGACTTGCAAGTTGACACAGACAGGGCCAGCCTTAGGTACTGCGGGGCCCAAATGGAAACATTTTTCACTGCACCCCAGCTTCACAGTCAAGGTCTGTAGAATCGTAGAGAGATAAAATTATTATAGACCTTATATCTCTATGGTAGAATGGAAAGCAATCAAAATGTGCACTTAAAAAGTGTGAATGAGTTAATGATCAAATGGATTTTAGCACATTTTAATATAAAATGGCATACATGTAAGCCTACAAGGAAACAAAATGTGTCAATTAGCTTTGAAAAGTAGAGAGTTACAAAACCATTTTGTTTTAGTGACAGTGAAATGATTTAGTAAAAAATACTAATTTTATTTTTTTATTTTTACCATAAACCTTTAGATGTGGTGCATAACTGGGAACAACTGGTTCAATTGGCTTAAAGCCAGTTCTGAACACTGGATATAAAGCCTTCCCTTATTACAACTCAAACCATTGGAATGGCTTGTGACTTCTTTCCTGCTAGAGTGAAAGTCATCACCACAGTTCCATCTCTTAGGCACAAAAATATTGCAGATTTTGACATAGCACATTGTATTACATTGAAGCAGGGGTGGAGAGGGGGAAAAGCAAGGCAGGGGAGGATGACTGGGGAGGAAAGCACTACAACATTTTTTGGTGGAAGCTGGTTTCTTAAGCCACGGGCAGCGCAAACCAATTTGCACTGGAACAGGCAGGGCAGTGAGCCTGCGCTGTATCCAGCGCAAGTTTCAGGCTGGCAGAGGTTCAGCCTGAGGCAAGGGAAGAAATTCCCCTTACCCCAGGGAGAGCTGCAGCAGTCCCAATGGGTCTACTCAGATCTGTACCACCTAAAGAAGTGGCGCAGATTGGTGCAGAACCAAGCAGCATGGAGCTGCTCTGTGCTGCCTAGGAACAGGGATAGGATCACGCATAAGTGCTGGGTCCTGGTCCCACCTCCCTCTCCTCACCTGCCCCTGCCCCAAAATGCTTCCTCCTTGCCTCCTCCCCGCTCTCCCCCCAGATCTCCATGCTGGCTGAGCTTGGCTGGTGCAGACATCTTCTGTTGGCATTGCGGAGGCTGAATGCAGCCTCTGTGGGCCGGCGCATCTCAGCCCTGGAAAACTGGATAGGATTGGGCCCTTTGTGTCTCACTTTGACTTAAAAGGAGGCAGGGAGTATAGGCTCCACTGAAATAAATGGCAATGACAAAGCAGTTCTGATTGAGTCCCCCCTTCGGCTTTCTCCCCAAACATAACTAAGGGCGCAATCCTAACCCCTTATGTCAGTGCTTTCCAGCACTGGCACAGCGGTGCCAGTAGGACATGTGCTGCATCTTACAGTTGGGGGGCAGTCATGGAGACCTCCTCAAAGTAAGGCAATGTTTGTTTCTTTACCTCAGAGCTGCATTGCCCTTAAGTCTGTGCTGGAAAGCACAGACATAAGGGGTTAGGATTGCACCCTAAATAACACCTTCTGAAATAATCACTATCTTTGACATTTTCTTCTTTCATGTAGCTACAGTCTCATGATGCGTGCAATGCTTTTTGCAGCTTCCACGCAGCATTTAATTTTGTAACATTAAACTGGATTAAAAAAAAAAATTGTAGTTGTGAATCTGAAGAGATGTGTGAAGAATACACACACAACAATAGACTTGCGCGAAGGCAACATCTTACTACGTGTCACTCTGGCAATCTATTTTAGCCACCTGCAATTACCTTTGAAAAACATGCGGTAGTTAGTATCTGTCTCCAAGATCACACATAGTAGTCAACACAACCCCACATTAATAGCAAATCAACATGTGACTTGACTGTAAAGACTGTCAAGGGCTTCCTTTAGCTTTACCTGCAGCCTTTGGAGTCAGTAAAAGAGAACAGTGTGAGATAGTCAATTCACACACTGGGGGGGGGGGGTCCTTAAAGAATATTGTTGCAAAAATGATGAATATCCCAAGAAACATAGGGAGAAGGAACATGATCACTGTGTAATCCAGACTGGTTACCTCAATCTTTTGTCTAGCCAAATGCCTTTAAGTATTCAGTGCATATCAACCAAATTACAGAGTGCCACAAGCAGAGCATGGGAACAAGCTCAGGCAGCCTGCACAGTCAGTATGGTAAGGGATTAGAACAAACAAGTCAATTTCCTACAACATTCATCTCAAGTTATTTTATCTTTTTATATAGTGTATGAATTGAAATTAGTGCAGGGAAAAAACAGAACAAAATTGAAAATGGATTGTCGCACATGCCTGCTTCATGGGGTGAGGAAAATTCCACTGAACTATGGGCCAAAAGATCCACTTTTGGAAGTCTCATATGCCAAAGGACATAGCACAGAAGACAGTATGCATTCTCTTCCTTTTCTTTAAAGGGTGCTATAATAGGTGTGTCTGTTTTCAGCAAAGATGAGTGGCCAGTTAAAAAAAATTCACTGGGGATTTTTAAAGAGAAATTTCATCTATTTTCACTGTGCTAAGGACATGTTTCTATTCCAGGGCATGGAATAGACTTGCATGAACTTGGCCACTTGCCATCTAGGTCTGGTCAATGCCTACATGGGTGATTTCCTGGTTGCCCTAAGCAAAAACCTTGAGTTCCTTGACAAAAGGAAGGTGGGGTATTTATTTATTTATTTGATTTGTAATCTGCCTTTCTCCCCAGAAAATCCATGAATACGTAAATTACAAACAAGCTAAAAGATTGCATTTCACATGCTTATGACACACAGGTCTCTGAAATCAGGTGAAACCAAGCTCATCCATTTGCTTGCCCACGCAGCTTTAACTGCAAGGAATAAACAGCATACCAACTTACAATGGTCTGTCTGGTTCCAAGAAATATAAAGGAACAAATGCTAGATTTGGGGGCATTTCAGCATTTCACATTCCAATATTAGTCCAAAAATCTTGCCCTCCTACCCTTTATAATAATACAAACCTGCTACGCCCAGTATCTGGGACAACACTCCACACTGAATCTGCATCTTGTCACCAGGAGAATACACCATTGTGACATTAGTTTAAGTTGAGTTGCCTGGAAATTGGTTTGAGTGTTGAGTGTTGGCAACCTCCAGTCTCGAAAGACTATGGTATCGCGCTCTGAAAGGTGATTCTGGAACAGCGTCTAGTGTGGCTGAAAAGGCTGATTCAGGAGTGACAATCCCTTCCACACTGGGAGCAAGTGTAGTGTGTCCCTGGTCTGTCTCCCTGGCTATGGGCCTTCCTTCTTTGCCTCTTAGCTTCAGACTGTTGGCAAAGTGTCTCTTTAAACTGGGAAAGGCCATGCTGCACAGCCTGCCTCCAAGCAGAATGCTCAGAGGCCAAGGTTTCCCATCTGTTGAGGTTCATTCCTAAGGCTTTCAGATCCGTCTTGCAGATATCCTTGTAGCGTAGCTGTGGTCTACCCGTAGGGCACTTTCCCTGCATAAGTTCTCCATAGAGGAGATCCTTTGGGATCCGACCATCGCCCATTCTCACAACATGACCAAGCCAACACAGGCGTCTCTGTTTCAACAGTGTATACATGGGGATTCCAGCTCGTTCCAGGACTGTGTTGTTTGGAACTTTGTCCTGCCAGGTGATACCGAGGATGCGTCGGAGGCAGCGCATGTGGAAAGTGTTCAGCTTCTTCTCCTGTTGTGTGCAAAGAGTCCATGACTTGCTGCAGTACAGAAGTGTACTCAAGGCGCAAGCTCTGTAGACCTGGATCTTGGTATGTTTCGTCAGCTTCTTGTTGGACCATACTCGCTTTGCGAGTCTGGAAAACGTGGTAGCTTCTTTGCCGATACGTTTGTTTAGCTCGGTATCGAGAGAAAGAGTGTCGGAGATCGTTGAGCCAAGGTACACAAAGTCATGGACAACCTCCAGTTCATGCGCAGAAATTATAATGCAGGGAGGTGAGTCCACATCCTGAACAATGACCTGTGTTTTCTTTAGGCTGATTGTCAGTCCAAAGTCTTGGCAGGCCTTGCTAAAACAGTTCATGAGCTGCTGGAGATCTTTGACAGAGTGGGTGGTGACAGCTGCATCGTTGGCAAAGAGGAAGTCACGCAGACATTTCAGCTGGACTTTGGACTTTGCTCTCAGTCTGGAGAGGTTGAAGAGCTTTCCGTCTGATCTGGTGATTTTCAACCTTTTTCGTCTCATGGCACACTGACAAGGTACTAAAATTGTGAAGGCACGCCATCAGTTTTTGGACAATTGACAAGGCACACCTTTCTGTTGGTGGGGGGTTCACATCCCCAATGGTCCTATTAATAAATGATGCTCCACCAAACTCCTGCGGCACACCTGGGGACCATTCGCGGCACACCAGTGTGTCACGGCACAGTGGTTGAAAATGGCTGGTTTACACTGTCAGTTTGAAAATAAATGCCCAAGATTTTTCCCATAATCACTGTTCTGTTTGCTATAACGGATCCAACTCCCACATCAGAGCATAAGACGGTTTTCCTGAAATATTTATGCTGGTTGTATTCTTATACACTTAAGAAAGACTAGCCTTGGCGCTAAATTCAGGAGTCTGAAACAAGCATTCAATCTGAATTAGCCCCTCTGTATTTTCTGTTTTGCTTGCATTAAAAATGCTTGAATTGAGAATATTGATAATATATGACACAGTAAAGATACAAACCTATGTCCACTTTCCTGGGAGAAATCTCGACTGAAAATACCAAAACGCACCTCTGAGTAAACTTGCATAGGAGTGCACTGGGAGTCTGTCCACTGAAGTTCAGAAAATGGAACTATTTCTTATTGCTCATCAGTGCCCTAGCTGAATTCAAGCCAGATTTTCACTGTTTTGCAACCTGATGGTGATTTTTCTGCATATCAGTTTTGATGCTAATAGCCAAGAAACGATGAGTGAGTCCTTGGTTCAGATGTTGCCTCAGCTCTCATGCACTTGGTGGCTTGACAGAAGTCATACTCATGCAAAGGTGTAACTAGGGCAGAGCCTGAGGGGCACGTGCCCCAGGTGCCACGCCGGGAAGTGCATGACTGCCCCCAGTATCCACCCAGTCACCTCAAGGCACTGCAGGCTTCACAGCACCTCCTTCCGGCTTTGGAAAAGGCTCCTTGCCTTCCACACTACTAGTAACTGGCACACAAAGCCCCACTCTCAGGGAGAACATTGAGATGTTCTCCCTGAGCGTGGGACTCTGCAGGCTGCACCACGCCTCTTCCCAACATCGGGGAAGGCTCCTGGCCTTCCCCTATACTGGGAGAAAGTGTGTGAAGCCCCACCCTCAGGGAGAATGTTGTGACATTGTGAATGCTGTAACATCAGGGAAGGCAAAGAGCAAAGAGAAGACACACAAAGTCTGGAGAAGTCAGGGCAGTGACGTTACAACACCGAGTGACATCATGATGTTGCATGGCATTGTGATGTCACTGCCCCAGGTGCTGGAGACAGGCGTTACACCTCCGTACTCCTAATCATGTACCATGCTGGTGGAAAACATATTCTGCCAGCATAATGCACTTCCTGGCTGTCATAAACAACATACAGGCCAGAGAGTAAGGCCTGTCCACAGCTGGAAGTGTCAAGCGGCCGGGTCCATGCAGAGATGGACCTCAGATGCCCACCACCTCAGGTGAGAAGGCACAGGGGCTGAGAGGGAGCTAGGGGGAGGCTTGATTGGGCCTATGAAGGGGGCTGTTTCAGTAGTAGTGGCATCTGTGGAATCCTTACCCCCTTCCTGGGTCTGATCCATCTTCACAGGTCAATACGGACTTGCACTAGCAATATCACTGCTGCTGGTCTGAGTAGACCAGTCAGGCCAGCTTGGGCCAGTATACTCTTTGACCCCATGGAAACAAATGCTCCCTTACCCTTAATATGCTAAACCTCTCCTGCCGGATACAGCTGGTGCCACATTGGCACTGCTGCGTCACAGTGTGCAAAGATACGGTGGATTGGGCTATATATTCCATTCTCAATTCCTTTCACAAACTGGAACCAATGTTACCTACTTTACATGGTTGTTATAAAGATTACTGAGAATATATGTGAAGCCATTTGAAGATCCCCAAAATGCCACATAATAGCTAGTCTACATAAAGGCTAGTCCCCCTGCCCTGGAGTAAGCCTGTGATAGGCCACCTAGTTGTGTGATCTTGTGCAAGTTACAGAACTCTGTGCCAGTTCTATAGCTGGCACAAGTCTGTGTGGACCCAGGACAGAGGAGGCACAGGGGTTCCTGTGGCCAGGAAGAGGGTCATGATATTGGTGTGTACCACTGCCTCTGGCCTCAATCTGCCTTCCTCCCTATCCCAACTCCATCCATTTCCTCCCCTGCTAGAGACCTGGATCTGGTTCTTCAAAATCTAAATTTAGCAAAGAACTTACAGTGGGCACAATAATACCTTTTTTCCCCATCCTTAGTTATTATTTTCATTCCAGATAGTTAAGTGCTGAGGTGGTAAGCAGTCATCTGAATGCTGTGAGAGGAGCAGAGGTTGGCACACCATTGAGTAAGGTGGGGGCAGCATTTGGAACAGTGCCTCAGAAATTGGGAGATGTTGGGCTGGTCCTGCTCCCTGTGCTGTATCTGATAAAGAGAAGGATGTAACAGAAGGGGAAGTAAGGAGGAGAGAAGAGCGGTGAGCTAGAGTATCTCCAGAAAGATATTCTTGCCCTCCACTTGTCTTACCTCCCTTTTAAAATACAGTGAACATAAGGGAAAAAGTGGTGACAATGGCAGAGAAGGCCTCTACTGAACCACCACCTCAGGCCTTAGGGCCTAATCCTGAGCCAGTGCGCACTGTGCCAGTGCCAGTGCCAGTGCGCACTGTCGCAAACATGCTGTAAGACACATTTGAGCGCCTTACCCCAAGCCCACGCTGGGCCAGCTTCGGCACTGGACCTGCAGTCTGCTGCCTGGCCGCATGCCTGGACCATCAAGCAGTAGAGAGGTGAGTGGGGGCTTGGGGGGAAGCATTCTGGGTGGGGGGAGGGTGGGGTGGGGGCATGGCAGGGAAGGGAACAGGGAGGGAAGAAGGGGGTGGGACCGCCAGCTCTGCCAGATCATGAGCCCTGTGTCAGGCCATGAGACCCAACACGGGACTCGTCGATTCTGCACCGGCTAAAGAGCCACTGCAGAGTTGAGCAGCCCCATTGTGGGGCTTCTTCCCTTACCTGGGGAAGGAGACGAAAGGAGCTGAGGAGCTGCTGGCGGCTGCCCGGCATGCTTAGAATGCCACAGCAGCCATTTTTGGCACCATGGCAGTCCTGCACACTGAGCAGCTCAGGATTGTGCTGTTAGTATGCCTCATAGATGGGGTGGTCCTGCTTTGTGTTGAGAAAGTCCCAAGCTCTGTCCCTTGCATCTTCAGATAAAAGGATCTTAGGTAGGAAGCTTGGGAAAAGTATGCTCTGCCTGAGAACTTGGAGATCCACTCCTAGTCAGAGTAGTCAGTAAAGGACTAGATGAGCAATGATCTGACTTTGATATAAGCTGCTTCAACCATCCAGTAAGCAGGAGACAACATACACTTCAACAGCTCCATTTGGAGTGCAGTCCCAAACTCAAAACGGACTATGAACTTAAACAACTGAATCAAAGTTGAATAAACCATCAACATAGTTGTAACATAAGTTCCCAGAATGTTCACATGAAAAGGCCACAAAAATTAGCCCTTAATTAGCCCTGTGTTTCAGCTGCATGCAGCCTTTGCAAGTCAGCTAACCTTAAGAAACTGTGACTTTTCATCTGTTTCATTGTTCTACCATGCACACTTCTGCTAAGAACTCATGATGTATTTGCGGCTTTCCAAAATCTCCAGTTTAAATTACCAGTTGAAAAATCTTTATTGCTTTACAGAAATTTGTAAATATATCCAAAAACCACCACAGAGTCTAGGATGAATGCTAGGAAATAAATGCTTCCATAAATTATCCCTTTTTTGCCTTACATGTAAGAAAACCAAAATTCAAGCATCAGGGATCATAAATTCCAGCAAATTGTACAGTGCAAGTACTCATATGTTGCCAGAATTAATGTAAATTTTCTATGTTTGTACCAATAGATGGTGCTAGCAATTGCCATATTTTTCTGTCATTTTGACTCAGTCCATAAAAGTGTTGTTGAATTGTTGGAGGAAGATGCACATACGCAATCCATTCAAGAGCCAATTAAAGCAGGAAAAGTCATCACATAGCCAGGTTTTGGAGACACTGAGCCAAAAGCTCTCACTAACTGGCAAGAGGTGTGAGCAGCTTGGAAGTGAGTGTGATAGCTTCCCCCTTCCCTTAGCTTATTTATTAGGAGAAACTGTTTGATTCCTGTCTAATATTGACTCCACACAAAGAATTTGAAGACTTCAGGTCCACCTAGGAGAAACTTTGGAAATGGGAAATTCCCAATTATTTTTACATTTTGGAATGCCCAAAAATTAGAAGGGCCTTTTCTATGGCCCGTTGCAAGTCTATTCCATTGGCTGTTCTTTGGGGTAGATTTCAAGGTATTCCTCTCCAGGAAAGAATTTGTCCTTGCCCCCAGCGAGTTGCAGAAACGTTAGATCACCTCCTTTTTCATTGCCCGCTTCATAATGTGGCTAGGAGGAAATGCTTAGTTCTCCAATCTTATCTTAACTCCTCTTTTGAGGTCTCTGTTATATTGCAATTTCTATTAGCCTCCACTGACCCTAACATCATTTTCCAGATAGCTACATTTATTTCACAAATAGTGGCGTCCAACTTGAAGCGTGCCCCTACTTCTTGAAGTCCGTGGTTTATAACTGTCAATTTTAGTTTGGTATGTTATGGTTCTCTAATCAGCTCTTTTGTTTGTTTGTTTGTTTTGTGTGTGTGTGTGTGTGTGTGTGTGTGTTGTAACTGTATGCCAATAAAGGTACTGAAACTGAGAAACTTTGGATCATATAAGGGCTGAATCAGACATTCTATGAAATGTGTGATGTGGCCCTGTAATGTCCATGGTGGGCGGAGACCCCGCCCTTTGGTGTGTGACTGAGCACGGGGAGCTTACCCTGTCGAGGCAAGTTGGTCGAAAGAAGGACGGGAGGCAGACACAGCTGTTTTGCACAGGCTGTTTACTCGCGTCAAACTCTTGACATTCATGGGGCTTGTTATGTCACAGGCCCCGTTGCCTTACACAGACTTGTGGCGTCAGCACACGATAGGCTCGTTCCCCGCTCCTTCCCGACCCCTTGAGGTTTTAGGCAGAGCTCTCTGGCTGGTGCCTGTCGGCTAGGGGTATGGATTCCCAAGGGCTGCAGTGCTGTTGTCTGGGGTCAGCTTAGCTGTCCTCAAGAGGCCCCCGGTCCCTCCGGGCTTGCCCCTCGATCAGCTGGCCTCCAATGGAGGTAGTCGGTACTCGGTCCTTGGTTCTGCAACCTCGCCTCTCCGGCTCTCACCCCTGGGGCCCAGGCAGGCCTAGGATCGGGGAGTTCCCAGCCCCCAGCCCCTCTCTCCAGGGCTGAGGTAAGCAAAGTTCCCTTCGGGGCCTGGATCGTCTACATAAGGCCAGGGTGGCTACCCCTCTGGCCTTCCCTTTGACCCTGCTCCCAACTGGAAAGGAGTGACCTCTCTCTAGGCTGTCCAGCCTCCTTATGAAGCCAGCCTTGGGCTGGTCCAGCCCCACCCCTTCTGCCCACGTGTCTGCTGGCTGCTCCCAGGAGGCACTAGGTCCTACTCCCAGAGAGGTGTCTTGCCTGGGACCCCAGTCCTGACAGTGCTTAGGTCTTGCTCCAGAGGAGGCCCCTACCCCTGAGGAGACCCCTGCTCCTGAGGAATTCCAGGCCACCCGGGCTGGGCCTACGTGATAGGCCCAAATGCTGGTGCTTTTTAAATATAAGAGTCTGGGGGGCTGAAGAAAGGAGCTGTAGCGAATCCAGCACAGTACAGGTTGGAGGGGTTTAGGACTTTCCCTTGCTGTGGTTCCCTGCCCAATCACACCTTGCTCACACTATTTTAAAGAGAAAAAGATCAATTGAAAAGAAAGAGGTTTTTCCCCACTTTAAAATAGCATGCAGGAGTGTGATTAGGACCAGAAGTGAACCAGTGACAAAATTCAAATGCCCCCCCAGCCCTCTCCCTTTTGCTGTTGCCATTACTTTTCAAAAGCACAATATCTGAACCATGAGCAAACCAATCCTATTCTGTGCTGGAGAGGCCGATTGGCTGGCCTGCTTTGTATTCAGTGCACAGTAGGTGGTGGCTGCAACACAAAGCAAGGGGATTTTTTTCCCCTTACCACATGTTGCACGGCAGCCACCCCTATGAGGCTACTCAGATCTCTGCTAGTGAATTCACTGACACAGATCCAATCAGCCCAGTATAACATCGGGATATTCAGTGGGGGGGGGGGGGTTTAGGATCTGATCTAGGTGGTCTAGGCTGATCCCATCCCCCTCCTGGGCCCAATCTGCCCATGGTCCACCCTCCCCCACCCTGTTCTGCCCTCCACAACCCCCGTGCCAGCTGCCCTCAGCTGGTGAAACCTTACCTTTCCCTGCCCGCACAGAAACTGGATTTAGTAACAGACCTGCCCTGTTAGGTACCCTGGGTCAAATCCACGATGCCACCCCCTACATTATGCCAGTCCTCCCCCCACAGCACCACGAAGCCTCACACGATGTTGGGACCGACCAGGAAAGCATTCTGAGGCTTCCCCAAAGTCCTAAACAGTACTTCCGGAAAACCGGAAGTACTGTTTAAGATAGTGTCAGAAGCCTCAGAAGGTTTCCTGCACAGCCTGGAGTGCTGCTTGGATGCAGCGCTCAGGACATTTACCTGTCACCCCCCTCCAGGCCTGCCACTGGCCGGATTCTGCCCCCGTGAGCCAGCACACATCCATGCACTGGCTCAGCTGACTTCTGAGGAGGCGCAAGTAAGCCTTAATGGCATGTTTGTGACACTCCCACGTCAGTGCAAGGGACTTGCACCGGCCCATCTGAGGGTTGGGACTGAGCCACGTTACATTGTGTGTAACATCTGATTTGACTCCAAGTTGCAAAATTTCCTGTAAGTCTGGAGGACAGTTCACATTATTTACACAAGCAAGCATGATTATTTGTACTACAAACTTTAGGCCTAAGATTGGGTTCACTAGCACAAATCGGTTTGTGAGATCTTACCCTGCTTTGTGCCCACCTGCCCTCCCAGAAGAGAGGATTTTGTTCTTTGATTGTTTTGGGAATTCCTTCTTCCATATGTTGCACTCCTCCTGAATGTTGGTTTAGGATAATTTCTAAAATTGGCTTTCAGTTCCTTCTTTTCCCCTTCTGCATTGTCAATGTGCATGTGTGCATTGATACAACCTGCCAAAAGCATTCGTAATGTGACTGTACTATGACCGTATCAACACTTGCCATATGCAGTGTATTACTAATGTGTGCATGTCTTCTTCCACACTAGTGAAACACCATACAAAAATAATTCATATAATTTTATAATTAATCATATTAAGGCTACAATTCTAACCACACTTTCCTGAGAATAAGCCCCATTGAACAAAATAGGACTTACTTCTGAGTAGACCTGGTTAGGATTGTGCCCTAAATCTTTTTGTTTTTGTTTTTATTGACTTTTTTCAATATACACAATTTCAGATAATCATCATACTAAAATAAATTCCCTAAAAATATGGCCTTTGGTTCAGCTTTCTTATTTTCCCTGTGCCTGCAGCCAATTTATCAGTCCACTTAGTGCCTTACATTGCCATCTATATTCTGCACATGTGTGTCAGAAAGGCTAAGGTCTACAAATCTTTAACAGCCCAATCCTAACTAAATCCTTGCACAGTGATGCAGCAGTGCCAACGTGGGCTATGTTGCAATTGGTGGGGAAATTTCAGCTGCTGGAGGTCTCCTTGGGGTAAGAGGACATTTGCCCCTTACCCTGGGGTAAGCTTCAGAAGCTTCAATGAGTCAACTCGAACCTGCACCAGTGATATCACTGCGCAAGTCCAAGTTGATTTATGAAGGTGGATCAAGCCCAGGAAGTCGATTAGGATGTAGCACACACCAGCACTGTCAATCTTGCCCCATCCCAGGCCCAATTCACCCACCCTGCTCCATCTTCTCCCCATTTCAGCCCTCTCCACTCTGCCCCCACCAATGAGCCAGACTTATCAGGTCTGGTGGATCTTACCAGATCTTAGCAGAGCCTCCAGTCACCCCCAGTTTGGATGGAGCATATTCAGACCCTATGTATTCATAACTGAAATTGCTAGATTCTGGGTGATGCAAGGAGTTTCGGTGACCAAGCTATTGTTTAACAAATGGGAGGGCTGCTCTTGTAAGAGGTGTCTTTCCAATTTGGCTTTTGTTTTTATAGCTACTGCAAATACCTCCTTCCTTTTTATTATACACAAAGTCAAGAAATTTCAAGATTAAGGATGCCTAATTTAAAAACACAAAGAAAAGCATCTAGACCCAATACTACCACCACCTCCTCCTCCTCCTCCTCCTGTTGCAGGCGGCTTGCTTGCGAATAAATTGAAGTGTGCTGAAAGTAGGTTCAGTATAATAAAAATTCTATTTGCCTGCAATTAAAAGCAAGTTTACAGACCAGAATATTCTCACCCTCTTATCTACTTGTATGACTCTAATTAATGTCAGTTTTCTAAGAACATCAGAAGAGGAAAACAAAGCCTACTCATGCAAGTATAAAATAAAAGATCCTCTCTAAGAAAAATGTAGCAAAGGCTTTCAGAAACTGCTGTTACTATAGGTACTAATACAGCAGATGTTTCTCTGAAAAATGCAGACAACCTCAAGGAAAAAAAATAATAATAATGGTGTCATCTATCATCATGATGTTGGTGATCAAACCCTTTCTTTTCTGAATACATCTTTATGAGACACACAGCCCAATCCTAACTAAAGCCTCCCCCGTGTTGATGTAGCCATACCAATGGAGCATGCATTATATTCAGTGGGGAAGCTGCCCAGAGGTCTCCTCAAAGAAAGGGAACTACCTTGGGATAAGCCTCTAATACCCCAATGGGTTTCCTTGGATCTGCGCCAGCTATTTTGCTGGCACTGAACCAGGGAGAGGGAAGGTGGAAAGGAGGGAACTCAGCATACCAGCACATGTGAGTGCCAGCACATACCAGCACATGTGAGTGCCTGGTAACGACTCCGTCCCTTAATCCACCTGCTTTTTTTTCTGGAATTCATAATTTAAATACAAGTGAATTGGTTTCCTAGCAGAAGTATCACTTCTGAGTTCTACAGCAGGATGTTGTTCGTGACTTGTCCAAGTATCAATAACCCAGGGAACTAGCAGTATGCAGTACAGTTTTGTTACTGAAATGGAGTGTTCTGGTTTTTTAAAAAAGGTGGGCCCAGTAGTTTTCTCTAGTTTTTTGTGTTGTTTTTTTCCCCTCACTGTCTGCTCTTGTCTTGCTTGATGAAGACAAAGGGCTTGGCTGGAGCTCTCCTGTGTTGACGATGGTTTAGAAGTAGATGAGTACTGTTGGGTGAGTAAGTAGGTAGAGTGACACAGTGTGGAAAGGAAGGTTCGGCTATCCACAGAAATGCCAGGTCAGACATAATTTCCTCTCTCTCCCACTACATCTTGGGACCAATTGGAACATTCCATGTGAAACAATTAATGTGAGCAATTAATGTGAACCCCCCAAAATACTAAATTCCAGTAATTTCAGAGAGCACTGTTGCATGTATTTCTCCAGAAATATATTTCTACAGGCTTACTCATTGTCCATAACAATACATAAAAGGAAATTCTGCAGACCTTAACTCTAACCTGCTGTACTAATTCCACTCCACTTAATCTGATTGTGGTTTAGAATCAAGGACAAGAAGTGGCAGGGAGGACAATTTGAGAAGCTTATTATGAAGTTTTGAAAATAAGATGCCACAGAGGGAAATAGAGAGTTGTATGATTTACTTAAGGGTATGATATTCACATCGTAATGGATATGCCAATCACAGCATACGGAGAAATCTTTCCATCTGGTAATTCTGCTCTTTATAGCACCAAAATGAGTTTCTTCAAGAGATACCAAGCATAGAAACATACATTACCATTTCTAAAGATAGTACTGGGACAATATTACTTTTTTTTTTTAACCATACAAGCCTATTATACAGATATGACATTGTTCACAATTCTAGTGGGAAGAAAGAGATGATCGGTTGGAGGATAAAGAAACAGGAGAATAGGAAAACTCTACACTGGGCCTAAGAAGGAAACAAATGGTGTGATATTGGTGCAAAAATATATGAAGAGATGAGGAACGCTGAATTTCATCTTTCCATTGAATATAATGAAGCACATTTTGGACATCATCAGCTCTCCTGAATTCATAATATAAGCATGTTTACATTTTGCTTTTATATACAGAGCTATGAAAGTTCTTTTAAAACAGAAGGTAAATTTTTAGACTGTAACCAGTCAAAAGTACTCTTAAAGATTCCCACTTCTTCAGGGTGAACTCATCCCATAATAGACTTATCCCTCGTCTGCCATGCTGCCCCCCCCGCGCGATGTTGCCCCCCATACCATACCTACCCAGCGTAACAGAGCCTCGCATGACTCCAGGACTGACTGGAGAAAAGTTCTGAGGCTTTCCCGCGGTCTTAAACTCCCGATCTTAAACTCTTGATCATGTTGGAAGTCTCAGCAGGCTTCCCGTGCAGTCCTGGAGTCGCGTAAGGCTCAGGGCCCAGGGCTTTTGCCCAGTTTGCCCCAGCCCAGGTCTGCTGCTGGGCGAACTTCAATGATTGTTTTGAATGAACCAATAACGATTGCTGTCTTTTTATTCTACCTCATTTGCCAGCCTTGTCAGGAATATGTTATTTACGACCATATACCTATACTGCATGATAATCTTGAAGACACTGTGCATGCTGATCCAGTCTGAGACGGATCAGAAGAAAGTTATTCCCTTATGACTGCATATTTACTGCGTGGCTTCTTTAAAATTCAGATAGTTTAACTCCGCTTAGAAATAAATTTTACTACACTCTTTACTATACAAAACTCTTTTGTATCCAGTTACTGGTAAGTGCCACTATAGGTCCACTGATTTGACTCACCACTGATCTTGGTTGCAGGTTTCTTGGGGTTAAATATAGCTTTAAAGACTCACTTCTGGGTTTCTTGCTTCTCCACTGTCGCCCCAGAATGCATCGGTATAGATGCTATACTGCTTTCAGTAATTAGATAGGGTGAATAATAGAATCTAATGGAATAATTTCATAATTTCATTCCATTAGATTCTATTATTCACCCCATCTAGTGGCTGAATGCAGTATATGATCTATACAAATGCATTCTGGGGCGACAATGAAGGAGCAAGAAACCCAGAAGTGGGTCTTTAAAGCTATTTTTCCACTGATTTGGTATCCACTTATCTTTTTTCAATCCGCTGGGGGTTCCAGAATGGAATAACAAGGTACAACCTGCATTTATTTTTTGACTCATAATCGTAATCCCGTATTAAAGAACAAAAGAGCACAATCAGTTTAACACACATCACTTACATCTAAGCCATCTGTTGAAACTGAGTGTTAACTACTTTCATTTCCAGGCAGTTTGGATACTGGCCTTAAACCTAGCACAACAGCTGAACTGAATTGTGGACCAGGTTGTTAATATGCATATACAAGCTGTGCCTCATTATTCACTGGGTTCTCTTCTAGAACCCTGAGTGGATTAACAAACCAGTGGAAAAATAGCTTTAAAGGCTCACTTCTGGGTTTCTTGCTCTTCGATTGTCATTTCAGAATGCATTGGTATAGACGCTATACTGCATTTAGCCACTAGATGGACTGAATAATGGAATCTAGTGGACTAAAATTATGATTATTTAACAGCACAATGGTGGGAAATTGGATTTTGGTGCTTCTTCCCTTGTTACAAGGCATTTAAAGGTGGTTCTTGGTATCCCTGGTGAGTAAGATCAGTGAATACCAAATCAGTGGATAACAAGGCATGACCTGTAGTTCACTAGATGCTTCCCGTTCTCAGCAAAATCACCGTTGCAGCCCGTGTAAGGCCAGGTGTGGGGGTTAGGATATGGCCTGCACTGTTGTGGCCCCCTTCCAGGCCCGATCTGTCTCCTGGTCTGCTCTCCACCTAGAAACACCCCCTCCTCACCCCGGAATACCTTCCTGCCACTCTCTAGAGGAAGTGCAAACATGCTTTATGGCACTTTTGCCCATGAGGCGCCAACATGCTTTATGGCACTTTTGTAACACCCTGGGCCAGTGCAGGGGGTCTGCGCTGGCTGATCTCTCACTCTGGATTGTGCTCTTAATTTCCAAGGTGCATTCAACAGATACGGGGCAATTCCTTCCAAGCAGGTTTTAAGGAGTTTGTGGTGAAAGATTTGGTATTCCTCTTAGAATATACACAGGTGGAGATTTTTTAGGTGTTTAATGGTATCTGCATCACTGAACGATACCTCAGAGGTCTGGGAACATTGCATCGTGGTAAGGCTTGAGGATAACCCTGGAGCATATTAAGGTCTTACTGCACATATGTTAGATCAAGTGAATTAAACTTGACCTGTTTTTAGGGGGATCCCAGGAGTACTTTTCTGCAAAATCTCATATAACATAAGAACATAAGAACAGTCCCACTGGATCAGGCCATAGGCCCATCTAGTCCAGCTTCCTGTATCTCACAGCGGCCCACCAAATGCCCCAGGGAGCACACCAGATAACAAGAGACCTCATCCTGGTGCTCTCCCCTACATCTGGCATTCTGACTTAACCCATTCCTAAAATCAGGAGGTTGCGCATACACATCATGGCTTGTACCCCATAATGGATTTTTCCTCCAGAAACTCGTCCAATCCCCTTTTAAAGGCGTCTAGGCCAGATGCCAGCACCACATCCTGTGGCAAGGAGTTCCACAGACCGACCACGCGCTGAGTAAAGAAATATTTTCTTTTGTCTGTCCTAACCCGCCCAACACTCAATTTTAGTGGATGTCCCCTGGTTCTGGTATTATGTGAGAGTGTAAAGAGCATCTCCCTATCCACTCTGTCCATCCCCTGCATAATTTTGTATGTCTCAATCATGTCCCCCCTCAAGCGTCTCTTTTCTAGGCTGAAGAGGCCCAAACGCCGTAGCCTTTCCTCATAAGGAAGGTGCCCCAGCCCCGTAATCATCTTAGTCGCTCTCTTTTGCACCTTTTCCATTTCCACTATGTCTTTTTTGAGATACGGCGACCAGAACTGGACACAATACTCCAGGTGTGGCCTTACCATCGATTTGTACAACGGCATTATAATACTAACCGTTTTGTTCTCAATACCCTTCCTAATGATCCCAAGCATAGAATTGGCCTTCTTCACTGCCGCCGCACATTGGGTCGACACTTTCATCGACCTGTCCACCACCACCCCAAGATCTCTCTCCTGATCTGTCACAGACAGCTCAGAACCCATCAGCCTATATCTAAAGTTTTGACTCAAAAGTTACTCAGATAGCCCAATCCTAATTAACACCTTGCGTGACAATGTAGCGCCACCAAGGGGAAGTTTGGCCTCTGGAGGCTTCATTGTGGTCAGGGAACTGCCGGGCTACCTGGTCCACTTGGATCAGGCGGACCCACGAAGGAGGATCAAGGCTGGGAAAGATTCAGATTTGGTGGATGCCATTGCCACTGAATCCGCTTCAGAACTACAAGTCAGAACCACACACATGTGGTTGTGTTTGTGCTTCCCTTTGTGTTTACAGAACACACAGTGATGTACAGTGTGTATTGTGACACATACAGATCTTCTACCAAGACATATCATTACATTTTCTTGGATTTATTTGTGAACACCACAAAATGGATCTGGGGTAACCAGCTACTTCCTGAAAGAAAAATAAACTAAGTATTTTAGTTTCTGAATAAAGGTTAAGCAGGGAAGGTTGTCATCATCTCATCCTTTGAACTAGAGATCTGCACTCAGGAGTAGTGAGGTACAGAAGCATTTCTAAGGTTTTATTTTGAGCTTGACAGATCCCAGATGTGAAAAGGTGATGTGGAAGGGAGTCATTTCTCCCATCTCTACCTGGGTACCTCTGCTTTAGGGCCTGATCCTGAACAGTACATGCCAACTTACCGCCGATGCACACTGTTGCAAATGTGTCATAAGGCACATTTGTGAGCCCTTACTGCAGGCCCAGCAACAGAGCTAGCCCAGTGCGAGTACGCACTGGGCCAGCCCCAGTGCTGGGCCTGCATTCTGCCATCTGGAGGTCACCTGGAACAGTGGGCAGAAGAGAGTGAGGGTGTGGGGAGAGGTGGGGAAGAGGTGTTCTGGGGCGGGGGAGGTGGGGGAGGGCAGAGAGAGGGTGGGAGGGAGGCATGGCGGGGGGGAGAGCAGGGCAGGAGGAGTGTGAGAGCCCCATGTCAGGTCGTGCGGTCTGACACGGGACTAAAGAGTTGCCGCAAAATCAAGTAGCCCCGTTGCAGGGTTACTTCTGTTACTCGGGGGAAGGAGAAAAAGGTTCCCTTTCCTGAGGAGCCTCCGTGGGCTGCCCGGTTGCACGCTGGATGCCACAGTAACCATTTTGGCACTGCAGCAGCCCCGCACTCCAGGCGCCTCAGGATTGGGCTGCCCTGTAGGTAGCATTAGAAAGATTATAGCATAGTACAAATGTAAGTTCTTTGAAGCTCCTCACATATGCATATAGGGAAAAGTTGTGAGTAGTAAAACATCCGTTCACGAACGATCACTTGGCCTCTCCCCCCCCCACTTTGGTTTATTCAGAAATGGTACTGGATAGGGTTCAGCAAGCCCTATGGGGGGAAATTTGCCCAGAAGAAATTATACTGTACACTACCCTTTAAAAATGAGATTAAAAGAGCTGCTATTTCATCATGAATGACTGCCATTAATTGTTATTCTGGAAAGGAGCTTGACGTATCCCTGGACAGCACATCTGTTAACTGTATGTAGACTGCAATCACTTAAATAGATTTTCCAACAAACAGCTTGTCAAAGCCTTAACACAGGAATTACTTACAATTGTTGCCAGCCATTCACTGTTCTCTTTTAACTGTCCTTCCTATGCCCACGTACTGGAGTGTGAAATACAGGAAAAATGGGCTCCACTATTATCTGGAAGCTTAAGAGAACAAACATACTGTTTCACTCTTCCCTGAATAATGAGAAATTCCAGGGGCAACACTATCAGATTTAGGGCACAAGCCTATGTATGTCTACTCAGAAGTAAGTCCCATTATATTCTATGGGACTTACTCTCTATAGACATAGGATTGCAGCTTTACAGCCCAATCCTATCCACCCTTTCCTGGGAGTAAGCCCCATTGACTTTAATGAGACTTACTTCTGAGGAGACATGCATAGGATTGGGCTGTTAGTTTCCTATGGATAAGAAAGCATAGGAGACTCTCATGGGAGAACAAACCTATCTGTGACAACTCAGAAGTGAGTACCATTTTGTTTAGTGGGGCTTACTCCCAGGAAAGTGTGTAAAAGATTGCATTCATACAGCCCAACCCTATCTTTTCGCCCACCCATAGCATACAGCTGCTATGGTGTGTTGGGGGGAATTGGGAGGCTTGGATTAAAAAAAACAAAATCATTTGCCCTTACTCCTCCAAAAGCCCCTTGACCTGCACCAGCTCCACTGCTGGTACAAGTCTCAGAAGACAAAGGGGATGTGACAGGAGGCTCCGGAGGAGATAGCACTCTGGTGTAAGTTATTTTTGCCGGGATGCACTCCTCCCCCTTTAACATGCCCCCTTCCGTCCCCTGACTCAACCCATTCTGCCCACTCCATCTAATTACCAGTGTTGGCAGGGCTTCTCCTGGCTGCTGCCACAAATGGGTTGCTCCTCAGTTTCCTTCAGCAGCAGTCCAGAAGCATGCAGACATCCATGCTTCCATAATGGCATTTATGATGCCATAAAGCATGCTCCACTGCCAGGCTGGTTCCTGCAGCGGGTCCAAGCATATGATTAGGCTGAACATGTATTTGTAACGTTTGCTAATTTACAAGAGCATCAGTGGAGCCAAACAGGTGCTTCTAATGCAAATGACCTTTAGAGTGGAATGGGCACAATACTTCCTTCCCAAGCCCCCCCCCCCAAAAAAAAAAAAACACACACACACATACACACACTTTATAGATATAACTGCCAACACAGAAACATACACTTACCACTTTTCCTTCATGGGAAGGTGCCTTCTTTCCTCAGCTTTGATCAGTATCTCATTGAAAAATACAGAGAGTTTCCCATTGCCAGAAAACTAACTCCTAGTCATTACCAGCCGCTAATGAAACACCAGTCAGCCATCCTGGCTTATAAACCAGCTATCAGCCCAACAAAGGACTGGTTGGCCAGATACCATGGATTCCTATATTATCTTGCAATGCCTCCAAGTTGTCACACCAAAGAGCCATATTGCTGCAGCCATCCAATGGCAAAATCCCTCTCCATGCCCCCACATCACATTAGAGCCTACAGGAGGTCACATTCCAGGGAATGCAGGGAAGGTCGAATTCCAGCCGCTGATTGTTACTATAGGTTGAAAGGGCTAAACGCTGCCCAAAAAATGCTTGCACATGAAATTTATTCAAAGATGCCAATAACTAGATGATAGTCTACTGCAATCTTTGTCACCAGAAATGGAAGCCTCCACCACCACCGCTTCAAAGTAGGGTTTGATGTGAGGAACCAATGGGTCTTAAGACCTCTAGGTCCTGTCATGCAGTGATGATGTCATAGCGACGTATCAGACCCTAGGACAGAGATCTTTTTCAGACCCTAGGACAGAGAACCTTTTTCATCTCATGGCACACTGAGAAGAAACTAAAAATGTCAAGGCACACCATCAGTTTTTTGACAACTGATAAGTCACAAAGCACTGCTGGCCAGGGGCTTGCATTCCCCAATACTAACATACTAACATATGACCCTCTCACAAACTCCTGTGGACCATGTTGGCAACCTTCAGTCTCGAAAGACTATGGTATCGCACTCTGAATAGTGGTTCTGGAACAGCGTCTAGTGTGGCTGAAAAGGCCGATTCGGGAGTGACAATCCCTTCCACACCGGGAGCAAGTGCAGTCTGTGGACACCTGCAGACCATTCCTGGCACACCAATGTGCTACAGTGGTTGAAAATTGCTGCCGTGGGGCTGAACCTAGAATTCATCCTAGGACAACTGGAAAATCAAATTCAGTTCCTTCAAATTAAGCAATTTCTGCCCAACACTGCATATATGCAACAGGGATCAAATGTGTACACCTGTGGGCTGGGCAGAAATGGGTTGATTCTGGAGCAAATTTTGGTGGGTCTGCCCATCTCTAGATGGAGCACCAGCAATTCTACCCTTGATCTTTCTCCCTTGCCCTCCCCCTGCCCCCAAGCCACAAGATTTATCAACCATCATTACTTCAGTCATCTTGCCTGCATTTACCTGCCAACTCTGATAAGTGCTGAGACTGCAATGTTCTGTAATTTGAGGCATTTCAGTAGCAGAGTCAGTATTTCACACTGACAACCCTTCTAAAACATTACATTCAATGTGTCTTTTGTTTTGTTTTTTTGTGTCTGCGACTTTCATCACTAAGTACAGCCAAAACATTTCCTGCGATGAGCATTGCATGTATTTGCAGCAGGCTTTAGTGTGAACAAGTCTGGCTTTTAAATGAGGGGAGAATTTAGTCCCCAATTTCTTGGCAGCTGGGAAGCGAGTCAATCATTCGTTCAATTTATTTAGGTTAATGTCATGAATATCAGGATTTTTAAAGGATACACTCTTGCTCCTTAAAATCAATGGGAGTTTTGCCATGGAAGCAGGATTGCACCCTAAGTTAACATTAATTTGGTTTTCTTCAGCCAAAAGAAAACCAATTATATTTTTGGATATAATTAAAGCAAGGGGGGTCAGAACTAGGGCACAATTATCCATGAGCCATAAAAATGTCTCCATGACAAACCTTTGGATTTTTTCTAACCCGAAGCGGGTTTACCATTTTCCTAGAAGGCAACGGTAAACCACAAGGGACCAGAGGTCTCATTACTCAGAGTAATATGACATAAAACCCAACTGATTAAGATCAGCTTCATTCACACATGCCATGAATACTGATACTGTGTTCAAATGAAATCCATATATCCTGGCTTATAACGGTGGCTCACAGAACTGGTTAATTAAAAGAGCAACAAAAATGTACCAGTATGCATATACAACATTTTTCTTCAAATTATCTCACAAAGACTGTGGGCTGTTTTCAACAAGAAAGTCCTGGTAAAGTCAGAAGCATTTTTTTAAAAATGGATATGTTACAATATTTTATAATGGACAGTCTTCTCATACCTAAATACCCCGCAACTGATGCAGCCACACCACTGGAGTGCATCCAGCAGGGGGGCAGTCCCAGAGGGGTATGCCTTCCCTGCCCCACTGGGTCTACTCAGATCTGTACCAGCTATTTTGCTGGCAGAAGTCCAAGTGGAACCGGAAAGGCAGAAAGAGTGCTAGGATACTGGAAGCACTGCTGCTGCTATCAACCCCTTCCCAGCCTCGATCTGCCTTCCTCCTTGCCACATTCTCAAAGTATGAGACTGGGGGTCCAGCTGTTGATAAGAAGAGCCCCTCTGGATCAGGCCAAAGGCCCATCTAGTCCAGCTTCCTGTATCTCACAGTGGCCCACCAAATGCCCCAGGAAGTGATCCCGCTCTGCTCCCAGAACCCTATCCAACCACCGCACCCCTGTCACCCTCCTGCCCCCATAATGCCCTCCCAGCACTGTTCACTGTAATCAAATATTCTTATTAGAGAAAATAGAAAAAGTTACCATGAAGCCTAGTGAAAGCTATATTAGCACAATTGCTAAGAATGTGAGCAGGACTGGAACACAATTTCCTGGTACCTGAACGGTACACCAGATGCCTCCTCTTTTACCTACTGGTATTCTAGTCCAGTGGTCTTCAACTTTTTTTCATTCCCATAAGTTGCCGCAACCCCAGAACTGAAGTTTCGCGACCCTATTGAGGTCCCAAACCCAAGGTTGAAGAACACTGGCTTAGAAGGCTAAAAGCCTGGCGCTCAGAGTTGAGGGGAGATGCTGGCTATCCCTGAGTCATGTGGATTAACCCTTTCATCATATTTTTATTCAGAAACTGTTAACTCCTAGAAACCAAAGAGCAAAATATTACAGGCTAAAGCAGACTTGATGAGATAGTCATTCTAGAATAAAGTATAGCGAGGCTCATTTTGCTAGTATCCCATGACACCCAATAATTAAGAGGACTATATATGTCTGTCATTTAGGGCTCAATCCTATAAACCTCTAGCACCAGTGTTGAGCTCCAGCACTGGCCCTGGATGTTGCAAAAATGCCATAAAGCACATTGTGACACCCAGTGAGGAGGAAGTGCCAGCCCAGTGTCAGTCAGCACTGGACCCAGCACCAGATGGATGCCGCCTGAAGCAAGAGAAGAGCTCTGATGGTATTAAGGACTTTTGAGGCGGGAGGGATACATTCCAGGACAGAGAAACTAGGGAGGGAGAAACAGGCAGAGCCCTGCTTCTCCATAACCTATCCTCTGTGTCAGGGTGAAAAGACCAAAACAGAGGTTCTCAAGTCTGCACTGGCAAAATAGCTGGCACAGACTTGAGAAGTCCCATTGTAGGGCTTGGAACTTTCCTCAGGGGAAGGAGATGAAAGTTCCCATCTCCAAGGAGATCTCCGGTGGCCCCAGGCAGTGCCGCTGGATACAGTGGCACCCATTTTGGTGCCACTGCATGTGGCGGCACCTCATGGGATAGGATTGGGCTGCCCATCCTAGTCTACACAGACCTGCCTCATGTGGAATCCACGTCTGAGCATAGCTCCTGTGGAGAATGGGGATGTGCAGAAGTAAGTTTAGTTCTCTTTCAAAAAGATGACTGAACTGATTAAAATCAGAGACTATTCACATTACCATTTGGGCACAAGTGATTGCTTAAGAACCTGTACATAATGGCCCATCTTCCCAAGGGGGCTGGTCCAACACCTCTTGGCACCAGAGGCAGCATGCAAAATGTTGCCCCCTTCACCTGATCATTTACCAATCTCTGCTTCTCTCACTCCCTGTATTGGAAAAGAAAAAGGGGAATGGACGTTCCTCTTTCTCTTCCAAGTTCCTCTTCCTCTCCACCCCCTACTTTCCTTTCCGATCCAAGAAATGGGAGGAAGAGAATGAGCCATGGAGGCAAGAGGGAGAACAAAGGTGGAAAAAGGGGATCACGTCGCTCAGGGGGCTGCAGGGACTGGGATGCACTCACCAGTCCCTGCAGCAGCTGTCCCAGGGTGCGTGAGCATCTGCAGGGCTCCCCAGCTCGTCAGACTGGTGAAAGTGAAGCAATCGCAATCCACTTCCAGTTTTGCACGAGTGCGATTGCTCCACTTTCACTTTTGGAGTGTCGGGGAGCCTGCAGACACTCGCGCAGGGCTGCCCGCACTACAGGACTGCTGCTGCAGGGACTGGTGAATGCATCCCAGTTCCTGCAGCCCCCTGAGTGACATGATCCTGGGGATCGCATCACTGCCTCCCCCCTTCCCCCGCAAGAATTTACAGCGGTGCAAACTCTCCATGAGAGTTTGAAAACCGCTGGAATAGGCCCTAAGTCTAACTGGAAAGGAACCTTATTGACTTCAATTGGATTACACTGAAGCCAATTTACAAATATATCAGCATCACAGGTAGGAGAGAATCCTTTTACTTTTGCACAAAAATGACAATGGCCTAGAGGGCATTGGCCCTATTATTTTCTCTGATAATATTTGCAGTAACCACTTACAGCATCTGTGTGCAACTCACAAAACAAAACTTGCTTGCTTTCATTGCCAAGGCTGTTTTCACTTGAATGGCAATGCACTCTATCTTCTCTTTGATTGCATTTCTGTCAGTTGTCTGACACTGGGTTTTGTATTTGCCATTTGTATACATAAATATGTAAACAGTTTCCCTCTAAATTCTATCTGGTGACCCATTTTAGATCACACCACAAGATATTTGATTGTACTGTGCATTGTGATTTGGAAGGTCAGAGACTTTGAATGGTCTCTTATGACTCAGGGATTAGAAGAGTAGTTTGGAATTTAAAATAAAAGACGAGGTGAAGGAGAGCACAAGAAGAAGAAGAAAACCTTTCATGGTGGGCAGGGTGAAGAGCAGAGAAGACAACAGAAGACAACAGACAACAGAAAGATGTGAACTATAAAAAACCTTTCATAGCCATAGATACCATTCATCCATCTATAATGCAGTGTTGTTCCCAAAATATACACTATAGATAGGGGTAAAAATGGTGGGTTTTTTTTGCAGAGTTCATGATTTGAAAGTCAGAAAGTTGCATTTTCTGTTTTTATTCCAGGTTCTCATTTTTATTAATTTTAAACACTTTAAAAGTGTACTAGGTAGGTGATATAGGTGCTGCAGGGTCAACAGATACAGCCACAGTATTATTTCTACCTGGAAAAGTAATCTATTTTAATTTCTGGAAAATATCTTAAACACCCAAAATGCAGTGTTTTGTGCTTTTATTTGGATATTTGAAACACATAATGGCGGTGTTTTGTGTTTGTATGCATTTTTCACACTCACACACACGCACGCACTGCTCTCTAACTATGGGCACAGCTGCCGGCATGAAAGGTAATCCTCACAGGGCCCCTATTTCTAGGAGAAAAAAATAATTTTTTTCTTTTCTTTTTTTTTTTTTAGGTTGGGACTTTGGGACTGAACTTTGAGGAGTTTTGCAGCCTCAACTGGCCCCCCTTTTGGCAACTGGCAACCAACCTTTATATTTTGCAGCCAAGGAGCACCTCCCCACCTGAAAAAAAATTTATTCCTCATAGGGATTTGAACCCCTAGCTTCCGGCTCCACAGACCAACACTTTAGCAATTGAGCCATAGGAACTCTTAGGCTCAAAGTGTTTGGAACTAATACTTGAGGCGCTGATGGCCACCAGCTGGGCTCAAGACATTATATATTAGTTCTGAACACTTTAACTATAGGCTTTCCTATAGCCCAATGGAGAGAGTGCTGGGCTGTGAAGCACAAGGTTGGAGGTTCAAATCCCTCCCTAGCCAGCAGTGCAGGGCGGGGGCGGTACAGGGAGGGAAAAAAGGTGGGGGCAGGGAGGAGGGTGAAAAAAGGTGCTGGAACGCCGTTCCGGTGCGTTCCATTACAAAAAAAGCCCTGGGGTTAAGTAACTATGGGTGCAATCCAAACTGCATCTTGGGCCAATGCAAGTCCCTTGCGGCAGCCCAGGAGGGTCGCAAACATGCCATAAGACACATTTACACCTCCTCGAGAGCTGGCTGGGCTGGCACATGAATGCTGATTTCAGCCACTGCCGACTTGAAAGGGGAGGCTTGCATTGGCTGAGCTCGACCAACGCAAAGGTCTAAGAAAGGCGAGGAGGAGGCGTTCTGGGATGGGGGGAGAGTGGGCAAAGGGCAGTCCTGGGGGCAGGCAGGCAGGTGGGGAGCAGAAGGTGGGGCTGCGGTCTGGCAAATATGCCGAATCCTAGCCCCCATTCCAGAGCAATGTGGAGCGGCTACAACTAGTGCAGAATGCGGCGGCCCGTGTGGTTACTGGAGGTAGGTGGTTCGACTCTGCCAGTTCGCTTCTCCAGCGGCTGCATTGGCTGCCCATTCGTTTCCAGGCCCAATTCAAGGTGCTGGTATTGACCTTTAAAGCCCTATACTGCTCTGGGCCAGGGTATCTTAGAGATCGCCTACTCCCATACAATCCGGCTCGTCCTCTTAGGTCATCAGAGAAGGCCTTTTTACAAGTGCCGCCGCCTAGGGAGGTACGTGGGGCAGCGGCAAGAAATAGGGCCTTCTCAGTAGTGGCACCAACGCTATGGAACTCCCTTCCCCTTGACTTAAGAATGGCTCCCTCTCTTGAGACCTTTCGGCGAGGCCTGAAGACCCTTCTGTTTAAACAGGCCTTCTGAGTTCTCGGCCTTTTTAACATCTTTTTAACATCTTTTAATATTTTTTACAGGCCTGATTCTTTTATGACTTGCTGCTGCTCTATGCTCTTTTTACCTATTTTTTATTCTGACTGCTGTTTTTTATGATGTGTTAATATGTTTTTATTTGTTTAATCTGTTGTAAGCCGCCTTGAGTCCCTTCAGGGAGAAAGGCAGGGTAAAAATAAAGTTGTTACTATTATTATTATTATTATTATTATTATTACAAACCACTGTCTTTGAACATATGACACCTCCTGAGGAGGTGCAAGTCCAAGGAGACCCATTAGGGCTGCGGTGGCTTACCTGCAGGTAAGGAGATGAGCCTCCAGCTGAGTCACTTTGGACCCGTATCTTGCACTGGATACAGCGCAGGCCTCATGGCCTGCCTCTTCCAGCACAAGATAGGATTGCGCTGTATATTACTAAAGCAGCAATGAAATCGCATGCACAGTTATTTGAATTTTGTTTGGCCTACTTTGGAATAAACCTACTTAAGTCTGTAATTGCTACAATTTTGATTATTTTTGTGGCTCTTCCTCCCCCATAACATCCAATGCTCACAAATATTTTGTTGCAATGTCTCATTAGATTGGCTGCCCTCTATAAGCCCCTTTTATCCCTTTACTCACAATTGCTCCCAATCCTTTTGGATCAATAGTATAAAAACACCAACTTGAGCTAACATGCGGTAAACATAGAATTTTGTTCCAGATACCATTCCAATTATGCATCTTTGGAAGTGTACCACCACCAAAGGGAAAGTTACAAAACCAGAGAAATTGCTGCATGAACCTTTGAGGGTCATAATCACTTTCACCATTTCCAATTTTTCTCCCTCATATCATTAGAGCAGTGGTTCTCAAACTCTCTGGAGGAGTTTGTAACTGTCCGCAGGGCTCCCCAGCCTTCAGAAAGTGAAAGCGGAGCAATTGCACCTCGCCTCCGCAAAACTGGAAGTGGAGCGCAATCACTCCGCTTTCACTTTTTGAAGGCTGGGGAGCCCTGCGGAGGGTCACGCAGGGCTTTCCACATCCCCAGGAGGCTGCTGCAGGAACTGGTAAGTAAATGCCGGTCCCTGGAGCCCCCTTAGCTCTCCCTGCCCCTGCCCCTTAAGGGGGCAGTGCCCAGGGTCCTCTGGCTGGGGCGTTCTGACACACTAGTTTGGGAAACCCTGCATTAGAGGAAGGAAATACACAATCTTCATTGAGTTTACAGCAGATGTATGTTGTATCAAGTCTGACAGCCCAATCCTATCCCGGGTTTACACTGATAGATCTGATGTTCTGTCAGGTTAGTCCCAAACCGATGGTGGGAAAGCCTCTGCACTGTTTGGTGGGCCACATTGCCAGGCCAGTGTGTGGGTGACAGCAGTCCACTGAACCTCCTCAATTCACCATCACTGCCAGTAGTGGAGCCGGGGGGGGGGGCGGTACTGTGCATGCCACATGGCTCCGAAACTCACTGTGTAAGCTACCCCTCTCCCTTGCTCTCAGAGCCTCTCTGGGGGTGAAAGTAACGTGGAGGAGGAGGGAGCGAGGAGGAGGGGCAGCTTACATGGCAAGTTTCGGAGCCACACAGGACTTACAGCTCTGCCTCCTGGCTCCACTACTGATCACTCTATAAGTCAGCAGCAGGGGCAAAACATGGGCAGATAGAGAAAGAAGCAAGTTGAACCGGGAGCAGTGACAGCATTCACACACACTGAGATCCTATCCCCCCTCTACAGTCTGGACCCACTCCAAGAGTCTCCTCGGACTTATGCTAGCTAAAGAATCTGGCAAAGGTCTGAGGAGACCCATTGGAAATCAGACAGCGTACAGAGAGGTAAGTAAAAAAAAATTACTTAACTTCTCCTAGGCCATCTGGTTCCCCCCGCCCACCCACAGCTCCATCAGTGGCCCTGTATGGTCTGGGCTGGCGGGGGACAGGATTGGGCCTTTAATGGATGTACTGAAAAGCACAAGGTGTGCCTAGCATTTTTACATTCTATTAGGCAAAAAGAGGAATGCTCACCATATAAATTGCAAATGTAACACAATTTGTTGCCATGATGACAATGAGATGTTCCTTTTCTGTTACCTCAGCAATAGATATTCACAGAGCAACAATGACTGTCAGCAAAAGGTAAAGGGAACATATTCTCTCTTTTGACATAGCAGCCTACATAGATTTCTTATGGAAATGGGTAGGCTATATTCTAAAAATAGGATTTCATGTGATGAGGCATTGAATCTGCACACATTATTCATGGTGAAGATGAGGAGAATGGGCAGTGAAATACTCCCAGTTATATTTCATATACATGCAAACTTCCTTTTGTCCCTTGGATACAATAAGGTATTAACAGACATTTATCTCACATCTCCTCCTTCAAGCTGTGTATGGCGTTGGCAAGGCTTTCTGAAATCCCAACGTTGGGTTGTTTGGAAATCGTTAGACCAAAATCTTATTAGTGCTGAGCAAATGTTTGTTGGGAATGGAATAATGTTTAATGTAAGTGGCAAGAGAGGGAGCTGTGAGGTGGACCAGAAGCGCTGCATGTACCAGGTTCAATCCCTGGCATAAGAATCTCAGGACTTCAGTGATGGGAGAGCCATTGTCTGGGTCCCTGCTGAGCAGCCACCATTCAGAACAGGCAATCCGGACCTAGAGGGATCCAGGTCTTGACTTGATGGAAGGCAGCTCCCCACAGTCAGAAAGCGTCAGACATCCCAATCAAAATTGTAGAAAGGGTCCAAACTGTTAAACATCTTGACAAATTACCAAAGCATACAAACAAAAACTATCACCTTAATGGCTGCCAATCAGTGTCTGGTGGGGGGGGGCAGTAACAGCTCTGCAGTGATCACAACACTGCTGGTACCAAGGGGCTTATTTCTTACCTTGGGGGCAGAGCTGACGGCGGCAGCAAAGAAGGCCAATTCTATGCTTGGGATCATTAAAAAGGGTATTGAGAACAAAACGGCTAGTATTATAATGCCGTTGTACAAATCGATGGTAAGGCCACACCTGGATTATTGTGTCCAGTTCTGGTCGCCGCATCTCAAAAAAGACATAGTGGAAATGGAAAAGGTGCAAAAGAGAGCGACTAAGATGATTTCGGGGCTGGGGCACCTTCCTTATGAGGAAAGGCTATGGCGTTTGGGCCTCTTCAGCCTAGAAAAGAGGCGCCTCAGGGGGGGCATGATTGAGACATACAAAATTATGCATGGGAAGGATAAAGTGGATAGGGAGATGCTCTTTACACTCTCACATAACACCAGAACCAGGGGACATCCACTGAAATTGAGTGTTGGGAGAGTTAGAACAGACAACAGAAAATATTTCTTTACTCAGTGTGTGGTTGGTCTGTGGAACTCCTTGCTGCAGGATGTGGTGACGGCATCGGGCCTGGATGCCTTTAAAAGGGGATTGGACAAGTTTCTGGAGGAAAAATCCATTATGGGGTACAAGCCATGATGTGTATGCGCAACCTCCTGATTATAGGAATGGGTTAAGTCAGAATGCCAGATGTAGGGGAGGGCACCAGAATGAGGTCTCTTGATATCTGGTGTGCTCCCTGGGGCATTTGGTGGGCCGCTGTGAGATACAGGAAGCTGGACTAGATGGGCCTATGGCCTGATCCAGTGGGGCTGTTCTTATGTTTTTATAGTCCCCTCCGATGTCCTCACGGCTTCTGTAAACAGTCCTTATCTCAGCAGCCACTTCCATTTTCAGAAACCGGAAATAGCTGCTGATTGGAGATAAGAATTGTTTACAGAAGCCACAGAGGACATTGGAGGGGCTGCAAGCCTCCAGGACCCTGCAGGAGGCCAGCTCTGCCCCCAAGGTAAGAAATAAGCCCCTTGGCAGTGGTAGCACTGCAATCTCTGCATTGTTCAGCCCTGCTTCTGGTTCTCCTGGAGGGTCATGATTCACCAGTTTGGGAACCACTGTTATATTCCATTTATACTTGCTATTTGGAAGAAAAACAAAATAATGGATAAATATTCAATGGTGGGAGCTGCAATTTAAAATGGTGCAGTAGTACAAGCAGCGCAACATCAATGACAGCTAGGCCTCTGCTCTGTTTCATGGGCTGAGTATGCTGGCAAACGTATAAGTGTGATCAGTCTCAGTGCCCTTACGGTCCCGTCCCCCCCAATTCTCATGCAATTATGTGCATGAGAATTCTATATTCTCACGCACATAAGCAAATATTACATTGTGGACCTTGCCCCTGTGCTGTCCTGGGGTGCAGGACTGCAACAAGCTGCCCCCCCTGCAACACACTACCCCCCAGGGGATACTTATCCAACTCTTGTATGGAGCCTTTCGTAACTTTCCTGACCACTCCGAAAGCCTTCTGAGGCCTCCAGAGTGCTGTTAAACAGTATTTCCCATTTTCCAACAAAAACCAGAAGCACCATTTAATGGCACTGCAGAAGCCTCAGAAGGCTTTTCGAGTGCCCGCAGTTGCAGCACAGGGCTTTGCTTTCTCCGTGAATGGCTCCAGGAGGTGGGCGGAGGCAGCAACGAAGACGCAGAGGTTGGGCGGTGGCGGATGTGCCACGGCAGGTCCCTACAGGGCCCACAGGCACCTGGGGCTTTTGCCCCTCCAACCCCCCCCCCCGGAATGCCACTGCATCTATTCAACAGCCCCTCCCCACCTGTTCAGAACTTTGAGCTTGGCACCAAGGAGGACAGACTGCTGCAACTGCTTCTGTCCTCCTACCCCTGTAATTCCCAGTAAGCCATGGGGATGCTTTCTGGTGTCAGGTAACGGGAAGAGGATGGAGCAGCTGCAGTGGATGCTAGCAGCAGAGCAGAGGTGAACAATTCTCCATCTGCTGCCCAACTTTGCATGAGATGGAGGTGAGTCCTCCTTTCTGCCTCAGGTGGGTATGGGAGTTTCAGGGTTTGGCGGGATCCTTAGAGAGGCTTTGACCAGTGCCCAACCTACTTGATCTCTGATGCCAATCCAGACTACAAAATAGGTTTGCATATCACAAGAAAATGACAAAGGGAACACCCCAAAGTAATTTCACTTGTCTTTAATACAAAAGGTCAGAATATGCTTCCCAGACACATTCTCAGCAATTCATAAATGCATACAAAATCCCTTTTCAGCAATTAATATTCAGTTATTCAACATACTTCACATTATGCAAAAATGCATAAGCATAGCACATACAGCTGTCATAGATAATATTCTAATACTATAAAATAATTTCTCCAGTTGTATACCATCTCATTTTCAACAGGCTAATTGGAAAAAAAAACTATTCTTTATCTATTACATTGTGTTTATGCTTCCTTACAGTTTCAAAGTATAAGAACCATCATGGATTTGTTCTGTTCTTACCTCTTTAAAATGTGCATTTAAAAGTATCTATGAGAACAGAATCTTACAGCCAATCCTATCTAGTGCCCATATCATAGAGCTCTGCTGATCCTGTGCAGGAAATGAGGAGGCTGGAGGATTCCTTGAGGTAAGGCAACATTTGTTCCCTTACCCTGGGAAAGATCCAGCTGTGGCAATGGGTCTACTTGGACCTGTGCCTGCTAAATAGCTGGTTCAAGTCTGAGTGGATCTGTTAGTGGATTTCACCTCAGAAAGGGGATAGAATATGGTATGCATTGCTGCTTCCAATCCTGCCCCTCCCATATTTGCCTTCTTTCCACCTGTTAAGCCCTCTCCTCACCTGCCCCTCCACTGCCCAGCATGGAGCTTACTTGCTATGGTGTGCATTCCAGCTTCCACGGGTGTCAGTGGGACAGAACAGGTCTTCCCACTGGTGCCCCATCTTCTGCACTGTCACAGTGTGCTTTACGGCACATATGTGACAGCACACGCTGGTTCAGCGGTCACTGCGACGGTGCACAAAGTGAACATGATTATCCTGAAAGTGAATTTAAGTGAACAATTGAGGAAATGATTTATGGTCTCAAAAACTGAAAGGTCCATATCAATTTAACGAATTGTGAGAAGTTCTCTTCCTCGTCTGTTCTTTTTCTGTCCCCACCTGCTCTATATTTATACAGAAACTTACATATGACTATTACTCACATATGACTTGCACATAATTCCTTCGCAGCAGGAGAAAGTAAAGCAATGAGAATAGATGGAGCTTAGAAGTCTTTCCAGCCCTAGCTGATATGGATTGGTTCCTTGCCGCCATAGCTCCTAATAAGACACAATATAAGGCTTGGATTAAAACCTGGCCACATCTATTGAAATCAATGCGAATCAACAGATTGGTTAAACCCTTTCTAGTCACTCCTCCCCATTTTAATGTGAGCAACTGCCCTGGATGAAAGAGCACACTACTCTCTGTTCCCCCTTTGAGCCCTCCCACAATCACTCAAAGCTATAGATTGTGTTAGGAATTTCCCACCTTGTCTTGTGCAAGGTGTGATTGTGCAAAGAAACCTCCACCTCCAATTTTGGTGGTGGAGGAGTGGAATTTTGGCTGTGCACTTGCACATAGATACTACACAAGGCAGGTCTCAGGAATGAGGCTTGTATTTACACTATATGATGTGAAGCATGTCACCAATTATCTGAAGCATATCTATGGATCCAACAGTATTATGGGATAAACAGTTTTTGAACCTGCCAAAGTGGCAGGGCTCCCTTTTCCACCACTGGATTCCCTGGCTCCACCCCAGGTCTTGCCCAGTACAAAATTAGTAGTAGTAGTAGTAGTAGTAGTAGTAGTAGTAGTAGTAGTAGTAGTAGTATTTCAGAGTTAGTAAACCTAAGCATGTGAACAATTTGCAGAACACAAATGGAGATGAATGAACATCTGTGGGGTTGTGCAGCCAGGGCATCTGTGCATTCAGGTGTACATGTGTATGCTTTGGACCATATGTTCTATATGCAAGGGGAGAGGCACATACAATCCTAAGGTTTAGTTCCATACCCACAGTGAATATAACCAACACACTATACCAAGCGGGTTCCAGTACCTACCACAGAAGTTGTACTCCAGGTATATAGTTTTTCAAAAGCTAATTCATAGAATAAGCTGAATGTTGTTGTCTGGGAAAGGCTCAGATCCTTATCTCAGTGCTGAAATAAGAGCTTTGTACAGTTCTCTGTCTCCTCTATGAAGATAATTACCATCGATCTCCTTTACCCTCTCTCCTAGTGATTCTCTCCAGCATCTACCCCATCGTCTCTTCTCCACATTACGAAAATAGAAAAACAATATTGCAAGCACCAATTATGTAAAGCAAATACAATTAATTTGCATAATTTGACCACCTAAGTACCTTGCACTAGCTAAATGCAGTTTTTTTTCTCCTTATTTTTTTCTCTCCAAACTGAGTACCTGCAGCCTAGCATGGTGCTTCACAAATCCAAGGATTAAAAACCCATCCAAGCAACTAATCGTGGAAGGATTTGTATATTATTATAAGCCATTTCTGTTCAGAGAACAGAAGTAGGAAAGAATAAGCAAAAGAACCTCAGTCATTCCGGTTTCACAAAACCTCAACAACCCTGGGAAGAGCACTGTGTTGGGATTCTGTTCAGCAACTCGATTAAAGTCATCACTTACAACCCAGCACTGATAGTATTATATCAGCAAGGCCAGTTTCACTATCAGCTTCATCAGCCCAACGTAGCCAGCAGGGACATTTTAAAAGAGCTCTTCGCTTTTGCCCTAAAGTAGTTTCAGTATCTGTACTTTAAAAATATGATCAAGAATGTATAAAAATCAAAAACCATATTTCATGCTTATGCGTTCCAGTACATTACTGTTGAATTCTAACAACTGAAGTCAGTGGAAAGAAATCACTTCAAGAAGGTTCAGAGGATAATGAAAAAGCTATAGAAAAACTAGTTCTGATAAGTTGAGCTAAGCCGGCAAATGTAACATAGAATCAACTCCCAAGAAGTGATTATTAATAATGATGTTCTCCTTTAAAAATAACTAAAATATATGAGGTTTTCATTGATCATTAAATTCCTATTACAAAAGGGTTTTTTTTAAAAATTAAAGTACTAATGCTAGAGATTCTGTCATCACACTCCAATAAGAGCACATTGAATGTGTGCAGACTTAAGTTTCAGGCCATGAACAACTTTTAAGCGCCATTTTAATGTTTTGCTTCCAAATGAAGCAAAAAGAACCCGCTGCTAACTGCCATTGTGTGTGTAGCAGCAGCACAGGAGATGACAGTACAATGAACCCTCAGTATCCATGGGGGATCTGTTCCAGGAAATGCCCCCCCCCCCGCAAGATACCTAATTCCTCAGAGAGTGAAATCTGCAGACAGGCCCTGCCAGCAAGTGCCTTTCTGAATCCTCCAGGAGGCCTTCTGAAGTGCAGGGAGGTGGCACATGACTTTCACACACCTCAGAAGACTTCCTGGATGCAAAAAGAAGGCACTTCTGGCTGCATCTGGGAGGTTCTCTGAGACCCTCCAGCACAGGCTCAAGATTCACCTTGAGTCAAATCCATGGATCCCACGCCCACAGATAAGGAGGGCCCACTGTACTTGCTCAAAAGTAGGTACATCCCCACCTGCAGGATACTGGGGCAATGCAATCTCCAGAAGGCAGATGACTCAGAAACTACCCGTCTCAGACCTTTCCTCTTGTCTCCTGTGATCTGTGGAGGTGTGTCTGTGCCTTGCTTCCTCCCCCCTTCTCTCTCCTGACAGTGCAACATGCAACAGCTCCCTTCTTAAGCTTTGCCAGTTGCAGGGAGACCACCATGCCATGAGTTCACACACACAGGCATGCAGAAGGGATGACTTTAGGGTTCCCTGTTCTAAACTTTTGCACTTGTATTGTCAAAAGAGATCTACACGTAAGCAAATTCTAAGTAAAGAATTTTTCTTTGAAACTTTTTTTACTGCTTCTGCGCCTGTTTGGCAGCAAACTAGCAGAGATTGGTGGGGAGTAATCAGAAGCATCTTCCACTATTTATACAATTACACCCATAGATGCCTTTTTCCAGCAGTGGTAAAGGGGTAAGATGTGAGACCAACTGAGATGGTTTATAGAGGTGGCAGATGAGTATAGAGTCCACACAGGGCTCCCACCACAATTCTGTGCCAATCCACCACCTAACGCAAATACATAAGTCAGGCGCATTAGCAGGTCACCCCCACAGTTTTTCTTTTATTCACAGAATCAAAAAAAAGAAGCCAGTCAAATTGGATTCACACAAAGAGACTGCTTCACCAGGATTCGCAATCATGTAAACGCTGTTTCACTTGCTGCTATCCTATTTTATTCCGGGGGGGGGGGGAGTAACAAGAGAATATGTAAATACTAAGTGCAATGACAGGACAAGAGAAAAACCTCTACTCTGTTGCCCTCCATGTCTATTACACTGAATTTATAGACAGTATGGTGAGATATTTACAGTTGGGCAGCCCAATCCTGAACTACCCAGAGCTGCAGGACCCGGCGGCTTCACAGGGCGCTCCCACCAGATCCAGCGCTTCCTGCGCTACCGCGGGAGGCTCCTCAGGAGAAGAGGACATTCGTCCCCTTCCCCTGAGTAAGGGAAGCAGCCCTGCAATGGGGTTACTCACTTTAGTGGCAACTGTTTGGTTGCCACTAAAGTAAAGGCGCTCGTGTAGGGCAAGCAGCCCTGCCCTAGCGCCTTGGATCCTGCGGAACTCGGCTCCGCAGATCTGCCTCTCCCCGCCCCCCAACATGCCTCCCCTATGCCCCTGGCCACGCCTCCCCCCTCCCTGGAATGCTTCCCCCACGCCCCCATCTCCCATTCTGCAGGCCGGTGGACACGGAGACCTCTGAGCAGCGGAATCCGGGCACCTGCCACGCACTGGCTCAGCACCAGCCGGAGCTGAGCCAGCTGTGGCGGGAGCCTGGCAGTAAGCCCCCCAAACGTGCCTTATGGCACGTTCGCAACTGTGGTCCTCACCGCAGAGGTGCAGCATGGACCACAGGATCAGGCTCTAAGTGACTGTGTGTTAATTTAACTGTTTGTTAATCTGGTGTGTTAACACCACAACCAGGGGACATCCACTAAAATTGAGTGTTGGGAGAGTTAGAACAGACAAAAGAAAATATTTCTTTACTCAGCGTGTGGTTGGTCTGTGGAACTCTTTGCCACAGGATGTGGTGATGGAGACTGGCCTGGACACCTTTAAAAAGGGATTGGACAAGTCTCTGGAGGAAAAATCCATTACGGGTTACAAGCCATGATGTGTATGTGCAACCTCCTGATTTTAGAAATGGGCTACGTCAGAATGCCAGATGCAAGGGAGGGCACCAGGATGCAGGTCTCTTGTTATCTGGTGTGCTCCTTGGAGCATTTGGTGGGCCGCTGTGAGATTCAGGAAGCTGGACTAGATGGGCCTATGGCCTGATCCAGTGGGGCTGTTCTTATGTTCTTATGTAATTTCTAGTGGTTTAGGTTTGAATCTCAGAAAATAGATACAGTATGTGAAAGTTTTGCAAAGGGAACCACAAATCCCAGCAGTGTTCACTCTATTAATTAGAACAAAGTTTCAGACGACGACATCATAAACCAAATACCAGAGCTATTAATGAACAGACTTGCAACGGTTGCCAGATAAACCATAAATCTAATTACTGTTTTTTTGTGTTTTTTTTGGCAGATGGTATAGTGTAAAAGAATTTGATTTAAAAACGAAACAGATTGTGATTTGATCGGAATTTCCACAAGCTAGACACACTGTATACATATCAAGACTCAGATAATGATTGCAACATTTGTCTGCTGTTGAGAAACAACAGCTCTGTGACTAGCTCTGAAGCCTGATCTCAGAAGGGCCTCCTTTAGACTCTGCAGAGTAACACCGAAGAGCCCTCTGCAGACACCAGTCCCTTGGGCATGCTGACTATGGGCAATCAATCATTCTCCGTTGCAGACAGCTGGAAGGCAAATCATGGGTCACTTTGTGAACAGCAGAGGTTGGATGCACAGTGGAAGAGAAGCTCAGGTTTGACAAAATTAGGGCCCAATGATCACCCTGCACTGCCAGAACTTGTATTCCAGCAGCACAGGGTGCCTTCCAGTGGCATGAAAGCCAGGTTGCTCTTCTGCGCATCCAGGCCACTGCCATGAAGAGGCAGTGGTGCCCAGCTGTTCAAGGGCAGTAGTGCCCCTTAACAGCTGCAGGGGAGCAGCAGCTCCAGAGGCCTCTCTGAAGACCAGTAAGTTGGCAGCAGAGGAATGTTGCAGGTAGGAAGTGGGAGGGCAAGGAAAGTTTCAGAGAGGATGGATGAAGGGTAGAGTGGGTCTCAGCATAACCTGCATGCACCATATCTTACCCTTCTTCTCCAAGTCGTCCCACCCATCTTAGAGATCGCCTATTCCCATACAATCCGGCTCCTTCTTAGGTCATCAGAGAAGGCCTTTATACAAGTGCCGCCGCCTAGGGAGGTATGCAAGGCAGCAGCAAGAAATAGGGCCTTCTCAGTAGTGGCACCAACGCTATGGAACTCCCTTCCCCTTGACTTAAGAACGGCTCCCTCTCTTGAAACTTTCCAGCAAGGCCTGAAGACTCTTCTGTTTAGACAAGCCTTCTGAGTTCCTGGCCTTTTTAACATCATTTAAACATCTTTTAATACCTTTTAAGCACCTGGTTACAGGCCTGCATCCTTTTATAAACTGCTGCTCTATGCTCTTTTACACTTTTATCTGACCACTGTTTTTAAGATGTCTTGCAAATATGTTTTTATCTGTTTTTAAATAATGTTTTTAAATTTATGTTTTTAACCTTGTTTGTAAGCCGCCTTGAGTCCCTCCGGGGAGAAAGGTGGGGCAAAAATAAAGTTAATAACAATAACAATAACAATAATTTTCTCTCCTTGGACTTATGCCAGAAAAATGGTTGGTGTATATCCAAGGAGACACATAGGCAATTGAACAGTCTACAAGAGATAATAAAAAAATGTTTTTAAATAAATAGGCACACATCCTTTCAATACTCCCCCCCCCCGGATGCAATATGTACTCTGCCCGTATAGCTGCATTGTCACCAACCGTGGGGAACAGAATTTAGTACTAAGGGCCCAATCCTATCCATTTTTCCAGTGCTGGTGCAGCAGTGCCAATGGGGTGTGCACTGCTTCCTGTGGTGGGGAGGCACTCATGGAGGCCTCCTCAAGATAAGGAAAGGTTGTTCCATTATCTCGGGGCTGCATTGTGGTTGTACCAGTGCTGGAAAGTTGGATAGGATTGGGCACTAGTCTGCATTTTCATAATTGCTGAGGACTTGAAAGGAGTTTTGATTTGATCTCTAAGCTCTCTTTTCTGTAATGGTCCAATCCTACCAAGAGTCTGCACCAGCAGAACACATGCAAGGCAGGACAGCATAAGGCCCAGGCATGCCAGTGAAAAGGCCAGAGCCCTCCTGTTGGTGCCAATGGTTATAGGGAGGCTCACCAGAGCAGGTAAGTCCAGTCACTGTCTAGTGAGAGCAAAATGGGGTGGTGACATGGGGCTGGGGGTAGGCAGAGCAGGTCCAGGAGGCGGAGTGGGTTCCACACCACCAGCACAAGCAGTATCCAAACCTCCTTCACATGCCTGATCTGCCTGCATGGATTAACATGGATTTGCGCCAGCGATACTGCAGCTGCCAGGACTTTGTACCTTTGCCCTCTTGAGATCTTCAACAGCCAAAAATTCCCCTAAGATGCAGCATAGCCCACATCTGTGCCATTACATTGCCGTGAAGGGATTTACATTGCATTGGGTCGTGAGTCTTATTTGAATAAGCCTTAGTGAGAGCTTATTATTCTTGCATACCGATTCTCTCGATACTGAACTAAACAAACGCATCGGTAAAGCAGCTACCACGTTTTCCAGACTCACAAAGAGAGTCTGATCCAACAAGAAGCTGACGGAACATACCAAGATCCAGGTCTACAGAGCTTGCGTCCTAAGTACACTTCTGTACTGCAGTGAGTCATGGACTCTTCGCTCACAACAGGAGAGGAAACTGAACGCTTTCCACATGCGCTGCCTCCGACGCATCCTCGGCATCACCTGGCAGGACAAAGTTCCAACCAACACAGTCCTGGAACATGCTGGAATCCCTAGCATGTATGCACTGCTGAAACAGAGACGCCTGCGTTGGCTCGGTCATGTCGTGAGAATGGATGATGGCCGGATCCCAAAGGATCTCCTCTATGGAGAACTCGTGCAAGGAAAACGCCCTACAGGTAGACCACAGCTGCGATACAAGGACATCTGCAAGAGGGATCTGAAGGCCTTAGGAGTGGACCTCAACAAGTGGGAAACCCTGGCCTCTGAGCAGCCGGCTGGGAGGCAGGCTGTGCAGCATGGCCTTTCCCAGTTTGAAGAGACACTTGGCCAACAGTCTGAGGCAAAGAAGGAAGGCCCATAGCCAGGGAGACAGACCAGGGACAGACTGCACTTGCTCCCAGTGTGTAAGGGATTGTCACTCCCGAATTGGCCTTTTCAGCCACACTAGACGCTGTTCCAGAACCACCTTTCAGAGCGCGATACCATAGTCTTTCGAGACTGAAGGTTGCCAACATGATTATTATTGCAGAGTTCTTTGCTACGATCTTGCAAGCTCAAAGATCAGACATCCTACCTTAACTCTTACCAACGATATTGTTTTTAAAATCTTAGTGATGGTGAACCTGACCAGAGCAAATCACACATCAACGTGAGAAAGAGCCAGTGGGAGAGAGCCAGTTCCCATCTAGATGAACTATCTGTGGTCCATTCCTGATAAATGGTTGGATTCTATCTTAAAGTTAGGTTCCACATCTGCAGTTGGAGCTCCCAAGTTCCTGATTGTATAGATGGGTCTGTGCTCACAGTGGAACAGACAAAAAACACTCTTCTCACCTCTATTCCTACAAGTGGTGGTTAGGGGTAGGGCCAATTAGCATGTTTCTGCTGCTCATTCCAAAAACTGATTTTATGGACAGGACAAAAGTAGAGAGCTTCTGCAAAACAGTGTCACATGTTCATATACATTCAGATTTTAAAGAAACCTAAATTTAATGGGGAAGATTTCGTCTGATCTCGGAAGCTAAGCAGGGTCAGGCCTGGTTAGTACTTGGATGGGAGACCGCCTGGGAATACTGGGTGCTGTAGGCTTATACCATAGTCTTTCGAGACTGAAGGTTGCCAACCAATTATTTGCCTTCAAAGGTGCAATTGCAGTAAATATTTGTAGAGAGAATGGGGGGAATTGCATGGAGCAAAGAGTTAGTGCCTTCCCGTCACCCATGCCACAGTCCCAATTCAGTTCACCCCTTTTTGAGTACCTTCCATTCTAAAGGGGAAAACACACATGCAGGAAATCGTGAACGTCTTGTCTTATTGGGCTCTGAGTGCTTGCTTCTACACTCTCACGATGTTTGCTTCTCAACATGTACGTTCATGAAGAAAAAGACTATTATGAGGATAGCATGCATCTCTAGTGATCTTCTGCCACTGAACTTCCCACTGCTTGGGAGAGGAGAAGCAAAACAATGATTCATTGTGGCATTGTGATAAATACATCTAACTAGGTTTTCAGAGCACGATACCATAGTCTCCCGAGACTGAAGGATGCCAATGATGAGGTTTGGAGAGGACCAAGTATAAATCCCCTATTAAGCACTCAAGCTCACTGGGTGACTTTGGACAAATGACTTTGGACAAAGCACCCCCTTTCAGTCTTTCCTATCCCAAAGGGTTGTTGCAAGGATAAAGAGCCATACATGCTGCCCCAAGCTCCTTGGAGGTGTTGGAGGAAATTAAAAATAGTTTCCTCTTTGGGGGAGAAGCAGAGTAGCTTAAGTAGCGGACCCCCCCCTTTGGGTATCATCCCAGGGAACCTCCCTCACCCAGCGGACTGCTAATCAATAAAAAAAATGAAGAGGCAATGGCTTGTTAAAGTTGCAAAAAAGAAGTTATTTACTTACAGTTCCACTGAGTGTATATTTACAGCATCTGATTGGATCAGAAGTTCAGCTAACACTTAGAGATAGCAAGGCCCTAGAGCTGCCTCGCCCTGCATGCCTTGTGCTCAAGATGGCCTGGGCATCAGAGCCCTGGTGTGCACATCTTAACAGGTCAGTGGTCAGAGGACAAGAGGAAGTGCTCAGAGGAGAAGGGAAGGATAAAGGGTTAGGGCCACACCCCACAAGGATCACAGAGAGAACAGGTAGAAAGGTCAGATTCACTGGGCCATAGCTTGACCCCTTCTGGACAGCATCCTGCCCCCTCTGGACAGCAGACGGAGTTGCACCAACTCCAACAGGAAGAATGGTGGGATAGAACTGTAATAAGTAAATGAGATATTAACAGTTGCAAAGCTATGCTATTGAAACCCTCTGCGAGGAGAACTTTTATGTTATTTCCTCAGATGTTTTTGAACATGTGCTTTTATGACTGAATCTGATTTGCTGTTTGGGGGTTACAGAATTTGTCGGCCACAGATTTGTCACAGTGTGCAAGGGGCCCTTCACCCCACCTACAACATGTGACTCTTTACTGCCAAGTGATTGCAGACAATTGCCTTAAATATCTATCATATTTTTTTCAATAAAGTTCTCAAAGTAGTTTATGTAGAAAAATATTGAGATGATGGTAATCTAAAAAAAGAGACACAGAGCAGGCAACAGAGGAAGGGGAGGCAAGCGAAAGCAAGAAAAATCAGGGGAAAGACATGTGATCATTGATATAAACATGCTTACAGCCCAATCCTAACCTGCCCTAGAGCAGGCAGCATGCAGGCCTGCCTCACATCTAAGACAGGGTTGGGGCTGAAATCAGCACAGCCCGGGGCAAGGGGAATCGCTCCCCCTTACCCCATGTCGTGCTGAAGCAGCCCCAATGGGGCTAAAGAGGTGGTGCAGATCCAAGCAGCCCAGAGCTGCTCCAGGCTGTGCAGGAGCAAGTTTTGGACCTGGCATAAGATCTGACTTAACTCCCGCCCGCCCATCCACCACCTGCCCTCCCGTGCCCTGCCCTGCCCTGAAGTGCCTCCCTCTCACCCTCCTCACATCCCCCCAGACCCCCATGCTGGCTGAGCTCGGCCAGCACAGACTCACCCTTTAGGCTACCTGGGCAGGTCCCTTGTTGGCTTCCCTCCTGCAGAGACAGTGCTGTCTTGGGCCAGCGCAAGGGAATTGCATCGGCTCAGGGCACTGTCAGGATTGCACCCTCAGTTACATATGCATGTTCTCGGTACAAGAACAGTTCTGGTTTTCGTTCAGCCAGTGAAAGGGGTGTCAAAATCTTACCTCTCCCTCAGTTGCAGCCTGATGGAAATGGCTACAAGAGGAAACAGTTCCTGGATGGGAGGGGCCAAATGGTGATTGGTCATTGTCAGGTTGATGAATGGAGCCTTGCTACCTATTAGGGTGGGAATCCAGGTCATATGAATGAATAACAGAACACAATGAATTTAGATGGTAATTGTTAACCAGGTTCTCTTAGTGCTTCATCATTACTGACATGAATAGTATCTAGAGGTGTTGTTATTTAGGGCTGTGAGTTTGCCAGAAATAACCTTGCTTCTCCAGTTTTTTATGTGTGTGCTACCACACCAGAGGTTGCAGCAAAGATTGCTGATAGGATAGATAGGATTTGGTCCACAAAGAAGGTGGTGGGATCTTAGAAGACATGAGACAGAGCATCAAGTCACTGAGCTCCACCCTTTTCGACTAGGCCCTGCCCCTTTATTGCTGAGCCCCATGACAATGCCACACTTTGTCCTTTTTCACATCTTTGCAGTCTTCTGACAACACCAGGCTCCAATTTCAACATCACCAAGTCATGCTTCCGAAATCTCAGGTTTTGGAATGCCTCTGACCTAGCAAGCTAAGGGCACAATCTTATCTTGCACTGGAACAGGCAAGTTAAGAGGCTTACACTGTATCCAGCGCAGGATAGGTGCCCAAAGTGGCTCAGCCTTTCTCCCTTACCTTCGGACTTACCTTACCTTGGCGCAAGGGACTTGTGCCGGCCCAAGACACAGTTTGGATTGCAGTGTAAATCCTTTAATGCCCAGGTGTCAGCACAGAAAACCTCTTTTTGAAAAGAGTTCACAGTTGGCAGAGCTAAATTTTTAAGAAATCTAATTCAGCCCAGAATGAATCTCCTACAGGGAAAAACATTCATGCAATGAATTACACTTTCCTATGCCTGTGCTTCTTTTAAAGAGCAAACGTTCATTCATTTCAAAGTCATGCACTTGCTTTTGTCTCCTATACACACTCATAAACAATCTCTCAGCTGGTAAGTATTAAACGAAAGAGGCTGTGGTGATTATAAGCTGAATTGGTTAATCTTGTAGTTGATTGTGGTTTCCTCGCCATGTTTTAAGTGAATTTCATTTCCTCTGTGAATTTAAGCAGAAATAGTTGGCTAGAGTGACATGCTTGATGGTGCCCTCCTTTTACCTCACATAACGCTTCCTTGCAAAGGCCTAGAGTCACCAATATTTGTGCACAGAATGGAACACACAAGGAGAGATTTAAGGGGAAAGCTAAGAGAACCTCAGTTGCTTGTGAAAAACTATGTGAAAACACAAAGCAGTGAATGAACTGGCATTTTATTATGGATAAATTCAAGGAATTTAATAATATAATTCTTGTGCTTCAAGTTGTCAGTGCAAGCACATTCAGTCATCAAGTTTAGTCAGTGTGGTGAGGCCTGTGAAAAGACAATACAGAAATAATCTACTCCACTAACACCCCATAGAAGCAGCGCCAGCACGGCTTGCACTGTATCCCACGGAGGAATTTAGCAGTCTGGAGGTCTCCTCAAAGTAATGAGAAATTTGTCCCCTTGCCTCAGGGAAAGTCCCAGCAACAGATCTACTCAGACCTGTGCATGCTAACTAAGCAGTAGAATTCTGAGTGGATCCATGTAGGCAGATCTGACCTGGGATAGGATGTGGTACGCACCAACTGTACGGCACTTTTGCAACAGCCTGCGCCAGCAGAGCACATTTTCCACTGGTGCAGGAGAAGCTTAGGATTGTGCCATAATATCATTAGGAAGGACAGCATGTAAAGTTCAGTTTCAGCAAGAGAGGTCCATGTGCAGACTTGATAAAAGGTAGACCTTTTCAGGAATGGGAATTAACAGGAGCAGGTCCTACACCAGGATTAAGTTCAGGCAACAGGCAAGACACAAGATAGGATCTGGTCTGCAGAAACATAAGAACATAAGAACAGCCCCACTGGATCCAGCCATAGGCCCATCTTGTCCAGTTTCCTGTATCTCACAGTGGCCCACCAAATGCCCTAGGGAGCACACCAGATAACAAGAGACCTCATCCTGGTGCCCTCCCTTGCATCTGGCATTCTGACAGGATCTTAGAAGAGGTGAGACAGGGCTGGAATGCAAGACTGGTAGGCAAGATAGAGACTACAGAGTTAGAGCAAACAATAAGCAATTCTCACGAACACCACTGGGACCTCCAACAAAGCTGGAGGAAAGACTGGGAATAAGAACTGGTTGGCAACCTTCAGTCTCGAAAGACTATGGTATAAGCCTACAGCACCCAGTATTCCCCGGTGGCCTCCCATCCAAGTACTAAAATAACTGAGGGCATGCAATAGGGATATTGCAAACCATAGTATATATATAGTCAATCCTTGCTACTCACAGATTTGCTACTCAGATTCAATCTACAGGGAGCAGGAGTGCCATTTACCTCATGCTGTTCGCTGACTGTTCTTGGCTACTTTTTAGGAGGGAAAGGTGGAAGAGAAATGCTTTAAAAAATAAACATTAAAATGTCTGAACCTACAGATTCTTATGTCTTCTCAGCAATGTCTTCCTGATGCTTTTTGCAAGAGCTGCTAGAAGGTTGATGTAAACTGGTTGGACTGAATGGTATGAAACTGATTGATACCATTGGGTTGTGATAGCAATGGCTTGCTCCCAGACAGCCTGGAATGTTACAAATTATTACCGACCATGCCATGCCTTCAGTGAGCAGGAAAGACAAGCACCCTAGATTTTTCTAGTTTTTAATTCCTGATTCATCTTTTAGCAAATATGGGGGGGGGGGTTATTTGTCTATAATTTCATCCTCTTGTTCAAGAAATGCAAATAAATATGCAATCCAAAATGTTGTGCGGTTGTGTATCACAAATCCAAAACTGTAATGTATGTGCTACTTGATTTCCAGGATCATGGAATAACATCGGAGGCAAGGATAAAACAGAGAGGGAAATAGGTTTTCATTGGAAGCAATTCCCCACCCCCAAGCTCCATCCACCTTTCCACTGGAAAGCTCCTCAAAAGCCTAGATCCAGGAGAACTATTTCTCTCACTGGTTATTTAGAGTCCCTTATCTGTCTTGCAGCTTGCAGATTCCAATTAACTCTTCAGCACACCTTTGATTAAAATAGTAAGCAGCCCAGTGAATTCTCCTGGAAATGCACTTTTAAAGGCCTGAAAGGTAAAGAGAGATAAAGAAAAATGGAAGGAGGAAAAATGAATACAAATCTACATTTTGCTATTCCCAGAAAGCCTGTGAAAGATTCTTCCTTCGAGACCGTGGTATTAGGATAAGTGTTATTATTCTGTCCCTGAAAGATTAGTTTCCTCTAGAGAAGCAGATTGCTTCCCTGATTTCACTGCCGTTGCTTTCTGCAGTTCGTCTGACACGAGGAGGGAATGGGATGCTGTCACGGGTAGCGCTGTGGATATGCTTAAAAACATGACACAACTTTAGTTATATGCAGCTGTTCTGGGCTAGATCATTTACAGGAGTGAGCTACTAATTCTAATGGAGAAATGAACGTGCTTTCTGTCCAGGCTGCTAACTCCTCTTTTGTCAAGAATGTACTGCGAGCAGCAATAGCTACAAAAATCAGTATGATGCATTAGAAGTGCACACCATCACTCCGTCTTTTGTTCCCTGAACTACAGCTGCAACATATACTCTAATTCAAAGTCATTTTGCTGCTTGCGTGTTATCTATTTAGAATAATCTTAGGTAAGCCAAATGGGGCTTTGAAGTGAACTTTGGTTCAATGCTAATGCAGCCGTTTACATGTGATTTTGGAGTTCTATTAGTACAACATTTGCTTTATCATTATCTCAACAATTAGTGTTGTGCTCCTTGGAGATGACTGTGATATGTATATGAATGAAGATGAGGTTTAAAGCATTAGGAAAAGCACACACTAAAAAACCATCCAAGACACTAAATCCAAGACACTACAAGGGCTGGAAGCCACATTATTCTCTCTTAATGTAAAGGGAACAATAATACAGTAACTGATCTCAATACTGATTCATGAATGTGAATTCATGTGTGTCATTCATGTGACTGTCTGCGCACCAGTTACCAGCATGCAGTCTTCCATCTCACAGTTGCTTCCCTATTAAGTTGTTGCAGATGTTAAGGACTTTGCAAGTTGCCTTTTCACTAGGGGTGCTGGAAGACCAATGTTGGAACCTCATGGACCATTTCACCCGGCTTGAAACCTGCACGGTATGCACATAAGTTCTTGCAAAACTTTGTGTGACTGTTGCAGCCATAGACAATTTCTGGAAATTAGCTAAGATGTGAAAGCCAGTTCCCTGTATCCTTTTCCTGCTTACAAGGGAAGCAGCATGGATACTAATAGACCATAGTGGGTCTCCATTCAACCCACACATGCTGGATAGCATCACATGTAGCTAGAGAGCACCAGACTCTCTTTGCTATTATTTCTTTGCTCTCTCTGTGCTATTATTTCAAACCTGCTCAACTTATAACTCCATCAAGCCAAACACAGCCAACCAGCAATGGATTATAGCATGCCAGATACAGGTCATGCACATCCAACCCTATAACATACACACACTCTGTTGCAGCCTGTTCATCACTTGTATCTTAGCAGTGGGCAAATTGGTGGATTTCACCACAATGTGCAGATCCCATGAATTTTGACGGCTTAACAACAGGGGGAAAAATCACTGGCACGTGGCCTTGCTCGATGTTCCACTGTCACGCTATATGAATAGGATCTACAGTCATCTTAACTAATTTAATTTATCCATATCAACTAGGAATGAGGTCACTTTTCAAGTGTTAATGCCCTGTGTGAAGAGCTTAATGTTTAACAACTGGGATGTCAAAATATATATAAGCCCTTTATGTCTCTCATCAAATGGACAATTTAAGATGTTCAGAACATAAGAAGATAAGAACAGCCCCACTGGATCAGGCCATAGGCCCATCTAGTCCAGCTTCCTGTATCTCACAGTGGCCCACCAAATGCCCCAGGGAGCACACCAGATAACAAGAGACCTCATCCTGGTGCCCTCCCTTGCATCTGGCATTCTGACATAACCCATTTCTAAAATCAGGAGGTTGCGCATACACATCATGGCTTGTACCCCATAATGGATTTTTCCTCCATAAACTTGTCCAATCCCCTTTTAAAGGCATCCAGGCTAGACGCCATCACCACATCCTGTGGCAAGGAGTTCCACAGACCGACCACACGCTGAGTAAAGAAATATTTTCTTTTGTCTGTTCTAACTCTCCCAACACTCAATTTTAGTGGATGTCCCCTGGTTCTGGTGTTATGTGAGAGTGTAAAGAGCATCTCCCTATCCACTCTGTCCATCCCCTGCATAATTTTGTATGTCTCAATCATGTCCCCCCTGAGGCGTCTCTTTTCTAGGCTGAAGAGGCCCAAACGCCGTATTCTTCATAGGAACAATACTCCCCTTGAATCATCATTCAGACTAATCAATGCCTTCTTTCTCATACACAATTGTGTGATCAGTAAGGCATCATTTTGGGGCAATATGAAAGAGCTTCCACCTTGGGAATGCACAGAAAATGGTTTCACTGTGATAGAAGAAGGTTAAAAAAAAATTAATGAGCAGGCAATGTACTTGCACTGAAAGCTGCAGTCCAGTAAGAATACATGGCGTCATAGTAAGTAAGAACTCTGTAAGTAGAAAGAACAACACAGTGCTCTGTTTGTTTGATTGGTGTATTGGAATAGCGGAAGATCTGTGGAGGAGATAGAATGTGGTGTCTACAGTGGTCCCTTTAAGAGTCAAGGCCTGGGTTTCCAGTAAAGGGTGTGTTGCACAGTTGCAGCCACTAGAGGTAATGAAGTACCAAAGGATATAAGGAGCACCTGAGGCAGAAAGGTTTTGTGGGTTGTAGGAGGAGTGAATGTTTGAAGGAGACAGCCAGCCAAGGACTGTGACCTGGCATATCGTTTCTGGACTCTGATTTGGCACCTTACATTGACTAACTGGCTTACCTGGAATCTGACCTTGGACTGTGACCCGGCATATTGACTTTGGACTCTGATTTGGCAACCTTCATTTATTGGACTGGGACCTGACTCGGACATGTGCTTACTGCCCTGGTGAGTTAAACAAGGGAAACTAACCAGCCTTAAGCGGGCACGATACCTAGTGGGGAAGAGTTGTGGCAAGATAATTGGGGAACCAATCCTATCCCCCTGCTAAAACATAGCATGCAGCACTGCCGATGGAGTACACACTGCTTGTTAGGGTGGTGGTGGTGGGGAAGACACCAGACAGTCCATAAATAAAAATCAGTTTTACTTACCTCTCTATACATCACCTAGCCATTAATGGGTCATCTTGGACCTATGCCAGCCCTTTAGCTGTCATAACTCTGAGAAGGGCCTGGTTCAGGAAAAGGGAAGAGGTTCTGGTATGTGCTGCTGCCACCAAGATCCACCACCCTCCCAGTCCTGCCCCCCTGCCCTATCTGGTCCCCACCCTAAACTGCCCAGGAATCATGCCCTCTACCACCTTACCTGCTCCAGAGTGGTATCGAGGAACCACTGCCAGGCATGCAGGGCCTCCAGCTGTTTGTACTGATGGCCTCAAAGCACATGACAGTGGGTACACGACAGGAGTTCTACTGCCATAAGTGCCCTGTAGGATTGGACCACAACTCTACCCATATTATAGGGAAGTGCCATAAAACAGACCATACAGAATATCCCAGTGTCCATCCCTGACATCTCCAGGGATGTCTTAGAAGCACTCCTGCCTGTAACTCTGGAGAGACACTGCCGAAAATACTCAGCTGGATGGACCAACAGTCTGATTCAATATAAAAAAGCTTCAGATGTCCACTAACCAGTGAAAAAGCCAGTGGACTATTCAGCTTAGGCCACTTAGTAAAAGTTATACACATCCAGAAACATGGAAATTGTATTGTCAAGCCATTATCTTTCCCAGCAAATGCAATAGTTTCTTTGTCATCTCTGGTTGGTATCTCTGGTTTAACTGGTTTTGCACATTTTTGTAGTCCTTCAAACAGTACTTGTGGGGGGGGGAAAGGGGAAGATGAAACTCACGGCCATCTATTTCAGCAAATTGTACACATTTGTTGCATGGCCAATTGAATTGTGACTTTGACAGCAATTATGATAAGTAACACATTTTTCTCTTTTCCCCACCTCTTCCCCTTGCCCCCCTGCTATGCGTAGAGTATTTTAAAAGGTTTTCTCCTTATTTTTCTAAAGTATGATGAAGAACAACATCCATTTGGCCACTCATTAAACCCTTTAAAAGAGAGAAAATGGTACAAGGCTATCCCACCCCCACAGTCAATTCTCCTATTTCAAAAACAGGTTCTTATTTTAAAAAACAAAAAAATTCTTTCTTTTTTTTCCAAATCACTCTCATTTTACATCACAACCAGGACTGTACAATTTCTTTCTTTAAGTGCTCCATCAGAATACTCCAGAACTGAAGCCTTAACTCTAAATTCAGACATTACGGCAAAGGAGAGCATCAAAAAAGCTTGCTGGTCAGCCCTGCTCCTCCAATGGTGTGGTCTAAAATGTCATGCCCCTGTGGTTTGTCTGCAGCAATAAATGCTGTACCTGGGGCAGGTCTCCAATATGTTTCTAATTACTGAGAGGACATCTTCCAGGGTCTAGTGCAACAGTTCTCAAACTTTTAACTTAGCTCAAACCACTTTGTCAGCTGTGCCTGCATTGTACTCCAGAATGCTTTGTGGCTTCGGGGTCACACCCCAGAATGCAATGAGGCAAGGCATTCTGGGGCATGATGTAATCAATGAAGTGGATCACATGCTGGTGCTACCTGGAAGCCAAAAGGCACTGCGGGGTGCAATGCAACTCAGAATGCCTTGTGGCTTCTGGGTAGCACCAGCCCCATGAACCACCAAAAAGCAGATTGCAATCAACATATGGGTTGCAACCCACAGTCTGAGAACAGCCGGTCTAGTGTTTTTAACTGCAGACAGGTGCTCTTAATTCTGGTGGGCAGGACTGGAATTTTAGACTGCATTGGTACAGGGATTGGGGCTTGCTGGCATGCTCCTGTGGATGCCGTACCACCTTGCAGCATCCACACTTTGATTAATACCTGAAGAGGGTTAGAATTCACTAGTGATTGGCTTGTAACTGACTAGTGCAGGACTAGGAAAGGGCTGCCATTAGAATTCAAGAGAACTAAAGCCTTCTTCAGAAGCCTCCTACATTCACTGAACAAAAACTCCCTTACCTTTAAGTACCTTAAAACTCCCCAAAAACTCCCTTACCCAAAACTCCCCCAAAACTTCCCCCAAAACTCCCTTACCTCAAGAAGACTACTTCCTTCGCAGGATACAATGTGATCAAAACAGGATACAGCTGTATCGGGGAGGCGAGGATTCGGCTATTAGCTTCTAAGGCAGCACCAGTGAACTAGTCAATATCAGCTATTGCCAGCAAATAGCTTTACACACTTCTTCATTCCCTATTATTGAAAATAGCCCCTCCATAAACTGTGCATGAGTTTCAGTTGCATCCAATCACCCACCTCCTTTTTCTCTGGTACCAAGTTGGAAGAAGGCCACACCATGGCCAATGGCCAAAGATCCTGTGATACACAAGTCCAGGGGAATTATGCAATGCCAGCACATGCGTCTCAGAGCATGTGTAGTAATAGGAATAGGTACAGGTAATAAACTCAAACTCCGAAACCTTTATTGGCATCACAGCCAACACACAAACAGCCCGGTATAGGTAATAGAAACTGCCTTCTATCAAGTCAGACTGTTCATCCATCTAGCTCAGTATTGCCTACACTGACTGGCAAAATATTATGCTATGATTCCTACCCAGAACTACAGCCCTCCTTGATTAGGGAGGATTCTGCATTCCTTGCCATATGCCCCTTTTTGCACTTAAACTCGAAACTCCCCCACCCCAACATATCTGTTAAAATCTGGCTTCAAAACATAACACAAACACCCCTCAGTTTTTTATGTGACTACAGCAGATCCAGATTGAAACACACAGACCTTCCGTTATCTAGTCTAGTTTCGCTCACAGAAAGAGTTTATGCAGAATATTATGATTATCAAAAGCCCAAGGGATGTATAGTTTATATACAGATATGCAGAACAATCCAAAGATTAGAATATTACAATGCTTACATAAATCCAATATTAAGAATTAGTTTGTTTTCGCAGTTGATTCATTTTAGGAAAACAGGACAATTTTGAACATAATTTTTTTCAGTAATGTCACTGTCATCTCTAATGGCATAAAAATCAATAAAGAAATCATATATAATAACAAATGGAATTGCCTGTTGCAAAACTGTCATGGATGAGGAATGCAAAATTATTCAAACATAAATCCACAGAACATAAATATTTTTTTTTTCCTATCAAAGCTTCCAGGGTGATTAGATTATACCATGTCATGGGCTAATTGCTATCCTAGTTCTCCATGATTAAAGGAAGATTTAAAATATGTTTTTATTGTTAAGGAAACAAAACAGAATAAACTCATTATTTCTTGTCAAACTACACTTATCTAGAGAAGCACACTCCCAAATTGGAATACATTGTGATAGAATAAGCCATTAGCAGACATTATGTATGGTACACATTTCATTTCTGGGCTTATAATACATTGGCATCTTCTCCTTCCCTCAAAGAGTTTTTTAGGATGTTTATGTAGGGGTTATCCCAAATTGTCCTACCTTTAAACCACATAAGGTGGATATCCAGTAGCCCTCTGAGTAATGTCACTCATTTTACAGTAACTCCTTTAGCATCCCTTAACATTCTGAGACATTTTTTCCCTAGGAAGAACCCTGAAATTTGCTTTCAATTTCACTTTGTGTGTAATTTAAGTGCTGACAACAGGGATATGCAGAGCTCCATTGAGAAATTTCATTTGTTTTCTTGAAATTAATTTGGCATCGATTCAGAAATGCTCAAAGGCTTCTCCGTGAGAGGAACCCTGAAAATCACTTGGAATTCCAGTTCTATGAAATTGAGACAGTGACCCGTCCAAGGTCACCTTGTGAACTTTGCCAATTGAGTGAGATTTAGAATTGCTTGAACTCAAGTCCCTCAGGTCCAAGTACTACTATACACTGTACACTGACTCTCCAGTGTTCAGTGAACATAATATGCCACCTCAATATACAATGGATTTTCCACTGGTAGATTTTCCTCGTGACAACGAAAATGTCACTGAAATGACTGAATGACAGAAACAAATATTTCTATGCATGACATTCCAGAAGTGATCATTCTTATGACTAAAGGCTGGATTAAGATTTCACTTTATCATGAATGTGGCAATTCTTCTTATAACAAAATGTGTCATGAATTTAAAAAAAACAAACACTATGAATGATATTTGCCACGACTTAGAGAATAACTGCAGATGTTCCCAAGGGTTTGGATGGCTTCAGCAGAATTAATGACCTTTTCCTTTGAATGACATGCCACACCATACCATACCACAAACCACTTTTGAAACAATTCTCACTTTCATAAGAAGCTTGCCATGTGTCATAAGAACATAAGAAGAGTCCTTCTGATCAGATCCAAAGATCCGGTCCATCATTCTGCTTTCTGCAGCAGCCATCCATAAATCTCTGGGAAACCCAAAAACAGACCTCCCTTCCTGTCATTGCTCCCTAGTAACTGGTATTCAGAAGTTTACTGCCTCTCAATCCCAAAGAAGCATGTATCTCACAGGGTGCCCCCAAGTACTTCTAGGGAGCTGCTTGTTTAAAAAAAACAACACATCAGCTTGTTTATAAGAACCAAGTTTCTTTAAAAATAGGGAACTTCCTCTTAATAATGCAGTAATAATAATAATAATAATAACTTTATCTTTACCCTGCCTTTCTCCCCGAAGGGACTCAAGGCGGCTTACAACAGGTTAAAACAGATTAAAAACATAATTTAAAACAAATAAAAACATATTAACACATATCATAAAAACAGCAGTCAGATAAAAAAATAGTCAGGTAAAAAGAGCATAGAGCAGCAAATCATAAAATAATCAGGCCTGTAAAAAATATTAAAAGATGTTGAAAAGATGTTAAAAAGGCCAGGAACTCAGAAGGCTTGTTTAAACAGAAGGGTCTTCAGGCCTCGCCAAAAAGTCTCAAGAGAGGGAGCCATTCTTAAGTCAAGGGGAAGGGAGTTCCATAGCGTTGGTGCCACTACTGAGAAGGCCCTATTTCTTGCTGCCGCCCCACGTACCTCCCTAGGCGGCGGCAATAATAACTAAAATACTAAAATACTAAATACCTAAAATACTACTATTAGTAGTAGTAGCAGTAGTACTAGTAGTAGTAGTAGTAGCAGCAGCAGCAGCAGTATCAGTAGAGTGCTGGATTGGGCCCTTAATGTGACCCTCTCAGTATACAGTTGGCATCCTTCAGTCTTGGAAGACTATGGCGTCACGCTCTGAATGGTGATTCTGGAACACAGTGTCCTCTCCAGTGCGTGAAGCCTGGGTAAAGCAGGTATGGAGGATAGGCTGTTACCCATGCAGTAAATCCCCCCTCTCCACGTCGCTGAAATGGTCCAATGGAAAGGCAGAGGCCAATACGGTTGATTCCAGCGGCATCGCAGGAGTTGCCAGAACATGACTGTGTTCAGCCATGAACTGCCTCAGGGACTCCGGCTCCAGATTTTGCCTCGAGGTTGACTACTGAAGCCTTTTCCATAACTGGATGTGGCCACAAGGCAGTGGAGGTTTGGGATCAGAGTTTTCCTTCTCTCAGATGAGCTGCCTTCCCAGGCTGACGAGTCCCATCTACCCGGTGGCTGTTTAGTCGCCTCTTACGACACGTACAACCAAACTGAGGGCCTATTCTTATCCCCAGCCCCCAGGGGAATATCTCAGTACAAGTGGTATATAAAACTATTTTTAGCAACATGCATGAATCTGTTTTCCTCGTGGTGAAAAGGCACCATTTAAACTTGTGTCCCATTATATTCAGCAGAAGGAGCACAAGTGTCCCTTTCCACCACAGTATAGCATCCTTTCCAGTGGCTGTTGCTGGTGTCTCTTCTGTGTCTTTTGTTTTTGTTTTTAAAATTTTGAACCCTTTGGGGACAGAGAAACATTTATTGATTTATTCTGCTATGTAAATAGTCGTGAGCTACTGCATATTGAAAAGTTGTATATCAGTGGTTCCCAACCTGTGCTCCAGGGACCACAGGTGGTCTGTGAGACCCTGAGAAGTGATCTCTAAGGTCTCAGGAAAAAAAGATGATCACCATTGATCACTTCCATTGTCCATTGTCAAGTGAGAGCTCCCTCACAGATCACTGAAGTGTCCAAGCTGTGGCTGTAGGTAGTCCGTTCTCTGCCCTCTCTGGTGGCCCAATGCTTGCTGAAGTGCCAGCTGGAGGAGGGTCCATTCTCCACCCTTTCTCGTAGTCTGTGGAGGAGCACTCACTTGCTTCCCCGTGGACCATCACAGAGGGTGAAGAATGGACTTCCCACTGCGCCGAGTGCTCCCCCATGGGCTACCAAATGGAATTGTATTTTTTTGTGTGGTGGGGATGGAAGGGATTGCACATGGTCCATGACGATTTCAGTGTTTGCCTCAGTGGTCCATAGGCTTCTAAAGGTTGAGAACCACTGCTGTATATAATATTAATAATCTCAGCTAACTCAGGTATTGTTAATTTGGGCCCCATGATACTCTTTTATGACTGCAAAGTCGGTTTTTTTTCTTTGTTTAGCTTAAAATTGGTAACTATAGTAGTTTGCACATAAGACTACTAATCATCTGGATTGACCAGTGATGCTTTTATCTTCCAACCATACTGGGCCAGGCCATCTGTGGGGCCAACTGAAGCAGTTGCCTAAGGCAGCAGGTTGACGGTAGGCAGGACATCTCTGCCCACCTACTTGCATTCATGGTTCCCCCCTACGCCTTCCACTCCCTGGACTGGAAATGGAAAAGGGCAATAGAGAGGCAGAGGCAATGTGGTGGGGAGGAGAGTGCTGCAATAGAGAGGAGCAGAGGTGGGCACATCATAGTAAGGGGCCAGCATTTGGCATGCTGCCTCAAGTGTCAAGACCTAATGCTTATGCCATCCATAGCATCAAAGAAACCTGTACTTTTGACAAACCTTTTTGTGCAGATGAGAATGCTCTAAGCCGAAATCTGGTGAAATCTTGTCTGTTGGGGTGGGTGTATCAACCTGGCCACTCATTGCCTCCCAGTACCCCACAGTTTGGATTCTTGAAGCAAACCAAGAAGAAAAAAACAGCACTATTTTTTTAGAGTTTGCTGCTTCAAGATCATACAAGATCATCTTCCCCCTCTCAGCTTGCCCCAGCCATAGCAGAACATCTGCATTAAAAGGAAATTAAAGTGGTACAGAACACATTCTTTGCATATAAATTGTCCCAAGGTCATCCCTGGTGTTCCCAGTTACAACTTCTCAAGTAGCTGTTTCATTTTTTTTTTTCATAGTTTCCTGTGATCCCAGAGAGCTCCTGCCAACCAGAGCAAACAGTTCAGGGTTTGATGCACATTCCGTTGAATCTGGTGTAGTTTCAAGACCCCGCAACTTGAATCATGCATACATCAAGTAGGATCAAACACACGATTCCGCCCCCCCCATTTCTTGACCACTTCCTAATTAAGTGTTGATTAAATAGCTGCTCATTATATGCAATAGTTCACTGTTTTTAATGAATTAAGTCAAATGTAGTGAGATAGACTATGACATCTGCCTAACAGAATGAAGATAAAGCTCAATGGTTTTTTAATTAATCCAGTTAGCAAGATTATGTACAAAGTCTTTTGAAAAGGGCTTTGTGATCACCATGGATTAAGAGCCATGGTCTCATAATTTAAAAGAAAACTTACTGCCCAGCTCAATTAGGTTTTTCAATAGCCAAAACACATTTAGGCCTGGTTGTATGTATCTGGCTGTGATAATTTAATACTGCATACTCAGGGCCCTGCAAATGTGTAGGATGGGCCCGCATGTTTGTTTAGCAGCCATTGGGACAGCAAAAATCAGGATTGTAACTATGGAGCACCGGCAGGGAGATTTAACCCTTTCTTTCTGCACTATAGTCTGCACAACAATAGCATAACTTAGAGCAGGGGTGTCCAAACCTCGGCCCTGGGGCCACTTGCGGCCCTCGAGGCAGCCCTCAGGGAGCCCCCAGTTAGCTTCTGGCCCTCCGGAGATTTGTTGAAGCCCGCACTGGCCCAACACAACTGCTCTTAGCATGAGGGCAACTGTTTGACCTCTTGCATGAGCTGTGGAATGAGGGCTCCCTCCACTGCTTGCTGTTTCATGTCTGTAATGCAGTAGTGGCAGCAAAGAGCTATTGCAAGACCTTCATTCATTCAAGTTCATCTTTAATATATTCATTTATGTAAACTTATGTAAATTTATTCAAATTTTAAATAGAAATTAATTCTTTTTTTCCCCGGCCCCCGACACAGTGTCAGAGAGACAATGTGGCCCTCCTGCCAAAAACCTTGGACACCCCTGACTTAGAGGCAAGTACCCAGGGCCAGGTGACACGATCATCATGTCACCCCCCCCCCACGCCTCTGCTGTTAACCCCTCCTTCACGCATGCACGGCTCTGGCCCCAGAAATGGCTCCATTTGGAGCTGTGTGGAGCCGAGGGTGGGCAGAAGGGCTGATTTCTTGACATTTGCCATGCACCAGAGGTGAGCGCTGACCCTCACCCCCCAGCGTAGACAGTGAAAAACTGCTACTCTGTCACGGAGGGGGGGCAATTTTAGGGGTACCTAAAGGGGGGATTCAAGTGCCTATACCTTTAACCATTGTATAGAAGAGATAATTTTGGCAGCTCAACAGGAAAAGTTTTAAAAAGCGGAACCTGCCAAAAGTTCCCTCTTCTATACAATAGTTAAAGCTATAGGCATTCTGTCCTCCTTTTATCTGGTAACCCTAGGAAATGTACCCCCAGGCTCTGGCTTAACTATGCCACTGAACAAAAATGACTCACTTGAAGCTACTCGTCCCTGGAGAGAAGCTTCCATTGGCACTAATTAAAACTTCCTTTCTGAGGTTAACAGCTTTGCAGGCCCAGTCAAGACTGCAGCACAAGGGAATGAACTTCTTCCCATCCACCACAATCCAAATGCTGATCAGGCTCCCATGGATGCTGTTTACCCAAACAATGCATTCAACATAGGATTGACCTGGAGTCTCCAGGAATTAGTATCATTCCCACCAGGCAACTACTGAAAGCAAACTCAGAGATTTTAACAGGACCTCCAGGAATTTCCAGCATCACATAATGTTAAGGAGAAAAAAATTATCCAGGAATGACTTCCATCAGAATTGGCAATTCTAATTTAACAAAACATGTAGTTTGGCCCCAAGACATTATGCTGGCAACACAGAAAAATAAACCAGGGAAGTGTTTAGGAATTCAAAGGCGATTTAGAAGGATTATGCTGCAGTACATCATTTGAAGTTTGCAGCCCTTGCAAAAGTTTAGTTTGTATTGATTACCCCAGGTATTACTCAGGGTCTGGTTTTCTCCCCCTATTTAATTCTCTGCAAAATAGTTCCACTTGCACCTGTTCAAAACATTGGTTGCATGCCTGTAGGCCACACGGATGTCAATGAGAGAATTAACTGCATGTTTAAGCATTGCAGCTGGACTGGACAGAACTGGGTTCAAACCCCCATTCAGCTACAAAGACCACTGGCCTACTGTCAGGGCAGGTGTGACGTGCTGTGGCTCCACAGTCCTGAAGGCACATGGGGAAACTGAAGGTGCCTTGGTCCATGGACACCTGTGAGCACTGTCCCCAGCTCCACCCCCACAGCCCCAGGGCTGTCAAAATGAGGGTTGGAAGAAGAACAGAAGAAGAACAGAGAAGCAGGATAGAGTTGCAGCAGTGCAGGAGAGCCATTTTCCTCCTTAGTACAATATCTGGAGATGTACTGCGGCAGCATCTCGCTCTTCCCACACACACCAGGGCAGTGCAGTCAACTCTGAAGGACTCCAGCAGGCACAGCAATGTCTCTGGGAAGCAAGTGTCATCCACTGAAGGAGACTCGGAGAAGGAGGCGCATGTCATCAATAGGTGCATGTCAGCAGGGGAGGCAGACACACCCTTGTCACTTTCCACAGGTAACTAGGAGATGAAGGATCTTGGCACAGCCCAGGACTGAACAGGCAGGGTGCCTCCTTTTTGTCTTTAAGACAAGACTCTCAAACTTTAAGACTAGGGATGAAGTGGGTGGTCTGACATTAGGCAAGCTTGGGGCAAAGGTCCAAATACAGGGGCTGTAATTCTTGGCCTCTGCTTCTGTTCCAGCCTGGCTTATGCACCCTTCCAAGTGCTATAAAATTAAAAGTAAAAATCTTCCACTATGGCTATTGGAAGATGTTTTCCAAATGCACAGTCTGGATCATAAGCATGGTGGGGGCAAAGTGTAAAACAAACAAAAAAGTAACCCCCCCCCCAAGGTTCCAATTCAGGTGATGCGCCTCTGCGTGAGCTGCATCCAAAAAAGGAGGCGGAGGCAGGAAAAAAATTTGTAGGGTCAACACAAGCAATTAAAAATGGTGCATGCTAGAAAGCTGGATAGAATATATTGCCTTCTGCTTGGTTCCTCACTCACTCATGCCTTCTTTGCTCTGCCCCAATGGAAGCTAGACCTAGCTATGGCCGAATGGCTGCATTTTGTTCCAGTTGAGTTAGGAGCTCAAAATTGCAGGACAGCAATTGGGTGTGCCATTCTGTTTGTTAATTCTGTAACCTGTACTCATGCTGCAAAAAGGTTACCATTGCATGCTGCAGCTGCTGTTCTACTATAGCCCTATGTCAGTATGTACATTTCCAAAAGAACATGCTTTTGTTACAAAGAGAGAATGAATGTTTTTCCCCCAAAGCACATTGATACTCCAAAGGCTGCCTGGCCTCACCATGATTTGGGGAGCAAGACACTTCTATAATATCCTGGGACTCACACTGTGAATTTACTTACTGCCTTTGGCCAATACCTTAGTCCGGCTTACTACTAACTAAACAGAATTTATACTAACAGTATTTAACAGTACTATAAACAAGGGTAGTTCCCTAATATTTCTGTTTCTCCTTTGTATGTAGAGATGCTTCTGCTAACATCTAGGAATTCCAAAATGTGTTAAGAATATCCTGCACATGGCATGTACACTTATCAAACTCTAGAGGGATAAGCATTCTCTCACCCCTCCATTATATAAGTCCAAGGCTGCAATCCTAAAACACTTTCCTGGGAGTAAGCCCTATTGAACACAATGTGACTATCTTCTGAGAAGATATTGCTAGGATTGTGCTATAAGTCACGTTCTGTTGTCACCTGTCATCAGTTTCTTGAAATAAATACTGTAACTATGTTTTAAGTATCCTTAAAAAGAAAAATATCCCAACATGATTTTGGACTGACCATACCTAATTCAGTTTATCAGTTGCAGAAAAATACCCATGTTCAGAAAGTCAGCAATGAAATTTCTGGGTTTTTTGTTTTACCAAGTAACAAAAATATAGAAAGATCCAAAATATAAAATAATAGGAGACAAATCCAGCACAGTATACATACAACACAACCATAAAACTTACCAAATATCTATTTTAAAAAAATCATGTTTACACCTGAACAAAAAAGTCTGGAGAAATAATATAGCCTAGTATTTAAAGGTTCAAGAACATTAACAAAAAATTCCAAACTTCCCAAAGCAGCAGGCATCTGCCCATCCCATAGTTGCTCAATTCAAGTTATTTTATATACAAACACTGTACATCATAAGAATAAGAAAACCCCTGCTTAATTGGGTTAAAGACCCATCTAGTCTGACATCCAGTTACCCACACTGAAAGCATATTGATTTATCCTGCTATATATGTTTCACCACTGTGGGCCCAACCCTATCCAACTTTCCAGCACTGGTGTAGCCACAATGCTTGGCTCACACAAGGATCTGTTGGAATTTTGATGCAATGCCACCTGCAAGACTATGGAGGGCAATGTACTTACTGTTCAGTCACCGAGACCTTTCACTTGCCCTCTGTGATCCTTGCAGAAGGTGTGATCCTTAATTCCACTTCCTTCCTCCACACACAGTCTCTTCTTTCCAGACCAGAGCACTAAGAAGGGTGTGCTCTGCCTGGGCTCCTTGCCCACCAGGCCACTCCCCACAAAGAACAGCTACTTGTGCTCTCTGTTCCAAAGTAGTAGGCTCCTCTGAGACTTCAGAAGAATCATGAAACTGTGAGTAAAATATTTCTTTTGAAAACTTAGCCAGCTTCCCCTCCTGTATATGTTTTACTGATTGCAACTGGGAGGGTGTTATATTTTACCATAGGAAAGGGGATGCTTTCACTGATTGCTTTGCTTTTCTCTCTTTTTCCAACAGGACCTTCTGGCCAAATGCTGATGCAGTGAGGGTTTGCTACTGCTTTCCACCACCATCCAGGGCCCATGGAGCTGATTCCTGGGAAAGTAGGGCAGAGGAGCAACTGCAATTGATTTCCTTCTTCTCCCAGTGCCATTTTATAAACCCTAAAAGTCTTGTCTGCCAATGCAGGGGCCATCCAGGAATTCGTAAAAAAAACCCAGAAAAAATGGGGTGGGGAGAGTGAATGATTTGCTGCTACTGCCTCTCTGTAAGTCTCCTCATTTGCTGCCCTTCGAGGAAAGCTAACAGGAAGTTGGGCAGTTGGAGCTCCCCATTGGCATCCCTACCTCTTATTCCACTGGGGGTGGTAAGTCACAGTGTCACCCCCCAGTGCATAGACATGGAAATAATTGGGGCTGATGTGATGATGTGTTTACATCACTGCCAATTACTTCTGGCTTGCAAGCCACAGTTCGGAGCAGCTGCTTCTCCACTCTCAGGGTGACCAGATATAATGGAAGAATTGTAGAGAAGAGGGAATTTGGGCAGGTACAGCTCAACATGGAAGGGTTTAAAAAGCTTCATCTGGCAAAATTCCCTCTTCTATACAATGGTTAAAGGGATAGGCACTTTGTCCTCCACTGTACCTGGTCACCCTGCCCTCTCGAAGTTCTGCAGTTAGGTAGGTGTCTGATAGTGCAATTCTAGGCATGTCTGCTCCGAAGAAAGTCCCATTGTGTTCCATGGGAATTTCTCCCAGGAAAGTGTGTATAGGACTGCAGCCTCATTCTCTTCAGATAAAACTTCTTGTAAAAATTTGGGAAACTTCCAGGGGTTTATAGTGACAGTTCAGGAGAGAAAACCTGAGCAGCTCTTTATCCAACCCCAAGAATAGCAGATATAGTTCTGTAAAAAATATACAGAAGTATGGGAGGGGAGAGTACAATTACATTTTCACTAAAGTGAAAAAGCTTTTTGCAAATCTTTGGTAAAAAGTAGAAAGATAATCAAGTCTTTTATCTCTGCCCCAACACCCATTTCATCAGATATGCGCTTTTTCACACATAGCAGCAACAATCAGCTTCCAAGAAGTGCCTTCCCTGCTTTATATGTGATGTTAATGACAAACCCATGGTAGGGATATGTGAAGCTTCTTAGTCTTACACTGATGTGGCAGAGTGATAAGGATGAACTTGAGAAAAGGGAAACACTGCTGACCAAGGAGGAAGCTGTTTGGTCTCCAAACGAACACAAGCAAAGAAGTTAGAGTGATTCGAACGTGACTTGCATTGTGAAGACCAAACACTGCAGAAAATTTGATCACCTTGAAACAAAAACAAGACACTCCCCCCCACCCATCACATTCAAAGCAAAACCCACCACAAAACATTGTAATGAAATGCTAGGCCTACCGTGATGGAAACAATACTGATGATGAATACATGTTTGCAAGAGGACAATATGTTGGATGACCCCTTGGCTGTTTTGTCTTGCCAGTGCTGAACCTGTGCAAGAGAGAATGGGAAAGAAGTTCAAAGAACCTGATTGATTTGAAACCCCCAAAATGCAAAGTATCTTGAATTTGGGAGGGTGGTGTAGTGCCCAGGTGTGGGGGCAACATGATGATGCCAGTGGTTCACATCACCACGTCATTGCATCACCCCACCTTTTGGCCCCAGGATGTGGCTGTGCCTTTAAGATCCTCTCCCTTACTCCCAAACCATGAGACTGAGCAGCACCCCAACTCCATATGCTAGGGATTAATGGCTATTGCATCATTTTGGGGAAACTCTTTCTTCATGCTTTCCTGAAAAACTCCTATCTTCTCTGTTCATTTTTATTTTCCCATTTTGTTTAATCCTTTTTTTAGACTGCTAAGCAGCTAGTTATATTTTGACCCTTGACCCTCCTGGTCCTGTTCACAGATAATTCCATGTATTACCATGTCTCTTCACGCTGCAGATTGTGGGACTGATGTTTAATAGGAAACCCTGAGGTTCTGTGTTCTCCAGGAAGGGGAGGTTTCCCAGATGGCCCTCCTCCACCTGGTTTCTATAGCCTGGGATGGTGGCAGCTGATACAAACTACCAAGGGTTTTCCCCATTTAGCAGCTGGTCAAATAAAGGGAAAGTGGGAAGCAGGAAGGGGTATCTGTGTGCTAACCACTAGGTGCTACTCTCCTGGATCCACCTAACTCCTATCTTGGGAACTGCCTTCGCAGACACCTGCAATTTTGAATTACTTAGGAATTATATTTAAAAACAATGGTTTGCAAACAATAGAGTTACTTTGAGAACACAAGATCAGAGAGTGGGACTGCAATCCTATACAAGCTTACATGGCAATTACCTCTGAACAGTCATGCACAGGAGTGCACTGTGAATGTGAGGTGAAATCTTGCTCTTATTTTTTTTTTTTTTTTAGAAATCTAGTGAACTTTAGTGGGACCATACAAGAGGCCCAGATGAACAGAAACCTGTAATTTATCCTTGCCCACCCCAAGATTTTTTTTAACTGTTTTTGATTGCTTGTTTACTTGCATTCCTGACACATTTTCCACAGTTCTTTGCCTTCCCTAAAAGGTGTTCCAACACTGAGACACAAGGGTGACAAACACCTGACTATCGACTCACAATACATCATTAGTCAATTCACTTCCACAGCAACAGTTTCCAGGGAACGTTTTCTCCATGAATAGAGCAATGCAACTGGAAGCTGCCTATAGGCTGCATTAGTCTATAATGGGTTGCATTGATAGAGGGCCCTATCAAGAACTGAGACACCATGTCATGTTAGTGGCCTGCATTTCCTATCCTAGGGAAGTTTCTCAAGGAAACAGTTTATTTTAGCAGGTCAAGTAGCGTGCATCCTCTAGCAGGCAGGCAAAAGAAGACATATCCAAGGAAGTACCTCAGATCCAGTTAGGGCTGGCCCAAGGCATCCTGATGCCTGAAGTGCCATGCCAAAAACTGTCCCCCTTACCTGATTATGTGGCCAGCCTCTGCTCCTCCCACTTTCCAATGCTACAGCTCAGCACTCCCGTCCACATTTCCTCTTCCTCTCCATCTCCCTCTTCCTTTTCCAGTCCAGGGAGTGGAAGGAGAAGGAGGAGCAGTGGAGGCAAGTAGGCAGACAGAGATCAGAAGTCCCCACCAATCTGCTCTCTGAGGCAACTACTTCAGTTGGCCTCATGGATGAGCCGGCCCTGGGTCCAGCTGGCACATTTAAAATTAAGGGTACAATCCTAAAGCACCCGTGGGCTGGTGCAAGTCCCTTGTGCTGGCCCAGGACTGTCACAAACATGCCATAAGGCATATTTGTGCAAATTTGGGAGTTGGGGAGGCTGCACCGACGTGACTCCCAGGCCTGTTAAGTTTGTGCCAGCCTTTCCAGGCCCATGCGGAGGTCTGAGGGCTGGGAGGAGGCAGAGAGGAGGTGTTTTGGGGCAGGGGGAGGATGGGCAGCGGGTGGTCCTATGGGTGGTTGGCTGGGAAGCGGGATCTTATGCCGGATCCTTGCCCTGTTCCCAGGCAGCCCAGGGCAGCTCCAGGCAGCTCGGATTTGCACCACCTCTTTAGATGGCACAGATCTGACTAGTCCCACTGGGGCCACTACAGCATGACACGGGGTAAGGGGAATTATTTCCCCTTGCCTTGGGCCAAACCGCAGCCAGCCCCAAACTTGCGCTGGATGTCCGGCCTGCCTGTTCCAGTGCGTGTGCTATATCCTGCAGTCACACAGGTCTCCTCAAGATAAAGGAATATTTATTCAAGACAGAGTGACCAGATACAATGGAGGCCAAAGATACGTTCTCCAGCTAGATACATACACGAACTCTGGGTCTATGACAAGCACCCAAAAGGAGGAGTTATTTCCAGTATAGCAATTTTCTATCAAGTCTGCGACAAATGCCATAAGATGGCATGAAGTTTCCTCCATCCACTTCTAAATCACATGTCTCAAGTCGCTATGTGAAGTCACACACAATCACAACACAATGACAAGGAAGTTTGGAGAAATTAGGGTGGATACAAATGTACTTTGCAAATAGCGATATGACTCAAGTATGGAAAAATTTGTGTAACTACTTACAGCACAATCCTCTTTTTACTAAAAAGCAAATTCCACAGTGTTCAATGCAACTCATGGGCCAATCCCATCTAGCAGAACAGACTTCTACTGTTGTAAAATGGCTTTTGACAGCATGTACAGCGCATGAGGCCCACCACTGGATCCACAAAGGTAGGTGCAATGGTAGTGGGGGAGGGTGGTAGGGAGGGAAGGATTAGGGTGTTCTTGGGAGGCAAAGGCAAGGAGGGTGGCAGACTGCGAGTGGTACTGGTGGCACTAGTATGCGCCAAAATTCTAATCCCATCCATTTCCCTTACTACCTCCATTTCTCATCTTGGATTGAACACCTTCTAAACAACAGGTATAGATCTGAGGAGTCCCATGACAGCAATGGACTCTGCCATGGGACTCCTCAAATCTATGCCTGCTGTTTAGAAGGTGAACAAATGTTAAGAAGTGAGCAAAAGTTCACTCACCCTGAGGGAACCTTTCCCCTCCTATGGATTCAGCGCTCATTCTGTTGGTGCGGATGCCTTGGCAGGGTATTAGGAATTAGGGTAGGATTGGGTTGTTGGCCCCCATCAGCACACACAAAGTTGCAGCTTTAGTTTATCACTTCTTTGATTTTAAATGTGGAATTGTTGTGATTATTTCTTTTAACCTTTTAAATAAATATCTTTACCGTTTCATTCATTTGGCTGGCTGATTCTTTTAGAGGGCTTCCTTTTATGGTCTGCTGTGGCCAGGAGTCCCATTGCGAAGAACGGTGCACACTTGAACAACACACTGTTCCTAGATAATTGTCCAAGTTTCTCAAAAGTCAGCAGGAGACAGCCCAGTCAATCATGCTTAGGCACTTGGCTTTCTCAGCAGTTCCATGCATATGGTATCTCTGGCTCCATTCCCAGCCAGGTGTAATTTTAAACCTTGGGACTAGTGACAGCCTTTCTATGGATACAAATGTCACTGCTTACAGTTCAATACCTCATGCAAGCCTGCAAATAGGAATTTATTCCATTAGGAAGTGGAGCATTCCTAGCTCCCAGTGGGATCCAACATTTTCATATGACTTCCTGAGGTTGATTTGAGTTAAAGAAGGTCTTGCATTCTAAAAAGAAAGAATATATAAAGTTTTGATGAGTTACTCTGCTTGTCTGACATGTCTGGGTTTGTGGGTACGTATGCGAGATTTGTGGGCACACCTGGTGCTTTTTTTTTTTTTTTTTTTTAACACAGCAACTTCCAGCTGAATCACCAAGCTATTAGGGAAGTTTTAGAACAGTCTGTGGTCTTAAGTTTTAGGAACTTCTGCAACAGGGATGTGTGATGTAGGGGTGGCAGGTGAGGCGGAACTGCCCTGTTGTTGCCCATGGAAAAGTACTGTAGCTGCCCCACCTGCTTACCTCCTTACATACGAGGAGACTCTCCTTACACCCGCTTTCTTCAATGTGAGGAGAGCCTCCTCATGTGTAAGCAGGCAGGGCACCTGTGATGCTTTTCTATGGACTACGATGGGGAGGTTCTGACTCACCTGCTGCCCCCGCATGGCATGTCCCTGCCCGTCGGTTCTCCAAGAAAGGTCTTAGATGCTTTCTCCTGGATCCACTCTAGTAGCTGGTATCGAGAGATGAGTGCATTTTCTCTGTTGCATTTCTTCCTTGTTCCTCTCTCGAAAGTGGACTCTGATTGCAGATCAGAGTGACTGGGAGCAGCATGGAGGCTCACAGAGGGAGCTGCAAACCTCCAGGACTCTCCTGGACACCAATATGACCCCCCCCCCACCCAGTAACTTTTAAACCCCTTGCTCCTGGCAGTGCTGCAATCACTGCAGCACTGTCAGGGCACACATTTCCGGGCTAATCCCCTTAATGGGGAATGGCCCACTTCCGCTTTCCCTGGTGGGTCGTGACCCATCAGTTTGGAAACCACTGTATTAATGTAAAGCAGTGGTTCTCAAACTCTCTGGGAGAGTTTGAGAGCCACTAAGTTCTTGCGTGGGCAGGAGGGGGGAGGCAGCAGGGGCAGGGGAAGGCAGTGGCACAATCCCCAGGATCGCGCCACTCAGGGGGGCTGCAGGGGCTTGGGTACACGTACTCAAGCCCCTGCAGCCTCCCGGGGGTGCGGGGACCCCGGTGTGACCTGCAGCAGGGCTCCCCGCAGCAGTGAAAGTAGATGCGGAGCGATCACGCCCCACCTCTGCTACCGGAAGTGGAGTGCGATCACTCCGCATCTACCTGAGCATCGCGATCCTGGGGATCGTACCGCTGCCTCCTCCCTGCCTCCAGGCTGCCCCCACCCCTTAAGGGGGCAGGGGCCAGGGCCGGCAGGCTGGTGCATCATGAAGCCCCAGTTTGAAAAGCCCTGATGTAAAGGGAGGAAGGACATGAAGGAATTGAAGGCTAAGCTACACCAAACTACATTTTTTTTAAAGAAAATTAAAAACATTTAAAGAAAGAAAAACAGAATGATGGAGGGTTCTTGTTATATTCTTGTTATATTGGTTTTTAAAAAATGAATCTAGGTAACTCCAAAATCCAGGCAGAAGTTTAGCTGGGGACAATTTTGGAAGCATCCTATCTATCAAAGTTACAATTATTCAGAATGGGGAAATAGTCTTTAAAACTGTTTAAACTACTCTGTCAGAATTCATAAACATAAACCACTATTATACTGTATGAAGCACAAACACACAAAATTGTTACAGAGATGCTTTAGTTTTAGGAAGGGGTTGTAGCTCAGGGGTAGCATACAAGTTTTGCATGTAGAAGGTCCCAAGTTCAATAACTGAGAATATCCCCTGTTTGGGACACTGGGAAGATACTGTAGACCAGTGGTCTTCAGCCTTTTTTTGTGCAACGACCTTAATGAATAAAGTATGAGACTCAGAACTCATTCTGGTCCTCCTCCCAGGACCCAATCCACCTACCCTGTTTACCCTACCTCGTGTATCTTCACAACAAACCTATGAGGTAGCAGCCTCAGCAGAGCTAGCCATAGGAGCTGTGGGGCATGACAGCAAGAACAGGATTATATAAAGAAGTCAAGTTTTGATGGGGCAGTACCATTATTGGAGTAGATCCAATCTCTCTCTGGCACAGGCTTTGAAAGGTTGTCACAACAACCCCCCCCCCCATAAGTCTTTATATCTCCAATGGGGTCCCAGCCCACAGGTTGAAGAAAAATGCTGTAGACAATACTGAGCTAGATGGACCAATGGTCTGTCTCCATAAAAGGTAGCTTCTTCTATTCCCAAAGATGCTCAAATTTCATATAGACTCATTCTTAGTGCTGTCACCATAGTCTGACTGGCTCAGGGGAGATAAAGAAAAGACCTACTTGACAAAACATATCTCAGAGGTTAATACTTTGAAGGGCCAGATGAGCGTTCAGTCACAAATGTATTCTGAGCAGATGACTTGAATCCTGAACTCTAAGCTATAATGTGACAAGCGCTGTTCTCATCTGTCCCTTGGCTTAATTTTCCTGATCATTTCAGTCATCTGTTAAATGTTAATGTTTGTAAAGCGCTTCAGAGGTTAAAAGTGGTGTATAATTGCCGTGTATTACTATTCTCATGCTCCCTTTGATCGTTATAAGGTTATCCAAACTCGGAGCAATTAAGCCTTCGATAAAAAATGGCAACGGCTTTTCTTTGCAGAAAATGTCAAATCTGTACTCTTCAATTTCCCATCATCTTTTTGAGAAAAGTGCGCACAAAATGGAAAGCTATTGATCAAAACACTGTGACACAATACTTCAACTATGTAAACAAAGCCCAGCTTGTTAAATATATACCTGTGTGTGTGGTTGCATACATTTTTTTTCCCATTAAAAAGAGTTTTCTGCCTCTGATTTGAGAAGGGGATTGCAAGATGTGTTTTTATGGTGTTGGATAATTGCTGTTTTGAAAATAGCTGTGTTCTCACACAGAACTAAGAGAAGGTTGGTAGACCTTTGTTCTTTATTTGAAAGATTTATGTTGCTAACCTTCAGCCAAAGCATGATATATGGCCTCAGATCTTCCCTGGAAGAAAAGAAATCCAGACTTCCTGGAGCTGAAAAGATGGAATGCAGGTATAATAGCATATGCAGCTTGCTTAAATGATTCCTCAGAATGAGACCAAGCAGAATAAAAGAGAAGGATATCAAATGACCATGACCCCCTTCATCAGCTTAAGTTCTGCAGCAAGCTGAGAGCCAACAGCAATCTCCATGAGGTTTGTTTGAAGTAAGGTCTGTCAATGGAGTTGAAGCAGCGGTAGCCCATTCATTAGGTGAGGTGAGGTGAGGTGGGTTGCATCAGCGGCAGATTGCAGGGGGTAAGAGGGCTTTGAGGTCTGCTGCCACCACTTCCTTCCTCCTGCTCACTGTGGATGCAACTTATATTGATCCACTTTCCTCCTGCTAAAAGCAAGCAGGAAGTGCATCATCTGCCTCCTTACCTTGCTCCTGGTATGTGGAAGATAAATCAAACTTATTTATTCAGGGGCCATGCAAACAGAGAAGTTCCTTCATTGATGTGGGCCCTTTAAATCAAACTGGCTTGGAATCTTCAAAGGAGAGATGGCAAAGCATCTCTGTAAACAGGAAGTGCTTTGTGATTGCTCCATTTGAACATTCTAAACCTCAGGGAGCCCTCCTGGCACCTCCTGCAGCCTGCTGCAGCCCTCCCTACTTACAAGCACCCCTCTGTCCCCCCATCGCTGCCTCTTCCCATCCCTCACCCCTTAAAGGGACGGGTGATCCTTTACACAAACTGTTGGGTGTGGCATCTGGTGAGCCACTGTGAGATACAGAAAGCTGGACTAGATGGGCCTTGGTCTGATCCATCAGGACTCTTCTTATGGTCTTAATTTTTGTGGCTGTTTTCATCATTGTCATTTTTAAGAGAGGAGGCAGCAGCAGACCCAAGGCAGCACTGGACAGTGTTCCAGAAGATCATGCTGCCTGGGAGTACTGGTATATTATCTGCCCTGTTTGCACAATTAATGAACAACAAATGCAGCAGACGTAGAGGACAATTAATTGTTGTAACTGCTGTATTAATACTTATTTTTAATTACTGTTGTTGTTTTTTTGCATCCAAAGGGGGAAAAACATCCTGAGATATTAGACAGTCTAATTAGAACAGAAAATCATATATAATTTTCAAAATTTATTTCAGTTGTTGGAGCTGAATTAACTTTTCTGGAAGATCCCTAATTAAGCTAACAAATGTATTTGCTTGTTTACTTAATATAGCCTTGGAGGAACTGCTGGTTTCATTGGGAAAGTAGGTCTCCAAATGTTTAATCTTTTCACCTGTGCAATGTCCTCTGTCTAAGACCCAATGTGCACATTGCACAAAGTGAGATGGTAAGCTCAGGTGGTAGAATTCTAGACTGTTCAGACTTCAGGTGCAGAGTCATAGTTTAGAGGTTTCCCCATTAGAAAAGCACACATACACACAGCCCATTGCCTGTAGTAAATGAGTATGCTAGGCCTGGGGTATACTTTCAGGGGTATCAAACAACACTCATGGGCTGATTGCAGCCCCTGGAAACAATTTATCCAGCCCCAGTTATAATTGGGCTTTCTCATATCTTGAAGATGTGAACAAGATTTGTACACTTCCTCTCCTGTCATTTGCAGCGAATAAGTTTCTATGTGAGAACAAAGTGCTTATTTCTTGCCATTATCTGCTTAATGATGTCACTTTCTGTTTAACGATGTCACTTCCGGCCCTCAGCAGGCTGGCTCCATGAATGCTAACTTCGGCTCTCTGTATGAAACTAGTTTGACATCCCATGTAGTACAGACCTGTTGATGATGTGATGGCTGACTGCAGGCAGGATGTTTTCTGCATGGGGAAGTATTCAAAAAATATGACACCCCACCTGTAATATGCAATGGAACTGTCTGGGATTCTACCACTGCAAAATACCACCCCCTCTCTGTAATATGTAGACTGGATTTAAAAATCAACTTCATTAAGCTCTTTTGAACTCCATGGGGAGAATGTAGGTGCAGGCATTTAGCTTGTGAAAGTGATTTAGATCAGGAAAATTAGGTTCAGGATAGATAATTATAATTATAATAATTATTATTATTAACAGTATTTATATACCGCTTTTCAACTAAAAGTTCACAAAGCGGTTTACAGAGAAAAATCAAATACAGTGGTGCCTCGCATAACGAAATTAATTCGTTCCGCTTGTCCTTTCGTTATGCGAGTTTTTCGTTTTGCGAAGTGCGTTTTCCCATAGGAATGCATTGAAATTTAATTAATGCATTCCTATGGGCAAGAAAAGTCAGAACAAAGTCAAATTTGGTTTACAAAGTGTTTATTAAGTGCTCTTTAAAGGCATACATACTGTACAGAGGATTTCAAAAACGGGGGGGGGATGCTGAGTGGGGAGCTTGAAGGCTGTAATCCTGTGCACACTTTCCTGGGAGTAAGCACACTGGGACTTACTTCTAAGGAGACACGCACAGGATTGTGCTCTAAGCTGGGGAGGACACAGCAGCTGCACTCAATTGCTTGCTTTTGCCGTGATCATGGGGGGAAACATGAAGGAAATGGGGCAGTGAGAGGGTGAATGAGTGATGGGGGGATGCTGAGTGGGGAGTTTGAAGGCTGTAATCCTGTGCACACTTTCCTGGGAGCAAGCTGACATGAAGATCCGCCCCTTACTAGGGTGAACGGGATCATAAAGGGACATGAAGATCCCCCCCTTAAGACAAACCAGGACAATAAAAAAAAATCGTTATGCGAAGCATAAGTCATAAAAATTCGTTATGCGAGTTACCAAACTTCACACACCGCTTTCGTTCTGCGGGTTTTTCACTGCGCGGGGCATTCGTTATGCAAGGTACCACTGTAACTAAATGGCTCCCTGTCCCAAAAGGGCTCACAATCTAAAAAGATGCAAAAGAATGCCAGCAGACAGCCACTCAAATAGACACTGCTGGGGTGAGGTGGGCCAGTTACTCTCCCCCTGCTAAAAAAAAAAAAGAGGAGCACCCACTTGAAAAAGTGCCTCTTACCCAATCAGCAGGGGTTACCTCCACCCTTTCAAAACTCACTACCCACTAAAGGGGTAAACTCATACCCCTGCTAACTGGTTCAGTTAGCCCTTTTGGGACAGGGAGCCATTAGTCATTTGATTTTTTTCTGTAAACCGCTTTGTGAACTTTTTGTTGAAAAGTGGTATATAAATACTGTTATTGTTATTATGTGCAGAAAAACTAGGATAACAATCCAACCCTATGCCATGTTTATTCAGAATTCAGTTCAGTTTTTGTTCAACAGACCTTGTTCCAAGTACGTGTTGAGCTGTTAGTCTTTTGGGCACAGTGGCTTGTGAGCAAGTGGTGTTCAACTTTCAGGGCTTTAATTCTGAGTACACACAGATAGGATCTTCTGTCAGTGTGGAGGATCCATTTCTCCAGGGCTGTGTGAAACAGCACGAAAGGAGATGCCGTTGAAGGCAATGGGAGCTGATTGGTCCCGCTGTACCCAGAATGCACTGCTCCCATTGGCTACAATGGCTGTCAATTAACCCAACATAAAGAGTGCTGTAACGAAACAGTACTAAAGGGGGCTGCTTTATTTGATGTATTACTAGACCAGGAGCTTTTTTAGGGGAAAATATGTCACATACATGTAAACAGAATAATAATATCAATATTATATTTTATTTTATAAATCAATGATTAATAGTGCCATCTTATACAGGCACCATTCTGGGAGCACAGAGTCACAAGTGTGACATCTGCCAAATGACCAGTGAACAGACTGGTCAAGAGGAGTAGGACATACCTGACGTCCTGACTGCCACATAGCTCTTTGGAGCTACACCAGCTCTGTTGCTTCTTGTATGTTGTTGTTCTCCATCCAGTCCTCACCAAACACCCTCACTAAACAGAGTTTTTCTCCGACCAGTCCCCTTGCAGCTGCAGATCAAGAGAACATGACAGAAGATCTTATCAGGAATCTGCTTTCGCCTTCTTAGCTCCTCATGAGTTCCCATGCAAAACCAGGCAAGGAATAGGTTTAGTGCACAAAACTGAGAGTCATGGTCAGTTGTCGAGAATCACAATAATAGAGTGTATTTTTGTGAGGTGTTATTGGAAGAGAGGGAGAAAAACTGGACTGGACTGGAAGAAAAAGGAACTTCGATTAAGGGTGCAGTCCTGACTCCTGTTAGGCCGGTGCAAGTCCCTTGCACTGGCCAAGGCGGGTCGCAAACCTGCCGTAAAGCACGTCTGCACCTCTTCGGGACTCTGCTTGGACAACTCAGGGACATGTGACAGCCTGCAGAGGCTGTATCCAGGCTCCATGTGAACTTGGGGGAAGAGGGTTGCATTGGCCAAGTTCAGCCAAAGCAAGGGACTGGAGAGGGCAGGGAAGAGGTGGGAGGGAGGCGTTCTAGGGCAGGGAGAAGGCAGTCCCGGGGCGGGCGGGTGGGGAGCAAGAGGCAGGCCTGGGACTTGGCTGTTAAGCCGGATCCCAACCCTGTTTCCCAAGCAGTGCGAAGTGGCTGCAAGCCACTCTGTTCTCTTCTGACTTATACCACCTCCTGAGGTGGCACACGTCTGAGGAGACCGATTGGGGCCGTGGTGGCTTACCCGGGTGTAAGGGGAAGAATTTTCCCTTGCCTCAGGGTGAGCCACATCTGGCCCAATCTTGTGCTGGATACAGAGCAGTCCTCCTGGCCTGCCTGTTCCAGCGCAAGATAGGATTGCACTGCATAGATAGTATGCTGATGAGAAAGTGCAGACAATATTTTCAGAAGAAGAAGTCCTAGGTTTCAGGTCTGACTGTAAGCCATGCTGTCTATCCTATCAAGTCTGTTCATAAATGGTACATGGGATGGAGCCAGGAAGTAATTGCTCAGTCATAGTGAAAAGATACTCTGTGCATGCTCAGATATTTTAATGCACTTCCAGTAGCTACCAGAACTTTTTTCTGCAAAGCCTGGCCACAATATGTTACTTCTAGGTATACCTCTGGTTCACATTTGATACAGCCCATAAAGACTTAGCTTACTAACAGCCCAATCCTTTGGGGCTTACTGCTTGTGGATCAAGTGTTCCTTCTTATGGCACTTGTGAAACATAGTCTGCCAGCATGTGGAGTCGTAAATGCCAGAGCATCAGCAGGAAATCCAGAACCTTCCCACACACACTGGAGGATCCTCCCAGATCTGCCAAGACAGGGAGAATGGTGGTAGAGGCAGAAAAGGATGGGAGAAGGCAGAACGAGGTAGTGATTGGGCAGGGGAAGGGTGAAATGGGAAGGCAATGGGATGGGGTATGGATGGATTAGTTCCAAAATGGGGGTGGGTTTAGTGGCGAATCCTAGCCTCCTTCCCTGACTCAGTCCTAATGTTTTCTTACCCAGAGTAAGTCTCCACAACTCCCCCCCCCCTTTTACAGGTTGCAGTGGTACCCATTTTGGTGTCTCCGCATCAGCTTTGGGGAGGATCAGGCAGTAAGGCTAGACTAAAGAACAACCCACATATTCCCATATAGCGATAGAGCAATTTGCACATTTTGACAAGTTATCCACAATGAGAGCAAAGAATATTGCCCATTTTTTTTTGCTTTCCTCTCTTTCTGTCATCTCTCTGCTCTTCAAATAGATTGTCATGCTTTAAATATTATGAATCAAGTCAATGCGTGTAACTGAATAAGTGAAAGGCAATGTTAATTTTCAGCCAAGTATTTTTAGTCAAGAATTATTTCCCATTTTAAATGTTCATCCTTGCCCAGCTTGTAAATCGGCATTCCTACAGCGGGTGTCTATGAAAAGATAAATCCAGCTGATGATGGGAAAGAAATAATTTGAGATGGTGCTTCCTCATCAATGTGGAATTATTGGGCTATTTGAATAAAGAATTATGATCCCATCGATCTATTGTTGATCAAGATAAATTTTGACTGCAATCAATATGCAGTTCCCTGTAAGTACCACTGAATTCAGTGGGGCTTACTTCTGAGTAGAAATGCCTAGGACTGTACGCTTTCCGGGGGGGGGGGGGTAAAGACATAGAAGTCAAATATATTTTATGCACATTGCATGTACATGAACATCTTGGGGTCATGGCATGAGACTTCTTGGGGAAGAGGCACAGACAAGTGAATAAAATCATCTCCACCTTTGTGGCCATAAGAAGAATAATGTGAATTTAAAAGAAGACATTTCTGTCGTACCAAGGAAACAATTATATTTGCTGAATTTATATGTATAATTGCTGATTACTTGAAACTTGCAGCCCAATCTTATCTAGGGCTTATGCTAACAGATCTCATGGTACAGAAGTCCTGGACTGACACCTGGAAACCTGATTTTCCATTCAGCTGGACCACGGCCACCAGGGCAATGGCTAGAGGGCATGCATGAGTGACAAACATCCTGGCGAACTTCCTCTTTCCCCTGTCATTGCCAGCAGCAGGTGTTGTTCAGGGGAGGATCATGGGTAGGTTGAGGCTGGGAGTGGGCTGAGCCATGGGGTGGGAGGGTGAAAGAGGGGAACGACCTTAGTGGCAGCTAGGAATGAACACTGGATTCGTGGTGACTCAAGTCACCCAAAAACATGTTTTTGGACAACTCATGTCGAGTTCTGGGTATCGCTGACCCTCACCTGACTTGTGACTTGTGACCAGTGACACTAAAAACGAGTCGAGACTCAAAGTGGCTCAAGTCCCTATCTCAAATTCCTATCTTGTTTGTGTGTTCTTGCTTCCTCTCACATGGCCAATCTGGAAGCCAACGTTCAGAAGGGCAGCAGCAGCATTGTAGGTAGATTCCAGGAAGTAGGAGGTTGAATGTAGAAAGAAAGCTTAATTTGGGGGAGAGGGGGCTGCATGAAACTTGTTTCTTGAAGTCTCATGACTTCAAAAGACTCAAAATTGTTCACAATTTGAATCGTAATGACAGCGCATTATGACTCGCAAGTTGAGTTACAGGGTCACTGACTCAAGACTCAATGACATTAGTGTCATGAATATGTACAGCTTAGGCCTAGTAGCATTGCAAGGCCTGAACCAAGCTAAAACAGTAACACAGAAGTGGCTTGCATTTCCTAGCTGCTAGGAATTTACAACTCAATGGAAGGTGATTATGTAGCACCTAGGCAGCCAGAAAGACGCCCATCAAGGATGGAATGCAGCTGCAGATCTCCAGGGGAGGGGGAAGAGCTGAGAGGGTGAGCATCCAGCCCCACTTCTGGAGGACAGGTTTTTTGTTCCTGGTCTCTGGGTGAGAGAGGTGGTGGGTGCACATCCTGCCCCGCCAGGACCTTGCGGCCATAGGTAACTGGCCTGAGGATCTACAAAAGAAGCTGACCCAGGTGAGATTTAGAGAATAATAGCCAGTTAGCTTTGTTGTTTTATGCTGATATGTTTCCTAGAAGTTTTTATGCCTCTAGCATTTGCTGCCTTTTGTAAGTTTTGTAACCCTATGTACTTAATAAAGTAATCTTTTTACCATGTTGGTTCATTGTCTGTTGGGGACAAAGTTTCAGAATCCTGCCTAGCCATTCAGCAAGCTACCAAAAATCCTCATTGTGGACTAGAAACTTGAGGACTGAGACTTTAAGTAAAGAAAGTGCTCAGTGCCTACACGGGATATAGTTAAGCCTAGAGGGTCTCGGTTTCCCTGGACTGAGACACTGGCTCTTACAGGGTGGTGGCAGTACTACCGAACAGGGATCTTTGAGGGCTCTAGGGTTCAGAACCAACAACTCTGAGCACCCCAAAACCCTGGGAGTGAGACCAAGTGTACGACAATCAGCACATCCCTGGTGGCAGCCATGCATGCTGAGATCCTATCCTCACTTCCTGGCCCAGATTTGCACCCAGAAGTCTCCTTGGACTTATGCTAGCTAAAGAGCTGGCACAGGTTTGAAGAGACCCATTGGAGATTAGGCAACATACAGAGAGGAACATAAAAAAGATTTTTACTTATGTCTCCTGGGCTGACTGATTCCTCCCCACCCATTGCATGTAGTACATTCTTACATTCTCTTAGCAGCACTGTGAGGTCTGGGATGTAGGCTTGGGCCCAAAAGAGAGCCAATAAGGGATAGCCCTCAGCTGCATAAGGCAGGCTGTTCCAATGCTGGACAGCTCTTACAGTTATGAAATTCTTCCTCACATCTAGCCTAAATTCTTGTAGGCTATTGAGGTAACACTGCACCATTGCTAATGGAAAACTCACATCTTTTGCTTGTACATTTTGTAACACTGGCTGGCGTGGCCTTGGCACATGAGGTTTGTGAGACTGGTTGTGCGAAACCTGATCTTTGAAAATGGGGCTGACCACAAGGCATCCAAGTGATTGGCTTTTTGCCGTACCACTTCACAGCTTAGGCAAGCTGAGAGAAGACAGCTCAATGGAGCTGCCAAGGCAACAGAGGTGCAGTAGCTGCTCCTCCAGCATTTTCCTTCTCATTTGGATGCCCATCCAGGAGGTCAGTATTTATTTATTTATCACATTTTTTATATCGCCCTTCTTCCAAAGAGCTCAGGGCGGTGTACACGGCTGCTCCCCTCCTTTTTTCCTCACAACAACCCTGTGAGGTAGGTAAGGCTGAAAGTGACTAGCCCAAGGTCACCCAGGAAGCTTCATGGCTAAGGGGGGATTTGAACCTGGATCTTCCAGGTCTGAGTCCACCTCTCAAACCACTAGACCACCCTGGCTGGTTGTCTGTTGGGACCAGGTAGGAATATTTGGCACCTATGTCTGATTGGCTTTGCCTACTTCAGACTGGCCAAGTGTAGTTTAGATAGGTGGTCACAACTCGCAGGATCAGTGTATAATCTTAAGGAAGTGGAGTGAGCAAAGAACTGGTTCCAAGAGGCTTCTCAACTTAGGGATGTTGGCTGGGAACTCCTTGTCCATAGATTATGAAGTCAACCTTAAACACCTGGTAGCTTGGTGATTCAATCCAGATCTTCCTTGAGCCCCCTTTAAAGGGATTGGCACTTATAAACAGTTCCTTGTAAAGGCCTGATCCTTTCCTAATTTGCTCCGCTATGCTTTTTTACCTGACTACTTTTTTATCTGACTACTGTTTTTATGATTCGTTATGTTTTTATCTGTTTTTAAATTATGTTTTTTAATTTGTTTTAACCTTGTTTGTAAGCCGCCTTGAGTCCCTTCGGGGAGAAAGGCGGGGTAAAAATAAAGTTAATCATAAAAATAATAATAATAATAAACTGCATTTGCCATTGGCGATTGATATCTTAGAGCCAGGATAGTATGCCCATTGGGGGAATAGAAAATAGCTTTCTGCCCTTCCCGAGGACAGGAACCCACAGTGAGTTCTACTTTTGTTAGGATCACTGAAAAATATATCTGATCAATATATTGTGTCCCTTTTTTACCCTATCTCACTTGTCCTGTGCTTTGTTGCGGGGTGTGCAGGCCAAATACTTGTGCATATAGTTGCTAATAGAGCATGTTAGCAATTGGAACTGAGATCAGTCACCCAATATGTATTAGAAACACACAGCGTATGTTAAAAACAGAATAAAAAGAACAGTGCAGAAGACTGAAAAGTGAACTTCCAGAAAGAGCTTCTTATGGCAGGCATGCCATCTATCAAAGATTTTCGACCCCCATGCAAAATCTCATCCACACACACACACCAAGGGAGAGGAAGCTAGGCACAGGAGAAAGCAGCACCACTAAAGAAGAGGAATTAAAATTGCAGTGTGTAGCAATTCTGGGAGCAGGGGAAATCAAGTTCATAACAACTGTCTTCAAAAGAATACTAATCCCATCATTATATTTTGCTGTGCTGGACAAACCCCCTCCCTTCCCCCCATTCCAAGGACATCATCAGAAGCAGAGCTCTGCTGCATCCATGCCTGTTTCTCAGCTCAAGACTGTTAATGCATAAAGACATGACACAGCATATTCATATTTTTAGCATTTGGTTTGAACCAGTCCTGCTATAGAAGTCGGTGCCAGAACATGTCGCCCATCATTAACACGGCTTCCTTTGGATGACTGACACCTAACACATCAATTGCAAAAGTTCTCCTGATGATAGCCATAATTACACATGATGCCGCAACAAACAGCCCTTTGCCTTGGGGTCACTCCCAGGCTAATTTTGGCAGTCAAATTGACCTGTATCTGCAACTAGGGACCAAAAAGAGGCATATGAGACAAAGAGCGGCTGCTGCTTCTGGTCTCTCTATTTTCATTTATTTGCAATATCTAACATAAACAAGGCATCATATGAACTGCAAATCAGGACTTTCCTGGTTTCAACTCTCACCTGTGCTATGAATTCCCTAGGTGGTCTTATTTTAGGCAAGCCGTTCCCTCTTGTTGTAGGAAATTAAAAATACTTTCCTCTTTGGGGGGAAAGCAGAGTAGCTTAAGCAGCAGGTCCCCCATTTGGGTATCACCCCAGGGAACCTCCCTCACCCAGCTGACTGCTAATCAATAAAAAAGGCAAAGAGGCAATGGCTTGTTAAAGCTGCAAAAAAGAAGAAGAAGAAGAAGTTATTTACTTACAGTTCCATTTAGTATATTTACAGCATCTGATTAGGATCAGAGGTTCAGCTAACACTTAGAGATAGCAAGGCCCTGGAGCTGCCTCGCCCTGCATGCCTTGTGCTCAAGATGGCCTGGGCATCAGAGCCCTGGTGTGCGCATCTTAACAGGTCAGTGGTCAGAGGACAAGAGGAAGTGCTCAGAGGAGAAGAGAAGGATAAAGGGTTAGAGCCACACCCCACAAGGATCACAGAGAGAACAGGTAGAAAGAGCAGAGTCACTGGACCATAGTTTGACCCCTTCTGGACAGCAGATGGAGGTGCATCAACTCCAACACCTCCCAGCTTCAGCTGCAATATTGGAGGGGAATTATGCCCTACAGCAGTGGTTCTCACACATTTAGCACACTGTTGTTGGCAATCTTCAGTCTCGAAAGACTATGGTATCGCGCTCTTAATGGTGGTTCTGGAACAGCGTCTAGTGTAGCACAGGGACCCACATTTTAGAATAAGAATCTCAGGACCCACTGGAAGTGATGTCATGACCAGAAGTGACATCATCAAGCAGGAAAATTTTTTAACAATTCTAGGTTGCAATTCTACCCACACTTACCCAGCAGTAAGTCCCATTTACTAGCATTGTTAAAGGAATATACATAGTAGCTTGTTAAAAGTACAGGTCTGTAACGTTTCCCCAAATGCAGTCACATACCACGGTAGCCTCAAGTCTAAGATATTGAAATGAATGGGGACCCACCTGAAATTGGCTCGCGACCCACCTAATAGGTCCTCACCCACAGTTTGAGAAACACTGCCTTACAGGATTGTTGCAATGGACGCATCAAACTAATACATGTGAATTCAGAAACAGATCTATACAAATGTTACACATTAGGCCACATCATCTTGCTGTTTATCTTCCCTTCCCCGCCAGCTGTGTGTCCAGGAAGAGGAATGACAGTGCAGTTTCTCTCTCTCTCTCTCTGTGTGTGTTGTATTATTTACATTAGATATTGCAGGGGCAAGTGCAATCATGGCAGTGACAGTGAGGGCTAGTTTTTCCCTAAGGCAAGTATGTTAAGTACCATCTGGGACAGATTTCATCATCAGCCAGGTCAGCTAATTCCAATGGTGCAGTCCCCTAGCCTGGGCCCTGTCTCTCCTATCAACAAATTCCTTCAACTAATAATCTCTTAAAAACGAAACAGCCTTGACTTCCGCAAGAGCCTCATACATTAGATTTGGCAATCTTTCTGATATTATCTACTTTCAATAGGAGCAAATACTCCAGATCATCAGTTTTACTTTTTTTTTTCTCCTTTCTTTTCACAAAGGTTATCTGTCACCCATTGTGTCCAGGAGGATAAACAGGCTACTAAATGCTTCAGTTATAAAGCAAAAGACCAACTTCTTCTTATAAGATCTCTCACTGATACAGTTGTGGCAGAAGTGCTAAAAGTGTCCATCAACTAGGGAGCAATTCTGGGAGCAACCCAAAGAATTTTTTTTTTTTTTTGAAGTTATTTTCAAGGCTAGCAGTATTGAAACAGATGCTCACTTGTAAAATCAGCCTCACAGCCATGCAACACACAACACTGAATGTTGTTTGCAGGCTTGTTTGTGAAGACTGTTCTCTTTTACCTCTGGCCATATGTTTGTGTTTGCTCAGGTGGCTCCGCTTCGCTTTAGCTTCAGCAGGCAGCACCAGAAGGTGTCATTCCCCTCCCCAGCCTCTGAGTTGATGGTGGGCATAATCTAGTGCAAAATTCTCCTGCACAAAATCTTCTGAAGTAGAAACTTACTCAGTTCCAAATCGGTCAATGGGACTTGCATAGGCGAGCTGCCCAAAGGAGTATGACTGCCTTATATTGTCAAAGGCAGTACCCATATCTCCATGGGTGAGTTTCCATGGCACATTGGATGTGCCAAGACACCCATTCACCTACTTTTTGTTGCTTCTGGTTATCATGCAAAGGTGACATTCACCCATATCCAGTATCTAGCTCCAAGTCTGGAACAGGGTTGGCCTCCCGTGAGGTTCAGTGAAGCACCTGCTTTGAGCAGCTAGGGGAGCTGGTGAACTGGTGGAGGGTGCCTTACACCATCTCCCAGACCACAATTTGGTTGACTATTTCACCTTGCTACTGACCCGATCCTTCCCTTGCTTCCTTAGTGAGAAGAGGAGAGGAGTAATAGTGGCACCTTATCAACTCCTCCAGTGCCACTGCCATGAGCAATTGCAGCAGAAGGATGGAGACATTGGTGAGAGGGCAGTACAATCTTGTTGTGAACAGGATCATATACTTCCTTGTCATTGCCATCAGTGTCTCCTTTATCACCTGGTTCTCTGTCTCCTTTATCACCTGGTTCATTCCCATAATTCTCCTTTGCCTGCATGTTTTGAAAAAATGACTGGATGGTGGGAGGGGAAGGAGATGCCTTTAGCTAACAGCAACACTCGTCTGTCTGTCTGTCTGTCTCTCTCTCTCTCTTAATTTAAACTAAAAACTGTCCTCTACACACACACACACACACACACACACACACACACAGACCCTCCACAGAGCCACTGGTCTCAGAGTTCCCCCCTGCAGACAGATTGCCCATTCAGGAGTACATTCGTGACCATTAAAGGAACATTAAGGTTGCTTTGTTAAATCCTGAACTACCTTAGAACAAATATCAGCCAATCATTTCTGACCCTTACAAGCAATCAGCTTAGCAGAGGGTGGTCAGCCAGCATTTGTAACAAGACTTGTCAAGTTCCCAGCTGTGTTCTGTATGTCAGACTATCAAAAGTTGTGGTCTAGACGTGCCTGAAGTCTGAGGGTCAAAGTGGTCCATGCCTGAATCTGTTTTTTCATTCGGATATATTAAGAACATTATGAACCAATTCACGCAATTAACAGTAGCATATTTTTTTTTCTTACAACAGATTTCTCATCCCTTCCTTTGCCCCTGCTGTTTATCTGTTGTGATACAGTCAATGAAGCTTAGAGGATAAGAGCAAAAAAAACTAAAGAAAACTTTCTCAGGAACTAATTTCCTGTGCAAATGTACGTTTTAGTTGTACTATGTGGTATGTAGTGAAAAGGTAAGGAAAACATAAAATTTCCAATAAAAATACAGCAGAAATGGACTGAGGCAGATAAACCCCTAACAGTATATTTACAGAGTCTCTCCACGTGAAAATTTGGGTGGTTTTCTCTTACAATCGGAATGATTGGTCACTATGGCTTTTAAAAATTGGATTTCACCTTAAGCTAACTGTTGCAAACACTTGCAGACATCAGATCATCACTCCATTTCTCCTTTTTTTTTCCTTCCATGCTCCTTTCTCATCATCTCAAGCAAACATGCATTACAAAACCTATTTTCATCCAAGAAACTGAACAATCTATGCCCATGCATTCTAAGTCTATTGCACTTCTCAGAGAGCTTTATACTGAGCTTACCTGCGATAGGGTACAAATCCAGAGTTCTGATTATATTCCCTTATTATTATTCTGTGGTGTCACAGTCCACCAAGTGTTTGGCCTGGGGTTTTTGGGTGCTTACTAGTTAGAACTCTACCCAAGGGTTTAAGAACTGGTGAGATATTGTAGTCTAATGTTGGATGTTCCTAGTAGAGTGGTTTGTAGCAGTTTGTTGCAATGCAATAGTGTGTTGCACAATTATCTTGTCTGTACTTATACTAGCCATATATTTATTAAGGGCTCTGGGGATTGTGCCAAGTGCACCACTGACAATAGGGGTTGTTGTTGTTTTCTTTCCCCAAAGGTGCTGTTATTTCAGTGTCCAGGTCTTCATATTTTGTGATCTTTTCAAATTATTTCTCCTCAATTAGATCATCTCCTGGAATGACCACAGTCAGAGGTAGCACTCTCTAGAACATTTCCTCAAATCTTATATTCAAAGCCCCAGCTGGGATCACCTAAGGACCACAGAAGGTTAAAAGCACAATTCTGTTGAGTACTGTATATGCATAGTCTCTCTCATCACTATAATCTCAATTAATTCACATGTATCTGCAGTTGTACAGAATACAGTTCAGGTCACCACAATTCAAAAAGGATATAGTGGAACTGGAAAATGTGCAGAAGAGAGTCACCAGAATTACTAATGGTCACTCTCCCATAAGGGAGGGTGGGGCTCCTCCCTTGTGAGGAAAGGCTATAGCGTTTGGGGTCTTCAGTCTAGAAAAAAGGCACCTGAGGAGGGATATGATTGAGGCGTACAAAATTATGCAGGGGATGGATAGAGAGATGCTCTTTTCCCTCTCACACAACTCCAGAACTACAGGACATCTGCTAAAATTGAATGTCAGGAGAGTTAGAACAGACAAAAGAAAATATTTCTTTAGCCAGCGTGTAATCAATCTGTGGAACCCCTTGCCACAGGATGTGGTGATGGCACCTGGCCTAGATACCTTTAAAAGGGGATTGGCCATGTTTCTGGAGGAAAAGTCTGTCACAGCTTACAAGCTGTGATAGGTACAGGCAACCTCCAGGTTTTAGAAGTAGGCTACCTCAGAATGCCACGTGCGAAGGAGTAGCAACAACATGCAGGCATGTTGTTGTTTTGAGTACTCCTTGAGGCATCTGCTGGGCCACTGTGAGATTTAGAAAGCTGGACTAAATGGGCCTGATCCAGCGGGGCTCTTCTTATGTTCTTATCTAGAATTAGAGGGAAAGTCTCCAAAGACATAGGATACAATGTGTAACTTGCTCAAGACCCAACACCTCTCAGTTTGCATTTTAAGACTGTTGGCTGCCACATATTTACATCTACTCCCACTGGGTCATCATTCCAATCTTAAAAAGATGAAAGTGACTTCTTAGAAAAATACGCCTGGTAAAACTCTGCACCACATAAAGTGGGGTCAGATGCCAACAACTGACAGAATGTAAAACAACATGATCTCATATGCCATTAAACAGCATAATGTTAGCATGATCATAAACAGAAGGAGGCCACACATCATTAGGAAAATAATACAGCATTAGCAAGGCACAACATAAAAGTCATGACATCTATTTGGCAGGGGATAGTTTTGCACTTGAAAAGACTGTCATGCTTTGTGTTCGATGAACTTATCTGGAAGTGCAGAACACCTAATGGAGAGATTAACCAGTAGCAGCACAGCAGCAGTCTGTTTTAATTTAGGTTTTCAGCTTGCTACTGCTATGAAAATTAACAACTCTTAAATGTGTTAAACAATTTTCTGGCTTTTGCAGTAAATGAGCAGGCTGAAAGAACTCATACAGTTTGTATTATCTTGTTGTCAGGCATTAGCTGGTTATTCCCCCCCCCCCCTTGGATATTGATCTGATACATAAACATAGACATGCATAGATTTTCTGGGTTAGATGGGCATGACATTGGCCTAGGTTGGGCAACAAAACCACTCAATGGCTCTGCTTCTATCATGGTCAAGAATTAGTGTACTGCCTTTTGGTCCAGTTCTATGCGGGGCCTACGACAGCACATCTTGCAATCCACTGCCATAACAAAGGCACATCACTTCCATGCACCTCATCATGGTTTGTAACCTGTGATGGACTTTTCCTCCATAAATCTGTCCATCCCCCTTTTAAAGCCATCACAACATCCTAAGGCAAGGAGATCCTCAGGTTAATTACATACCAGGTGAATAAATATTTCCTTTTGTCTGTGTCAATTGTATGTAATTTTTTTCTTTACGAAAACTCCTTAACATACTTAGAGAAGGAACAAGGGCATAGTAATGAATAAGGAGCAGTTGGGCTTAAATCTGCATAGCTTCTGGGATGGGGCATAGCATTCACTAGGACAGGGGTCTCTAAACTTTTAGGACAGAGGGCCACATCAAATCTCTGGCATGGTGTTGAGGGCCAGAAAAATAAATAAATTTTAAATATAAAATGTAAATAAATACATTAGAAAGCCTCAGAAAGCCTAAGACCTTCAGACGGCCCAAAAACATCACTTTTTGGCCAGAGGCTTTCAGAAGCTTTCAGAGGCCAGAGGCTTTCAGGGGTCCAGAGGCTTCCCATGCGCTGGATAGAGGCTTGTTGCAGGCCGTATCTGGCCCAGGGGCCAGGGTTTGGAGACCCCTGCACTAGGAGAAGGGCCATAACTCAGACACAACACTGAGATTTGCATGCAGATGGCCGCATGCAACCCCCAACACCTCAAATTAAAGTAATAGATAGTACGTGATAGGACTATTTCCTAGGTGAGATACTTTAAAGGTAATACCAGGCAAGATGGACCAACAACTCAGTACAAGACAGCTTCACTTAAAGGACTGTGAAAGTGAATTATCCTATACTCTCAGTGTCAGGCAACAGCATGGGTAGTTTTAGCCATGGTGATAATGGGTTGTGTAGAAATGCAGTAGGAAACACTGGCTTCAGCAAAAGCGAGACAACATTATTGATAACTGTCAGAAGAAGTGAGATGGAGGCTTGACAAGGAAAGAAATTATTAGCCAGGCTCTTATGTGCATATAAGTGCAGCAACTACAGCTTCCTACTAAGTGAAAAATAAGTACTTTCTACTAATTTCCCCATCAGTAAATAGCTGCTATTAGCTACCCGGCCCAGAGTTTGACGCAGATCTTTGACAAACATGAGTTTCTTCGTCTTCCATTTGCATCTGAATATTCAATATCTGGGTTGCTAATATAAATCACAGCTATCTTTTGGTGTCACAACCAAGTTAGCCCTAGGCCACCACCCAAAAGCATGCAGGGTTGCAGGTGTAACATTTTGGTTTCAATGTATATGTTAGAAGAAAAAAACCAATCCAAACAGATTATATTTTCTGTTCAGGCTACCCATGCCTCATGTTATTCAGATCAAGATAATTTGCACATTTACATCACTTTTAATTACAGCACTTTATGAACGTTTACTAATTAAGCTTCAAAAGACCCCTAAGCCTCACAAATGAGGAATATATAGTCGTCATGTCACTCACCATTGAAATGAAAGCCTCTCTGGAGAAGAGAGGAGCGCAACAGCTGTTTTGAAGCGCACACCAGTGCCACACAACTGTTGAGACGAATTCCATTTCCAGCAGAAACTGTTGGGGAACGTTGGGTAAATAGAATGTAATTACTGGCTTTGGAATGTGTCCAGGACACTGAGATTAACATTCTGCGTCTCACAACTGCTTTTGGAACTTGGGCTTGATGGGGACTGAGTTTTGCATCTTAGCTGGAAAACAACGTGCCCTATGATGAGTGATGTCAGTTTAGGTCAGGGTGCATTTCAACTAAGATGGATGGATTTCAAGCGGACATACATAAACATACAGAGAGTAAAAAAAATCATTGCATTTAAAGGACAGAGAGTTGCCCTTGGATCGGGGGGGGGGGGGTCTGGGCTCAGAGGTCCTGTATTTGCCTTGGATTCTTTGGGCCAGTTCTGGCAATCCATGCCCTAAAAATCTTGCACGTACAGTGAGACAGTGAACCCAAAATACTTGCACCTAATACATTGTGCATAGTGTACTGCAAGTGTACATGTGATTTTCATCATACTTTCAACCTGATGCAGAAGCACTGGATGTAGGTATATGTATACATATGGCCCATATTGCATGTTATCACGTGATGTACTTAGGCTGCAATCCTATACACACTTTCCTGGGAGTAAGCCCTATTGAATGCAATGGGACTTAATTTTGAGTAGACATGCATAGGATTGTACCCTAAACCTCTTTTGGTGGTGACATGCCCGCTGCACAGCCATCTGGAATCCTGATAATGCTCTGGGCATGCAGTTTCTTTGAGACAGTGTCCTCAGTGGCACCCAGCAACAGATGGCTGTGGATCCTAGCACTTGCTTCCACCAACACAATCAGTGCATGGAAGCTGTTTAAAACAACAGTAACAGAGGCTCAGCGGAAGTGCATACCGCAAAGAAGGAAGGGTTCGACTAAGTCTGGGAGGATGCCGGCATGGCTTATGAGCCAAGTTAGAGAGGCCATAAAGGGCAAGGCAGCTTCCATCTGTAAATGGAAGTCTTGCCCAAACGAGGGGAATAAAAAGGAACATAAATTGCAGCAAAAGAAATGTAAGAAGGTGATACAGGAGGCCAAGCGAGCGCATGGGGAACGCATGGCCAGCAACATTAAGGGGAATAATAAAAGCTTCTTCAAATATATTAGAAACAGGAAACCTCCTAAACAAGTGGTAGGCCCACTAGACGGTGAGGGAGGGAAAGGGGAGTTAAAAGGAGACCTGGAGATGGCAGAGGAATTAAATGAATTCTTTGCATCTGTCTTCACAGCAGCAGACGTTGGGCAGATACTGCTGCCCGAACGACCTCTCTTGACTAAGGAATTAAGTCAGATGGAAGTTAAAAGAGAAGACGTTTCAGACCTAATTGACTTAGGGCACAATCCTAACTAACTTTCTAGCACTGACGTAGCTGTGCCAAGGTGGCGTGAACTCCATCCTGTAGCGTGGAGACAGTCAAGGGGGCCTCCTCAAGGTAAGGGCATGTTTGTTACCTTACCTTGGGGCTAAGTCAGTGCTCAAAAGTTGGTTAGGATTGCACCCTTAATTAAAGATCAATATGTCACCGGGCCCAGATAGCATCCACCCAAGGGTAGTTAAGAAACTGAAGAATGAAGTAGCCAGTCTCTTGACTGAAATATGCAACTTGTCCCTTAAAACAGCCACAGTGCCAGAGGATTGGAGGATAGCAAATATCACACTGATTTTTAAAAAAGGAAGGACCCAGGAAACTATAGGCTGGTCAGACTAACGTCTGTTCCAGGTAAGCTGGTGGAATGCCTCATTAAGAATAAAATCTTGAAAGACATAGACGAACAAGCCTTGTTAAGGAAGAATCAGCTTGGCTTCTGTAAGGGTAAGTCTTGCATCACTAATCTTTTAGAATTCTTTGAAAAGATCAACAGGCATGTGGATGTGGGAGAACCTGTGGATATTATACATCCGGATTTTCAGAAGGCGTTTGACACGATCTCTCACCAAAGGCTGCTGAGGAAACGCCACAGTCAGAGAATTAGAGGTCATGTTCTCTCATGGATTAGGAAGTGGTTGAGAACCAGGAAGCAGAGAGTGTGTGTCAAAGGGCAAATTTCACAACAGAGAGAGATGAAAAGTGGAGTGCCCCAAGAATCTGTCCTGAGATGTGTTTTTCAACCTGTTCATAAATGACCTGGAGACAGGGCTAAGCAGTGAGGTGACCAAGTTTGTGGATGACACCAAATTTTTCTGAGTGGGTGAAGATCAGACGAGATTGTGAAGAGCCCCAGAAGGATCTCTCCAAACTGGGAGACGGGGCAGCAAAATGACAGATGCGTTTCAATGTAAGCAAATGGAAAGTCATGAACACTGGGGCACAGAATCAAAGCTTTACATATAGGCTATTGGGTTCTGAGCTTCTCTGTAACTGATCAGGAAAGAGATCTTGGGGCACTGGTGGACAGCTCAATGAAAGTATTGATCCAATGTGCGGCAGCAGTGAAGATGCCTAATTCCATGCTTGGGATCATAAGAAAAGGTATTGAGAATAAGACGGCTAATATTATAATGCCATTATACAAATCTAATAATAATAATAATAATAATAACTTTATTTCTACCCCGCCTTTCTCCCCGAAGGGACTCAAGGCGGCTTACAACATATTAAAAACAATTTAAAAACAAATAAAAACATATTAACACATACTAAAAACAGCAGTCAGAGTAAAAAAAATAGGTAAAAAGAGCATAGAGCAGCAGCAAGTCATAAAAGAATCAGGCCTGTAAAAAATATTAAAAGATGTTAAAAAGATGTTAAAAGGCCAAGAACTCAGAAGGCCTGTTTAAACAGAAGGGTCTTCAGGCATTGCCGAAAGGTCTCAAGAGAGGGAGCTATTCTTAAGTCAAGGGGAAGGGAGTTCCATAGCGTTGTTGCCACTACTGAGAAGGCCCTATTTCTTGCAGCCGCCCCACATACCTCCCTAGGCGGCGGCACTTGTAAAAAGGCCTTCTCTGATGACCTGAGAGGGCGAGCCGGATTGTACGGGAGCAGGCGATCTCTAAGATACCCTGGTCCAGAGCAGTATAGAGCTTTAAAGGTCAATACCAGCACCTTGAATTGGGCCCGGAAACGAATGGGCAGCCAGTGCAGCCGCTGGAGAAGCGGACTGACAGAGTCGAACCGCCTACCTCCAGTAACCACACGGGCCGCCGCATTCTGCACTAGTTGCAGTTTCCGAACCGTCTTCAAGGGCAGCCCCACATAGAGTGCGTTACAGTAATCTAATCTCGATGTCACCGAGGCATGGATTACCGTGGCCAGGTCTGCATGATCCAAGTACGGCCGCAGCTGGCGCACCAGCTGAAGCTGAGCGAAGGCCCCCCTTGCCACAGCCACCACCTGGGAATCCAGGAGCAGCTGCGAGTCCAGGTGAACCCCCAAGCTGCGGACCTGCTCCTTCAGAGGGAGTGCAACCCCATTCAGCGCAAGCCGATAGTCCAGCACCTGCATCGAGGATTTCCGAACCAGGAGAGCCTCTGTCTTATCCGGATTTAATTTCAGCTTGTTAGCCCCCATCCAGATCCTCACTGCCTCCAGACAGCGCTCCAGGTCCTCAACCGCCACCCTGGAGTCTGGAGGAAAGGAGAGATAGAGCTGGGTGTCATCAGCATATTGATGGCACCCCACTCCAAACCCCCGGATGACCTCTCCCAGCGGTTTCATGTAGATGTTAAATAGCATGGGGGACAGAATTGAGCCCTGTGGCACCCCGCATCTCAAGGGCCAGGGTGTCGAACAGGCATCCCCCAGCACCACCATCTGGGACCGACCCTCCAAGTAGGAGCGGAACCACCGTAAAACAGTGCCTCCAGCTCCCAACTCGGCCAATCGGCCCAGAAGGATACCATGGTCGATGGTATCGAAAGCCGCTGAGAGGTCCGGCTGGACCAACAGGGACGCACTCCCCCTGTCCAGTCCCCGGCGTAGGTCATCCAACAAGGCGACCAAGGCGGTTTCTGTCCCAAAGCCCGGCCTGAAGCCAGATTGAAAAGGATCCAGATAATCCGCTTCATCCAAGACCCTCTGGAGTTGGGACGCCACCACCCGCTCAATTACCTTGCCCAGAAACGGGATGTTGGAGACTGGCCGGTAGTTATCCAACACAGTGGAATCCAGGGAGGGCTTCTTCAGGAGGGGGCGAACCACCGCCCGTTTCAAAGCGAGTGGTAACGTCCCCTCCATCAAGGAAGAGTTGACCACCCTCCCTGTCCACTCAGCCAGCCCACCCCGGGCAGCTCTTATCAACCAAGCTGGGCAAGGGTCGAGCAGGCAGGCAGATGGCCTCACACTCCAAAGGAGTCTGTCCACATCCTCAGGCTGTACAAGCTGAAAAGAATCCCACAACACAGGACAAGCAGTTGCCAAGGGGACATCGTCAGACACTGTCAATGTGGCATCCAAGTTGGTAACACTATGGTAACACTACACCTGGAGTATTGTGTCCAGTTCTGGTAACCACATCTCAAAAAGGATATAGTGGAGATAGAAAAGAAGCAGAAGAGAGTAACTAAAATGATTACTGGGCTGGGGCACCTCCCTTATGAGGAAAGGCTACAGCATTTGGGGCTCTTCAGTCTTGAAAGAGGTGCCTGAGGGGGGCATGATTGAGACATACAGAATTATGCAGGGGATGGATAGAGTGGATAGAGAGATGCTCTATTCCCTCTCACATAACACCAGGGGACATCCACTAAAATTGAGTGTTGAGAGAGTGACGACAGACAAAAGAAAACTTTTCTTTACCCAGTGTGTAATTAGTCTGTGGAACTCCTTGCCACAGGAAGTGGTGATGGCATCTTGTCTAGGATGCCTTTAAGAGGGGATTGGACAAATTTCTGGAGGAAAAGTCCATCAAGTCATGATACAATTCATGATAGGTATGTGCTCCTGGTTTTACAGGTAGGTTACCTCAGAGTACCAGATGCAGGGGAGGGCACCAGGTTGCTGGTTGTGTCTTGTATTGTGTGCTCCCTGAAGCATTTGGTGGGCCACTGTGAGATACAGGAAGCAGGACTAGATGAGCCTTTGGCCTGATCAAGCAGGGCTTTTCTTATGTTCTTACGTGACAACACAGGTGATGACAAAAACCAGTAGCTTTATTATTCTAAAAATATATGAAAATAAGCTGACAACAAACCCATCTTGCACCCATGTGTTTGCACATCACTTTCATTTCAGAACATACAGAAACCAAAGAATTAATGAGAAACTGAAGAATTAAGGAGTCTCATTTGATTTCATGTCATTGCATTCCAAAAATGTACACCCTGCCCAGTGCCTTCCATGCCTTACCATGAGGGCATCATAAGCAAGTGATAGAGAAATGGTTGATGGTGGAAGAGTTCCCAAGGGATGTTCTAGGAGTATCTGTCAGATCTGCTATGTTGCATCTGTATCTATAGCTGTGATTGTAGTAGGATTTCTTCTGTGAATTTGAGGAAGATCTCACTTAAGAGAACATAACATAAGAACATAAGAACAGCCCCACTGGATCAGGCCATAGGCCCATCTAGTCCAGCTTCCTGTATCTCACAGCGGCCCACCAAATGCCCCAGGGAGCACACCAGATAACAAGAGACCTCATCCTGGTGCCCTCCCCTACATCTGGCATTCTGACTTAACCCATTCCTATAATCAGGAGGTTGCGCATACACATCATGGCTTGTACCCCATAATGGATTTTTCCTCCAGAAACTTGTCCAATCCCCTTTTAAAGGCATCCAGGCTAGACGCCAGCACCACATCCTGTGGCAAGGAGTTCCACAGACCGACCACACGCTGAGTAAAGAAATATTTTCTTTTGTCTGTCCTAACCCTCCCATCACTCAATTTTAGTGGATGTCCCCTGGTTCTGGTATTATGTGAGAGTGTAAAGAGCATCTTCCTATCCACTCTGTCCATTCCCTGCATAATTTTGTATGTCTCAATCATGTCCCCCCTCAAGCGTCTCTTTTCTAGGCTGAAGAGGCCCAAATGCCGTAGCCTTTCCTCATAAGGAAGGTGCCCCAGCCCCGTAATCATCTTAGTCGCTCTCTTTTGCACCTTTTCCATTTCCACTATGTCTTTTTTGAGATACGGCGACCAGAACTGGACACAATACTCCAGGTGTGGCCTTACCATCGATTTGTACAATGGCATTATAATACTAGCCGTTTTGTTCTCAATACCCTTCCTAATGATCCCAAGCATAGAATTGGCCTTCTTCACTGCCGCCGCACATTGGGTCGACACTTTCATCGACCTGTCCACCCCAAGATCTCTCTCCTGATCTGTCACAGACAGCTCAGAACCCATCAGCCTATATCTAAAGTTTTGATTTTTTGCCCCAATGTGCATGACTTTACACTTACTGACATTGAAGCGCATCTGCCATTTTGCTGCCCATTCTGCCAGTCTGGAGAGATCCTTCTGGAGCTCCTCACAATCACTTCTGGTCTTTACCACTTGGAAAAGTTTGGTGTCGTCTGCAAACTTAGCCACTTCACTGCTCAACCCTGTCTCCAGGTCATTTATGAAGAGGTTAAAAAGCACCGGTCCCAGGACAGATCCTTGGGGCACACCGCTTTTCACCTCTCTCCATTGTGAAAATTGCCCATTGACACCCACTCTCTGCTTCCTGGCCTCCAACCAGTTCTCAATCCATGAGAGGACCTGTCCTCTAATTCCCTGACTGCGGAGTTTTTTCAGTAGCCTTTGGTGAGGGACCGTGTCAAACGACTTCTGAAAGTCCAGATATATAATGTCCACGGGTTCTCCCAAATCCACATGCCTGTTGACCTTTTCAAAGAATTCTATAAGGTTCGTGAGGCAAGACTTACCCTTACAGAAGCCATGCTGGTTCTCCCTCAGCAAGGCCTGTTCGTCTATGTGTTTTGAGATCCTATCTTTGATGAGGCATTCCACCATCTTACCCGGTATGGATGTTAGGCTGACCGGCCTATAGTTTCCCGGGTCCCCCCTCTTTCCCTTTTTAAAAATAAGCATGACATTTGCTATCCTCCAATCTTCTGGCACCGTGGCCGTTTTGAGGGACAAGTTGCATACCTTAGTCAAGAGATCTGCAACTTCATTCTTCAATTCCTTAATAACCCTTGGGTGGATGCCATCAGGGCCCGGTGACTTATTGATCTTTAATTTATCAATGAGGTCTGAAACATCTTCTCTTTTAACCTCTATCTGACTTATCTCCTCGGTTAGGAGGGGCCGTTCGGGCAGCGGTATCTGCCCAAGGTCTTCTGCCGTGAAGACAGATACAAAGAACTCATTTAATTTCTCTGCCATCTCTAAGTCTCCTTTTATCTCCCCTTTCCCTCCCTCACCATCCAGAGGACCAACCGCTTCTCTGGCGGGTTTCCTGCTTCTAACATATTTGAAGAAGCTTTTATTATTCCCCTTAATGTTGCTGGCCATGCGTTCTTCATAGTCTCTCTTGGCCTCCCATATCACCTTCTTACATTTCTTTTGCCACAGTTTATGTTCCTTTTTATTCTCCTCATTAGGGCAAGACTTCCATTTACGGAAGGAAGCTTCCTTGCCCTTTACAGCCTCTCTAACTTGGCTGGTTAGCCATGCGGGCACCCTCCTGGATTTAGTGGAACGCTTCTTTCTTTGTGGTATACACCTCTGCTGGGCCTCTATTACTGTTGTTTTAAGCAGCCTCCATGCACTCTGGAGAGATTGGACTCTTTTTACCCTCCCTTTCAACCTCTTTCTAACCAGCCTCCTCATTTGAGGGAAGTCCGCCTGTCGGAAGTCAAGGGTTTTTGTTAGAGATTTGCCTGGTATTCTTCTCCCAACGTGCACGTCAAAACGGATCGCAGCATGATCACTGTTCCCCAATGGCTCAGTAACGTTTACATCTCTAACCAGGTCCTGCATACCGCACAAAATTAAATCCAGAGTCACCTGTCCTCTGGTGGGCTCCGTGACTAGCTGATCTAAGCCACAGTCATTTAGCACGTCAAGAAATCCGGTTTCCTTATCGTGACCAGAACACAAATTGACCCAGTCAATATGAGAATAATTGAAGTCCCCCATGATTACAACCCTGTCCCTCCTTGTCACCTCCCTAATCTGTTTTCTCATTTCAAGGTCCCCATCAGATTTCTGGTCTGGAGGACAATAGCACGCCCCCAGTATTACATCGCTGCACAAGCCTGGTAATTTAACCCACAGAGATTCTACGGTGGAGTCGGACCCACCTTCAATCTCTACTTTGCTGGATTCTATCCCTTCCTTAACATAAAGGGCCACCCCACCTCCAACACGCCCCTGCCTGTCCCTCCTGTAGAGTTTATAGCCCGGGATTGCGGTATCCCACTGATTCTCCGCATTCCACCAGGTTTCCGTTATGCCCACTATGTCAATATTTTCCCTTGTCACCAGACATTCCAGTTCTCCCACCTTTGCTCGTAGACTTCGGGCATTCGCATAAAAGCATTTATACACGGAATGCCCCAGGATGGGCTGCTTATTTGCTCCTTTGTCCCCGCATCCTCTCATTGTGCCAAACCGTCTATCACATCCCATCACCCTACCTTTCCCAATTTCTTCTCCTACCCTGCCTTTGTCTTGTTGTTCTCTAACCTCCCCATCCTCATCCCATAAGGATGAGGAGTCCCGAACCGGATGCCCCTCGGCTCCTGTCAGCCTTCCCCCAGGGATCAGTTTAAAAGCTGCTCTGCCACCTTTTTAATGTTATGCGCCAGCAGTCTGGTTCCATTCTGGTTCAAATGGAGCCCGTCCCTCTTGTACAGGCCCCGCTTGTCCCAAAACGTTCCCCAGTGCCTAACGAATGTAAACCCCTCCTCCCTACACCACCGTCTCATCCACGCATTGAGATCCCTGATCTCCGCCTGCCTAGCTGGCCCTGCGCGTGGAACAGGTAGCACTTCAGAGAACGCTACCTTTGAGGTCCTGGCTTTCAGCTTCCTGCCTAAAAGCCTAAATTTGGCCTCCAGGACCTCCCAGCTACACTTGCCCATGTCGTTGGTGCCGACATGCACCACAGCTGCTACCTCTCCCCCAGCACTGTCTACTAGCCTGTCTAGACGAGAAGTGATGTCCGCAACCTTCGCACCAGGCAGGCAAGTCACCATGCGGTCCTCACATCCGTCGCAAACCCCCCTCTCTATGTTTCTAATAATCGAATCCCCCACTACAAGAAGCCCCCGACCCCCCTCCCGCTGAGGAGTATCCCAAGTGCGCTCAGATACGGGCCCATCCCCTGGAGAAGGGATCCCCCCTAGGGGATTGTTTCCCTCCTCTCCAGGATGACGTCCTCCAGTCCCGAGACTTCCCACCCGGGCAGCCGAGGAGCTGCACGCCTGAGGTTGGGACGAAGCCTGATCGTCCCCGGAAGTCTCCCCACGGTCCTCCTCTGGCTGCCTGCGCTTCTCCAGGTCGGCCACCAAGACTTCAAGGGAGCGGACACGTTCCCTGAGACCCTGGAGCTCCTTGCACAGAGGACACACCCATGACTTATGCCCCAGAGGCATATAATCATACATGTGGCACTCGATGCAGAACACTGGATAGCCCCCACCCTGCTGCTGGCTGTCTGACTGCATAGCTTTTTTGTTGTTGTTGTTGTTGTTTTATTTAGGGGTCCTTTTAAAAACCGTACACTGGATAGCAGCCCTTTTCTCAAGGGAAGAGGAAGGGCAGTGTATGGGGCCCTGGCCTCCTCGCCCTGCTGCTGAACTCGCCCAGATGCTAAACTCTCGTGCCTTACCTGGCACTTAGTTCCTGAGGCACTGGGTTCCCAGAGGCCACACGCGTCTGCAGAGAGCCTCACGCGATGGCCCGCCTAGCTTTATACTCCTGGCTGGCTCCTCCTCCCTCCTTCCTTCCTGATTGAAAGGGGGCTGGCCTTCCCAGGTGAGTTTACAAAAGCTCAGGAAGGCAAATGGCTGCTGATGGGCGTGACCTACTCTGCAGGCTCCTGAATGAACTGCTTGGATTAGCCTAATGGGGCTCTTAATGGGTTGGGAATTGGCCCTTCCTAGGTTCTTTCCCTCCTAGTTCTGTTCTCTTAGGCTGGACTGTTTTTGTAACCTCAAGCTAGTTTTTATTTGGGTTTGTTTAATTATTTATTGCTCTCTAGATCCTGTGTCCCAGTTTACTGACCTGTTTAGGTTATGTTCTAACTTAGATTAAGTTTAACCTGGGTTAAGTATAGGTTTAATTTAAACAAGTAGAAAAACCTGCTTTCCACTTTATCCTCCTCCCTTCCTTCGATTAGGTGCTACCTTAGGTGCAGCTAACTTTCAACTTTGATTTAAATGCCTGACCCTTGGGCTCTTACTCACAAGTAGGACTCTGCTCCTGCTCAGAGTAGGACTCTGCTCTTACTCACGAGTAGACCTATGTACCTCCCTTAGGTGCTAACTTTCAATTTTGATTTAAGGTTGCTTTAAAGGTAAGGTTAAGGTTAGAAGACAGGGAGTTAGAAAGACAAAGCGTTAGAATGAGTACACTTACCTCCTCCTCCTGCTCCTCCTCCTCTCCTTCTCCAAAACTCAGAGGTCTCCTTGCCTTCTCCTCACCCAGATGCTAAACTCTCGTGCCTTACCTGGCACTTAGTTCCCAAGGCACTTGGTTCCCAGAGGCCACACTCGTCTGCAGAGAGCTGACAGTTTTTGAAGGTGCCGCATATTGCGAAACCTATTTACTTTTTTTGGTTTTGTTTTAAAGTCAAATTATCTCATTAGCTCTACAAAGTGTCCTGCACTCACCTTGGGCTGTCATCTTTTCTTGCCCCCACCCCATCTTTTAACAACAGGAGAAGTAGAATTCAGCAGATGAATGTGTCACTATATCCATATATCCATACTAGTAAAAGCTTCACCTATTATATTTTCTTTTAAAGGCAGAGAGAGAGAGAGAGAGAGAGAGAGAGAGAGAGAGAGAGAGAGAACAGTTCAAATTGCACTGCTCCCTAATCTTGATCCTAAGCTTTATCTCTAGGCTTTATCAAATATAGATCTTTCTTACTGAGAGATGATCTTTATATAGCTTTAACAGTGAAAAAAGTGGGTGCATCAAATCATGTGTTTTGTTTGTTTCTACATAGGAAAGACAAATCATGCATTACAATCTTACACAGAAAAAGGTTAGTATTTCTTTTTTTCCTGGCAAGGCTTCCCATACTTTTGATTCATGGCATGGAGACACAGTGATGGGGAAAGCTTCACCTGTTGCATTTCTACCTCATAGTCACTGTTTTAAAAACATAGGAGATCTGCCAGACAGTAGGAAGCAAAACACATAGTGGGAGAAGTTTTCTTTGTGTATGAACTTAAGGCCCATTTTTTAATGGCCCACTTAAGGCCCACTTGTCTACTGTGAATGAAGCACACATGTAAATGACATCCATAGGGAAAAATGGTCCCCCGCTTCCAGGGCCAGCTGATCCATGAAGAGAACTGAAGCAGCCACCTCAGGAAGCAGATTGGTGGGAAGTGCCCATCTCTGTCTGCCAGCCTGCCTTCTCTGCTCATCCTCTTTCCCTCTCTGGATTGGAAAAGGAAGAAAGAGAGTGGATAGTGGGAGGAGACTGGAGAGTGGCACAGACTGGCACATCATCTGGTAAAGGAGACAGCATATGGTATGGTGCCTCAGGCATCAGGAGATCTTTGGCTGACCCTGCCTGCTTCTGTGCTTAAACAGAGGAAAACCAAGCCAATTCAATCTGAGTGCACCACTGTTATAGTTGTCATCAGGGCCAAGGAGAGTGGGATAAAGGGGGTAATTTGTACCTGGGTCCAGGGTCTAAAGGGGGGCCCAGGAGCCAAAGGAGGGGGCCCAGAAATTTCCTGGGATCTGACATTTTCCTATCTACTCAGACTTGTTGCCCGTACGGGATGCTGGGGACACTACTGATGCCACATGGGTGGGTAGACCTGGACTCCAAAGACTTTTCCAGCTGTCTCCACCCTCCCCTCATCCTGCTTCGTCCCTCCTTGCTCCTATTCTGCTCACCCGTTACCACCCTCCCCTACTTTGTTTTACCCCTTCCCCTTTGCAAAGGGGCCCAAAAGAAACCTGTACCCCCTGATAAAATTCCTCTCAGAGGGCCTGGTTGTCATCTAAACCCAGCCATTTTCTGTAGTCCAATTCAAAACACAGAAGGTAGCATCTCGGTTAGCACTTCCCGAGACAGACGCTTTCTTGGTAACCAGGAGAAGTGTTCTACTTGCACAGGGACCTCTTGTGCAAGCAGAAGCCTCCTCCTGCTCACAGAGAGAACTGGCAGCATTGGAAGCACGAGTCAGGTGTGACTCATGAACTTTTAAACATGGGTTCACAGAGGTGTCATCAGCATGTACAGTGAGTCAAGAGAGGCAAAAGATGGTGTGGGCCAAATGAGTGAACTCCCAGAATGCCATCTGATTCCGTGCCTTGTGCCAAATTCACCATGGATATAAATGGAAGCAGAACTAACGGCCTCAGACTTATGGACAGACTCACTGGCATCCCAGTTTGTAACAGGCACAAACCTTTGGCTGTTGCGTTTTTAATTTCTTCAGATAATTTCCATAATGCAAATCATTTCACAGAAGACTTTTCAGTGACAAAGTACTTCATTCTGTACGGAGTTGAAATATGTTTTCTCGCAAGGTTACTGAAGCTATTTTCACTTGTTTTCCACCACTTCTTTAGCACTTTCAGTTGAACATCAAAGGCACCCAAAATGTGTCATATAGCATGCTACATATTTTCTCTTTTCAGTTATCAAATTTCTATGTGTTACTTATCAGTATGCTTTTAATTTAAATATGGCATTAAAATTCACAGCTGTTTCAAGTGGAACATAAAGTCAATTGAAAGGACAGATTTGTGGAATTTTGCAGAGAATTTCAAACACTCAGCTGTCATCGTACCATCCTTTGCACTCGGTATAAATAACTTGCCTTTAGTACATGAACCGTTTTTTAAAAATAAAGATGATTACATTGAAGAAAGCACTGTGTGCTCTTGAGAGTTATGTGGGATGCTTTCCAATTGGCAATATGGGAATGCTCTCACTTGGACCAAGGAGTTTGTTGCTATGGGGAAATAAGGACTGCGTCATTTGATGTTGTCACAGTTGGCAGATAAACTCAGGAACAGGGAGTGTTGGGTGTTTCAAGTGGGTGTTCACTATCATTGGGGGAAGCAAAGAAAAGCCTTCCTTTCTTGTTATCTTACAGTTTTGTATACACTTCTTAACCTTTGACTAGTACTGATGCAACTGTACATGACATTTCACAGGCTCCTATCACACATACAAAATAGCATTTTTGGAATCCAGATGAAATAGGCAGCCCCAAACATAACACTATTCTTCTCACTTAGGCGTGTCAGGCCATACTAAAGGATAAGATGAATTTTCAAAACTTAGCTCCAGTGAAAATATATCATAAAAAATGGTTATTTGTAAAGCCGCAGCATGAAAAGTATGAGAAGCCATGGTGGACAGGCCTCAATGAGGTCTCATTTTTGGCCTAAAGAAAAGGCAAATTAGCATAGAAGTCCTAGAGACCACCTTCAGCCTAGGAAAATTTTCTGTCCATTGTGCCAGCTTTCTGTCCATTGAGTTCAACAGCAGTAGCACTTATAGGATAATTATTCCAGAGAGAAAACTCTCATGGGGTAAAACTTGGATGAAAGGGGAAAGTAAGTTACACAAAGACAAAAGTTATTTAATTTAAGAATTCATTACCCAACTTTCAGCACCCTCCCCAAGAGGGCCCAAAGTATCTCACAGCATGAAAATACAATTAACATATTACATTTAAAAAATGATTCAAATCAACCAATAAATAAAAACACCAAAGACTAATTAAGAGAAACATTGAACAGCAGGGAAAATAATTCTCAGCAGGTATAAACAATGCAACTAAAATGCCCGGTGAAACAAAAACAAAAACGCATTTGCCAGACGTTGAAAACCTAAAAGTGAGGGGGCCAAATGGCCCTCCGCGGCAGAAGGGTCTTGAGGTTTTTCCTGCATCATCTCCAACCAAACCTCTGATGGTGAGGAAGACAGAGCAAAGCAGACAATTATGAAGGAAGATGGTGGGCCAGTATTTATGGGAAGAGATGGTTCCTTAGGTAATCTAACTCTAAACTATTTACAGCTTTAAAAGTCAAAACCACTCTGTGAATTGAGCCTGGAAACAAACTGGTAACCAGTGTAATTGGTGGAGAATGGAAGTAGCATGTTCCCAAGCATGGGCCCCAACAAAGCCAGTGCTGCCACATCCCAGACCAGTAAAAGGCTTCCAAATGTTTGTCCAGGGTAACCTCATAGAAAGCACCTGCATACAAAATGTCAAAATATATTGTAGCATGTCTGTGATTAACCAACATAAGCAACACAAGCAGTGGACCAAAACAGAGTCATAAACAAAGGCCTAAACTTGGGAAGGTAGGAAGTGCTGCACTGTGTTTAAACCCACCAACTTTTAAATCAATTTCACACTCTAAATACAAGATATGTGAGTATACACGTGGCGTGTACAACCAAAAGCTTGAGGGCCCACTGCAGCTCCTTCCCCCAGTTTTTTGCATGCCACTGAGAGAATTCCAAATGTGTATTATTTAAGACCCATTTTCTCAACAGTGTTGAGAAGGCCAAGATTATGTCAGAATGCCAGATGCAAGGGAGGGCACCAGGATGAGGTCTCTTGTTCTCTGGTGTGCTCCCTGGGGCATTTGGTGGGCTGCTGTGAGATACAGGAAGCTGGACTAGATGGGCCTATGGCCTGATCCAGTGGGGCTGTTCTTATGTTCTTATGTTCTTAAGGCAGTCTCTGCAAGCTGAACACACCTGCCAATGGCGGGGTGGGAGAATTCCTACGCTGAGTTCTATGTAGGTTCTCTAGCTGGATTTAGAGGTGTGCAATGAAGTTGGCACTAGCTGGCAAATGGGAAGCCATGCTTCACAGCCTGGCTACATGTGAGATTTCCTAGGAGCTAATTCACATGTTACTTTTGTTTTGTCACTGCAAATGAACACCACCCTTGTTGGTGCAGGGCTTCTGTATGTGTCAGCATGGGGAGGGGGGTGGGATTACCCCATGCTGTCTTCACACTTATGCCTGAGGAGGGCTAATATGTCCTGTCCTGTCACCAGGTTCCATCAGGAGAAACAGGCAGGATCAGATACAGAACAGGAAAAGAGACGGAATGAAAATGAAGGTAGCAGAGATGGGGTGCAAGGAGACCTGTAGGGTTGGATAGGAGAAACAAGAGGGAGTAACAGATGGGGTTTCAGAGAGAAGAGAAAACACGCGATGAGGTAGAAAATGATAAAGATAGCACTGTGGATGGGGAAAGACAGAGGGAGAGTTAGCAGATGGTGCGAAGAGAAAAGAATGCACACTAACGGGTGTAGAGAGAAAAAGAAGATGAGCTGAGAACAGGCTAAGAAGAAAATAGAGGGTTAAAATGCTGCAAAAATGCTTTTCTGTGATTGATAACAGTGAGGTCTTACTGAAGAAATGGTAAAAGTTCCATAGACACCTCTTTGGGCCATTTTAGCATGCATGCTGCCCTCCCTCTGCCTCTCACTCACTTTCACATGTGTGCACACAGAGGATTTAGTCTTCATCCTCATAAAATCCTTCAGAAGGCAATGGTAACTGCAGGTGTGCAACACATCTGAAAGCAAGTCCATGAAGGGGGGAAAAAGCATATGGGTATCGCAGCTAATAGACCACAGGAGAGCCCGCTACATAAGGCCTGAATTAATGCCACGACATGGCTTATGAAGCAAGCCAACTTGCCTCACCAAGCCATCTCACCTTGGGGGGGGGGAAAAGGATATTGAGGGTTATTGAACATTGCCAATTTTTACAGGGGATCAGCTTGAAGTTATTTAGCACAGATGTTTCTGTAATTGTGGCACACTGGGAAAATCCACATGCTCAATGGCCCTCAAACTCACACTTCCATCTGTGCAGCGTGAAGGTCTGCAGTTACTATACTCTGTGGCAATATGAAACAACCTGGAATACTGGCTCAAAATTGAGGGAAAGGGTTTTTTTTTTCCTTTGCACCATCTGCTCCCATCTATTTACCTGCATTTTCTATGTCTCTGCATTCATATGAGGCACAAGGAGGCAATGTGTTTTGTGAATGTTGGTAAATATGTGCAGTTAAGGGCCATAACCGTTTATTAAGCTCTTGTGGCTGAAATGCAATATATGTAAGCTGGGCTGGGACCAATTTCACACGAGATGCTTACATCAGTTTTAGAATTCCCCCTACTTGAGTGATGAAGCCAAACGGAGCCTCATTATGCCTGTTCAAATGTTAGTGTTTCTGCTTTAGAAGACTGCTGCATGCAGGCAAGAAGTTTTTCCAGTTGATACTGGTGTGGACGTATGTATCTCATGCTTTTTCTATACCGCTCTTTCATGTAAAGTTCAAAAACTGTTTACAGAATTAAAACAAACCATACAGTATCAAAATAAACTAAAATGGCATACTAAGTATAAAAAAGAAAAGAAAAATAAGAAGCTAAATTGCTAGGAAGAGTTCAGATTCCCATGCTCAGCTATGTTGTCTATGTTCTTGTTTGTAAACCATACAGTACCCTAAGTTTAAATAACCATGTACCTGACTGACAGATGGACAGCCCAATCCAAAAGGCAGCGTAGCCGCTGCATGCAGCAGTGCCAATGCAGCTGCCGCTGCATCCAGTGGGACTGCCAAGGCCACCAGAGGTCTGCTGGGGGAGGGGGAAGGGGATATTTGTCCCCTTCCCTTGGGAAAATGCCCAAGCCCTGCAATGGGGTTTCTTGAGTCTGTGCTGGCTATTTTGCCAGCATAGAGTTGAGAAGCCCCATGTCAGGCCCAGAGGCCCAAAGCAGGGTTCTGGATCCAGCAGAGCTCTGCCAGTCCCATCCCCTCTCGCCCTGCTCCATCCCCCTGCCCCACCCTTGCCGCAATGCAACCAACACAGGTCAGAGGCTCAGAGTGATCAAAGAGGACTCTTCAAATGCCCGAAAACCAGGCGCTGGAGCTCTGCCCACCAAGTTTAGCCTCCCACTATTGTTTGCTGCATATGCACAACACCAGTTGAGAAACACTGATCTCGGCCAGTCTTGTGACATCAGACGGATGGTAAGGGACCTCAGAATTCAGCCGCACTTACTTCCAAGTGAACACGATCAGTCTGTAAGTCACTTGCAGTAATGGCTGCACAAATATTGGACTGCTTGCACAATGGTCATGCTACTGAGTTTATTATTGAGACAGTGAAGAAGATGGTGATCTGAAGCCAGTATTTCTAACACCAAACTCAGCAGTTCTTAGGAAGAAAGGGCAGTAAATTGCGGTGATAGTTTGGAGCCAGGCAGGAGAGTGTAAATCACAGGTGAGAATGTGAACAATTTGTGGGTGAGTGTCATTGGCATCAATAGAAATGAAAATAATAATCAGTAATTGGTGACAAAACCCTTTAATCTCTCCATGGAAAAATAAAATGGCAAAACAGGCATGCCAGCCATGGTGTGCACAGGGAGTAAGCTATGCTAGGCTGAAAGTCAACCCAAAGTATCCAAAATCTGCAGTCATATTTTTTCCCCCAGGCATTGTCACTCTCCCTAAGTAGCCATCAATTCCTGAAGCACAAAGACTCAGAAATCAGCTGAGTGACAGCTTTATGCTCTGCCACAGTAAATTCATGCTGAGGTGTTGGTCGGGGAAGCTGCCCTAAAAATATCAATCAAGAAGCAGAGAGGAAATGGACACAAGGACACAAGTGTCGACATGCCATTTAGGGTGGGGAATTTGGCTTGGAGAGCTAGGAAAACAAACAAGGCTCAGACAGCCGGGGGAAGCAGAAAATCTGGACTAGCTCTCCGCTTTAAAAAACAAAGAACAGAAAACATTTTTGCTTGGGAAAAAAAATGCTTTCCTTACACACCAAGAATTGCTTTGATGGTATTAGGGATTCTTGCATGCTCTTACAGTGGCGTCACTAGGGTTTGCATCACCTGGTGCGGGATGCCAGCGCTTCACCCCCCCCATGCAATAGGCGGGGCAACACCCCAGGTGGTGGGTGTGGTGCTGTACCATCACTCTGCCCCCACTGGTTTTTTGGCTGTACCTTTTGATAGAACAAAGGTAGAACACATTCTGCATGAAATGATGCATTGAGATATATGAAGGTATTATTCTTCCAAATTATGATTTTAGTGATTTTGGTCACTAGTGGTGTCACACACCCCCAGGGTGTCAACTTACTAACACCTTACTCAGCAGTTCTCAGACTTTTAGCACTGGGACCCACTTTTTAGAATGACAGTCTCTCCAAGACCCACCAGAAGTGATGTCATGGTGGAAGTGACATCATCAGGCAAATTAAAATAAATAAGTATAAATATTAAAGTAAAACAAATAATTAAATAAGCAGAAGCCAGCCCTGTTGCACCACTTTCCTCTGTAGTCTGCCTGCAATAACACCCCCCCCCAAATCAGTAAGGTTTTCAGTCTTACCCAGTGCCCAGTTCAATTAAAGAACGTCTGTTTAAACCAGATCACTGTCAGGATCCACCTGGTTTGGCAAGTCTCAAAAAGGTTTACCTTATCAGCTGAAGCCTCTTGATCCTTTTTAGGAGGGGGAGGTTGCCTTCTGGAGCCCTTGTTTAGCTCCTGGTGCATAGGATCAGGACCATTCTGGTAGCCTTGCACTCTCCTTCACCTGATCTTCCACACCAGCCAAGGCACGTTTGCTTACTCATGAGTAAACGTGACCATGAGGCTTCGTTTCGCTTTCCATAGGGCTCAATACATTCATCTGCTTGGAGGGAGGGACTTCCATCTCAGGTGTTTTGGGGGGCTGCATTCATTGGATCAGGACCATTCTGGTGTCTTTGGATTCCTCTCAGCTTGCCCTTTCTGGCAGACTAAGGCAAGATCACCTACTCACAAGTAAACGTGCGATACAGCTCACTTTCACTTTCCATAGAGATCCATGCATTTTTTGTTCTCCAGTTTTTTGGCCCTAGCTGTTGATAGAAAGGAGATATTTCACTTGGGTTTTTTGCACTGCCTTCCGCTCAAAATTCCTCATCCAACAGTATATAATATGATGGGGTTACTCCTAACCACTGTGATTTTAGCGTAACACCCCCCAAGTGCGCGTCACCCCCCGTGCACGTCACCCGGTGCGGACCGCACCCCCCGCACCTCCCTAGCGATGCCACTGTGCTCTTATCATCCAGGGCTTGGCTGCTTTTGATGAGATGGTTTTTCAGAGGAAAGGAGTTAAGAAATGGCATGACATTTGTGTCATACTGCGCTCCATTCCAATTTGAGATCAGTAGAAATGAGCGAGTCAATGTCATGTCACTAATGCACTGTATGGGAAGCAGAGGATGACAAGAAGTAGCTGTGCACTGGGTGACTCTTCTCTGGTTTTGAGAGCAGACAAAGAAAAATTGAGGGGAGGCAAGGTTCACATGGCTCCTTTTGAATAGACACAAGATGGAACAGCCCCAAAGTGTATTTAAATGCATTTGTTGTTCTTACTTTTTAAATGTCTTCAGGAGATACACAGGTGCTCTTATAGAATGATCATATGCAATCAAGAAGGAGAAGCCTCTCTCTGCTATTCATCTCCTTTACTGTGCAAGATGCACAAAGATACAGTAAAGATATATGGTTAATTCGCAGGAGTAATTCATTTGCAAAATACAAATGCAGATATTCTCAACCATTCCAAGGTACATTCACTAATACTGTGATGTTTAAGTGCATGCCATTTGTCCTAAGCTTTAGTGCTGTGTTATGTTATGCAAACTTAAAAAGTAATGGAAATACAGCCAGCTTTTTTTTTTTTTTTTTTTTTTGGGGGGGGGGATGACCTGTACTGTATCTGCTGATTCGGTTTGTTTTTCTCCCCCCTCAATAATGCGTTTTTCTTCCTTGATAATGCACATTTTCTATGAAACCCTAGAAACACAAAGGAAATAATTTCAGATGTTTTGCATTAAGTGCACAAGGGATTTCCAGTACAAGGGCAAACAACCAAATCAGTGAGGAGCTATTTCCATTGGGCCTGATGGCATTCATGCACCATCCAACAACAACAACAACAACAACAGTATTTATATACCGCTTTTCAACAAAAAGTTCACAAAGCGGTTTACAGAGAAAATCAAATATCTAATGGCTCCCTGTCCCAAAAGGGCTCACAATCTAAAAAGATGCAACACCAGCAGATAGCCACTAGAAAAGACACTGCTGGGGTGAGGTGGGCCAGTTACTCTCCCTCTGCTAAATAAAAGAGGAGCACCCACTTGAAAAAGTGCCTCTTAACCAGTTAATCGTTTTGCATTTCAAAATATATGTTCCCCATGACCCAGAAAGCACAGTTAGCTTCATTTACATATGTTCATTGCCTCACATGCAATTCTTGAAAAATATTCTCTGACTTCTAAACCTCAGTGCTCCAGTAAGCTCAGACAGTTCTGTCTGTGTCCCTTGCCCCAGTAGCTGAAAGGAATAGCTGTCCTGCTTGGTCCCAATATCAACTGGGCTGTTCAAGTAGTCATGTCAAACATTGACATAGAAATAAAGGAAGTTGCCTTATACTGAGTTCAGTTATCATTGACAGTGACTGGCACCAGTTCTTCATAAAGAAAGATCTTTACAGTGGGGAAAGAAGAGAACAACTAGTGGATGGTGGAAGAATGGGGCAGGTTCTCCACATAGTCCAGGAAAGACCACATGGCCCTGTCATTTTCACCTACGGGTTGTGGGGGGTGGCAGCTTCCATTTTCTTTGGCTAAAAATAGCAGAAGTGAAGTTCAAACCCAACCTGAGGCTGAGTATAGTTGAAGGGGGCTCTGCCCATCTTGAACTAGGGCCTTTCTTAATTCATGAAGGGCGTTCACATTTTCAAGCATCCCATCTATGAAAATTTGCCCCATGTCTAGTAAGTGGCACTGTTCGATTCTCCTTCAGTGGGAATCAGAGCAGGGACTCCATGTTCATCACACCAGTTGAATGGTACAAGTGAGGGGAATGATAACATCTGGTTGTCCTGTGAGGGTGTAGGATGGTTGCTTGCCTCTCACTTTCCAGAAATAATTTATGCATTGTATCTTTCTTGCCTCCTTGGAAAACAGAACTGAAGTAATGCATACAGAACCCACATGGTTGGAGGATTCTGATCAGGACTTTCAAACCACAGGAGATGCTTTCTGTAATTATGTGGCTTAGGCATTTAAATTATGATCAATCTGCATACATCAAAAGGAAATATTTGAGAAAGGAAAAAATGAAATGGGAAACTTGGAATGTAGATCAATGAAAGACAGAAGAAAAGGATGAAATATTGGGGCAGACTTAATTCATTAAGAAAGTCTCCAATCTTAACCAGCTGATAGAGCCTATGGATTGATCCACTAGCTGGACCATTCAAAAAGGCAATCAATCATTCTTCAAAACAGTGCAACAGTTGTTGTTGAATATTTTTTCCAGGAGGAAAGAAGAAATCCTTTCCATCTCCCCCTCTCAGTTTCAGTTTCTGTCTCTTATATTCTCCTGACAGAGAGAAAACAGTTTTTCATATTTCCCTGCTAAAGGAAACTCAAGGTGGATTGCATAGCTCAGAGTCATGGGAAAGTATCAATATACTGTATACTTATTGATATAAGTATCAGTAGCCTGTTAGACTATTTTTATGGGAAGAACTTGATAAGGATGCAGTAACGTGGTTTTAACTCTGCAATTAACTCTGACTGGGGTTTAGATTTAATTATAAATAGGAAAGGAGGAGCACAAAACAAGGCACACCCATGGTAGGAAAATAGGGATCTTTAGGAGGCAGGAGGTCTGGTCTAGAGGGCTGACCCTCTGTTTGCCTGAAGATAACATCCGAAGGTCGCCGGTTCGAGGCCACCGCACCATGAATGGTGAGACCTTGAAGCAACTGACAAGCCCAGCCGAGTCATTCCACCTGCTCTTGGGAGAGATGAAGGAGCTGCTTGTCAGCCTGCAGAAAGTGATAACAGACCATAAAAGATCCATCTGAAATGTGGTTCTTGAAAGACAGAAACTTCTTCAATTGTAAAAATCCCTACGGGGATTTAGAACAGCCTGCCTAAGTAAACCGCCTTGAATTAAAGTCTGAGGAGAAATCTGACGACCAAGAAAGGCGGTATATAAATGCCTGTATTATTTAGTAGTTTACTCCCACCAGTTTTGTGCCTGATCATACCCTTCCAACACCATTTTCAAATTTTAAAAGCTTCCACTGAAAGCCAATGTAAGAATATCACATGGTTAATTTGCAGGACACTCTCATCCAAACGTGCTTTGGTTGTCCATGGGGAGGGGCGTTCTGGAACCGAACCCCCACAGATAAGGGAGCACACCTGTACTTGATGCTAGGGGCCTGCCTGGAGAGCAAAGGGCAAGGCCAGTAGTGTCTGTTTTATAGGACTGATAGCAAGAGGACACAAATCCACAGTTCAGGAAGGTCACACTTTTCACCTCAGCCCTTAATCACTGCCCTTCCTTATCTGATATATGGATCAGAATGCTTCAGATTTGAACAGTCTTTACTCCTTAGCAAATGTTACCCTGCACATGCCCAATCTCGTCTGATCTTGGAAGCTAAGCAGGGTCAGGCCTGGTCAGTACTTGGATGGGAGACCGCCTGGGAATACCAGGTGCTGTAGGCTTATACCATAGTCTTTTGAGACTGAAGGTTGCCAACCATTTACTCCTTAAATTCAAATTGAGTTTTCATGCCTCCAAAATTCAGGTGGAGCTTTCCAGCTCCAAATCTTGCTGGAACAGCATATTTGGTGTCCTGTGTCTATAGCCTGTGTCAAACCTCTCTGGACTTCTGAGTTCCGGGAAAAACAACTTTTGCAAAATGAAAGAAAAGCAAATCACCTGTTATAGGGTTATCATGTGCCAGTAGCCCTGGTTCAGGGTAAAGAGAATAATCTCAGCCTTTTGCAGAAGCCCAAACACCTCAGTCTTTCTCCTTTCTTTCCCATGTACTTAATCCATTTTCTTTCTCCCCTCTTTCTCCCTCACACCCCCAAAACCTTCCCTTCATTCTGAGAACCCCATCTAATCTCCCTGTGTCTTCTCTCACCATGTTCCCCCTACTTTGCACTGCCATTTTTCTTCTATGGAGTTCCCCTTTCCTTCCCTCCCCCCCCTCCTCATTTCTCCTCTCTCTCACCTCCTTCCCCAGGACTTCATTGTGTGTAACAGTTAGCGATAGAATTCCCCTGTGTCTATTGTATATACTGTGTATGACCTAATTATACCATTGTGCCACTGGCCATTACACTGGGACCCTGCAAATGATTATTTTTGCCTGTGTGCACATGTTACAAGTCTTTTTAAAAGTACTGCTGGTAACAAAGTTTTGTTTTTTTTTCATTTAACAATGGTGTGCAAGCAGGGCATGACTTGGATCAAAACTGCAGTGGGAGCAAGCTACTAAAGCTCCTTCACCCCCTGCCATGGCTTTTCCTCATTTTGTGGTCCCCCTCCAAGGCTGGTCCATTCATGAGGCCAACTAAGGTTGTAATCCTAACCACACTTTCCTGAGAGTAAGCCCCATTGAACAAAATAGGACTTACTTCTGAGTAGATCTGGTTAAGAATGTGCCCTAAAGCAGTCTCCTCCGGCAGCAGGTTCATGGAGGGCACCCATCTGTCCACCTACATGCTTCCACAGTTCCTCATTCTTCTTCTCCTTGGACTGGAAAAGAAAGAGGGTGGCGAAGAGGAAATGTGGAGGGAAGGAGAGTGCCAAACTAAATCATTAGAGAGTGGGAAGAACAGACACACAGACATCATGGGGGTAAGGGAGGAATATTTGGCAGACCACCTCCAGCATCAGGAGATCTTCAGTTGACCCTGGGCCTTCCACCTCCAATTTAAAATCAAACCTAAGCTCCAATCAGGTCAAGTTGCACAATTAAGCGCACGTGTAACTGGACCCTGAGATTATTATAGTCATGGAACTAGTTTCATAGTTTTTCTTTAGTTTTTTTTTTTTTAAATCCTGGTCAGCATTTGCTGGAAGCTTTCCAAGTGAAATTCTCACAAGCTGAACAAATGGGACAATACTGTCAAATGACTGAGCAAATGAATAAAAATGTACTGATCATGAGATAGTTGAGCAAGCTGCTAGTGCTGTGGTGCTACACCAGCCTTTATTAGGAATGAATCAAGGCAAAAAGAATGAATCATGACTCTGTGATTCTGAAGAAAAGCCATACGAATCCAAATATTTTTCAAAAGATATAAAAATCAGACCTCGTTCATAGAGTGAAAAATGGTTGCTCACTTCTATCTGGAGAGAGAATTAGAAAAAAAAATATGTTGCTATTTAAAAATAAATGTACTAGTCTAGCCATGGGGGGGGAATAGCTATGTTTGGCGGTTGCTACAAAAACAACAGAGCCTCATGACACCTTGCGACTAACACATGTAACATACATTTTCCTGGGTTACTGTCCATTTCACCAGCTGTATGAAGTTCTCAAAGGTATATACACCTGCCACTAGCTGGCAGGTGTATATATATATATGAGAGGATAGAGGACAAGATGCAAAAGGTGACCCTGGAATGCAAGATTTCTGGAAGAAAAGTCCATCAGAGTCATGATGGGTATATGCAACCTCCTGGTTAGAAATAGACTACCTCAGAATGCCAGATGCAAGGGAGGGCAACAGGATGCAAGTATTTTGTTGTCTTGTGAACCTCTGAGGCATCTGGGGGGCTGCTGTGAGATACAGAAAGCTGGAAGGGCCTTTGGCCTGATCCAGTGGGGTTCTTCTTACGATGTCGTGTTCTTATTCTAATGCCATATTCCAATCTAAGCGTGAAATCTGAAAGCGATGGAGAGATGTGAAGGGCCACAATGATTTCTATCGCTGCAGACAATGTGCTACATGTACATTAGAGTCAGAATTCAAGGCAGATCTGAGCAACAGTAGGAGAGCTCTGGGCTCTAAAATCTTTCTTCCCAAGCCCTAGTTGTGTGCATAGCAGGAGGGTCTGTTTTACTTTGCTTTGTTTAATCTGGAACATTAAACACATGTGGCGGTATTCCACTGATGCTTCCGCTCAGTAGGGTTTAGAGGTCCATTCCTCTTAACACACCCATACCTACTATGCTTTACAAACAGTTAGCCCTGGTATGAACTTTGCAGAACAGTTATTAGGAATGCATTCCATTCCTCTGAAGACTGGATATTTTGAATTTGGCTGGTGTCTACCAGGCTTTCTGTATGCTAAGATAATATTCTATAAAGATTTAATAAGACATAATGAGCAAGTAAAATTTATGAAGCCTGCTTGCAAGATTTTTTTTTCCTTCCCAACACTGGGATTTTTATTCCTGCTGGCCCAGAACATTAACTAAATGGTTTTACAATGTCAGAGGTATCTAAGCAAGAGCCATTTATTTAAATCCTTCTGCTCCTGGGGTGCATATATGCGCAAAGCAATACTCTTTTGTATTTAGTATTTATGAACCTTTGAGAATCATAACCATGTTAATTTGGCACATCACCTTCTTGTAGTTTTGCTTAGACAAGCTGGAAGTCCCAAAAGTGTTCGTTAGCAGACCTACTGAAACTAGCATCAGCAAGCCACATCCAGTTGGCGTGGGACACAACACGACTGCATGGAAGTCGGTGGGTATGCAGCAACCCCCTCCCACCCTAGCAGATGTGTAAAAGTATGACTTCAACCAAGTCTGAGGAAAAAACAGGTCAGCCAGAGCACATGCACTTTGAGAACCCAATTCTACCCCCCTCCCACCATACTATATCATGCAGCCATGCCAATGGAATGAGCACTGCATGTTATGGCGGGGGGGATGGGAGACGGACACAACCAGAAGGCTAACAAGAGGTAAGTAAAAAACCTACCCCTCAGTAAATCTTCTGGCAGTCTATGGGTCTCTTTGGACCCACACCAGCTATGTAGCTGGCATATCTCCGTGACCGGCATCTCATCCAAAGGAGAGAAGAGGAAGGGGTGGGGTGATCTGGCAAATGGGGGATAGATTCCAAGATGTACTTTTGCCACCATGATCCACCCCCTCTGGCCCAGGCCTGACCTCCTGCCCTCTCACTGATGTGCCCATGATGTGACTGGTTTAACTCCCTTTCCCCTCCCTCTCCCCAGCCATGACACACCTCTTGTGTTGATGTATCAGCATTGACATGTTCTGGTAGCTGTGGCTGCACTCTTTTGATGCTGATGCCACTTTGCAACAGTGATTCATAATGGCCCATAATGGCCCACTGGTGGCATGCATCACAAAGCCATTTACAGCAGCAGGACTCTGTCCCACCTCTTCAGGCAGCTCAAAGGAGTGGGCTGTTGGAATAGTAAGAAAACTTGTATGAGAAAAGGTTGCAAGAAGAGACAATTGACTGCAAAACAACTTTCTTCTCAGTCCAGCATCCACAGCCCACTAAGTACATTTTTAATGAGATAAACTATTACTAATTTATCAGTGTGTCTTTTACAGGACTTTCCTTAAGTGCTCGAAGCACTTCACAAACATTATCTCAATCAGTTTGAGAATGACAACAACAACAACATAGGAATCCGCTGGTCTGTACCCAGTCAGAGCCAAGACCATCTAGCTCAGGATAGTTGGCAATCTGGTGGCAGGTCTCTAGGGTTTCAGGCAGGAACCTTTCCCAGCTCTACCTGAAGATGCCAGGGATTGATCTAGGATTTTCTGCACGCAAAACATATGCTCTACCACTGAGCTAATCCCATCTGCAAAAGTGAGCCTGTAAAGCAGACTGCTGAAGAAGGCCTGAGATTGAGAGGTTATTTAAGGCAAAGCAGAGTATTCATGACTGAGCTGAGTTTCGCACTAGGCAGTTGCCACTTCTTGGTTTACTAAGGATGAGCTGAAAAAAAGAATCACTCTTTGCAAAACATGTCCCCCTTTTGGCAAGAATTCTGGGAGCCTCCAAAGTGTGGTAGAAATGTCCTTCCATTAAGAGTAAGGGCAAGAAGCAGTGCTTTCACTCTGGTTTGGCTTTGCAATGTGATTGATGATGATTGGCTGCATGGCACAATGATATCACACTGACTGTGTGATTCCTGGTTGACTGGGTCACATAGTCAGCAAGAACAAACCTTTTGTGCCAAGGCAGCCCTCAAGTGAGTTAGTGAATGGACCAAACCAATGCAAGAAAGTCAAAGGCTGGGGGAAGTCTTTTGGAAAACATTCTTAGAGGCCCCAAACTCCCTTTTTCACACCAAGAATATTCATCTGGAAAAACAGATCAGTCTGGGAATTTATTTTAGATGCATCTTGAAGGGAAGAGAGAAATTCATGCAAATGTCGCTTCCTTAACTTCATTATACCAGACCTCTGGGTTGTATTTCAGAAACTTTTCCAGGGCAAATTATTAACCTTTCTGGCTATCTGGAAAATGAGATTAATAGCATTTTTCTACCTTAAAGGGATATTGTGTGGCTAAATTAATTAGATTCAGAGTCACCCAGGGTCTTTTTTTTATATACGCCAAAAGGATGGTGCATTTGCTGTAGGGTTCCCCCCCCCCCAATATATGTATCTGGGGGGAAATGACACCCCAATAAGAGACCTGGAATAAGAAAAAAGCAACATCCTCTGAAAATACTGTTCAAAAACTGTACAGTACAGAGACACCTCCTATCTACAAATTATACTATTAGAAATGAAACCTATCTGGCATTTACTGTAGGAGTTCAAATATCTTGATGTGTTTGACACTGAAAATGCTCCCATTACATCTGTAAGGTACACACACACACAGTTTTTTTTGACCATGCAGCTTGGTAATAAATCAACCACATCTAGTTGTCTCCAGCTAGATGACTTTCCAAAAAAGTGTGTGTGTGTGTGTGTGTGTGTGTGTGTGTGTGTGTGTGTGAGAGAGAGAGAGAGAGAGAGAGAGAGAGAGAGAGAATGGCTCATATGTGGAATTTTATGGGTAGTTGTAAATTAGTGTCTCTACCAGTGTGGAAAGATGATAAAAAGGGAAAATGAATTTTCAAATATCTAATTTCACCATAACTGTAAAAAGTAGTAAAACTGCTTCACCCATTTGACCTTTAACCATGTAGATGATTCACATTGTCATAAAAAGCCCTTTGTTTAAAGAAAAGGAAAGAAAACCCCAAAATAGGATGAATGCAGAAGAAAGCAGTTCAGACCTCTCTCTCTCTCTCTCTCTCTCTCTCTCTCTCTCTCTCTCTCTCTCTCTCTCTCTGCCTGCTGTGTTTCTTTTAACTTATCACAGGCAGTTTTAACTTGGTTGTTATTCATCCAGGCTTAGTCATTCAAAACACACCCACTGAGATCAAGATTCTGCCCTGCTGCTTGACAATGAGCAAAACTGAAATAAGGAAAAACTAGAGAAAGCAGCTTCCTAATGCATAAGACTCAGACAGTGGGTCAGGGCCTTGGGGTGAAAATAGGGTGGGTTGCTCTGTCTTTCCCCCAGTTGCTGCTTGAGCCTCCAATTCTTCTGCTGCTCCACCTCATGCTTCTTGACTCTATCCCTTATGTGGGACTTTTAGTGTATGTAGAGGGGCTGGATGACAGAAAAGTGTGCAGCACCTCACACAGGGAGACACAACAGCAGGTGGGGCCACTTTGTTGCTTCAACCAGAGAGGACACCTGCATAGCACTGCAGCTGTCACTTGAAGAAAAGGAAAGCACAGCCATAGGCCAAGCCCAATCCATCCAATTCTTCCTCTCTCTTAGCAAGAGAGGAGTGGGTTTTATTCCACATATTACAGCAGTCATTTTAGGAGACGTGCTCCCTAGCAGTGCAAGCACATGATCCATCCCTTCCACATCTCTCCACACACACTGTGGTGTGGATTACTGTATTTTTCGCTCCATAAGACGCACCTGACCATAAGACGCACCTAGTTTTTAGAGGAGAAAAACAAGGGAAAAAATATTCTGAACCAAATAGTGTAATAAAATATTTAATGAACTATAACAGAATAACATTTGAACCATGTAAAGTGAACAGCAGTCAACAGTGGCATTAAGAACCATTATCACTGTCATTAACAAATGGAGAGACTTAAAGGTTTGAGCACTCTAGTTTTCTGGAAACACCAAGAACTCATCGCTAGAGTCAGAATTTATGAAGCTCACAAAAGCAGGTGCACGCAAATAGGGGATCACATTATCTTTCTGCTACAATGATGTTCTGCCAAATTCCAATCCACTGGGCCTCATGCCTGCTTAAGGCTGATCAGTCCCCCTTGTGCAACTCACCAGTGCAGCAAGCAAAAATGAGTCCAGTTCCAGTCCACAGATGCCAAGTAAATCAGTCCCATCATTCAGAGTTACCAAATCAGAGTCCAGAGCCAATAAGCCAAATTACAGTCCAAGGTCAGGTTCCAGGTAGGTCAGTTAAATCCATCAGGGTATCCAAGTCCAGTCACAATCCACAGTCAGATTCCAAATTCAATAAACCCAGTCAGTCTCCTCTCCAACCTGCACTCCTTCAAAACCCACAAACCCTTTCTGCCTCTGGTACTCCTTATATCCCTGAGGGCCCTATTGCCTTCCAGTGGCTGCAGCTGTGCAGCACACTCTGCTGGATGCCCAGGCCTTACCCTTAAAGGGGCCACTGTTGACACCACATCTACCTCCTCACCAGATCTTCCTGGATTCCAATAAGGGGGGGGGGAGCAGATCTCTATACAGACCAGTGCAAAAACAGGGAAAAGGTGTGGGGGAGGTAAGATCTTTGTATAGGCATCACAGCAAGACCAGTGAAAAACCCCGTGCACACAGAACCAACAGATGGAAGTGGGGGGGGGGGGTGCAGATCTCCATACATACCAGTGCAAAAGCAGGGGAAAAGTGTGGGGAAGGTAAGATCTCTGTATAGGCATCACAGCAAGACCATTGCAAAACCCCTTGCACACAGAACCAACAGATGGAAGTGGGGGGGTGCAGATCTCCATACATACCAGTGCAAAAGCAGGGGAAAGGTAAGTCAGCCCCAGTAGAGCCAATGGGGCTCACTCCCAGGGATGAGTGGACGGGAGAAAAGCCTGCCAGCGCCTCCTCTCCCAGGGAGGAGCCTGTCTCAGTCCCTGGGCTCCCTGGACTCACTCCCTAGGCTCGCTCCCTGGGCTCACAAGCCTGCCAGGGGCTCACTCCTAGGGATGCGTGGACAGGAGAGAAGCCCGCAATTGACTCATTTCGCCTGGAGATGGACTGGTAGCTCAAGGATCGACATAATGAGCACCCGTGCTCTAGGGGCTTGCTCAGCGAGACTGCCATCCCACCCACGCTTTCCTGGGAGTGAGCCCCAGTGACTCTGAGACTTACTTCTGAGTAGACACATGGGCTTTCTCAGCGAGCCTGCCACCCCCCCCTTTCCTGGGAGTGAGCCCCAGTGACTCTGAGACTTACTTCTGAGTAGACACCTGGGCTTGCTCAGCAAGACTGCCACCCCACCCACACTTTCCTGGGAAGCGGAGCCGAGCAGAGCGGGCAGGGGGCAGGGCCAGGGGCGGAGTTTTGTTTTGTTTTGTTTTGTTTTTTGCAGTATTCGCTCCATAAGACGCACACACTTCCCCCCCCCACTTTTTTTGGGGGGAAAAGTGCATCTTATAGAGCGAAAAATACGGTATATCCCTTAAATGGCTGTTGCAGCCGCTTTATGAAGGTGATCCACCCTGTCTCCAGGTCATGTATGAAGGGGTTGAAAAGCACCTGTCCCAGGACAGATCCTTGGGGCACACCGCTTTTCATCTCTCTCCATTGTGAAAATTGCCCATTGACACCCACTCTCTGTTTCCTGGTCTTCAACCAGGTCTCAGTTCAGGAGAGGACCTGCCCTCTAATTCCCTGACTGTGGAGTTTTTTGAGTAGCCTTTGGTGAGGAACCGTGTCGAACGCCTTCTGAAAGTCCAGATATATTATGTCCACGGGTTCTCCCGCATCCACATGCCTGTTGACCTTTTCAAAGAATTCTAAAAGGTTTGTGAGGTTCAAGGGTGACCTTTCATATGGGGCCAGGCCTTATCACATGACCTGTTTTGGCCTATAGTAGTGTTTCTAAATCTGTGGGCTGGGACCCATGAGGTGGGTCCCCATTCATTTCAATATTTTATTTTTAATGTATTAGACTTGAGGCTACCATGGTATGTTGCTGCATTTGGGGAAATGTTACAGATATGTACTTTTAACAGGTTACTATGTATATGCTTTTAACAATGACAGTCAGTAAGGCTTACTTCAGGGCAAGTGTGGATAGGATTGCACCTTTGGGATGTTTGGAGAATTTTTTTTAACAGATCAACAACTGCTGGGAGGGTTTGGAGGTTTCTTCTTTATTTTAAATGTTTTTAAATTTTGTCAAGAACAAATTAAAATTTAAAAATAAAGATATTGCAAGTTGTGTAGCAAGTAAAGATCTCAATCTACGTTCTACTACTAAATCATACAACATATTAACTGTCTGATCTTAAACAGTCTATTACGGGCCTAAAGCAATATCTAGGGCAGCCATTTTCAATCACTGTACAGTGGCACACTGGTTTGCTGTGAATAGTCTGCAGGTGTGCCATGGGAGTTTGGGAGGGTCATTGGGGAATGTGAGCTGCCCTCCAACAGCATGGTATGCCCTCTCAATTGTCAAAAAACTGATGGTGTGCCTTGACAATTTTAGTACCTTGTTGGTGTGCTATGAGACGAAAAAGGTTGAAAATCACTGATCTAGAGAGTTGAGGATGCAATCCTAACCCTTTATGTCAGTACTTTCCAGCACTGAGAGCAAAATCTCTTTCCATGTTCTCCTTTTAACATACGAACAGCTCCTCTGGATCAGGCCATCGGCCATGTGCTACATCCTACAGTTGGGTATCACTCATGGAGTCCTCCTCAAAGTAAGGGAATGTTTGTTCCCTGACCTCAGAGCTGCATTGCCCTTACATCAGTGCTGGAAAACACTGACAGAAGGGGTTAGGACTGCGCCCTAACAGTTCAAATGAGGAATCAAATCAGTCTACATGATTTATCTCTCAGCTATGTAATTAGGGTTGTTAGATCAGGTGTATCCCCAAACCTGTGATTGCTGAGATGGGGCCTGGAGTTGTAACAAGGGAAGGTATGGTGAACTCAAAAGACTGCCAACCCTTGTAAAATGAAAGGTGGGGGAAATCTAGTAGTGGAGCAGAGCCCAGGACCAAAGGCAAGGAGCCCATTGGCAGCCTCATGATTATTAACAGTATTTATATACCGCTTTTCAACTAAAGTTCACAAAGCGGTTTACAGAGAAAAATCAAATAACTAAATGGCTCCCTGTCCCAAAAGGGCTCACAGTCTAAAAAGATGCAAAGGAATACCAGCAGACAGCCACTAGAACAGACAGTGCTGGGGTGAGGTGGGCCAGTTACTCTCCCCCTGCTAAAAAAAGGAGCACCCACTTGAAAAAGTGCCTCTTACCCAATTAGCAGGGTTTGGGTAATGATGGACTGAGGAAAAAAGGAAAAGAAAGCTAGAGAAACACAGTCATGTCTCCAACCCAACAAGTGTGGCACTGACAGTTTGGAAAAGTGAAATTTGTAGTGAATTTCAGGGGTTCCTCCCAAGGTGGAACTTGTGAGAATCTCCAAGGGAGACCAAACAAATTATCTGCAATTGAAATTTCTCAAGGACTTTCTGCACACTCCTACAAACCCCACATTCATAACAGGAAAATGAACAGATTCCAGTTTTCACAGGGCTGTTTTGCATTGAAAGCACTGGAAAATACTGAAGTAAGATGTCCTGTGCTTCCCATGAAACAACACCAGCATGCAATTTGCATTTAAGTCTTCACAAAGTCCAGCTGGAAAAGGTACCATTCTGAATTTCAAAGGAGCAAAAATCTCTTTCCGTGTTCTCCTTTTAACATACGAACAGCTCCACTGGATCAGGCCATTGGCCCATTCAGTCCAGCTTCCTACATCCCACAATGGCCCACCAAATGCCTCAGGGATCACACAAGACAACAAGAGACCTGCACCCTGGTGCCCTCCCTTGCTTATGGCATTCTGAGGTAGCCTATTTCTAAAATCAGGAGGTTGCACATCATGCACATACATATCATGGCTTGTAACCTGTGATGGACTTTTCCTCCAAAAATTTGTCCAATCCCCTTTTAAAGGTATCCAGGCCAGATGTCTTCACCACATCCTATGGCAAGGAGTTGCACAGACTGACCACACGCTGAGTAAAGAAATATTTTCTTTGTCTGTCCTAACCCTCCCAACACTCCATTTTAGTGGATGTCCCCTGGTTCCGGTGTTCTGTGAGAGGAAAAAGAGCATCTCTATCCATTCTATCCTTCCTGTGTATAATTTTGTATGAGTCATGTCCCCCCTCAGGCGCCTATTGAAGAGCCTCAAACGCTGTAGCCTTTCCTCACAGCCTTCCTTTTAGTCGCTTTCTTTTGCACCTTTTTTCCATATCCTTTCTGAGATGTGGCGACCAGAACTGGACGCAATACTCCAGGTGTGGCCTTAACATCATTTGTACAACGGTATTATAATATTAGGTGTTTTATTCTCAATACATTTGCTAATGTATTTTCTAATACATTTTCTAATGTAATTTTCTCTTGCATAGCATCAGCCTTCTTCACTGCAACACATTGGGTTGACACTTTCATCAAACTGTCTATCAGCACCCCAAGATCCCTCTCCTGATCTGTCACAGCTCAGAACCCACAGCCTATATGTGAAGTTTGGATTTTGTTGCCCCAATGTGCATGACTTTACACTGACCTACATTGAAACTCATCTGAAAAAAGGCTAAAATCCAAAATCCTTTCAGCTTTTGAAAGCTGAAAATGTAACATGTTGGCCTCAGATTATACTAGCCAATTTTTTAAGAAAAGAAAAAAAATAGTGTTCTCAAGAATGATGTTTTCCCATCTATTGCTTTATTCTAAGACACATCTACCGGGCCCTATTTGCATCATGCCATATCTGAGGGCCACAACTAGAGGTCTCCTGATGCAGAACTGAAAGTGGTGTGTTTTCCTCATTACAACTTTTCTTGGCTATTAGGAGACAGCAGCCTGCTCAGTTGTGTGGGTAACAAGGGCTGTGAAGAGCTTACTCACAGGAATTCTGACTCATTGGCAATTGACCCTTGTTTACTGTAACTAAAACGGAGCTGGGTTTATTGCTCATTTGCAGTGCTCTCATCCAGTCCCAGATGGGCAATTGTAACGTTCTGTGATCAGTGACTGCCCCACTGTAGGTCATGCATGACAAGTGGCACATAGACTGAGTCAACTTTGCATCCTCCTGCAAAGAATACCATTGTTAACTGCACAATGCTTAAAAGCCTGACTCACAGCATGGTACCTTCCTTGGGTAACTTAAAGTGCTGTTATCTTGCTTTCACTTGACAAAATGTAAGTCAAGTTAATTATCCCCCAAAGAACTTAGGGACCAAAGAAAGAAGTCGGCACTAGTCATTCTACCTGCCTTTTTCTGATACTGCAGATTGGCAATTCTGTTTGAGTAGAGATCAAAATTCAGGACATTTATCAGGAATTAAGCCTGAATTATCTAGATTTCCCATTAACTAAATTTGAATGGACATTCCAACAACCTCCACACGAGAACCAAGAAAAGACAGGCAGGACAATCTTACATTGCAGCTAAGATGTTCACTACCACAGCAGGGTTTACACTGGTACACAAATTCACATGCATGCAAATGCACACACACACACACAGAAAAAAAGAGAGAACGAATATTCCTGATGATAAGAGCAGTTTGGCAGTGGAAGAGATTGCCGCGGGAGGTGGTGGATTCTTCCTAAGTGGAGATCTTCAAGCAGAAGTTCAGCAGGCACCTGCTGGAGATGCCTGAGGAGGATTTCCTGCTACAGGAAGGCATTGGACTAGATGACACTGTAGATCCCTTAGAAAACCATGGTTTTATGAATACTGACAATCTCACAGAGCCATCAATACCACCATTGTCACAAGGGTGACTGTTCTCCATGGGTTTAGAGATATTCTGGAAACAGTATACTTATACTGTGTTCTATATTTGTGGGACATGGCTACTACCTGTTGAGTAAGGCAGAGTTATTAAACACAGTTTCCACTACTTGCAAGGTACCGTGACTGGGTTGGTGGGAGTTGGGGATGCTCTAGTCAAGCATGATTGTTTACTTATTTTTTAAAATGTATACTCCATCTTTCTCCTGCTAGGGCAGCGGTTTTCAACCGCTGTGCCGTGGCACACTGGTGTGCTGTGAGGCTGCCTCAGGTGTGCCCTGGGGCCAAGGAGTCAGGCTGCAGCAGCAGCAGCAGCTGCGTGTGCGGGAGAAGCGGCAGCTTGGAGCAGCAGGAGAAAAAGGGGCAGCTGCGCAGGGGCTTGGACGCTCCTGCTGTTGCTGGTGCCTGCCCCACACGCTGATTGGGCAGGCAGCTAGAAAAGCCTGGAAGAGCTCCTGGCAGACAGGAACGTGGAGGGAGTGAGAGCGAGCCTGAAGGTGGAAGCCGGTAGGAACCAGAAGCAGCTGGCTGGAAAGGATCCTGGAGAGACCCTTTTCCTTGCCAGCAATGCCCCAAAGTGACCCTCCCTGCGTTGCCCCCCCAGGCAAGGCTTTGGCAGGAAGGGCACTGGGCCACAATCCTATCTACACTTACCTAGGAGTAAACTCCATTGACTATAAAGGGGCTTACTTCTGAGTAGATGAACAGAGGCTTGGTCGCACTCTTTCATTGAGTAGATGAGCAGGCAAGTGATGCTTTTCTTCCCCCTCCACCCACTTCCTCCCCTCCTGCAAACACATCCCCCCATCATAATTGCAGTTAACCCCTCTTACTGCCCCTCCCCACCCCTCCCTTTTCCCCACCTTCCAAAGTCCAGAGTCATTGCCTCCCATTCTCTCTCCCTCTGTCTCTACCCCCCCACCCCAGTGAATCCTGCACTTGTTTCAGCCACATCTCCTCACTGCCCCTTTCTCCAGTATGCTCAGTCTCATCTCTCTTTGCCAACACCCCCTGGCATATCAGAGCATATCAACTGACTGCAGTTTGAACAGACCTGCTTCAAAACATTGTTCTTCCTTTCCAGAAACCACATACACCTCCCTCTCCAAGCTTCTCCGGAATTTCTTTCATTGTCCTGATCTAAGGCTGCAATTCTAACCACACTTTCCTGAGAGTAAGCCCCACTGAACAAAATAGGACTTACTTCTGAGTAGACCTGGTTAGGCTTGTGCCCTTAGCTATACTAATTAAATTAATGGTAACATAATAAGGTAGTTAAAAACTAGTAGTGTGCCTTGACAACTTTAGTGCCTTGTCAGTGTGCGTTGAGCTGAAAAAGGTTGAAAATGACTGTGCTAGGGCATTGACTTTAAAATGTAAGTAAAAATAATAATAAATCGGTAAAAAGCAAAACAGAAGCGGTAAAACTCAGGGACACCACAACATAGGCAAACAGAGGAAAATAATCAGGAGTGATCAGGAAATGTTTTCTGAACTAGCAAGGACCTCCTTTCCCCTGGGGTGGAATACTGGGTGGGTCAGGCTGCATTTCACACAGCAGGGACTTCCACATGGAAGAGCCACTACCAAGAAGACCCCCTCATGTGCAGGTAGATCTGCCCCTTACATGCAAGTGATCTTCTCTCCTAAGCTTACTGGAGAAGTGGAGTTGAAGTTCCTGTTGGCTGTTTTTATATTTACATTGGGGAACCAAGTCTAGAGCCTGTGCTGCCCCTCCTTGGGAGGCAGTAGTTGATGTCATCGTAACACCCCACACAATCTGTCCTTTTCATTAGATATAGACATGACCACAGTATAGAATTTGACCAAAGGAAGTGGCAGCCATGTCACAGAAATGATGTCTAAACTAGCTCTTAGCCTCAGAAAAGCCTGATTAAAATAGCAGAATCAAAGAAGCCTCCGCACAACCACTCCTTATGACAAAGAAAGTTGGACATGCATTCAAAGTATGTAGCCCTAAGTGTGTGGGGACAGGTTTCAAATTGCTAAGGAGTGAGGGAGAGAGCATCCTCAGGGGCTCTTTCACTACATAAGACGTCTTCCTATCTCTTTCTTTAAAAGAAGGAATGCAGCCAACATCCAGTGTTCTGGAATGATCCTTATCAGGCATGACTGAATGAGGAGTGAGCTTACAAGCCCAAAGCCAACAGTGCCTTCAAGAGGGTTTTATTTTCCATTTCCTGTTATCTATAGAGAGCTACCTAAGACACAGATACATTTTTTTGTCTTGCGTGACCCCCAGCACATCTTGCCCTATCAATTAGAGCATCCCACGCTGGTCCAATCTCAGTGTTATTCGGGCAAAATCTTTCATTTGGTGGAAGAGGTTCACCCTGGTTGTCCTGGTTCATGGAGGTACACGAAATCTATTCATGTAATTCTTATTGACAGCCGAGAGTCGTGACACATAGCGTTGAGGTGATGCTGACCGGATGCAGAGGTGCCACAGACTGATTACCAGAGCCAACAGGCTGTGTGAGAGTTTCCACTCAGGCACAGATCCTGCTGTTATTTTCTTTGAGAGGGCAAAAGGAAAAGGAGGGTTTTTGCAACAAAACAAAATGCTGTAATTTTTCCTCCATTGTGCCAGCATATCTATCCATGAAGAATGGACTCTAGACAGAATTATGAGGCGTCTCTCTCTCTCTCTCTCTCTCTCTCTTTCTCTCTCTCTCTCTGTGCATGTGTGTGTGTGTGTGTGAGTGTCTGTGTCTGTGTCTGTGTCTATAAGGCTCCATTTTTACAGGGAGCCGTGTCACATATTTATCAGGGAAAGAAATTCGATGGTGAATTCAAACTGATGGAAATAGATCAAATAAATGGGCAGACTTTACCTTGCATTATCAGGATCGTTTGTTTCAATAGCAATATCTCTTCAGTCTTGTAAACAAGCTGTCTGCCAAGGAATGACCTCTGGGAAGGAAAATATGGACACTTTTCAAACTTTAGGCCCTCAAGCTTGAAGTCTTGCTTCATAGTGCAAAGTGATCTCATCCAGTTTCATTGCTTTAAAAGTAGTAGAGAGACAGGAAAATGCCTGACACAGAATCCAACCGGGGTACTCCTGGCTTAGTACCTCCTAGTTTGGCATCAGTTGACCAGGGCTTCTGATGGGAGGTTTTCCCTCAGGAGATACCAAGGATTGAAAAGGAGACCTTTTACGTGCAAACTGTCTCCCAGAAGGAAGGGCCAGTAACTCACCATGAAAGTTTCAGCTACGCTGTACAGCTACAACTGAGGTTGCAGGAGAAGCCACCAGAGGACACACCAGGACTAGCTGGGCTGCTCACACCACTCAAACAACCTCCTCTGTTGCTGCATTGAGGGTGTTGGAAGGTGGAGGCTGTGGAAGAGCAGCATCATAAGAATATAAGAACATCAGGTTAACATGGCTTGGCTCAAAAGCCCAGTTGTGGGCTAATGAGGAGGATGGGCCAGGATGGTATGAACAGGGCCGGCCTTAGGAGCTGTGGGATCCAATTGGAAACACTTTTGCGAGGGCCCCCTCTAATTTTGTGGGTGTGAAGATGGGACTGTGGTGGAGGGACTGTGGTGGAGCCTTCCACCAGGTCCAAGAAGACCTGGGATGCCCTGTGACATGGACAAGGGCCCAAGCACATACTAATCCCCTCTTTAAAGCATCTAAAGCAGCCATTTTCAACCACTGTGCCATGGCACACTGGTGTGCCGCAAGTGGTTCACAGGTGTGCCACAGAAATTTGGGGGAAAGTCATTTATTAATAGGGCCAATGGGAGATGTGAGCCCCCACTGGCAGCATGGTGTGCCTTGTTAATTGTCAAAAACCTGGTGGTGTGCCTTGACCATTTTAGTGCCTTGTCAATGTGCCGTGAGATGGAAAAGGTTGGCAACCACTGATCTAAAGTCACAATGGGTGCTAGCTACCTCCCTCCCCACTTCCTTCCCTGGCACGCCTCCCCCTGCCCTCTCCCTGTCTTCCACCTGCCTCCCCCCTTCCCAGAACGCCTCCTTCCCACCTCCCCCCATGCCCCCGCTTTCTTCTCCGCTGCTTGCCAGTCCGCGTGACTACCGCCCAGCACTAGACCAGCGCCCGCCAGCATTCACCCTGCATTAGTGCTTGCAAGCATTACTTATGACACATTTGCAACAATGCGCACTGGCAGTAAGCTGGCGCACGGAGCTCAGGATTGGGGTCTCAACTTGCTAAGAAAAAGTAAGCAAATTTTTGTGTCCCGGGACCTGTTTACCTACCCAGCTTGACTGTACAGTTCACTGAGTTTGTAACCTCCTATCAAACCAACACAGGGACTAGAGGAGCTGACCAACTAGAGAAGACTGGATACGACAAGTACCAGTTGGACCATGGACATGCAGCCACTTCGTGCCAAACTACTGGCTGTCATTTAAAAAAAAAATGGTTTGGCATCTGGGTCTACCCCAGATCTGCCAGTTACCCAATTTAGAATGTCACGCTTTTCAAGAACTGCTTCTGCTCTTAGTGAATTGAGCGAGCCGATCATTACCCTTTGGGCTTAGTAGTCCTGTCTCAGTACAGAAGATTTTTTTCCCCTTGAGCACTATTAAAGGTAAGCAGCACATCTGGCCTTGTTATTTCACTTCTCCATTGATTGCACTTGGTACTCTGTTGATGTATATCTCACCCTTTTTACTGCTCCAAACTGAGTTTTCGTTCTTTCCCAGACTTCAGCCACACACACACACACACACACACACACACACACAGAGTAGTTATAAGCTGCTTTATGGATTATAGACAGAGAAGGCCCTACATCTTCTTCCATAGTTATGCTTTGTCCATTAAGAAGGGTAACTTCTACTTGTGGCAGCTTTTCTACTTCTTGTTTTCTTCCTAAAAATATTAGCCAAAGTATAGCGCATATCTATTTTCAGAGACCTCTTCTACACCAATGGAATCTCTTCCTTGCAAAACCCTTTCTCCTGTTTCCTGTGTCCTTTATGGCATCCTTTGGCTAGCTGACCTTGCTTCAAGCAGATCAAACACTCACAATTCCTGCAGGACAGTGGGTGACCATCGAGCTTCTTTCCACAACAAAAACAGCCTGCTGTACTCCTGAGGGTACCTCTCTCTTCATGCAGAGATTCCATTTCTTCGAGGCTGCTCTAAGGCAAGTTGCATGTAGCTGCTCTGAATGCATGGGGAGCCCTAGAATTTTAAGTGCCTTGTGCCATTTCAAAAGCTTCCTCTACGACTGTACGGAGTTTTGTCACTGAATCCTTGATCTCCTGCCTGTGAGCTTCCCAGAGGCAACAGGATGGCCACTGTGGGAAACAAGATTCTGGGACTAGATAAGCCTTTGGCCTGATTCAGCACAACTATTCTGGTGTTCTTAACTGACATGACATGGGTGTCATGAAGCAGCGGATCCTGCAGAGCATGGCACTCAAAAATGTCACCAATGAACAATGCTCTGATAGAGAATGCTTTTGGTACATGCTTAGAAATGTTGCACATGACTTGCTATTGTCCTCAGTGCAGTGAAATATTACTTATCAGAGTCTGGAACAAATGAAGCTAACTTGTACTAAGCCAGATCATGGGTCAAACTAGTTCAGTATTGTCTATGTTGATTGGCAGAGGCTGTCCAAGGCTTTGAGACTTTTGACTTTCAGCTTCCTGTTTATAGTTGCCTTATTTTTAAGAAGCCCCAGCCTTTTGAAGTCAAATGTTTTTGTGTTGGACTTCCTTGGCCTGGCATTTATTCTAGAAAAGCCTGAACCTCAAGAGTATGTAGTGGTGGACTTCCCCAGCCCCACGCCCCGGGTCAAAGATCCAGGATGGCACTCTCCTGCGGGATGCCACCCCCCACACACATATTCACCCCCCCACTAACCACAGCATTCTGGAGCCTCATGTGACTCCAGGAGGCACCAGGGAAGCCTCCTGAAGCGACCTCATACTCTTAAACGGTGCTTCCAGCAAACCAGAAACACAGTTTCCGACCGCATCAGGAGCCATTGTGAGGCTTCTGCACAGTCCTAAAGGGGCATGGGGGTGAGGCAATGAGCTCTCCAACTAGGTGATGCAAACCCTTGTGATGCTTCTGAGACAGACAGACAGACAATTTCTCCAAGAGCACAGAGACCTTTGGGGAGTGAAAGAATCATAGTCACCTACTGACAGATTTCAAGCACAATCATAAGTTCAAATGCTCAAATACCACAGTCTGGCTTGGTTTGATTTTTTTGTCCAGGTTCCATCTGGTTGCTCCAGATGCATCCTCCTCATAACTCAGACAGGATTGGGAGAAGTCAAGTCTGAGGATATTTACCAAAATGAAGATATTTCTACTGTCTTTTAAAAGGAATATTAAACCATAGGCCATCACATTCATGCATCAGTTTAACAGATTGGTCACAGCTCATTCCTTTGGAAACACTTAAAAGACATAAATTGTCAATAAAGGCTGCTGTAGTTTGGGACACAGTGCAAGAAAGAATTTGCACAAGGGCGTGTCAAAAATGCTTTGATTTCCAGAATAAAAGTAATGTTTGAAGCAGAGGCAAATCTTTTCTCAAACCACTCCCTTATGTGATGAGAATCAGGGGCTCAGTAATGAGTACTTATGAGCCATTGTCCAGAGCCCTGTGCCTATGCAGAGGCCCTACATTGGGATGATCCATTTCTGTGGGGAGTTGCTGCATGAGTCGTGGCAGCCTACAACCGATAAGGCAGGAATAGAGTTATGTTATGACTCTATATTTTCCTAACTCTATGTGCAAGTTGTATTGAAACTTAAATATACAGTCCATATGTCCTTAACAGTTCCAGGCTGCTGCAACTCATCTGAATGTTGCTCCCATGGTCTCTACAGTAATACGAGGGGCGGTGGGAACCTGTCCTATTGGCCAGTGGGGCAGAGGGGGACGGAAGAACCATCACAAGCCTTCCTTCATCTTTGGTTCAATCAGGGTGTTTTCCAGGGACCCTCTATGTCCATAGGAAATTAGACACTATCTGGACACTTATTCAATATCTGTGTGTACGGTTTATTGTCATTTAATTGACAGCTAGCTTGCTTTATCCTTATTGTACGTTATAGCAATTTGTCATGAAAATATGGTTATTTACATATTTCTAGTTTATATACCATTGAATTGGTACTGCCCTCCAAATTTTGGTGTCCAGTTGTCCTTTGGGGCATTTGCTTATCTGTGTGAATTATGAGATAACATTATGTTGACACAGAGCCAATCAGAGTTGGATACTTGCTGTCATCACTGAGGGTAGATGAAGTAGAATTTAGGAAGCAAGCATTATCATTCCTCTCAATTTGCTCTCTTTCAAAAATTCAGCCTGCAAAACTGCCAGAATGAAATCTCACAATTGCAGTTTTGTTCTGGTGACATTTAGCACGTTTCTGTATGAAAAATGTTAGAGCAGAGCTATGGAACGAAAAAAAATCATTCACAGTGGAACTGAGTGAAAGCGCAAATCTCTTTACTATAAAATAAGACCTAGGGAAGCAACTGCTCCTGGCACTTGGGCAGGAAGACCTAGAACAACAAGACAGGAAAGGAAGCTAATTAGAAGTCAAATCGAAGCAGGAGATAGCAATCTACAAGCATTTAAACTAGGAATTGAATAGGTGACAGCTCCCCCTTCTGGTGGGGACAAACACATAGATATCCACACCCACTTTTTTTTTTTTACTGATCTAGCTCACATGCTGCTGCTTTCACAACAAAAAGCAGTTCACAGTAATTGTTTCACCCATACGCACTGCACATATTTCAATTTTATAAATGGCTGACTGAGGCTGATAATTAGGGTTAAACTACAATGACTTTAGCTGCTTAATTGACTCTAACTTGCTTGCTTTGTTTCCTATAAGCATGTGATGATGAATTGGGTCCATGACAGGTGATAGGGTTAAAGCCTGGTAGAAAGTGATATGCTGCTGAATAACCATTCCTGCCTTCTAAAATCAGTGCCAAGGCTGGGTTGCTGGGGTCTTTGGTACAAAGTCCTATGCTGGGAGCCTCCAGGCCTGCTCCTGATTGTGTAATTATCATGGTTTGGGGCAGATGGTATCCATTCTAACTCAAGAGAGGAGCACTCTCTCTCTCTCTCTCTCTCTCTCTCTCTCTCTCTCTCTGTCTCTCAGAGCCCTATTCTTCTTTGGGAAAATTCTGTGCAGATATACTATTGGGTCATTAATTTTATTTGCTGTTGGGAAAGTGAGGCTTAAATAGAACAAACAAAAGTGAGACTCTGCTTCTGAAAAGATCCTTTACACTGTTTAAATGAAAGCAGTACTTTATGTAGTGAAACATAAAACAAATAGTGGGGAGACAAATGTAAGCTCAAAATCGACTTCAAGAGATTTTAGAGGTGACCACTATAATAACATCTTTTATTTTCAAGGATCAACATATGGTACTTAGTGAAAAGTGAAGTGGAGGAAAGGAAGCCGGTATAAACAGAGAAATGATAAAGGAATAATTCAAGCAAAACACTGCCAATTAAAACAAACTTTCTTCATTTGGGTCACAAGAATGTACACTTCAGAAATCAGGCTTTCAAAATAACCTGAGATTTCAAGAGAGAAAAATCCAAAGGATGACAGTAATTTTCTGTTTACTCTGCTTCAGCATGAACAACAACAATCTCTAGGCATATGAGTCTCAATTAGGTCTGCATTCCAAAACTGTGTGTCATTTTAAACTGCGTCTTGTCTCCAGAACCATCCTAATAAAAATGCTCTTCAGCGGCTTCATCAGAAGAACTTTGATGGTTATCAAGACATGCAAAGTATGGCAAAGTAATACTCTACTTATACAGCTGTGTGAGAATGCAAGCTTTAGAGCAGCACTAGATTGATTCTAAATCACTTCTTGCTTGCCTATTGTATATACACAGAGTATGGCTGGCCAATGAGGAATGCAGAGATCTTTACTAGCCTGTCCAGGGTTTTCAATACAGTCAGCATCCATACTGATTTTTGGGTCAGCTCAGGTGTCCCTGCTTTACTCTGTCAGATCAATGTACTAATCGTGGCTGGAGAAAGAGGTAGGTTGCCTCTGCCCTATCATCGTCTTGTTTGCTGTGAGCATGTGGGAAGAGGATTGGAGTGCTGAAGTGGCTGGGTGGGTGGTAGGTCAGAGAAGGGTAGGGGGATGTGGGGTGCAGTACATCCCACATCAATTCGCCACCTTTTCCAGTCCAGTGCTTGTAGCAGCTGCTTCAGTCAGCCTTATGCCAGGGCCATAAGTCAAGGGAGGAGATAAAACCCTAGAGATAAGTCATAAACAGGAAACACTGATCACTGAACACTAACCTGTGAATACAGGTGCTCTCCACACTCCCCATGAGATGAGCAAGGCTGACAGATTTGTGATATAGCAGGGAATGAATATAGAACAGGAAGACAGAGATTTTGTGTATCTTGACTATGAATGGGTGCTCCCCTCCTTTCTCAAACAGGAGTGGAACATCCTGGGTGCTTGTCACCCCCCATCCACCTTGCCTTCTTTAGAGTATTAGTGCTGTGGTATCAGAACCCCAGACTAGTTCTTTTGTTTATTGAAATATTGATGTCCTGCCTTTTGACTCTGTTAGGGTCTCCAAGGAACCTGGGAACATGAGATGAAAGCAATTCAAGAGATATTTGCAACAAACCAAAAGCACATTGGGGACCATTCTTGGTGGAAAAGTAATTTGGGAGAAAAGTATTCAAACCCTCTCCCTATGCTCTGCCCAATCTGCACTAAGTCCCTTGTGAATTCTTTCTTTCTTTCTTTCTTTCTTTCTTTCTTTCTTTCTTTCTTTCTTTCTTTCTTTCTTTCTTTCTTTCTTTCTTTCTTTCTTTCTCACCAAAAAGAGATGCCTCTGGTTTATTTCCTGTATTAAGACCATCTCTTAATGATGGGCTTAATGGAACATGTAGTTGGGGACATCTTACTGCAAGATGGTGGCAATTTCAGAGCAAATGTTTACATTGAAAAAATAGTGAGAAGGAAAGATTACACTGAGGTGACTTTGTGAGGTCAAACTCCATTGAGGAATTGGGGCTAAAGCTAAAGATGTTGAAACATGCCATAGCTACGTCTGGATGATATAATTATACTATTTCTGGTGCATTCTAAAATGTTCCAATTCATGTTATGTATTAGCCCTTTACAGGCATTATATGAGCACACATACTCAACCTCCAAGTGCATATTGGGGTGGATACCCTTCCATGTGCAGCTGTATTCATGGGGGCTTTTTCAAACTATAAAAATACAGTTGTGTGTTGCTTAGCAACAGGGATGCGGACTGTCACCCCCATTGCCAAGTGAGGATTGATATTATGCAAAGCCTCCGAAGGTGAGGGGAGCTTTTCTGAGCCTTGCAGAGGCAGCCCACATCCATGCGCTGCCTCTATGAGACTGCCCATTTCAGGGGATAAGAGGGGACTTCCGGTTTCCCTAGAAACTGGTATTCTGAGCCTCGTAGTGGCAGCAGTTCTGCGAGGCTCAGAAAAGCCTCCGGAGACAAGGGGAGTACAGCTCCCCTCAACTTTGGTGGCTGGGGGGGTGAACAGGGACCAGCGGTGTCCGTCGCATGTGAGGACTGTCTTTGGTCGGAACGTCACTAAACGACCCTCACCTGTACTGAATAGATATGCACAGCCTGTGGGCCCAATCCTATCCAACTTTCCAGTGCGGATGCAGCTGCATTGTAGCCCCAAGGTAAGGGAACCAATGTTCCCTTACATTCAGGAGGCTTCCATGACTGCCTCCCCACCTCAAGAGGTAGCACACACCCTGTTAGCATGGCTGCACCAGTGCTGGAAAGTTGGAATTGGGCCATCACTCCCCTCCCAATAGTCACACAATATCCACAACATGCAAATGTATTGATGTGAGTGTTGCTTACTAACTGTTCTTGTTCAAATAGATCAGAAACTTTAAAACATACATTAACATGTTGCTCGAGTCTTTAAGCCACGGATTAAAATACATTACAGGATCTAGTCCCAACATTTCACTTTCAGCTGTGGAAAAGAAACTGTCTGAAAGGATCTCTTGGCTGGCCTAAGCTACAATTCTGTGTGAAGTGTTCATAAACTCAGAAAGCTTTCCAGGTCAAGCAGGCTTGACTTCTTCTAATCTTTTTGGTGAACAATTAACTAAAGATCAATTCTGTTTCTTTTTAGACATTGTTTGTTCACACTAGGTCTATCAAGTCAGAATGAAGAATATCTTTATTCAAAAGGCACAGTTCAAAAATGCAGCTGGATTAAAATTTGTACCAGGCCTCAGTCATAGACTTGGTTGTTAAGGACAGAAATAGGTGAAATAAATAGAATAAGAAGAATTTCCAGTGGATGTTGTTGGTGTCTGTTCTTTCTCCTGGGGACAGGGAACCATTTATTGATTTATTTAGCTACACAGTTTGTGAACTATGTTGAATAGCAGTACACTTGAACCTTGGTATCCACAGGACATCCATTCCTGAACTCCTTCCCCGCACAGATACCAAAACCTGCAGATATGTGAATCTGTGGGTCAGTCCAATATTACCTATGGATATGACTGGAGATGTTCTCTGGCCATGTTCTGAGGTGTTCTGAGACCTGCAAATACAAAAATTTGTAAAAACCAGAAGTGCCTTTTTTGGCACCTCCGGATGCCTTTCTGAGGCCCGTGGAGGCTGCATAGGACCTCTGTGGGCTTCAGGAAGCCTCCAGGATGAAACTGGAGAACACCTCTAGGTACGGCTCTCCACTGTGGGTTTGGAACCATGGTGAGTTAAATCTGTGGGTCCCAAATCCACAGTTAAGGAGGACAGACCTGTATATAAATTCTTAATAAACAATTTTTAAAAGGTTGAGCATGTTTAGGGTGCTTTTCATTCTCCATGCAACCACAGTCTGTCCTACACATGAAGGAACAGGGTGTTCAGAGCAGATTGCAGGGATCGCTAGCTGGTTGGCTACCCCCCTTTATGGAGGAATTATGCACTAAACACATCTTTGAATAATTACAAGATACTACTTAAGCACAAATCATACTGGCAAATAGGACTTATAAGAACAGCACCTGAGGAGGGTGATTAGCTTATATGCAAATTATGTAAAGCAAAACAACCATATTATTGTGAAAGTCCCCCCCCCCTTTTTGCAGATATTATAATTCATGAACTTGATTCAATTAAAAATATTTCACAGCTTCACAAGTGCAATTTAGGACACCCAGAAGCACTGAAGCTATGAAAATTAGCTTCACAACTGGATGGTTCAGACTGAAGTAGTAAGGCGTTGGAGAAAAAAAAATTCAAAATAAATGAGACTTCTAGTGTATCTAAGATGTGTTTGCTTCATAGGCAGCAAGCTGAAGAACGCAACTGTAGGAATTCATTGCCAATGGACTGGTTTGGTAAGATACAGGGCAGCGGGATTTTATTTATTTAATTAGTTACTGAAATGATGGCAGACTTGTACCATATTCCAACTATCATGGAAATGGATTTTTCCTTTCACAGTATTTTTTCTTTTGGGATGAAAGGTGTTCCACATCTAGGCATTAGACAAGAGGGTGCTTCCCTCTGGAGCAGTTAGAGCTTTGATGTGATAATTCCTCCTCTTGGTATAGAGATGGGGGGATGAGAAGAAGGTAGAGGGTAAGAGAGCTTTCCCTTTTTGGGAAGTGGATCTGGGAAATTCCAGATTAATTACCACCCACCCACCCCCAGTTGAAATAAGCCAGAAAATTATAACAGTCCTGGTAACAGTTATCTTTGGGTTAGCCCCTTTGGTCTTGTGAGCAGAGGGAAGAAATGGCCTTATCTGATGGAAGCACCAAAGTGTGAAGGCCAGCAGGTCCCAATGTTTTGGGACACATTGGTGATGGATGCAGGGAGGAGGACCTGGAAGGTGGGTCCAGTGGTGGCAGTGCATGCCAAACCCTGACCCCCTTCCCAGTCCTGATCTGCCTTCCCAGGTCAACACAGGCTTGCAACAGTGTTAGAGCTAGTGCAGTTTCAAGTTGACTCATAGCAGCAGCTGGGGGTTACCCTGGGGCCAAGGAACTAATGTTCCTTTATCAGAGGAGGCATCCAGTGACCAAAAGTCCCCTGTGGGATACAGCAGCAGCTGTGCTGCCACCGCTTCATTGCTACATAGGGATTTACAATGACATAGCTAAGCCAGGGCCAGGGGGGATATGTTGTGTCCCCCCCCCCCTCCATGGCAGAGTGGTGGTTTCTCATTGTCTCTGTTGGGGGTGACTGCACTTGCATTGGCAGTACAAAATCAGTGCAGGTAATGGGGAGAATGATGTGATGATACAGGGGGCATCATCAGGTCACCCAGCCCCAGATACCAGCATGGTACCAGCTATGCTACTGGAGATTTAGTTAGGATTAGGTTGCCTCTTACCCAAGTTTGGATAAGTAAATGACAGTATAATCCAAAGTGCATCCTAAACCAGTGCAAGTCCCCTGCGCCAGCCTCCCAGTGTCGCACAAGTGCCCTAAGGCACTTCTGTGCCACCAAGTGAGTTGGGAGGCCAATGCAGGGAACTTTTTCTGGCCTCTGGAGGCCAAATGTGGCCCCAGCAGTGCTGGTGGAGGGTAAGTTTGCACCGGTGGTGGGCTACCAGCATGGGGATCAAGGGAAGGTGGGTGGAGATGTTGTAGGGGGTTGCAGGATGAGGGGAGGGCAGGTGGCAGGTAGGACTGTGAGCAGACTAGGCCTGGGAGGGGGTGGAGCCAGGATCCAGCATTTAGGTCAGATCCTAACTCCCCTCCCTGGCAACATGGCCTAGTGCTGGGCTGCTCAGATCTGTGCCACCCCTTTAAGTGGCACAGATCTGAGTTGCCCCCATTCAGGTCACTACCGTGTAACCTGGGGGAAAGGGAGTCAATTTCCCTTGCCCCAGGTTGCACTGGTGCTAGCCCCAACCCTGAGCTGGTTACAGCACAGGCCAGCTGGTCTGCGTGTTCCAGTGCAGGACAGCAATGGGCTGTCAATCATGTTACCATTTATGCAACATTTATGCAAAATGCCAGTTCATACTATGTGTTTCCTATGAGCATGTAAGAAATAAATGCACCTTAATTTTCATGGAGATGCAGCAAACCACCCTGATGAAAGAAATCTGATTCATACGTTAAAAAGTGTCTTATGGGAAGAAGAGAGCCAGCTTATTTATGCAAAGATCAAAGCCACTTTTGCATGAACTCGTGCTAAGTACTTAGCTCCTGAGTGACTAGGAAAGGGGAGTCTAGATTTTTGTATGGGAAAAATGAAGCGGCATGAAAAATAAATCTAGTGGAAAGGCCTGTAAGTACCTTTATATGAATGATTAGTCATTTTATAGGAATAAGCCACAGCAACAAAAAGACCATAATTTAACCAAAATTTCCTTTTGAAAAAAAACTAACAGCACAATCTTAAGCTTGTCTACTCAAAAGTAAGACCAACTAAATTCAATGAGATTTACTCATAGGTAAGTGTGCATAGGATTACAGCCCAAGCCTACATACATGTAAATGCATTTTCTCTCATCGGTTCCTTGTCGCCCATGCCTCTTTCATTCCTCCCTTCCTTCAGTTTTCTCTCTCACTGTTGGCATTTAGACTGTGAGTTCCTTGGGGCTGAGACCTGTCATTTCCTTGTAAGGAACTCCGGAAAGCACCACGCACACTGACAGCACTCTTTACAATATACAAAAATAAAAACAACTCCTGTTAATTGCGCCAAAGGCAGTAACACATGGTAAATGTGCCTTCACTAGTCAAGCTCATCGATGCGTTCGCTCCTAGAATCTGTTTTTTTTCTTTCAGAGCGCTTGCATGACAAGAAAAATATACCCGAAGCTATACCCCAAATATATATTAATAGTCCGTAGAAACCTGAGGAACGATAAATAGAACAGGCGACCCGATAAGGATAGCAGGGAAAGAGTTTCTATTTTAGAAAAAGGAAGAAAAAAACAACCACACACATTCTTATCAACCACCTTCCACATACTATAATTTAAAAGCTGTTCAGCATGCCGCATTTCTTGTAGGAATTTAAAATGTGGCCGCATGCAGGCCAACAATACGTTGATTAGCTGTGGCGGTTGAGCCAGTGGAGGAACCCCTGCATTTAGACATGCCATTTAAGAACTCCCCAAAGTCAGACAAAAGAGACAAGGACAAGATGATTTCGCCAAGGAAGTCGAAGCCTGAAAAGGAGAGAAAGAGGGGACCTGAACATCATAAGTTTAACCTTCAGTGTATCATAGGGAAGGGGGGAAAAAAAAAACAGAGCTGCTAAAACAGAGAACATGGCCTTTCTCCTCATTGATTTTTGTTTTTTTTTTTAGGAGTCTGATACAGTGTGTCAAATTTAGCCATTTAGGTGGCAGGAGATTTCTCAAGACATCTGTGTTGTGCAGTCTGCCGATGCACTTCACTTAGAAAGTGACAGCTACAGCTGGAGAGAGGATGATGCCTTAATAGTACATGCTTGCAACACAACCCTTTTTCCCCATTCCCTAATTTGAGAAGGAGATATTATATAAGCATGTTCAGAGAGAGAGAGCGAGAGAGAGAGAGAGAGAGAGAGCATCTGTGCTTCATAGCTGCAGCACATACAATCTGATGTGATATGATTTAGAATATATGGCTAGAGACATGCATACATATGAGTTAATACAGATTGGTAGATTCATATGGCAGAAACTGGTCCATAAAGCAATGAGGGTAAATCAGGAAGAAACCTGAGAATCAGGAAGCCCTGTATCTGGTTGATAATAGCTTCCCCTCCATTCCTGGGTCAGCTCAAGGTGCTGGTTTTATCACCTGCATACCTTATGGACCTCATTACTTTATGGACCACTTTCTCCATATGACTATACCCATCTGTGAAATTGGCTTTGCTGGCTGTCATTCAGTTAGGTTTTATAGGCATGTGTGTGGATCAGAGCCTTCTACCTGATAGCCCCTTGGATGTGGATCTTCCTGCTTCCAGGAATGTGGGAGACATCCCCCCCTTTTTTTTCTTTCAGAAAGGTGCTCCAGATGTACCTATTTGTCAGGGTTTAAAGTTGTCTGCTGTTTTTTACAACTGATCACCCTGTTTACAGCATAATCCTAATATCCTCTTTGGCCAGCATAGCAGCCAAAGTGTCGGTCCAGAGTGTCACAAACATGCCATAAAGCATATTTCCGGCTACTCTAGAACTAGTTGGGCTGGCATGAAGGCTTGCACTGGTTCAGAAGTGCTGGATCCATTCCCTATGCTGGCTGGCACAGGTTTGTTCGCCCAGAGTGGCATGGTGATTGAGAGAGAGTGTGGTGGGAGGGGCGTTTTTTGAGTGGGGGAAGGCAGAACAGATGGAGGATTGGTCCTGTGGAAGGGGGAATCAGGAGAACAGGCCTCTGCCGTATCCTAACCCTCCACATGGCCCGCATTGCGTTACACCGTGCTTTCCAAATTTATGCCAGTAAAATAGCTGGTGCAGATCCAAGAAGCCCCATAGGAATGGCTGGAGTTTTACTTGGGGTAAAGGGAAATAGATCCCCTTATCCTGAAGTGACCTCCTGCTGCCTCATAACCTGTGTTGGATACAGCACAGGCCATGAGGTCTGGCTGAGCCAGTGCAGTTTAGGATTGGGCTGTAAGTCATATACAAAGAGACTTAAAAGTGCACAAAAAGCTGTATATTCATTATTACAGTGTATAAAGCAAAACAAAAAATGAAAAGCTGGCTCGTATGAAAAGTATCTCTAAATAAATATCCCCATAAGTGGCATAGAAAGCATTTTGCTTTCTCTTTTCATCCTTTCCACTAGGACCCCTTCCAATGATATTTCTCCCCAATAGATTTGTGTTGTCTTTGGGAATACTACAGTACAGAATTAAATTTAAGAATTAGTTTAACAGCTGTTCTCTCTCTCCAATAAATCCTGGTAACTGCAGTCCTCAGTGAGGGATCCTAGGCATCTCTAGCAGCTAAAATTCACAGGAGGCTTTAAGGTAAGGCAGAAGTTACACCAATCTAGCTGTGTAGTACACTTTAACTCTTTGTTCAGGCTTATCTGTGAGGAAGATCTTTGTGAACAACAGCAGATCTCACACATGACATGGATGAATTAAGCATTCTTTGTCATCAGGTTGTGCACAATTCTTACAGCTCTTTGAATAATAATAATAACAACAGGTATTTATATACCGCCTTTCTTGGTCTTTATTCAAGACTTTATTCAAGGCGGTTTACATAGGCAGGCTTTATTTAAATCCCTTATTAAATAGGGATTTTTACAATTTGAAAGAAGGTTCTTTCTTTCAAGAACCACTACATTCAGTGGCAGGAGGTCTGGTCTGGGCAGGAGGTCTGGTCTAGAGGGTAGAGCCTCCGACTGCCTGAAGATAACATCCACAAGGTCGCCAGTTCGAGGCCACCGGCACCGTGCGACCTTGAAGCAGCTGGCAAGCTGAAGCCGAGCTATTCCATCTGCTCTGAGCGTGGGAGAAGGAGGCCAGAATGTGAAACCAGATCAGAGTGAAACACCTGGACTGTTGTGGTTCTTGAAAGATAGAACCTTCTTTCAATTGTAAAAATCCCTACAGGGATTTAATCAGCCTGCCTATGTAAACCACCTTGAATAAAGTCTTGAATAAAGACCAAGAAAGGCGGTATATAAATACCTGTTTTTATTATTATTATTATTATTATTATTATTATTATTATTATTATTATTATTATTATTATTATTCAGGTGTTTCATTCCGATCTGGCTTCACATTCTGGCCTCCATCCTCCCACGCTCAGAGCAGATGGAATAGCTCGGCTTCAGCTTGTCAGCTGCTTCAAGGTCGCATGGTGCCAGTGGCCTCAAACTGGTGACCTTGTGGATGTTATCTTCAGGCAGACGGAGGCTCTACCCTTTAGACCAGACCTCCTGCCCCTCTTTGAAGGTCTGTTCCTTTCACATTCTCAGATTCATTTGTATATGCCCTGCCTTTCTGACTTGTGAAGGACTGTTTTGGTTCTGGAAAGAAAAACAGAAAGCAAGTTTTCTTCTTCCCCCTCCAAATCCCTCATTTTCATTTCATTTTTAATTTTCCTTCCTGTCAGGTATTCTTTTTATTATTTTGCTGCTCATGTTTAGAATTTTTAAAAGATGCAATATATTATCATTGATTAGACAAAGAAGCAGCAGTGAATGCCAGCCTGTTTGATCAAGAACCTTTAGTTTGATCACCTTTGTTTAGTTAAATGTGAAAGGAAGCCTAGACAACAATTTAAATAGAATTTCTCTCTCTCTCTCTCTCTCTCTCTCTCTCTCTCTCTCTCTCACACACACACACACACACACACACACACACACACACACACACTGCAGGCATACTTCTAACCTGTGTTGGAACAGGAAGGCCAACTGGCCTGTGCTATATCCAGCACAGGTTTGGTGTGGCCTGTGGCACAACTTGTAGTAAGGGAATGTTATTCAGCCCTATAGGGCTACTTGGATCTGTGTCCCGCTGCTTGGGCCAGGGATGGGAGTTGGGATTCAGCCCACACTGCCGTGGTCAGCTCCACCCCCCCTCCTGGGCCCAATCCTCCCTCTAGGCTGTTCTCCCCTTACCCTGAAATTCCCCCTCTCCACTTCTGTTCCTCCCTCCCTCTGCCCTTTCCCATCTCCTTTGTCAGTCTGCACTGCCCATCTTATAAAATGTTCTTTCTGAAGGTGTCATTACCAGATTTGCCACCAAGCAAGTTGTTCCTATCTCTATTGCCTGTTCCCAACGTAGAGGAAGCCCAAAGCGGTCAAACATTCTATATGTATTAAGCAATCCTAACATATCTTTAGGCCAGCACAAGTTCCCGTGAGTTCCTGGCCTATAAGAGTCATGAATGAGCCATTAAGCACATTCGCTATGACTTGTGAGTTGGGTAGACCAGCATGAGAATGCGTGCCAGCCTCCTGGCACCAGATCACAACAGGGTAGGGGTAAATCTGCACAAGCCAAAGGTGGCTGGTGTAGGGGGAGGATAGAGAGGGGGTGGGGGTGAATCGGGGGCATTTTGGGGCAGGGGAGGGCTGGTGACCCAGGAGTGGGATGAGACCAGGGGATGGGTAACCCCCCTGCCAGCCAGCATGGTATTACACCAGGCTGCTTGGATATGCACCAGTGATTTTGCTGGTGCAGATCCAATTATCCCCATAGGGGTAACTATGGCACTACACAGGTTAAGGGGAAATAAATCCCCTTGCCTCATGGTGTGTGGCAGCCACCTCCTGTGCTAGATACAGTGCAGGCCAGTTGGCCTTCCTGTTCCAGCTCAGGTTACGATTGGGCTGTTAGGAATCTTGTCAAACAGGTAATTCTGCCCTGCGATAGATAGAAGTTCAGATGGGAAAAATAAGGTTGCGGCCATTTTCCTGACCAGCATATCATGCTATCATATTTAATAGAAATAAAGGAAAAGATTCAGAAGGACACACAGGCTTCTTTTTTCATAATTACAACTCTCAATTAATTAGGTGGAGCCACGTCCTTACTGCACATTGCAGAGGACAGACTTTTGAGAGCTCAGTTGGAATCTAATAAAACACCTTTTCTCCAATCCAAACTCTGTAAGAGCTTTCTGCTAATGAAGCAGAAAGGAGCCCTTTCCCTTTACAGGCAGAAATGGCAAGCAGAAATGCAACCCATGTGAGGAAAAAAAGTTACGTGTTGAGCTTCTGCCTGACATATTGGTAGGTCCACCTTCAGGTTGTCCTTTCTCTCCCTGGTGGAATAAATGGGATTTGTGTAGCTAGCCTTTGGGTTAGGCTCCTTCAACATATATGACATTTCTTTCACCGGTGGTCATCTCTCTCTTGCAGCCAGCCAATGCCCTGTTCAAGTGTGATTTTAAAGCATGTTATTGATGGGCAAGTAGGGGAGCACTTTGAATTGTAGGGTGAAAAATTACTACCTGCTTGCTGATAAAACATTTGGAAATGGCCAACATATCATTTTTCTATTTTTGCCCCTCTCACAGTGTCACCAAGAATTTTGTACGAAAGGGTCCTAATGAAAATGCGATAAGAAACAGGACACTGCTGTCTAGAAGATTTCATGTTGGGCTAGCCAGTGAGATTAATATACCCGCCCGCAGCTAATGTATTACTCTCACTAGCTTGCCAGAAATGAAACTTCATGTACAGCAACTTATAGTTTATTGCTTTTAATTTGTATCCCATCTTCAGAGGGAGCAGCGAATCAATGTCATTCCATTAGACCGTACTTTTTGTTTTGCGAGTGTGATTCCTGACCAGTGTAGTTCTGTGTTAAATAGTTAGTCAACAGATGAGCCCAATTACATCTCTGGGGACGAAGGGATCAATACGACAGGAAGTGATAAAAGACTGCAGGTAAGTCTTAAGCCCATACAGAGAACAAAAAGTGGGGCTAGCAGAATTTCCAATAAAGGAAGCAGGAATGGAACCTAATAAAGAGCAGTCTTCTTTACCTAGGATAAATCTGTAGTTAGTGGTTCAGCAGACCACTACTCTTGTGTGGTCTTACCTAACCAGCCCCTCCTAAGTACATGGATTTTAATAAACCATTGCATCACCATAATGCGCATTCCAGTGACACAACACGCTTTATGGCCAACACAGAATGAGATGCTTCATAGAGCACAGCCTGGTTGCTGCTGCAAATGGGGGGTGGGGGTGGCTGGATAACAGTGGCCACTATGACAGCCCCAGTGCTGGTAAATTGCTGCAGCGGTGGGTGGCTGTGTGGGTGGGTGAAATGGGGCCAACACTGCATATTCAACACGTAACTGTGTGTTCCTACATGAATCATGTACATATGCACAAGAACCCCAGTTGAACCAAACCGGGCAAATTAGCAGTACTTCTAGAGTGAGAGCGTCTGATAGTTGGATCCTTGATATGGGTAAATACTGCAGACAATCTCAAAGTGTCTCTAAATGAGGCTACCAGTAACCATGAGACAGAGCTTTTCAAAAAGAAAATATCAGAGCAAGAGGGCTCAACAAGAGGCTTCCTAGCCACAGGAAAGCGAAGCTAAGCAGAAATGTGGAGGCAAAATGTTGGGAGTCTCCATGGGGAAGAGACCACCAAAACACATAGTAGGATGGGCATCTTGGTCAATGGCAAGATGTAGAAAAGGCTTAGCAGCATGGATACTTTGCAAGGAATGGAGAAGTGACAAAAATGTTTTCTGGACATGTCTGAACTTGAATGTGTCCTTCCACAAGCACACAAAAGACTTGATTGTACCCTAATCAGAGAAGTTCCTGAGGCACAAAAGGCATGGCAGGGTGTGTAAGAACATAAGAACAACCCTGCTGGATCAGGTCATAGGCCCATCTAGTCCAGCTTCCTGTATCTCACAGTGGCCCACCAAATACTCCAGGGAGCACACAAGATCCTGCATCCTGATCCCCTCCCTTGCATGCGGCATTCTGACGTAACCCATTTCTAAAATCAGGAGGTTGCACATACATATCATGTCTTGTAAACTGTGATGGACTTTTCCTCAAGAAATTTGTCCAATCCCCTCTTAAAGGCATTTAGGCCAGACTAACTACATGCTGAGTAAAGAAATATTTTCTTTTGTCTGTCCTAACTCTTCCAACACTCAATTTTAGTGGATGTCCCCTGGTTCTGGTGTTGTGTGAAAGGGAAAAGATCATCTCTCTATCCACTCTATCTTTCCTGTGTATAATTTTGTATGTCTCAATCATGTCCCCCCTCAGGCACCTTTTTTTTTTAGACTGAAGAGCCCCAAACACTGTAGCCTTTCCTCATAAGGAGGTACCCCAGCCCAGTAATCATTTTAATCACTCTCTTTTGCACCTTTTCTATGTGTACCTTTTCCTTTTCCAGCACACACATCTGGGTGTGTGCTGCACAACAGGCTCCAGATGGGAGAGGTTCCTTGACATAAGAATCTGAACAGATTGTCTAGGTGGTGTGGCGACTGAACAATTTCGAAACTTATACCCCAGTCCTAAGCTGTGCTGGTGCAGCCAGGACACATGGTACAGTAGCGACGCTCTAGGCTGGTGCAGGAATGGACGCAGTTAGGATTGCATCCATTCTTTAATTATGCAGCAGGATCATGTCAGTCAGTCATGTCATGTTGGCAACCTTCAGTCTCGAAAGACTATGGTATTGCGCTCTGAATGGTGGTTCTGGAACAGCGTCTAGAGCTTGCAGCAATTTGTCAGAGTGGGGCACCCAGATTTGCAAGACATTAGAGCAGTAGTTCCCAAATTGCAGGCACCACATGGCTTCTCTTTCCCAACTTGCCAGGCCAAGACTGCACAAGTTGTGTGAGATCTTGCATAATCTTGCACAATCTCAGCCTGGCAAGCTGGGAAGGCCATGCAGTATCCCTGTGAGAGCAAAGGGCGCCGCATCTGCGGTGAGTTTGGAAACCACTGCCTTAGAGGAAAGGAGATATACTGATGTCCCACAGGCTCCAACCTTCCTTCCCCTTAATGGCCCTTAAGTAGCATGGCTTCTCCTAAGAGTTCAGCCTGACCTCATCCCTTGCCCTGTTTGGTGGCAACATATACTATTTTTATACAGCTGGTTCTTTGGCAAAATTATGGCTTGGCTTTACAACCATGTTCTTTCGGAGAGTGAACTTATACTAAAATTTTGATACTGAAGACAAATTGAAAACAGCCCCCCCCAAAAAAATACCTATAATCCAGATAAATAATGGAGCTCCCCTTTTGTTCTAGTGTGGGTTATTAATTTTCAGTAAGCTTTGAATTAGGAGTAGTTCCCCAGTGTCTTCCCCTCTATTTTTCAGTATGATACTTATTAGGCAAGGCAATTTATCAAATGCTTTCAAAATCTGCTACTCTTGGATTCTGTCTGAAATAAGAATAATTTTTGAAGAAGTACTATACAATGCAGACTGTGCCGTACTGCTTTGTGTGTACGCTGAAGTGGTTTCACTGGTTCATTGTATTTTGATTTCAACAGTAGGAATGTATTCATATCACAGTACGGCCACCACTATTTGCAGGCATTGTACGGAGCACAGGTGGCCCAGAAACAAGTTCTAATCTTTGTGTCAGAATTCAGGTGGTTTGACAACAGGTTATTATTGTGTAAAGGAAAAAAAAATGTGAAGAATTCAGATTTATAATTTTTATTCATGCAATCCTGCAAGTTTTCCTGGAAAATGCATTTTTACCATGTGACAGTGAGAACCCTTAGTAATGATTGCCATATGTAAATCTTATTTTACAACATATAATGAAACATGCCAAAAATAACATATCAAATGTTCACATTGACCCTACTGAAAAGGTATATTTTGATAATTTAGTAGTATTAATGGCTATTATTGTCTTCATCAGCTGACAGCCCAATCCTAATTTGTGCTGGAACAGGCCGGCAGAGTGGCCTGCACTGTATCCAGTGCAAGGCAGGTGTCAGTTGGAGGGCAACTTGGGATAAGGGGATATTTTAGCTCTTACCCCATGTTGCACCACAGCCACCCCAATGGAAATACTTGGATCTGCACCAGCAATTTCACTGACGCAGATCCAAGCAGCCCATGAGAGGTTGCAGGGTCCAGGAGTGGGGGTTAGGATTTGACCTGCAGCGCCGTGGCTGATCCTGACTCCCTGCTGGGCCCGATTTGCCTCCCAGTCTGCCTTCCCCCATCCAAAAATGTCCCGTTCCCATCTCTGTTCTGCCCTCCCACCACCCTCTCCCACCCCACCCACCCCCCATCCATCCCACACAGCCTGCCTTGGCTTGCTTGAACTTTCCCCCATGGAGTGCGGATCCGGCATCCATGGGCCAGCGCCTCTGTGCCGGCCCAGCCAGTTCTAGAGGAGGTGTGAATGTGCTTTACAGTACATTCATACATTCCTGGGCTAGCACAGGGGGCTTGCATTGGCTAATCTCCAGGGTAGGATTATGCTCTGACTGATCATTACACAAATCTGTCTGAGGGAGCTGCTGTCTGCTGAGACAGAAAGTTGGTTCATCTCATTCATCATTATGTATACTGATTGACAGTGGGTTTCCCCCCCCCAGGTATGTGTATTTCACAGTCCTACCTTTCCTATGGCCCAATCCTATCTAGAATTGAGCCAGCGTGCAACAGAACACAGTTCCAACCTTGACAAATGTCAGCCAGCAGAGTGTGGAGCACTGTTGCCATTTTGGGAGCACTGTTGCATGAGGACGTAGCACTCTCAGTTCGTTGCCAGAGCTGCCTACATGTACCAGAGCAGGTAAGACAGCCGCTGGGACGAAGAGGTGCAAAATCAGGCAGGTAGGGAGCATAACAGGGACATGGAGTTTGCGGAAGGGGTGGATTCAGTGATGATGGCATGCACTGGATCCTATCCTTTTCCTATCCTATCCATGCACTGAATCCTATCTCTCCTCGGACTTCTGCTAGTGAAATTGCTTGCACAGGTCCGAGGAGACCCATTGTGGGGCAGGAGTTTTATGCAGGGGTAAAAGGATTTAAATTCCCTTTCCCTGCTGAAGCCCCCTGATCCACTCCCTGCTGGATACATAATAAACCTGTTATTGGCACAGCTGCACCATCTAGGAGTGGGGATGGGGGTGGGAGAAGGATAGGATTGGGCTGCTAGTTCTTGAAACTGGGATTCTCTGCATGCATGGCAGGCACTCTACTACACATACTCATTGTCAGGCAGATGGGAGTTGCATTCTGTCAATACTCACTTAAGAATAACAACCTGGACGATTTACTTGTGGTCTGTACTGTCCATTCTCAACAGTCCAGCCCTTATCTTTTTAACAGCACTAATGTCCTTTCTGGTTTGTGTGCATTTTCCAATCACAATGAAACACAATTGTATTACATGCATGTGGTGTCAAACTTGATTTGCAGGTTACAAAGCACTTGGCTCCATTCCTTCATATACACGTGCACACATCAGATCCAATGTCAGCCGAATAACATGGCCAGATAATCAACACTGATTTTTCCTTTGGCTGCTTTTTTTTAGCACTCAGTCAATAATTGTTGCTGATATCCCAATACAAGCTGTGTTCAGACTGTTTCCTTTCTGCCCCTTTAAACATATACCAACTCAACTATATCCGCAGTTAATTTCCATAGCAGTCTACCTCCCATGTTTACAGATGCCCACTTGATAATCTGTATTCTTCTATATCCTGGTCATACGGTGCCTCTTTCCCTTGCCTTGGAATGCTAGGCAGTGAACTTCAACTTTTTCACTGAGCTCTCCCATTGGGTGACACAAACCCCAGTGACAACTTTGAGTAGTTCTTCAGGGTTTTGGTCAAAGGTCTTTTCCAACCCATGTCAGGAATGAAACCCAGGACCTTCTGTATGCAAAGCATGTGCTTCACCACTGAGCTATTGCCCCTTTTATGTGGGAACTGGGAAATAACAAGGTAGGGAAATGTTTGTGAGTTCACTGTCCTCATCACTTCTCTCCATCATTCTTTCCAAAGATTTTTCATTTTTAAAAGTCATAAGATTTTGAGTGCAGTGTAAGCACAAATGCACATGGAGAGAAGTGCTTTTGCTTTTTAATATCAAAAACTAGGCACACAATTCCCATTTTGCATACATATGTCTATTAATGACCTCAGAGGCACTGTCTACAATTCTAAGATCAGCATATAAAATTTATCAAAAATGCTGCCAAATAAATATGCAACATTTCAAATGTGAAAGAGAAAACAGCCACAAAGTGCTGGTTTCGTTGGAAGCTTCATCATTTGGTCACCAATGTACCTGACCAGAAACAAGAAGGCATGGCTCAGTGCCACAAGTCCCGCTCAGTTTTGTAGGGCTTGTAAAGAAGAAGCAACACTTTTTAATAACATCCTCCAAATGAAAGCCTTTTAAATGGGTTATCTGGATCAAAGACACTGGTGCACCACAGTTTAAAAGGCTGAAGACAAAAAAGGCCAAAGTCTTTTAAGGCAAGAGGATTAAGACAGCTGCTGAGTGACTCTTTGGAAGATGATGGGAAAGAAATGATTCTGTGCTGTGCTTCATCTGGAGCCACAGAGAAAATATAAAGCACATTCTAAAAATGAGCAGATGAGTTTAAGAAGTTTCCTGTTGACATTAGCAGGCAAGATTGAGAGGAAAGATTTGAGGAAAGTGCTTTCAGGTGAACAAAATTCTCTTCGTATGCTGAGGTTACCTGTTCCCCAGAAAAGCTGCTACGAGCAATTGTCTTTTTACACTTGAAATCTGAAAATCTGCTTGCACTGTGCTCAAGGATGAGTTAGTTCTTACAGTATGTTGTAATGCAATGTTTTTCACATTGTATTCCAAGAAACTTGGTTTTTCTTGGAAGTTTATTAGTGGTTCTTCAGTGAGAAGGTGATAATGGCAGAGAAGCTTCCCTGAAAGACAGTTTGCCCACCACTGTGGTTCTTTTACTGCGATGTCAAGCTACAGAAGAAGGTTGGGTTGGGAAGATTCTAAAGTGCATTCTCAATTCATACAGGGGAACATCAAAGTGTCAGCAAAGCCAGTGCTCAGCATGAACTGATTATGCAACACAGCACATGTCTCAGAATGCTCTCCAGCATCCAGGTGTCCTGAGAAGGTACATTTTTGTTTTGATTTCTTTTCTTAAACCATGATTTTATCCTGCCTTTCAGGATACCGACTTTGAATGGTGGCTAACCACTACGTTTAAGAACAACCATTAAAAATGTAAAACTGACAAAAGACCATATATATAAGAAAGACAATAAAGGGAACCAGCAGGAATACAATTGCAAGGGCAGAAGTTCAAATATCATCTATTAAAAGTACAAGGGAAGAGATTGTCTTCACCTGAATTATCTTCAGCTGACTGTCCCTGAAAAGAATATTCCACAAACATGGTGCCATCTTCTAAAAGTACCCATCTCAGATTACTATCCCCTTACATTCTGAAAGAGAGGACATCTGGAACAGGATTTCTGAAGAAGACCTTAAAGAACAGACAAGGTCTTACATAAGCTGGTGTTGTTTCAGATACACTGATCCCAAGTCATAACAAAATGAGCACTTTGAATTGCCGGGGAATTCACTGGAAGACAATGAAGATTTCAATAAAACTAATGCGGTAGTTCCAATCGCTAGTCTGGCTGCCTTTGTCTGAACCAGCAGATGTTTCTGGATTGTCTTCAAGGTCAGACTCACTTATCACATACTACAGCACTCACGTCTTGATACCAAGAGATGGATAACCATGGCAAAGATATCTGTCTAGGAACAGGCCACAGATGGAGTGTTAGTATCAGTCTAAGCTAACCAGTCTTAGAGACACAGCCCAGGGAGCTCACCTGTGTTACCGTGATTGACTGTACCTTGTGCCTTATGTTGGATTCCATTAAAATTCCCCACAATTTCAAATGTGGGGTCTCTTCCTTTGTGTGACAAGGGAGAAATGGCCCTGTTACTAGATGCAGAGAAACGCAGAATACCAGGAACCCATCTAGCAAGGATAGCAGAAGGATGTGAATTAAGTGAGATAGTGATATCATAATTTGGAGTCAGAGAGATGCGGGTGCTCAGAGTATGTATCATCACTCCATATATTTAAATCTAGGGTGGTGCAGCTTAGTACTGTTTTTAAAGGATACATGTTAGCCCAGTATGGAGCAGTGGTGACCCCCATGACACCAACTGAAAGGCTTGTGTTGGTCAGTGAGTTGCGGGGAGTAAACAAGCTGGTGAAGGATGTCCTGCACCCTGCATTTGCCTGCTGCCCCCCTCCGGCCTGCTGCTTACCAAGCCACTCAGTCAGCTCTCTGAGCTCTCGTACTCTGACAGTGAGTACGAACAGGATTGGGCCAGCAGTGGGCTACCTCTTCCTCCAGCACTGGAGGAGGAATAAAAGAAGCTGCTGCCTCTGTCTGGCTCTCCTTACCTGCACCTGGCTACTTACCAAAGCAGGCAGGGGTGAACAAGGAGAAGCAGGCAGAGTGATTCACCCTCTGTCCCCTTACCTAGAATTCTGGCACCACTTCCCTTCTCCACACCCATCCTGTATCAAATAAACAGAAAGAGTGGAGCATGCTGGAACTGCTCTTCACTGCCTTTCCTCATTTATTTTAAACTGCACAGATGTGGAAGAAGGAGGCAGCTCCAGAGCTCAAGATAAGGGGACGGATCACCACACCTCCATCTTCTTGCCCACCCCTGGTGGCTTAAGCAGCCAAGTGTGGGTGCAGAAAGTGCTGCAGTGGTGGTGGTGTTGATGGGGTGCATGAGCGAGGATTTGGGGAACAGAATTTACAAACTGCTACAGGTAGAACTTTGGCTCGGTCCAGGTCTAGCAATGAGGTTGCTGAGTTTTGGAACTGGGGAGCAGTGTTGGGAACTCTAGTCAGGTGACTTGGACTTGAATCATGAAAATGTGTGATTTGGGGTGACTCATTGACTCATGAGTCATGCGTGTGGAAGACTCTGGAAAAGACTTGAGACAGGGTCCCTCTGACTCAGCACTCATTCCCACATGTGCTGACTCAAGTCGTCCTGGATCTGGGGGTGCTTGCTTACTGTTTTTGCCATGTGGAAAACCTTGTGGGGCCATAATTCTGATGTGCGAGCAGCAGGGAGTTCCTGCTCTCCAGGGAGAGAGTCAGGAAAGGGTTAATGAATCTGGGGGGAGGCAGGAGTGAGTTCTTTCTCCCCGTCTCTGATGGAAAGGAAGGAACCAATGATCATTGGACAACCTGTGGGCATTTTGATATTTGTATTGACTGAGGGAGAGCAGGAGGAGGAGCCCACGGATTTTTCTGCCTTACAATTGGCTGCAAAAGTCCATGGAGGCGGGTGAAAACTCTTTTGAACGGTGCCGCTTTCCAACCTTTTGGCTTCTCTTGGCTCTGTTGTTGGCTCCCTTTCTTGGCTCCCTCTCTTGGGGGAGGAAGCTCCACTGAATGACCGACTGCAGCGGGACTATTTCTGAGTAGAGCTGCAAGGATTGGGTCATCCTATATGCCTCCTAGCTGCTGCCCGTGACCCTCTTCCTCTCTTGTTGCTTCTGTTCTGGCTCTCACTCAGTCCCTCCCCTCCCCTCCCACCCTGTTTACAGATGGGTGGGGACAGCAGGGGAGTGTTCAAAAAGAACTCTGACACATACACAGAGCCCCGCAGCAGCCCTGTTTTTTCCACAGCAGGCTTTCTAAAGTGGGGGAGGGCGGCGACTCGAGTCCATTAGAGTCACTAAAGGGTGACTCGGAAAGTGCCCCTGTTAGGACTCTTTTTTGAGTCCAGTCACAGGGGTTGGTGACTCAGTGACTCGACTTGAGTCAAGCCCCGCTGGGTTTTCCCAACACTGCTGGGGAGATTTGGAAACATATTCACATTCAGATATAATGAGGCTTTTGTGGGCTAAGTCAAATTCCCTTTAAATTTTGCCAAGCTCAAATATGAGGTTGGGCTATTCCAAAAATGCCACAGCCCCCTTCCATTTCCCCCCCCCCCCAATTTACTGTCCAGCAGCAGTGACTGGGCGTGCAGCAAAGAGGTGAAATACCGATAAGAAGTTTTTAATTCCTAAGATGTACACTAATCACCTTCTGGAAATTCCAGAGGAAGAAGCTCCAGTAAGTTGCGACCACAACCATTTTCCGTCATGTGATATGTATCATTCTAGTCTTGACCTTTGATTTAGTCCTCGCCAAAGATCTTCTTTGTTCAACAACTGTGTCTCTGCTTTCTCTGGCTTGTGGCATAAGAGAGGCATGTAAGGTATGCATATTTACTCAGAAGTAAATCCCCTGAGCTCAGCTGGGTTTTCCCCAATTCTCCTGAGAGCGCAACCGTCCTTGTTTACCTTCACCCCCTCAAGCGCCACTCAGAACAGAAGAGAAACCATCCGTTATGCCCTGCTAGTTTCCAGCCATTGCAGATCCTTTGCAAAGGAGCTAGTTGTTTGTCTGGTAGTAGCTGCCTAGAGAGAAACTGCTGCCAGGGCAAATGACAAGCTGCTTCTTTGCAAAGACAGAAACAATGGCTGGGGACAAATTGGACTGATAGGAGGGAGAGAGCAGTAGCAGTTTCTACTTTTCTCTCCTAGAGAGAGCACAAGGTGTGCCAAAGTTGCGACTCATGCACAATTATCTGGGAGTAAGCTCCAATTGTACTCAATGGAAACTATTCTTGCCTAGTACTAGGCTGTAACCAGGTTTCTCTTTCTTTCACACATGTGGCCATTTCTGGCTCCCTTCTCTAGGGTGACTCACTCATTTTTCACGGCCAGGCTTTACTGCCACAAGCACAACGCAATATTAGATGGGCACCCGGCTTGGGCATTTACCTGCTGTGCATCCACCCACAAGGGGTTAACATTTTGTGCAGAAAAACACAAAGATATTAAAAAGATTTCCTTATAAGAATTATTCAAAAATGAGATCCATTGTAAAATGTAAGGATTAATTTATTAATCAGAGCTTTGTGAACTCTTGCATTAAGCAGCTTTGTTATGCTAATTCCCTTATAAATGAATAATGGACTTATCCTCCCATTATTGCCTACCATTTAAAAAGACCCCATTTAGAAAATGAAGATGTCCTTTTTTTGCTTGAAAATTATTATACATTTCAGGGCATGAGTTTGTATCAAAATGAATGCCAGAAAATACTCCATGCTCCCTTCCCCATCATTCATATTCATCAATCATTGTCCCAATCAGATTTCTCTAATCTGGTGCATTTTATCAGAGACAAGCTTTCTATGAAAATTAAACACATGAAAAGACCCCTGTTGTAGCCAACTTCATTCTTATACATTCCCCATAAGCAAAATTTTGCCGAGGCAGACATGGAACGGTGGCAAGAGACTGACAGCTTGCTTGGTTCCAAAGACTTGCTGTTCCAGCGTCAAAGTATAGTGGATGATATGTACAAAGAGCTTTGCCAGATCGTGGTTATGAAATATGACACAATACTGGCTCCGCCAAGATATGTGCACGTACATAATATGCCAATATTATGGGCAGCAATGAGGGTCATGGTGGCATAATTAACCTCTAAATACTAGGAAAAAATAGATGACTACTTGGAGGCCCCATTTTCAGAGAGAACTCAGGTAGTCATACCTGTTCAGGTAGAACATACCGCAGTCCCAGGTATGTTGCTCAGTGCTGAAAGACCCTGCTTGTACATTTCATTCATTCCTTGACTGAACTTTCCTTCCGTCTCTTCACAATTTCCTCAAGGTGTTGGCTCTCACTAAGGCAGGTTGTGTCTTCTGTGTCAGCTGCTATACTGGAAACACCACCAGACACAAGGGTATTCCATGTGTAAACCTTTCTCTGACTCTCGGTCATGGGTCCAGATGGCTCAGTGATTGTCAGAGACGGCTGCCCCCTTCCCCCTTTCCTGGACAAATGCCAACCATGTGTCCAACCAAATGCTGACCAGGGAGAAAGTCCTTCAACCACTCTCAATGCAATTGTCAGTGGGGCTACATACCAGAAGCCCAAGACAATCAGTATTGAGTGCTTTTTCTTGACAATAACATTTTCCGGGAACCCTCTCATCTATTGTAATGCTAGTATTGTTTCTAATAAATTTACCATAATGTGTCAATAATTAATAATCTCCTTCTTTCTTTACTGGGGATAGAAACCTGTAACAGAGTTCTCAGCATTCTTATCTGAAACTGCAATTTCCCTTCTTCCCTAACTTCTTAAAAGTTAAACTGGTATAAAGCCATTGCAAGTTTGTGGTGTAAATATTCCCTAATCATTACTACCTATTGTCTGGTAGTCAGGTCAGTTCAAGGTTGCCTCATGCATGAGTCTGCGTATGGTGGCCACCATTTTGATCAGCTGACTGAAGAAGATGGCAAGTAGACAAAGGGGACTGCCTGCTATTTTTGTCAGCCTATGGCCCATCCTGCTGATTCATCTGACCACTGCCTGAATCCTCATCTTTCTCACTCTCCTTCAAGGTGGCAGCTTTCCTACTCCAACATCCGCCACTGCCCAAAACTATAACCGCAGTGCTGCAAGACCACTGCAATCTTGGGAGGGCTCAGGAAGAGGATCATATGCACGTCCTCTCCTTCCCTCCCTCACTCCCACCTCTGTCGCAGTTTCCTCCTATTTTTGAAAAAAAAAACAAAAAAAAAAAACAACTGGACAGAAGGCTCCTGGGAGCAGAACTGGAAACTTATTTGGAAAAAGGAGAGCAGAGGATGAGATTGAAGAAAGAGAAGCATCAGAGGTGAGGAAGTGAGTGGAGTGTGCCCTTCTCTAATCATTCTGCCACTTTTTCCCCATTAGGTTTTCCAATCTCAATGTCATCTCTGCTGTCTCTTCTCCTTCTTGTTGGGGGAAAAAAGGGGTTCTGGGGTTTCTAGCAAGCAGAGTAATCAGCGGAAGAACCTTTTTCCTATGGGACATTCCATCTCCCAGGCAGTTTGCTGCTATCAATAAACACACACAGGAGGCAGCAGTTAAGGTTTCAAACTGTCTCAAGCACACACATCTTCTGAAGTATCAGAGGTCCTACTACTATCAGAGGTCCTACTACTACTATTGGGAACTGAGACCCCCCCCCCATAGCTATTCTCTTTGTGTGGGTGTGAACTAAAAACACAGCTCAGGAAGCTGCATCCTTCTTCTTCTGTGGTGGTGTCATGAGACAGCAATAAAACATGTGGGAGGAAGGAAGTTACATAACAGAGCACAATTCTAATGGGTATCACAGAGGTCAGGTAAGAGGTCTCAGGCGTCCCCCCCCAGAGTCCTGCAGGTGGCATTGCATTCAAATTCCAGTGCTACTTCTCTTCCCTACCACTCTCCCACCTTCTTATCTACCTTTTTTTTTTTTTTGCCTTAAAAAAAAAACTTTTTGGCCTTTAAGCAAACATGCAACCCCCAAAGTTCCTCACGCTGCTTTCATTCTATGCCTTTGGAGTGCCTCTTTAGGCACCCTTTGTAGAATAGTAGCACTAGTTTAGCACAAGCCCTCTGCTACCAAATCTCCATGCTAACATCTCTGGGTTCAACTATCCTCTCAAAGGCAACTTTCTTCAGAATTAGTACTTCCTGGGGGGAGGGGGGGGCTAGAGTCAGAGTAGACTAGGTTAGACACAAGCCAAAGTCCTTTGCCCATCAGAGAATCCACTGACTGGGCCAATCTCACAGATTCCACATACATCCATTCAGTGCTGAAGAGGGTAGGAAAGGTCATGATTACAGGGGGACATTGCCAGCATAGTGCTTTGCCCCAGGGCCTCCAGCAACCTAGCACTGGTACTGGACTGTCCATGCCACTGTGTTCAGTTATTCCACCTAATCACGGAAATTTCAGCAGTTGAGCATACAACCCACACAACAACATAAGAAGCTTCAGTGCACTGAGTCATTGGTCTAATCTTATCCTGGGTCTACAGTAATAGATCTCACAAACCATTGTCATCGGAGCAGTTAGGGAGGTGCAAGAGCTGTGTTACCATTGGGTGCCCCACAGCTGCTGGCACAAATGACCAGAAGCTCCACCTGCCTGACAATATCCCTCCCTGGGATGCATTGGGGCAGATAAGTTGGCAGTGGAAGCAGGTTGTAGGCTATTTGGGGGAAGGCTTGAGGTTATTCAGGGGAGGAACCATGGGCAGTTCAGGGGTGGGAGAGGGTGGATCAGCAGCATCAGCACATGCCAGATTCTATGGCCCTTTCTTGGCCCAGTCCTGTTCCCTGACTCTCCCTGGACTTACACCAGCAAAAGAGCTGATGTGGGTTTAAGGAGACCAAGTGACTGCCAGCCAGTCTATGAAGAAGTCAGTATAAAATATTTTTACTTACTCCCAAGTTGAGCAGGCTATCCGCTCAACTCCTCCACCACAGCACATGGCATGCACTCCTTCAACAGCACTGCTTGCTATGGAGTCGCAGGGGATAAGATTGGGCTGTTAGTTTTACCTTTTGTTGGAAGCAGCTCTCTAGGGTTTCAGTCAGGGATTTTTCTCTGACCTATCCAGATATACCAGGGATTGAACCTGGGCCCTTCTGCATACAAGGCAAGTACTTTACTACTGGGCTATGAACCTCTGCTGAAACACTTGAGACAGTCATGCGGCAAGTGCAGATCATCCTCTAGAGTTGCCATTGCTTCAGTGGACCATTAGAACCTGGGTGTTATATTCCTATTAATGTACTTCCAGCAGGTACTATTATAACTTATTCTGAAACACTGCAGGAAATAGTCAAAGTCTGAAAGCAGTATTGACTTTCCCCCATCATCTGAGGTTTTTATAAATCTAAAGGAATGTGCAGCTCTAACTATAACTTTTCCTAGGAATGACGGCTTTTGTTTTATTTTGCTTTGTACTGAACTAAAATTTCTACCTGCTGGACACAAAATACTGGCAGGAGTGGAATGTTTGACCTCTTTCTGGCTGATGCAGCAAAAAAACCCATTTAAGCTGGCAAAGCAATAAAGGCAAACAAAATAAAATGGCATTCATGGTCTGTTTTGCAAAGATGTCAGGCTTAACTGGTATTTTACACTGGCCTTTTTTTTTTTTAATGGCTTCTTTGGATGAATGAGGCCGTAGCAGCTGTCACCACTTTTTAAGGCTTTTGTCATAAGAAGTAAAACCACACTGTGTTTTAATACTACCAATAGTTCCCTGATTATGAAAGATGGCTGACCTGAATTGTATTTCAAGCCTTTCACTCACATAGTTCATCTCTTTTTGATTTCTAGTGCTGAAGTAAAATGACAGTATTTTACAGAGACAAGACAGCGTAATTATCATGCTATGAAAACAGTTCATTTGTGGAGGCACAGATGAAAGATGAGATGGACAAACACAGGGAAAGAAAGATTCTCTGCACACATTAGCGGTGTCAGCTGCTAACTGCTATTCCACTCATAAATGAATTTTCAGCAGCCCAGATTTTTGTTTTTAATCAAGTAATGCTGTCAAAGGTTTCCTCAGAGTGTGAAAGGTGCTTTTTAAATAAATGTGTTCATTTTGGCCTATCCTGGGGTTGTAAATCAGACAGTCTATTAAATTTTATTCACTACCTGCTGCGAGGCACCAACTTGAGATGAATCTTCACTCCCAATCTGTTTGGTCTTCTGTCACACTCCATATTTTTAATAAGCAAATCATACCGTACAATCTATTTCCTAGACTGCATTCTGAAAATACATCTTAATGTCAAACACTGCACTTCATAATTCACCATGTTTGGACTGTTAATGTCTTGGCCAAATTACAATAGTTTCTAAAAGCCACTGCAGCTTGATTATTCTGAAGAGATGAGTATGGAAGCCTTCTCAACAGAGCGAAGGGCCACCTAGCTCAGCTTCCTACTATAGCAAGGGTCAGCAACCTTTTCCTTTTAAGAGGCCAGACGTTCAGCAGTGACATCATCATATCACTTTCAAACTTCTGGGTTGCCAAGCACCCAGAAATGGCCCATGCAGAGCTCAGCTTGAGAGGCTTTGCCTCCTGCCCAGTCTACTGGGCACCAGATGAAGATTGCAGAAGCCACCTGCCCAGACAGCACCTCTATTTGTTCTCCAGCACATGATGACTTGGGCTTGGGCTTCAGCATGTGGGCTGGAGGACTTTGGATGGCAGGTTGGATGACTTTGGCTGCTGAGCCAAATCTGGGCAATGGCCTGTAGGTTTCTGACTTCTCTCCTAGAGTGACCATCTGGAAGAGGATTAGACAATTTTGTGGAGGATGTCTGTCAAAGTTTAAAACCACAATAACTAAAGTGTTTGTCTCCTATGCGTCTGATTGTCAGTTGCTGGATGTTTGACAGGTTCACACTTATGGTGGCCACTATGTGAGCACCTCAGGAGTGTGCAGGGGCTGCCACCAGGCTTGAAAGCTGAAAGTAGTTGTGTGGACGCATCAGTTTCTTTTTAACCATCCCCTCCATATGGGATCTTCTTCAGTTCAGGTAATTTGACTGCTGCACTCTTGTGAGTTATAGTGGCTGACTGTGGAGGCTCCCTTCCTCAAATAGCACCTTTGTGGTGGTGTGAATCAGCTGACTGTGTTTTCAGGTGCTACTGGGCTCCATTCTCAATTCCTCTGCCTTGATGGATCCTCATTCTACCACAAGTCCAACCAAGAAGAAATGCCTTTAATTAGCCAGCAACCCTTAAAAGAATGTTCTTTCCATTTATTCTTGTTGTTGGCATCCTTCAGTCTCGGAAGACTATGGTATCGCGCTCTGAATGATGGTTCTGGAACAGAGTGTCCTCTCCAGTGCACGAAGCCTGGGTAAAATAGATATGGAGGATAGACTGTTTCCCATGCAGCAAATCCCCCCTCTCCACGTCACTGAAATGGTCCAATGGAAAGGCAGAGGCCAATATGGTTGGTTCCAGCGGCGTCGCAGGAGTTGCCAGAACATGACTGTGTTCAGCCATGAACTGCCTCAGGGACTCCAGCTCCGGATTTTGCCTCAAGGTTGACTCCTGAAGCCTTTTCCATAACTGGATGTAGTCACAAGGCAGTGGAGGTTTGGGATCAGAGTTTTCCTTCTCTCAGATGAGCTGCCTTCCCAGGCTGATGAGTCCCATCTACCCGGTGGCTGTGTAGTCGCCTCTTACGACAAGTACAGCCAAACTGAGGGCCTATTCTTATCCCCAGCCCCCAGGGGAATCCATTTATTCAGTTGAACACAAACCATTGATTTTTGCTCTCAAGCTGTTATTCCTTGCTGTTAAAATCTTATATGTTTTGCCTTTCTCAACAAAAATGAGGATATGCTATATAGAATCCACGGAGAAACCATCTGATACTTTTGTAAATACTTCAAATGAAATTCAGTGTTGCAAATATTTTCAAATGGATTAAAACAGATCATCACTAGGTTAAGTTATGGGACATGAAATTCTTCTAATTACATGGTCTACTGTTGGGATTTGGAAGCATCATGAATATCAGGCTTGCCGTAAATAATCCTTTGCACGTATATAGTGTCTCACATCTTTTAAGTGCTGAACAAATTAGCTAATTAATACAACAGTCCCTCTAACTCTTGTTCAGCGTGAAAGGCCATGGTGATGAAAGACTCTGCCAACGCACAGGCTAAAGCGATCAGGAACACACTTTTGTATTGGTGTTAACTAGCTATTATTCAACAGATACAAAGGAAATGAGCAGGAAATCTGTGCAACCCACTAATGTTGTTAGCAGATGATGAAAGCAGCTGAAGAATCAAATGGACTTGAAATGAACGTGTGCAGAACTTATGTCATTGCTCACATTTTTGGTATAACCTTTGGCTTGTTAACCTTTCCAAGGGCTCTCACTGGTTATAATTTTTATTCCTCACCAAGAATTGTATTATTAGCAATGTGTGTGGCTCAGTTCTGCCTTCAGTGAAACCAATGGCCCAATCCTATCCTCAAGTTATGATGGTGGAACTCGTGTTCTGCTGACATAAATGGGTTGGCACCATTATAAGTGGTGCAGTGCTGCCATGCACAAGGGAGTCACCAGCAGAAATGGCTGGTGGTTCCCTTTGCACACTTACCAGCCCACCCAGGACATGCCAGACCAGGTAAGGTGGCAGAGGGGGCAGGTTGTAGGTAGGAAGGGGAAGGTTTGTGTTGAGGAAAATGAAGGATAGGGGGGCAGGAGGGAATGAATTCTGAAGGCAGCAACTTGTGCTGGGCAGGAGGTCTGGTCTAGAGGGTAGAGCCTCCGTTTGCCTGAAGATAACATCCGCAGGTCACCAATTCAAGGCCACCAGCACCGTGAGACCTTGAAGCAGCTGACAAGCTGAGCCGAGTTATTCCATCTGCTCTGAGCATGGGAGGATGGAGGCAGAATGTGAAACCAGATCAGAGAGAAACATCTGAAACATTGTGGTTCTTGAAAGATAGAACCTTCTTTCAATTGTAAAAATCCCTACAGGGATTTAAATAGCCTGCCTATGTAAACCACCTTGAATAAAGTCTGAGGAGAAATCTGACGACCAAGGAAGGCAGTATATAAATACCTGTATTATTATTATTATTATTATTATTATTATTATTATTATTGTCATCGTCATCGTCATCGTCATCGTCATCGTCATCGTCATCATCGTCTTATCCCTGATCTTACAGCCCACCCAGCCCCCTTCCTCTCCTTGGATTCACACCATCTACATAGTCTGAGAGTGAGTCCGTGAAGACCCTTAGATGACCAGAAGACCTACTGAGAAGTAAGATGAAAATGTTTTTACTTATATCTCATTGGCCTTCTGTCATTCCCCCCCCTCCCATAACATGCACCATGTGCTCTGTTGACTATGAAGTGGTTGGGGATAGGATTGGGCTGTAAAAGGACTTGCTATGCAATCGTGCGATCATATGTGTGCAGGTAGAACCATGCAAGGAGCACTCCCCCCCCCCCCACAATATGTATAGGAGATGGAGCAGCAGACTTTTTCATTTTTGTGGCTGCCTTGGAAATACATGTGTTGAAGGCAGGGTATAAAGCTACAAGATAAGTAAGAAAGAGTACCAATGAGATAAATAAATATGCAGTGCAGAGTTCATACCTATTTATGAAAGTGGAGTGTAGAATTTCACTGACTAAAACTATACTACAATATACAGTCCATAGTGTACAGCTAACTGTGGTTAAAATAAAATAAAAAACCACACACACACACAAACAAAAAGAAAGACCCACAAACATTTATTTTGACCTGCTGAAATCAGACACAGTCAAAGCCTGCCAGTTATGCTAATAGAATATTCCTTGTAGCTTGAAAGGAGAAAGTGCTCTTACCTGACCCAAGAATTTTTACATTTTTCCATTATGTAGATTGCCTCTTTTGATGGGTTCAGGTGAATGTTGATATCTGGGTCTCAAGGTAGGACTGAATCTGATTGTCTGTGGATTGGTAGAGAAATGAATACTCACAGCAATTGCCAGTTAGATTATTGGCACTACATTAGCTGAAGATCAAATAAAGCTTTGAAGCAGCTAATCATTTTCAGAGTGGCTGTCAAATGACAATATTGACAAAACTGAAATGCTCAAGAGCCAAAAAGAGAACAGCAAGAGAGAGAGAGAGAGAGAGAGAGAGAGAGAGAGAGAGAGAGCGAGAGCGCAATAGAAAAGTAATAATAAAAGGGCCTTTTCTGATCAGTATCATTTTTTATTGTTCTGCTTGGAGATGAAATGAAATAAACTGTGCTGCAGAAGGGGAAAAGAAAAAAGAAGAGAGGAAAAGCCACTCATACTTCACCAGCAAACTCAGCTTTTTTTGAAAGGTAAACTGTGTCCAATTTTAATGGAGATCTGTTTCTTAGGAGCTACATCCTTATTGCAATAGTATGCAGGAAGCTTTCATTCCAACTCAAGTTCTATGACCCAATGTACTGGATCATGTATACAGGTCCTCATGCTGCATCAGTGATCTGCAAAAGTGTGGTCACGTAGACTTAAATACAGGTGGGACCTCAGTATCCACTGATTTGGTATCCACTGATTTGACTCACCACTGATATTGAGGCCCACCTTTAATTGCTTTGTAAAAAAGAAAAAAAGCATCAAAATCCAATTTCCTACCTTCACACTGTTAAATACGTAATTATCATTTCATTCCATCAGATTTCATTATACACCCCATCTAGTGGCTGAATGTGGTATAGTGTCTATACCAATGCATTCTGGGGAGACAATAGAAGAGCAAGAAACCTGAAAGTGGGTCTTTACAGCTATTTTGGCACTGATTTGGTATCCACTGATTTATTTTTTTTAAATCCATTGGGGGTTCTGGAATGGAACCTGCAGTGGAAATGCATAAGATAGTACAAGGAAATAGGATGTGGTGCTTGCAGTGGCTCTTTGGTGAATCTGGGAAACATGGGGTTAAAACCCAGGCTTTCAGCAGTGGGTGAGCTGCACAGCTGCAGCCATTGGAGGCAACAAGGTCATTAGGGATAAAAGTAGCACATGGAGGAGGGAGAGTTGTGTGGGTAGCAGAAAGAGGACAGGTTGGATGAAGGAAGAAAGATTGGCTGGCTAATGGACTGACCAGTGGCCCTGCTGACAGATTAACAGGCTGGCTAACCATTTAGCAGATATGCTGACTGACTGATGGACTGGCGAATGAACAACTGTGGGCTACTAGAACTGCAACGGCTGGAGATTGCTTGTTGGTGGAGAACTGGGGGAGCTAATTAGCTTAAAAGTGGACCTACCTTCTCTGAAAACTTTGGAGAGAGGACTTGGGCAAGACAGAACCCTAGTGAGTAACAAGCCATGACCTGTAGATAGCTTTGCCTCTCTATTACTGTGCAGAAATATAGAAGTAGGTGCAATCCTTACCCCTTACAGATAATAAAATACCAAAGTCTTCATGAGGACAGAGTGACCCCCAAGTAGCATGTGCTATATACTGTGGGCCCATTGGGGGACAAAGGAACCCAAGAGTAAAGATAAGTAAAGAACATTTTACTTACCTCTCCATAGGCTGCCTGATCCCCAATAGGTCTTCTCAGATCTATGCCAGACCTATGGGGTATGTCTGAGGTGCCTCCGGAGTGAATCCAGGCTGGGAAGGGGGAAGAGGATCTGGCATGTGCTAGTGCAGCCAAGATCAACTCCCTCTCATTACTGCCTCACCCCAGCCCAATCCCTACCCAAATCCACCCTGCCACCTACTTACTGGTGACAACAGAGGTTCTGAGGACTGCAGTTGCCCACATGCAGCCTTCTGGACCTTGGACTGGTGGCAGCTCTTCACAGAACAGTGGATTGAGATATCCCTCAGCATATTGTGCCAATAGAATTGGGCCGTCAATTATGTCTGTGCACTGGGTGTGAGTAGATCACATCAGTGTCCTCTGATGAGTCATGTCCTGCACTGTGACTCATGCAGAAACTCAGTGGTAGTCACCTAGGGACAGTATGATGTTTCTGCCCCCTTGAGTGTCTTCATTTAGGAGAAGGTAGGAGTCTAGGCAGCCATGCAGAGATATGACCTTTCCCCCCTTTCTACTCTACTTCTGTGTGAACTGACCAATCAAACTGGAAGAATGCTTACATTCTTTTATTCCACATGAGCCTTTTACATCAATGGGCATAGATGTTTCCTCACCAGTGCATCTTGTCATTTTTTCTTTAACAAGATTGTCTCCTGTATTTTTCCACTGGTGATGACACAGGTCCCCACTGGATTGGCCAATGGACTAGCCACTTCTCCATCCTTCAGATAAATTGGCCCAGGATTAACTCTTCTGTAGTCCTTAGGTGCCCAGGCCAAGGGACCCTTGGGGTGGTCTGGCTCGGGGTTTCTATGACCTAGCTCTGAGTGCAACTGGCACCACTGGGTTTTGCCCCATTACCACAGGGTCTGCAGCCCCCACTGAGGTTTCCAGGGTTTCCAAGGCTCCCTTGCTCCCTGGCCAAGTTCTTCATTGCCACCACAAGCCAGCTGTACATCTCACCCTTTTCTCCTAGCTCCACTCTTTTAGGATCCAGATCATCTCTTCAGCCAATCTACACCTGGTTTGTGCTCAGCCATTTGCAGGCTCCTTCAGGCCACCCTGACCATCCCATGGCCACACAAGCATCTGTTTGGCTATTTCCAACTTCCAGAGCAGCCATTTTCAACCACTGGGCCATAGCACACTGATGTGCCGTGAATGGTTTGCAGGTGTGCTGTGGGAGTTTGGGGAAGGATCATTTATTAGTAGGGCCATTGGGGGATGTGAGCCAACACATGGTGTGCCGTGTCAATTGTCAAAAAACTAATGGTGTGCCTTGAGAATTTTAGTACCTTGTCAGTGTGCCATGAGCTGAAAAAGATTGAAAATCACTGCTCCAGATCCTTTTTGTGCTACTTCCATGCTCCCTGCTGTTATGGGCATTGTATAGCAGTGGTTTTTGGCCTTGTGCTAGTAGGACCAACAATGTGGGCCTCATAGACAGGTAGTCCTTACAATTCGTAAAAGCAAACCTTTTTGTGTACGAGTTAATTGTGCCTTCCATTTTAGTTCAGGAAAAAGTGTACTTCAGTTACTAGAAGTTTCGGAAACGCATCCATACCTCCTGAATATGGAATAATGCTTATCACTAGAATGTGCAATGTAATGATAATGAATTGCAGTGCACTAGAGCACCTTCCAAGCTTTGTATCTTTCATCGCATCTCTTTCGGCGCTCCGTAATCCCTACACTTACATAATGCAGTGGAAATGGCATTCAAAGTGATCTTTATGAACAGTTTTTGTGTTTCAGGGCTTGAAGATAAGAGTTTCTGTCTGCTGTAGAAAATCTCTGTCAACAGAATCTGTGTGATCAAAGCCCCAGTTGTCAGTTATTAGTAGGAGGAGTGAAAATCTACTATGCCATGATGATCTTCGGCGTTTTTCAGCTTGCAAATTTTTGCTATTTTCATGCTTTCCAAATTGTAACAATAGTTTAACATTTCAGCTCTGATTCTGGCATATATATGGAGGTGTATGAAGGAAAAATGTTGTGTTCCCCCCCCCCTTGCCTTTGGAGAATAATTGAGACTTTTCTCTTGCAACACTTGCTTTTTTACATACTGCCTTGGTTCTTCCTCAGTCCTGGTCTCCTAACTCTGATTTGTATGACTCATTAGCCATTATAGTTAAATGAGTTCTTCTCGAGCCTCTCTGGTGAGTAAAACCACTGTCGTGTGCAGGACAATAGCTAATACATGATAAGGAAAGCTTCTCGGTCTACTAAAAGGAGAAACTAATCCACACTCTAATTGTATAAGGAAATAGCTCCTTGAAGGTCTATAATTGACAGAACATTGTGGAACAGTCTTGTACTTTCCTTCTCTTCTGCTAATCCAACAGACCTTTTATATTCTTCACGAAATACATAATTTTAGAATGAATCGTATCATCCTTTGCTTCAGGCAAGGCCCAGCTCCAGAATATGGAAGCACGCAGGTGATATGCTATCCGTTTCCCTTCCCCACACCATTTTTCTTCTCCTACCCTCCAAAACTCTGTGGTATTTTCCAGTGATGTGTGGTGAGGTCCAAGGCTGGAGATCCAAGGATCTGGAAGTATGATGGTGACAAGATGATGATGTCACATTGCAAGGCATTCAGGGGGCTACCCCTGTGCAATCGCAGCAGAGGCTGCGCTCTCGCTGCCACAGCTCTATTGTCTTGGGGAGTCTCTTGGGTGAGTCTCTTGGGAGAGACCAGAGCTTGCTGCAATGACAGCTCAGCCTCCCCACTGATCACACAACCACTCAGAAACTAAGTGGAGTGTGTGCACAGTCACAGGGGTGGCTGATCTGTCGCTGCCACTATCTCTAGTCTCTTCCTGTATGTGAGGCTTTCATTGGAGGCATGTGAGGCTCTGAGGCTATTTTCAATGGAGCAGGACAGGGGAGGCTCTGCTTTTTCCTTCCTCCCCTAACTGCATATCCCTGGTACTTTCCTGTTTTGAATTCCTCTTACTGGAGTCCTCCATTCTTGCCCTTGGAGTCAGAATGGGGGGGGGGCTGTAATCAAGCGATTGTAGGATGAACACTTCCATTCAGCTTTGGGTATCAGCATTTTAATATCTTGCAAACAGTCTCCTCCTACTTGTGGAAGATGGAAATGCTGTGGTGGGGGCAGCAACATAAGGCACTGCTGCTTCTGTGTGTGACTACAGCGCAAAGAAGATGACAAGCTTCCTGGACAAGCTGGTACACTTCCTGTTGCCAGAGAATGTATGGATTTTTGTCTACTTTTGTCAGCCCAGCTTAAATTTCTCTGAGAGAAATGCATGGCCTTCTCCAATGCTGGCCTGAAACAGGTGTCCATGTGAATGGTTCTGCTGGCAGAATTCCAGGCCCCTGCATGTAGCTGCCATGACACTTTGATAAGTGTAACCATTCTGAAGTCCCAGGTCTTCATTTTAGAAATGGCTACTGCTATTATTGCTGCCAGTGCTGTTCTCCTTCACTCTGTGCAGATGGTTCATTTAAACAGTACAGGTCTCGAAGGACAGTTGCCCTTAGGATATGATACATGGAATGTAACACAAGCAGGGGAAAAAATAGGAAATGTGAAACTAATGGCGACACAGTAAACTCTTGTCAGATCAAAGTTGGAGGGTGGTTGCCCTTAGGAAAGGGATGCATGCAAGCAAATGGTGTATTTTGCAAAAGTGTTGGTTGAAAAATGGTGTGAAGCAAGTGTCAAATGCTGTATTTTGCAAAAGTGTTAAGTTAAAAATAGTGTGAAGCTAGTAAGTGGCAAAGCTAAGTGTACTGGACAGTTAGCAAGAACATGAAGCGAAGTCCACTGCCTTTGGATTCAACCTTTCCAAGGATGCAAGGATAAAAATTAACATGCTAATTTGTAGCTCTGAATGTAGTGCTTAACATGATCAAATAGCTTTCCAAATGATACCATATCAAGGATCATAAAATTAAATTTTTATCCCAGGAACTGTACTCTACAATTAAATGGTCCAATAGGAAAGCCATTAAGATGGGTTGTCAAAGATAAGTTAAGAACTCATCTTCATGCGGGTGTTGAGGAAAATGTATGCATCTGCTTTACCGTGTGATTAACCTAAGGCAACATTTTGGTCCGGGAGGTCAACATTTTGAAAACAGTTTCCAGCTCTGTGAAACCCCAATTCATAATTGAAATGTGAATCATACACACCATCCCTGCTTGCACCGGAAGCAACCCTCTAGTCCAATGGCTCTCACACTTTTAGTGTTGGGACCCACTTTTTAGAATGAGAATCTATCAGGACCCACTGGAAGTGATGTCATGACCAGAAGTGATATCGTCAAGTAGGAAAATTTTTCACAACCCTAGGCTGCTATCCTACTCACCCAGGAGTGACTATCATTGTTAAAAGCATAGACATCGTAGCCTGTTAAAAGTACAGAACTGTCACATTTCTCCAAATGCAGTCACATACCACCCTAATATATTAAAAATAAAATATTGAGATGAATGGAGACCCACCTAAAATTGGTTCGCGACCCACCTAGTGGGTCCCGACCCACAGTTTTTGAAACACTGCTCTAGTCGATGTTTTCCTCTTTCTGTCTGCTATTAACTCTCCAGTGTGATTATTTCACCAACCTGAGTTTTACTCTGAAGTTCTATCTGATGTGCAATCTGTTCCCCTATCAGTTTAGTCAGGAGTAAGATGCATTGTATTTAGTGGGACTTACTCCCGCATGCGACTAGTATTCAGTTCTTTGTCCTCCATTTTATTTTTGCAAACTGCAGACTCGTCCCACCAAACATGGCTTAAAACCCGGGGGGGGGGGCAGTTCAGACTATTGTCACTAAACTGGCTACCCATCTCCCTCTCACCCAGCACGCAAACATGCTCCCACCTATTCACATAGGTATACAGCATCCAAACTATGTAATTATGCTACTGTAATTATGCAGTATTTAACACATGGATAGACATAGTCCAGGAGTTTTAACTCCCACATGACTAGGCAGGATGGAAAGGAGAGGGTGGAAGACAGATGGGGTTGCCCAGGAGGAGAGGAGAATGTCTATCCCTATTGGGAAAGGGCAGGGGAGCTCTGGGGGGTGGGGGGAGAGGGAAGCAGCAAGTCCCTCTACAGGCCCCACGGTGGCCTGCAGCCCTCCAGGAGCACTGGGGTGCAGCCCAGCCATCTCCTCCTGGGCCTGGGGTGGAAATCTTAGGCAACTCCTGCCTCCTAATTGGCTGGAAGCAACACTGGATGGCCCCCATGCTGCACGCATTGTTGGTGGCAGGTGCCCACACAGGCCCCTACCCCAGCAGGAGATGCAGAGCCTCAAGATAGACTGTCGCACAAGCCAAGAGGGGGAAGCTAAGTTGAGGGTGAAGGAACTCATCAAGATTGAGACTGCCCTATTTTCAGCCGCCATTAAGCTGTCACCCCTTATATTTCTCCCTGAACTGTAAATAAAATAGGCGTAACTCAATCTGTTGTCTCTTCAGTTCTGCTGCAGCCTATCATAACTTCTTTGAAATACAGTTGTTGCCCCTATGTGTGCTGGAAGACGAGGCTCCCATGGTCACAGTGTCTGTGTAAAATTCAGCTGCCCTCGAGGGAGGACACTTTTAAGGCTGCAAGATTACCTTTACCAAGCCATTTCCATAGAATGCACTTCCCTCTCCAGCTCTCAGTACATGTACATTGGTCCAGGGCGTGGTCCTAATCTCATCCCCCCCCCCCCATCATGGAATAATACTGCCTATTTTCATTGATTCAGAAAGGTTTTTCAGTAGCTGAAATGTCTTCATCTGCAGTCTTCAAAACAAGCAAATAAACAAAAGAGAGATACAAATTTTACCCAGGGCCCTTTCAGTTTTTAGTTGATGCCAGCAAGCATGGTCAGAATCAGGGGGACAAAATCTGCACCCCCGCCTTTGAGATAACCAATGAGTTGAATAAAAAGCCTGCCAACAAAACCTGTTCATTTCTAACCTTTAAATGCTGGTAAGCATTTTATATTCTGAAATGTGTAGAGCTACCAAAAGAGATTAAATCAGAAAGAGTATAAATAAATGTTCTGTTCAACGTTTTCTCTGTGCTGGGAAATTGGCAAATATACTATGAGAAATGGTTGCATCAAATGAAAAATGGCATTTGTTAAAAGGTTCGTGCCACAAAATAAGAGAGAAAGTGCTGACAGCATTAAGCTGAAATGAAGTTTATTATTTCCACTGAGAGAAGATGTACTTCTAGTTCCTTCAGCCTGACCAGTGAAGAACCTTATGTGATCTACCAAATATAGATGAATTACTCCAGAAACATCCCAGCATTTGCAATCAAAATATAAATTGCAGATATAGCTACCGAATACGTTTAAATTTAATGCATCTCATCTGGCTTCTAGCAAAAGCCACCGACAACTCCTCCAGAGCAATACCTTTCCAAATTAGTAGAAGTTGCACAAATACTAGGATTTCTTCAACTCTTTATCAGCCCAAAGAATTTTGGCAGTTTCAGCCACTCTGCACCTTGGAACTACTGACCTTTGACTCTCAAACTTGTCACTTCCAGACGAACCATTTGTCCTCAGAAGATTTCCTCATTGGTTGTCCCAGCAGATGTTTCCATTTTCTGACAAGCTTTGCTTTGAGTTACACACACACACACACACACACACACACACACACACACACACACAAGGTTCAATTTTGGCCCCAAGGCATCATTGTGAATGAAGAATAACTTTTAATTCATTACACTGTCTCGTCCTCATAGTGATATTTTTTAAAATACTATTTTAGGGGCTTAATTTCATAGTAATGTTTAATTTAAAAAATTGTACTGTACTCTACAAGGCAACTTCAGGTTGAGTAGAATACCAGATGCTGAAGAAACTGCTTAATCTATTCTCTTCCTGTCATTTGTCTCAAATCTCTCCCCACACCCAGGGGCCTTTCTGCCACAGGAAGAAAAGATACAATCAATATAGTTTATGTGCGATTCTGATATACTATATTGATTACCCCATAATATAAAAGGGTGGGGATTATTTCTACTCATAAATGCGTGTGTCTGCATGTGAGGCACACATGTGCATTTTTTTTTCTGTCCTGCTGTTCCAATCTCACAGATCATTCATAGGAGAAATAAATGTGGAACAATAGCATTGGTAGAATACTATCCCAGTGTAGTGATACACTGTATGTATGATTCCTTAGTTCTTCCAGCCATTGCTTCATTCCAGACAAAGGGTTCTTTCCTTCTTTGTCTGATACCGCTCCATGCTTTGCACATGAGCGACACATGAACATAGGAAGCTGCCTTCTACTGGTCAGACCATTGGTCGATCTAGCTTATGCTTGTCTACACTGACTGACAATGCTCTCCAGGCTTGACAATGCTCTCCAGGCTTTTGGCTCCAGTGGCTCTTCCATGGAATTTTTGGTGCATGGCCTACTTGAGTAATTGAGCATTGCTTCTTTGGAAAATGGCCAATATCTATATCTATTAAGATAAAGTGAAGGATAGAGTAGCATTTGATTAGGCACTGATTTCTGGCACTGGGTCTTCTGTGTGGGGGAATACACTGGTTCTCTCTCTCTCTCTCTCTCTCTCTCTCTCTCTCTCTCTCTCTCTCTCTCTCTCTGTGTGTGTGTGTGTGTGTGTGTGTGTCTGTAGGCATTCCTGCTGCAGCTTTATACTGCATTGCAATACTACAGGAACAGAGATTTCATCCTGATCTGTGAGCATATTAAATCTCCTTTTTGAGTTGGAAGCAACCTTCACTTAGCAGCCATAATGTACAATCCAATCCTTAGGTTGATGATCAATGTAGAATTAACTAACAAAGAGCACAAACCAGCAAACAGTTAAGCATTTTCAAACCATTTAATTTCAATTGACTTAGCTCCACTTCCTGCCAAATGGTCTCTCAGAAATCAGTAGGCTTAAAAGTTCTTAACTTTGGCTAGAACATGTTCAAGTGAACAGTGTCAATTTAGATTGATATTTTTCTGGCCTTAGATGGTTTCACTCTTATGTGTTGTACAGGCTGTTGGTATCCATTGAACAGTATTGAACAGTGAAGTAATATTTCAGAGGCCTCCAAGACTCCATGGAACAATCTACCCACTTGGATATAAACCAAGCTGGGTCAGAATGAGTGCTGCCATTGGACAAGTTTATCAAAATCCTTCCAGAAGATCCACTCTAAAGGAGGGATCCAGGAGTGTCTTTAAAAGGTCAACACTTAAAGCAGCCAAACTATTTGCTGCAATGAGGACCAATGATTAGATTAATCCTTCCTTTTCATGTACTGTAAGATGGCATGTGAGGTACGTTAGAACCTATTTAGAGTGACTTGCCACGTGATAGCATCTTCTAAGTTCCCCAACACTCAAAACTTTTAAATTGACTTATGGCTCAATCTTATCCTTGGCTGGCCTGCGGGGTGCAGTGCCACATCTCAAAAAAGACATAGTAGAAATGGAAAAGGTGCAAAAGGGAGCGACTAAGATGATTACAAGGCTGGGGCACCTTCCTTATGAGGAAAGGCTACGGCGTTTGGGCCTCTTCAGCCTAGAAAAGAGACGCCTGAGGGGGGACATGATTGAGACATACAAAATTATGCAGGGGATGGACAGAGTGGATAGGGAGATGCTCTTTACACTCTCACATAATACCAGAACCACGGGACATCCACTAAAATTGAGTGTTGGGCGGGTTAGGACAGACAAAAGAAAATATTTCTTTACTCAGCGTGTGGTCGGTCTGTGGAACTCCTTGCCACAGGATGTGGTGCTGGCGTCTAGCCTAGACGCCTTTAAAAGGGGATTGGACAAGTTTCTGGAGGAAAAATCCATTATGGGGTACAAGCCATGATGTGTATGCGCAACCTCCTGATTTTAGAAATGGGTTATGTCAGAATGCCAGATGCAAGGGGGGGCACCAGGATGAGGTCTCTTGTTATCTGGTGTGCTCCCTGGGGCATTTGGTGGGCCGCTGTGAGATACAGGAAGCTGGACTAGATGGGCCTATGGCCTGATCCAGTGGGGCTGTTCTTATGTTCTTCTGATTCACCCTCTACTGCATCCTGTGGGCTGGTAGCCGGAGACCACAGCTTAACAGAGAGGTAAGTAAACAAAATTCTTACTTATCTACTCTGCCACGCTTTTATCCCATGGGTATCCCATGGGTCTGTTTGGATCTGTGCCAGCTGGCGCAAGTTCAAGTTGACCCAAGGGGGTATATTGAGGTCAAGTAGGGGGCATAGGATATCAGTGGTGGAATTGCCACATTATCCAGCCCCTGCCCTCCTCCAACATGCCTCCAGGTGACCAATCCCCACCCTGATTCTTCCCCTCTCCACCAGGATCCTCTCCCTCCCTGCCCACAGCCCACTCTCCGCCCTTAGCCCATCTCCTCCTGCAGTGGCTGGGTGCTCCAGTGGCACATATGCATAGTTGCCAGCCTTTCACAGGCTATATACATACATACTGTTGTCCCTGCAGCCACAGCACTGATGGAGTGGGCCTTCTGCTGATGAAACACCTGCTCCATCAGTGAAAGACACCCATAGGATTGAGCTGTTACCTCTTGATAGTAGTTTTTCATTTTAAATGTAGCCTGACCTTTCCATCATACAACTCTATGCCTCCAAGATTGAGAGCCGTATGAGTTGCTAATGCAATCTGCTATGTACCTTAAAGATCCTTTCAATAAAGGTCTGTGGATATCAACCAAGTCCTCTTTGTCTATTGATTCAGGTGTTTATAAAATGCCAGATCATTATGCTACCTAATTGCCATCAACATACATTTATTGGCCTGACCAGATAATGTTCCTTCATTAAGTCAATGTGCATTTTAACCACCTCTAAAACTATATTGATGTATTTACTGGGCTTGAAACACCTTTCCTCTGACTCATCACTCTGTCTCTTACACAGACCAGTGCATTTCTCTTGGTGAGCAAAGGAAATATTTGAAGGAAAGGTATGATTCTTGCTACTGTAATAAATTCCCTCTTGCCATGTCATAAATTCATTGCCAAGATGGCCAGGGGAGCTACTCACATAATCAAACAGTGAAATTTGCAAAAGGCATGCCATTTCATTTCTTCCTACTCCTGTATCCAAATGGTGTGAAAAGTTTCGCTCTCAAAAAGCGTTGCCTTGAGAGATTGTCTGTCCCCTTTGCCAGATCTGATTATGCTAATTATGAATTGAGGTTGTTGTTGAAGAAGGTTGGAAAAGATATTTGCAATAATGATGCTTCCCAGATTTAAACCTGCAAGAGAACAGCTGCTTTTGACACGATCGCTCCCCCTGCCCTGCTGTGCTGTATTACTTCCTGCTACAATGGGACTTGTTCTGTCCTGTTGATGAGACACAACTTCCAGCAGGATTCTAATAAGATGACATCTACTGAAGCAGTAGGGAAGCCTTGGGGTTTTGAATGGAGAATCTGTAAATGTTGCCAGGATCTGGGATGACTCATCCTGGTTAGGTTTACATCCTGAAATTCAACAGTGGTAACTCTTGAGTTGTTAATACTGTACTATCTGCTCACCAGTCTTGGGTGGGGATACTAAAAATGGCTGGCTTTGCATCTCCATTAAAATAGTTAATAGTTTCTGTATCTTGTAGCCCTTAGATCTCAGCCTTCACATGCCTGGCACTGAGCACACTCCAAAGGAATAAGAAAGGTGCTATTACACAAAAGGGCTGACATGCCTCTGGGTTTAGTCATACAGTAACCTAACTGTGAATGCCAAATTCAAGAGAGTACAGGATACAGATCTCTTGCTGTCCTGTGTGCTCCCTAAGGCATCTGGTGGGCCACTGTGAGATACAGGAAGCTGGACTAGATGGGCCTTTGACCTAATCCGGCAAGTCTCTTCTTATGTTCTTAAGCAGAGAATGATTTTCTAACAACCCCATTCTATGCTTTTCCCCATTATGCAGCTATGGTACAAAACAAGCTGCACCGCATACCATGGTGGCGAGGGGTGGAATTGGGAGGCTTGGAAGGGGAAAGGGAAGACAGATGCCTACTTCTACTGCCACCCCCTCCAACCACTGACAGGGCCCCGTCCCACTCCCTGCAACTTACTGAATTCAGTGGGCATTCTCCTCACCACTGCTGTGCGTGGGCTCCTATCCACCATTTAATAATAATAATAATAATAATAATAATAATAATAATAATAATAATAATAATAATAATAATAATACCGACCTCTTAGGTTTGGGGTGCTGCAGGGTTCCATCTTATCCCCCACGCTTTTTAACATCTACATGAAGCCGCTGAGAGAGGTCATCCGGGGGTTTGGAGTGGGTTGCCATCAGTATGCTGATGACACCCAGCTTTATCTCTCCTTTCCCCCTGATTCCGAGGAGGCGGTTGGGGTCCTGGATCACTGTCTGGAGGCGGTTAGGGGCTGGATGTGGGTGAACAAGCTGAAATTAAATCCGGATAAGACAGAGGTGCTCTTGGTTTGGAAATCCACAGCTCGGGTGCTGGACTATCGTCCTGCTCTGAATGGGGTTGCACTCCCTCTGAAGGAGCAGGTCCACAGCTTGGGGGTTCTCCTGGATCCACAGCTGCTCCTGGAGTCCCAGGTGGTGGCGGTGGCCAGGGGAGCCTTTGCTCAGCTTCGGCTGATTTGCCAGCTGCGACCGTACCTGAGCTGTGTGGACCTGGCCACAGTAACCCATGCCCTAGTGACATCTAGATTAGATTATTGCAATGCACTCTACATGGGGTTGCCTTTGAAGATGGTCCAGAAATTACAACTAGTACAGAACGCGGCTGCTCGTGTGGTTGCTGGGGCACGTCGGTTTGACTCTGTCAGGTCGTTGCTCCGGCGGCTACACTGGCTGCCGGTTCTGTTCCAGGCCCAATTCAAGGTGCTAGTTCTGACTTTTAAAGCCCTTTACGGCTCGGATCCGGGGTATTTGAGGGACCGCCTCCTTCCCTACAATCCTGCCCGTGCTCTTAGATCATCTGAGGGGGCCCTTTTGACTGTGCCGCCACTAAGAGATGTGAGAGGGGCGGCGGCCAGGAAGAGGGCCTTCTCGGTGGTGGCCCCCGAACTGTGGAATACCTTCCCCTTAGAACTGAGAACTGCTCCCTCGTTGCTAACGTTTTGGCATGGACTGAAGACCTTTTTATTTCAAAAAGCTTTTAATTGTTGACAGGCTAGCTGGCGTTCTTGCTTTTTATATGAAAATCCACGGGGTTTGTTTTTAGTTTTTTTAATTATTGTAAATTATTTTTTAATGTATTTTTAAGGTGTTTGTAAGCTGCCTTGTGTGCCCGCTGGGCAAAAAGGTGGGGTATAAATTAATAAAATAAATAAATAAATAAATAATACAGGTATTTATATACCGCCTTTCTTGGTCATCAGATTTCTCAGACTTTATTCAAGGCGGTTTACAAAGGCAGGCTGTTCTAAATTCCCGTAGGGATTTTTACAATTGAAGAACGGTTCTATCTTTCAAGAACCAGAACATTTCAGATGGATCTTCCTGATCTGGTATCACATTCTGGCCTCCAGTTTCCTCCCACGCAAGCTGACAAGCAGCTCCTTCATCTTTCACATGGAGGGCAGCCAAGACGCTTCTTCACTCACACCAAAGAGCAGGTGGAATAACTCGGCTCGGCTTGTCAGCTGCTTCAAGGTGTCACCATTCACGGTACCAGTGGCCTCAAACTGGCGACCTGCGGATGTTATCTTCAGGCAAATGGAGGCTCTACCCTCTAGACCAGACCTCCTGCCTGGCTTTGCACACATCTGGTGGACATTTTGTGATGCCATAAAACATTTACCGACACTGGAACACTGGTTCCAGCAGCAGCAGAGCCCTATAGCAGCAGTTCTCAAACTGTGAGTCTGGGGCAACCAGTAGGTCTTGACCCAACTTTTGGTGGTTCATGAAAGTGATAGGGCAGATTAGGCTACGTGCATCAAGGACAAAGCAAGCTGCTACTTGGGGAGGGGGGAACACTGCTGCCCAATCACCATTATAGCCACACCACTTGGCATTTATAAATCAGGCAGCAGCCATTAAGGCCTCTAAAAAGTTTGAGAACCATTGCCCTATAGGATTGGTCATGACACATCTTTAAGGACATCTCAGAAATCAAGATTTTTTAAATGCAATTTCTAAGCTGCCATGAGTCCCACAGAAGCTAGTGGAATTCTCCCAGTAACCCTCCAGAGCCCCTGAGATAGGGTTGCCATATTCTAGGTCTATAACACCACACAGTCTAATTTGCACATTACTCAAATTATTTGCTGATTATGCAAACTGAGTGATGGCCTGGGGAAGGATCAAACATCACTGCCATGGCTTTTCCACATTTAATCAATCTTTCCTAATGTTGCTTTGCAACAAGGAAATGGGCCATTGCTCTTTTTCACAATGCTACATGTAACATGTATGCATATTGTTATTTAATATAACATTTCTTCGCTGCTTTTTGCTGAAAATGACCTCAAGGCAGCTTACAGTCATGGCATGTAGTTGAATCTCAAAGACTAATAAAAACTAAGAAAGTTGGAGTCTACTGAATTAGCCTTTAATGCACTGCATGGGCTGAAGAATCCTTTGTAATCTGTTCTTCCTCTTCCTATATATGGCAAGTCTTTACAATAGACCTCGCTGTGCACAGTTTGGGGCTAACACATTTTGTCTCTACTTCTGATAGGCTTCTCACCATTTCACAGATGATAACAGGGCCTGCTTGTGAAACCTCTGTTCTTCATCCAAAAACCACTTTGTGAGCCCCACTTGCTTGACTGTCCTATATTGTGAAATATCTGCTCGCACTCATTTACCATAGTCAGTGGTTCCCAAACTGTGAGTCACGGACCCAATTTTTGGTGATTTGCAAAACTTGACAGGGCAGATTAGGTTATGTGCATCAAGGGTTAGACAAGTTGCTACTTGGGGGGGAAGCACTGCTGCTCAATCACAATTAGAGCACACCCATTGGCGTTTATAAATTAGGCAGCAGCCTCTAGAGCAATGATTTTCAACCTTTGTCATCTCACAGCACACTGACAAGGCACAAAAATTGTCAAGGGACAATATCAGTGTTTTGACAATTGACAAGGCTCACCATGCTGCTTGGGAGGGTTCAAACACCCCATTGACCCTACTAATAAGTGACACTCCCAAACTCCTGCAGCACACCTGTAAACTATTCGTGGGCAAACCAATGTGCCATGGCACACCGGTTGAAACCTGCTGCTCTAGAGCCTCTAAAATCTTTGGGAACTTGCCCTACAGTAATATCTCTGGTTTGGCAATTTAAATAGATCAGGGCCAGCCCATCCATGAGGTGAATGAGCCCATTCACACTGGGATGCAGATTGGGACCAGAGTGGAGGGTTTGGCAAATACATGTCTGCCCCTACCCACTCTGCCACTGCAGGCAGAGCCAGCCTCCTTACTGGCTCCTTCTTCCATGCAGCTCTGTAATCAATGAGGAATGACCGGCATGCTGGAATGACTCCGATGTGCTTCACATTCCTTGCTTCATGCAAAGAGCCCAGAGGGAGGAAGGAGTGGGATCTCTGCATCCTGACCTTCAGAGTGCAGCCATCTGGCTCACTCACCTTGTTCCTTCCTCCACTGGTGGGAGAAGGAGCAATGTGAGAAAAAAGCAAGGAGCCAGACTGCTGCACTCCAAGGGTTAGAGCAGAGGTGGGCAAATACTGACCTGGGGTCCATTTACAGCCCTAGGAGACGCCCAACCCAGCCCACAGGGAGCCTCCAGTCTCCAATGAGCCTCTGGTCTGTCAGAGACTCTTGGAGCCTACACTGGTCCATGACTGCCAGACAGAAGCTGGAGCAAAGTTTGAGCAAGGCCTTTTACAGACATTGAGCTCAGATATATCTGCTTCTTTTTTCTTTTTTTTCTTATTCTGCTGTCTCGGGTGGGGTGGGCAGCATGGTTTCTTTCTGGGTTTCCCTTTTCTGTTTGGAAAATATTAGAAATCCCTGGTGTTTTCTCATTCATCCCTCAGATATATCTGCTTTTTTTAAATTTTTCCACGTTTTTTCTTGTCTCTGATATAGTTATGTCTCAATCTATGCTTTATGTTCTGTGGCTGGGGGGGGGAGTGTGGCCATCAGATCCATGGGCTAAGTTTTCTGTCTCTGGTGAAATCAAATTCCCGAGCATTTCATGCTTTTCCTTGCCTCTGATACAGTTATGTCTCAATCAGTGCTTTATGTTGGAGGTGTGTGATCACGAATTGTGTGCTCAGGCTGGAGGTGAGTGCTCAGGAGTTATTTATAACCCCCCTTCATTTTTCTGGTTTGGTCTGCATGTCTGGCAAAAGCACCTCCATGAATGTCCCAAGTGCATCAGTTCAAGTCTTCATGTGTTTTCTGCTTTTCCCTAGGTGTTATTTTAATCCTTGCCCCTGGGGGCTGGGGGCTGGGGGCTAAGAATAGGCCCTCAGTTTGGCTGTACTTGTCGTAAGAGGCGACTAAACAGCCAACGGGTAGATGGGACTCGTCAGCCTAGGAAGGCAGCTCATCTAAGAGAAGGAAACTCTGACCTCAAACCTCCACTGCCTTGTGGCTACATCCAGTTATGGAAAAGGCTTCAGGAGTCAACCTCGAGGCAAAATCAGGAGCCGGAGTCCCTTAGGCAGTTCATGGCTGAACACAGTCACGTTCTGGCAACTCCTGCGACGCCGCTGGAACCAACCGTATTGGCTTCTGCCTTTCCATTGGACCATTCCAGTGACGTGGAGAGGGGGGATTTGCTGCATGGGTAACAGCCTATCCTCCATACCTTCTTTACCCAGGCTTCGCGCACTGGAGAGGACACTCCAACTTCGCCATACGGCGTCGGCACAACACGGGAAGCAGCAGTTTACCGGTTATAAGTCTTTGCTCGATTGGCGTAGAGCATGACGCCAGGGGCTGCTTCCGACGGTGGGAGAGATCATTGCATCTCATTGGGCAGCTACCGCCCGCCTTAAGCTGGGCAGTCCCCAGCCAGTAAGGTGTTGCCTCGCCACGGTCCGTTAACCTCATGGGGTGCGTGGGGTTTAGGGTGAAAACCGACAAGCGGATCGACAACTCTGCACCATGCAACAGAAAACAGAAAACTACTGCCCTAAAGCTGGGCACCTGGAACGTTAGGACAATGACACCTGGCTTCTCTGATGACCTGCAAGAAATAGACGACGCACGCAAAACAGCTGTCATTGACATGGAGCTGAGCAGACTGCAGATGGACATCGTCGCCCTTCAAGAGACTAGGCTGCCAGATTCCGGATCTGTCAAGGAGAGAAATTTCTCATTTTTCTGGCAGGGAAAACCACCAAACGAAACCAGGGAACATGGCGTTGGCTTTGCGGTCAGAAATACCCTGCTGAAATCCATCATCCCACCTACTGTGGGAAGTGAAAGAATTTTGTCCCTGCAGCTCCAGTCATCAGCAGGACCTATCACTCTCATCAGTGCTTATGCACCGACTCTGTCGTCTCCAGCAGAAGCCAAAGACAAATTCTATGATGACCTGGCCACCACTGTCAAGAAAATCCCTGTAAAAGAGCCATTGTTCATCCTCGGCGATTTCAATGCTAGAGTTGGTGCTGATAACAGTTCATGGCCCACTTGCTTAGGTCAGTTTGGCACTGGGAGGATGAACGAAAATGGCCAACGCCTGCTAGAGTTTTGCTGTCATCACGGTCTCTGTGTCAGCAACACGTTCTTCAACACAAAGCCCCAACATAGAGTCTCTTGGAGACATCCAAGATCATACAAGGCATACAAGCATACAAGGCCTGTCCCAGTGAGCGCAACCTGCAGGTCCTCCGGCAAGAAGACCAACAAGGCGGCAGACTGGTTTGAAGCCCACTCTGAGGAGTTGACACCAGTCATTGAGGAAAAGAGGAGAGCTCAAGCAGCATACAAGGCCTGTCCCAGTGAGCGCAACCTGCAGGTCCTCCGAACTGCTCGCAGCAAAGTCCAACAGACTGCCAGGAGATGTGCTAACGACTACTGGCTCCAGCTCTGTTCCGAGATACAGATAGCAGCTGACACGGGCAACATCAAGGGGATGTATGATGGTATCAAGCAGGCCCTAGGTCCAACACAGAAGAAAATTGCCCCTCTGAAGTCTGCCACAGGCGAGGTCATCCAGGATCGGGCGCAGCAGATGGAACGCTGGGTGCAGCACTACTCTGAGCTATATTCCAGAGAAAATGTAGTCACCGAAGAAGCACTGAACAACATTGAGTGCCTGCCTGTGCTGGAAGAGCTTGACAGTGAACCAACCCTAGAAGAACTTCACGTGGCCCTGGACTCCCTTGCCTTTGGCAAGGCACCTGGAAAAGACAGCATCCCTGCTGAAGTCCTAAAATGCTGCAAAGAGATCATCGTCACTGAGCTGCATGAAATCCTCTGTCTCTGCTGGAGAGAAGGTGGAGTACCTCAAGACATGAGGGATGCAAACATCATCACGCTGTACAAGAACAAAGGTGACAGGGGTGACTGCAACAACTACCGCGGCATCTCTCTCCTTAGCGTTGTAGGAAAGCTGTTTGCCCGAGTTGTACTAAAGAGGCTCCAGGTACTTGCAGAGAGCGTCTATCCAGAATCGCAGTGTGGATTCCGAGCCAACAGGTCCACCACTGATATGGTATTCTCCCTTAGACAACTGCAGGAGAAATGCAGAGAACAACGACAGCCACTCTTTATAGCCTTCATAGATCTCACAAAGGCTTTCGACCTGGTCAGCAGAGACGGCCTCTTCAAGATTCTCCCCAAGATTGGATGTCCACCCAGGCTCCTCAGCATCATCAGATCTTTCCACAAGGACATGAAGGGCACTGTTGTCTTCGATGGCTCCACATCAGACCCTTTTGACATCCGAAGCGGAGTGAAGCAGGGCTGTGTTCTTGCACCAACCTTGTTTGGGATTTTCTTTGCTGTCCTGCTGAAGCAGGCCTTTGGAACTGCAACAGAAGGCATCTATCTCCGGACCAGATCAGACGGAAAGCTCTTCAACCTCTCCAGACTGAGAGCAAAATCCAAAGTCCAGCTGAAATGTCTGCGTGACTTCCTCTTTGCCGACGATGCAGCTGTCACTACCCACTCTGCCAAAGATCTCCAGCAGCTCATGGATCGTTTTAGCAAGGCCTGCCAAGATTTTGGACTGACAATCAGCCTGAAGAAAACACAGGTCATGGTTCAGGATGTGGACTCACCTCCCTGCATTACAATCTCTGCGCATGAACTGGAGGTTGTCCATGACTTTGTGTACCTTGGCTCAACGATCTCCGACACTCATTCTCTCGATACCGAGCTAAACAAGCGCATCAGTAAAGCAGCTACCATGTTTTCCAGACTCACAAAGAGAGTCTGGTCCAACAAGAAGCTGACGGAACATACCAAGATCCAGGTCTACAGAGCTTGCGTCCTGAGTACACTTCTGTACTGCAGCGAGTCATGGACTCTTCGCTCACAACAGGAGAGGAAACTGAGCACTTTCCACATGCGCTGCCTCCGACGCATCCTCGGCATCACCTGGCAGGACAAAGTTCCAAACAACACAGTCCTGGAACGTGCTGGAATCCCTAGCATGTATTCACTGCTGAAACAGAGACGCCTGCGTTGGCTTGGTCATGTCGTGAGAATGGATGATGGCCGGATCCCAAAGGATCTCCTCTATGGAGAACTCGTGCAAGGAAAGCGCCCTACAGGCAGACCATAGCTGCGATACAAGGACATCTGCAAGAGGGATCTGAAGGCCTTAGGGATGGACCTCAACAAGTGGGAAACCCTGGCCTCTGAGCGGCCCGCTTGGAGGCAGGCTGTGCAGCATGGCCTTTCCCAGTTTGAAGAGACACTTGGCCAACAGTCTGAGGCTAAGAGGCAAAGAAGGAAGGCCCATAGCCAGGGAGACAGACCAGGGACAGACTGCACTTGCTCCCGGTGTGGAAGGGATTGTCACTCCCGGATTGGCCTTTTCAGCCACACTAGACGCTGTGCCAGAACCACCTTTCAGAGCACGATACCATAGTCTTTCGAGACTGAAGGTTGCCAATACAATATTTTAATCCCCCCCCCCCACCAACTGTCTCTGAACAACTTAGGTCTCCACGTGTTTTTGGCTTGGTCTGTATGTTTTCATTGTTCAAGAGGTGTGTACAGGTTCTCATGTGGTTCTACATGCCTGTATTAAGGGTCTCATGTCTATTATAAATAAGCTAAGTAAAATTCATTCATTCATATAAGTTCCATCTTCAGTGTATTCATTTATGCCAATTTATTCAAATTTGAAATGTAAATTAATTCTTTTTTCCCAGCCCCTGAGACAGGTCAGAGAGATGATGTGGCCCTACTGCCAAAATGTTTGCTCACCCCTGGATTAGAGTATAGCAATTCTGTCCACATAGGGCCCAGTCCTATCCATCTTTCCAGCACTGATGCAGCCACAATGCAGTCTCGAGGTAAGAGAACAAACATTCCCTTACCTTGAGGAGGTTTCTGTGACTGCTCCCCTACCACAGGATGCAGCGCACGCCCTGTTGGCACAGCTGCATCAGTGCTGGAAAGTTGGATAGGATTGGGCCCTTACTTGGCTCCTTCCTCTGTGTGGGCTCATACAGATTTTGTCCATAGCTGACCAAGCAGTTAATAGTCATCTGAGCACAGAGGAGGCAGAATGCATGGTCTGGTGGATTGTGGCCTATAAATGAAAATGCAAATAACTTATCTCAGGGCCCAATCTTATGGTCCTCCAGCACTTCGAGCACTGCAGGGCAATTTCTGGTAGCATGAAAGCCAGGCCACTGTTTGTGCACTGCTGGGCTGCTGCTACAAAGAACAAGAGGCATACAGCACATGGCAGCAGCTCCAGGAGGCTCTGCAGGTAAGTTGGTGGCAGGTAAGTTGGCAACTTGGCACAGAGGTGAGACTTGAGTCTAGTCCAAGTCTCTGCCCCCCACAACTTGACTCATGCACAAGTCCTAATGGGTGCCCTTTTTTAACTCGCCCCCCAAAATTCTCAAGTTGCTTTGACTCAAGTCAGTGTCTTTTGGGTCAGGAACACCAGGACACAGACTGAAAGGGACTGGGAGGCATCCAAGCTTGGCAAGGCAGGAAGGGGCAGGATAGACAGTGGGAGGGGTCAGAAACGGCAAGTGGCAGAAAGGTTGTGCAGCAGCAGCTGGGAGGCGTATGTTAAGAGTACAACCCAATCCTTTGCAGCCCTACTCAGATGTAGACCCATTGCCGGTCATTCATTGGGGCTGCTTCTTCATCTCAGGTAACAATGACCAGAATCATAAGGAACTGACTGGAACCATGATGAACTGCTTCCTAGCTTCCGCACCTCCCTTTTCCCCCTCCAGCCAATCCTAAGACAAGAACACCTTGGGCTCCTCCTTCTGCCTTCCCTCATCCAGAGGGGAAAAAAGATCACCACTCATCCATCCAATGATCATCGGTTCCTTCAGAGATGCACAAGAGAGCCTGCTCCCATCTCCCTTATCCCCACCTCCAGCTCAATACAATACATTAACCCTTCCCCGTTTCCTGGCTGGAACTTTCCTGCTGTGGTTTGAATTATGGCCCCACAAGGAATTTCACGCCCCCCTCCAAAAGTAAGTAAGCAGACACAGACAGACTCAAGTCTGCACAAATGGGGACTCATTTCCAAGTCAGCGGCTCAAAGTGGCACTAACTTTAGTGCCCGAGTCAGGGGAGGGGGTGTTTGGGAGCATTCTGAGGTGGAAAATGGGCCAGAGGGGAGGATCTTGGTGATAAATGTGCACGCCAGATCCTATCTCCTATTTTGTAGCCCACTTTATCCTCTTCCATTCGTCAGAAACTCCAGCTCTGTAGCTTGTGTGAATCTGAGGAGACCAAGTAGTCACCATACATACACAGCAGAGGTAAATAAAAAAAGCACCTTTGGCAAGCCTCCTGATTGCCCACTTCCACCATTGGATTCAGTGTGCTCTCCACCAGAGTGGCTGCATTGGCACCAGTGGTGGGGGGTAGGATTGAGCAGGTAATCTCATAATGTTTGATGACCTTTTCTTTACAGCAGTGGTTCTCACACATTTAGCACTGGGACCCACTTTTTAAAATGAAAATCTGTCAGGACCCACCGGAAATGATGTCATGACCGGAAGTGACATCAAGAAGCAGGAACATTTTTAACAAGGCTGCAATCCTACCCAGGATTAAGTCCCATTTACTATCATTGTTAAAGGAATATACATAGTAGCTTGTTAAAAGTACAGGTCTGTAACATTTCCCCAAATGCAGTCATAAGAACATAAGAACATAAGAACAGCCCCACTGGATCAGGCCATAGGCCCATCTAGTCCAGCTTCCTGTATCTCACAGCGGCCCACCAAATGCCCCAGGGAGCACACCAGATAACAAGAGACCTCATCCTGGTGCCCTCCCCTACATCTGGCATTCTGACTTAACCCATTTCTAAAATCAGGAGGTTGCGCATACACATCATGGCTTGTACCCCATAATGGATTTTTCCTCCAGAAACTCGTCCAATCCCCTTTTAAAGGCATCTAGGCTAGACGCCAGCACCACATCCTGCGGCAAGGAGTTCCACAGACCGACCACGCGCTGAGTAAAGAAATATTTTCTTTTGTCTGTCCTAACCCGCCCAACACTCAATTTTAGTGGATGTCCCCTGGTTCTGGTATTATGTGAGAGTGTAAAGAGCATCTCCCTATCCACTCTGTCCATCCCCTGCATAATTTTGTATGTCTCAATCATGTCCCCCCTCAAGCGTCTCTTTTCTAGGCTGAAGAGGCCCAAACGCCGTAGCCTTTCCTCATAAGGAAGGTGCCCCAGCCCCGTAATCATCTTAGTCGCTCTCTTTTGCACCTTTTCCATTTCCACTATGTCTTTCTTGAGATGCGGCGACCAGAACTGGACACAATACTCCAGGTGTGGCCTTACCATCGATTTGTACAATGGCATTATAATACTAACCGTTTTGTTCTCAATACCCTTCCTAATGATCCCAAGCATAGAATTGGCCTTCTTCACTGCCGCCGCACATTGGGTCGACACTTTCATCGACCTGTCCACCACCACCCCAAGATCTCTCTCCTGATCTGTCACAGACAGCTCAGAACCCATCAGCCTATATCTAAAGTTTTGATTTTTTGCCCCAATGTGCATGACTTTACACTTACTGACATTGAAGCGCATCTGCCATTTTGCTGCCCATTCTGCCAGTCTGGAGAGATCCTTCTGGAGCTCCTCACAATCACTTCTGTTCTTTACCACTCGGAAAAGTTTGGTGTCATCTGCAAACTTAGCCACTTCACTGTTCAACCCTGTCTCCAGGTCATTTATGAAGAGGTTGAAAAGCACCGGTCCCAGGACAGATCCTTGGGGCACACCGCTTTTCACCTCTCTCCATTGTGAAAATTGCCCATTGACACCCACTCTCTGCTTCCTGGCCTCCAACCAGTTCTCAATCCACGAGAGGACCTGTCCTCTAATTCCCTGACTGTGTCACATACCATGGTAGCATCAAGTCTCATATATTAAAAATAAAATATTGACATGCATGGGGACCCACCTGAAATTGGCTCGGCGACTCACCTAGTGGGTCCCGACCCACAGTTTGAGAAACACTGCACAGTATTTAATATTTCAGAATGTTTTGGTTGTGATTTTTTATTTTTTTCCTTCCATAATGGCTTTATCTATACAATGTGACTTGCCAAATGACTTGGACTTCCTTTCCACATGGACATCAGTACTTTGCTGCCGAATACGAATATTTCACGTTGGGTAAACTGTTTTTGGTCATTGACATTTTTATTTGCAATCTGCTATCATTTTCACGGCTATTATTTTAGTTAAGCTTCATTCCTATCTGGTGCTCAGCACTTTGAAAAATGAAGCTGTCAGTGCTTGCTTGGATGACAACTGATTTCTTACTGAGATGCATAAATATGGGGTGGTAATCAATGTGTGCTGCTGCAGCAAACGCTCTAGCTGGAAAAGAAGGTTGCTAATTACGGGCATTAACCTTTTGCACTGCAAAAGGTTGTAGCAAAGCTGAATCACCAGAAGGGCTGAATCAGACAGAAGAGTCGACAGGTGATAAAGGTAGATTCAGCTCCAGCCACATGCACATTCAGACTCTCCTAAAAGAGAATTAAATGTAAAGTGATAGTTCTACCTAAGGGTAGCCATTGTGGCCTCAAGCATGGATCATTATTACAGTCAGTTGCTCGACTTGCATTTGGGAAACTTGGATTCACATTCCAGCTTAAAATATGGGCAAAATGAGAGGCCTTTGTGTGCCTTGTATAATCACCTGGAGCTGCCTTAGACTGAGTCAGACCATTGTACTACTGAGTTCAGCTCGTTTCCACTGACAGGCAGCAGAGGTCCCTTTCAGACCTCCCTGGAGAGGCAGGGGTTGACTGTGGCACCTTCTGGGTGCAAAGCCTGGGCTTTACCACTGAGCCTCAGCTCCACCCCATCTATAGCAAGTGAAACATGGTGGCTTGTGGCCAGGACGGTAACATTCTGCCCCAGTGCATGAGGCAGTGATGTCATGATGCCGCTGCCCCACGCCCAGTGTAGTGATGTCACAATGTCATGTGACATTGTGACATCACTTCTGGGTTGGCCTGGAGGGTGAAGCGCTCACTGCTGAGGCCTTGCACACCTGTCCCTTTCCCTTTGGAGACTCCCAGCCTTCAAAGGGAAAGGGACGGGGAGTCAAAGCCACAGCAGCATCCCACCCTCTGGGGAGAACTTCGAGGTGACTGCCTTGCACTCAAGGGAGTCACTTCTGAGTTCTTCCTGGAGGATGGGATGATGCTGTGGCATTGAACAGGCTCTATCCCTTTCCCTCCCTTTTTCTTTTGACGCTCCCAGCCTTCAAAGGGAAAGAGATGGGTCATGCGCACACAGCAGCACTCTGCCCTCGAGGGAGAACCTGGGCAGAAGTGACTGGGCAGAACCTGGGACAGTCATGCGCTCCCCACCACGGCATAGCACGGCATAGGACAAAGGCCCCCTCAGACTCAGCCCAAGTTACGCCTCTGCCTGTGATGTATGTGTGGTTCAATTCGATAAGGAAATGCCATTGTTCACTCTGCAACACAGTACATCTAAATCTAAACTGTGAATGATGGATTGTAAGGTCAATGTTTGTTTATGTATTTAAGTTAATTTATCCAGTTTTTTTTTAATGCTAAGGCTTAACATTAAGTGTGTGACAGAATAATATGCATTCATGTTAAAAGAGAATATTTTCTGTGCCTTAACTATCCCCATAAATATTGTTAAGAACTAATTAATCCATATTAAATTTGAGCCAATTAACAGTTCCAAACTGACACTGAAAGAAATTGAACAGATCCTAGTTGGGGTAATTTAACCTTTTCCTTCTAATAGAAGGCTAGGCAATCTCTACCACTCCACTGACATGGAATTTCATGACACATCAGCATGAGTGTGAGTGCCTATGGCCTTATTTGCTATAATGTACAGCATGTCATGTCTGGGGTTGTAAAAACTATCATTTTCTTTTCAAATTTTCCAGCTGCATCATATAAAAATTCTAGATTCACATATTCTTTATAAAGTTGAAACAACTCTTTCCAGTCCCAAAATTCAGAGTACCAAATTAGAATGACTGAAGTGGTGTATACATACTTGTGTGTGTGTTACATAAACAAAAATAGCACATGGCACACATATAAAACAATGCAAAACTACAGGAGAGAGGGGACTTTAGGTCTGCCATGGATCTGATTCCGATCATGCCCCCCATCTGCTATTCTAATTGGGGGGGGAGAGCTTCCATTGGCTTTCAAAGTAACCTTCTAATCAAAATAGAGCTTGGGGTGGTAAGAAGCTCCTGAGGAAAGGACCAAGTGTTAAAGCTCCATTTCCCTGCCCGATCATTGGTTTGATTTTGTGCACTTCCTATGGCTATTTTCAAAAAGCAACCCTAGGCCAGCATATGTGTTTAATGTAATATGGCTGGTGTTTTGGCCCTAAGAGTGAGCTTGAGATATACTGCTTACAGACAGCGCCCACTAAAAAAATGGCAAACAAGTAGCAAAGTTCCTTTGAGGCAGCTTTGACCATGTGCTTTCAGATGCCTGAATACCTTTTAAAGATAATAGACAATACATGGTTTCTAAATAACTTGGAATGACAATATGCAATATGTCAATCCACTTCTTTATATTTTGCTTGGTGTAACATAGTTCTACTGACAAATTAAGATTTGTGAAAGGAGATCAATTTCCTTATTTAGGCAGTTTTATGAAGTGTTCCTGATTGTCAGTATATATCAATGAGAACAACCCCAAAAAGAAGCTATTTGTGATCCACTCAATGTCTAAACTATTATTAGATGATAGTTATATTTATGGAAAGGCATATTAATTTTAGTTATAGTTGATATTTGAGAATCTCTAGTTATTTATATTTATTGCACTAAGAACAGCAATATCTGTTCATCATGAAGAAAATAAAACTTAATGAAGCACCACTGAAATCATGAGAAAAGTTTGACTTCCCTAAATCCCATTCACTTCAATGGAGCTTATGTCACAATCCTAAAGAGAATGGCCAGAGCAAGCCATAGTGAAAGTACTGTAAAGAACTGCACATTGGCCTAGGAGTTGCTGAGACCAGTGTGGAGAATAGTGCTTGTCTTGACATGTGGGAAGAAGACCCACCATACATTGAACCTGGTATGTTCTATGCCAAGGGGCAAGGAAAGGGCAGGGAGGGGGTTAATGGGGCGGGAAAGGCAGGGAGGACTGAGGGATGGGTGGACTGGGTCCTAGGAAGTGGTGGGATTGGCGGTATCCTATCCCCCTTTCTGGGCCCAATCCACCAACATGGGGTAACACAGACTTCCACCAGCTACAAAGATCACGAAGGTCTAAGTTGCTCCACTGCCCATGCTGGGGCTTACCCTGGGGCAAGGGGATGAATGTCCCTTTGCCCCAAAGAGAACCTCCAGCATAACAATCCACACATAGGATGCAGTGGGGGCCCCGCTGGTCCCACTGCATCAGTGGGGGGTGTGTGGAGAGGATAAAATTGGGCTGCCCACCATGGCTAACATTTTTTGGATACAACAGATGGCTGTTCATTGTGGACATAGAATTTTTGTTTTGCTACTCAGAGCTACTGAGACTCTATAGTAAGAAGCTCACACTGCATGGTTATATCTGAATTTCTAGACTAATATGAACGTGCATGTGGTATTACCCCTCTACCACAACATATCTTGAGGTTGCCTTGATGTTGCTTCTCTGGTCCTGCGGTGCCTCTGTTGTGGGCAAACTGCATGTTACTTGAGTGGGGCTGAAATAGCAGGGCCCCCTAGGCAGAGCCGAAAAGATTCATTTTCCTTTTGCTGTACCTGTGCCTGACTTTTAATGTACATTTTTGAATTCATCGAGGTTTGCGAGAAAGAGACTGAACTGTCATGAATTCTGCTCTGGGTTTTTGGTAATGAACTTCTCATGCAGCTCTACTAAATATCCCTGCTCCTGTCACAGTGGGCAAAACTCCATGGGTTAGAACACGATTTTTTGTGATTCACATAAAAAGCAGATACTGTAGTGAGCATGCTTTCATCTCTGACAAAAAAGTGAAATGTCAGACTCCTCTTGATTTTTGCTCTTTTTCCCAAAGAAAATGAATATAAACATGTTCCCCTGACTCACTGCATATGAATCAATGTTTTACATGTTCTCTCCATAATTGGCACCACTCTAGCTTTTCCACTGCCCAGAAATTAACATAAGGGCTCCGGAGCACAAAAGAACAAAAGTGGGGATAAGTCTACAATAAACGCTTTTGTATTCTGTACTAAAGGTCATTGGCAATCAAAGGGGTTCGGACAAGTGTAAATTGACCTAGTATTAGCAAAGTCTTTTCACCATATGCATCTAAAGAAAGGAGGCTAGTTGAATTAGTAGTCAATATAATGGGCTCAGATCCACAAGTGCTCCTTACTGAAATGCCAAAGCCATGTGGACAATGGTTTGATTTCGTGCCCCTAACACATAATGCTCCTAAAGAAAATGATGGCTCTGTGACCAGCTATTGTGATGGTCGAAAGCCATAGCGGCACAGAGCAAGACAACCCAGCTTGCAGCTTGAGAGTCCATTAACATGGCTTGTCATTCCATTCATTCCTAATTGTTCCCTTATGAACTTGCTCTGCCAGGCAGCAATAGAGGACATCTTGATTCAAGCTGCTGCAGTTTTTTGAGTGGACCTCTGAAAACATCCTGAGAAACATCTGTGAAAATGTTTTTTGATGAGACTAGGCTGGGATCCAAAGAGCTATATTAGGCAGGTCCAAAGGCTTGTGCATGCCCAGTGTGATTTTTTTTTCCTTCTATGAACAGCAGTTCTCCTTCTGCCATATCACAAAATGCTTTTAAAACTCTTTTCAGTTTCAAAAGTAATTAGCAGAGATGAGTGAGCTGCTGAAAGCTCATCCTGAATTCAATCAGAAGATGTATCCAAGTTGCCCCCCACTGGATATAACTTGGATAATTCTTGTCCTGGAATGGTGCGTATCCATTCAAGGACGAGAAGAAGTTCTCTACCTCACCCACTTTTTACCTATTTCATTGGTGGCAAAACAGCAATCTGACTTACCCCAACTCACCTCCAGAGTTTCAAAGCTGTCCCTACTAACACCAGAAGCATAGGCAGTGGCAATTCTGAATGGGATCCTCAACCAAGTGCAGGAAGCCTATCCAGCAGCATGTGACCTCCCATTTGGGAACCTTCCTCAGGAGGAGGATACCAGAACCAATGAGTGTTCTGGAGCAGAGCTGGTGCTTCAGGAAAGGGTGGGGTAGAAGTAGCTATAAAGCTGGTCAGTTAGTACCTGGTAGTTGCTAGTCTAACATTTCCCCTTCCTTTCAGCTGACTTTTTAACCAGAGAGCTTCCCTGATCTTTGGAAACTTTGCTCCTTAGCCTTTGGACAGCTCCCTGGCAAAGTGAAACCCAGAGTCACAGCGTAACAATGGCAGGAACAGGACAGTGTACTGCTAGTTGAACAACTCTTTGAGGCCAAAATACACCCCCTCTTTTTTTGAGCTCATCTCAGCAGCTTCAGTTATACCTAGCTTCAATTATGCATAAACTCAGCAGTATATGAATTATACCTAGAAAGAAAGAAAGAAAGAAAGAAAGAAAGAAAGAAAGAAAGAAAGAAAGAAAGAAAGAAAGAAGATCCTTGCTGTTGCCAGAGATACTTCTAAGCGGACACAAAAAGAGCCCTGGCACCAGTCAGGCGGGGGGTGGAGGAATGGGGCAGTGAATTGGGAAAGGATCAGCAGCAGCTCACACCGATATCCTAACCTCCTTCCCAGCCTTGATTCCCCAGTCCAGTTTCACATACATACCTGGCACAGGTTCAACTAGACCCAGTGAGTCAGTACAGGTTTATCCTGGCTCAAGGGAACAAATCTTCTCTTACCCAGAGGAAACCTCCAGGGGCCAAAACTCCACACAGGATACAGCGCACGCAGGTTTTTTTGCCACACAGGTAATTGCCACACAGGTAATTAAGTAGGATTGGGCTGCCTGTCTGGATACAAATGGCCAAAATTCACCTGCATTAAGAATATGAATAATCCTCCCAGTAATTGCTGATTTTGGGACTAGCATCTCAGAATACAAGTTGGGGAGCATTCTAACCTAAAAAGCTTTGGCCTAGAAATGTTCTTTATATACTTTTTTCCAATATGCATATAGTTTCATTGACTTTCCAAACTGAAATTTTTGACCTATCCAATAGCTGACATTCACACTTAAATGCATGGCTGCCGCCCTGTTTGTTGCTTCAGCTGATTGGCCCAGGAACGGTCCAGGTTTGCATTGATCTGTGGCTTTGGTTACCCACACATACTATCTTTGCAAATAAATGTGAGATGACAGGCAGTGGGCTTTGGGAGAAGAGTGAGTTGGTTGTGGGAGACAGTGCATGGAGAATCTTTGCTTTAAATACAAGTGATTGTGATTTGACCTTTTTCTCCTCCTCCTCAAGTGTCAAACCCAATGCGGGGGTTGTCAAGCAGTACTTTCCCCAGTTATTAAAGAGGTGGGCCAGTGCTATCTCCATCTCGATATGCGTCCTTCTTGGAATCCTTGTGACAGGTTTTCTCCCTCTTTTCCCTAATCCACACGTATGTGCATTCAAAAGCTAGCCATGCTGCAAAGTGTCTAACAGTCCACAAAAAAATGACCTTATCAAAAATGTTGCAGACTCTTCTTAACATTTCAAATGCTTCATGAGTGGTAAGAAAAGAAAAGCAAAAAAAAAAAAAAAAGTGAGCAATTATATTGTCGTTTATATCCTTAGATAAAAAGTTGGAGGGCTGTATTCACATCCCATCTAATCTGTCTCTGTGTCAATTGAAAGCTGGTGTAGATCCTTTATGGCTACAATTTCCTTCACTTCCAAGCCATACCGGTCTGCTTCAGTGATTTTCAAAGGTGTTCTGGGAAAGATCTATTTCTTAGACTGTTTTCTTTTTTAATTCTCCTTAGTGGTTCTCGTGTTCAGAAATGACACATAAGCTACAGCAGTGCTCTTCGGAAGCAGAAAAGAGCCGTGATCACAGACCATGGAAGAAGCTTTTATAGAGCTCCATTACAGGAAAAGGATTCAAACCTAGACTGTAGGAGCAAGGCAGGAATGTACTCAAACACCTCATTTCCCCAGACGCTAACACAGCAGGATAGAAGGTGAGACCTATCAGGTTCAATGGAAAGACATTATCAGTCCATTCTCAAATTAGAGCCAGATTAGCTTGGTCAATTCTTTCATTCTGCTCCCATGAAGAAAGCTAGTTTGCAATAAAAGCCTTTTCATCAAGCAACAGTGTAAATACTGCCAGAAACCATGATGGTCTTTTCAGTGGCAGCGCACACAGTATATATAAACTTGCGTACAAAGCAGATATTGGCATTTGGGAAATTAGCTTGTACTTTGTTCTGCGCATTATTAAAGGAACATAAACTCAGAAAGTTATTTCACAGTTTAATAGACGGCCTTGTTAATAAGGAAACAATCGTTGCTGCAATACCTGTCCTCCCATATGCCTTCAATGCCCACCCACCAGAGGAGGCACTGTCTGTATCTTGGCCTGCCCTACGTACATGCTTGTTTACTTCTTTAAGTATATTCACAGACAGCTTCTCAACCAATTCAGAAAAGAATTTCTTTAATACTAACCCAGCATTATGAAGTGCCAAACTAGACATGATGAGGGCAGCTACCCCTGTTTATTTACCCCATTAACACAAAGGTGCATCACCTGGTGCAGGAGGTCAGTGTGTCTCCCCTATGATGGACAGTCTCCGTGCAGTGGGCTGGGCTCAGTGGGCGGGAATACGCATGATCACCCTGCATCATTAAAATTGCATCTTTATCAGACATACAGCCTAAATGTAGTGGTATCTCTAAGGTTAATGTCACCCCCATTAACTTTCTTTCTTTATATATATAATAGTACCGGTCATCCAACAAATCAGTAAACAACAAAAAGTAACCTGAAGACAATGAACTCACACAATGAAATAAGAATTCTAGTAGTAGCTCTGACACGTAGAAAAGAGAGCTGACTCATACTATTTATTTAAAAGATTTCTGTCCCGCCTTTCCTCTGCTGCAGCAGATGCCCAGACTAACTACTAACACTTTATTGGTTCTCTGCTGTGTCACAACACACTATAACACCTCGTTGGCTCTCAGATCAGTCTCATTGGTCAGTTTTGAGCTGAAAAAATTCACTTTTCGTTACATATTGCAGATACATTGGGGGGGGGGGGTCAGTTCACCATAACTCTTGATAGAATACAGTAATGAAACAAGCTTTTTTGCATGAAATTACCTTTCCAATAACAGGATGACATTATTCATAAATACACATTTTCCAAAGTTTTCCAAAACTTTGGCAACTAGTGGTGCCACCCCCCCCAGGGTATCACCCGGTACAGTCCACACCCCTCATACCTCTAGTGATGCCACTGTATGTATATATAAAGTGGGGTGGGCGTTTCATTTTCTTATATGAAAAATCATGCATGTAAGTCTTCTCTTCCCTTTTCCTCCCTATGAGCCAGCATTTCAGGCTGTTTCCCTACCTGGCTCACTTTGGTATCACAGGCAGGCTTGGAGAAGAGTGCTTGGTTTAATGAGCATGGTGAGGAGAGGGGAAGGGAAAAGTTTCTTTCCATCCTCATGACCCTTTACACATTAAAATTAGGTCTCGCTCACTATTTCATCTGTGAATGGTAAAATGGGGGAAATGGTGGCTCCATGGGAGAAGGGGACTTTTGTCCCCTTCCCCTGGGTAAGGGAAGTAGCCCCTCAATGGGGCTACTCACTTCTGCACCAGCTCTGGAGTGGCACAGATTCAAGGAGTCCTGTGTCAGGCCACAAGGTCCGACATGGGGCTGAGGATAAGGTGGAGCTGTGCTCTGCCAGTTCCACCCCCTCCCGCCCCATTCCCTCACCCTGCTACACCTCCCCCTACCCCAAAACACTTCCTCCCCGCCTCCCCCCATGCTGCCACTCACCTCTCCGCCGTTCAGCAGTACAAGAGAGAGCCAAGTGGTGGACTGCCAGCCTCCCACCAGTGCTGACCTAGTGTGGACCAGCTCTGGGGCTCAGCCAGTGCTAACTCTCACAAACATGCTTTATGGCATGTTTGCGACAGTGTGCGCTGGCAATAAGCTGGCATGCCAAGCTCAGGATTAGGCTCTGTGCCTCCTGCTCTGCAATAGGTCTCCCTGGATCTGGACTGCTTTGTAGCTGGCACAAGTCCAAGGAAAAGGAGCGGAGGTGCTTTGAAAAGAGGAGTTAGGCTCTAGCCCATGTCATTGCCACCAGATCCACCTGTCCCACCACCTCCCCACCTCCCTGCCCCCTTCCCACCCTCACCACCGCTTTACCTGTTGCAGTGGGCATGGTGGAAACTGGTGGCAACATTGTGGCACTGGTGCCTGTTGCCAACAATGACCAACAATGCAGCACTTCATGTGTTATCAGCAGCCATTTTTCAACAGCGGATATGCCTTACACTTTCACAATGTGCTCCAGCCAGCAGTCCAATTCTCAATAGGATTGAGGTTGCCACAAGACTTGTTGCTGTTTTTGCAGCTGCAGACTAAACTGGCTATACTTTGGAAGTCCTTCTAAACTCCCCCTCACATATGAAATGTCAGTCTTATATAGAGTCAGTCTGTTGGCCTTTTACACTCTCAAAGGATACAAGAAGAAGGATTGTCCCTCAGGAACATATGGGAAGTCATCCATGAACTTGAGGCTGTCTCTACCTGAGCTGAATGTGTAAGTAGCTCATTTGTGTTTGTAGATTGGAGAAGGTCCGTATTCCAGATGCATGTTCCTAAGAATCTGGTTTGAACACTCCAATCCTACCTCTCCCATTGGAGTGTCAAAGACACAGCCACTGCTTACACCAAGGGTGGCCAACCTTTCAACTTTGGGGCTCCTGGACCTTTAACAATTGTGTTGAAGAGGGACAGGTGTAGGTGCAGCTTGTTGTCTCCCAGATGACAAATTGCACCTGCTGAAATTACCTCCGCTACACAATTGTTAAAGGTACAGCAGCCCTAAATTTGAAAGGTTGGCCATCCCTGGATTACACAATCTCTGCATGGCTATCTGCACACACTTTCCCTAGATCCCTTCTTCCTGAAAACTCCTTTGGTGCCACTGTTGGGGCTGGGGTCAGGCTAACTGGCCTTTCTGGTACTGTGGAAGTTCACATTTGTTGGATAAAGGAAAGACTTGCTACAGCAGAATCAGAGCCAGGAAGTCCCATGTCGACGAAGACAGACCAATGAACCGCTGCCAGAGTAGCCAGGTCGATGGCAGGGGCTGTTCAGGAAGGATCATGGCTTCAGGGCAGAGAGACAGTTGGTCTCCCAGCTGTGGGATGGGGAGGATCTTGACAGCAGTGAAACACACTGAAATTCTATCCCCCTTCCTGCCCAGAGCTGACACAGGTCCTATAAGAGCCATTGGAGGCCAGGTGGCCTATGGGTAGGTAAATTTTTTTTTACTTATTACTCCTGGGCTGTCTAGCAGTGGCATAGCTGGCTCTTGTGCCGCCTGGTGCCAGCCCTTCAAGTGCCATCCACTGACCTGGAAGTAATTGCCGTGGCATGATGATACCCCCACAATTGCTTCCAGTTGCGCATTGCAATAAAAAGAAATCTGACACAATCAATCTCAAGCAGGTTTGCCTGCTCCCCATTCATAGCTATTCAGAGTACCCACCCGCTTCTTCTGCTTTGAAAAAAGTTGCCGAGAGGGGGGCAGGTTGATCACGGCATGGTTGATCACTGCAGGAGTGGCATTGCCCCAAGGGAGTGCCATCCAGGAGCACACTACCCCACAGTCCTCCTCAGCTATGCCACTGCTATCTAGCGCCCCCCCCATATGCACACAAAAACATGTAGTGCAACCCCGTCAGCAGCAATCATGGTCTGGGCTGGTGGGGGATAGGATTGAGATGTTACTGTTGAATGGGAAAGGTGTTAACCAAAATCTGGAAAATGTTACCCAAGCTATGGGGTAAGACTATGCCTGCTGGAAAAACATCTCAAATTGTACCAGTAAGACCTGCTGAATTGAAGGATCAATGGCTACTCTCCCTTTTATATTTTCAAAGCCAGTTGTTATTCAGATCTGTCTCTATCACTATTCACCCAAGGCCTTTCTTAAAAAGAAAGCAGAAGAAAAGAAAAATGTGGCAGCCCTTATATTAGCAAAGCTTGGGCATAATAGTTACTCCCATCTCTTCTCAGGCATGATTTCTCTCTGTTTGTAAGGGGGGGGGGGAATCCACATGAACAATCGGCCTTTGGTAAAGTAAACAGAAAATCCAATAGCTTGAAGAATTTCCTTTGCATTTTCTTAAGGATGGGCTTTCACATACCAAGTAGGTTTTGAAAGAAAAGAAAACAGCAACCTGGAACCCATTCATTTAAAAGCAATTTACTTAGCGAGAAGTGTTCTTTATTCCAGCTTGCTGTTATTAAAGATGCAAGGTTTGGGTTTGTTTGTTTTTCCCTTTGCAAACCTGCACTTGCTTTCTGCAGAGGGAAGTCATAACCCCCTGTTTACGGCACATCATTCTAGTGCTGTAGAAATAATTGTATTGCCAACAATGCTGAAGGGATCAGGGGGAGGATGACCTTTTTAATGCATCAAATACCCATTTGTAGAAGAAGGCCAGATTGTCAAAGGAGATCCATTAGAATGCGCTAGTTGCACAAGCATGCCTCATCCCGGTTTCTCGTTCTGTGGAGGGGGGGGGGAAGGTCAAAAATGACATTTCCAAAAGCCCAATTTGAGGCCTCTGTGGGCCTGAATGTTCCAAAAATGATGGAACTGAAGTAATTGGATGATTAGGATTAGAACGGAAACTGGTGAGAAGCTGTTTGTAAGGTATTTGTTTCATCTTCAGAACACAAGCTGTGCACTGACATTCTGCTCATCATCAGCCATCAAAGGGATGGACATGCATGTGTGAGTGAACTGTATATGTTTACATTTTCTGTGAGTTTTATTTCATAGATTTTGGAACCGCAGCAGACTTGCTACTCTCAGCGTGAATGTCTTGCACTGAGGTTTTTTTTCTGATATTTGGAACCATTTGCTAGTATTCATGGTTTATGCCTGTCACTACTTGGGGTACCAATTCTGAATCTAAGGCAAAGAGATCTGAAGGCCCCTATTTTACATTTAGGGTGCCATGATATTATCTCATAACACCAACAATGAGTTGGTTGAACCCTGCTGCAATGGCTGTATTGCTTTGAGCCACCCAATGATTCCAAGATTTAAACTAGAGACTTCCATGTTTGTAACTCAATCTTTTGGGCACACAATACATTGCAGTACTTGCTTCTTGCCCCTTTAGCCAGGATATAGTTCTGCACGATCAACATAAGCCACAACAGAATTGTCTATCTGGAATTAGGTGCAATACACAGCAACCTTGTGCACCATTAGCTTTCTCTCTTGCTTGCCCACTGGACAATAGTGTAAGTCTCCTCCTGTGTCTAAGTCCTAGAGGCAGTTTTGCCACAGTCTTGCTTTCCACTTGGTGTCTCCTATCTTTGATTTCCCACTCCACGGTTATCCTGGGTGTGTTTTGAATCCCAGCCAAACCACCAACTTCCTCTTCCTGCTGGGTGACAAACTTTGCATTTCCTTGAGCAGCTCCTTGAATGTTCCAAGTGATCCCTGCAGACCTGTCAGTCAGGATCAGAGGTCTCATTGCTCCAGTGCAACACAATACAGATAGGGAAAACCTGCCACACGGGGACCTCCTGCTTGTGTTTTTATTCCCATATGTATAGCACATCTGCTAAGTTGTCAATTGACCTGTTGTCCAAAGAGGCATTATAGGTAGGAACTGACAGCATATCTTAACAAAACTTGTTCAAACAGGATTTCTCCCACCCTATTTCAGTGAACCCTGAGGATATTGCATCCCCTGCAGTGCTCCCTGTTTGCTGCCTGCATCTCAAAAATGGTGCTATTGTGCTCTGCCTCCTCTAATCACTGCTGGACAGCTGCTTCTCCCAGCATGCCAGCCACCTCTGTGCTGATCTGGCACATCGATAAAGGCAGAACACCACATGCAGGTCCCTGTCGTCTCCACAGGTAGCACCTCCACATTAAAGAGGAGCGTCCCAGCAATCTGCTCAGTTTTACACAAGACGGCTGTGGCAATGGGTGTGGGCAGACTGCCATGGTCGCTGCCATGTGAGCTACTGGTGGGAGCAGGCAGGTTGCTCCATTGACTTTCTTTTCTCTAGGCACAATAAAGGGAAAAGCCAATGACATGAAATATATTCAGCTATTTTCACCAGTGATGCTTCCGTCACTGAAACTTCAGGGTTCACCCCCCTCCCTTTGCATTGCCCACATCTGTAAATCGAATGAGAAAACGACAATGACTAGAAAGTACATTCGGTTTTAAAAATAGCTCCCTTCGCTTTCTGTCAGGCACTAACAGCATTTACAAGTGCTAGACAGGCACAAGGTATTCTGAATGCACTCTTACCGTCACTTGAGAAAATGGCCTGTGATTAGACCATGGCTGGATTGGGAGGATTAAGCTGGATCCAGAGATTTCATCCTTGCATATGCAATTTTTAGGCTGATATACATGAATAAAACCTATTTAGAGACTTAATAATACACCACTGTGGTCCACATATCTGGATATTTTAGAGCTGGACAGAGCAGTTATTATGTGGCTGTTTACATTCGAATCATCAACGGGGGTCAAAGCAGCAAGACTGTCAGAGAAGCAACGGCTGGAGTCCAGGAACCTGCCTCCTTTCCCAGTAAAACAAGAGAAATGGATTATTTTATATTCAGCGAGCCAAATCCCTTGTAGTAACATGATTTTAAAAATTATTTTAAAATGCTATCTCCCAGATGGAATGAGAAAACTTATCTCCCAGATGGGAGATAACATAAGGATGAATCACATCAGACTCACATGCATTGGCACTGCAATTGGATGTTAAGACGAATCTTTCCCTGAAAACAGGGCCGGGGGGAGGGGTAAAGGGGGTAATTTGTACCTGGGCCCAGGGGACACAGGAGTCAAAGGAGGAGGCCCAGAAAGTTCGTGGGATCTGACATTTTCCTATCTCACCTGAATACACTGCCTGCGCATGATGCTGGGGTCACAACCGTGTGCATGCTGCTGCAAGCCATACACACCGGGTCCAGGAATGCATCCATGACCCTTCTTAATAGAGTGTCAAATCTGGGAGGAAGCTGGCCTGCTACAGTAGCTCTTTGGCTTGTGGAGTTGATAACCGTGAAGGAGTGTATAGGAGCTCAGGGACCAGCTGCGGCGCTACAACTGCTACAGAAGTTCATTTTGAGCACACAGCACACTGTTCATTCTAGTGCAAGCCTAACTAAGATGATGCTGATTTTCTGCAATGGAGTTTCTATATTTCAAAGATTTTAGAAAGACTTAGGAGTGTGTTTGGTTTTCCATATTACTTTAGATGCCAGTGCCTCGTGGTCAGGTAGACCTGGGCTCAAGAAGCCTGGTAGACCTGTGCTCCAAAGTTTACACCAGGGGTGCCCAAACCCCGGCCCTGGGGCCACTTGCGGCCCTCAAGGACTCCCAATCCAGCCTGCAGGGGGGCCCCAGTCTCCAATAAGCCTCTGGCCCTCTGGAGACTTGCTGGAGCCCACACTGGCCCAACACAACTGCTCTCAGCATGACGGCCAACTGATCAACCTCTTGTGTGAGCTGTAGGACGAGGGCTCCCTCCACTGCTTGCTGTTTCCGTCTGTAATGCAGCAGCGACAGAAAAGGAAAGGCCAGTCTTGCTTTGTGCAAGGCCTTTTATAGGCCTTGAGCTATTGCAAGACCTTCATTCATTCATAGAAGTTCCATCTCTAATATACTCATTTATGTAAATTTATTCAAATTTGAAATGTAAATTAATTATTTTTCCCCCCAGCCCCCAACACAGTGTTAGAGAGAGGATGTGGCCCACCTGCCAAAAAGTTTGGACACCCCTGTTTTACACAGGTCTGTCCTATACACATTATTTGGGAGTAAGTCCCAATGATTATAATGGAATTTATTTCTGAGTAGACATGCATAGGATTGGGCTGTGAGAATGATTCAAAGTCCTACTTTTGGGGATGCAATACAGTCCATATGCTTGGACTTCCTCCCCCCCCAACAAACAGGAATACAAAGCATTCATTACACTAGAAGAGGAGCTGCTGCATGTTGCAAATACGGAGGCTCAGGTGCATCTTGAAGTTCTTGAACGTCTGCCAAATCAATTTCATGTGCACTTTCAGAGCCCCCGTGTCTGTAAAGAGCAATTAGACAAAGGCAACTCTGTTTACCTCCTGAATGACATCTCTATCTGCAAAAATGTGATGATGACTAACTGAAAGCCCAATCCTGAGCTCGGCAGGGTGGGGAGGGGGTGTTCCAGGGAGGGAGGCAGGCGGGTCCAGTGGAACTCCACTCCACTGGATCCTGCATGTTCATGTGGGCCTCAGTGTCCTACACAAACACCTTAACCTTACCGCCGACAAAAGGTCGGCGGTAGCTTGAGTAGCCCCATTGCGGGGCTACTTTCCTTACCCAGGAGAAGGGGACAAAAGTTCTCTTCTCCCAAGGTGCCACCAACGGTAGCCCAAAGCATGCAGGATCTGGCAGCAGCTGTTTTTGGTGCCATGGAAGCTGCGTGCCCTGGGCAGCTCAGGATTGGGCTGTAAGCCCCTCAATATGCCACTGTAACTGGAAATGATTGATGGGCTGAGAACGGAAGCATAAGCAGCCCAGTAAAGTTTGCATCTGGTTTGAATCTTACCTCTGCTGGTGATCATAAGCAAGTCATTTCTTTTTGAACCCAGCTGCAATATGGAGATGATGCTAATTAACAGTCACCTTAGAAGGTTGTTGTAAGATTTTCCAGAAAGTAGTCTAGGAGTGCTTTGGACACTCAATAAACATTATACAAATGCCAAGTATTAATGATGCCCACCTATTAGTATGCAGCAGGCCTTGCAGGGAAACATTAACAAATATATAATTGCATAGGCAGCTTCCTGTGATGCAGTTATAACTACAGCGAGCTGATGACAGATTTACAGTCAAATATATTTTGAACATTTTGTGTTCAAGTCCTTGAAAGTATATTAAAAATCCAGATTGTCCAGGGGTAGGAGTGTGTGTGAGAGAGAGAGAGGGGGGAAGAGAGATTTTTCCTCATTGGATTATAGACCAAATACATTGTATTGTGTGACAAAGATTAAATAAATCTCAATTTCAAAGAGCAGAGCTACATTATTAGCAAAGTATAATCCAGCTATGTGAACCAATTTGTTGGAATGACAAGCTAAACATTTGGCAGCAAATGACTTTTTATTTAAACTGTAAAAATATATATATATATATATATATATATATATTTTCCTTGCCGAAGCATAGGGTTAATGGAATCAAAATACCTGTCTTTGTGAGCGAGTAAAACACCACAGTGGTGACATGAAGCCTCATACAGAAACATTGTATATGTATTTCTTAATGCCCCAGGGTTCAATTTCTACTTTAGTGGGATCAAGATTTGAAATCACTAAAAACTGAAGTTTCAATTTTGTTTATCCAACCTTCAGGGTATAAAAGTGCTTACAAGGGAAACATATATCCAAGCTTTTGAGTTATGATTATTTCTTTCTTTTGTTTGTGGACAACCTTTAAATAGGGTTTTAAAAATATACAGTCAATTTGGAGGCATTTTTTTAACCGTAGCAATGAGTGAGAATGCTGCTTCCCCTGATCTTGTATGAAGCAGCAGAAGAAATGCCTTCAGATCTGAGTTAACTATGCTTCCCTTGCCTTAATCTTCTTACTATTACCAATTTTTGGAAAGAGATGTCATGTGAAATTAGGTAAAATAGCACACAAAACAAAACAGCACACAATAACAGATGACAGCTTGCAACAGTTACAATCCGTAATCATTAGCCAATGATTATAATGGACTTTAGCAGGTGTCCAGTATGGATTAACACTTAAGTCTCTAAATACATCGGGTTCTATGCAAAGATACCTTAGTCAAGGCACTTCCTCTCAAACAATCTGCCCCAAATTCCCTGTATTTTCTACTGGGGCTCCTTAACCCCAAATGACGCTATTCTGGTGGATTCCTCAGCCCTTAAACGTGGATGTTTAGGGGAACAGGAGGCAAAAGTAGGGCAAAGAAGTTGGGAAAGCCCTGTTGCACAAGTAGAATGCCACTCATACGACTAAATATTTATTTCAGAAATATTGTTAAGCACAATTGGACAAGAACAACGTCTCTATTTAATACAACTTAGTACTATCCTTCCACAAGCATCAATCAGTTCAGCCGAAGTAGTGTGATACACTGTTCCCATGGAATGGAAGATAGAAGTTCCCTTGCTGCAAGAAGTGTAGGTTTGTCACAAGCACTACTCGATAAAGACCTGTGAAGCTCATGCAGTCACATTCCACATAACCTGTGTGAGAGGTAGTGCTGAAGACAGGTTGCTGGGAGCTCCCCCTACATATTCCTTGCTAGGGTGCTGGGAATTATCACTGCCACCAGTACTGAGAGTTCAGGAATTGGCCTGGTCAAGTAGTCCCTATGGTGGGCATGAGCCCGTGGTCAAAACACTACGTTCAGACTTTGAGAATGAATTTCCTGAGGGAAGGACCATCTTGGGGGAAAAAATGGCACACCCTAGAGTTGTGGTTCTCACACATTTAGCACCGTGACCCACGGGAAGTGATGAGAATGAGAATCTGTCAGGACCCACCAGAAGTGACATCATCAAGCAGGAAGAGTTTTAACAATCCTAGGCTACAATGCTACCCATACTTACCCAGGAGTAAGTCCCATTTACTATCATTGTTAAAAGAATATACATAGTAGCTTGTTAACAGTACAGGTCTGTCACATTTCCCCAAATGCAGTCACATACCATGGTAGCATTGAGTCTAATATATTAAAAATAAAATATTGAAATGAATGGGGACCCACCTGAAATTGGCTCGTGACCCATCTAGTAGTTCCTGACCCACAATTTGAGAAACACTGCCCTAAAGCAACTAGCTTAAAAATGGAACTAGGTCCATCTAATTCAGCATCTTGTTTCCCACAATGGCTGACCAGACGCTCTGGGAAGCGCCCAGAAAGGGTGTGAAAGCTGTTGTCTTCTTTTCACCATGGCTTCCTTGCATAGTCTAGAAAGTGTCGATGGATTGCATCCAGTCACACCATACTGCAGGCACTTTGATGCAGCAAGAGGCTGGAGCTGCTGGTGAAGCTACTACCAAGAAGTGGCACATTTTGCTACTCAAATGGGACCTTCAGCTTACTTAATGGTCAGGTTGGCCTTGATTTACAGATATATAAACATACTAAGTACTGAGTGGCTTGACTGGTTTCAGACTCAAGCTGTTGATTGGAACACCAGGGATAAGGTATGGATGTGGAACATACAGATTACTGCCTTTCTTATTTCCCTGTCAGTTATCTTGCACAAACTACCTACATTGTTCACAAGGGAAATTTTCATACTGATCTCAGAAAATGACTGTGTCGTCCTTTGAAACCTATGGTTTGATTTTCCATATTTTGAAGCCTAAATTTCAAAGCTGCAATATACCTGAATACGTATATGTTCAGACTCTCAAGTATGCTCCCACTACAAATCCAATTTCCCATAGATCTTATTGCCGGCATTTAATATAGTGAACAGAACTTAAGACTGCCAAAGTCATGAGTTATTCATACTCACTTGGAGGTAAGCACTCCTACCCCCTACCCCACTGCAGCTAAATTGAAATCTCTTTGTACAATAAAAGAACGTACTTATATATAACAAATAGGAGAGATTCTCCAGAGTGGAGTGGGAGAATATAACACTTTATAAGACTTTGGCATAGGCCTGTGGCCTACCTAGAGTGCTGTGTATCTGATTTGATTCCTCACAATTTCTCTGAAGACTGTGTTAACCTCATGTGTCTTTCTTCCTGGGAGCACGTTACTCCAGACCAGCGGGTAGTCATCATTTGCTGGTAATCCTTAGAACCTCCAAATCCTTCCCCACTGCAGTTCCTGCTGTTGACTATGGATTCAATCCTATCCAATTTTCCACTGCCAGGATAGTCATGCCAATGAGGAGTACACTGTATCCTGTGGTGGGGAGGCAGTCATGGAGGCCTCCTCAAGGTATGGGAACATTTGTTCCCTTACCTCGGGGCTGCATTGCGGCTGTGCCGGTCCTGGAAAGTTGGATAGGATCGGGCCCTATGTCAGAATGGCAGATACAACAGAGCTCTGCCAGCAATTTAATCAGCACAGATACTCAACAATCATGGAATTTTCTATGACCCTCAGAAAAGTCAGGGGTTAAACTTACGGGGCTGTATGACTATAGTTTTGTCTGATTTTACTCAAGGCCAGATCCTGAAAAATAATGTAAGAACATAAGAACATAAGAACAGCCCCACTGGATCAGGCCACAGGCCCATCTAGTCCAGCTTCCTATATCTCACAGCGGCTCCACCAAATGCCCCAGGGAGTACACCTGATAACAAGAGACCTGCATTCTGGTGCCGTCTGGTGCCCTCCCTTGCATCTGACATAGCCCATTTCTAAAATCAGGAGGTTGCACATACACATCATGGCTTGTAACCAGTAATGGATTTTTCCTCCAGAAACTTGTCCAATCCCCTTTTAAAGGCATCCAGGCCAGATGCCATCACCACATCCTGTGGCAAGGAGTTCCACAGACCAACCACATGCTGAGTAAAGAAATATTTTCTTTTGTCTGTCCTAACTCTCCCAACACTCAATTTTAGTGGATGTGCCCTGGTTCTGCTGTTATGTGAGAGTGTAAAGAGCATCTTTCTATCCACTTTATCCTTCCCATGCATAATTTTGTATGTCTCAATCATGTCCCCCCTCAGGCGTCTCTTTTCTAGGCTGAAGAGGCCCAAACGCCTTAGCCTTTCCTCATAAGGAAGATGCCCCAGCCCCGTAATCATCTTAGTTGCTCTCTTTTGCACCTTTTCCATTTCTACTATGTCTTTTTTGAGATGCGGCAACCAGAACTGGACACAATACTCCAGATGTGGCCTTACCATTGATTTGTACAATGGCATTATAATATTAGCCGTTTTGTTCTCAATACCTTTTCTAATGACCCCAAGCATAGAATTGGCCTTCTTTACTGCTGCAGCACATTGGGTTGACACTTTCATTGATTTGTCCACCACCACCCCAAGATCTCTCTCCTGATCAGTCACAGACAGCTCAGAACCCATCAGCCTATATGTGAAGTTTTGATTTTTTGCCCCAATGTGCATGACTTTACACTTACTTTCATTGAAACGCATCTGCCATTTTGCTGCCCATTCTGCTAGTTTGGAGAGATCCTTCTGGAGCTCCTCACAATCACTTCTGGTGTTCACCACTCAGAAAAGTTTGGTGTTGTCTGCAAACTTAGCCACCTCACTGCTCAACACTGTCTCCGGGTTATTTATGAAGAGGTTGAAGAGCACTGGTCCCAGGACAGATCCTTGGGGCACACTGCTTTTCACTTCTCTCTATTGTGAAAATTGCCCATTGACACTCACTCTCTGTTTTCTGGTCTTCAACCAGGTCTCAATCCATGAGAGGACCTGCCCTCTAATTCCCTGACTGTAGAGTTTTTTTAGTAGCATTTGGTGAGGGACCGTGTCGAACGCCTTCTAAAAGTCCAGATATATAATGTCCACGGGTTCTCCCGCATCCACATGCCTGTTGACCTTTTCAAAGAATTCTAAAAGGTTCGTGAGGCAAGACTTAGCCTTAAAGAAGCCATGCTGATTCTCCCTCAGCAAGGCCTGTTCGTCTATGTGTTTTGAGATTCTATCTTTGATGAGGCATTCCACCATCTTACCCGGTATAGATGTTAGGTTGACCGGTCTATAGTTTCCTGGGTCCTCCCTGACATTTGCTATCCTCCAATCTTCTGGCACCGTGACCGTTTTGAGGGACAAGTTGCATATTTTAGTCAAGAGATCAGCAACTTCATTCTTCAATTCCTTAATAACCCTTTGGTGGATGCCATCAGGGCCCGGTGACTTATTGATGTTTAATTTATCAGTGAGGTCTAAAACATCTTCTCCTTTAACCTCTATCTGACTTAATTCCTTGGTCAGGAGGGCCGTTCGGGCAGCGGTATCTACCCGAGGTCTTCTGCTGTGAAGACAGATGCAAAGAACTCATTCAATTTCTCTGCCATCTCTAAGTCTCCTTTTATTTCCCCTTTTCCTCCCTCACCATGCAGAGGGCCAACCACTTCTCTGGCAGGTTTCCTGCTTCTAACATATTTGAAGAAGCTTTTATTATTACTCTTAATGCTGCTGGCCATGTGTGTCATAGTCTCTCTTGACCTCCCGTATCACCTTCTTACATTTCTTTTGCCACAGTTTATGTTCTCCTCATTAGAGCAAGACTTCCATTTATGGAAGGAAGCTTCCTTGCCCTTTACGACCTCTCTAACTTAGCTGGTTAGCCATGCGGGCACCCTCCTGGACTTAGTCGAGCCTTTCTTCCTTTGCGGTATACACTTCTGCTGGGCCTCTATTACTGTTGATTTGAGCAACCTCCATGCTCTCTGTAGAGACTGGACTCTTTTTACCTTCCCTTTCAACCTCCTTCTAGCCAGCCTCCTCATTTGAGGGAAGTTCGCTCGTCAGAAGTCAAAGGTTTTTGTGAGAGATTTGCCTGGTATTCTTCCCCCGACGTGCATGTCGAAACGGATTGCAGCATCATCAACTGTTCCCCAATGGCTCTGTAACATTGACATATCTAACCAGGTCCTGAGTACTGCACAATATTAAATCCAGAGTCACCTGTTCGCTGGTGGGCTCCATGACTAGCTGCTCTAAGGCACAGTCATTTAGCATGTCAAGGAATCTGGTCTCTTTTTCATGACCAGAACACAAATTGACCCAGTCAATATGAGGATAATTGAAGTCCCCCATGATTACAACCCTGTCCCTCCTTATCAGCTCCCTGATCTGTTTTCTCATTTCAAGGTCCCCTTCTGGTTTCTGGTCTGGAGGATGATAGTACGCCCCCACCGCTATATATAACCCACCACTAGTATATAACCACCACTAGTATAACCCACCACTAATTGTTACCTAAGAACTGTAGTCTCTAATTTATTAAAAACATAGTAAAAGATCATAAGATACATTTTTATTCTTTTTAAATTCTGGTCTTCATCACCTTTTTGTAAGCACTATCAGAGTAAGTGCACTATAAACTACATACCAGTAAAACAGTGGTTCCCAACCTGGTATTCATGAACTCCCAGGGACACTCAACAGGACCTTTAGGGGTACTTGAAAAAGAATGGAATAATGGCAGAAAAAGGCAGGTCCTGCTCCAGAATGCCTTGCAAGATAGGAATGCCTTGCAAGGACCAGCAAGGCAGGAAGGGAGGTAACTAGTTGGCTGTGAAATTCCCACTGATAGCTAGTTCTTGGTTATCAATTCATGTATGAACCAGTGATTGAAAACCAGCACAGTAAAAAAGCTGAAACATAATATGGAAAGTGATCAATCACCCAGAATTTCTCAGCACACTTCTGGTGCAAAACAGTGCAAAGGCAGAGTCTTCTGTTCTTCAAACAGATGAAAAGAGAAAACACTGTGATAAATACATGAAGTCTGGGCTTTCATATAGAGATGAGGGCTTGTATTATTAATTACAAACATTTTGCTAATAGGAAGGGTACAATTTATGGAAATGGGCTGCCAAGAGATATGCAAGTGAAAAAGGTAGGGAACCACTGCAGGAGAACCATGAATCAAATCCACCTTTAAGGTGTCTGGTGTGTTAAGCCAGAAGCTCTACGTACAACATTCAACCCATAACACATAACTGGGAGTGTGCAATTCAATTCACAACAGAGAGATGCAACTGCATATATTTGCAACTCTGTTTACTCAGAAGTAGACACACTGCTTTCCATGGGTGTTATTCTTAAGTAAGGGTGCATTGAATTGTAGCCTGCTTCAGATGGAAAGGAGGATTCCCATCCTGGTGTTTCAAAAAGCAGACCTGCTTTGCAAGCATTTGCCAAGCAGAACCAGGCTGCAGCAGAAGGAAGGAGAATAAAAGGTTAACTTTGGCTGGAATTTCCCTGTTGCTGTAGAAACAATTGCTTCTAAGGAGCTGTGCCTGCCTGCTGCTTGAGAAACTTTGTGCCTGTCTGCCAGATAGAAACTTTTCAGAGTTGAAAGGCTCTGCCCTCTGATTGACCCAGAGATAAGGCAAAGTGATAATTGGAGCTTGATTATTGGCAAAAAATTTCACTACTATAGGCCAGTATCTACAGTAGTTGTGGTTTATAACCCACTGGGAAAAGCCCAGTGCTTAAAAATGAGCATAGTTTATCAGAGGACTCTCTCCAGATAACCTAGAAGAAGCCAATATAATGTAAAAGTTAGAATGTCAGAATTCTTTCTGTCTTGAAGCTCATTGGATGACCTTGGCTAGTCATCTATTCACAGCTTAAGGGTCAAATTAGATGTGACCATGAATGTGCAGTCCCTGTTTCTGTTAAACAGCATGTCAAGAGACTGAAACAGGTGAAACCCCAGTGGGAGTTTGTGAGGGAGGCTTTGAAACTGCAGTTCTGATCCTGATCAGTTGTGCACACACATACACCCACTCCCTGTGAGTTATTTGAATTGGGAACCCTTCCACTGAAAACCAAAGGAAGTGATTTTTCCAATTCAGATAGCATGCAGGGGACACACAATCAGAATCAGAACTGGGGGGAGCAAAGTCTAAGGCCCCCCTGCCCTCCAGCATGTTTTCACCTGTTTTTCTACCAAGCACACTATTAGAAAAAAACAAAAACCCAAACTTGTTCACACTAGTTTGATACTAACCTATCCCAAAGAGCTGTTTTGAAACTGAAGGTTTGAGATGCTTGTATGCTGCCCTAAGCTCCGTGGAGAAAGGGCAGGGTGAAAATGTCACAGATAAAGTAGAATCTAGGCATAAACTGGCTCAGGCCTCTGAGGATATCATGGGGGTTCAGCCATTCACAATCTTCTGCTACAAATCTGAAACTTTTTAAGCTACTATTTCTGGCTTGCTCTCTAGCAATGTATCCTGTCTAGGCACGTCTTCCGTGATGGTTCTGAAAAAAAAAAACAGAACAAAACGTTGGACTTTTTAAACAAAATGTATTCTAATTCTTTGACACAACCAAGGTCTTCTCACTCAAATAAATTTATGTTAAATTGTTGGATTATTACTGGCCATGAAAACCTACAAATATAAATCTGAAACTGTTTTCCATTCTCCCACATAGCTTCTCCCATACTGAGGCCTCCTGGGCATAACTCGTAGAATCAGTACACAACACCTTGTGATCTTTTGCAAGCATAGTCTCTCAGAAGCTACTGTGGTCTAACCCAGGGGTGTCGAACTCATTTCATACGGAGGGCCACGTAGCATTCATGATGCCTGCTGAGGGCAGGAAGTGATGTCATTAGGCAGGAAGTGATGTCATTAAACAGGTCATAACCTGTTTGTCATGATGTCATAAACAGGTCATAACACTTTCTCACTTAGGAACTCATTAGCTGTAAATAACAAAAGAGAAAATATGCAAATCTTGATCATATTTCAAGATATGAGAGAGCCCAATTTTCATGTGAGCTGCCCTTTCAGCAGTAACACCTCAACACTACTCAGCAGCTGAAAGCCTGAGGGCCATATAAAAAGCTTCCGTGGGCCGCATTTGGCCCCCAGGCCTTATGTTTGACACCCCTGGTCTAACCCATTCAGTTCTCCTTTAATAGGATGGTTTGAACTATGTTTTGATGGCTTCCTTGAGAATACCTGTCGCACCTAATCACACAGGGGGTAGTTCATCCAAGCCACCCATCACATTTATAAAGGAGTATTTGCACTGTGAAAGAAAGGCAGCCTGGATGAACCACTCACTCCCCATGCAAGTGCAGGTTGGGGGAGAGATGCATGCATCACGTTTCTTGGTACATTGAAAAACATTGTACAGGTTGGCCCAATGTCTACCTCAGTGGTGAGTATTTATCCCAGGATCAACTCTGTTGTTTTGTTCAACAAATCACATAAGTATGTACTTCTGGTAAACAGCAACAGAAACACTTATAAAATATATCCTTCCCCCATCTCTCCTTGACAGGGTTAAGGGATTAGATATTCCTCTTGGGGATCCTCTTTGAAAGTGAATGAAATGAATAGGGAAAAGGGTTCCATTGTTTTGAAATCAAAAAGGCTGAGTGTCAGCTGCACTTTGCTCTCATTATTCAAACCATCTTCAGTGCAACTCCTAAGGACATTCAAGGCAAGGAAGGATACAAGCCACAGCAGGGGCTGTTATCGAACAAAATAAATCTCCTTTGCAAATCTCCATTTCTGTGCATGCTTAATAGACAAGTCATTATACCAGGCATCACACCCAGTCCACAACATTTTTAAAAATATCTTCACTAACATTTATTTTCAGTGTGTTCTGGCTGCTTGTCAACTCCTTGACCAGGAATGAGGTTAGACTTTTGATGTCTGGTTGTGACCTACAGAGTCATGAGAATTTTACATTTGTCTTTAGAATGATTGAAAAATATGAGATCACATCCTGCTTTAGAAAGGAGAGAGAGAGACAGAGAGACAGAGAGAGAAAATCAGTTGAAATGTAAAATTGATGTACATCCTTTATGAATGATCCCTTATTTACCAATGCTGTTTAAACCTAACTCACAGGTAATGTTAGGAGGCAGTCGCTTAGGTGTACAGGACCCATAGTATAACAAGATTTATCAAGCAGCCCAGTGCACACCGGTTCTCTGGTCATCTTACTAGCTTCCATTTTGCTGTCAGGAGGGATGCTGGAGAGAGGGGAGACTCACATTGGGGGTTCAGGTGGTAGTATCTTACCAAGGCAGCTTACATAGGAAAGGGCTGGTTGACTTGATCTTTGCTGCTCCATTGTTCTCCCCCTCCCATGGTGACTGGATGGAGGCTGCAGTCAGCCTAAGAAGATCCGAGTAAACCTGGCAAATCAATAAGGGCCCTCCCGGATCTCTTCAAGGACTCTCCTTAACTTGACTCCTGAGTCTGAGATAGATGTATTGAGAGAGGGTGCTAGCAGATGGCCTGCCTGTGTGGGAACCTGGCCATTGGACATTATTTGAACATGTCCTGTGCTCCATAATCTGCTGTGCACAGTCTGCTGCACTTGAGGAATCACGTCTTCTATAGGCTAGCTTAGAATTTGTTCTTTGACTGAATGTGGCAGGTTCCTTCCCCAAAACATGTCTAGTTACATGCAAAGACAACCAGTACAAGGGGGAGTGATCTGATTCCTTTCATAGGAAGCACACTGCAATATACACCCAGCAGCACTTGCCTTTTTGAATTGACAGCCAGCTCCCTTATTAATTATTTCCATTATTATGGCTTAGTAGTCAGTAGTTAATAACATCTCAAAATCTCCAAAATAAACATGACGGGACTATTTTTATACATGTGAATCACAGAGGTGAAGAGGACGCCAAAGCTAAATACAGCACATATCAAATCTCTCAGAGGGAAGTGTCCTGTTTAGAAGCAGAGGCACAAACACTCACGGCTCTCTGTTCCCCCTGGCACCAATTAGCATCGCTTTTGATTTTTTGAGCTGAAAGGAAGTGGCTTAAATGAGTCATGGAGACTGAACTTCCCCCATTACCATTTGAGGTAGTCCCACAGGGTCAAAAAATTGACTTGCATTTCTACAGTACTGTACACATTTTGTGGATAAAAAAGGCGATTTAGCAACAAGACTTAAGAATCAACCATCTTCTGCGTGTGTGCGTCTTGGACAAAGCATGATTCAAATGTTTTTTATTTTTTTTTCTATATTAAGATCACAAATAAAATAGGTTTCTAGGCTTAGCCCACTGGGTGTAGCTAATCCAGCTGGGCCCTGATTCACAGTCACAGAGGCTAATCCCAACAGTGCTGAGAAACTGAATCAATATGAACAGATGCCAAATATTGACTCTTTGCAATCACAATTATGTTTCTCATCAAACCTCTTGGGTGACACATCCAAACACTCAGGGACAATGGGACTTCCTGCAGTCCCTACAAATCCTTTCTCCTAATTGCAACATTTCCAACTGTTCCAGCAAGATTTTAACTTCCAAAAATATACAAACTATAATTCATATTTCCATATGGACATAACTGGGACTCCAGTCGAAAACTAGCACAATAGGCAGACCTAGATACTTTGTGCTGTCTCCTTTGGCAATGTTGTATGTGAGTTAAATATATATATGACATAAGAAGAACAGAAACCAGACAAACAAGGCAGTGATGAAATCAACAGGTAATAGTCAGATAGGTCAGCGCTGTCTACTCGGCAGCAAGTCTCCAAGCTTTCCTACCAAACATCCTGCATGCAGATCATGTGCTCTACCAGTGAGCTGGGATCTCAACAGTGGAGGGGAGGCCCACTAGAGAAAAGGTAAAGGAAGGCAGGGACATACATTGCCCCTGGTACTATGCCTTGAGAGGGTGCCAACCCACAACTCTGATGGAGGGCCTGAGGTGAAAAAAGCAGTCTTGCCTTCATAAAAGAGGAGCCTCCCCTCCCCTTCTGTGGTTTTCACAAAAACCAGAAGTGCCTTTCTAAGGCCTTCAGTAGGCCTTCTGAGGTGTGAGGAGACCACATGCATCCTCCCCAAACCTCAGACCACCTCCCAGATGCTGTTAACAAGTGGGGTGTTAAATCTGACACTGTGCAGGGGGTATAAAAAATTTGTGCCCCTGGGTGCCAGATGGCTTAGCTACACCACTGGGTCCCAACCCAATATGGCAGTGTGATAAAACCCAACAAGTGAACATCATTTATTGCTTGAACAAATCCTGGAAAGGTAGACTGGAACTCTCCAGTGGATAGACTATTTATTGATTTTAAGATAGAAAGAATAAAGTATTCAAAGTGTATGCTTTTTACACGTGTTGCATGCATGCAGAACGTCCCGGCTCAATAATAAATAATCCTAGCTTCCCTTCAGGAGACTATGAGAAAAGACCCTGGTCTGAAATCTTGGAAAGCACCTGCCAGGAGATGATACCAAGCTAGATGAGCCAATGGTTTGTTCAGTACGCTCACACTCAGTCTTCTGCATTTACCTCAAGGCAGCCAATGATAAAAGATAGGATAATATAAACTAATGACAGAAAATGAGAGACAGCAGTCTGTGAAGCAGTGACTAACTATCCATAAAACAGCAATCCAGTCATTAAGGAAGGGGGAGGGGGGAAGATGAGATTTCTCCATGCCAAATCAACCACGAAGTAGCTTTGAAAGTGTTCTCCATTTCACAAGCATTTTGCCGGGCAACATGAAAAGGGGCTGATCTTCCAGAAACACAAGCCCGAAGGCCTGCTATGCACATAGCACTAGTTGCACAGCCCTTAGGATTCCAGTCTAGGAAGCCACGTGCATCTGTTTCTTCTTTAATTTGATTCCACCGATGACCCAAATAAAATGTATGACTCACTCTAATTTGAAAAGCCTAATATATGCAAATAGGGTTGGGCCCGAAACAAGGTTTTAGTTTTTAGAACATTTTCAATTTAAAACTTTTAATAGAAGCTTTTCCTATCAGGAGGTGCTACAAATCACACCATCATCCCACAATTAACCAAAGCCATATTAGCGCCTCCTTTTTAGTCAAAATAGAGGAATAAACCAATACATTCCAATTAAGCATTGATTTCTTTCTTGTCCCCCATTGGCTAAGTGAGAAGTAAACATATTTCCATATGCTGGTTAATTTGGAAGTTAGATGTCTGATTAATTTTCAAGCAGTTATTCCAGTTAAAAAAAACAAAAACAAACCTAAGCCACTCTTCTCATGTCAGTTTATTTTGTGGGTCTTCCCATATTTTCATTTTTATGTGTGAGAGATTTTTTTTTTCCTATTGTGTGTCACCAAAACCAACAAATTAAGGAGTCTAGAACATGGAGAGTTTCATACAACGTTGTTGCCAGGGCCACCAGTGCCCAGGGTGGAGATGTTGTGACATTGTGATGTTGTGAATGAGAGGCTACCATGCCAAGCACGAAGAGGAGAAACACACCAAGCACACCATGGCGGCAGCCTCTTGATCCAGCCAATGTGCCCCCCTCCTCCCCTGGAGGCTCTCATTGAGGCTCCAGAGGACAAGGAACAGGGTAATGGTGAGATCTCAAAGCCACCAAAACCACAGGAGACAGCAGTGGCAGCTTTGTGATCTTGCTACTGCCTGGTTCCTTCTCCTTTGGAAGCTCAGAGCCCAGTCCTATGGTCCGCAGCATGGCTCTGTGCTGCTGACTACAGTTGCAAACGTGCCATAAGGCACGTTTGTGGGATCACTGCCGGGCTCCTGTCGGTGCTAGCCCAGTACCAGCCAGTGTGTCGGGGGAGGGAGAGAGGTGGATCCGCAGAGCTCTGCTCCGCAGGATCCAGGGTGCTCGTGCAGGCCTGAGCGCCCTACACGAGAGCCTTTACTTTAGCGCCGACCTTTTGGTCGGAGCTAAAGAGAGTAGCCCCATTGTGGGGCTGCTTCCCTTACTCGGGAGAAGGAAACAAATGTCCCCTTCTCCCGAGGTTCCTCCCGCGGTAGCGTGGGAGGCACAGGATTCGGCAGGAGACCTCAGAGCCACCGGACCTGGGCGCTGCGGGCAGCTCAGGATTGGGCTGTCAGCCTCTGGGGGAGAGAACAGGCCAGTGGCATGATTGCAAAGCTGCTGTATGATGGCCTACCTGAGACCACACTGGTATAAGAACATAAGAACAGCCCCACTGGATCAGGCCATAGGCCCATCTAGTCCAGCTTCCTGTATCTCACAGCAGCGCACCAAATACCCCAGGGAGCACACCAGATAACAAGAGACCTCATCCTGGTGCCCTCCCTTGCATCTGGCATTCTGACATAACCCATTTCTAAAATCAGGAGGTTGCGCATACACATCATGGCTTGTACCCCATAATGGATTTTTCCTCCAGAAACTTGTCCAATCCCCTTTTAAAGGCATCTAGGCTAGACACCATCACCACATCCTGTGGCAAGGAGTTCCACAGACCGACCACACGCTGAGTAAAGAAATATTTTCTTTTGTCTGTCCTAACCCGCCCAACACTCAATTTTAGTGGATGTCCCCTGGTTCTGGTATTATGTGAGAGTGTAAAGAGCATCTCCCTATCCACTCTGTCCATCCCCTGTATAATTTTCTATGTCTCAATCATGTCCCCCCTCAGGCGTCTCCTTTCTAGGCTCTCTTTTCTAGGCACTGGTGCTAGTACTGCTTCTCCTGCCACCACCACCCTGACTGGACCTTCCAGCCTGGCACCTGGGGCAGCCCACTTCCACTTGCTACCCATTAGGTACATAAGAAATGTCAAGGAGGGAGACACTGCCTGCCCTCCCAACAGGTAGCTACCCCCGAAACCTCTCCATTGCTGAACCTGTGGCAACACCACTGAATACGTGAAAAGTGGGAGTGCCACTTTTCACATACTCAAGGTGCTTTTCTTTATTAATATCAATGAATCAATATGTGAAAGCAGGAAAATATATTGAGCCATTCCATGTGGGCTCACTTCTATGAATATTTAGGATGAAAGCATTAATGTGAAATACAGTGCTATTTCTGTTCCTGAAAGCTAGCATGTGGGACAAGGTTTGCTGCCCTCTTCTTCTGTTTGCCCCTTCTGTACCCTGAACTTTTTTTTGTTCTGGTACCAAAGTTCCAAACTTGGCACTTTACAACTTCTCACAAGACTGAAATCCAAACACAAAGTGAGCAAGCTACAGTAACAATTGTCAATTATCTTAAAGAGGGAAAAAACCTTTTCTTTTTCCTTTTAGTCTGACAGCTTGTGCTTAATTTCTTACATTTCATATGAACGTTATATTGCTCTTTCAAAGAAAGTGGATTTTTTTTGGGGGGTGGTGGTGGTGGTGGTGTTATAGCTGGGGAAAAAATGCTCTTCTGTTTGGCCTCCACATGATCTTAGTTCAATCTAAATGTCAGTGCTCATGAGTGAGCCTGCCTAGATTTTCTGTCATCCCTGCTAATTGTGCATAACAGGGTCAGTATTTGGCACCAGCACGAGAAAATGTGGCCAGCACCATTTTGTGCAGCTGTCAGATGTTCTTTAGCTGACTGGTGTAAGGATGAGAATAAAGGGGGAACGGGAGCTCCAAATCCTGAGGAATTTCTAACCACACAATCGAACGGCTTGCCAACTCTTTCATACCTGATATAGCAGATACTGCTGATTTGGACATTTTTTTTCATCCACAAGGGGGATATCTGCCTATACCAATATGCAGTTTGCTAGAAAAAAAAATCCATAACTTAGGGACTAGATGTCTTTCTTTCCCCTCTCCTGATAATGTATGTTTTATGCAAAGTCTCCCTGGAACTTTCAATCTGATACAATGTTTTTGCATTGCAACCTGGCAAAGAGGCACCAGTGGTGTCCTCTTATATTCAGCAGGGGGAGAAACAATGTCCCTCTTCACCCCAGCATGCTGTCTTTTGCAGTGGCTGTTGCTGGTGTTTGTTCTGTATTTTTTTAAGAGTGCAAGTCCTCTGGGACAGGGAAACATGTATTGATTTTGCTATGTAAACCACTTCGTGAACTACTCTGCTGAAAAGCGGTATAAAAATATTCTTAATATTTTTTTTTTAAATATGCATTCCTCCATAAAGAATCAATAGTACTGCTGTGAACTTGGAATCTGACATGACCTGGAAAAGGGTCATAGGCTAGGGCAGCAATTTTGAAACAGTGCGCTGTGGCACATTGGTGTGCCATTAGAGGTCTGCAAGTGTGCCATAGGAATTTGGGGGAGAGCAATTTATTAGTAGGGCATTGGGGGATGTGAGCCCACCACCAGCAGTGCCTTGTCAATTGTTAAAAAAAAAGATGGTGTGCCCTGAACATTTTAGTGTCAGCGTGCCATGAGATGAAAAAGGTTGAAAATCACAAGGCTAGGGCACGGGCATGGGTTTTGCATCCAGAAAGTCCTAAGTGGAATCCCTCATATCTCTAGGGAAAGCAAAGAAAGACCCCCTTCCTGGAATCCCAGAGATCTGCTGCTAATCACGGTGGACAACCTAGATCAGCGGTTTCCAACTTGGGGGTCACAACCTCCCATGTTTTGCATTTTAAAAAAATCCTCACCTCTTGGGGGGTTGGCTAACAACAGAGATTTGAAGTGACAGCAGGTTCTTTGCGCCACTGCCACTGACAGGCAGGTAAGAAATGCATTTTGGGGGGCTTCTTACGTCCATTTCATCAGCAGCGATGGTGTGGAGAACCCGGAAGTGATGTAAGCCATCGCCTACGGGTCCTGAGTAGGTTCCCAGTTCTGTCTTAAAGGGCAGGAGATTGGGAACCACTGACCTAGATGGACCAATGGTCTCACTAAGTGTAAATCAATGTTAATATGTTCTTAGCCTGGCACTAGAACTGCACCTGGGATGTGACCAAAGAGACTAACATTCATTAATGGGTCATGATGTTTCCTGACCTGGAGGTCTCCAAGAACACTGTAAAGTGGGAGGAAGTGATCAAAGATGATAATCCAAATCCAAGAGGAGGATGTGAAATGTAAGGCAGGACAAAATAAACAATGTTGCTAGCAGTTCCTGCACTGTAGCTAATGCTCAACTTTTATCTGTAAATAAACCAAATATTACAAAAATAGCATAAGCCTCCAGTGATCTCTCCTTCAAAGGAAGCCTGAATCTGGTCAGCCCTGTCCTAGGAACATCTTATTCTTGAGGAAATGGGGAGCAGGCATAACAGCATCTTGGAATTGGCCCCATTATCTGCCTCTGAAAAGCTACAGATATTAACTGATATTCTTCTAGCATTCCTGGAAGTAGTATTTCTTGCCTTGAAGTCAAGTCTGATCTGGGGCTGCTGATAATAGCTCCAGCTGGGTCCTGTAAATATCACTGCAGTTTTAGTTAACTCTTACACGGATTTCCACAGAAGTGGCAGATCTTAGTGCTGTGGTTCAGCCTTTTCCATTATCCTACCAGAGTCCTTCCTCCATTCCCCTCTCTTCCTACTCTTCCTCTTGTTGCATTTGGATTTGCAGGGCACACAGAAGTTCACTGAAAACTACTCACTCAACTCTAAAAAGCATCTTTCTTATGTTTTGAACTGCACTTACACAGTAGCAAAGATAATTCAGTGACAAAATAATCACCAGAACCAAGTTCTATCAGGAAGTAGCCCTTGCTGCATTTTACATCCCTGTCTTTACAAATCCTTTCAATACCTTTTCTGTTCAGTTTGAAGAGCTAAATGTGGATTCTGCTGAATTAAAATTGAATCCCCTGCCCCTTTGTGGTCTGTTCATATCTGCCCTAAGAGCAGAGTCGGAAAGGTGCAACCAGCAATGTCAATAGGCCCTAAAGATTAATGGGGTGCCTGCAAAGTAACAAGGACTGTGAGTGATTTCAAGGATTCCAAGACTCAAAAAATCAATTTTGCTGAAAATGTCCTTGTTTAATTTAATACCTGATAGTATTTGACATCCCTCTGGTTTAGTGTGAACAGAAAATGAGCACAAGGGCCAGGTTTTTCTCTTTGCTACTGGCATCCTTACAGAAGAAAAAAGAAACAGTGAGTTGTTAGGTACAGAATTTCTATTTTTCAAAATAAAATTAATGGGTTTCTCATGATTATCTAAAGAAAGTTAGTCTAAAAATAAATCAAGGCAACTAAGGATAATCAAATTATTGCAGCTGATTGAAGATGAATAGAATGTTGACTAGCTTAGAAAACGTTGCATACAGTCTAGTGGATTTTCTCCTGTTCATCTGTAGTGTTCAAGAATTAATGGAAACCACTGAAAAATTGGATCTAAAACAAATGTGGGCGCTGGCAGACATGATCCTGTCATTGTTTCACTGCTCTGTAACAAAGACACCAGCTCTGAATGAGGCTTAGAATAGGATAAAAGCAATCCATAAAATAAAATATTTCTTCTGATGATGTCAGGGGTATTAAAATTCTGTTTATAGTGAAGTTTTTTGCATGTCCTAATTACAGGTTGGAAATAAGCATTGTCACTTCTATCACGCTGAAAGGGCCATAAAGATGACATGCGTGTCTGAATTGAATTTTTAAGCAGAACTAATACAGAAAGAGATGCAATTAAGTGGATTTAAAAGATCACTTGATCTAAGCACAGGGGTTTAATTGTGTCTTTCCTAATATTTGAGAAACCTTTCTAGTGTGAAACCTAAAAATGGAAACTTGGAAGAAGAAAAATAAGAGAGATTCTGAAGTCTTGATGGATCAACTGAATGCTTAAACAAATCGAAGGCATTTTTTTACATGAATGATCAGGACTGATTCATTGGGAAATACAGTGTGTATAAGCCAGGAATAAACTGGGCTCCACTGTCTCTCTGTGCCTTGGACAATTGCTCATAATAAGAATACTTCTTAGCATTTACCTCATATTAAGTGCATTCAAATAAAAGGATCAGGGCCTTTCAGAACTTTAGAGATCCCCACTGTGATAGCATAGAGGCAAGCTTCAGTCTCGAAAGACTATGGTATCGCGCTCTGAATGGTGGTTTTGGAACAGCGTCTAGTGTGGCTGAAAAGGCCAATTCGGGAGTGACAATCCCTTCCACACTGGGAGCAAGTGCAGTCTGTCCCTGGTCTGTCTCCCTGGCTATGGGCCTTCCTTCTTTGCCTCTTTGCCTCAGGCTGTTGGCCAAGTGTCTCTTCAAACTGGGAAAGGCCATGCTGCACAGCCTGCCTCCAAGCGGGCTGCTCAGAGGCCAGGGTTTCCCACTTGTTGAGGTCCACTCCTAAGGCCTTCAGATCCCTCTTGCAGATGTCCTTGTATCGCAGCTGTGGTCTACCCTTGCATGAGTTCTCCATAGAGGAGATCCTTTGGGATCCGGCCATCATCCATTCTTACAACATGACCGAGCCAACGCAGGCGTCTCTGTTTCAGCAGTGCATACATGCTAGGGATTCCAGCACGTTCCAGGACTGTGTTGTTTGGAACTTTGTCCTCTACTGACAACTCTACTGCACAAATTGGCTGAACTATCTTCAAGGTAAGAAATGAACGCTTGTGGCTTAACAAATACAATAGCCGGCACTGCTCACCACCACCTCAGGCTCTTCTCTGCCATTTCCATTCTACTAATGCCACAGCAGATACCATAGAATGTCAACAGTATAGGAGAGGAAGCAACAGTAGATTGGAGCAGAGTGTAGCAGAGAATTTGTAACTTGCCCCATAATTGCAGCCAAGGGAGAAAGGGGTAATGCAAAGAGCAAGTTAAAAATCACTGGCTTAAGCCTGACTCCAGCTTGTAGGCCACAGCTATTTTGCAGCAGCTATAGGAGCAGAGCTAGTTAGAAGGTTGAGAAGAAGCACCTTGTCTTGAATCACTTATCTCACTTTGAATGGGTTAGAGGCTTGATAATGGGCTGACCATCAAGGTCTTGCTAATTGAGAATGCTTTGCAGCTGTGACTCTCCAGCTGGAAGGGGTCAGAGTGAATGACCAACAGTAGCCTCAGGTGATGAGATCATTTTCCAGAATCTCTGGTTGGCTAAGAGCTAAGTTTATGGCATAAAAAATCCTGTTGTCAGGAAGGGGATGTTCTATCATGAATTCCCTAAAATTCTAATTTATGCTTGTACTACAAGTAAAACCTCAGTAGAGCCTATGAGCAACCTATATATCAAAGAATACATTTATTATTGCAATCCTGTAGGTGCAATCCTTAACACACTTACCCTGGAATAGTTTCCATTTAACAAAATAGAAGTTTTTAAAGTAAACATTATAGCATTGTGCTGGTATTCATGAAATTCATGAAGCTGGGTAAGGACAAAAGGACATTTCAGTTTTAGTTATTTGGAAAACATTTTAAATCATCAATCCTGTGCACGCTTAGCTGGGAGTAAGTCCCATTCAACTCAACAAGACTTACTTCAGAGTAGATATGCATAGGCTTACACTGTAAGTGTGACATTCACTTTTGAACAGGTTCAGTATGTATCCTCTTACCCAGGGGTCTCCAAACTTTTTGGCCAGAGGGCCGCATCAAATATCTGGCGTAGTGTGGAGGACGGGAAAAAATTTAAATATAAAATTTAAATAAATAAATAAGGGATGGAACTTAGATGAGTGAATAAATGAATGAATGAGCTCATTCATTCAACCTCTCTGGCCCTCAGAACACCCTCCAGACACAATCAGAGCACAGTTCTGGTCATGTTTAGTTGAGTGGGCCAGAGGCTTTCAGGGGACAAGAAGTTGGCCGTGGGATGGAAAGAGGCTTGCTGTGAGCCACACCTGGCCCCCGGGCCAGGATTTGGAGACCCCTGCTCTTACCTGAAGAGCAACTCATTTTCATAAACTCTTCTGGGAAATCTGAGCATGATAGTCATGTCCTCCAGTTGACTCACAAAATGTACATCTATTTGCATACATTTCTCCTTCAGTCCTACAGTTTGGATTCAAATTCCTTGGCTGCATTTCTATATAAGAATTGGCTGCAATTCTATACAAGCTACCTGAGAGTAAGTTCCATTGAACTCTAAGGGGCCTTCTTCTTAGACAAGCAAAAGATTCAGGAAAAGTTTACAAATGACATTAGGGCTTCGTGGAGCTTTCCCTAGGAGGGAGCATTAGAAGGAAACCACCATCATCATCCACAGTGCCCTGAAAGGGAACAAGCAGGGTTCAGATTGTTTACCTTTTCGTGATTTAGGAAGAAGGTGGTGGGGGACATAGGACACCACACAGTCTCTCCCAATCCACAGTCTGATGCAAGCAATTCAACTAGGGTCATTGGTTGGTTGGCACCGGTTGGTAGGTGTGTAGATTTTGTAGGGCCATAGTGGCAAGTGAAACATTATCAGATGTGCTCTAGTGCACACATAATAGCATGTGAATTTGGGGGGAAGCAAACATATGCACAGGGACCATATCTGTAGCTAATGGAACTTGGCATTTAGAGATGGAGTTATAGGTACAAACACTGTAGTATTTATTGTGGAGATGAATGTACAGAAAGAGGGAGGAAAACACAACAACAAATTGCAATAAAAATAGAAAAGGGTCTATTTCTAATTCATACACACACACATACACACACAGAGAGAGAGAGAGAGAGAGAGATAAAATTTAAGTGGCATTTGTTGCTAGAGGGAAATGATTCAGGGAAGTGCCTAACTTCCTAAAAGGAGGAGGGGAACATGGTGATGCAGACAAAGAAGGAGAGGAAATGAAGGGGAAGATGGACCGCCACTGGTGAAAAACAGACCTAACATTGTTGTTGGCGTCCTTCAGTCTTGGAAGACTATGGTATCGTTCTCTGAATGGTGGTTCTGGAACACAGTGTCCTCTCCAGTGCACGAAGCCTGGGTAAGGTAGATATGGAGGATAGACTGTTACCCATGCAGCAAATCCCCCCTCTCCACGTCACTGAAATGGTCCAATGGAAAGGCAGAAGCCAATACGGTTGGTTCCAGCAGCGTCGCAGGAGTTGCCAGAACATGACTGTGTTCAGCCATGAACGGCCTCAGGGACTCCAGCTCCGGATTTTGCCTCGAGGTTGACTCCTGAAGCCTTTTCCATAACTGGATGTAGCCACAAGGCAGTGGAGGTTTGGGATCAGAGTTTTCCTTCTCTCAGATGAGCTGCCTTCCCAGGCTATCCAGTCCCATCTACCTGGTGGCTGTTTAGTCGCCTCTTACGACAAGTACAGCCAAACTGAGGGCCTATTCTTATCCCCAGCCCCCAGGGAATAGACCTAGCATACACACACACAAAAGTAACACACTGTAGATTGGGAATGGAACGCCAGCTTCTTAAAGAGAGAGGGAAATAGACACAAAAACATGATACCACCAATTTTGCTGTGGGGGAAAAGGGCTTTGCAGCCCAGAATATCTCTCCTATATCACCTGTGACAGTGTCATTGGAGTGTATAGTGAGGCAGAAGTGGTGGGGCTTGGTAGCTGGGAATCTGCAAGCTCCCAGTTAAGAAATGGAGTCCAAAAGAGGCTGAAGAGGGACAGAGGGTTTGATAGGTGAATCCAGCATGCACTAATACAGTGGTTCTCAAACTTTTTAGAGGCCCTAGAGACTGCTGACTGATTTATAAATGCCAAGAGGTATAACTATAATGGTGATTGGACAGCAGTGCTCTCCCCCCCCCCAAGTAGCAGCTTCTTTAACCCTTGATGCACATAACCTAATCTGCCCTGTCAGTTTTGTGAACCACCTATAGAGAGCAGAGTGTCTATACCTTTAACTATTGTATGGAAAAGGGAATTTTGGCAGGTTCAGCTCAACATGGAAGGGTTTTAAAAGCTGCACCTGCCAAAATTCCCTCTTCTATACAATAGTTAAAGGTATAGGTACTCCATCCTCCATTGCATCTGGTCACTTCGATTGGGTCACAACCCACTAATGGGTTATAGACCCACAGTTTGAACACCGCTGCACAAGGCAATGGCATGGCCACTTTTAGGAGACAAAAACGAAGCAAGAGAACCAAGGATGCTGACTTGCAGTAAGGTTCAGGAAGGTTTTGCTGGGTAGATCAGTAGGCGCTAAACTGTGGTTTCACTATCAAAGGGTGAGGCACAGGGAGGAGGGAAAGTATGCATCAAGACAATATTGGCTTGCCTTGTAAGGGCTACTGAGATAATATACGTGGTGAACTCTGAAGCAGCAGTGACAAACTCAGTCAGAGGGCCAAACTCCCCACCCAGTAATGCCTAGTGGTAACATGCAAAAATATTCACAAAACCTCTCCAGTTCTGGGACACCGATGATCAAACCAGTGGTTAATATAAACAAATTAGGTCTCCCTCCACATACGCTCCCCTTTGCAACTTGCTTCCCAAATCTTCTCACCTCTTTTGCTTCCAATCACAAGTTCACTTCTCAGGCCTATTCCACAGGTCAACACACATTTTGCTTCCTTAAATGTTACACCAATTCCTGGGTATATTTGGGGTGCCGATTCAAAAAATGGCACCCGTTTTGCTCTGTCACGTCTAGTTTTAGAGACACAGCATACCCTCTTTAGTGAATGGTTCAAGCAGCCTCCTCATGAGGAAGCCTACACCATGGCTTCCTCATGAGGAAGCTGCTTGAACCATTCACTAATGAGGCTATACTGCATCTCCAAAACTAGACGTGATAGGGCAAAACGGATGCCATTTTTGGAATTGGCACCCCAAATTCATATCAAACCACCATAAAGTTTGGGAAAAATTTTCCTGACCCTAAATTTTGTAGGCCTTTGTTATCAGAGCACCTCATTATTTGGGAGGTTATCCAAATGTGGGTTCTGGTCTGTGGTGCTTAAGGGACAGTAGATAGAGGCAACACCAGCCACTGCAGTTGGCTGGCAGTATGAAGCCTCAGGGCTGGCCAAGTCTGGTAAAAATAGGAGCTTGTTCTGACCTGGGCTTGGCCCCAGCCTGCATAGAGTGATGGTTGATAAACACATACAATCCAGATCGCCATTTAGGCCTGGTCCTAATGCAGCAATTTTCAACCACTGTGCAGTGACACACCGGTGTGCCGCAGATAGCTCACAGGCGTGCTGCGGGAGTTTGGGGAGGCTCATTTATTAATAGGGCAATTGGGGTATTTGAGCCCCCTACCAACAGCACGGTGTGCCTTGTCAATGGTCAAAAAACTGTGTGCCTTGTCAGTGTTCTGTGAGATGAAAAAGATCGAAAATCACTGTCCTAATGCTTACCTCCTAGGATAGAGAGAATGGCAAGTAGGATGCGGTGTGTCAAATATTTTAGTTATGAGGAATGCAATGTACTGTACATTATTTATAATGGATACTGTATCTGCAGGCTTCAGTTCAGTCAAAGCTCTATTGTACTTGGGGCATGATAACGTTGCCAACTTGAGGCGCACACAGCCTGAAGGACAAGATGTAATGAAATGAAACACAAAGACTGGAAACTGGGACCTCCGAGTACTGGATTTCCGCGGGGAATGTAAGAAGCTGTCTTCTGCTGAGTCACATCAGTCCATCAAGCTATTGCCTACATTATGTGGGAGTAGCTGTCCAGGGTTCCTGGGGATACCTGAGCTCAAATCTAGAGTCTTCTGCACGCAGCACATGTGTTCTGCCACAGAGCTGTGGCTTCTCCCCTTTGCAGCCACGCTAGTGGCTACACAATCTGTAGTTGGTCTACAGTTGCAGTTGCAGTGCATTTGAGTGTAATGCTCAGAATGTGTTCATCATGGCCTTGAAGACTTGGTCCTACTGACTGTTTATACAAAGAGATTTGTTTTGCTCAGCTTCATTCATAGCAGGCGGTCGTTCGTTTTACGGTGGAGCTCTGACAATTAAATGTCAAAAACAGAAACGCCACAATTAAACACTTCACGTAGGAAGTGTCTGGCCAGTATATTGTTCTGGAGAAGAACAGAAAGAACATGATTGTCTTTTTTTCCCCAGCCTTTACTGAAATGGGTGGTTTAGATTTCTTAATACTCTTAATTAGTTGCAGGTAGCGGGATGGATCTGTAGGTGTTGTGTGGATACATGGCACAAAAGAAGATTTTCGGGTTGGGAAACACAGACCTTTTCAATATGTTTATTAGCATATTATGCAAATATTAACAAGGATACACACAATTAGTATGCTCAACAGTGCCTTGGATTTGTGATTCCCAAACAGCTGCCGCCCAGATGCAGGGCAGCTGTTTGTCAAAGTGACAGGAGTTTCAAAAGCAGCTTGTATCGTGGTCTGAAGGTCTGTTCCACAAAAGATATGCGTCAATAGTCCCACCAGACATGTGCATGTTTTGGAGTGCACATATAGGAGTTCTTTAAACCGGCCATTATTACGCATCTCTCGCTCAGTCAGACAACTCTTGACTGGCATATATAGGGCAAAAAGGGCTAGTCACAAACAAGCATAATCATATTTGGAGTGATCCCAAGTCTTAAGAACATAAGAAGAGCCCTGCTGGATCCAGCCATAGGCCCATCTAGTCCAGCTTCCTGTATCGCAAAGCGGCCCACCAAATGCCCCAGGGAGCACACCAGATAACAAGAGACCTGCATCCTGGTGCCCTCCCTTGCATCTGGCATTCTGATGTAGCCCATTTCTAAAATCAGGAGGTTGCACATACCCATCATGGCTTGTAGCCCATAATGGATTTTTCCTCCAGAAACATGTCCAATCCCCTTTTAAAAGCATCCAGGCCAGATGCCGTCACCACATCCTGTGGCAAGGAGTCCCACAGACTAATTACACAAAGAGTAATGTGAGCATGCCCACTAATAAACATATTATAGGTTATTGCTCTTTGGTCATTGTGGTCATTGCTGGTTTCTATCTTTAAGATTCCACACCCTCCGAAAAATGTTGGAGGTGAATCCCCCCAAAAAACATGCACAGAGAACTACACTTTCTTGCAATCTTACTACTGCCTGGGTGTTCAGTTGCTAGGTCTTGAAAAGGTGTGCATCTGTTTGGTGGCTTCCCCTCCCATCTGGCACTTCTGTTCAATGGGGAAAAAAAGGTTAATGAACCATCAGCCAGCCGGCCTGCAAGCAACCCTGCCTGCCAGCTCCCCTTCACCAACAAAGGTGCCAACAACAACAGAACACCATCTCATCTCACATTCTGGCCGTAGCTGCTGGTATAATCTTAAAATGAATTCTTGAAGGAAGGTCACCATCATCAAACACCGCCAGATGCTGCCATTGTCTACAGCCTTAAAATACAGAGAGATGATCTTGCAAGTGTGCCTGGGAACAAGTAATGAAAGTGTCCCTGCCTTCTCCAGGAGTAGTGATGAGGGATCAGCCAGATAAGGTGATGAGCCCACGTTAATACTTGTGGCAGTGGTGTTTGGAGGGAGGGTGTGCCACAGAAGCATCCAGTGCAGAATTTAGCATAAGTTCACCTGCAGGAGCACCTGGCCTGCTGGTTATCATGGAGGGAGGGGTCTTAGCTATGGTTCTGTGTTGCTCCCAGTGATTTAGAAAAGCACCCTGATGCTTTTATACTAAGGTATAGTATACTTAGTATACTAAGGGATGGGAGCCAAACAGAGTGCTGCAAATTTGGTTTTGTTTGCTTCTATGTATGTACTCGTAAATATGCATATAGATCTGAGATTCTCAAACTCCTTGGGAATTTGAGAACCAGGATAAGTGTGTGTGGAGGAGGGGCTAAGGCAGCAACACAATCCCTAGGATTGCGTTGCTGCTGGGGATGGGAGCATATTTTTTACTTACCAAGAGCCAGCATCCTGGGGAGGTGGTTTACGAGGGTTCAGGGAGCCCTCCACAGGGATCCCTGCACCTCCAAATGTTTAAAAATAGAAAGAAAAAACAGGCATGTCCAGTTTTCATCACTAAGCCAGAAGTGCCCAATTTTATTGTTAAACATTTGGAGGTGCAGGGAGCCTTGCAGAGGGCTCCTTGGACCCCCTGGACTCCCCAGGATGATGGCACTGGCTCCTGATAAGTTTAAAAAAACAAACCCTAACATTCCCAGCAGCAATGCAATCCTGGTAAATGACGGATTCCTACATGCTTGGTGTATCTAGTTCTGTATAAGAAATGTGGCTAATCAGCAAGGCACATGTCAGTAGGAAGTTAGAGTTGGCAAACAAACTTTGGTTCCAGTTCTTATCTCTGTGCAGCTTGCTTGCAATGCAAAGAGAATAAGCCTTCATATTTGTCTAGACCAGGGGTGCCCAAACCCCAGCCCGCAGGCCACCTGTGGCCCACTGTGGGTCCCCATCCAGCCCCCAGGGGGTCCCACCACCTCCTATGGGCAGTCGGCCCTCACCCCAGCCCACCCTGGTCTGCCACATGAGCTCCGCGCCTTGCTTTCCCTTGCTACCACTGAGCTCAGTGGCAGCAAAGGAAAGACAAGCCCAGGGCATGCGAAGGGCCTTTTATAGTGGGAAGGTAACGTGAGGCTTGCAGGTCTCACATTACTTCCCACTATAAAAAGCCCTGCGCACTTGCTCATGGGCTGGGCTGGGCTCCGCTTGGCTGGGCTCCTGGGCTCGGCTCCCCTCCCCTCCTGCAACCTGAGCCAGGGAGTGCAGAAGAGAGAGATCCCAGGAGGGAGAAGGGGAGGTCTCTCCCTGCCTTGCCCATAGGCTGGGCTGCGCTCCACTGGCTGGGCTTGGCTCCCATTCCCTCCTGCAACCTAAGCCAGGGGAGTGTAGGAGAGAGAGAAATCCCCTGGGGGGGAGGTTTCTCCCTGCCTTGCCCATGGGCTGGGCTGGGCTCCAGGGCTGGGCTCCGCTGGGCTGGGCTGGGCTGGGCTCCCTTCCTGCAACCTGAGCCAGGGGAGTGCAGGAGAGAGAGAGATCCCTGGAGGGAGGGGAGCCCAGCCTGCAGCACATGTCTCTGAGGGAGGGCTGGTTAGCTGACTGGCTGACCAGGAAGGCAGGCAGCCAGGCAGGAGCACATACCACCCAAGCAAATGCGGGAGGGAAGACGAGGGGGCAGGCGAGCAGGCAGGTATATGTGTGTGAAAGTGTGGAAGATCCCCCCTCCATTTGTGTGTGTGAATGGGATCATAAACTGGCATGAAGACCCCCCCCCCTTATTAGGGTGAATGGAATCATAAACTGGATTGAATTCATTCATTCATTTTCCATCTCTAATATATACATTTATGTAAATTTATTCAAATTTGAAATGTAAATTAATTCTTTTTATTTTTCCTTTACCCTTAGGAGTTTCTCCCGATCGCCCAATTGAAGGGGTGATCAGAGTTTGTTTGGCCTGGCCTGGGGCACGAGAGTCTCCTCCCAATGGGGAGGGGAAGGGGGCTGGGGCTGGCAGCTATGGCGGGCCTTTTAAAAGGCCCTGGACCCAGCCCTCTTCCTCCTTTTGCACGTGGGCACTGTGGGAAGACCTACCTGCCCGCCCTAGAGGCAGTCTGAGTTTGACTGGTCGCCATTTGGGGCCGGGTAGGAATTTTTTGCTGCCTGCCTAGATTGGCCAAAGGGCAGGCAGTTTTTTTGCCTACCCCAGACTGTCAGGGGCCAGGGGGTTGCCCCCCCTTCCAGCTGCCATTGGTCACTTTAAGATGGCAGGTAGTGCGGGCTAGGAGGCGCAAATGGGACTTTGGGCATGCACCTTCAGGCGGCATAGGCAGGGCGGCACCCAATTTCAGTCCTCAGGGGCTTGGCGGCATGACGACATAGACGGGGGCCTGGCCGGGACCGCGGGGCACACCTCAGAGGCTCAGCGGCTCGAGGTGGCGCAGCCTACGGTCCGGCTGCCTTCCCCTTAAAGGACAGACATAGATGAGATGCGCCGCCCAACAACAGGGCGCAACTTGGAGTCGGGTGCATGCCCGCCTGGGGGGCAGAGGTGTTCTGGTACCACTCAGAGGTCCCGCCTCCGCACCACAGGGGGCTTTCGCTGCCTCGGATGCTGCAGGTCTCAGCCTCCTCTTCTGCTGCAACTGCTAAATAAAGTGGCCCTTTCTCCCATATCTGTTATCTTGAGTGTTCATTGGACAGTGCGGAAACAAACAGAAGCAAAAATGTTGCCATGTGTTGACCCCCCAAGTTCTGCAACCACAGAGGAAACCTTATATTGCAAAACAATTCCAGGCCCTTTTCAGATTCTGGCCTGGCAACCAAACTATCTCCATCATTCATATGGTGTTTCCATGCCCTGGCCAGTAGTATGCTCCCGTTCTCTTTTCATGGAATGGCATGGCATTTGGCTTGCAGAGGAAGTCATTCGTTTGAGCTATATGCTAATTAGTTGCCTGCAAATTATTATGGCTAATTTTGGATTTCAGTGTCACATGCAGACAAGTCAAATATGCACTGTAAACTGGAAGAATGAGGGAGCAGGGAGGGAACACAATGGCATACGGAAAAGATGAGAGGAAAAAAGCACTGCAAATACAGAAACATGGGTTTGAAATCGGGGGGGAAACACGCATTAAACATTAAATTTGAATCTGCTTTGCAGAAGGATTAAATGCTCACTGTGGACTAGCAGAGAATCCATTTCTAATGGTGAATTTATATCAGTCCACAGGGAACCTGATCAAGGCGCAGCTGACTAATGACTATCATTTTCCGTTGATTTCATTAGTATTTAAGTTATAGCATGAAGCACATTCCCTTGGGTGCCCTGAAAGTTAGTGATTTACATACATTCACTTGAGAAGATTTTGGTTTTGCTAATATAAAAGTGATTTGCTAGCTGAGCGCAGATTTTCTTTTCATCTGCCTCACCTAAGTCCACCTTTTCAGAAAAATAAATATTAACTATTCATATAATGTGTTCTAGCCTATTATAGCTGTGAATTAAAATGGAATCAAAATGACGCTGCCAGACATCAAATTCCCTTGTGTGTGATTCACAGCTTCTCTGAGAAGCAGGTCTGGGGTGCTTTGCAACACTGTATTTATTGCTGAAAGCCAACAGGCAATGCATCTTTTTAAGCAGAGTGTCCTTAAAGCACTGTGTTATAAAACAACCCAGCAGTGGGAATTGTCAATGTATAAAATAACCCAGGGAGAAAGGGGCTTGGAAGCTGCAAATTAGCATTTGGGTTACAAAGGAGTCTGGCATTCAGTGAGCACAGCTTCAGTTTAAATCTGGCCAAGCTGATCAAAACCTACAATACAAGCACCACATCAAAAACAAATCTGTGTTGTCTGCTTCCTCTCTTGATGCTAACCACCAAATTAAAACCATTTTCTTTTTACCTCGAGGTTGTTAACATTTTCAAGCAGCAAGAGTGCTCTTGTAAATCATTGCCAATGAGGAGACTACAGGAAAGATCTGCTGCATATCTGCAGCAGTGCAGCTTTACCTGTGTTTCACTTGGAAGCAGAAACATCTTTCCTATCTGTGTATTTAGATCCAAGAGTGCTTCTTGTGATTTTAAAAACATGTTGTATTGCACTATATTGCACTTGTGATTTTCAACCTTCTTCATCTCATGGCACTAAAATTTTCAGGGTACACTGCTGGCAGGGGGTTCACACACACACACCAATGGCCCTGTTAACAAACGACCCTTGCCCATGGCACATCTATGGACCAGCAACGTGCCACAGCACAGCAGTTGAAAACCACTGCATTAGATGGTCAGGTCTGAGACTTGATGCCCTCCCTGTTGTTGTTATACAACCAGGTCAAGAGTGGAAAAAGGTATCCTTCTTGAAACATCCCTGTTTAATGGAGGAAAGGGGAAGTTTATCTTCACAGCATGCATCTCTCCAACCTTAATCCCCCACCTAAGATATTTTCCTTCTGCAGTTAGGAGCTACAGCTGTCCAATTCCATTTCCTCCCTTCCCATCCATTTTTCTGTTTTCCCCAACAAGCACCCTAACATTCATTTTCAGTTGCTGTGAAGGTCTTGAAAACTCACAGCATTGGGGTTTGGAGGGATGGGTTAAAAACGGGTCCAGTGCTCCTCAATCCCATGAGCAAAGCTTGTTTTAAAGTCAGCGTCTGAATGGGAACAGAACCAGGGAGTGAAAAAATGCAGCTGATCCTGACCTAGAACTGAACCCACATTCCCAACGGTTCAGCTTCCTGCTCAGGATTCATTCATGCCCATTGTATTTGGCTCAGCACAAATGCTGCGTTGACTTAAAGGGCATGATTCATTTCGTCTTCTCATTTATCCTCCACCAAATGCACGCCCCTGCTTTACAGGCCCTGTTGCCTTAAATAGTAGGCATTCTGTTTACACAGGGCCACACAAAAAGCACTGTGCATGTGCTAAATGAGTAGCAATGCAACAAATAAAATTCATTGACTCAGCCATTCATAAGTCTTTACCTTGTGCTTTGAAGTGAACAAAAGCTTCATTATGGTGTTAGAGACCACTTGGGTCTAACATTACTCTGTTCTTCATACTACAGTGCAGTTCTCATTGTTGCTGGAGAGGTACATGTTGTGACACACAGTATTTTACAGTTGATCCCCTGTCATGGAGACCCTTGTTATTTTATTGGTAACTGAATATGCAGAAAGGATGGCTGAACACAGTCACATTCTGGCAACTCCTGCGACTAGCTGGAACCAACCGTATTGGCCTTTGTCTTTCCATTGAACCATTGGACCATTTCAGCAGCGTGGAGAGGGGGGATTTGCTGCATGGGTAACAGTCTATCCTCCATATCTACTTTACCCAGGCTTTGCACACTGGAGAGGACACTCTGTTCCAGAACCACCATTCAGAGCGCAATACCATAGTCTTCCGAGACTGAAGGATGCCAACAACGTCTTCAGCTCACAATGCAAGAAGTGGCAGGTTTGCTGCATATGGAACAAATCATATCCAAACTTGGTGGAACACTTGAAAATCTTTTTCCCCCATCTAATAGTACATTTTGCATAGCAAATTTATTTTTTCTCGAATACTACTTTTTGTATAGCACTTTCTAAGATTCACAGTGTAGCTCTGTAAAGAAAACACAGGTGGGCCCTTTTTATCTGCAGGATTTGACTCAGCCCAAGTTCCCTGCTGACCTCCCAGATCTCCCAGACAGCCACACCTGACCTCCCCAGATGCAACCAGAAGCACCTTCTGGTCATGTTTGAAAGGCTTTCTGAGGCCAAAGAGGCAGCATGCAGCCTCTCCAGACCTCACAACACCTCCCAGAGATGTTGGAAAGTCACCTCTGGTATTTCCTCCTCAGAGGAGTCAGAAAGGCAGTTCTAGAACCCCCATGGATGCTGAGGAGACCAACTGTATTATCATCTCCGTAATGGAGCTGAGGCTGAGTGGGGGTGGCTGGCTGGAGGCCACCTAGGGTTCTCATGGCAAAGGCAAACTTCAGACAAAGAAACTCCTAATTCATAGCTCAAGTGCCTTGCTGCTACACCAACCTGTGTAAGTGAATACCGATTCCCAAGAATTCATATTGAGCATGGCTGATTTGAGACAGTCTTGCTCAACTTTCCAAGGAATTCTGCTTCTCATAGCAATGCCTTGGATCCAAAAGTGGGATTGGGCTTGCTAATTAAAAATTAAAATGTTTTGTTTTCTGAAGCTTGACTTTTTTTTTCAAAAATGAAGTCTGCAAAAATTACATTATGATTCTCTGCAAAGGAATGAACATTTTTTTAAATATTCAATCAGTCTTTTATACAGGACGCTGTGGGAACATCATGTACTGTAGATGATGTCAAATGGTCCCCAGGAGCAACCATTTTCATCACTAGGAACCATCGTTAATTTCTCTGTTGTTGTTGTTGTTAACTTACCAGTATTTCCTTAATTGACAACACCTGGGATTTTAAGAGGGGGATTCTTCATAGTGTCTATTAGCATATGATAAAAGTTAAAAACACTGTTCAACTCCCAGGTGCTTAAAACATGTACGTGTGTACACACAGACACACAGAGAGAGAGAGAGAGAGAGAGAGAGAGAGAGAGAGAGAGAGAGAGAGAGAGAGAGAGTGAATCCTGGTTGCTTCCAAGGCATATTTAAAAGACATTCCCTCACTGCCCTATTAGAAATGTTGGTAACATGTATATTTATTTTGTTATTACAGGATCTTTCAACTATACTCCTCAAAGATGCTTTTAAAACAAGAAAAATTCCTTTCAAATTTTTTTAAAATTATTTTTAGGAAAATAGGGGTTTACTACTTTCATTAACATTAAAGGGCATATGCACACAATTCTTTATCTATATTCAGAAATTGTCAGGAGGACAAATAGAATGGAATCCAAGCGATGCGGGAATATTTATTTATTTAAAAGATTTTTCCCTGCCTTTCTTCTGCTGGAGCAGAAGCCCAAGGCGGTTTACAATTTCCAACTAAAATATACAATATATAAAAACAATAGATAAAAATAACAAAAAATAAACAAAACCAACTGGAGGAGGGCAAACTACAGGTCCAGCCTAGTTGTACATGGATTTTTTTATACACAGATTTGACTCAACACAAATGGCCCCTGCAAATAAGAAGGAATGTGCTGATCCCTGGAGAAGGGAAAAAATGCACCCCTTTAAAATCACAGTTTAAAAACTACTTTTTACTGTTGCAGATAGACAGATATACAAGTGATTACAGGTATAACCTAAGTATCCACAGATTTTTCTATTACAAAGCTGATGAGAAGGGCCCTTTAAATTAAAGGAAAACAGTCCTTTAATAATGCCAGAGAGGGCAGCCAGCTGACAATCCATCAATCATTCTCTCTGCAGGCTTCACACCTCCCTTCCCTCTGAGCACATGAAAGAAGGCTAAATGGCAGTAATTATCACCTTCTCCTTTCTTTCCCCCTTGCTGGGGCTCTTGGTGAAGGGAGGGATTGCTGCCTCCTAGTGAAGCCTAAGTACCTGGAGAGAGACTGATTGTCTCTGTGTGCATTACAAAGGTCAGCAAAGCTGTTTTTAAATCACCAGAGCAAAGAGACTGTGTTTTTTTTTAATTGATTTGCTATCCTGCATTTTTTGCCATCCATGTTGAGTTCTTGAAATGGAACCCTCCCAAATAATGAGACTCAACCTGTATTTGCAACCAAGGTACAGCTATGGAGACACATAAGACAAACAGTCCATCACCCAAATGCCAGACAGAACAAAAATGTTTTGAGCCCTTGCTGAAACGCCATAAGGGAGGGGGTCGATCTTAATTCTCCTGGTAGAGAGTTCCATAATTGTGGTGCCACTACCAAGACGGCTCGCTCCTGTGCTGCCACCCTGCTAACTTGGGAGAAAGGCAGCACCTGCAGAAAAGCCCCCTCAGATGGCCTGATAGGACAAGCCAGAATAAAAAGCATGGGGGACAAAATAGAACCCTGTAGCACCTTACATTGTAAAGTCCAGGGTGCTGAGCAGGAGTCTCCTGGCATCATCATCTATCTTCATGACCTATTAGCCAAGAAGCACTGCAAAGCTTCTTCAGAAAGCTGCTGAGAGGTCCAGTAGGACCAACAGGGACATACGCCCCATGTCTAGTCCTTGGTGAAAACCATCCAACAGAGCAACCAAGGCTGTCTCTGTCCCAAAGCCTGGCCTGAAGCCAGATTGGAAGGGATCTTGATAATCTGTCTGATCTAGGATCCCCTGGAGCTAAACAATCACAGATCAGAGCTAGAGGAATCTGCCCTGTATTATCCATATGCAGATTGCAGATCCTTGCAGAAGTTGCAGATTGTGAAATGCCTTGGAAATTATGGTTACAGTCCTAATCGACTCAAGCCACTAGAAATGTTCCCTGTAAATCCAATGTGGTTAGAATTACATCTAATGGGTTGGATCGAATGTGCCATTTTTTTTTGCAGAAGGTGTCTTCAACTTACAAGGAAGACCGCCTTCCACTTGGCACTAGAATGTGGTATAAGCAAAGTGAAATGAAATTCTAAGGCCTTCTTCCACTTGTGCAAAACCTTGTGCTACTGCTTGCACAAGCACAATTGTGAAAACTGCTTTAGAACATAGCTGTTACAGCACTGTGTGACCTCTTGTGAAAGCTCTGACAAAAGCGATATTCTCCTTCCACTCATGGTGTTTTGAATCCAGACCACTGCATACAGTGAAAATTTAAGATTCCTAAATCTATCTCCTGCTTCCAGTAAGCGTGCTATCTTATGTTGGACTAAATCTGTCCTATGAAATCTTAACATTTAGATCTGTGCTATCCATAGCTGAGGATGCAGCTTTAAACACACACCATCACCAGCCATTCATTTTTTAAATTGTTTTTCTTTTTGCCAATAAACTCTGTTTAGCTATTTCAGCAATAGACTCTGGATCAAAAGTAGGAATTCACAAGCATTCTAGTGTCCAATGTGAAAAAGTTGATGTGCATACGTTCCAATTGAACATTCACAAGAGCTGGAGCAATTGTGAACCAGACTCACATACAGGTTCAAATAGGTTCACCAAAGGCCAAACCTTTGCAAACATCTACTGCTCAGGTCCCAAAATAAAAAAAAATAAAAATAAAATAAAATAAAAAAGCTTCTCAGGAGCTTGATTTGCTTGCAAAGGTGCAAACCTTTGCAGGCACATTGGCACTGATCTTGATTCTGTTTGCAAACATTTGGACAAGGGAGTTTGACATGTAGGGCTTTTTTTGGTAGAATGTTTGCAGCATCTGTAGCCCAAACTACAAACTACAAAGTAAAATACTTTATTTTTAACAATGTTCCACATAAAATGGAAAGCTTTTTTGCCCCCATTTGTTGCTTCTTCCTGTTCTCTTAAAATCCTTCTGCTTGGATACTCTTGACAGAAAATTGCCTCTTCAGCATGATGGCTTGAAGGTGAAGGAGTGCTTCATTACTAGATCCTGGGCTGTGGGAGTAGTCATTCTTCAGCCACTGATCTAAATCTATACTTAGGAACTGCTTCGAGCATCCATTTGAAGCTGTCACACTCCTGGACGCCACATCATCCTTCAAGCTTTTTGTAATCAGAAAGACAAATGCAGATGAACTTCCATGGAGGATGGCAAATTAGAGAAACAGAAAAATGGTTGTCAAAAATGCAGAGACTGTGATCCAACTCTGCACGTGCCCAGCTGCTAGAGTTGTGCCGATGGAGTCCTGTGTAAAAACAACAAATATTGTTTGGCAGGAAAGAGAGAGTGGTGGAGAGGCGGGCAGCCCAATTCTGAGCTGACCGGCGCCCAGGGCAGCAGTGGCACCGGACTGGCTGCAACAGCATCCTAAGTGTGCCGAGCAGCTGCTGGAGGCCCCCAATGCCTCCTCAGGGTAATGGGACATTCATCCCCTTTCCTGAGTAAGGTAATGAGCCCCGCAATGGGGCTATTTAGCTGGAACAGAGTAAAGCAGTCCAATATTGGGCCGAGATGCATGACGCAAGGCTTTGGATCTGATGGAGCTCAGCTCTGCTGGTTCCACCCCCTTCCATGCCCTGCTACACCTTCTCCCCACTCACCCCCCCAGAACACCTCCCCCCCCATGCCCTGACTTACCTCTCTGCTCCCTGGCTCTTCTCGTGGAGTGCCAGGCTGCAGCCGGCCGGCCTCCAACTGGCACTAGCCCAACCAGTGCTCACACCTAGCCAGCTCCGGCACTGGACCAGCACTTAACTGCTGCAAGCATGCCTTATGGCACATTTGTGACAGGCAGCATGCGTTCTTCAGGATTGGGCCCTAAGAGTCCAATCTTAAACAGTCCTCGCACCAGCCCTGAGCTCCAGAACACGCACTCCAAGACACATCCACAACACGCAGGGAGGAGAGGCTCTTGGCACTGGGTCAGAGCCAGTGGGCGCTGGGCCTCAGCGCCACGTGGACGTCCATCACCAGCAAGCAGAAAGCCTTCTCAGTGTGTGTGGGGGGAACGGGCAGTAAGACTTTTCAGGGCGAGTGGAAGGCAGGAAATGGGTGGAATGGGGTCAGGGGAAGGGAGGATTGGGCCCAGGAAGGGCGCAGAGATGGTAGCAGCCTCTGCCGCCGAATCCTAACCTCCCTTCCGGCCCAGGCAGCTCAACATGGGCACTGATCCAAGGAGACTCACTGGCGCCACAGCTGCATTACCTTAGGTAAGAGAGCAAATGGTCTCTTCCCTCAAGGAGACTCCCAGCGCTAGCCCAGTGCCCACAGAATTCAGTGGTAGCCATTTCGGCACTGCTGGAGACCTGGATGCTGCCGGGTTTACTGGCGCTACCATCAATTTTCAAACTTGCTTTTTATTTATTTAATGAGAAATTTATATCCCACTTTTCCAGTAAAAGCTCAAAGCTGCTCACAAGGATGTACTGCAGTAAATGCATTATAAAATTAATAATAGACTATGAAAACATTAAAATTTAAAATCCAGCCTCCATAAAATACATAATAGTACATCCATAAAAATCAGCCCATCATGAAAATGTAACCAACCCATAAATATACAGCAGTATAAAAATGCACACTTGTAAGCGGTGATGCAAAACATTAAATAAAAGAGGGCAAATAAAAGCAGCCAGACAGCAGCAGTAACAACAGGACATAAAAAAAACAGTAAGTAGTGAGAGTGAAAAAGGCAACCCAGGGGCCTCCAGAGGTCTCCTTGGGAGAAGGGGTCATTTGTCCCCTTCACCTGATTAAGGGCGCAAGCCTTGCAATAGGGCAACTCAAGTCTGCATTGGATATTTTGCCAGCACAGACTTGAGAACCTCCATGTCAGGTTTTTCAGCCCAACACAGAGCATAGGATCCAGCAAAGGAGGCCTTCACCAGTCCCACCCCCTCCTGCCCCAGCCCCTCCCTATTCTTAGAATGCCTCCCCCGCCCCCCGCCCTGAACAGCCACTCCACCAGTTGGCAGTGCCACTTACTGCTGGCCGATGTCTTTCCAGTGCTGGGCTCAGTGACGACTGACGCTGGCCCGGTGCTGGCACTCCGTCCTCCCAAGGTGCTGCAAACATGCTTTACAGCAGGTTTACGACACCTAGTGCCAGCGCCGGTGCGAAAGCCAGATAGGATGGGGCTCTAAATGACCTTATCAGCCAAAATTGTCCAAACTTGCAATGGAGAGGTGGAGATCTGTAGATGCCTCCCTAACAAACAAACACACAAACAAACAAACAAACAAACAAACAAACAAACAAACAAACAAGGCAAACCTCAGAAAATGTTGAAGAGAAAGATAGGTTTATTCATCAAATCGCTAAAATATGCAGGTATTTTTCATTAGACATTTGGAGTTAACTTTTACTTTTCATCAGAGGTGATTATTCCTTCTCTCTCTCTCTTGGATATTTCTTCCAAGAGGTGAATTAACAGCACATTAGAGTATTTTTCTCCTTTTATTTGCCTTCTTTTATTTATTTGGAAGTGGTGCTGCACTTTGTCCTTTTGTGTTAACTGTTCAGTGTCTCCTCACTTGGGCACGTAAGTCCTCTTGCCACCCAAAACAGCGGATGCAATTCTTGTTATAATGGTACAACCATCTGATCCATTTGGAAGAGTGCAACCTGATGCAATCAAAGATGTAGTCAAGGGGGGACTGAACTGAGTGGAACTCCAGGCCTATTTCTATAGCTAGATCAGTGATGTCACCAGGTGCTGCCTTTGAAACTTTTTTTCAAAGGCCCTCAGACAAGAAGAAGGCCTCGGGCTCAGCAGGAGGTAAATTTGCAGAGGGACATAATGTTAATATCTAGGCCAACTCTTTCTCAATATTCCTGAGAGACAGTATTTAGCTCATGTTATGCTAAGGCTATGCAAATTTACCTGGGAGCAAGTCCTGCTGAATACAGTAGGATTTGCTTTTGAGTAAAAATACATAGGCTACCACCCTTATATTTATTTGGGATATTTTTTATTCCCAACTTTAGCGTTCGTACGTTTCTTTTGAAACTATTGCAACCCACGCCAAAATTTGGGATGAAGTGGGCTACAGATCTTTAAAGGGGAATTAATCCCTTTAAGAGGGAATTAGTCAGATTCACGGAGTCTGGTTGACAGAAGCAGGACACTGGCTAGATTGACTCTGCTCTGGAAGGGGCTCTGTGGCTGTTCTTATCAGAGTGTTTTAGCACTTTTGGTTAAATGGAGCACCGTATACAAAGACAGTATACATCTACAAAGACACTCCATGCCTAGTGTAGGTGCGCAGTGGTGTTGGAGGGCCATTGCATGGGAGCATCTGTTTGGCCACTGTTGGGAGGAGGAAGTTGAACTGACTAGAGGTGCTGGTCTGATCCATCAAGGCTACCACAGTGTTTCTAGGCTTTCCAGGTCAGCTGCTGGACCAGAAGACACCCCCCCCAGCTTTGCGCCTTCCAGGAGCAACAATTGATAATTTCCATCGAGCAGAGCCAGACCTGACTTTTTCCTTTTATTCTCTGTCTCCCAGAAACTTGAAGGGTCAAAATTCAAGGGGCAGCTTCTAATATTTGGAGCAACAAACTGGGACCTGATTGGTCGAAAGGAAGTGCCTAAACAGCAAGGTAGGTTGTCACAGCATGAATGTTCTTAAATTACATGTGCGTGCACTTGTGAACACATTTCATAAACACCATAAACATAACCGTGAGTGTTAATGAGGCGAGATTGTTCCTTTTCTTGATTTTGACCAATCTAAATGTTTAGGTCTTAAATGCTGTGAGGTTTTTTTCTTTCAGGTTTCACTTTTGGTAAATCACTTTTCTGGTGAGGCTTTGAGACTAACAATAATGAAACACTAAATTGAGTCTTTTTGGAGAGGCCAAATGCTGAGTCATCTGGTCCATTTATAACTCTGGTGATGACTTTGTCTGTCTCAGCAGAGGAAGATGTGAGAATAGAGAGTGCAGGAATGGATCTACTGGAGGCACAAACGGTGTGGAGATTTTGGGCTCCATCAACAGCAGCCCTTGTCTTAAAGTCGCTTGTTGCCTGCCTGCCCAGGACAGACTCAGGTTGGCTTTTTCCTGACTCAGTTATGGGAATAAAGAGTGTCTTTATTGCTAAGTCTAGATCAGGGGTGCTCACACTTTTTTGGCTCGAGAGCTACTTTGAAACCCAGCAAGGCCCGGAGATCTACCAGAGTATTTTTTACAATGTTCGCGCCATCGTAACATATAACATTTATGTGTACAATGTATGTTGGTGTACCTTGAGCCCCAGTGAGTATAACAGGACTTACTCCTGAGTAGACATGCCTAGGATTAGGCTGTGAGGCTGCAATCCTAGCCACACTTACCTGGGAGTAAGCCCCATTGAGTACAGTGGGCCTTACTCCTGGTGTTTCCTCCCAGAGGCACCTGAAGGGGGGGGTCGGCACTCCGCAATCTACTCATTTTGCCTCGCGATCTACCGGTAGATCGCGATCCACCTATTGAGCACCCCTGGTCTAGATGGTCCCACAGTCTTGGCTGTCGGCTGAGTGCTTTGGGGGCTTGAAGCAGGATTCCTGTGAAACCTGCAAGCTTCCTTACCCCCCTATCATAGAGGCCTCACATTCTCTGAGGAGGCAATCTGCATGTGGGATGAACTGCTTCAGCGCCCAGTCTTATCCAACTTGCCAATGCTGATGCAGCTGCAGTGTGACTCCAAGGTAAAGGAACAAATGCTCCCTTATGTTGAGAAGGTCTCTGTGACCGACCCCTCACCACAAGATGTAGCACACACCGTGTTGGCACAGCTGTATCAGCACTGGACAGTTGGATAGGATTGGGCCCTCAGACTGCAGGTGGGGAGTTGACGTAATGCAGTGCTGCTCTGTACACAAGAACCCTCTGCAGGCGGAAAACTAGTGTGTCGAGCAAAAGGATTTGAGCCTCTCCTGCTATCTGGTGTTCTAGTTATCTTTGTGCAGGGCATTTTATTTCATTCTGTCATATGTGTCTTTGCCTGCAATTCGAAGCATACAATGCAGATTCCGCATGTTGAGGCCACCACTGAGAAGCACCCCTTGTGAATCATTGCCAGCCAAACCTCAGAGGATTCCCAGTTAGGGCTGAGAGTCCTCGCTTGTCAGTGTGGAGAAGACAGCGCTGTGTGGACCAAGGTTCCGACTTGGGGGAGGGCAGCTTCACATGTTCAGGCCCATTAAGCATCGTGATCTGTGGCTCGTAGTTCTGTGATGTAAGTGCCTCTTGCCACTGCATCTAGTTTCAAGAGCGAGCAACACCTTTCTTGGCTCTTGTGGACTCGCACTGATGCAGAAATTCTGATCTGGCGTAGAAAACCGGGCAGATTCCTGGTGGGCATTGTGTGTTATGAGTGGGTTTTGTTTTTTTTTAAAGTGTTTCTCTGGAGCACACGAACCTTCGCTGTACAGAGATTGACTCACTAGCTCCTTGGAACACACGGTGTTGCAGTTTCCTTGCTGGATTGCATTGGAATGCTGGAAAGGGCACTCCCACAAGCCGATGCTGCCATCCCGCTTTGGTCTTATCACAGTGCTGACGTCTGCCTCCCAGTGCAGACTATGCGGTCTTTGTCTGCAGTCTGGTTTGAAGACATTTGAGCTTGGACTGTGATCTTCAGCTGGACAAAAGATAGGAGGGCAAATAGAGGCCAGGGTGGGAGCTGGCAGGACGCGTCACGGAGTGGCAGCGCACACACTATGTTTAAAGGAGCATGGAGGGAAGCTGCCTCCAGTCAGGGTCAACAAAAGTGAGCAAGGTGGACCAATAGTCTGACTCGGCATAAAGGCAGCTTTGTATATAGCTGTATGTACAAGAGCAGGGTGGTGAATTGGGATCTTTGGGGTCCCTGTGTTGCTGAGTCAGAATTTCCTCAATACCAGAGCAAAACATTTGATGGGTGCCATTTCATAAGTGAAATCCTTTCTATTCTTGTCTTGCCAGATAGTTGCAAAGGAGGGAGCTGATTCAGACGTGCTAGTTAGACCAAGGGTCAGACTGGGTTCACGGACTCTTTGCTGTTTGTAGGACTGCAATGGTTCCCTTGGGGCCTTCTAAAATAGCAGCCTGCATTGGGCCTCAGCAGGCAGAGCAACCTTCTGCCCTGGGATTTGGCCATAGGCAGCTGCAGCCAGCCCTGCTGATGGCAGTTCAGGCCTTGGGCCTTGGTTTAACGAACAGAACGAAGCTGCTGAGGATGTGCTGTGTGTAGAGTTTGGTTCAGAGTTGGGTAGGAGGTGGTGGGAAAGACCCAGCTATGCCTGGAGAACCACTGCTGGCCAGAAAAGGCAAGATTGGCTAGGCGGGCCAAAGGTCTCCATCAGTTCAAGGCAGCTGATGTTCGTTTATTGTTGCTGAGTGTTTTTGGAGTACCAGTGATGTATGCCGCACTTGACATTGTATGGAAAGAGACCCAAGGGACTTGTATTCTTAATATGAGCGGAAGCAGACTGACAGAAGAGGCACGCTGGAGAAGCCTATTTAAGCACCTTTTTAAACTGTGCACCTTAGTCCACTACTCTCCTTCCCCTTTGAAACCATCACTCTTTTCCATGGCAGCTGCCTACCGTAACCTGGGCCAGAACTTGTGGGGGCCTCACAGGTATGGGTGTCTGACGGGGATCCAAGTTCGGACTGTGGTCTCGGGGCCATGTGCTGCTCACAGTCTCCTGATCACCACTGAGGGGAAGCTCTGGAGCTGGGGTGAGTAATGGGAGTCACTTTAGGGCATGGATACTGGGGAGGGTCGTCTTTACATGCAGAACAGCTAGGAAGCTCTGGGGTTGCACGAAAGATCTCTCTACCTGAGACCTTGGAGAGGTCAACTGGAATAAATGGCAGGAGGTCTAGTGACCAGCCCTGCAGCATTGCGCCCCCATAGGCCTGATGACTCTGCATTTCCCTGTGTGGTTCTCCAGGGCGTAATGACAAAGGGCAGTTGGGCCATGGAGACACCAAGCGAGTGGACGCACCCAAGCCCGTTGAAGTACTCAGCAGTGAAACAGTCGTCTTGGCAGCCTGTGGCCGCAACCACACACTAGTCCTGACAGGTACAGGGGGCTTCTTGTGCATGGACCTCTGTCCTAGTTTCTCTTCCCTCTCCACTCACCTTTGGCTCAGCTCATCAGCATTATAACTGGTTAATAACTACTGGTCATGGGGGCAGCAGTTTGGTGAGAAGAGGCAAAAGGTTAGTTTGTCTCGGCCAGGGCCTGTATGATTGGGGGGGGGGGAGAGGCAGGGATAGGAAAGAAGGAAGGGGTGGGTGGGATGGTGGGGAAGCAGGGATTGGAGGGAGGAGGCTCAGAGGAAGCCTAATATCACAAGTGCTAGGGTTCAAGGGATGAGAGCAGACCCTCCGTGGGACCTTGAGTCAAACAGGGCTGGGGGCTGAGGACAGGCCAGGATGTACAGTATTGCCCACTGGGCCAGGAGCGGTAAAGGGGGCCTTGGCTTTGGGTTTCCAGCTGGGGTACGAGGGAGAACTTGCCTGTGTTCCATCTTTGCCTTCCAGAGAGTGGCTCCATCTTTGCCTTTGGAGAGAACAAGATGGGGCAGCTTGGCCTTGGCAATCAGACTGATGCCGTTCCCAGCCCCACACAGGTATGTGCCTCACAAGAACAGCCCCACTGGATCAGGCCAGAGGCCCATCTAGTCCAGCTTCCTGTATCTCATAGTGGCCCACCAGGCACAGAGGCCCACCAGTGGCCTCATGTTGTCCCCTCATTTAAAAACTATTATTGTTATGAAAGTGACAGTAGAGTTTAGATTTGATTGTTACCTCCTTATGACTGGTAATTCCTGCTTGCAAAGTTCTGAATGTCTCTTGTGGGGAAATGTCTTGAGTCTGTGAACTAGAATTGGGAAAAGAATGACCAGAGTATTTAAACAACATAAGCAGATACAGGTTGAGTCTCCTGAGGGTTCCCTTCCCAGAACTCATTCGAATGGCATTAATCGCATTTAATCGAATTAAAGCAAATCCACTTAAAAAAAATGTCCTTTTGCTCAGTGATTTTAAAACAACCTTGCTGACTTTTGTAGCAGACAATCAGTCTCTCTCCAGGCACTTAGAAAGACTTCACTTCAGCAGAAAGGCAGCAACCCCTCCCTTCACCAGGAGCTGCAATGGGGGGGATGGAGGAGGGGATAATTACTGCCGTTCTCAGGGGTCACTTGCTTCCTAGTGAAGCTGTTAAGTGCCTGGAGAGAGAATGATTAATGGATTGTCAGCCTGCTGCCCTCTCTTGAAGTAAGGAGGCTATTGTTAAATGACTTTTTTCCTTTTATTTAAAGTCCCCTTCTCATTGCATTGAGATAAAACCAAAATCCGTGAAAAATCCGTGGATAATTAATAATAATAATAACAACAACAACAACAACAGGTATTTATATACCGCCTTTCTTGGTCTTTATTCAAGACTTTATTCAAGACTATTCAACCCCTGGGGGCTGGGGGCCAAGAATAGGCCCTCAGTTTGGCTGTACTTGTCGTAAGAGGCGACTAAACAGCCACCGGGTAGATGGGACTCGTCAGCCTAGGAAGGCAGCTCATCTAAGAGAAGGAAACTCTGATCCCAAACCTCCACTGCCTTGTGGCTACATCCAGTTCTGGAAAAGGCTTCAGGAGTCAACCTCGAGGCAAAATCAGGAGCCGGAGTCCCTTAGGCAGTTCATGGCTGAACACAGTCACGTTCTGGCAACTCCTGCGACGCCGCTGGAACCAACCGTATTGGCTTCTGCCTTTCCATTGGACCATTCCAGCGACGTGGAGAGGGGGGATTTGCTGCATGGGTAACAGCCTATCCTCCATACCTTCTTTACCCAGGCTTCGCGCACTGGAGAGGACACTCCAACTTCGCCATACGGCGTCGGCACAACACGGGAAGCAGCAGTTTACCGGTTATAAGTCTTTGCTCGATTGGCGTAGAGCATGACGCCAGGGGCTGCTTCCGACGGTGGGAGAGATCATTGCATCTCATTGGGCAGCTACCACCCGCCTTAAGCTGGGCAGTCCCCAGCCAGTAAGGTGTTGCCTCGCCACGGTCCGTTAACCTCATGGGGTGCGTGGGGTTTAGGGTGAAAACCGACAAGCGGATCGACAACTCTGCACCATGCAACAGAAAACAGAAAACTACTGCCCTAAAGCTGGGCACCTGGAACGTTAGGACAATGACACCTGGCTTCTCTGATGACCTGCAAGAAATAGACGACGCACGCAAAACAGCTGTCATCGACATGGAGCTGAGCAGACTGCAGATGGACATCGTCGCCCTTCAAGAGACTAGGCTGCCAGATTCCGGATCTGTCAAGGAGAGAAATTTCTCATTTTTCTGGCAGGGAAAACCACCAAACGAAACCAGGGAACATGGCGTTGGCTTTGCGGTCAGAAATACCCTGCTGAAATCCATCATCCCACCTACTGTGGGAAGTGAAAGAATTTTGTCCCTGCAGCTCCAGTCATCAGCAGGACCTATCACTCTCATCAGTGCTTATGCACCGACTCTGTCGTCTCCAGCAGAAGCCAAAGACAAATTCTATGATGACCTGGCCACCACTGTCAAGAAAATCCCTGTAAAAGAGCCATTGTTCATCCTCGGCGATTTCAATGCTAGAGTTGGTGCTGATAACAGTTCATGGCCCACTTGCTTAGGTCAGTTTGGCACTGGGAGGATGAACGAAAATGGCCAACGCCTGCTAGAGTTTTGCTGTCATCACGGTCTCTGTGTCAGCAACACATTCTTCAACACAAAGCCCCAACATAGAGTCTCTTGGAGACATCCAAGATCAAAGCACTGGCACCAGCTCGACCTGATCCTCACCAGACGCTCCAGCCTTCCCAGCATCAAGATCACACGCAGTTATCATGGTGCTGCCTGCGACACTGACCACTCCCTGGTGTGCAGCAGAGTGAAACTGCAAACAAAGCGACTGTATCACACGAAAAAGGAAGGAAGACCTCGCATTGATACCAGCAAGACCCGGGATCAGAGAAAAGTGGAGGAATTTGCACAAGCGCTTGAGGAATCTCTTCCAGGCCCGGCCGACGCAAACGCATCCAACAGATGGGAACATTTCAAGAATACCGTTTACAACACCGCCTTGTCCATATTCGGCAAGAAGACCAACAAGGCGGCAGACTGGTTTGAAGCCCACTCTGAGGAGTTGACACCAGTCATTGAGGAAAAGAGGAGAGCTCAAGCAGCATACAAGGCCTGTCCCAGTGAGCGCAACCTGCAGGTCCTCCGAACTGCTCGCAGCAAAGTCCAACAGACTGCCAGGAGATGTGCTAACGACTACTGGCTCCAGCTCTGTTCCGAGATACAGATAGCAGCTGACACGGGCAACATCAAGGGGATGTATGATGGTATCAAGCAGGCCCTAGGTCCAACACAGAAGAAAATTGCCCCTCTGAAGTCTGCCACAGGCGAGGTCATCCAGGATCGGGCGCAGCAGATGGAACGCTGGGTGCAGCACTACTCTGAGCTATATTCCAGAGAAAATGTAGTCACCGAAGAAGCACTGAACAACATTGAGTGCCTGCCTGTGCTGGAAGAGCTTGACAGTGAACCAACCCTAGAAGAACTTCACGTGGCCCTGGACTCCCTTGCCTTTGGCAAGGCACCTGGAAAAGACAGCATCCCTGCTGAAGTCCTAAAATGCTGCAAAGAGATCATCGTCACTGAGCTGCATGAAATCCTCTGTCTCTGCTGGAGAGAAGGTGGAGTACCTCAAGACATGAGGGATGCAAACATCATCACGCTGTACAAGAACAAAGGTGACAGGGGTGACTGCAACAACTACCGCGGCATCTCTCTCCTTAGCGTTGTAGGAAAGCTGTTTGCCCGAGTTGTACTAAAGAGGCTCCAGGTACTTGCAGAGAGCGTCTATCCAGAATCGCAGTGTGGATTCCGAGCCAACAGGTCCACCACTGATATGGTATTCTCCCTTAGACAACTGCAGGAGAAATGCAGGGAACAACGACAGCCACTCTTTATAGCCTTCATAGATCTCACAAAGGCTTTCGACCTGGTCAGCAGAGACGGCCTCTTCAAGATTCTCCCCAAGATTGGATGTCCACCCAGGCTCCTCAGCATCATCAGATCCTTCCACAAGGACATGAAGGGCACTATTGTCTTCGATGGCTCCACATCAGACCCTTTTGACATCCGAAGCGGAGTGAAGCAGGGCTGTGTTCTTGCACCAACCTTGTTTGGGATTTTCTTCGCTGTCCTGCTGAAGCAGGCCTTTGGAACTGCAACAGAAGGCATCTATCTCCGGACCAGATCAGACGGAAAGCTCTTCAACCTCTCCAGACTGAGAGCAAAATCCAAAGTCCAGCTGAAATGTCTGCGTGACTTCCTCTTTGCCGACGATGCAGCTGTCACTACCCACTCTGCCAAAGATCTCCAGCAGCTCATGGATCGTTTTAGCAAGGCCTGCCAAGATTTTGGACTGACAATCAGCCTGAAGAAAACACAGGTCATGGTTCAGGATGTGGACTCACCTCCCTGCATTACAATCTCTGAGCATGAACTGGAGGTTGTCCATGACTTTGTGTACCTTGGCTCAACGATCTCCGACACTCATTCTCTCGATGCCGAGCTAAACAGGCGCATCGGTAAAGCAGCTACCACGTTTTCCAGACTCACAAAGAGAGTCTGGTCCAACAAGAAGCTGACGGAACATACCAAGATCCAGGTCTACAGAGCTTGCGTCCTGAGTACACTTCTGTACTGCAGCGAGTCATGGACTCTTCGCCCACAACAGGAGAGGAAACTGAGCGCTTTCCACATGCGCTGCCTCCGACGCATCCTCGGCATCACCTGGCAGGACAAAGTTCCAAACAACACAGTCCTGGAACGTGCTGGAATCCCTAGCATGTATTCACTGCTGAAACAGAGACGCCTGCGTTGGCTTGGTCATGTCGTGAGAATGGATGATGGCCGGATCCCAAAGGATCTCCTCTATGGAGAACTCGTGCAAGGAAAGCGCCCTACAGGTAGACCACAGCTGCGATACAAGGACATCTGCAAGAGGGATCTGAAGGCCTTAGGGATGGACCTCAACAAGTGGGAAACCCTGGCCTCTGAGCGGCCCGCTTGGAGGCAGGCTGTGCAGCATGGCCTTTCCCAGTTTGAAGAGACACTTTGCCAACAGTCTGAGGCTAAGAGGCAAAGAAGGAAGGCCCATAGCCAGGGAGACAGACCAGGGACAGACTGCACTTGCTCCTGGTGTGGAAGGGATTGTCACTCCCGGATTGGCCTTTTCAGCCACACTAGACGCTGTGCCAGAACCACCTTTCAGAGCGCGATACCATAGTCTTTCGAGACTGAAGGTTGCCAATACCTGGTAGAAAGAAGTGGCAGGGAAAGAACATACTCTAATCAAGAAATTTAAAGTTTATTGGGGGGTATTTATTGGGGTCTATTGTGGTTTATTGGGGTCTTTGGGGGCATATTGGGCTATGCAGTGTGTAGCTACGTGGGATGTCATGATGGCTTTCTGCACTTTAAAATTTACCACTTCCCACTGAGTACAATAATCAGATGCTACTGCAGTAATGTGTTATAATATTTTATAGGTTTTTTTCATCTTTGTGCATATTTGTTCTTTTGCTTAATGCCTTTCACAGCCTGACTGAAATAACAGCTGTGTCTCTTTCACAAACTGTTAGGAAATATTAGTACATAATCCTCATTCCAAGCCTTTCACTTTAAATTATCTGCAGTCGTGTCCGACAACTTTTTCTTCCCTGTGGCAAGACAGGCGTTCCAAAAGAAGGTGGCATATTTTATATTGAGAGAGAGAAATATTTGGAATATTCTACTCTTGTCTTTGGCACACTGAAATAGGCTTTGAGAGGGCTGACCGCAAACATGATGGATTGTGAGTTAAGTGCAAAGAAATGCTGTACTGTATAGACTGTGGTGACCTTTGCCAGCAGTCAGGATTTGGGGCCAATCACCCTCAATGAAAAAGAGGGTATGAGGAGAAAAGAAAGACTCACAGATGCCACAATGACTGTTCTTTATTGCCTGTTGGCTATGGCAGTCATTCACATCAGAGACAAGAGAGCGACCGTTTCCGCCTCCCCCTGCCTCAATACAGTGAAGAATCATCTTGGGAGAAAATGTCACAAATGGCATAAGGAGAACACTTCTGGATCAGATCAAAGGTCCATCTGGTCTACATCCTGCTTCAACCAGTGACCATACAAATGCTTCCCAGAAGCCCACAAGCAGGGTGTCAGGATCCATCAGGACCCCGACCATGACTCCTCTGACCAATGCCAAAACCTGGATGTTCCATCACGATTCACAGCCATTGTTTGATGGATCTTCCATGAATTATCTAATCCCCCTTTAAAGCTATCCGGCCATCACCCCTACCTTGTGACAGTAAATTCCACAAGTCAGCTATCCATTGTGTTAAGAAATACTTTGTCCTGACTCTGCTACCAATCCCATTTCATTGGATAGCTGCAGGATCTTGAATTATAACAGAGGGACAAAAATATCTCCAGAAAACCCCCCCCCCTTTTCCATCATACTATGCATCATTTAATATACCTTTAGCATGCTGCTCTGTTATGTGCAAGCCAATGAATTTCTACTCATTGGAACTCCCAGGAACATATGCATAAAATTGCAGCTGGGCAGCCCAATCCAGAACTGCCTGGTGCACAGCATTGCAGTAGCACCAAAAATGCCTGCCACCGCATCCAGTGCGCTCCAGGCAGCCACCGCATCCTCTTTGGGAGATGGGGACTTTCGTCCTCTCCCCCCAGGTAAAGTGAGCAGCCCCACAATGGGGCTACTCAATTCTTCGTCGACCTGAAGGTTGGGTACAGCTTCCGTGTCAGGCGGCGACCCCAACATGGAGGCTCTGAATCCAATGGAGTGAAGCTCCACCAGTCCCACCTCCCTCCTGCCCCGCTCCCTCTCCCAGCATGCCTCCTGCCCGCACTCCCACTGCCTCCCCCCACTCTAGAATGCCTCCTCTCCGCCTCCCCCCACACCCCCACCTACGTCTCCACTGCTTGGCAATCCATGTGACCGCCGAGCAACAGAGCTCAGACACTCCACTGGCGCTAGCCCAGCGCCAGCTAGCACTGGGCTAGCACCGGCGGAGCACCGGCACTAGGGCCCGCAAGCATACCTTATGGCACATTTTCAATAGTGCGTGCTGGCGGTAAACTGGCGCGCAAAGCTTAGGATTGGGCTCTCAGTGGGTTTTTTTAAACTAAAAAATAGCCTCAGATATGTTGACTTTTTTCCTAGGAAAGGTGATCCAACTCTGCCCTGAAGCATTCATCAGTGATGCAGATGATGCAGATGAAACTAGGAGCACTGTGACAGCAGGTATGCCCCTTCCATTATTAGATAATATTCAGTGTGTTGATCATTATCCACCCCTGAAGTGTAGCAGAGAAGCCCCTTACCATGGAGTGTTCCACAGAGCAAAAAAGAGTGTTCCTCAGTATACTGCAGATTTCTTTTAACACTTGCCCTGCCTTTGGGAATCCAAGAGTCTTCCATTGAGAAAAGAGCAGGCCAGGTGAAAGAAATACATGGGGAAAATAGATGCAAAAGAGGAGTTTAGGAAACAACAAGGGAATGTTAATGGGAAAGTATTTTTTGTCAGTCATCTTTATTAGCTGAAATCTCTGTGCTTCCCTCGCATTTCATCATCCGTTCCTAAAGATCAAATTTGAGTTGAAATTTGAAATGAAAAAGAGGGGAGAGGGGTTTTTTTCATTATTTTTCTATCAGAGCGTTATTGGAAATGCCAGTGTATGTGCATAAGTGATGTGCAAAGGTAGCCGCAAGGGAAAATGCCAATCTAGGAAACATATTTTTTCCCCCTAACATATTTCTTGCATTTGAAAGTCAAAACAATAGCTTGGTCTCCTCCATGAGTCCTGGCTCCCTGTCCCTCTTTCCCCCACCCAGCACACACCAATACAGTGACATCACTTTCATTATTATTTGGAGACTGCAGATCACCATGGCCTATAGGTAAATGGGGGGAAGGGAGAAAAATGCTACTTTTGTTTAAAGCTCATTCATAGCTTAAGCTAGGGGTCTCCAAGCTACAGCCCAGGGGCCACATTCGGCCTGCCACAAGATTTTATCCGGGCTTCAGCAACTTGGCTTTTTTGTTAGAGAATTTCTACTGTTTGACATTTTTACTAATTATATAGCATTTCTCAGTTTAAGCATGACATTGTTTCTGTGTACTTGTCACATTTCTGAATCATATCCTGCTAATTACAAAAAGATCCACGTAGAACTTATTCATTCATTTATAAAACCGATTTTTTTTGCCTGCGAAAATGTCTAAACTATATGATGCGGCCCTTGTACTGGAAAGTTTGGAGATCTCTGACTTAAGCTGTCTAAGGCTTGATGATTCACTGGCCAATCCTATCCACACTTTCCTGGGAGTAAATCTCATGGAACACAATGGGACTTACTTCTGAGTAGACATGCATAGGATTGGGCTTGGTGTTCCTTATTGATTGGTCCAGTGTGTTCTCTGATGGGGAACAATCCCCTATAGACAAAAATAATCTGCTATCATAGAGCATCACTTCATAAGGTATCTGTTTTGCAAACCATTCTCATGCTAAGCAATGCCTCTCTGGGTGACTGTTCATACAATGCACAAGGCCTGATTCAAATTCCAGTTTAATTTTTTTTTAATCCTTTCAGTTTGGATTGGATCAAACCCAATGGGTTCTGAGGAGAAATAGCATGTTATTTGCATCAGCAACAATAAAAACAGCATGAGCAACAGGCCAGCCCTAACTTCTGATCTGTTGAAATATGCAGCAATACTTTGTTGTTGTTGCACCTGTACCAGGAAGGGATGGTAAGACTAGTTAGGTAATGGCAGGGTAACAAGATATTCTCTCTTTGAATTCTCTGGTCATGGGCACTCTTTATATAAAATATGTGCTGGAAATTGTACAAGCAAGCCAAGGACACATGCATACAAGGCTGAGTTCATAACTTGGCATTCTGTTGAGTTACAAGCACAGTATGTAAAAATAATTGCTACATTAGAACACCAAATTCAACAAGTGAAACCTAACTGAAGAGTCATTTAGGGTGCAATCCTAACCAACTTTCCAGCAGTGGCATAGCTGTACCAGTGGGGCATGCGCTGCATTCTGCAGTTGGGGGCAGTCACAGAGACCTCCTTAAGATAAGGCAATGTTTGCTCCCTTACCTCGGACTTGCATTATCCTTACTTCAGTGCTGGAAAGTTGGTTAGGATTGCATCCTTAGGCACATTCAACATACATAACACTTTGGTTACCCAGAGTGCTATATGTAGGCCTTACTTCCTTCAGTTCTCTCCCCCCCCCCAAGAAAAAAAAATGTGAATATCCATACCTGTTCTCATATAGCTAGACAGACAAGCTGAAGGATCCAGTTCCATCCTTTCCTATAAAGATATAAATACAGTACTATAGTTGAACACAAGAAAAAATTCAAACCACCAAGGCACACATTCAGGAATATACATCTTCATTTTAAACCACCAATAGCTTTCAAGTGACTGTCTGTCTGCTCCTCATACAGCACAAAATGGTGCTTAAAGTACTTCATATACATTATTTATCTCAGCAGTGTCAAAAAAGCATGTGAAATATACCACTATTATTATCATCCCCATATTGCAGATTGGGACAGGGGGCAAGTGGTGTCAGGAGCCACTGTGGCTAAAACCAATCAGCTTCTGGATCTGTGATCCCTTGTAAGGATGAGTCATTCAGGAATGTAGGTAAACATCTCCCAGGGATATGGTATTCTCCCTGGTTCAAGGATTACTCCATTAACTGAGTCAGTGTGTTTTTCTCTGCTCTGATAGATCTGTGGAAGCTTTCACATCAAACTTGGGCATTGCCATGACAACAGACCACTTTGGCCTCGCCACTAGACTTGGTTTTGCTCATGCAAATGCCTAACTACTAGACTGTCCTCAGGTCTTAGTTGTGCAGACTCATCCCTCCTATGTCTCCATGATGCCAGATCACTGGGCTACCCATATCCCAGCAAACCAACAGCAGGGCCTCTCCAAGACTGTCCAGGGTAGTCAAGGCTGATGTCTGTTTCAGAGCTATCTTCCTACCTGTGCAGCTGGTTCAATTTGCCTAAAATAGCATATTACTGTCAGTAAGTAAGCTGCTTGCTTAATGAGGAGTACCACGTTGATGCCCCAAGTGCCAACAGATATCCAGTCCCTGCCAAGAACAAATGCATGGATTTTAGAGTCTATGCAGTTATTGTGCACGAGACTGATATCATTGGACTTTTGTCAGCCTCAACAATACCTCATAGTATACAAATTCTGTGCGCTGCTTTATCTTGCCAGACACCAATAAGCATGCCATTATATTGTAATTATAAGCTAATCGCTCATTGGCATCTACTGAAGACATTTTTCATTTTAATGGTAATTCCAAGGATGACTACCATGTAATTTGTGGGGAACAAACAACTGCACAATTACTCTGTTATTAACACAATAATTACCAAATGTGTCCAGGCTTTTTTTTTTTATTGTGCATGTGTGTGACTTATAAAATTAAGATACCCACACCTGCAAACTGCATGGCAATTATGTAGTTAGTCTGGATGTGTTTTGCAATACAATGACATGACAACCGTGAATATTCCAAATATAAGGTGTTTTGTAATATTAGCCATCACTGAAATAGAAGTAGTATAACTGAGCCGTGAATCCAGCTCGAAATCTGAAACCATATCAGTTAAAATGAGTGAAAGCAAAACCAACATAGACTGAGTGTAAGTGCCATTCAAAATGGTCCCCCTCAGCAGCTCTACTGGTGCGTGCCATCTTTGTTTACTTATAATGCAACATGTCCATCTAAGCTGTTGTGTTGCTAGTATGTACAAGCGGGGGTTATGAACCATTTGAAAGATGATGAGGGCCAGCAGCGTGGATGTTAAAAAAAAGACCATTCTGGGCCATTGTTATTACTAAGGTAGGCCTGAAGGAGAACTTGGGGGATGATTTACCACAACAGTGATGGCAGTGGCAGCTAGAGAAACTTCTTAGCAGCCACCACCTTTTCTCTAGGATTTCATGAGTTGACTGAGGATCCTTCAGTGGTCTTGGGCCACTGACCTGTCACGGGTTGATCCCCAGTCCTGACATGTAATTTACTGGCTGCATAGTAACAGGCCTGAAGCCTTGGCCAGACCAGGACAGCACAGCATCCTGGGAGCCTCATGCTGATGCAATATCTGGTGACATGCATCAGGTGACCACATGTGAGTGTGTGTATGTGTGTGGCAGCACCTGCACAGTCAGCATGACTGTGCAGTATTACCTGCACTCTGATTGGTTGCAAGAAGTATAAAGTTCCTGCAGGGGCAAGCAAAAGGTGTGGGAGATGCAGAGTAGTGTTGAGCCAGAGGCTACGTCCGTTGTATTGAGAATTGTGTACTGTATGTACTATCTGGACTGTAAATATTTTGTATATAGTAAGAGTGTGGTGGAGAACTTCTGCCTTTGAGTCCTTCTTTCTCGCCGGGAGCAGAGAGCGCTCCGACCTTGGGAGATAGGCACAATAACAACTGGGCAGCTATCTGCGTGCCACGCCGCAGCGGAACTCCAGCAGCAGCAGATATCGGAGCGGAGCCGTCCCAGCGGCCTGAGCACAGCAGCACATACTGGCCCCAGTAATGGTGAGGTAAAGCAAGCCAACCATCATTGTACTATTGTCTTTATATTCTCTTGACAGATCCCAGACTCTGAAACTGAGAGCTTCATGTCTTTATACAATCTGCTTCTAAGCTTACAGAAGTTGCCACATGCTGCATTTTAAAATATGAAGGCAGAATTTTTGAGGCCTTATTGATTAGCATTCAAAAACCTGTCCACCCTGTTCATGTGGTGGACAAGGAGCCAAACACATGTAGAACCCTTTTCTATGGAACCCTGCTCCACATGAATCATACCACCAGTGGACTGCAATAAAGACTGCATGATGGAGATAAAACTACGCTGTGAATCATCATGTAGTCCTTAGCTTCTGCTTTACTGCTCACCACCTACATCATTCAAAGAGAAAAACAATCAGGGCCTTGGATCTTCAAAATAAAAGCCTTGGGGTAAGTCATCTATGAATTCTCACAGAGAAGGGGTGAGCTTTTTTGAGACACATTTCAAAGTCTCTCAATCTCTCAGACTACTGGGTTGTTTTTTGTTTTTTTTAATCCTGTTGCAACTGAGGCAAGGAATAATTGCCTGGGTCCTTGGTTTCAGGTGTGGGGCTGATCTGTATTATAAACGGTGCTGTTATTTTCAGAGTTCAGAGAAAAGGTTCTGTAAATTAGAATTATAAAAGTAGAATCATCTACCCACAACACACACAGATCCAGGTGGCACAGATCCAAGTAGCTCCACTGGGGCTGCTGTGATGTTATCCAGGGTAAGGTGAATGAACTCCCCTTGCCCCAGACTGAACTGCAGGAAGCCCCACTCCTGCTCTGGAAACAGGGCAGGCCAGCCGATCTCCCTGTTCCAGTGAGGGTTAGGATTGGGCTGTCACTGTCATCATAAATAACAAAGTAGAAATGTAAGTATTTGGGTGGTAGCTTTACTCCCTTTTAAAATTTTAATAAAAGACCACCATTCTATACATTTTGATGCTTCACGGGTGCTCTTTAAATTATTTTTGTATTAAAATTCCACAGCATGTAAATACTGTTCAAAGCCTGCAACCATATTGGTGGAGCCCATCATTCTGGTCCTTATCGTGAAACTACTGGGTACCAATTTCATGACTGTCCATGTGGTGGCAAATCTGTCTGTGTTGCAACAGTGCCATAAGATGAACCTATATAAGATGGCAAGAAGCTGCCTTATACCAAGTCAGATCATCAGTCCATCTAACTCAATATTAAGTACGCTGAACTGGGACTAGCTCTCCAGAGTTTCGGGCAGGTGTCTTTCCAAGTCCTATCTGGAGATGCCATGGAATATTCACATAAAAGTAGCTCCCACAATCCATCTGCGATGTTTAAAGAGCACGACAATAAAAGAGGAACTTACCTGGCCTGTGAAATCATTTTTAAAAAAAATCAAAAACAAAAAAGTGAGTAGGTGAGAGGATCCAAGCTTCTTGCTGTTACCCTATTTAAATTATATTTTAAACCCTGGTCCCTGTCTATAGCTGTCCAATGACTCACCCAACAGAGATAACAGCTACTGCTTCTATAAATCCAACTTCTAAGCCCTATCTCAAATGGGAAACACTAGTTCCTCTCAATACTTTCTTTTGGAAATGCAGCACTGTGCTTTTGCATCCAAAAGCTAAGTTTCTTAATAGATTACAATACTTGCATTTATTTGGAAGAGAAAATATTAGGGATTCCCATAAAACTAATTTCCCTCTGAATTGGGCTTAAAAACTCATATTCTATCCACGGATGATTGGCTGTTAGATTGTAGCCAACATTTCAAGGAAGAAATAGAATTTCTTAACTGTAATAGAATTAACTGTGCACCAGAATAGGTATTTGAATTTTCACCTTTCCTTTTTTTTTAAAAAATGATTTCTTATTAGAAATAGGGAAATTTCCCCCTTTGCTCTGAGTAGTAAACAGGAGCAAAGGGGGGATGAATGGGAAGTTGAAGCCTTAAAAAGCTCATGTGTGTTTTTACCCAGGCTTGGCATCTGAGCAAGGTAAAAGATGAAATGAACAAACCCCAAAACAGACCCAGTTCATCAGGTTATACAAGCAGTTGAAACCTTACAAGCTACCTACCCATCAAGAGTGGTGGGGAACCTGTTGCTTCACCCTTCACTGGGAGCTGTCCCTCACCTCAATCTCTGTTCTAAAGAGCTCCCTGTGTGAAGATCCCAGAAACCTGTGTTTGCATGCAAAAATGTTCATACTTTATATGAACATAGATACGCATGGATTGGGACATGGCTCCATGGAAGAGCATATGCTTTGCATGAAGAAGGTTCAGCTTCAATCACCAGTTAAACACAAATCTCAGGTAGCAAGAGACTTCTGTCAGAGAATCCTACTGCCAGTCAGAGGATACACAGCCCAATCCTGAGCTGCCGGGACTGCGGGGCTGCCGTGCTGCCGAAAATGGCTGCACAAATGGGCATTGCACATAACTAGGCACATCCCCTTCCCCAGGGTAAGGAAAGTAGCTCCCCAATGGGGCTACTTGATTCTACAGCAGCTCTGGAGTGTTTCATGTTAGACTACATGGCCTGACATGGAGCTCAGGATCTGGTTAAGCTGAGCTCCACCATTCCCATTGTTTTCCCACCCAACTCCCTCCCCTGGAATGCCTCCTTCTCACCCTCTACCCACATCCCCATGCCTCTGCTGCCCTGCAGTTCAGGCAACTACTGAGGAGTGGAGCACTGACGCTGGTCTAGCTCTGGTGCTAGGCTGGTGCTGAGGCCCCACAAACATGCTTTACAGCATGTTTACAACAGTGCTCTCCAGCAGTAAGCCATCATTTACTGTTTAGGATTGAGCCCACAGTAAGCACTGACATATGCAGAATTCAGCTTTGGGAATGCCACCACAAAAGCCACTCTAAGCAAGTGACCAGAATTGGGGAAGAGAAACCCAAGCAATACTGTGACTCAATATGTGACAGTACAGGTAGAGCCTATTTATGAGTGAGTTCTGTTCCGTGACCCACCTCAATTAAGAAAAAACCACATTATGCTAAATTGCATAGAGTTACACAAATACGCTGCAGCCTGACATTTGGGGATGGAAGGAAACTAAGGTAGCTGTTCTCCATTGCCTCCCCCTCCGCTCCTTCGCCTTCCCCCCTCCGCTCCGTACTCAGCCCTCCCCCTTTGCCAGCTGTCCCCCCTTCTTTTACAGGTGGGATGCTGAGCTTTTAAGAGTCCAGTCCTATGCATTTCTACTCAGAAGTAAGCCCCATTGTATTCAATGGGGCTTACGCCCAGGAAAGTGTGGATTGGATTGTAGCCTGAGAGCCCAGTCCTATGCTTGCCTACTCAGAAGTTAGTCCCATTCTAGTCAAAGTGTGGATTGGATTGTAGATCCAAGTGGATCCAGTCCTATGCATTTCTACTCAGAAGTAAGCCCCATTGTATTCAATGGGGCTTACGCCCAGGAAAGTGTGGATTGGATTGTAGCCTGAGAGCCCAGTCCTATGCTTGCCTACTCAGAAGTTAGTCCCATTCTAGTCAAAGTGTGGATTGGATTGTAGATTGGATGTGGATCTGCTTGCCTACTCAGAAGTCAATCCCATTCTAGTCAATGGGGCTTACTCCCAGGAAAGTGTGGGTCGGTTTGTAGCCTGAGAGCCCAGTCCTATGCTTGCCTACTCAGAAGTTAGTCCCATTCTAGTCAAAGTGTGGATTGGATTGTAGCCTGAAAGCCCAGTCCTATGCTTGCCTACTCAGAAGTAAGTCCCATTCTAGTCAATGGGGCTTACTCCCAGGAAAGTGTGGATCAGATTGTAGCCTAAATCTCATGCTTTGGCTTGCTGGAAGACTTGGTTGCTGGGTTGTTTTGTTTGTGTAGGCTGGAGCATGGAGAGCTTGCAACATCTCAGTCTGAAGGAGGGGTATTCAGCAAATACTCCCTGGGTTTTTTAAAGCAATCCCCTCTGTAACTACCACACCTGCCCCTGTGTGTGTGTGTGTGTGAGAGAGAGAGAGAGAGACAAACAGACAGACAGACAGAGCTCCAGTTTGTTGCACCTTGCTGTTCTGGCTACAGAGGTTTTCCGCTCGCCCTTCCCCTCTTCAGCCTCTTTGCTGCCTCAGGGGCTCCAGGAGTCTTACTGTTCCTTTACAAGGGGAACCTCTTCCATGGCTCCAGGGCTATTTCCCTGCCTGGGAAATAGCCTTTTTGCAGTGTTTTGGGCTGCCTTGAAATGGAGTGAGAGGCCAGCTTAGGGCAAAGGAGGCAAAGGTGTGTTTGACTTTGAATTCCCCCCACCCCATTTGAGTTGAGACAAATCTGCAGATAAAAAAAATCCATGGATAAATAGGTTGCACCTGTATTTTTATTTTTTCACATTTTTATACCACTCTTTTTCCAAGGAGTTTGGGGTGATATACATTGTTCCTCCCCTTCTTTTGCTTTCACAACAACCTTGTGAGGTAGGTAGAAGAGATAGTGACTGCTGTGTCCTGAGAAATAGTGACTGCTCGATGGTCATCCAAGAATTTTCATAGATGAGTAGGAATTTGGACCTGGATAGTCCAACTTCCAAACCACTACACTGTCCTGGCTCCATCCTGAATATAGTCTAGTCTTCACTATCTACTGATCGCCCAGATTGTCACTATTTCAGATTTTTTTATTTCTTTCTCATCAAACCAAGAAGTTTCAACCATTTTGAATTTATGGAAAGAAATTAAATGCTGTGTCCACCAGTAAGATGGATTTACCAATAACATCTGCAAAGGACCAGATCTTTCAAGGAGATATGAGATTATTGATTAAATAAAAACAGGCTGGCCAAAACAAACAAACAAAAAGACTCTAGATCTCACTCTTTTAAAAAAGATAAAAAGGCAAATGTAGCTCATTTAATAGTATCCTCTTGCAAAAAGTTTCAGATGAACCCTTGCTTCCACATCACCTATAATTCAGAGTGGCATTGATAACAACAGGTTTGTTTGGTGACTTTGCAGCTAGCAGATTGCCTCCCCATATGTCCAGAATGAGATATTTCAGGGTGATTAATTGTTAGCTGGCAAATGTCAATATCCCCTGAAGCATATGTTGCAGCAAACATACAGTCATTCCAAAGGTACCCATTAATTTAGGCTTAGTCGTGCTTACAAAATTACACAAATAGTGGTGTTCATATTTTATAACGTATCCAGAGGGTTTCACTGGATCAGTAACTTAAATGCTGGCTGCTGGCAGCTTTTATTAAACATGTGAATTAGGGAAAGAGGAGAGAGGGTGTGAATGCTCCACCGGAGGCTTTAAGTTCAGCAACAATCCAAGGTAGAAATCACTTAAGGGGGAGTACTTTGTAGGATTCATCCCCAGTGGTCGACAGTTAATTTCTGAATGGAGAGTTAGAGAAGCTCAGAACTGCCTGCAAGTCATAGGTCTTGTTCACATTGTCCAGGTTTTCCATGCAGTCATTTATCCAAGCACAGGAGTATGTGGAGAAAAATCAGTGGAAATGAGGCTGCATATGTGGGTAGGCAGCAACTATTTGTATGAACGTTGCTGCACAATTTTTTCAGCAACTGTGATCAAAGCGCATTTCAACCACTGGGACTAAGTGATACATGAACCATTCTGAAGAAGGATGAAGTTTATTTGTGAGACATTGGAATAGCAGTTATATAGAGAAAGGGTGAATATGGGACTACACATGACATATATCCTTGAATGATCATTCCAGATAGTCCAAAGCTAAGCATCAGGGCCTCTGAGAAGAATTTTATCAGGGGGTATAAAGTTTCTTTATGGCCCTTTCCAAACGGGGAGGGGCAAAAGAGCAAGGGAGGGTAGTGATGTGTGTGGGCAGAACAGGGGTGGAGAAGGGGTGAAACAGGGTGGGGGAGGGTGGCAACAGCCAGAATAGTCTTTGGAGCCCAGGTCTACTGGGCTTCCCAATGTGGAGCCCAGGTCTACCTGCCTACGTAGTTTCAGCTAGATACAGTAACATGGTAAACCAAACGCAGGAGAGAGACTCCTAAGTATCTCTAAAATATCTTAATATAGGAAATCATTGAGGTAATTAGCATCGTCATATTTAGGCTCACACTAGAAGGGAAAGTGTCCTGTGTGTACCAAAAACTTACTTCTGCAGAAGCTGTAGACCCCCAACTCAGTATCCCTCAGCTCAGATACACTCTTTCATGGTAAGAGGATGCAAAAGCCAAAAAGCTATTATAGCAAGCCAGTTTCCTTCCAAATTTGACATTGTGTTAAGGAGTGTCATGTATGCATTCCTGGGCCCAATGCATATGGCTTGCAACAGGAAAATGTAAGATCCCAGGAAATTTCTGGACTCCAGGGACCCCTTTCTGACCCTGGGCCTGGGTAAAAATTACCCCCTTTATCCCTCTCATGGGCCATGCTAAGCATATTTACCCAGTCCTAGTGAACTTATAGGGGCATGCTCTCAAGTAAATTGTTTTTTTTAGGATAAATGTTACATAAGATTCTGCTTTGATAAATACATTAAAGTTTAATGTAAAAAATGAAAACAGTCCTGGCTCAGATTAAATCAGATTAAATTATTACTGTACTTCATCACAGCCTGTGCTGGGCTGGTTATAGTCTGCCGTTTGGGATCTAGCCAGGATCCTGGGAATTGAAGAGATAGCTTTGTAGGATTCGTACTGGTCCAAGCAATGTTGTTTTCAGGAGCTGAGGTGGTGTAATTTCCTCAGGAGATGTTTCTTCAGATTTTTAGGCACTGCTCCAAGGGCTCCAATTGGCACAACACTGGTCATCATTGTCTTCTTCTTCATCTTCTTCTTCACTTTTCTGGGAAAAGTGAATATAGCTGTCAAAGCCAGGGATTGCTGCCTTAGGGCCTAATCCAATGCAATGCACACTGACTCACAACAGGCGCACACTGCGGCCCTCAGTGCTGGTGGAGCGCCAGTGCTAGCCCAGCACTGGCCGGCACTGGATCCTGAGCCTCCATGTCGGGCCGCCCACCCAACATGGAGGTTCCTCATTCTACGCTGACCCTTGGATCACCGTAGAATCGAATAGCCCCATTGTGGGGCTACTTGTCTTAACTGGGGGAAGGAGATGAAAATCCCCTTCTCCTGAGGAGAAAGCAGCGGCTGCGTAGAACATGCTGGATGCAGTGTCAGCCATTTTCAGTGACACTGCAGCTCTTTGCACTGGGCAGCTCAGGTCTGGGCTGCACTTTCCTGGCCCTGCTCCTATTGTAGCCATAGCAGCAACTATGCCTTGATGAGAACAAAGTCAGCAGGCAGGAACTTCCCTTTCATTATCTCCATGCCAAGTAAACACCAAGTGGTCAATTTCTGTGTGTGTCAGACTGCTGCTCAAGGCAGTGGTGGGCCTGCCCCTGCAGTGCCCCAGTGCAAAGGTCCGCCATGGCACCCCCTGCAAGAAGTTGCCTCCCCACTTATCTGGATCGCAACAGAACCTTGCGCAATTCCAGTACCAACTGGGGAAGCATTCTGAGGCTTCCCTGCAGTCTTAAACTGTGCTTCCAGAAAACCAGAAGTTTCTGACCACGTTGGGCGCCTCAGGAGGCTTCCCACACAGTCCGTGTGGTGCACGAGGCTTCACGCCTGGGGCATTTGCCCCTTTTGTTCAATGGCAGGTCTGCTGCTGGTTCAAGACACAGGAAGAGAGCCGGTTAAAGAGTGGCAGCCCTGGTGAGACACCAGCAGAGATCCATCCAAGGACTTCTTCAGATGCCTGAGGGGAGAAATACTGAAATTTCACATTTGGCCAATTTTGTGTGTGTGTGTGTGTGTGTGTGTGTGTGTGTGTGTGTGTGTGTTGAGGTGGAGTTGTGAAAAAGTGTTTCCTCAGATTGTTCCCCCCCACAGTGTGTTTCCTCACAGTGCCTGGGGTGGATGCCTGTTGCCCAGGCAACTGGGAGAATGATCCCAGTCTTGTGGCACTCCACTGTGCTGTGGCAGATCTACACAGCAGGGGCATCAGCCTAGTTGCTGAGGCAACCAGGGTGACATTCCTGGTCTGGCTGTGCTGCAGTGCGAGGTTGGGCAGTGATACTGCTTCAGCTGCAACTCAGCAAGGCAAAGCAGGAAGTGTCTTCCTAGTTGCCTCAACAATGCAGACTCATCTTCCTGCTTTGCCATTTGGCATGATCTGATGGCTGCATTTGTGCTCCATGACTTTATCATGAAGTTGCATCCAGTACCGTAGTTAGAGGAGGCCCAAAGCAGTAACTACTGCAGGCCCTGCAATGCGTCGTGTGAGTGGCCCCTCCCACTCACTATCGGAGCCATTTTGGGCAGCGACGGCAACATGCAGGAGACGTCGTTTGGTTCATTGAGCGCCTGCGCATTGCTGTCACTGCTCAGAATGGCTCCAAGGACATGTTGGAGGGGCAACTTACACGGCACATTGAGGCACTGCAATACTTCGTAGTACCGTTTTGTCCCGTCCCCCCAGATACGCTTCTGGTTGTAACTATTCACTATACAGCACTGTGATGTTACCATGTTCGCTGCATGATTGATAGGCAGGCATCACACAGAAGAAGAAAGATGTACAAACAACCTTGAAAAAATAATTGGCTTCAAGGCAGCAGCAGATTTGGGTATGAACAAATATGAAAAGAATATGAGAAAGAAAGAAAGAAAGAAAGAGTTGGGACTGTCAGGCACAGCTGAAACTTTCATGAGGCCATGGAATTGTCATCTCAGGTAATAGATTGGCAATGTCCACCTGGCTTTCTTCACCACTATCTTTCTTTTTTTTCCTCTGCATTTGAAAAGGAAGAGGGGAACAGAACAGAAGAGCAAGTGCGGAGGAGAGTGTTGGTTCTCAAATTTTTAGCACCAGAACCCACTTTTTAGAATGAGAATCTGTCAGGACCCACCAGAAGCAATGTCATGACTGGAAGTGACATCATCAAGCAGAAAATTTTTAACATTCCTAGGCTGCCTAACCCACACTTACCCAGGAGAAAGTCCCATTTACTAGCATTGTTAAAAGCATAAGCATAGTAAGTAGCCTGTTAAAAGGACAGATCTGTAACATTTCTCCAAATGCAGTCACATACCATGGTAGCATCAAGTCTGATATATTAAAAATTAGATATTGAAATGAATGGGGACCCACCTGAAATTGACTTGCAACCCACCTAGTGGGTCCCAACCCACAATCTGAGAAACACTGCTCTAGCCTACTACTCTCCTCTCCTCTCCTCCACTTTCTCTTCTGCTCCATTCCTCTCTTCCTTTTCAAATTCAGGAAGAAGAAGGAGCAGTGGAATGACAGGAGGTGCACTGCTGGGTAAGTGCAGGGGCAACATTTGCTGCACCACCTTGAGTACCAGGAGGACTTGACTCTTTCTAAGCCAGAGTCCATTTCAGATCCCTGGAATGCATCTTTTTTGTTCCTCAAATGTTTGGGAATGAACCTGTGACATAGTTCTAGTCCTTAACAGATTTTTGTTTTTAAATGTGAGGCATTTAAAATATAGCAGCTTTTCTGGATCTCATTTAGCTTCTGGCCAAATATGCATACTGTATATTGCAAAATGTCTGCTGATGTTCCAGTAACATTGCCTATGGATTCATTCAGAGATGTCTTTCAGTTCATCTGTGGCCTCAGATGTTTGACATTGAGAGCATGTTTGCCTACATGTGGATGTTTTGCATAAATGCAATGGTTGGCCCCTCTGGTTTCCAATAAGCAACCAGATGTGTCTAAACATTTTGGCATGTCTGTGTCAATGAGATGCAGGTGGGAGATCAACTGGCATGACAATGCTATAAATAAAGAGTTTTCCCTGTATCTCAAATTAGGGCACAGCTGAAGCAGCGGACAAGAAGCACCAGTGATGTTCTGCTAGCATTATTCTAAGTAAATGATATTTTCTTTGACAGTCTTCTATCTGGCTAGTAACATGGGAACTATGTGAAAGGTAAGGTTCTAGGGTGCAATATGATGAGGAGGAAAAGGAAATTCTGATGCAAACCAAAACAAATAGAGCTTCAATAATGAATCTTATTTTCTTGAATCCTCACTCCATTTGCACAGCTCTCTTCCAAACACAACTGATGCTTTTCAACTCTTCTTCAAAAACACATTGTTCAGCTATTCCCTGCCACACTGTTTCCTTGAATCCGCCAATGTCATGGTCACTTTTTCAGTAGTGCAGGACCTCTTTTCAGGCTAATGTGGTAATCAATGGAAATGGAAATCCATGGATCTGATTTACTATAAAGCTATTTCATATGCCCTTATATAACATGCATTTAGAAGAAAAGATAGCAAAAAAAAAAAAAAAAAAAAAGCATGATGTGTTACTTCATGTGAGAAACCATCCTCACTACTTATTTCCAACATGTCGTTTCCCACTGACATCCATATTTGCTGGGGTGGGCAATGACCTCTGACAGTTGAGCAATTCTTATTTGGTCTTAAAGCAACAGTCTTCTGGCCTCTCACTCAGACATGAATCCAACTGAGTTAAATGGAACATACTTCTATATATACCAGGGGTGTGCAAACTTTTTAGCAGGAGGGCTACATCATCTCTCTGACACTGTGTCAGGGGCTGGAGATAAAAGAATTAATTTACATTAAAATTTACATAAATTTTCATAAATGAATATATTCAAGATGGAACTTCTATGGAAGAAGGAAGGTCTTGCAATAGCTCAAGGCCTATAAAAGGCTTTGCACAAAGCAAGGTTGATCTTTCCTTTGCTGCTGCTTCACAGACATGAAGCAGCAAGCAGTGGAGGGAGCCCTTGGCCCGCGGCTTGCACAAGAGGTCGAACAGTTGCCTTCATGCTGAGAGCAGTTGCATTGGGCTGATGTGGGCTCCAGCAAGTCTCCGGAGGGTCAGAGGCTCATTGGAGACTGGGGGCTCCCCACAGACCAGATTGGAGGTTCCTAAGGGTCACAAATGGCCCCCAGGCCAAGGTTTGGGCACCTCTGATCTATACAATTGCAGCGTTATTGGGATTGTTTAAATCACCTCCCTTGAGATTAGGAGCAGGATCTGATTCTATAATAAGAGCTGTCTGGGCCCCCAGTTCTGTCTGGAAGCCACTGCTTCTGACCCTTTGCCCAAATCCTGGATGTGTGGGGGCTACCAGTGGTTCTTCAGCAATAAAGGAGGGAACAGTGTGCAGATGTGCAGAGGCAGGTTATATGGTTATGTGCAGAGGCTGCCTATAATAAGAAACCTCCAAAAGCAGTGTTTCTCAAACTGCAGATCAGGACCCATTAGGTCATGAGCCTATTTCAGGTGGGTCCCCATTCATTTCAATATTTTATTTTTAAAATATTAGGCTTGATGCTACCATGGGATGTGAATGCATTTGGGGAAATTACAGATTTGTGCTTTTAACAAGCCACTGCATATATGCTTTTAACAGTGATAATGAATGGGGCTTTTTCCTGGGTAGGTTTGGATGGGATTACAGCCTCAGATTGTCCAAAATTTTCCTGCTTAATGATTCCACTTCCAGCCATGACATCACTTCCAGATTAATGACATCACTTCCAGTGGGTTCCAACAAACTGTCCCAGTGCTAAAAAGTTTGAGAACCATTGTCCTAGAGCATTTTTCTTTCCTAGAAAAAAGATACTCCAGTACTATGATCTATTAGGCAGTGGTTTTTATGAGTACCACTGTGATTTTTTTTTTTCCTTTTTTGTTATTCATTTTCTATGCTATAAACTTTGTTTCATTATCTGCTATAACCACTTCCATTCTGGGTGTTGTTTCACACAATTCCATTCCATTCATTCATTTTCAAAACTGGGAGGTGGGATGGCTTACCATGGTAGGGTGGCAGGTGTATTTTCTTATTTGAAACAGTAATAAAAGTTTAAAAGAAGCAGCAGAGGTGTTGCTTTTGGTGGCTGCCTCTTTATAGCTACCATTTTTCCCATAGTACCCTGGATAGGATAGGGCATTCTAAGGAAAAAGAGTGGCTGCCAGTAAAACATGGCAGTCCCTGTACGTTTTTCCTTCAATATGCTCCCAAATGTTGCAAGGTTCAGGGTATTGTGGGGGGAAAATTATATTCCAGAGAGAGACAGAGAGAGATTATATCCCACAACCCACAGTCCAAAGTGGCAGAGTCCTTTCTGAACCTTCAGGTCTTGCCACTTCATGTTGCTGCATGTGTAGATCTAGCCTACAGTTAAGGTTCAAACGAACTCTGGAAGAACAGAAGTTTGATTTTTAAAATGTTAGGAAAATATAGAAAGCTGACATTTGTAGGAAGCCAAGTCTCAAATTCCCAGATTTCATGCCTTTATGGCATGTGCTCAGATACTCAGAATAGGAAACCAAGCCTAAGTACACAAAAATCACACACTAGATGCACATGATTGATGTGTTTCAAAAGTATGCATCATTCCAAAGCAATTCCATTTTCACTGCAAAATTGGGCTGATACCATTTGAGTTGATTTGCACTTGGGCTGTGAATGGATAAAAACGAAGACTTTCTCTTCAGTGTGCCACACAGTGACAGCACCAGCTTGCTGTGGGTACTGGAGCAAAGTCCTGCACTGGGGCCTTAAGTTTCCATCCTGTTGGTACATGGAGCACTGAGGATTCAACAGTCAGCCCAGCCAGGTAGACCCTCGGATGGGCTTGGCCACTGCTCAACCTGGCCAATCCTGGATACCATCCCTGATATCATATATATGCCACATTAATTTTTCAGTACTAATAATGTATGGCTTGGATACCACAAAATCTCAGTGAACAAACATGTCATTTATTTTGGTTTCCTTTTTGTGCCTTTATGTGAATCTGAATATTCGGAATACTGTATTGTATGCAGTTCTGGTCACGCATTTTAAAAAGGATATTATAGAGCTGGAAAAGGTGAAGAAAGAACAACCAAAATGTTCAGAGGGTTGAAGGCTTGAAAGGCTGAAGTATCTGGGGCTCTTTCCTTTCAAAAAAGAAACCAAAGGGAACATGACAGAGTTTGATAAAATAATGTATGGTACGGAAGAAGTGGATGGTGGAAGAAAAAAGCTTTCTCACTCTGTTAGAATACCAGAACTCAAGGTCATCCAATGAAACTGACTGGCAGTAAATTGGATAGCCAAAAGAAAGTATGTCTTACTCCTTCATACAGTCGATTTATGGAATTAGTTGCAACAGGATGTTGAGATGACAATTAGCATAGATGGCTTTATACAGGGATTAGATTAATTAGTAAAGGATGGGCCTATTAATGGCTATTAGTCAGGATAGCTAAATATGGAGCGCTGGATTCAGAGGTGTTATGCCATGGATACCACAATCCTACACAAGTCTACTCAGAAGTGAGCCCCACTTAGTTCAATGGGACTCACTCCCAGTTCAGGGTGCAGAATTGCAGCCTGAGTAGTAGATGCTGGGGAGTACCAGGCTGTTACCTTCAAGTCCTGCCTTTGGGCTTCCAAGAGGCATCTGGTTAGCCATGTGGGGGAGTAGGCTAAAGAGGCCTAAGAGCCAGCCTGATCCAGTGTAGGCAGTTCTGTTCTCTGGTGCAGGCAGCCGTTATGAAACTTTGCTGCATAGAAGTAATTAAAATCACTAATTGACCATCCAGGTCGCAATCTTTTCTGAGTGTGGATTTTCTTAACTACAAAAGTTTTGCTTTTTAACAATGACCTTTTGCATTTTACCTTGACTGTATCACTTGCTCTTTATGGAAGTCTGGTATCTCTGATATTTTTAAAGCTATTATTTTTTTAAAATGCCAAGGCCTTTAACTTTAAAAAGCACCTGCTGTGCCTCATCAGTAATGACGTCTTACATCCTTTTTACTTTAACGCCAGCAATTCATGTTATGAACTATGGAAACATGGAAAGAGATTGCGCACTGAATTTGTGAGACCAGTTTTCATTTTTTCCGTGACCAGACCTGAGCATGTCTTCTGGAAGGAAGGGTGTACATTTGCCTCTTTGCTTTGAACCAAAAGGTGGATCCTGTGCCCCCCAGCAATGCTACTGGATTTTCCTCCCACCCCTTCCCTGTGCTTCCAGTCCAGATTCTGCTCACATACACACCCACAACCCCACTGCATGGGCTGTATTACAAATAAGTACACAGCTGCTTAAAGTAACATGCAGTTTGGCCCCTGGTTTAAGCTTGACCCTGAAGTCTTTTCCATCCAAATTCACTGTTTCCATTAGTACGAACTGAAATTGAATTGACCTTTCACTCTTCAACATTTTACAGCTGGCTGATGTTAGTTGTTATCTACCATAATCCCTATGGTGTGTGTGTGTGTGTTTCTGTGATTCCCTGTTATTCTCCATTTCTTACTTGTGCATTTAGAATTTCTTTTATGTTATGTATGTAAAACATTCACATGATCCATGCAAATTGCTTTAATATTAGCATTAAGAATTCCTGCTTTAACCCATTTCTGCCAAGCCCAAAAGATGTACACATTTGATCCCTGTTGCATATATGCAACATTGGGCAGAAATTGCTTAATATTTAGCCCACCTCTCTGGTTCACTGAGAACAGTGAATTTGAATTTGTCTATGAAAAAAATAACTTTGTGGCATTTTATCAAGAAACAAGAACAGGACTGTACTCGCATATCCCAGGGCTTTGGTAACAGGGGAAGTTATTTGAGCTTGGCAGAGATATCTAGGTTGCAGCTTTGGTAAGAACTGCTAGACACAAGGAGACAAAGCAAAGGAGGCCAGATGTCTGTTGAAGCATGTCATGGGGATGCAGCTGTCCTCTTTAAGGTAGGACTTGAAAATGGGAAGAAGTAATGAGAAGTTAGTTCAAACTGACAACAGGAACGCAGATGAAAAGCTGACATTGATGTGCCATCACGATGGGGAACCCAAGCTGCTTGAGACTTTTCTCTTGCAGCGTTTTCACAGAAGATAAGACCTGACAAAACTGAGAAGAAAACTGCATTAATGTTTCCAACTCCTGCACGGCTTGTTTATAGTGCCAGCAGCGTGCATGTCCCTTTGCAATACAGGAGAAGGCAGGTCCCCATCCCAAGGGGCTCACAATCTAGAAACAAGCACAAAAGAGATAACAGAAGAAGGAGGAAGCAGTGTCAGAGTAAATGGGAGAAGAATATGTCATTATTCCATGTGCACATAACTTCCAGTGCAGTCCAATGCATGCCTGGGCAGAAGTAAGTCCATTCCGTTCAATGGGACATATTCCGAGGTAAGTGTTTATAGGGTTGCAGCTAAAGGGCTAAGGGTAGTGTTACAGTTGGAGCCGAGGAAGTTGTCAGGGAGGACAAGAAATACATATTCAGCAGCAGTGGTACATGTATTTAGGCTTAGGGCGAAATTCAAAGCACCCTTTCGGCCGAAACAAGTCCCTTGCGCCGTCTGAAGAGTGTTGTGAAAGTGCTGTAAACCACTTTTGCGTCACTCTCAGGGGAAACAGGCAGACATCTGGACGTACACCAGCCTCCCCAGGCCTCCACGAGCCCTGGGGCTCAGTAAGTTTGCACCAGCCGCACTTGGCCGGCACAGGGGACTGGGGAGAGCGTGGGGAGGGTGAGGAGGAGGTGGGAAGGAGGCATTTCGGGTGGGGGAGGGCAGGTGGCGGGCGTTCCCGGGTCAGGCAGGTGGGGAGCAGGAGTTGGGCCAGGATCTGGCACTTACAGCAAATCTGAACCCTGTTCCCAGGCGGCCCAGAGCAGTCCCGGACTGTTCAGATTTGTGCTGATTTAGGTGGCGCAGATCTGAGTAGTCCTACTGGGGCTGCTATGGCTCTCCCCGGGTAAGGGGAACTTTTTCAGACAACCTGAAACTTTTGTTGGATACAGTGCAGGCCTACTGGCCTGCCTGATCCAGTGCAAGTTAGGATTGCTCTGCCCATATCGGTAGAGGAACTAAAGGGTTCAGCCAAAGGTTTCATGAACAGGGTGGGAGTTTTGATGAGGATTTGAAAGGAAGAGAGATTCTTTTTGATTCATTAATTTGGATCAAAACAGTTTATTTTTGTTAATTGTTGCATTTCACCACGGAGGAAATGCAAATGGTCCCCGCTCTGGCCAAAAGGGAATTGTCCCCACTCTGACCATAATATGTCCATATATATTTACCTTATGGAGTTTTGCCACCACATATAAACTAGTGTGCTCAAATAATGAAATCCTCATGCTCTTTCCCTGACTCATGCCATGTTTGTCTAAAATACTCCTGTAGCCTTCTGAAAATAGTCGCTGTACACAAAGTGAGAGGACCAGGCTCTCTCCGACTCTTCTGTAATTTGAGAACTGATCTAAACTGAGTGTGAGTCACACTGGCTTTAACAGGATTTATTACCAAGGAATTTATGCACAGCACAGAAGCTTTATTTTATTTTCAGGTTGATAAGGGTGGCAGATTTTTTTAAAAAAATATTTACCAAGGATAATATAGAAGATGGTACTGCCAGTCCTGTTCTCTGCAACCAAGATGATTCACATAGGGACTTTTAAGCCTACTGATAATAAAGGCTACTTTAGATTATTAAATTGCAGATTCCTCTCAGATTCCCTGCTGTAAGGTGTGATCAGAAGGTGTAAGGTGAGCCTGGAGTACAAACTGCCTCTCCAATGACATTTTAATTCCATCCTTTTTAAAAACTGCTATTGATTCTCATGTTTTTGTCTGTTACTTAAGGCACCGCAAGCGACTTTAGCCTTACTATTGCAATATTCACTGCTGTCATCCTACTGTAATGCAGCCTTTAATTGCAAGGTGCAATCACAATCAGGAGCCATGACATATGGAAGTTAGAGCCCAGCATGGCGGCTTACCACCTGCACCTTAAGGCACATTTGCGAGCCTTACTGTGGGCCCAGCGCCTGAGCTAGTTCAGCACAGGCCCGTACTAGGCCAGCTCTGGCACTGAGCCCGTGTTCTGCCGCCTGGTTTTCACCCGGACTGCCAGGCATTGGAGAGGTGAGTGAGAGAGTGGGGGTGAGGTAGAGAGAGGCATTCCAGGGGAGGGAGGGGAGGTGGAGGGAGGGGAGGGAGAGGGCAGGGAGGAGGCATAGCAGGGGAGGGCTCAGGGCAGGAGGGGCAGGACCGACAGAGCTCAGCAGCACCAGATCTGAGCCCCATGTTGGGCCACAAGGGACTCCTTGATTCTGCGCCAACTCAAGAGTTGCAGCAGAATCAAGTGGCCCCATTGCGGGGCGACTTCCCTTACCTGGGGAAGGGGACGAATATCCCCATTGCGGGCTGCTCAGTGTGCATTGGATGCTGCAGTAGCCATTTTGGCGCCACAGCAGCCTCGTACGCTGGGCAGGTCAGGATTGGGCTGTTAATCTGCCTCTTTAAAAAAAATGAAACATCTACATGTTGCCGTCTTTTGCACAGAGCCTTTCATGGATGCCACTCTTCTGCTTTATCCTGTTTTGAAAACCACAAACCAATAATTTGTGAAACCACAAACCAATTTCAGATAAATGCAGTGGTTTAAGACCATACAGTAAGAATACTAAAAACGAAGGTGAGGGGAGTTTAGAAGGAAAGCAATGGGCCAGTGAGCCCAAAGAGGTTTTCACTGGGGGGTTTATAGTGCGCTGCCGCAATGTTGCACAACATTCCCAACATGTCATGTCATCTGATGTGACAGCAATGACGGCTCATTGAACAATAAAAATAAAACTCCATCTTTGTGGTCACATAAAAATTGTAGCTATCCTGAGTAAATATCACTTCTGGTCGCTTTTTAAGCATTCCACCCACACATCAGCTTTGCAGGTTAAATGAATCATAATTTATCATTGCTCCTAGGAAAAAAAGGAGGTTGTTGAAAAGAAAATGGGGGAATTTTGCACGCAAACATTCTTTGCAGCTGTCATTTCTGTGAAGGCAATCCACTTATCGACCAGATGTACACCATCATGTGTGATCAGTACACATTTATTCATTTTGACCTACCTGCATGCGGTATACATATACAGGGAGTATATATGCGTTATAGGTCTAGGCCAGGGGTGTCAAAAATAAGGCAGAAGCTTATGCCTTATAAACATACCCCCCAGAAGCTCTTTATCTGGCCCCTGTGAAAAGTGTGCCACCCTTTCAGCAGCACCACTTCCATACTGGGTGACGTTAACCCTAGTGACGCCACTATTGCAGAGCACCTTAAGGCTGCTGAGCTGTGAAGTAACGCATCAGTAGAATTGGCATGGCTGAAAGGGTGGCTGCATCATAATTGTGTTCCCCCGAGAATGATAATTGGGCTCTCCAAGATCATGAACATTTGCATACTTTCTCTAATGTCATTTGCATCTGCGTTCCTATGTGAGAATGAAGTGTTTATTTCTGGCCATCATCTGCTTAATGATGTCATTTCTGGCCCTCGGCTGGGTGCCATATATGCTATTTAGACTGGATGAAATGAGTTTAACACCCCTGGTCTAGAGTGTATGCTGCATGGGGGGCGAGGGGGGGGTAGACTGAGAGGTTTCTAGGTAAGGGAACATTTGTTCTACAAATGGCCTGAGATTAACCTTTACCACCTACCCACCTAAGATAATGGACAAATGGTTGTTTTGGACAAATTGACATCCTTGGTGTACACCTGAGTTGCCATACGGAAACCACTTTCACAAATATCTCTCTCTCTGTCTCTCTCTCTCTCCCTGAGTGTGTGAAAAGCAGGTGTCACAGAACACAAACATCCAAATATAGTTCTCATGCTGACCTCAATCATTTTAGTTGTGATTCCAAGTTAGCTGACACATGGTGAATTTTGCCTACTGCATTTTAGCTTCCACCTAACTTACTCAGGCTGCAGTCCTATCCTCACTCATCTAGGAGGAGTAAGCCCCATTGAACATACTGGGACTAACTCCTGAGTAAATATAGGAGCAAGCCCCATTGTGCTTTACCCCTCAGTTGTGATTTAAATGATCACTGGATGCTAAAGGAGCAATTTGAAGAATTCTGATGATGGTCAAATTTTTGGGATAGTCACACTTGCAAGAGATTAAAATAATAATAATAATAATCTTTTACTATACAAACACATCAAAGTCATTGGATGCTACACTGTTAAATCTATGCATCCAGAAGAGTTCTCTTTCTTCTAATATATTCTGATTTGATCAGATTGAAGGAGACAGAAAAATTTTCATAGAATGCTAAGAACGTAGGTCTAACATAGAATAAACTGTACATTCATGGACCTTCCTCATTCACAGGACACACATGTTGATGGTCTTCAGAAGGGGGGGGGGAGTATTTGCAGTGGCAGCCAGGCATATAGCTTAAACAATGAAAGCTAAATTTATTCACGTATGCACAATTTAATAATGCACACTTTCTTTCTCCAGCTTATTCCAACAGTACATAACTTCTAGGGCAGTGTTTCTCAAACTGTGGGTTGGGACCCACTAGGTGGGTTGCAAGCCAATTTCAGGAGGGTCCCCATGCATTTCAATATTTTATTTTTAATATATCAGACTTGATGCTACCATGGAATGTGACTGCATTTGAAGAAATGTTACAGATCTGCCCTTTTAACAGACTACTATGTTTATGTTTTTAATAATGCTAGTAAATGAGACTTACTCCTGGGTAAGTGTGGGTAAGATTGCAGCCTAGGATTGTTAAAAATTTTCTGCTTGATGATGTCACTTCCAGTCATGACATCACTTCTGGTGGGTCCTGACAGATTCTTATTCTAAAAAGTGCATTCTGGTGCTAAAAATTTGAAAACCATTGTTCTAGGGAAAGGGAGTTTTCTCCATTACTTATGCTGAACTATGAGATCATGATTTTGGGGTCCAGTTCAAAATCTGTTCTTTTCTGTACATCTGAAATGGGGAAGTCTGGAGTAAGATTCATTGCTTACCAATGGTGAAGCCCTCATACAGGCAACCACAGTACAAAATGAAGCCCTAATCTGAGCATAAGAGGCATTTATTTAATACATTTGATCAAAACAGACAGATCTGAGCAGGTATGGAGGCTTATTACTGATCTGGACCACAGAATCTCATTTTCTCTTCTCAGTTCAGCTCCCTACAAAATATGTTTCCATATTCCCACAGGTCAAGGCAATCAATTTCTTATTTGTCAAACTGTTTTAATTTAACACATGTCCTCTTTGCAAGCTAGATGAGTTGTTACGAATGCAAGACTAAAACGGTGCTTGCTGAAGTATGTTGTTATCACAGAAGAATAAACACTTCAGCAAAATATTGGTTCTCCACCACAATTTTTAACAGCCTGAGCCTGAGGGGCTGCCATAGCTGCAAGACAAACAGAGCTGAGAGCCAGTACTCACGAAGATTCCTATGCCCAACGAAAGGCCAATGGGACAGATCCATGTAAATTTCTCCACTTGCCATTAAAAACAAGGCAAACACCACCTTATCATCAGCACAGAACAACACACGGGATCTGAGTCTGTTCCAGGAAACCTGAAACATGCAAGCAGTCAATGCAAAGCTATGGTGAAAGGAGGACACAGACAACAGGTCCCACTATAAGGGTTAATTTACACTTGAGCTAATGCTGGGGTTCCAAATCCAATGAACAGTGGCAGCATCAGAGGGTGGGCCTAAATGAGCACATGCTGGGGGCAGCCCATGCCCTCCTAGGGGCACCACCAATCTGTCCCACAGCTGCCATGAGATTCACTGCAAACTAAAAGTCCACTTAAAAAATCTAGAGTCCTTCATAAAGTTAGGGCACAATCCTAACCCCTAATGTTCAGTACTTCCCAATGGGACGTGTGCTGCATCCTGCAGTTGGGTGTCACTCACGGAGGCCTCCTCAAAGTAAGGAAATGTTTGTTCCCCTATCTTGGAGCTGCATTGCCCTTACGTCAGTGCTGGAAAGCACTGACATAAGGGGTTAGGATTGCACCCTTAGTCACTCTAGAGTCACTGCAAGAAAGGATTTTCAAAGTGGATTGCCCTGGCATCTTCCCTTCTGTCCTTCAAGTGGCCAAGGCAGCCAATCGCTCTAGGTGGCAGGATCTCCTCCTGGGAGCATTTCAGGATGGGGGGAAGGAACTGTTTCTGCCTACCTGACAGTCTGCCTGCTGGTGAACAGCTGCCTGGCCCCCAGGTAAGCCAAGGAGAACAAGGGAGCCAGAGGAAAGTTGGACAGTGGGGTGGAAGGGGGAGGAAGGCTAAGCCAGGGGTGGGGGAAGCAATGGCAGTGAGATTGGGGACAGGGGCGAAGACAAGGTGGAGAAAGGAGGGCAAATGGGGTAGAGTACAACCACTTTGCAAACCTGGCTCTTGGTACCAGTAGCAATGGTCGTTTCCGATGCAAAGGGCAAGTGGGGTTTAAATGGAGGACATACCCCCAACAACTGGTGTGACACTGCCAGTATCCCAATTTCTGCCGGGCTTAGCCCTCTCCAGATTGCTTGCATCACCCCCCTGCAACCCTCGGAGGAAAGTGTCCATTACCAAAGCACATAGCAGTCTTGGGAGAACGTTCAGGCAGCACCTGTGATGCAGCCAAAGCATGAAAGCCTTGCCCTTGCCCACACCATGGTCCTAATCGTCATAGAACCCCTCGTGGTTGTTATTTAGAGGGGGGAAACACAGCTGCTATGGACCAGTACCGTATTTTTCGCTCCATGAGACGCACTTTTTCCCCCCAAAAAAGTGGGGGGAGAAGTGGGTGCGTCTTATGGAGCGAATACTGCAAAGCTGCAGGCGTTTTCAGGGCAGCAGAGCCTCCTTGGCAGGTGCTTCTGCCCCTGACCAGGGTCCTGCCTGTGCTCAATGGTAATGCAAATGCAAATGCAATGGTAATGCAAATGCAAATTGTAATGCAAATGCCGGCGCTCAACGGTAATGCAAATGCTCATCGCTTAGTGACAATGCACTTGCAGTAAAATACTACAGTACCTCATTCTACCAGTGCAAGGATGATAAAGCAGAAAAGGCTAGCATATAAAATTCCTTTTAAACTAGAGGTAGTAAAATATGCTAAGGAGCATGGAAACAGAGCAGCGGAGAGACATATTTTATTACACTATTTGGTTCAGAATATTTTTTTTCCCTGTTTTCCTCCTCTAAAAACTAGGTGCGTCTTATGGTCAGGTGAGTCTTATAGAGCAAAAAATACGGTATGTAACATATAGGAGTTTTGTCCCTAGTATTTCAACCGATCCATTCTGTCAGGCTTGACAATGCCAATCACCTGTTGGGGATGAAATCCAAGACCCACTTTTCTTAATCCCTCTGCTGTCACTGGGTAGAAGAGAGCAGTATCTAGCCCATATATACACAGTTATGTGCTGTTAAACTAGAAAGCTAGATTTATTAGCTTATGATGGGCAAAATCTTTAGATAGTTGGTAAAGCCATTCAGAAGTCTTCTCTCGAAACCGAGTGGCCATTTTGGCTCTCAAGAGGAATTCAATGTGTCAGATAGATGAATTCAATATCTGTTAGCCTATGTTCAAAGAGGAGGGTCCAGGAGGATGGTCTCCATCTCTGAGGCTATTGACAGCCCTCAACAGTGGCAATTAAGCAATCATATTTGGAAGAAAAGGTTTCATCACCTCTGTATCCTTTGGGGATAGGTTTGCAAATCACACATTTTTTGAAGTCTCTGTTATCAGCTTTCTTCTGATATCATGATCTTAGGTCTTTATCAGTTAATTGGAGTCCTTCTACTGTACCTTACCCTTCCTAAGCATCATCTCATTATTCCAGGCAATTAGTTGCAACACCTGAATTAGACTATTCTATCTCTAATGAAAAAAAAAAAATGATTTTATTTTGTTTTCTTCTGGGAATGGCTGAAATCAAGGTCTGGGTCTCCGTAAGAAGACTGGTAACAGCTGGCAAAAGTTCTGCACTCCCAAATACATGGGGGAAGTTTTTAAGTTTCCAAATACAGGACGGTCACACATGACAGTGCCCATTACTCCAAGTTACTTGTATATATTGCCACCGAGCCAGTGCTGGAAACCATGTCCCTTGCTCTGAGGTCTGGATGCATTGATCAGCAGGGAAACATGTGCAAAAGAATGCCTCGTACTGCCCTTACAGAGAGGGCTGCATGTTTGTGGAATACGCCAAAAGGCACCAGAGGGTTGGGAAGAGAAGGCAAGGACTTGCCTTATGGAAAGTCAGATCATGGGTCCACAGAATGGCCTACACCAGCAATTTTCAACTGGTGTACTGCAAAACATCCACAGGCGTGGCATGGGAATTTGGAGCACAATGGCTGAAAATTGCTGGAAAACTCTTCCAGGTTCTGCAGCTCTGTTTCAAGGACAACTGTCTGTAGTTACAAATTGTCTGTTCCTCTTCCAGTGGACAAAGAGAGACAGACAATTCACTACCACGGACAGTTGCTCTTGAAAAAGAGTTGCAGAACCTGGAAGAGTCTCCCAGAAGCCAGAAGTGACATTGCAAGAGGTGAAGACCGTAGAGAAGGTCAGTGTGCTATGAGAAGGGAAAAAAAACAACATTGAAAATCACTGGTCTACACTTCCTAGGATTTCAGGCAAGGGTCTTCCCCATCCCTACTTGGAAGCACAAGGAATTGAGACTGGGACTTTCACCCTTCAATACACAATAGCCCCTTACTATGCTAATCAACCAACTGTGAGAAAGGGTACAGTTTTGTTTTGGACAAATTAGTCTTTTCTCAATCCTATGTTTTTAAAAAAGGCTTGAGTAAAGCCAAGACATTGTCAGCTATTATATGAAGTAAATATTTAGTAGTTAAAAGAGAGTGTATTTTTAAAAGAATGAACATTTGTAGATACAGCACATATTTGCTTAACTTTGTGTATTTAATATGCAACCAAACTGCAAATAACCCATATTCGGGATAAACTCTTGTTTTGACTCCAGATAAGCAGCTTTGAATTTTCCTAATTTGTTTACACTTGACGCCTTGCTGGACTGACATGATATTCCATTACTCAGCTCAGAGCAATCTCTGCACTACCATGGTATTAATGAGCCAAAGAATGCTAATATATGTCTTGGGGGAAAAAAGTTGCATTGCTTTGCTGTCATGCTATCACCAAGAGGTTTTAACTATTCGTGTGCTAGCATTCTGCTGGATCCTCTCATACCAATAATAAATCCAAGCATCGTCAAAATGTGCAGTGACCGTTCATACATGACAACTGTAGTACGGGTCGAGGTTGATGGCTAATTGCCAACCAAAGGAGTGAGAGAGTGGAAAGCAAATGTTGATTTGCATGGTAAGGTAGTACTGTTTATGCTCCTATTTATTTGCACACATGGACAGAAATGAGGAAACCGCATGGTCACAGTAGGAGCCAAATAACCCTGTTGACTTAAAACGTACAGAAAAGACAAGTCCTAACTATGTACATGCTGTTACTCTGATTGGATTGTGCCAGCTTCAATACATACACATCTATATAGCAATCACTGAAAAAGTGAAGGCAAGATATGCGCAAACCCATGGCCTCCAGAATATCCACCTCCCACCCAACTGCTTCATTTCTACTTCCAATCATTAGCTTGAAAGGTTATTCTGTCATTAATAGAGGAATGGCGGGGTGGAGGGTGTGTGTGTAAGAGACAGTGTGCATGCATAGCTTAAGAATCATAGTAGACAGACAGACAGAAAGACAGACAGACACCACAGTCAGGACTGCTAATATTTCATCACATGAAATGGCAGCTTAAAGCATAATCTGCAACTGTTTTTGCATCAAAACTCACTTACAGCCCAATCCTATCCCCCACCATGCTACAGCATGTAGTCGTTCCAACAACGTTGGAACCATCCCCTTTGCTCCATCATAAATGGATTCAAGACAGACAGGCAGCAATGGCATAGCTAGGGGGGGCAGCACACTAAGGTTTGCAGGGAGCCTCCATCCCCTCCCCTTGGGAGCCATTCGCCTCCGTTTCCCCCCACCCACCCACATGGCTCCAAAAGGGAGGGGAGAAGCTGCTTGCATGCTGCAGGGAGGCTCCCTGCAAAACTTACTGCGCCGCCCCCCTCTAGCTACACCAGTGACAGACAGACATTTTCAATAGCTCCAACAGAACCAGAATTTTTCCCAATATATCCAAGAAGGGATTCATAGTTCACACCTTCCACTGCTATCATGGTTTGTTTGAGAAATACAAAATTATTTGCCTCTGTATATCCACTTTTCAAAGTCTAATTAACTGCAGGTATTTATTTTTAACTTCTCCTCCTGTTTCAGAGTAAAATAACTTCATAAATACCAGGACCATATTGAAAAATAGTTGAAAGCAAAATATTACTCTGGAATGGTTGCTTTGAAAAACTACATTGCAATAATGATGTGTTTATGGTTGTCCTAAATGATCTTCCAAACGGAAATGGCCATTCATGGCCATTAGCTTCTGCTACTACAACCACCCGCTCTCCATCAAGAAACCCACTTGGCTCTACCAATGCACAGCGAACTCAAGAACATGTCCAATCTGGAAGAGGAACATAGAATTAGAATCAGAGCCTGGATGGGAGATGATAGAATGGGGGAATATAAGCAGGGGAAACAGAGAAGAGGGCACACCTAAGAAGAGTTGATGAGGCTTGCCACCAATCTTCCCAGCCACCTAGGACAGAACTCCAGCAGCACCAACAAGGAAATGATCCAACTGGACATCAAATGAGCCATACAAATCCCTTTCTTGCTAATCAACATATAGTAATACAGACTGTAGGAGGAAGAAGGAAAAAAGAGCATCATTCCTACAGTCTGATGTCCAGGGTAGTAGCTTGGACAGATATACAGTCAGCCTGCATCTTACATACACTTTACTTGTATGAATTCAAGTATAAGCACTCAGCAAACAAAGAGAGAAAAACAACAGTGCAGGCAATTCCTCCCACCATTCCAGTTACTTAGCATAGGCCAATTGCGATCCTAGCCCCTGTGCTGCCCAGGGCCAAAGCCACAAAATGCACTTCTCTCCCAGGCCTAAAAACATCACTTTCAGTTTTCAGAGACTTTTTAGACCGTCTGAGGCCAGAGTGGCCACGTGCAACCTCCTCAAAAAGACTTCCAGGAAGACGGAAAACAACGAATGTCGCCTCCTGCTGGGAGGCACCCCAGGACATTTGCCCCCTGACCCACACAGGTATGCCAGTGGCATATGCCCAGAATGAGCATGAGATGGGAGAATGAAGCCTGCTGTTCCCTCAGTCATCTCAGTTCTTGTGTGTCGCTCGTACTGTGATTTTAGTTCTTAAAGAGAAATATTTTTTTTTTCAGATTTAATGTAGTTTAAACTATTCCCAATTTTCCCCTTATGGAACCTAACCTTTGCATAAAACGAAGGTCGACTGTATATGCACAGTATGGAACAGGGATGCAACCTCTGTTTCACACCTTTGGATATTCTTCTCTATTTGTTTCCAAGCAAAAAGCTTACCATGAGACTATTGCCCATATAACCCCTCAATAAACACAAGGGATTTTGATGTAAATAGGGCTGCATTTTATTTAAATAATACATACATCCAATTTGACATACACTGCAACAAGACCTAACTACTGGCATTGTAATCTCCCTTTAGTACAGGCTTTTAATTTGGATGGGACAGCCAGTGCCTGGTTTTTCCCTCTTTTTGAGCAACCTCACCATGATTTCAACTTCTTTATTGTTGGTTAACAACAACAACTTCTCAACGTCAACTCCTGGAAAGAAGATCAAGGAAGCTGGACTGAAAAGTCCATCCCAAGCTAGAAAGCTTTGGAGGTTTGCTTTGCACTCCCAGCTAGTGTCACCATCCTGCACTATCCAGGTAGCCTTGGAAGTCTGGGTCTGGGCCTCCCTCTGATCACTTGTTTACCTCAGAGTGCACAACAGCCCTAATCTGAAATCTCTACCCCACAGCCGAATTCTAACTGAGGTTGCATTCTTAGAAAGCAATAAAACATGTCATTCACAGACTCTGCTTTTCTGATCCCAGAGCCTTAGGAGCTGTGGGGCCCAATGCTAAACATTTTTTCTGGGCCCTCACCTTCCCCCCATGGTCCCCCACTCACTAGATGAACTGCAGTGATGAGTGCAGGGTTGATGGTGCTACGTGCAAAGCGTGGAACCCAGAAGTAGATGGTGGTGATGTGGTGGCATCACCGGCAACTGCTTCCGGGGGATTTTGAGTCATTTTGACGCAAGGGCAGGTGGGCAGAACACAGCAACATTCCGTTCACCGCACTGTGTAGCTGATGCACCAGCATGGAAGATTTCATGCCAGAGCATCAGCTGAGGAGCAAGGTGGCAGCTGTGGCACAGAGCCCTCCAGAGCGCAGGGCCTGACTCAGTTCAATCAGTTGAATCACCCTAAGGCTGGCCCTGTCTGAGCCAATGCTTGTTCAACAAATTGCAGGTGTGTTGCGTAATGATGTACCACTTGACAATGGGTCGCATATACCATGGTGGTCAAAGCACAACAAATATGCTCTTAATGAGGCAGTCAGGTCTCCCATAGACTGCAGCAGAGTGTCTGTTTACACACCAAAGAAGAAGCCCTTATTGCAGAGAAGAGGCAATCAGTCCCCAGTAGCCTGTGCATCAGAGTGTCTGGCAGGGAGTGTCTGTGTACACAACAAAGGCACTAGATTGGGCTTAATGTTTGCTTAACGACCTAATCGCATAGCAATGGGGAATCTGAGAGCATATCCCCAAAGTGATGCACAGTGTCCTTTCATCCCTCATTTAAATGTGTTAGTTCACTTAGGACTCTACACAAGGAGTAGATTATCCCCACTGCTCTATACATGTTGTTTTTAATTCTTATTCATCACTATTGCTTTTAATCTGGGAAGTGCCAATGATTGGCAAGTACAAATACCACAATCCAGGCATTTGCACTAAGTTTTGTTAGCCTTTTGGCCAGTTTACATCAATAAACCAATTGTCCTGTCTTTAAATGGCAGCTTAAATGGTAATTTTAATTCAGTAGGGCAGTGTTTCTCAAACATTTAGCACCGGGACTCACTTTTTAGAATGAGAATTTGTCAGGACCCACCAGAAGTGATGTCATGGCCAGAAGTGACATCATTAAACAGGAAAATTTTTAACAATCCTAGGCTGCAATACTACCTACACTTACCCAGGAGTACATTCCATTTACTATCATTGTTAAAAGCATATACGAGGCTACTCGTATATAGGCTACTACATATATAGGCTACTCGTATATAGTAGCCTGTTAAAAGTACAGAGCTGTAACATTTCCCCAAATGCAGTCACATACCATGGTAGCATCAAGTCTAATATATTAAAAATAAAATATTGAAATGAATGGGGACCCACCTGAAATTGGCTCGCAACTCACCTAGTGGGTCCCAACCCACAGTTTGAGAAACACTGCAGTAGGGGAATCTAACAAACAAGATTCCTTCCTCTCTGCACAGAAACTGTTCTTTTAAACTTTAATCTAAGAAGTTGGAATGATTAGCTAGGACAAATACCACGAAAAAAAGTGGGCTAAATCTGGGAAGGTCTTTTTGAAAATGTAGCCTTAAACGAGTCATCCAATTTTACCCTTTTTGAGGGGATCTGCTTAGAAAATGTGTTCAGTCTCCATGAATCATAGTCTGTTAAAGTATTGATTTCTATTTATTAAATGTCTAGCAACTGCTGTGGTGATACCACCTCTCGTAAAAGTAAATTTATGTTTAGTAACACCTAATCCAAAAGGTTGGTTGGTATCTTCCATATGCAGCAGAACACAAGGCCATTTGAGCATATCGAATGTTATCATGCGTCAGTGGAGATTGTCCCATCAGTTAATGGATGATTAAAGCAGACACTTTTAATTGTATTTTTATAGTGGGAGCTTTCAAAAGGCACACAGGGGAGTTAGGTATGCAGTTCTCATTTAAGCTGAGTTGTTCTTTCTGCTTTTAATCTTCCCTGGGCTCTCTCTCTCTCTCTCTCTCTCACACACACACACACACACATATATATATATGGAAAATTCCAGCATCTCAAGCAGATCACATTCATTCTGATTACATATAACCAGTTGAAACAATAATTTATTGAAGTCCTAATTTATCTGACTAGAAATCACTATCATTTCTCTAAGCAAATCAGATGATCTGCTGCTCAGTGTTCATGTGGTCTGGCTCTTTTTATTTTTCTGTGGAAGAAAAAAGAGTGAACTACATCTATTTCTCCCCATTCAATTATTATTCCTCCTGGGTTTGGGAATTCTAAATTTTAAAGTACCATACACACTTGGAAGAACAGTCCTATTCATTTCGGTGGAGGAAATTTTTTTAGTGCCTTAAAAAACAGGGCTATTTCCCCGTCTTTGAGCCACTTAGGGCTGCCCATGTACTCAAGAGCTCTGGGTGCTCACTGGAGCTCACATGGGATCAGGACACATGTGTTCAACACTACCTGAAAGATTCCATAGAAGTCTGCTTCAGAAATTTCCTTCTCAAGCTCCAAAGCCTGGTAGCTAGTGTTACGTAGTTGGGTGCATCCAAAAACCTGAGATATTACACAAGTAGTAGTGGAGTCAAGGGGGTGGAGCTGTAAGTGCTGTACAGCTCCAAATCTCACCATGAAAGTTGCCCCTTCCCCTTGTTCTCAGGGCCATTCCGAGGAGTGAAAGCAACATCTCCTCTGCATTGCTTTTGCTTCCGGGCAGGCTCCGAGAGAGGGGGGGGAGGGGCAGCTTACACAGCAAGTTTCAGAGTCGTGCGGCACTTACAGCTCTGCCCCCCTGGCTCTGCTACTGTACACAACTCAAGGCCTGAAAATGTCCCAAGGCTGTAAATGCTGGAAAAATGTAGAGAGAAATCTTCTGCTGGAATGAGAGACTTTGCTGCTTATCCGCCTGAGAAACAAAGCAAAAAAACAACAACTGGAGAATGAATGACATTTTTTGGCAAACTGGAAACCCTACCAGTGGATAAATGAGGGTCCTTTCCTTGACTTTATTGAGTCAATTAGACCTTCTTTTATTTTTTTTTTTAAATGTTACTCTTCAATTTTTACTTTTAAGCAATTGCATACCAATTAAAATAAACAATAAGGCAAACATTGAGTAATACTCCATTACATCTCTCCTCACATTGTTCCCTAGCAGTCACGAAGCTGCACACAGCTTCTGAGGGCAGAAGTTGTATTTCGTCATCATGAGTAATAGTAATTAAAAGACCCAGCCTCTATTAATTTGTCCAATCCCCTTCTAGAGGCACTTATGCTTGCAGCCATCACCTCATTTTTCTGGCAGTGAATTCCACAAATTATGTTTTATGTGAAAAAGTACTTCCCTTTGTCCTGAATTTACTACCCATCAATTTCAGTGGGTGACCCAGAATGCTAGTATTATATTACCAAGAACATTCAAAGTGGGAAAACAATCTGAGAATAATTCAGCTCAGGCTATGTAGGTATATATCTTTGAATACATGCACTCGCCGCTAATATAATTGTTGTATTTACAGTTGCGCTTGCTGTAAAAATAATTGGTTTTCCAAAGAGAGTAAGAGAACAAAAACATTTCAAATATAAAATAATTTTTAGGGAGAACCTTACAATACCTATGGTGTTAACTGAATGAGGAATTCAAGAGTTGAAATACCATATTAATCACCCTTATAATATATTGAGGTATAAAGAATAAACTGGAATGATAAAGAATTATTCAAATAAAGAATGATTACTTGCTGGGAATCTAAGTATTCATCATATCTGTTCAACACCTAAGAAGAAATGGAAATGGGTTTGTATGAAGCGCCATTAAAAAAAAACATAATCAAACATGTATTAGCAAGAGAATTCACATGCAATACTACAGGCCTTCTTAGATGACAGGCTTTCCTTAAATGTAATGATGTTTCACAACAGGAGAAACTAATATGAAGTTCAATAACTTCTTCAATTAGCCAGTCAGTACCTTTGAGGCATGTATATGACAACATCCCAGATGCTAACCTATAGGGAAGTGCCAATATTCTGAGATATTAGGGAATGGTCCTTGCCTCTGTAGACACATCTACATGCAAGATGATGCAACTTTTCAGCTAGTGTTCAGGCATACATACAGTTAAATGCACCAAATGTTAATTTCAGAGGAAAGCCCATGTGGACCTCTCATGTATGTTCCAACCATCTTCTCCACAAGGCCCTTCCAGTGGGGAGAGGGGAAACAAAGCACTACTGAGTATTTAAAGACTCTTCTGTGTACACAACTGCACCTGTGGAGTGATGTAACATGACTTTACAGCTCAATCCTAGGCATGTCTACTCAGAAGTAAGTCCCATTTGTTCAACGCAACTTATTCCATGTAAGTGTGCATAGGATTGCAGCCTTATTATTAAAAGAGTTGTCATCTGTTAACTTATCCTAACACGGTCAATTTGTTCACTGTGTCAGTGGAGCAAAAATGAAGAGCCAGTGGTTTGGGTCCTGGAAGATCTAGCCATGAAGCTTCCTGGGTGACCTTGGGCCATTCACTGTGGTCTCTCAGCCTCACCTGTCTCACGGGGTTACTGTGAGGACAAAAGGAGGGGAGGAACTGTGTATACCATCCTGAGCTCCTTGGAGAAAGGGAAGTATAAAAAAGTGAAAAATAAATAAATATAATTAAATAGATATCAAGGGGCTTATTGCATTATTGCATAATCATGAGTATTTAGTCATAGTCGCCATTCTGTTAATAAATGAATACGAAGTTGCAAAACAGGTCACTAAAACCCAATGAACTTTGCAGACTCCCTAATTTCCTATACAACAACTTCAGTTTTCAGATTGGATATGACAAACAAACAAACAAAATATACAAATTAGGGTCCCAGGAGATATTGTTTGAAGCACGTGCAAGTTTGGTTCTTTAAATGGTAGCCAGATTTGCCTTTAAATGGTAGCCAGATCTCCCCCAACACAGATTGGTACTGTGGTACAGAGACTCCTATAACTCTACACTTCTGCCACAGTCCTATTCCATCATGGGGCCACCCTTTGCTGCTATTAACATCCAAAAGCCTGCACACACTTGCAGATCCCATGCTTCAAGTAAGAACATAAGAACATAAGAACATAAGAACAGCCCCACTGGATCAGGCCATAGGCCCATCTAGTCCAGCTTCCTGTATCTCACAGCGGCCCACCAAATGCCCCAGGGAGCACACCAGATAACAAGAGACCTCATCCTGGTGCTCTCCCCTACATCTGGCATTCTGACTTAACCCATTCCTAAAATCAGGAGGTTGCGCATACACATCATGGCTTGTACCCCATAATGGATTTTTCCTCCAGAAACTCGTCCAATCCCCTTTTAAAGGCGTCTAGGCTAGACGCCAGCACCACATCCTGTGGCAAGGAGTTCCACAGACCGACCACGCGCTGAGTAAAGAAATATTTTCTTTTGTCTGTCCTAACCCGCCCAACACTCAATTTTAGTGGATGTCCCCTGGTTCTGGTATTATGTGAGAGTGTAAAGAGCATCTCCCTATCCACTCTGTCCATCCCCTGCATAATTTTGTATGTCTCAATCATGTCCCCCCTCAAGCGTCTCTTCTCTAGGCTGAAGAGGCCCAAACGCCGTAGCCTTTCCTCATAAGGAAGGTGCCCCAGCCCCGTAATCATCTTAGTCGCTCTCTTTTGCACCTTTTCCATTTCCACTATGTCTTTTTTGAGATGCGGCGACCAGAACTGGACACAATACTCCAGGTGTGGCCTTACCATAGATTTGTACAACGGCATTATAATACTAACCGTTTTGTTCTCAATACCCTTCCTAATGATCCCAAGCATAGAATTGGCCTTCTTCACTGCCGCCGCACATTGGGTCGACACTTTCATCGACCTGTCCACCACCACCCCAAGATCTCTCTCCTGATCTGTCACAGACAGCTCAGAACCCATCAGCCTATATCTAAAGTTTTGATTTTTGCCCCAATGTGCATGACTTTACACTTACTGACATTGAAGCGCATCTGCCATTTTGCTGCCCATTCTGCCAGTCTGGAGAGATCCTTCTGGAGCTCCTCACAATCACTTCACAAGTCTAGTTTGATCCTTAGCCATAATGACTGCTGTTGCTCCAGAGGCCCCCACCCTTAAATTCAAAACAAACAAACTACATATTTCTGAAATGAATGGTCCAGTCCTATCAGGCTGCTGCATTGCCACGACATGTATTCCAGTGACACACAACATGCTTTACAGCCATTACAAAATGTGATGTGCCACAGAGCGCTGACATTCCGGGGGGGGGGGGGAATGCTATGTTTTTCAGGCAACTGAACGCCTGTGTAAAGCGCCCCCCCCTTGCCTTCAGAGCCATTCGTGGCTGTGCGACCAATGCAGAGGTGTCTCCTCCACTTTGCTCTTGCCATCCCAAATGGCCCTGAAGGCAAGAGAGAGGGGCTGCTTTACACAGCCCCCCCCCCCTTCCAGGAATGCCAGTGTCATAGAGTGCAGCCTGGCCACTGTCACAAGTGGTGGTGTGATTGCATGGAGGGGAGGGATTTGGTTAGAATTGACCTGGAAGTCTAGTACTGACTGAAACTTGGCTGCATCATAATCTCTTCACAGAGTAGAACATGAATCAACTTCATGCACAGTCTGTTCTCTTCCCGCTATGGATAGACCTCCCCAAACATCAACAATTCATAACAATTAGGATTTGAATCTTTGTTGTGCACTGAGCAAAACAGAACCTTTCCCTAGGATCTTAAGGTAACACCACTGGCTACTGCAAGTTACATCTCACTCAAGAAAACTCAAGCATTCATGTGGAAAAGATACTGAATTTCAAACAACAAGCCTGGCCACTTTATACTTCAAGAAACTTATCTTTCGATCCATGGGATTAGTTATAATTGTCTCACTTTTAGAAGGCTTCAGCAAGATACCATTTTTTTCTGAACTAATATTATTAGATATTCTGTTATTAAATCTCATTTTTACAAAGAACTTTGTAGTAATTTAATGTAAAATGCTACCAAATAATTGGAAGGAGAATGAATACATTTTTATCAGCTGTGCCATTTTATATTCATTATTTGCAATAGGCTCATTCTCATAAATCTGTCAGCTTCACTACAAGACAAATAATATATTGCATGCTGAGTATTTCCTTGATTTTAATTTTACAGGCTTCTATAATTATTTTTTTTAAAAGGGAAAAAATAGTTTGACATAATAGGAAAGGTAGTTCTAGATGGAAGAGTTTTGGGGTGCCAGACTTACACACAACACCTTTAGCAGAGGTTACAGCAGTCATCTCTGCCTCCATCCTGTACACAGACCAGGAGACTATTTCACCTACTACAGGATTACATTAGTAGTTCCATCTGCCATTGGTATCAATGAATCAGTACCAGTCTGCAACATCCTCTGTAACTAAGCCAGGCCCTAAACCAGGCCTAAACCAGGCCCTAAACTTCCTCCATAATTAAGCCCATCTCACACTTCAAACTGTATCTCTCTAGTTTATACAGCTCAACTCAGAGCTAGTTCTACAGGTGAGGTATGGTGGGCAAAGGCCAGGCGACCACGCCCATGCAAAGGCTCACTCTTATGTCCAGTCAACTCCTGAGGCAGCGAAGGTTTGCTGGTGCTCCCTACCACTGCCCAATAAACCAGGGCCTCTGGCAGTAGTTCCCAAACTTACGTGGGTCATGATGCCCCCACAACCTCTTCTTCCCAGTTCAGGCAGGGGCTGCCACCTTAGATCTTGCTAAATCTCACAAGATGGTGGCACCCAAATCTCATGAGATTTTGTGAGATCTAAGATAGTAGTGACCAAGGGAACAGGTAGGAGGTGTGAACATGAACCTCCCGCTGTGCCCCTTGAATCTGCTGCTACACCCTAAGGCAGTAGATCCTAAACTTTTTAGAAAACCTAGAGGCTGCTGCCTGATTTATAAATGCCACAGAGTGTGGTTATAATAGTGAGAGGGCAGCAGTGCCTCCCTTCCAAGTTTGTTTAACCCTTGATGCACACAGCCTAATGCGTACTGTCAGTTTCGCAACCCAACAAAAATTGGGTCATGACCTACTGGTGGGTCCCTGACCCACAGTTTGAGAACCACTGCCCTAAGGTGTTGCAGCACACACTTTGGGAACCCTGATCTATGGGGATATTTACTGGATAACTGCAGGGAGCAGTAGCAGCAGTCGACCAGTTTTATCTTCCCCCAGCACCATTTTACAAATCCCAGATGTAACTCCACTCTCAGAAAATGCTGAGGGTTTGGGAATCTGGAAATTGTAAAACGGTGCCAGGGAAGAAAGAGGACAGTCTATTGCTACTGCTTGCCGCACCCTCCTGGTAAACCAGCTAGAGCAGCTGTTCCCAAAGTCCTCGGACATTGGGAACATGCTAAGTGTTGGCAGGGACAGGGCCTGGGGCTGGGGTGTGTGTGTCCAGATGGCATCACAACGACTGCGGCAATTTACACGAAAACTGGAAGTGCGCTCTGATAGCTGATCGTAGCAATTTCAAGCATTGGGGAAGTCCGTGGGGGGGGCTGCAGTCCTCTTGAACCCTCCCCAAGGCCTCCAGGTGAGAGGAAAAACCCCTGGGTCCCCACAGTTCCACAATTGCTGCCGCTCCGTCAGGGCACCCATTACTAGGCCACTCCCCTTAAGAGGGAATGGCCCACTTCCTGTTCCCATGGTGGGTCAGAACCCACCAGTTTGGGAACCACCGAGCTAGGGCATCATGAGAAGGCTTACTAGGAGGCTGTGGGGAGAAGGTGGGAGAAGCGAATATAAGTCCTCCTCACAAACTGCGGTAACTATAGCAGCAGCTATGAAGGCGGATTGTTGCCTGTCCTTTGCCACCAGTGGTACCCAGTCAGGAAAGCTAGATGGAAAGCAGGCAGTGGAGAGGGGCAAGTCATTCGCTGCTGCTGCTGCTGTCACTTAGTGTGGTGGCATGAAAGAAAGACTTGTGTCCCTCTATTGCCTTATTTCTGGGCATCATGGGAGGGGTCTTAGCTAGCATGTACACTCACTTTCCAAAGGTGATGGACAAGCAGTGGTGGGCCTGGAGGAGGGCCCCAAGTGCCACACTCACGCAGCGTTGCAGAGGCTTCCTTCTGAGGCTTCCTATGTGGTCTTAAACAGTACTTCCAGCCTCCCGGAAATACTGTTTGAGACTGTGTAGGAAGCTTCAGAAGGCTTTCCGAGTCATCTCTAATGCCACACAAGGTTCCGTTTGCGCTGGGTAGGTATGGGGGGGCAGCATGGTGCAGGGGGGCAGCATCAGGTCTGTTACAAGAGTCCCCAGGTGCTGAAGCTCCACTGGATCAACTGATATCCTGCTGCTTCTTAACAAGTTCTGCACATGTACATGTACATCCTTCTAACACTTAGGAGGCGGTCAGTCTTACAGCATTTACTGCCCACACCTCAAGATTTGTTTTAAAATCCGATTCAAGGAAGTACACCTGTGAGAACATATCATATATGCTATTAGTATTTCCTTGGTAACTTATTAGAGTTAATCACGGCCGTATGTACCATGAATGTTTTCTTTTGTTTCCCTTGTTGAGTAAGATTTTTATAATTACAGATAAGGTTCTCATGAGTTTGTCACATTGTGGGATTGGGCTGTATGTTTTATTTCTTTTTAACCCATGATGTGCCAATGAAGATCAACTCTGAAGCTTCAGCATCAAATGTTATGCAAACATGCCAGTTATCGCTAGAGGGTAGATTTTTGTTTTTCCTGGTTAATGCATGCACATGGTCCACCAAAGAAAACCTTCAGCCTTCACACCTCTCGTAATTTGCATATGCCAATTGTTAAAGTCAGGATCTGGTCCATCTAGCTCATGGTTATCTTTTATGCCTAGCAGCAGCCTACCAATACACACACAAACGGGGGACTCTGAGAGGAATTTTATCAGGGGCACAAAGTTTCTTTAAGGCCCCTTTGCAAAGGGGGAGGGGTGAAACAGAGCAGGGGAGGGTGGTGATGGGTGAGCAGAATGAGGGCAGGGAGGGGCAAAACAGGGTGGGGGGAGGGTAAGGACCAATGGAAAAGTCTTTGGAGCCCAGGTCTACACACCCATATAGCACTGGCAACTAGATACAGTAATACAGAAAACCAAGTACACTCCTAAGACTCTCTTAAATCTTTTAAATATAGAAAATCATGCAGAAAATTAATATCATCATATTTAGGCTCACACTAGAATGGAAAGTATCCTGTGCGTACCAAAACTTCTGCAAGCAGCTGTAGTCTTGCAGCTGTGTCCCTGAGCTCCTATACACTCATTAGCGCAGATCCACAAACCAAAGAGCTTCTGTAGCAGTCCAGTTTCCTCCCAGATTTGACACTGTGTTTACAACTGTCACGTATGCATTCCTCGGCCCAGCGTATATGGCTTGTCAGTAGCTGCAGTCACACACTTGTGGTAGTACCCCCAGCATCCCATGCAGGCAACAAGTCTGCGTAGATAGGAAAATGTAAGATTGCAGGAAATTTCTGAGTCCTCTCTTTTGACTCCTGGCCCCCTTTTTGACCCTGGTACAAATTACCCCCCCTCTCTTAGGCCCTGCATGCACACACAGTCTGTATATATACATTAGAAGAGTGTCCAACACATGGTTTCAGGAGCTCATGAGATGAGATTAATCAGGAGATTATGAGATGATCTGCGGATTTCATTTTCCACACTGCACCATGACCAGAAGGAGAAGACAATTCATGGCAACTTTGTTTCACTCAGAGAGTAGCACTTGCCAAAGCATCCATTTCTCAGTCTTTGAACACTGGTGAAGAGGGTGAATACTTTTCAGCTATTATTACTTTATGTGTTAAACAGCTATACACAACACTTCTGGTCTGAAAATATGCTGTTTACGATAAATACACCGAAGCAGATACAATCCATTAGAAAAAAGGGATGTGGTAGAAAAATGATACAGCTGACAGATACTAAAGAGCAAACAAAGGTGTTCTCTTCAAATTCACTCTGAACCTCTTACAGTTTTCATCACATGATTGAGAGGCAACCTGGCTGATTCTCAACTGGCGTTCAGTCACCGATAATGTCAAGAACTTGAACCAGTAATGTTCATCACCCACGAGGATGGGCAAGTTACAGGTTTATGCACATAAATTTCAATGAGCAACTATGTATAAGTGAAGGACTTCTTTTTCTCCCTTCAGAATATCTGACATCCTGATTGATCATTAGGCTCCTTGGCATGGCAGGGTGAAATGTAAACTATATTGGGTGCCATCTTGTTTTCATGCGAGCTTCCTGGAATGAAGAGAGTTTACATGGACGCAAACCCTGGTGTGTCTTTTCACTCCTGAAAAGTCACATCATGAGCAAACTTTTGTGTCTATCAGACAGGATGATAAGCCAAAAAATGGGGAGGGGAGGGCACAGCAAGCCCATTTGGCAGGGAGCCCGGAGCCATGGGGACACCCCTGAAGGAGCTAAACCCACACAGGAGTTGGAGTGAGGCAGGGAGGGGATTGAACGGGATGAGCGAAATGGGGCCATGACAAGGGTGGTGAGGAGAGTGGATCAGGCCTGGAAGGGAGAACAGGATTGGTGGCAGCAGTGCATGCTGAATCATGAGTCCCTTCCTGGGCCTGATCTGCCTTCCCAGCTCATCGCATATTCGCGCCACTGATTGAGCTAGCGCAGGTCCAGTTTGACTCATAGTGGCTGCCCCCTTATCTGGAGGAAACTTCTAGCAGCCAAAAATTCCCTACAGGGTTTGCCTAGGGATTTAGATAGGATCGGGGTGTCCATGTGTATATAGCACTTTTGAGTGTTCAAAGCACTACACAGGTATTGTGCTGTAATTCCTACAATAACCTTGCAAGCTAAGTTATTATTGTCAGGGAAAGGCGCTTCCACAAGAATGCCAGATGACCAAAGGGTGTAGTCCCTGCTAACTGGGTAAGAGACACATTTTCAAGTGGGTGTTCCTCTTTTTAGCAGGGGGAGAGTAACTGGCCCGCCTCACCCCAGCAGTGTCTTTTCTAGTGGTTGTCTGCTGGTGTTCGTTTGCATCTTCTTAGATTGTGAGCCCTTTTGGGACAGGGAGCCATTTAGTTATTTGATTTTTCTCTGTAAACCACTTTGTGAACTTTTTTGTTGAAAAGCGATATTATTATTATTATTATTATTATTATTATTATTATTATTATTATTATTATTATTATTATTATTATGCTAAGTGGTTAGCATGCACATACCCCTTCCTGCTCCCTATTTTTCCTTTGCTGGACCGGAAGCTGAATGGGGCGGGGGGGACCTTGGTTGTTTGCATCTGTTGCCACCATCCATGGCTACAGAGATCAGGCAGAGAAAGGTTGGCTTTCCACCAGTTCAAATATTTATCAATGTAACATTCCTGGGTGACAGAATGTTTGCACAGCACATCAATGTGAACAAAGCCATGCATGCTCAGAGATGGACAAATGCTTACCTGTACGATACATGACACTGTGCCTTTGTGCACTCTTCCAACTGCACTGGCAAAGTGAACCAGTCCTAAGCTATAGCATGTGGCTTCCAGAGCAAATTGCTTCCATGCGCCCAGCTTGCGAGATCAATTCACAGGTGTTAGAGATGATGCAGAACAAAAGAACAAATCACTTGAGAGGATTTTTGTGGAGTTTCACTAAGTCATGGAATGACTCGGCTGATCCTGAACAAGGTCAAAGTTCTACTGATAAAACTCTATAGTTAAAGGGTTTGAGAACCACTGCCATAATTCAGCAGATGTGCAAAGTTATTAAACCTGGAAAGTTTCTTTGAGATGCCCATAAAATAATGCATTCTTTTAGGTTCCCATAAAATAGCCATACTGGAGAGTCCTTATAAAAATAAAATCACTGGAAAGGGCACAGAAGTAAAGCTTTGTGTCGTGGTTGTTTTCAAAGTTCTGCCCTGTGGTAAGTGATTACATAGCAAAGTCATTTTCTTGCCTTCTGTCATACGAATGCAGTTAGGCGAGGAATATGGTCCAAGTTTCAAAGAAGGGGTAGACATGAGTTAAAACCCTAATCTACAGTCTGTCATTCATACAGCAGAACTCTACAGCAAAACCACTTTTTGCCATTGTGAAAAAACCGTTGCAAACAAGCTCTTTAGCATAACTGTGTTGTCTCCTTAAGAATTGTTCTCTTGCTTTTTGGAATTTAGCTCTTTGGATTGTTAAGGCTATGATATTTTTTTTCCCCAGTTCCTCTGTAAATCATGATGTGTTGCAATTCCAAGTAAACAGGAAGGCCCTGAGAAAGCATAAAATGAAAGCGCTCTTGAAAGACATGTACAGATCTGTGAAAATACACCTGGATGAGGTTTGGTAGTGGGCTCAGAATGGTTTTCAGAGTGGAAACTTTACAAGGCTATAGCCCAGTAATATTTTGTAATGCTTTAACAAAACACATACAGCTAATAATAAATTGACTTTCCCTGTGAATTTTTATTATACAGTGTGTGTGTAAAATTCCGTCTAGCATTGCTATATGCTAGATCAGCCATTTTCAACCACTGTGCCTTGACACACTAATGTGCCACAAATTGTCCCCAGGTGTGCCGCGGGTGTTTGGTGGAGGGTCATTTATTAGTAGGATCATCGGGGGACATGAGTCCCTCACCAATTGCATGGTGTGCCTTGTCAATTGTCCAAAAATCAATGGAGCGCCTTGACAATTTTAGTACCTTGTCAGTGTGCCATGAGATGAAAAAGGTTGAAAATCACTGTGCTAGATGTTTATAACTAGATATTTAGGGCCCAATGGCTGCCAGTGCAGCCATGCCAATGGGGTGTGTGCTGCATCCTGTGGTGGGAAGGCAGTCACAGAGGCCTCCTCAAGATATGGAAACATTTGTTCCCTTATCCTGGGGCTTCATTGCAGCTGCACTGGTGATGGAAAGTTGGATGGGACTGGACCCATAGAGGCCAATATGTATTGTGTTTAATGCATTTTTTTTTGCATTTTTCCTGACTGCATATGGGGGGGTGGGCTCCCAAACTGCAACAAAACTGCCACAAATGAGTAGACAGACTTTTGGCACAATCCTGAGTAGTGTGCAGGCCAGTGCTGTGCACACTGCACTGGTGCTTGTAGGCACAAAGGGTCGCACCAGGCTGCTCGCACTGGCACAGGAAGTAGAAGATCAGTTCCACGTAGAGAAGTGCAGAGGCAGAATGGGGCATGGGGAGAGTGGGGAGGTGTGTAACAGGACAGGGAGAGTGGCAACGGGGTGGTAAGTCAGGCCCCGGAAGGGGGCAGGATCAGTGGCAGCTGAGTGCACTGAATTCTATCCCCTTTCCCAGGCCTGATTTGCCGACATAGAGCAATGTGGACTTGCATCAGTTTTTGACTTTGTGCATGTCTGAGTTGCCCCATTGTGGCTGCTGGGGCTTACCTTGGGACAAGGGGACAAATGTCCCCTTACCCTGTGGAGACCCCAAGCATGAAATATTCCTGTGCTGCATGTAGCGTGGCCCATGCCGGCACCTCCGCACTGCTGCATGGGAATTTGCACTGGATTGGGCTGCCCAGTACTATTCCTACTATGGTTCCTAACTATGTTGTCCCTCATACACACACACTATTTACATTTCAATTGAAAGCCAAATGAAATTTTCACTAATGTAAAGAGTGTGTTGAACAGTGCAATGGGTCTATGGTGTAGCTGCACTGCAGCTGCACAGCACTGTGACATGTTGTGACATTACCTCCAACGTCATCACATCATCGCCGAACTTCTGGGTTGTTGAGCTATGTTGTAGTGCATGATCTGCCTGTGTTAAAGCCCCTCCCCACTGCAGTTTTGCTGTGATGCAAATGCCCCCTACACTATTTTTTAAAAAGAAACCAAAAAATAGTGGGTCATACTGAAAAGTCATGTGTGTCTTTGGCCCTTAGTGCGTAACCATTCAAAATAGTGGGTTGGTTTTGTAGCCATCCAGGGCAAGGATGTGGGCAATCCAATCCTAATCCTTTTCCTTCTGAGTTCCTTTCCAACCCTAGTACTCTGATTCTATAAGAACCTCCCTTCTCCATTTCCCATAATTGGTAGAAGTTATTTTAATGCATACAGGTATGGTGTGATGGAATTCTCCGTCTATTCTAAGTAATCTAATATGTTATGTACTGTGGCATATCTTCAGTGCTTCTCATTGAGGCTGACACGTATCCTGCCAAGAAAAACCAGGCAGGCGCAGAGCAGAGACTTGGCTGAACTTCACATACCAGACTCTCTGCAAATAGCAGCTCACGGAGGCTTCATTAAGTGAGTTCATTCATACATCAGAAACATGATTCACTCATAGATGTGGCCTAGCTGAGGAGCGTTACTCTTTCTGAAAGACCATCCTGTCTGATTTTGACACTTTAGGAGGCAGTAGGTGGGATGTTTTCAACATTGTACTGAAGTAGTCTAAAGTCAGAAAGATGGAAGGGGGAAAGAATTCCATAACTTTGAACCATTCAACTATTGGTGCAGGTAGTGACTTCCTGACTTTTTTTCGTTTGATGATGGGGAGTGCAAGAAATGTCCTGATGAAATCCACATTAACAATAGTTCTAATATTCAGGGCCAAGGCTAACCAAAGTAGAGAATCTCTATAGATGGGAAACCAGATTTGAATGTCCTCCCATACTTATTGCACATGAGCTGGGGTGCAAGCCAGTAAACCTGATCATGCGTACACATATGAGACCTACATCATACATGATGTTGAACCAGTGGGGGAGCACAGTGGTGGTGCAACCTACTACATGCCACCTTGGATCTGCTGCCGTCACCCCTGCACTACCCTTACCATGCTCACTGTGCAGTTTCTTCCAGTCCAGGAATGTGGTCTTCCAGTTTTGTTTAAAGGAACTGTACTGATGAAGGAGCTCCTTCATTTTCATGGTCCCTGTGAATAAAACTGGAAGTCTCCCACTGCGGTGTTTGAAGAAACTACACAAGGAGAACATTAAGGAAGTGGATGATCCACTTTCTGGTTGCTTCTCTGGTTCAGACGGGTAGGGATAAGGAAGGAGAAAAGATAACGGTAGCAGAAAGATTGACAAGACAGCTAGCTACCTATCCCAAATGCCTGGGGTAGCACAGCAATTCCTGGGTGGCTGGTGAGATGGGTGTGCATATTTGCACAGACTAAGATAGGCACGGTTCTAGGACCAGGCCTTTTCTAGTGGTTTTGGCCATATACTTACATGGCATCTTTTGTAGAATGAGCTCATACTAGACCATCCTATTGTTAGGAGATGGTCTTTGGTGGATTTCAATCATCCATCCCTGATCTTCTGCGGTGTAAATGGCTATTTCCTTTTGTGTCAAACCTCAGGAAAGATACCTTTGCACAGATGCCTTTAATTGCTCATGGGACCTGTACCTCAGTTAGCATAGGGCTCTGACTGGATTGGCAATGTGGTTGGTGAGGGAGATCCAAGGGACAGAGACTCTCTCTTTTGTATGGTCGTCTTTGCCTCAAGAACAGCAAGCTCCCAATATGGTGGCATTATTTGTAGAACAGTATGGCAGAGCAAGGCTGAGGAGTTATACTAGCACCTTCTCTGAGTCAGAGAGGAATGGGTGGGCAGACTGACGTTTGATTGGCTGGTGGGTATGATGCTCATTTAGCATCAGCCTAGTCAAGAGTTAGGATCCAGCACAGGTTTGGGGCCGTTTGCGGCTCAGCCCAGGCAAGGACAATTCCTTCCCCTTATCCCGGGTGACACCACAGCAGCCCCAATGGGTCTAATTGGATCTGTGACACCTAAAGAGGTGGCAGAGATCCAAACAGCTCAGAGCTGCTCCAGGCTGCCCAAGACCAGAGTTAGGATCTGGCACAAGTGCTGGATCCTGGCCCCATCCCCCCACTCACCCACAGGCCCACTGGCTGCCCTCCCTGCCCCGAAACACCTCCTTCCTGCCCTCCCCCCACCCCCAACCACCGTGCCGGCCTGTCTTAGCCAGCACGGGCTTACCTTTTGCACCGGCCTGCGGGGCTTGGGTCAGCTCCCTCCTCACTCAGTTGCGCAAACGTGCCTTACAGCACATTTGTAACACATCTGGGCCAGTCGGTGCAAGGGACTTGAGCTGGCACCTTTCCCTCTCAGAATTGCGCCCTAAATGTCATTCTACAGTTCAGTCACTAGGTGGAGTGTTTAGCTGTATCAAGGGCGGAGCCAGAAGTTTCCTGTTCTCTTCATATTATAAGATAATAAAATTGTGTTCAGCCTACTGCACGATCCTCGATGGCCTTCCCATGACATGCAGGAAAGGAAATGAGTATTTTAGACTGCACAGATTCAGACTGTGGCACTAGGCAGAACTTCCAGGGACCAACATGGACAAAAGTATCTTCTCTTCAATCCTTAGCTGGTGCTTTGGGAAGCAGATCATCCTTGTATCGTGTACTTTTGGGTTTTCCAAATCAGGAATCCAAACACTACTAAATATTTCAAATATTAGCTCCCATCAATCAAACTTCCAATTCCAGTCTTAGAATTTATTGCAGTTGACTGATTTTAAATAAATGTGTGTGTGTGTGTGTGTGGCGGGTGGGGGGGTTGGCCCTAGTCAATAGGATTAAACCAAGTGAACATAATGAACTGGGGGTGGAAGGAGGGACGAGACCCAGAACTAGACAATCATAGATTACTCCAAAGTCATTTCTTTTTGTCTGCGATTCAGATTGTTTTTTCTCCATTCCCCTCCCTTCACAGAAGTTAAATATGCAATTAGTAGCTGTCATTAGTAAAATAAATACAGGGGACAGGCATGATTATACTGCAGTAATGTCTGTAATTTTGTTCAATAGGCCCTCCTCTTTTTTTGTCAATGAAGGAACTGTACTCACCCCATTATTTCCTTAATAAATGATTTATAGTGAGAAGCTGAGTCACAAATTATGAAAAGCCTGCACCTGCAGCCCCAAAAATGATGGCAACATATAGGACAGTTGCAAAGGAGAAACACATGCAAGCCTAAGGACCTTCCCCCCCCCCCACATTCATCTTGGAACACAAATTGGTTAAAACACTCTGTGTTTGCCCTGAGATGTTGTTGTTTAAATGGGAACTTAAAGACCATTTAAAGTGACAGAGGCCTTCTTTCTCCCGCAGCTCCCCTAGTGGCTTTTGGCATGTCAAGTCAGCGCCATGCAGGGCTGTGCCAGTTGCTATAGGCTGGTACTGTTCTGTGTGTGTCTGTGCTAAGCCATGTTGCTTTCTGCAACAATTGCCTTTTTTCATATTAAAGTCGGAGACACAAACCTGCAGGATCCAAGAGACACAAAGCACATAAAAATGGATTTCCTGTACAAAATCCTCGCAAAGATGTGCACTCCTGCCCCCGCCCGACACGTGCGCACCCCCCCCCCCCAAAAACCCTATTACCTCTTTCATTGTGTTTGCAATAAAGAACTCAAGCAACCATCCCCTTCAGGGCTGGACTTCTCATCACTTCCGGTGAACGCAGGCTCAGCATTCAGCCATGGCATGTGAAGTTAATTACTCTGGGCACTGAGGCCCTAAACAGAAGAATGACCCTATTTGCAGCTCCATGTAATGTCTACCATGCTACAGTGAACTCTTTCACTGCCTACACATTGCACACTCAGTGACTCTGAATGGAGTAATAATTCTGGCACTCTCGAGGAAAGCTTGGCTGTCATCTCATTTTCACAGGGACACTAGCCTTCCCAGGTAGCCATTCAACAGGTGCCAAATCTGCTCTACATTCCGCCACTGCCACATTCAGTCACAGTCATCCAGTCACGCCACTCTGCCCTTACAGCTCAAATAGCGTCTGAATTCAGAGGTTGTGCCTTTCAAGAAATGAAAACATCCTCCAATATCTTACACATACAACTGGGCTACTTCAGTACTGGTGCATCAGCTGAAGATGGGGAAACTGTGGCCAGGTGCTTAGCCAGAACAATTGTAGGGCTGACTGCGCAACTGCTGGGAATTTGGGCTTCTGCAAAACATTCCGCAAGCAGAAATTTCTCAAAGTAAGAACATGTTGACAAGAGTATGTTGTGATATATCAGCACATACTGTGGCTCCAGTGCCAATGCCAGATTTATGGGGTGTCTTGACCCTGTGAGTTGGTACAACAGAGCACAGGGCAGCTGTGCTGGCAGCCACCATCTTTTTTCCCCCCAACAGTATAATGCACCCCCCCCCCCATTGCATAAATGGATGCAATGACTGCAACAGGAAGGGGTGGTATGACCCATAACACAACCTGATGCTGCCTTGAATCTGTTGCAGCCACCTCTGTATGACAAAAAAGCCCATTACTGTGCTTACCACACAGCTTCTTCAAATGTAGAAGTACCGGAGTACCTGTTTTCTTTAAAAAAAATCTGTGCAAACAAAGGAGCTCATTCACTTGCACTGTCCCTGAAAATGAAACAAAAAGTCCCACACTTCCATGTCTGAAGAAACTGTGTGAGGTGCATAGCAAGGTGCACCTTTGCAGGTGATCATTTTTCTGTATGCTTTTAGCAGATGGAAAATGGACCAGTGTGGCTCATTCCACAGGTGGTGGCAGTGGTAGAGTAGGTGTAAAGGGCATCCTGAATCCATCATCATCTTGCCCCTCTGCAATCCACCACAGATGGAACCCACATTGCCTCGCCTCATGGATGGGCTGCCACTGGCAGAAAGGGTTTTGCATTATATGTAAAGGTAGATGATAACCAGCAGCACAGTTGTCACAGAAGTTTGCAATCTGCTCCCAAAATAAACCTCCACAAAAGTCTGGGGAAGGCTTTGGGGAAGAAACAGTAGCTTGGGGTACTTTTCAGCAGTTGCACTGGCAGCCACAATATTTATCCCAAGGCACTGGAGCCTTTGATGCTCCAGAGCCAATGCTCTAGTATGACCCGATTCCAGCTCTGGGTGATTCCACACTAACAGCATCTTCTTGGCACCTGGTGCTATACTTTGTTCAACATGAAGCCTGCCTCCATACAGTGAGTCATGAATCTGGAGCAGCCTACCACACACAGAAGCCTACCATATCAGTGGGAAGCACTCCCAAATGCCTCCCATTAATTTTTCTCTGTGCAACTATCCTTCACCATATTAGCATATCTCCTTCCTTGCCCTTTCCCTCACCCTGGTAGTCTGAAGATTTGTTTAAAGTAGCAGTGCTGAGAACTCACTCATGTTCATTCAGATAAAGAGGGCTGGAATTGCTGTAGTTATCTGCCATTTGAGAGTTAACTTTGGGACATTTGCACATTGTGGAGGAAAGTTTTGCTAGATTTCTAATTTTTCTGTGCATCCACAGAGCAGGCTGCTTCATATAAGTCCAATGAGTGACTCCCCAATTTGGAAATATGACTGTGGATTCTTAACCCAGTGCCTCTCAAATCCATGTTTAAACCCTTGAACAGGAATATAAAAGTTCATTAAAGAGTTTCAGGAAAACCTTGCTAAGGTTGAGGACTAGTTCATTCAGTCTCAGTGAAGCTACCTGGACAAGACAATTCTTTAAAAAATAAAAATTCTTCCAGTTTAGTGGTTCTATGTGTTGAATGTGTCCATGCAATTTAAAAGCATCAGGATGGTGCAGTGGTTCTAGTGTTGTATTTAAGACCTGGTAGGTCCAGGTTCAAATCCTAGCTCAGCCTAGGAGCCTCTATCTATCAGCTTCATCTACCTCAAAGGGTTATTGTAAAGACAAAAGGAGGGAAGAAAATGCATACTCTGTTCTGAGCTTATTGGAAGAAGGGTGGTATAAAAATGTGGAAAATAAAAGCAAACGTTTTCTTTATAACCTTGAGAATTGTACCCACTTATTACTGTTGAGATTTCACAAGTATTCATAATCCTCATAAGTTATTTTTGTACGTGTGTGTGTGTGTGTGTGTGTAGCATTTCCCCCAAGCTTTCACAGCTCTGAAAAGCAACTGTCAATTTACCTAAAACATACCATCACAGAAAACCCTACTTTTTTAAAAAAAAAAAAGTCTCAGAGTTTCTTGTCTCTCTTTCTCTCCCTTTCCCTCCCTCCCACTTCCAGCAAAAAAAAAAAAAAAAAAAAAAAAAAACCTTAAGGTTCAAAGCAATCAGCCATGAGGGTGACACTTGAAGAAAACTACAGTCCATGAGATCTGGACTGCTTTGGCTGTAACTGACAGTTTAATGCAAGGGACTTTCATTCGACCCAGACTAAACACCAGGTTTCCTTGCTAGGTTCTGCTCAGTTCTTAGCATGTTTCTGGGTAATGAAATGTGTTCACGATGAAACATGAGTGACTCCATAAATAGCACACAGTCTTTTTTTATTAGCGACTTGAAGTCCAAAGTGTCACTGGTTTCCCTCCTCTGTCTGCTCATGGTATGTTTGTCTCCCTGCTCCCCCATATAGATCAAATCCCTCCTGTTCCGAGTTCCTGCATACCTCTTCCCCCCCACCTCTTTTTCTCCTTGACTAATCCCATCCTCCCTTCAATCTTATGTTTCCCCAACTATTGTTCCCTCTGGTTCCAGTTTCTCAGACTTCTGCCTACATTGCCCCCTTTCCCCGTTTTTCCCTTCCACCAATCCCCACGTTCATTTGTTAGCATGTCCTCCTCCCGAGTCCTCTCCATATTCACTTTTCCTGCCCTCACGTGGCTACCTCTCTAACTCTGTTGTCACTTCTTGGGGCCACTCCCACCTCCAGTAACAGATTTATGGTATAGTTTGGGATGTGATTTGTGAATGCTGCTCTGTACATTACTGCCTTGCAATCCAGAAATGGTGTGACATGAGGAGGCATGGCTCCCTCCTTACTGTTTGTGTCACAGGGACCACACAGCTACATTGCAATCTCTCTCTCTTCTCCATGCGCACATGGGAGAGAGAGAGACTGTGTGGAAAAATTACTTAGTTATTGCAAAATGACTAACAAATTCTAGATCGTTCCAGCAGGGGCCACTTCTGGGGACCAATTCATGCCGTGGGCATTCATAAATCATGTCAGTAATTTGTGACTACAGTACTTGCTCCACAAAATGGAATAAGATTTCCCAGTCCTGGAGGGTCCTCGCCTTGAGCCAAACCAGTGTTAATGATGGTATTAGCCCTGATCAGTCTAGTATGTGGAGGCAACACATGGTCCAGGGCAGCAGGAATGCACTAGCCAGACCCAGGCCCCCTATCATGCCCTGTGACTCCATCCCCCTCAATATATTTTTCCCATTTGTCTTAAGGTACAAATGAAAAAAAAAACAGATCCTCACCATGAAATTTTGCACTCCTAGCATCTGTAGTCATCAGGAGAATCTCTTTGAATGTAAGGCTTGTTGCTTCAGACAAATGTTGAAAGTGTGAGGGGGAGGGTGGAGAAGGAGTGAGGCTTGGCACACACCAGCTGCCCCAAACTACTGCATGCAATGACTTTACATACTGCAGTCAACAACTAAACAGCGTTGTTATAAGAGCCCATCCATGGTTCCAGAGGAGCAGAAGGGATATACACTGGGGGCCCAACAGGGAAAAATTCACAAACACTCTGCACAGAAGTTCATTATTCTGGCTCAGTTGATGTCAGTGGAGACCCATCAATCTAAATTGTGGGAGGCCTTTCCAAAGCACACTGACACTCATTTGAATTAACTTTGACATCCCATATTGGAGTTTACATGGTAGAACTCAATTTTTCCTCATTAAATGAAATCTAATAAAATATGTTTTCTCCCCCACAATAAATCAAATCATTTGCCTTAGCCATTTCATGCTTTTAATAATCCCATTATTAATATGTCACTGTTTGGGAAATACAAATGTGTTCAGGACATTTACAGCAATTATTTTACCTTCTCACTGATCAGCAAAATTTTGAGCGAATGTCATCCCGGGGGATATAATTATACAGCAAATCATTCCCAGCACATTCATATAAAGTATTTGAAAACTGTTCAATAACCTGTGAAATTTAATTCAACTTATTTCACGGTTTACATGACAAGCTCACTGGATCTTTAAATCTGCAAAGTTTGAGACAAGCCGCGAAGGTCAGCTTTCACAAAACAGTGAGCTCCCATTGCAAGCTTCACTACCAATTAGGGAAAATCTAATTGTTCTAAGTTCTCTTTTCTCATTGCGGCAAAATAAAGTGAACGGTGGGCCAGTTCTGGAAACTCCATCTGCTATACCCTTCAAGCTTTCCTTAAGCCTGTTTTACAGTTACCTGATGGAAAAGGAGAGAGCTGTGATGCACCTACTCTGCATTCCAAGGCAGCTGATTGACCCTCACTCCCCTGCCAACATGAGGATGCCCCAATTACAGACAGGGCCACTGAGACCTGGCATTGGGCCCAAGGAAAGATGTCCAATTGTCCCCTTTCCTAAATTTGCATTTATTTTGCAATAAATTTTATACTGTTTTCTACTGTGAACCTTTTATAGGAGTGGACCTCAACAGGTGGGAAACTCTGGCCTCTTGGAGGCAGGCAGTGCAGCATGGCCTTTCCCAGTTTAAAGAGACACTTGGCCAACAGACTGAGGCAAAGAGGCAAAGAAGGAAGGCCCGTAGCCAGGGAGACAGACCACGGACAGACTGCACTTGCTCCCAGTGTGGAAGGGATTGTCACTCCCGAATCGGCCTTTTCAGCCACACTAGACGCTGTTCCAGAAACACCATTCAGAGCACGATACCATAGTCTTTCGAGATTGAAGGTTGCCAACTAGTTTGTTTTGTCATGGCTTGGACCCACTGCAATCCTGGGCCCTGTGGATTTTGCCCACCTCCCCTTTCCTCAGGCCTGACCACAGAGGCCAGAAAAATGGAGGTTAGAGTTTCTTATGGGAAGGAGAAGAGACACTACCCTTCTTCAAAACTTAGATGCCTCTCCAGCTACAAGTCTTCATGAAGCACAGAATGAATTGCAGCTGCTTCACTTCCCCTCCCTGGGATCTTGGTAGCAGCAACAGGTAGCAGCAACTGGAAGGGCACTGCTGTCTAAGGTGCAAACCTAATCAACTTTCCAGCACCACGGTAAGGGCAATGCAACTCCAAGGTAAGGGCCTTGAGGAGGCCTCCCCCCCCCCCCAACTGCAGGATGCAGCACGCACCCCACTGGAACAGCTATGCCAGTGCTGGGAAAGTTGGATAGGATTGGGCTCTAAGCCACCAACCAATAAAGATGGAGACCAGGAGGAGCTCTCTGCCAATGTAAGGTGATACCAGAGAGAAAACCAAGTGCAATAATGCTGGGCTCTTCTTTACAATTCGTACTCCAGTTGTCCTTCAAGGCAGAGGCTTCACGCTAGATCTGGCTACAACTGAGGAGGGGCACCAAATGCTATTCCTTGCCCTTCCAATACTTGTCGATATGTGGCTGTGCGAGATGGTCACAGTGGCTTCCTGCATCAACTGCTATTATGTCTTTCCAAGGAGTAAAAAGTCACCTCAGCCAAACTTGCCTTCCTCCTCCACTTCTGCTGCTTCTCCTCCTATGCGTCCTAGGTAGGAAAAGGAAGATTGCAACAGAGCAGAAGAAAAAATGTGTAGGAGAAGAGTGTGATAAGCTAGAGCAGGGGTGTTTCAAACTTGTTTCAAACCAGGGGCCGAATAGCATTTACGAGATGCCTGCTGAGGGCCGGAAGTGATGTCATTAGATAGGAAATGATGTCATTAAACAGGTCATAACCAAAAATAAGCACTTTTTCTCACTTAGGACCTCATTAGCTGCACATGACAGAAGAGAGAATATGCAAATCTTGATCATATTTCAAGATATGGGAGAGCACAATGTTCACGTGGGCTGCCCTTTCAGCAGTAACATTGCTCAGCAGCTGAGAGCCTGAGGGCCAGATAAAAAGCTTCCGTGGGCCGCATCTGGCCCCCAGGGCCTTATGTTTGACACCCCTGAGCTACAACATCTCAACTGGGATTTTTAAATTCAGGGAGCCTGAGAGGAGGACAGGGAATAGAGGTGAAACGTGGAATGTTAGCAGCAGGTGACATAGGAGGATGGAGATGGTGTGGCAGGCAGAAGTGGGTGGAGGCAGCATTTCCCACCAGTCTTCCACTTGAGACAGCTGCTTCACTCTGCCTCAGGGGCAGATCAGCCCTGCTTTACTTCACAAAGACAGGCAAAAGCTATGTTCTGCCTGGTATAAAAGTACCTGCTAGGGCCATACAGACCTTCATCTGAAAAGCACCTTTTCAAGGAAAAAAGTAGCTGTCAAAACTTCTTTGCTAAAATGTGCTGCTTGCCACTGCTCAGCTTGGGCATCCAAGACAAGAATGAGATCCAGAAGCACTCAGAAAGCGTGAACCTGCTGTTCCTGGGGATGCCGCCCAACCTGCTTAAAACAAGCTCTTCCACACTCCATCATTCTACTTCCTTTCTCTCACTTCCCCTTTCCTGGGTTCATCCACCCAGTAACTGTGAGAATGAGCGCCAGTATTATACAAAGTGTTGCTACCTGCTAGCTAGATTTATAGTCGTATTATTAAACTATGAGTTCTCTACATAATGGACTGTGAAACGCACTCCTTTTTTTGATAGTTATTTGATTTTTTTTTTTTTTTAAAAAAGGTATTCAACTACATTTTGTATGAAACAGTTTAGCCAGATCGGCAGGTCTTTGTGAATTTGCCCACTCCGAGCTAATAAATCTTTCAGAGCAGTAATTGAACAAACGTACCGAATTAAGAAAAGATACTGCAGCCCAAAGTGCTATTCATTTTGACAATTTTCACTTATATTTAATTATTTATTGTAATACGTTATGATCTAGTAGCAAATGCACTGTGATATATTTTCTAAAAAATAATTAAGCCTCTGTAATACAGAACCCCTCAAAAAGCACTTTCTAGAATATACGTGTGGGAAAGTAGGGAAAGACAGGCTAGTTATGCTAATTATCAGGTGAACACATTAGCAATCTTGAACTTCATCTATAATGAACAGCATACATATACTGGGCGTCCCACAGATCGCAACAGATGCCCTGGTGATTGCCTGTTACTTTTCCATCACTACACTTTCACCCATGTAGCCTGACAGAGTGTCTGCTCTAACAATATCAATTTGCTGGGTAGGCCTGTGCTTAAAAAAATGTCTGTGAAGCCATCTACGCACATGAGGCAGAAGCAGCAAACTCACACACAGTTGCGATTCTCCCTATGTGAAAACAAAATGGCAACTTCTGGATTTTGTTTTCATGGGAGGCAGTGGTGTCACTGGGGGGTGCGGCAGTGCAGACTGCATTGAGTGACACCATTACACCAAAGCCTTGGCTGCAGCTACCAGACTTTTCATCCATGAGCGAAGGCCCATCCATCTCTGGTGCCCAGGTCTCCTGGGATTCCCAAAATGAAGCCCAGGTCTACCCGCTATGTAGACCTACTTACTAATTGGCTTGTCTTTGGTCATTTACTCTCCAGATGCCAGACGTACCTTATAAGATGGTGGGAGATGGTCCGCTGGGCAGATCAGGCGTACCCAGAGCTCTGGGAGTGAATGTGGTTCATAGGGGTGACACCATGAGTTACTGGATGACACCAACCCTAGTGACACCACTGATGGGGGGGGGCAACATGTTGGAGTGGAAGTTCATAGCTCCCATAGTTCATTGCTCATGTAAGCAACTGTTTAGCACAAGCTGAGTGACCCAGAAGAACTATTCATACATCTAGCTCAAAGACACCACAGATGCTCAATTCTTTTTCACTGGCAAGAAAGAGTGACAAGTAGCATCACTCCTGGAAATTCTTCCTGTTCAGGAAAGTAGGGAGTTCAGTGCACAGTATATAGGTGTGTTTTTTCCTCAACCAGTTTGAGGACTTTGTAAAGGGTGAAATGCCTTGGTACAGACAGCTATATCTTGATAAATTGCCAGGGGCAGGGCTAGTTGAAACCGTGGTGCTACCTCCGGCATTACCAAATTTTGCTGCCCTTCCCTGTGTGTCCACTGCTGCCTCACAAACCCAGGCCAGCCAGGAGTGCAGGAGGATGTGTTAGGGTTGCAGGTAAGGGGGTGTGAGGGTTGGGGTCCCACACTGCCATACCCTGTCTCTCCTTGCTCACATGGCTGCTTCATCAGCTGGGTGGTTGAGGCAAAGTATCAGTGGCAGTTCTCACCTCTACCTTCAGCACACTGAAGGAAGAAGTGGGCTCTTACTCACCCAAACCTATTCCAAAGAGGACTGGAGATTGACAGCCAGCAGGCTGGTAGGAGGCAGAGGGCAGGTCCAGAGTATAGGGCATTCCTTGTCCCTTTGCTGCACCCCCCAACTCTATGTGAGACATTCAGATTGCATCATGGGTAGCCCTAACCAGGAGTCATGTCATAATGGATTATCTGGCATCTCTACAGACCAAACTTGCCCAACTGGATACAAAAGCAGCCATGTCAGAAATGACATGGTGTTATTCACCAGGGAGACGGTGGCCTGAACCAGACTGTGCACTCACATGTGCTGTGGTCACAAAGATTGGAGGAGGAGAAGGCAGTAGTTAGCCAAAGAGACCACCACAAATGAAGCCCACAAACTCATGAAGGTGGGTGAAGAGCAGAGCAGTGATCAATGGCACCAACAGACACCACAAGGATGAAATCATCACTCTTTGAGGGCACATGACCTGTGAGACATCGAAGAAGAAGAGGCATCTTAAAGGGCCATCCACCCATTGGAAACAGGCACAGCACAGACACAACACTGGCTTGTAATTAAGTGAATTTTCCCAACCTACTGCCTCAAGAAAACTTGACTTTTGCAGATGTTTAAAGTCTGTTCTTATGGGAATATAGTGCACCTCTGGATGAGTTTGATGCCAAGGTTTTAGAGCAGGGCATGAATTAAAATACAAGGAAGACAGCTGCAGTCAGTGATTGCTCTGTGGTTGAATTAATGGTCCAGGTGGATATATTGAGACACATATCAAATCAATGTTGTGGAAGTTAAGCACTTCTCTTTTTGAAGGCATGAAAACCATTTAAGACATAACAAATAAATTAAAAGGTTGGGTGGTTGTTTTAGCATTAATAATGATTTACACTCAGATCTGTAAACAAACACAGGGCACCAGGAAGCTGGGGAGGCTTGTGTCATGTACTAATTAACATTCCAACCTAGAAAGAGAAACACCTTAGGAGAAGGGGGGGGAAATCAGATTTCAAAGAAAAAGCAAGAGGATTATTATGTTTTTAATAGAACATATGGCCAAACCATCTGACAAAATGCCGCAATAAATAATGTAGAAGAACAGGGGAATAAGCACCGTTGATTCAGAAAAGGTGCAATGTGCACCAGCTAAGAAATTAAGCCTTGGAAAAGTGGTCTGTTATTGTCAGGATGATTTAAGTTAATGAAAAAATCAAGACTGGCTTTAACTACTTGATCACCATCATGTTTAGTTTGGTTTCTTTCTAGAGCAGAGGAAATGCTTGTATAGATCAAGGGCAAATCAATAAGGCTTTTTTCAGTGCCCTTTTGGCTTTTTGCCTCATGCAGTCAAAAAGTTCTTTACTTTCTCTCAGAGGAAGCTTCAAGACACTAGATGTTGGCCAGTATACTTCAGCCTCTGAGCTGTGTTCCTTGATTCTTTATGGACCAGATGCCCATTTTGCAGAGCCTGACTCTTTAGATCCATGTGGCGTCATCTTTTGGCTCTGTTTGACCCTCAGCATCTTGATAAAGTATGATGGACGAGTTTGTCTGTTTTGAAAGGATGACCTCTACTAAGTCCATAGGTGGCCTCCATAGTGCTGGAAACATGTAGTTTTTCTTTTCAAGAGGTTGAATTAGGGTTTAATTATTTATCTTTAGAAGAAAAACAATTATGCCCAGTATTCTGTCCCACTCAGGGACTCAAAGTGGCTCACAACAGCAAAATGGAAAGCCAACATCCAGTACAACTTATATAATAACAATAAATCAGACAGCTGCATGAAAATGCATTAATGAAAGCAAACCAAATCAAAGCAAAGGAGGCCGTAACTAAATTGAGATCCCAAGAAATGTCTGCTGGTTCTGAAAGAGACAGGTGTTTAGGTTGGAGGTGGAGATAATAGTGTTTTGTTGTACTGTATTACTGCTTGTGTGGCTAACGCTGCAATCACACATTTACCTGAGACTAAGCCCCACTGAACAAAATTGGACTGACTTCTGAGTAAATATGAATAGGTATACTTTCAAGACCAAGCACCCTTTATTCCCGTCATTATAGGTTGTGTCAGAGTCTCTCCAGAGTGTCTGCTTGCAGTGGGTCTTGAGAACAGCGACTGATGATCACACAGCAAATAGATGGGGAAACCATTTACAGACAGCTGAAATGATTGTCCATGTCCTTATTCCCTCATTGCCATCCACTCACCTCCCAGACGGTTAGTGGATACACCCAGAACAAAATAAGCATAATGATGATAGCATTGTGTTGGTTTGTACTCTGGCAATTTGTTTGTCTGAAATGTTTGTTCCTGTTCTCTTCTTTGGTAAATCAATGTGGCTTCCAATAATGATGTACACACACACACACACACACACAGAGGGTGGGGGTGGGTGGGTATGAAAATGAAAACAATCATAGAATTCAATGAGCAAGGCAGGACACACACACACACACACCCTTGTCTTATATACAGTGCAGACATAACATTTTCAAGATGCCTGGTTTGGGGGATTAGTATAAGGGTCTGTAGTATAATGGATTAGTATAATACATGCTATGGCTAGAGGAGTTTGTTTCTAGTTAGTAAGAAAGGATTACAGCCCAAGTCTTACTGAACACAATTGACTTACTTCTGAGTAAAAAAAATTGCACCATTTTCAAACGCCTCTAGTAATGGCAAATAGCCACTGGAGGAAATTCAACACAGATCTGAATGGAGGTGGGTAAGGTTATAGTCTTCCTCCCCACCACTACAGTCCTATTCTAAAAGGGCCTGATTCAAATTCAATTTAATTTAAAAGGAACAAGCATGTCTGTATTGAGCACTTGCTTAATTCAACATTTTCATCTGGAGGGTGTGATATTAATGCATGTACATGAGTATCTCCTGACAAATGAGTGACAGTCAGTTTCAGGCCCTTATATCTTCAGATCTTCAGAAATATGAAGGTGACAAAGTTGATTCTCACCAGGAGATGTTTAATACATTTATTTATATTCAACAGTATATTCTGCTCTTCTGCTGAGAGTCAGCCATTTCTATAAAAGTGATAAAATATACCTCCCAGCTGTGTTTATGTGGGCAAACTGAACGCAGAACTGGAACAATGAAAGAATGATCATTGCTGTTAATTTTGGTTTAGGCCAGAATCTGCTTAAGAAATCAGTGTGAAGTGGTAAAACCTGAGTAACATTCTCTCTTTTTCCAGATGGCTTGTAGGTATGTACAGAATTTGTTTTTCTCACTCATTACTCCTTAACCATAGCCAACTCCCAGGATTAGGAAGCCTTGAGACTAAGCTGGTTGGAGCCCCTGGTTCTCTTAATGTATAGATACTAATCTCTCACTGTGTTTTTCCCCCTCTGTTTTCTAAAATACTAGCAAGGAAGTTTTTTAATGATTGTTTTTTCAGTCCATTTTTAGAAAATGCAAAACCCCTTTGTGGTTTCATGTTGAGAGTTGGCTCTTGCTTTTTTCCTGGAAGAGGCTTTGGCTGCAATCTTTTGCATACTTTCTTGGGAGTAAGATGCACTGATTTCACTGGAGCTTACTTCTGAGTAAAAATGTGTAAGATTGTGCTGTTTGTGTCTTGAACTAGCGCATGATGGAAAGAAATTCAATGGATGAGCCTTCTATGGATCATATCATTGAGCTTATGATGCCTTTAGGATAATGCTAGAACTTATGGCCATTCAGTAAAATCAGTTGGCAGTAGACGTGGGTCCTTGGGCTTTTTTTGTTTTTTTAACTTGTTGGGGCTGGTGAGACCCTACCTGCATGTCTGTGCTTTGCTGGATGTTGAGGCCACAGGTTGCTGCTGCTCGTCAGTCCCTTGTCATCTCCTGGAGGAGCCCCAACCACCTGCTCTGGGAACAATCTCTGCCCTAGAGACAGCTAGTCCTTAGTTGGTTGTGTTTTTGGAGCTGCGTAGGAATTTTTTTACTCTTTCCCTGATTGACTGTGATAGGCTTTAATTCTTTTCTTTTTTTTTCTACTCCAGATGGTTTGCAAAGGCATGTGTGCTTAGCCAGGTAAGTTACAGCTGGCAGGTATCATGCTGGTACAGGGTTAAGAATAGGGATGGTGTCTACCCTGCAGTTAAGGGATTGGTTAAAAGGCACCCAGAACTGATCCCCGAGTGCTTCATTTTTGAGATGCGATTTGGAACCCCTTTGAACAATATTTGTAAAATCAGCACTGAAGAGTGATGAAATTCTGAGCTATCCTGACCATTTACTTCATCGGGGAAACATTGAGAAACATGGATTGTCAAAGGCAATCTATAGCTTTAGGTTCAGAATGGCAGCACCCAAAAGGAGGAAAAGACAACAACTGTTGACTCACCCAGGGAGAAGATATAGGAATTCAAACTAAAAGGGAGGTAGATGATCAGGGTTCCTAAGGCAGAGCAAATTGTTAGCAATAAATTGTAGCCTGTTTTAACTCATAGCACCTTGTCTCACATTTCATTGGGGTATGTTAACAAATAGGTCAGTGTCATGTGCCTAGTTTGTTTGGAAGGTGGTTAGATTTTAAATATTTTGGGAAAAGACAGAGACATTGTGTCAGCCATCCCGCCTCCTAATTTGCAGCCACCTACAGGGTTGGAGCCCTCACTTCCTGTTTGGGGCTTGGAGGGTAAAAGTTGGTGGGAAGACACTGTGCTTTCCTTGAAGAACTGCTGGGAGAGACCCCACCCCCATACCAAGAATGACACAAATTATGTATGCAGTGCTGCACTTGGAGTTGCATAAAGGAACCACCTCACATAGCTGCCTTCATCTCTCCATTTTAGTTTGGAAGGGATGTAATTCTACTTTTGGGAGGGTGTGGAACATTGAACTAAGACCCACCTTAAAGAAGTCTTTTTCAAAGTACAGCCATGTCATAAACGTAATTTATCTTTTTTCTGGGGGCAGATTATTATTCCTCATCCCCTGTGGGGTCCACTAGCTCTCATGGATAATAAATAGATCATATAACATTGAAAGACCTTTGGGGACTACCGCTTATATATGTCCCAAATTCTCTGCCTTTTGTTTGGAGGGATCCAATCTTGATTGGTCAAGTGCATTGAATTAAGACCTACCTTGAAGAATTCTTTTTAAAGAGACTGCCATAAACATTTACTCTCTTCTTTTCTGGGGGCAGATTATTATTCTTTGTTCCTGGTGGGAACCACTAATTCTCTTATTCCATAAATATTATTTATAAAGCAGCAAGACTTTTAGATCTACTGCTATATCTATATCTATATATATAATGACAGCCACTCTTTATAGCCTTCATAGATCTCACGAAGGCTTTCGACCTGGTCAGCAGGGACAGCCTCTTCAAGATTCTCCCCAAGATCGGATGTCCACCCAGGCTCCTCAGCATCATCAGATCTTTCCACAAGGACATGAAGGGCACTGTTGTCTTCAATGGCTCCACATCAGACCCCTTTGACATCCAAAGCAGAGTGAAGCAGGGCTGTGTTCTTGCGCCAACCTTGTTTGGGAATTTCTTCACTGTCCTGCTGAAGCATGCCTTTGGAACTGCAACAGAAGGCATCTATCTCCGGACCAGATCAGATGGAAAGCTCTTCAACCTCTCCAGACTGAGAGCAAAGTCCACAGTACAGCTGAAATGTCTGTGTGACTTCCTCTTTGCCGATGATGCAGCTGTCACAACCCGCTCTGCCAAAGATCTCCAGCAGCTCATGGATCGTTTTAGCAAGGCCTGCCAAGATTTTGGACTGACAATCAGCCTGAAGAAAACACAGGTCATGGTTCAGGATGTGGACTCACCTCCCTGCATTACAATCTCTGCGCATGAACTGGAGGTTGTCCATGACTTTGTGTACCTTGGCTCAACGATCTCCGACACTCTTTCTCTTGATACCGAGCTAAACAAGCGCATCGGTAAAGCAGCTACCACATTTTCCAGACTCACAAAGAGAATCTGGTCCAACAAGAAGCTGACAGAACATACCAAGATCCAGGTCTACAGAGCTTGCGTCCTGAGTACACTTCTGTACTGCAGCGAGTCATGGACTCTTCACTCACAACAGGAGAGGAAACTGAACGCTTTCCACATGCGCTGCCTCCGATGCATTCTCGGCATCACCTGGCAGGACAAAGTTCCAAACAACACAGTCCTGGAACGAGCTGGAATCCCTAGCATGTATGCACTGCTGAAACAGAGATGCCTGCGTTGGCTCAGTCATGTTGTGAGAATGGATGATGGCCGGATCCCAAAGGATCTCCTCTGTGGTGAACTAGTGCAAGGAAAGTGCCCTACAGGTAGACCACAGGACCATACAAGGACATCTGCAAGAGGGATCTGAAGGCCTTAGGAGTGGACCTTAACAGGTGGGAAACCCTGGCCTCTGAGTGGCCAGCTTGGAAGCAGACTGTGCAGCATGCCTTTCCCAGTTTGAAGAGACACTTGGCCAACAGACTGAGGCAAAGAAGGAAGGCCCATAGCCAAGGAGACAGACCAGGGACAGACTGCACTTGCTCCCAGTGTGGAAGGGATTGTCACTCCCGAATCGGCCTTTTCAGCCACACTAGACACTGTTCCAGAACCACCATTCAGAGCATGATTATATATTATTTAGTAGTTGGCAACCTTCAGTCTTGAAAAACTATGGTATCGCGCTCTGAATGGTGGTTCCTCTCCAGTGCGCGAAGCCTGGGTAAAGAAGGTATGGAGGATAGGCTGTTACCCATGCAGCAAATCCCCCCTCTCCACGTCGCTGGAATGGTCCAATGGAAAGGCAGAAGCCAATATGGTTGGTTCCAGCGGCATCGCAGGAGTTGCCAGAGCGTGACTGTGTACAGCCACGAACTGCCTCAGGGACTCCGGCTCCTGATTTTGCCTCAAGGTTGACTCCTGAAGCCTTTTCCACAACTGGATATGGCCACAAGGCAGTGGAGGTTTGAGGTCAGAGTTTCCTTCTCTTAGATGAGCTGCCTTCCCAGGCTGACGAGTCCCATCTACCCGGTATACTATACCCGGTATACTATATACTATATATACTATATATATATAGCTTTTTTTAAAAAGCTGTAAGAACCAATATTGTAATAGAAAAATATTTAGTATTTAATTGATCTTCAAAGTCTCAAAGTTGATGCAAATTATCCCCAATTATAGGAAGAGTTATCAGAAGTTGGAAGACCCGCAGGCCGATCTTATTGACATTCCATTGAAGCAGGTGGGTTGGTGATATGGTTGTTTCAGGGGATAATCGGGGAGGTTCAGATGGAGAGCAGGCCAGGCAAGGGGCAGTTTGGTGGTGGGAAAGGGCAGAACTTGGCAGCTGCTGTGCACACCAAGATCCTATCCTGTCCCTTGAGTCTCTCAGACTTTCACCAGCTAAACAGCTTGCGTAGGTCTGAAGAGATCTATTGAAGGATATGCAGTCTAAAAGAAGGTAACTAACAAAGATTTTACATAACCCACCTGGGTTGCCTGGTCATGCTTCCCCCACAGCATATCATGTACTCTGTCTCATCAATATTGCATTCTGTGGGCTGCCACAGGATGGGATTGAACCCTCCATGACTTTGTGACTTCAGGATTCTCATTCTTAGTTCTAATGGTCCAATCCCATCCAGTTTACACCACACAGCCATGCTGCCAGTGTACATGATGCATGCTATGGTGGGGTCAATATCAGAGAGCCAATATTTAGATGCAATTTCAATTTTTTTTTAAATTAAAGTCCCCTTTAATTTTTATCCCTTTATTTTTCTCTTGTTTCAGTTGAAAATTCAATTACAGATATATTTTTGATTTTTATTTTTTTTACTTTCTCTTTATACAGTGTTATACATGATGCATTATGATGTGTGGGGTTATAAACAATTGATTTATTGGATGGATTTTTTAAGATCTGTCATGATGCCCTTGTTGAGAATCTGTGATTCAGGGGTGACATTGATCTGGGCCCTCTTCATTCAGTTGAAATTAGTTGTGTTATAATCAATAGATCTTCTTGATAAGCTTCTCAAGATCTGTCAGCTATCTATGGTGAAAGTTTTACACTCTGATCTCCAATTTCTTTATTAAGTTACCATCTTTTCTTTACATATGGCTGATCAATTTTTTCTCCTAGATGACTTCCTTCAGATATGTCCTACTGTTTTTGTGGGAGAACCCAATGCTTACATGTGATTCTTATTTCCTACTATGGTTCTGACTCCCCCCCCTTCCTTTCTCTTATTTGAAATCTAAAACCCTTAAGGCAGGGCTTTTCAAACTGGGGCGTTGAGTTTGTGGAGGCGGGACACAATAACTGCACTTTCACTTTTTAAGCTTTGGGGAGCCTTACAAACACTTGTACAGGGCTCCCCACACCCCAGGGAGGCTGCTGCAGGGACTGGTGGGTACACACCAGTACCTGCAGCCCCCTTCCCCCCGCCCCCACTGCCTCCCCCACTCCCCTGCAAGGACTACCGCAGTCCTCAAACTCCCTGCGAGTTTGAGAACCGCAGCCTTAAGGATATGCTCTGTTGCTTTTCTTGCAAGTTCATATATGAGATATGACCGTGGTTCTATTTGATGTACTATTTTTACCTTGGGTTTACTATTGGGTTACTAAAGAGACTTTTCATTTTGGGGGAGGGGGAATATTGGTTGTATTGTAAATTAAGAATAGAATGACTCTATATGAAATGTAATAAGGTAAACGTTTCCCCACGGCGTTAAGCCTAGTCATGTCTGACGCTAGGAGCGGTGCTCATCTCTGTTTCCAAACTGAAGAGCCAGTGTTTGTCTGTAAACTGTTTCTGTGGTCATGTGGCCGGCATGGCTAGGTGCCTAAACAGACGGAACGCCATCACCTTCCCACCAAGGTAGTACCTATTTATCTACTCGCATTCTTATATGCTTTCGAACTGCTAGGTTGGCAGGAGCTGGGACAAGCAACGGGAGCTCACCCCATCACACGGATTCAAACTGCCAACCTTGTGGTCTCCAGGCTCATTGGTTCAGTGGTTTAACCCTCAGCGCCACCGTGTCTCCCACTATATGAAATTACTGCTAGACAAATTAAGTGTCAGATACAGAATATGGAAGTGATATGGAATATGGATAAGGATGCACTGCATCCTGTAGTGGAAGAACAGTCACTGAGGACTCCTCAAGTTAAGGGACCTTTATCTCAGGGTTGCATCAGTGCTAGAAAGTTGACTAGGATTGTTAACTTGGGACTGGTCTCGGGACTGACGAGGAGCTGCTTTCTCCCTGCAGGTAACCTGCTTAAGCCTTTTTTCCCCTGGTTTTGGGCTCAGTGAGCAAAGGGTCAGCTACCAGGAGGGTGGAGGAAGGAGCTGTGATTGGGAACACCTGTGTCTGGTCTCGGGACTGACGAGGGGCTGCTTTCTCCCTGCAGGTAACCTGCTTAAGCCTCTCGTGCCCAGAAGACCAAGGCTCCCTTCCTGGCTGATGAACTGAAGCAGTGGTCGGATTATTCCTCCCCTTCTGTTTAAGGCAGGGGAGAGAGGAGCAACTGAAATCTTTAGGGCAGCACAGTCTTTTTTGCAGCAGAGGATTGGCCTGTGAGACACCCAGTGCTAGGCTTGCCTTGTTTTTATCTTTTTGTAAGCAATCCTGCTGGGTGTCTCTCTCTGTATAGACCAGTCTCAGAAGGTGGGCCTTGCCACATGTGTTTCTTTTTAGGAGGGAGCTCAGGGGAGGGGAGGGGTGCCACTATCAAGAGAGTGACGGGCCAAGGGAGATATGGCAGTGGGTGTTGGACAGGCCGTTACAGGAGAAAGAGAGTTCATCATAGGCAGATCATCTCTCCTTCTGGTCCTTCCCCCAATTCTCGGATGCCTGGTGGTCTTGGCAGTGAGTCCCTGGATCTGAAGCTGCTGCTTTTGAATGCCAGGTCGGTGAATAACAAAACCTGCATTATCCGGGATTTATTCCTGGATGAGAAAGCCGACCTGGTATGTATTACGGAGACCTGGTTGGACATAGCAGGAGGAGTTAGTCTCTCTGAACTTTGTCCTCCAGGTTTCCAGGTATTGCAGCAGGCAACATTGCAGGGACGGGGAGGGGGAGTTGCAATGGTCTATCGTGAGTCCATCTCCCTTACCAGGTGCCCTGTCCAGCAGTTTGCTGGGTTCGAGTGCCTGCATGTTGTGTTGAGAGGACCGGACAGGATTGGGATTCTGTTGGTGTACCGCCCGCCCTGCTGCCCAACAGTCTCCCTGCCTGAGCTGACTGGGGTGATCTCGGGGGTGGCATTGGAGGCCCCCCGCCTATTAGTGCTGGGGGACTTCAATGTGCATGCCGAGGCCCCTGCGTCAGGTGCAGCTCAGGATTTCATGGCTGCCATGACAACCATGGGCCTGTCCCAGAAAATCTGGGCCCCAACACATACAGCAGGACATGTGCTGGACCTGGTGTTTACAGCTGGGCACGGGGGCAGTGATCTGGACGTAGAGGAGATCAAGATCACTCCGTTGTCATGGACAGATCACTTCCGGTAAGGTTTAGGCTTGTTGCGACTTCCTACCTCTGCAGAGGCGGGGGACCGTTTTCTATGGTCCGCCCCCGGAGGCTAATGGATCCTGAAGGTTTCCTGAGGGCTCTGGGGGATTTCCCCACTGCCACAACTGGCGTCTCATCTGAGGCCCTGGTTGACCTGTGGAATGGGGAAATGACCAGGGCAGTGGATGAGATTGTTCCGGAGCGACCTCTGCCACTCGGAGCGGCTCCTTGGTTCACTGAGGAGCTGCAAATGATGAAGCAGCAGGGCAGGCGTCTAGAGCGACGGTGGCAGAAAACTCAGGATGAATCCGATCGGACATGGAGTAGAGCTCATTGCAGAGCCTATTCCGTGGCGGTGGTAGCAGCGAAGAGATCGTTCTTCTCTGCTACCATTGCGTCTGCTGACAACTGTCCGGCAGAGCTGTTCCATGTAGTGCGGAGCCTCCTCCATCAGGCCCCCCCAGTAGATCAGGAGGAACACACGGTCAGCCGCTGTGACATGTTTGCGCAACATTTTGCAGATAAAATTGATCGTATTCTTCACAACTTGGATGCCACATTGACAGTGTCTGACGATGTCCCCTTGGCAACTGCTTGTCCTGTGTTGTGGGATTCTTTTCAGCTTGTACAGCCTGAGGAGGTGAACAGACTCCTTTGGAGTGTGAGGCCATCTGCCTGCCTGCTCGACCCTTGCCCAGCTTGGTTGATAAGAGCTGCCCGGGGTGGGCTGGCTGAGTGGACAGGGAGGGTGGTCAACTCTTCCTTGATGGAGGGGACGTTACCACTCGCTTTGAAACGGGGCAGTGGTTCGCCCCCTCCTGAAGAAGCCCTCCCTGGATTCCACTGTGTTGGATAACTACCGGCCAGTCTCCAACATCCCGTTTCTGGGCAAGGTAATTGAGCGGGTGGTGGCATCCCAACTCCAGAGGGTCTTGGATGAAGCGGATTATCTGGATCCTTTTCAATCTGGCTTCAGGCCGGGCTTTGGGACGGAAATCACCTTGGTCGCCTTGGTGGATGACCTACGCCGGGGACTGGACAGGGGGAGTGCGTCCCTGTTGGTCCTGCTGGACCTCTCAGCGGCTTTCGATACCATCGACCATGGTATTCTTCTGGGCCGATTGGCCGAGTTGGGAGCTAGAGGCACTGTTTTGCAGTGGTTCCGCTCCTACTTGGAGGGTCGGTCCCAGATGGTGGTGCTGAGGGATGCCTGTTTGACACCCTGGCCCTTGAGATGCGGGCTGCCACAGGGTTCAATTCTGTCCCCCATGCTATTTAACACCTACATGAAACTGCTGGGAGAGGTCATCCGGGGCTTTGGAGTGGGGTGCCATCAATATGCCGATGACACCCAGCTCTATCTCTCCTTTTCTCCAGACTCCAGGGTGGCGGTTGAGGGCCTGGAGCGCTGTCTGGAGGCAGTGAGGATCTGGATGGGGGCTAACAAGCTGAAATTAAATCTGGATAAGACATAGGCTCTCCTGGTTCAGAAATCCTCGATGCAGGTGCTGGACTATCGGCTTGCGCTGAATGGGGTTGCACTCCCTCTGAAGGAGCAGGTCCGCAGCTTGGGGGTCCACCTGGACTCGCAGCTGCTCCTGGATTCCCAGGTGGTGGCTGTGGCTAGGGGGGCCTTTGCTCAGCTGCGGCTGGTGCGCCAGCTGCGGCCGTACTTGGATCGTGCAGACCTAGCCACGGTGATCCATGCCTTGGTGACATTGAGATTAGATTACTGTAACGCACTCTATGTGGGGCTGCCCTTGAAGACGGTTCGGAAACTGCAACTAGTGCAGAATGCGGCGGCCCGTGTGGTTACTGGAGGTAGGCGGTTCGACTCTGTCAGTCCACTTCTCCAGTGGCTGCATTGGCTGCCCATTCGTTTCCGGGCCCAATTCAAGGTGCTGGTATTGACCTTTAAAGCCCTATACTGCTCTGGACCAGGGTATCTTAGAGATTGCCTGCTCCCATACAATCCGGCTCATCCTCTTAGGTCATCAGAGAAGGCCTTTTTACAAGAGCCGCCGCCTAAGGAGGTACATGGGGCGGCTGCAAGAATTAGGGCCTTCTCAGTAGTGGCACCAACGCTTATGGAACTCCCTTCCCCTTGACTTAAGAATGGCTCCCTCTCTTGAGACCTTTTGGCGAGGCCTGAAGACCCTTGTGTTTAAACAAGCCTTCTGAGTTCTCAGCCTTTTAACATCTTTTTAACATCTTTTAATATTTTTACAGGCCTGATTCTTTTATGACTTACTGCTGCTCTATGCTCTTTTTACCTAGTTTTTATTCTGACTGCTGTTTTTTATGATGTGTTAATATGTTTTTATTTGTTTTTAAATTATGTTTTTAATATGTTGTAAGCCGCCTTGAGTCCCTTCGGGGAGAAAGGCGGGGTAAAAATAAAGTTATTATTATTATTATTAGGATTGGGCCCTCAAATTTACAAACTTTGAGGGCAATATTATTACAACATTAGAAGAGATTGAAAATAATACTGAAATGAGAGGTGGTGGCCCAGTTCTGGGCAATATGGGAATGAGAATAGGCCATATTGATACTAATTCATGTTGTTCTAGGCCAGGGTGCCCAAACCCCAGCCCTGGGGCCACTTGCAGCCCTCGAGCCCTCAGGGAGCCCCCAGTCTCCAATGAGCCTCTTGCCTTCTGGAGACTTGCTGGAGCTCACACTGACCTGATGCAACTGCTCTCAGTCAACTGTTCAATCTCTCGCATGAGGTGTGGGACGAGGACTCCCGCCACTGCTTGCTGTTTCACACCTGTGATGCAGCAGCGACAGCAAAGGAAAGGCTGGCCTTGCTTTGTACGAGGCCTTTTGTAGGCCTTGAGCTATTGCAAGACCTGCATTCATTCATATAAGTTCTATATTCATTTATGTAAATTTATTCAAATTTGAAATATGAATTAATTCTTTTTGAGTGGCCCCCAACACAGTGACAGAGAAATAATGTGACCTTCCTGCCAAAAAGTTTGGACACTCCTAGACCAAAAGGATGCATAGGCCTAGATGTATGCACAGGATGTACGCACACACATTCTGTTCAAAAAAATTAAAATATAATTACAGTATTATGCATAAATAAGTAGCATCTATATATACTATACGTAGCAAATATGCTGTGTGCTATATAATGGTCACTTTTTATAATGTAGCTTGTTTAAGTACGGTATACTGAGAATTCTTTATGAAATCTCTAATTTTTTTAGGCACTGCTGCTTGTAGTAATTCATGATGGGGAGATAAAATTGTCCTGGAGTGTTTCAGTAGTACTGAAACTTGGATGTGTGTCAAATTTACAGCAATCACTTTAAGTATGATGGGGTGTAAGTGGAGGAAACCGGAATTTTTTGGCAGCTACCTAGAGTGCTGGAGTGGAATCTGGACTATGTCAGTAGCTGCTTTAAAAAAAACCGTACAAGATAAAACTGTCCAGACTCACAGATTTAAGTCACCAGTCTTTGCATTCCAGTCTGATATCTTACCATGCTCCTCCGCTTCAGCAACTAAACCATCCATGCTGTGCAAAAAAAGTTAACTTATCTCTATATACTATCACATTTGTGTCTCTTGCAGCTCAGTCCTGTTGGGCTTGGTGGAACTCCTGGTCTGCCACCGTAAGTGCCACAGCAGCATCATAAACGGCTGCTATGCACATCATTGCTGCAGGTGCACTTGGTTAGAGGCCCCATGAGCATGGCAGTGGTTACTGGATGTGTCCATCTGGAGCAGGTAAAATGGTGGAAGGGGCAGTTCATGGGCAGCTCAAGGAAGGTGTGGGGTGGGGAACGTGGTAGGCAGGGATAGTTCAAGGGTGGGAAGGGATAGAATGCTTGCCAGGAGCTATTTCTGTTTTTCTGACCTGACTTGCCCCTGCCTATCCTAGGACTTATGCCAGTAAAATAGGTGGCACAGGTTCAAGGAGACCAATTGAAAGTCAGGTGGGCTATGGAGGGGTAAGTTAAAAAATATTTTTACCTACCTCTTCCAGGCCATCTTGATGCCGCCTCCCACCACTGCATGCAGTGTGGACTCTGTCAGCATGGCTGTATGACAGAAAATAGGACTGGGTTCTTAAATTCAGAAAGCACAAAGACACCAGCAATTGGGACCCTTCTTGTACATATCATAATGACTTCTGTGCACAGGGCTCTCTTCTGGATTGCCTGTGCACATGAGTGCAATGATATCAATTCACCACTCTAACCATATGCAAAAAAAAAAAAAAGTGTGTCCTTTAATGAATGAGGACGAAAGGACTGATAGCCAGCAAGAGAGACGGCATGAGAGTTCTGCCCCAACCAATCATGCAAAAAACCTTGTACTACTTTAATGAGGCACAATCTTTTGTGCGACTTTCCAAGAACCAGAGCATCCTGACAGATCTCTGAATGCACTATGAACTCTGCCTCCTTCTTACATGAATTCCAGCAGCATATTGTGCAAAGTAATTGTCAGGCTACATCCTAAGATGCCATAGCAGAGTTCCTTTTTCATCAGGAGGAACTGTTATCTTCCTTAAATAACCTCAAACAAATCTGCTGGAGGCACTGGAACATCCGAGTCACTTAATTGGCCAAAAGCAAGAGACTGAACCAATAGCTACTTAATCGTCCTGTTTCCTAAATGCATCATTCATATTGCATATTATCAGAGGTGTGTTTTTTTTTCCCCTTCTTGCATTAGCCTAATTTACAGTGGATCCAGACAATAAATAAAACCACTAGTGAGGCTGTACATCTTTAAAGCACAATTATTATTATCATCAACTGAAAAGTGATGCCGTAAAAGTGATATCAGTGCTCCAACGCTCATTCTCCCTCCGAGACTTCTTTATCAAATCTGTTCGTTTTGCAAGTCAAAACAAAATCTTTCCAATTTCCAGAAACACAGTTCAGTGCATTATCTCAAAATTAAGCAGGATTCTCTGCATGCCTTCTGCAGTCCTGAGGATCTGGGGATCCAGGCACTGCCTTGTCTGGTTCTTTATGAGGTGTGTGACCGACTACCTTGCAATGATGAGGGCAGCAAATGTCTCCAGTGTTAAAAAAGGAAAGAAGCATGAGGTGTATGTCAAGTGCAATACAGATATCAGGATCTCATTTCTATGTGGGCTTCTACTGTTAGCTTTGCTTTGCAGACTTTTCTTTAACTGTAGGTTAATAGGTGAGAAGTGATCAAACAATGGGAGGGCCTGCTCCAGGTTCATGAAGCCGCCCCCCCCCCCCGCCATAGTCCATTGAAGGGGAGCTTATCCAAGTGGCAAGGCCTGAAACAGGTCTGGCTCACCCATGAGGCCAATTGAAGCCATTGCCTCAGGCAGCAGATTGGCATGGGGGCATACTGACAGACATTAGAAACTCTGTCACTATGGCTCCTTACTTTGGTAGGTAAGATGACCAATTGTAGGAAGCCAGTAAGGTGGATACTTGGAGCCAAAACGATTGCAGTATGGATCTGAAAAAAAATAATATGGTGTAGACAAAGTAGATAAAAACACTTAGAGAATGCAGGGTAATCTGATCAGGCTTGGCAGAGAAGTCAAAATGTAAAGGGGAAAGTACAATGCATAATTGAACTAAGGCATTTACTGCTAGAACGCACTGGCACAGACAGCAGTGACACCATGGTTACTACTGCTACCTTAGATGCTCTTTAAAGGAATCAGACAGTGAAACCTCTGTGTTCCAAGGCCATTTCCTTCTGCGTACCAGTTGCTAGGAGAGGGCAACAGCAGAGGAGAACAATCATCCTCATGTCCTGGTTGTGGGCTTCTCAGAGGCTGACCACTGTGGGACACAGAATTCTTGGCTTAATGAACCTTTAGTCTGATCCAGCAGAACTTTTCTTATGTTGCAACCCTGTGGAACACAGAGACCACTCTTCCCTTATTTTTAATGTAAGGCCTGATCACCTTGTGACCTGCCATGCCAGACACAGCTGATCAGATATGCAGGGGAAAGTACCAGGGACCCAATTGACCTGCTCATGTGTGCAGCTTTCCGTGAGCTATAAAAGCAAGGATGAAAATATTCTTCATCGTGGTGAGGTGCTTTAAACAAAGATTCACTGCCTTCCTTTTCAGAGAAGAGACAGTGTGTTCACTTCCCTCACACTTAGGACTAAATCCTATGAGGGTCGAGCACCAGCGCTGAGCTCCAGCACTGGCACTGTGTGTTGCAAACGTGCTGTAAAGTTTCTCCAAAATCTGGCAGGTTACAATACATTACAATACTTGGTTTGGTTGGTCACAAGTTGAGCAGTCTTGCCCTCCTTCAAAAGCTCTGTTTGGTGCTTTGGTTCTGCTGACCTATATATCAACCTACAACTCCTCCTCCACAAAATTTCTCATCTGCTGAATGTATCCCAAGTCATGGCTGTGTCACAAAAAGACTGTCTGCTTCCCTTCCTTCCTTAGTTAGGATCTTTTTCCCATAAGGGGAACCTTGCACTAGACTTTTGAAAAGAAAACCACAAAGAACAATCCCTTCTCCCGGTGCCACTGCCTTTTGCTTTTGTCTGTCTCTGCATTTTCCTCTGACTAACGTATACCATGCCCTCCATAGCTTTTGTGTTCCTTCTCCAATCAACCAAACACAGACTTGTACTGACACTGAGACCACCCAAAATAAGCTGCTGCAAGCATCAGTGTGTGCTACATTTCATGTCATGAAATAGCACAAAGGGGTTGCTCTTGGCCTCTGCAGTAAACCCTGTGAAAAGGACCAATGATTTTGCAACGTTGGTCTGAGTCAAACTTCACTGGTTTGTGTCCTAATGCTGGAAGTTGTATGAGCTGTCCCAGTCCCACCCTCCACTCTCACTGAATTGCAAAGGCACAAAACTGTAATCATGGCATAACAAAGACTGGGATATGAATCACATGCAGGTTTTGCTGGTGCTCCCATGCCATCTGAGCCACTGACACAAAATGCCACCTTTCTCCCCCGCCGTCCTCCCAACAATAAACTTGTACAAGTGTTAAGCATGCATATGTGCATCTGCCCCCCTCCTCATGGTGGCTGGACAGTGGAGGAAGCCAAGCCATGGGGTCCCCCATTCACCTATTTCCATTTTTGGTTAGCAACTGTTACCCTGCACATGCCTGATCTCTTCTGATCTCAGAAGCTAAGCAGGATCAGGCCTGGTTAGTACTTGGATGGGAGACTGCCTGGGAATACCGGGTGCTGTAGGCTTATACCATAGTCTTTAGAGACTGGAGGTTGCCAACCATTTTTGGTTGCCCTGTGCACAGCCTCCTCAGTCTACCCAGGCTCTGGAACAGCACAACATGCTGGCAACCTTTTCCTATATTTTTTTTAATAGAAGCAATTTTATTCCTTGTCAGTTTGGGCAGACAAGTAGCTATAACTTTGCACAGAAAGGCAGCCAGTTCTTGATTTTGTGGGAAGGCCTATTTAGAAAAGGTAAACAAGGGCAGATTGAACCAATTGTCTCTTGTCAATTTGCTGAACTATGACTGAAATGCAAATTTATTGTGCAAACCAACATTTGTTTGTGTTGACTTAGCAGAATGTGGGATTTTTTTTATCTTCATAGTACTAACTAAAGGAACAATCTGATGGTCACTTTGTCCTGCTGAAACTCATGTTTTGGTGACACAGGGGGTTCTGCAGTGTCACAAAACCCAAGCCACTGTCAGGCACTGTTGGGCCATTGTTGCAAATAGTGAGAGGTGCAGGGCATGTGACAGAGGCTCTGGGAGACTCCACAGGCCCTGGTACGTTGGCAGTGGGGACAGGAAGGGGGAAGATCTTGGCAGTGAGCACACATGACAGATCCTATCCCCCATTTTTCAGCCCCCCTCGTCAGCTTTCTCTACTCAGACATGCTAGCTATATGGCTGGCGTGTGTCTAAGGAAACTCTCCCAGAGTTTGAAACCCGCAGTAAGTCCTTGTGGGGTGGGGGGGGGAGGCAGCAATGCGACCCCCAGGATTGCACTGCTCAGAGGGGCCGCAGGGACTGGAATGCACTCACTGGGATGCAGAAAGTGAAAGAGGAGCGACTGCGCTCCGCAAAACTGGAAGTGGAGCGCAATTGCTCCACTTTCACTTCTGCTGACCTGGGGAGCCCTGCAGAGGCTCATGCAGGGCTCCCTGCAACCCAGGATGGCTGCTGCAGGGACTGGTGAGTGCACCCTAGTCCCTGCAGCCCTGCAGCCCTAGTCCCTGTAGCCCCATTAGAAGTGAAAGTAAAGCAATCACGCTCCACTTCTGGTTCAGCAGAGGTGGGGTGCAATCTCCCCACTTTCACTTTAGAAGCATTGGGGAGCCCTGCAGACAGTTGTGCAGGGCTCCCCGCACCCCTGGGAGGCTGCAGGAGGCTCTGGTGAGGGCAGCCAAGCCCCTGCAGTTCCCTGAGCAGCATGATCCTGGGGATTGCGCTGCTGCCTCCTCCCTGCCTCCTCCCCGCCCCTGCCCCTTAAGGGGAAAGAGGCCAGGACCCTCAGGCTGAGGTGTCACGACACCCCAGTCTGAAAACCTCTGCCCTAGGCCACCAGAAGGTCTACACAGAGATAGGCAACAATTAAAGCTCTGTCAGACCTCCTGATTGCTTCCCTCCATTGGATGCAGCACACACTCCAACAGTGCAGCTGCATCGCTGCCAATGGTGGGGGATAGGCTCAGGCAGTAAGTCCCCCTAACCTTTCACTTCCTAATCAAAACCAGTTATGAAAATCAGCCAGAAGAATGAGAAATGCACAGTGCGACAGGATTATATTCCCAATTAAAGAATACAAACAACTGACATGGTTCAAAAAGTGATATTCCGATTTCTTATCACCGGTTTAACCTCAACTTGAAGTGGATTGACCCCATAATTCAGGGGATTTTCCTGCTGCCTCAGTAGTTTGAATGCTAATTAATAATCCACTTAAGCTGGTTATATGTCAAAATATTCCATCCTTTTTTCCTGTGTGATTTTTTTTTTGATGGTCTACAGCCCATGATCATGTTTCTACGTCCTATTTTCACTGAGGCAAGAATACAGTCAGAAGGTGATGTATAAATACTAACAAATCAGATTTCCAATGCAGTTTTGTTCCCTCCAAAATAACCCAAAAGACTGGAATGAAGTGACTCAAAAAAATGCCCTCTAACCCTACATGTCATGTACCTGGGAAAACATTTAGTTCCTTGGAATCAGTCACTGAGTTTTGTTGCCCAAGAGTAAATGCTGCCCCAACAACTATGCACCCTGCCACGTGCCACTGCCAAAAACCTCTCTTGCATGTGCCCCACTGCTGCCACCACTGCCCCTTCCCCCTTCCCCTTACCCATGCAGCTGCTTAGGAATGCTGCCATTGGGCAAGGAGAGGAGAGAAGTGATAAGTGGTGGCAATCCAGAGCCCACCCCCTTACCTTGAGCTCTGCCTCTGACACATCCTTCCTCCTGTTTGAAATGGGCAGGATGAGAAAATAAAGTAATGGAAGCAGGGATGTTGAAAGCCGTTGCACAGATGGAAGCATTAAATAAGCTCTGCCCAGGATAGCTATTCTGTAAAATCAAGCTCTTGTGCTATCACTACCATTAACATGTAACAAACCTGTTTGTACAAATTGGCCTGCTGAGAAAGGCAGTGAATTTTGAACTCACATGTTGGTCTGATAGTGAAATATTTGCTGTGGGGATGATGTACCAAGACATATTCCGTTTCCCCTCTATGAGCTACGCCAGGGGTGCCCAAACCCCGGCCCTGGGGCCACTTGCGGCCCTCAAGGCCTCTCAATGCGGCCCTCAGGGAACCCCCAGTCTCCAATGAGCCTCTGGCCCTCCGGAGATTTGTTGGAGCCCACATTGGCCCAACGCAATTGCTCTCAGCGTGAGGGCAACTGTTTGACCTCTCATGTGAGCTGTGGGATGAGGGCCCCCTCCACTGCTTGCTGTTTCGCGTCTGTGATGCAGTAGCAGCAGCAAAGGAAAGGCCAGCCTTGCTTTGTGCAAGGCCTTTTATAGGCCTTGAGATATTGCAAGACCTTCATTCATTCATATGAGTTCATCTTTAATATATTCATTTATGTAAACTTATGTAAATTTATCCAAATTTTACATGTAAATTAATTCTTTTTTCCCCCGGCCCCCAACATAGTGTCAGAGAGCTGATGCGGCCCTCCTGCCAAAAACTTTGGACACCCCTGAGCTACGTTATTCTTACTATGGAAAACAGCCTCCTTCACAGTGAGAAGGACAAGAAGCAGCAAGTCAGATTACAAGCTGCATAAAAGGAACCATATAATAATGCATTATCATCCATTGGGGAGATGGGCTTCTCTGAATGGTGGAAGCATAGCGAATCAACTTCTGCTTTCTTGCTAGAATTGCTGACAACATTTTTAGCGATGGTGCATCTGACCCCCGCTCCGTACCCAAAAGCAATTACTCCACTACGCTTTCTCTTTTGTTTGTTTATCAGACTTCATTTCTGAGCACGAGCCTGGCAAGTGCGTGCTGCAATCTAGTCAATTTCAAAAGCCACACAATGGAGTACAGTGTGCTAGGCAGGGTTGCCCATTTGAAAACAGCTGGAACTTTCTGTGCCTCTGTTGTAATGATGGTACTGCGTGCCGCTTAGGAGATGTCTTTGTTTTTCTCCAAAAGCTTCAGGATTAATTTACTATCACAACAGACAAGCGTTCACATACCAAATAATGATCTTTTCTGATTCATAATTCATTAAGCTCTGTGATGTCACAAATTAAATAAATATGATATCTGAGTGGATGCATCAGAATCCAGTGCACAGCAGTTAGTCATCCATGTGACTTTGCTCTTTCGTAGGCATGGGAAGACGTCGTGTAGCCCATCAACAAATGATCCAGGCAAAATCCGACTGGTCTAGCATATTAAGCTGAGAGAAATCTCCTGAGAGAAATGGCTAGATTTGTAAATATAGTATAATAACGGTATGAAATGAAATGGGACAATATAGCAAGAGATGTTATGTGGTTAAAAGCTTTGGGCTAAATCCAGAAGCCAGTTCGCAATCAATACTTCTTACTCAGGCAAAATTATTTGTAGTTCATGAAAGATTTGTCTTAGTAAATACTGGATTTTATATACAGATGGAGCCTGTTTATCCACTGATTATACAGCCGCAGATGTGGCTCAAAGCAGGTCCCCTGGACCCACGTTGAGCCAGACTCGACTCCACCTGACCCCTCCGAAGGGAACTGGAGCTGTGCTCTGGTCCCCTCCAGAGGGCGCTCCGGAGGCCTCCGCAGGCCTTATAATACCTTAAATCAGTGGTACTCACACATTTAGCACCGGGACCCTCTTTTTAGAATGAGAAGCTGTCAGAACCCACTGGAAGTGTCATCATCAAGCAGGGAAATTTTTAACAATCCGAGCCTGCAATCCTACCCACACTTACCCAGGAGTAAGTCCCATTTACTTCATTGTTAAAAAATTATACATAGTAGCTTGTTAAAAATACAGGTCTGTCACATTTCCCCAAATGCAGTCACATCCCATGGCAGCATCAAGTCCAATATATTAAAAATAAAATATTGAAATTAATGGGGACCCACATGAAATGGCCTACTGGCTCCCGACCCACCTACCTATCCACACGCACACACAGATGTGCTTCCAACCTGGTCTGATTCCCACCCCTGCAGGTGACTGGTCTGCAGGATGTTGATCTTGGTGCATGATCTTCCAGGCCTTGCACCAGCAGCAGTGCTCTGCAGACTAGGAGAGAAGATGCCACAATGGTAGACCATGAAATATGCTGGCAGAATTAAGGCGGCAGTAAAGAAGGCCAATTCTATGCTGGGGATCCTTAGAAAAGGTATTGAAAACAAAACAGCTAATAATGCCATTGTACAAATCAATGGTAAGGCCACACCTGGAGTGTTCAGTTCTGGTCGCCGCATCTCAAAAAGGATATAGTGGAAATGGAAAAGGTGCAAAAGAGGGCAACTAAGATGATTGCTGGGCTGGGGCACCTTCCTTATGAGGAAAGGCTACGGCGTTTGGGCCTCTTCAGCCTAGAAAAGAGACACCTGAGGGAGGACATGATTGAGACATACAAAATTATGCAGGGGAAGGATACAGTGGATAGAGAGATGCTCTTTATACTCTCACATAACACCAGAACCAGGGGACATCCACTAAAATTGAGTGTTGGGAGAGTTAGGACAGACAAAACAAAATATTTCTTTACTCAGCATGTGGTTGGTCTGTGGAACTCCTTGCCACAGGATGTGGTGACGGCTTCTGACCTGGATGCCTTTAAAAGGGGATTGGACAAGTTTCTGGAGGAAAAATCCATTACGGGTTACAAGCCATGATGTGTATGTGCAACCTCCTGATTTTAGAAATGGGCTATGTCAGATGCAAGGGAGGGCACCAGGATGAGGTCTCTTGTTCTCTAGTGTGCTACCTGGTGGGCCGCTGTGAGATACAGGAAGCTGGACTAGATGGGCCTATGGCTTGATCCAGTGGGGCTGTTTTTATGTTCTTATCTGCCAACATACCAAACAGATGGGATTGGGCTGTAAATTTAGCTAGACCAGTGTGGTTCAACTTCTGGCAGCTGGGGAGCTGCACAACCCTGGTGCGACCCTCCTGACAGCACAGACATGGAAGTAATTGGCAGTGATGTGATGACGTCACCGCCAAGTACTTCCAAGTTCTCAGCAACCAAAGTAACTCAGCAGGCTCCGTCAGAAAGAGGTAGAGGCAGCAGTCGGTGTAGTGGAGCTTTTCATTCTCCCTGCTGCACTGTTCCAGCTTCTCCTTGAAGCTGGAACGGCATAGTAGGGAGATCGAAAAGCCACTGAAGTGGGAGGAGCAGAGTCCACAGTGGGGCTTAAGGGAGTGCCAGAAGGGCTGTTGTGGACCATATTTGCCCTGTGAGCTGCATGTTGGACCACAGTAAGCTAGACCATGCCCAAGGAATATAATGCCCAAGGTATATAAGGAGAAACCAACTGGACCCTTGTAAACTTCAAGTGTTCTGCTCTTTGGCACTTTTCCACTTATATCATAGATAGAGGAGCCACTTGCTCTACAACAGGGGTGTCCAAAGTTTTTGGCTGGAGGGCCACATCATCTCTCTGACACTGTGTCGGGGGCCAAGGGAAAAAAAGAATTAATTTGCATTTAAAATTTGAATAAATTTGAATAAGTTTACATAAATGAATATACTGTATTAAAGATGAACTTATGTGGATGAATGAAGGTCTTGCAATAGCTCAAGGCCTATAAAAGGCCGTGCACAAAGCAAGGCTGGCCTTTCCTTTGCTGCCTCTGCTGCATCACAGACATGAAACAGCAAGAAGCAGAGGGAGCCCTCATCCCACAGCTCACGCGAGAGGTCAAACAGTCGCCCTCACGCTGAGAGCAGTTGCGTCGGGCCAGTGCAGGCTCCAGCAAATCTCCAGAGGGCCAGAGTTTCATTGGAGACTGGGGGCTCCCTGAGGGCTGCATTGAGAAGCCTCAAGGGCCGCATGTGGCTCCAGGGCCAGGGTTTGGGCACCCCGATCTACAACCTATACTACACAAATTGAGGCAGCGAGAATACCTGCTATGAGACTAAGGTTTGGAGACAGCACCAGCACAAAGTAGTATTATGCCAGAACCATGTGCTGTAGTGGTGCATCACAATTGGCTATCAGCCCACAAGAATGCATTCCCGCCAAATCACGCACTTTAAAAAAAAAAAAAAATAGAATGGCACTTATTTATGTAACTGATTACACAAACTGTGTCAAACAGAACCACTTGATAGAAGCACTGATATTTTTCTCTCATTTGCATGAGTCCTTTCCACTTTTCAGTGGGTGTAGAATGGCATTATGTAGTTTATATATGAAATGTATGTACATGCTTCCTTTCAGGAATATTTCCGCATCTTTTGACACTTTTAAAGAAAATGGCAAAATAAATGCATCTGATATTTTAGAAAAATGAGTGCTAGATTACCATGCATTCCATGAATGAAGGGTGATGAAGCCCTTTTGAAGTGTCTCTTTGTGTGTGTAAATTGCATGATGCTCTCAGATCTTTATAAGATCAAAGAAACTCATAAATTTGAAATTTGAACTCAGTTAACTGCCAAAACCCTTGTAGTTTAGATATCTGATTATTTCAAAAACTTTGGTTGCTTAAAATGGGGCTTTGCTAAAAAAATGTTTTGGGTAAAAGGCAGAACTGATGTCTTCTTTCCGGGGGCAGAAGCTGGCAATAGTAGAAATTCTGATCTGTCCCAATTAGAAGTTGCGGCAGCAGAAGATAAAAGTGAATTGCAGTAAAAGCCACATTATCTGGAACTTGGCTAGCCAGCAAAGAAAAATTAACTGGGATCTTTGCCCGCTGTTTCAGATGGGCAGGTTACCCATTAAATAAGTGCACTGTATACTGAACTGTTGATTAAGCAAGCCCCTGGCTCACTTACATGTCAGAGCTCCTTCCATGGTGCCTCTCTGCCCATCCTCCTCCTCCATGTGGAACCTCTAGGACAGCCATTTTCAACCACTGTGCCATGGCACACTGGTGTGCCATGAGTGGTCCACAGGTGTGCCACAGGAATTTAGGGGAAGGTCATTTATTAATAGGGCCAATGGGAGATGTGAGCTGCCCACTGGCAGCATGGTATGCTTTGTCAATTGTCAAAAACCTGGTGTTGTGCCTTGACCATTTTAGTGCCTTTTCAGTGTGCTGCGAGATGAAAAAGGTTGAAAAATCACTGCTCGAGGAATAGAGATTGTCCACTTCCTTCCTCAAAAGCATCCTCAGGAAGACATCCAGACCACATCTGGACCACAGAGGGAGCTCTGTTAGCTAAGTGAGGGAGCAGAGGAAGCCATGTTGTGGGGTAGTGATTTTCAACCAGTGTGAAAAACCACACATGGTCCACAGGTGTTTTGAAGGAGTTTGAGGGAGGGTCATTAATTATAGGGCCATTGGGGGAGTGTGATCCATCCCGCCCACCAGCAGCATGGTGTGCCTTGTCAATTGTCCAAAAACCGATGGTGTGCCTTGGCAATTTTAGGATCTTGTCAGTGTGTCATGAGTTGAAAAAGGTTGAACATTGCTGTTTTGGGGGCTTGTAAAAGCTGTGTTAGCCAGCATTTTTTAGTATTAGGCAACCCCTGCTTCTCATGTATGCCAGATAACACAATTTTTACTGCACTGATATTTCATATGTCAGTATGATGAACATATGAGAGGGAGGGGGGGAATCATGAATTCAAGGCTTTTTCAATACATTCAGTCTATGCATTCAGTGTCCAGACTGCCCAAGGCATGTATGTATGAATGCAGACTCTAATGATCAAATGATCTGTAACTTGAAAAAATGACCAGACCAGACGTTGGGGTGTATTCATGTAGGCTTATGTGCAGTTAGAACTTTGATCACAGGGAGATCAAGGTCAGAAGGCATAATCCTGCTTCTCTTTCCATATGCTCTTCTAGTAACTGATAAAACTTTCAGCATTAACTTCCACCTTCTCTGATAACAAATTTTACCTCTTGAATTTGCTTCAACACAGTTCCCATCTGTGAATCCTATACAATAAAACCTGTCATTGCTCTAATTTGTTCCTTTGCCCTTGATGGAGTTCTAATCCTTACTGCGGACTTAAAGGTGTCCTCCAGCAATTCTCTTGAACCTGGTTACAGCTAGGCCACAGTACAATTCCAAGTCATATACCATCCTTGAACAATCAGGAGTTCTGCATATTGTGAGTCTCAACTCTCAGAACTTATGATGTAACAACTTACATATTTATAAATATACATGTAAAGCTGGTATTACAGGACTCTAGGTGGAAAAAAAAAAATCCAAATCGATGCCTAGTCCCAGCAACATCAACTTAGGTCCCCCAAACCCCAAAAAGTCATTTCAACCAGGAAAAATTTTTATCCAAGCTTTCCTTGCCTTAGCTATTGCACAGAATCATTTTCACTTCTACACCTAGGATGCCTACCACTGCCACCACTGTTGTAGCGCACTGGAGAGGGAGAGAGTTCCTTGTACAGTTTTTGCAAACTCAGAAGTGTGGGGCTTCCAGTTTTATGTAAAGGAACCATTTGATCAGGGTTAGTCCTCAACAGGTGGGAAACCCTGGCCTCTGAGCAGCCCGCTCTGAGGCAGGCTGTGCAGCATGGCCTTTCCCAGTTTGAAGAAACACTTGGCCAACAGTCTGAGGCTAAGAGGCAAAGAAGGAAGGCCCATAGCCAGGGAGACAGACCAGGGACAGACTGCACTTGCTCCCGGTGTGGAAGGGACTGTCACTCCCGAATTGGCCTTTTCAGCCACACTAGACGCTGTTCCAGAACCACCATTCAGAGTGCGATACCACAGTCTTTTGAGACTGAAGGTTGCCAACAACTGATCAGGGTTGGTCCTTTACATGGTCCCTTTACATAAAACCGGAAGTCCCTGGTTTGGGAAACTGGTGCAATGGAGAATGGTATGGGAGCAGACTGACATTCACTTGCTTTGGGCAAGCCAAGTTTGATGCGACTTGTATCTGAGGGGAGCTGGAGGGAGGCAGCAGCAGTCTTGGGTGAAGTGAACCCAGAACCCACCATTCCCATGCCCTCTGCCACTAATACAACATCAGGTCACCTCATACCTGGGCCAGCTGTGCCTTTCAAGTGGCAGAAACATATACGCCAAGGAATATCTGTATTTTAGATACGATGCATGGGGCAAAGGGACACGAGGCAAGGCGTCATGATGCAGGTGGCAACGGGTCATGAGAACTTCTTGTTCCAGTGAATTATGCATTTAATGCTGGTTTTCCTAATCAACTATGGCCCAAATACTAACCCACTTTCCAGCTCTGGCATCGCTGTGCCAATGGGACATGTGCTGAATCCTGCAGTTGGGTGGCACTCACAGAGGCCTTCTCAAAGTAACGGAATGTTTGTTCCCTTACCTTGGAGCTACATTGCCCTTATGCCAGTGCTAGAAAGTGGGTTAGGATTGCACCCTACCAGATTCTGCAGTGGGTAAAGCGCTGGTGAGAATAGCTTCAGTATGGGAAACATTGCTGAAAAGGCTGGATTTGGAGAACTTTTAAATATTATTTTGAGAGCGTCATATACCAAGTCCCAACTCCCTATTAACTATGTAGAGTTTATAATGGTCACCATTTAGAACTATACAGAACATGAGGAAATTCCGACAGTGAGCAATAGCCCCCTGTTCCCATTCAGCACTTCCATCAGGTTATTCACAGTGGTGTGATTTAAGAATTAAATGTCATCCTGGTTATTTATTCTGAAAACCCTCCGTTTTTGTGTGTGTATAAATTGGTGCTACAAGAGTGGCTTCATTTTTGTACAGCCGCAGAATTATATTTATTAATATTTTGCCCTTTCAGTTTAAGGCTATAATTTAAACTGCAATTGCACAAGTCGGAGGCGATAAAACCTATGCCCAATAGTTCAGGAAAACCTTGTAAGGAAGCAATTCTTATCAAGTCTGATTTTAAATTATGCCTCTATGAGAAAAAAAAAAGTTACAGGCAGTGGCTGCTAGGAAGTCAGCTCACCAGGGAGAGATCAGTAGAGCTCAAAAGCACGTGTGGTGTAGTAATGGATAGAAAACTAGGTTCAAGTCCCTGCAGCATCATGGAGCTCACTAAGCAATACATAAAAATAAATACATATACAGCATTATCTCTTCCATGAACGTGTGCCTCAAGAATACACAAGATTCTATATTGTGTGTTAAACCTCAAACATGAGTCTTCCTTTCTTCAAAAGTTGCTCTACTGCCGTGGAGTTGCTAGGGGGTGCAGGGAGTGCGAACCACACTCAGGAGGGTGACAACCCTACTATCCAAAACTGTGAAAGCCTGATATTTTCAAGCCTGATATTTTCTGATACATCATTTGATGCAGAATTTCATGCAGAATGCAATGAAACAAACCATGTTTAAATATCTGTATTCCATCAAACATTATAGCCAAATTTTAAAAAAGAAGAAAACACAACTGCCTTATGTAACAAAAACTAGATTTTCATAACTCAAAATTGGCCAATGAGGTGGTGTTAGGACACAGCAGGGAACCAACAAGGTGTTAATATGATTCAGCTCTCTTTTCCATATTTCAGAGTCAATACGAGAACTTGGGCAGTGCAATTATAACTTGCACTGGAACAGGCAGGCGGGGCTGCGCTGTATTCAACACAAGTTTTGGGCTGGTTGAGGCGCAGCCTGAGGCAAGGGGGAAAAGCTCCCCTTACCCTGGGGAGAGCTGCAGCAGCCCCAATGGGTCTATTTGGATCTGCACCAATTGAAGAGGTGGCGCAGATCCAAGCAGAACCGAGCAACCTGGAGCTGCTGTGCGCTGCACAGGAACAGGACTAGGATCTGGCATAATTGCCAGATCCTGGCCCCATCTCCTGCTCCCCACCCATGGGCCCATCTGCCCTCCCCCGCCCCAAAATGCCTCCTCCCCACACTTCCCCAGACACCTGCACTGACCAAGCTCAGCCAGCACGAACGTACCTTCTGTTGGCATGACAGAGGCTGGATGTAGCCTCTGCGAGCTGGTACACCTCCAGGATTTGCACCGGCCCAGGGAGCAGTTAGGATTGCACCTTATTCAGTTATATGAGTATCATCAAATTGGCCACTGGGTTTTTGTTGGTGACTGATTCGTTGGGTGGCCTGTAATGTTATATATTTAAATTAATAAATAAAGTTAATGGGGATTACACTCACCCTAGTGATGCGACTACATTTAGGTTGTGCATGTGATATTGTAATTTATTCTGTATTGTCTGGTACAGGAGGACGTCCGTCATGACAGAGATGCAATGAGCTCTTGCATCAGGTGATACAAGCCATAGTGTTGCCTCTGCTCTACTGTACTAGGAATTCGGTTCTTACTCTTGGTGCAAGAAATATTGTTATGAAGGTCCCCATGACACACCCCAGTATGGCATAAGATTTGTGGAGTGATCTTACATCCATTAACAATATTCAAATAGCGTTTCCTTGTGGTTTGATATTTGAAATGGAACACCACAGATCAATACATTTCCAGGCAGACTCACTTGAGAAATGTTTCCTAAAGAATAAGAATAGATTTTCGCTCTTAATTGTCAACTTTTGCCCCTATTCCAGCTTTAGACCCCATTCAGTATTCTGAAGCAGGTCCTATGCGCTAATGAGGAAGAAAAAAAATAAAAGGCAGAGCCTATAAAAACTGAGTGGAAAGAGCTGTGCTTCAAGCCAAGATGAAAAATCTATGACAAGGCCACAAAATATTCCAGTTTCTGCAATGAGGAATCCTCATTATGTGCTACAAACAGAACAGACCGAACAATACAATTGCAATACAATACTGTATGATGGCACATCAGATTGCAAGCCTTCCATTTGATGGACACCAAATTTCTTCTACTTAGGTTGCAACCCTATACACGGCTACCTGGGAATAAGTTCCATTAAACTCAGTGCACGATTACTTCCGAGTAGACATGGCTAGGGCTGTACTGCTACTCTTGGGAGTCAAGATCAAAATGGCTTCTTCGACTTCTGGCCATGTTGTCATACACAACCTCTCTTTTCCGCATCTCTCCTCACTTTATACAAGATAACTGTCAAGAATGCTCTTTGAGCATATTGCATTCTTAACACAAAGTACCCTTGAGTATTCCAGCATCATATTTTAACACATATGGCATATATATTATTGTATATAAAAATTACCATAACTTGCTTTTGCATATTGCTTTAATTTTGGTATAAAAGATTGCTGAACATAACATCCTCCACCAATGTAGTTTTCTGAAACTTTATTCTGGCAAACTCCCAATGCAATTGGAGACTTGCTTGAGCCAAATTGCATCAGATCCATTTTCAATCAAATAAACTTTTCTTTATTTAATAAAGAAAAATGGACACTTGCATCTCAACATTGGCAATTGATTGAATATGTTAAATATTTAGACCCATTCATAGATCATTTGTAAAAACAATCTTTCTGCAACAGTCTTTTTTCTCTGTGTGTGTGTGTGTGTGTGTGTATGTGTGTGTGAGTGTGTGTGTGAGAGAGAGAGAATCTGTGGGGGGGGGGGGAGAACATCAAAGCACTAATGAGAACAAATAAAAGGTAGAGCCACAACAATAGCTGGAGATATTTTTGGCAGCCACTGGTTCATGAATACTTTAAATATGTTTCTGTATATTTTATTCCAAAAATCAGACAATTAGCAATTCAAATTGTTTCTGCCAGCTTAACTTTAGTCCTACAATACATTTGGGCTGCAATCTACGCACTGCTCTTTTCCAAATAACATCCTTGAAAAGCTCCAGGAATCTACAAAAATACTGGGGTACAATGACAAAAGCTTTCCCCATAGAAAAGTATACGAACGGCAGACAGAAAAACCTTCTGCAGTTGAACCATCTCATCTGTAATGTCTCCCTGTAGGCATTCTTAATAATACAGCAGAAATCATGTGTTTAACATTTTGGTTCTGTGATATTAACTGAACAAATTCAAGCCCTTATGCAACAGTTAGAACTTATTCAGCAAACACAATATGGTTAAGAAATCCGATACTATCTTATAAATCTGCATTGCTTTCATGGTACGTTGAAGCTAAGTCACAGTGCTATTCCAACTTGGTACCTGGATCACGCCAATGAGATCACTGTGCCAAGAGAGGCTTCTAAATACAGGTTACTACTACTGGAAGCATAAAAGTCTGCTGGGGGGGGGGAGGTTGTCACACACAGCATTCAGGCTATGTGTTGCTCTTTCAGCATGTGCACAAACCGATGATCCTTGCTGTCCATACCTATACTTCACACTCTATTCATTTCCCCAATACAACAGCAGCACTAGGAGGGAGACTGTTTTGCCAAATTCCTGTTCTACACTTTGCCGAAAGAACCTATGCCCACTTTAAACCAATTAGTTCCCCCAGCTTAACCACAGCTAGCTCTAGCAGCCTGAAAAGACTACCACTGTACCCCAGCACCAGCAAAAAGGGTAGCTTGCTTGTGGGGCTGCAAGGTTCCTCCTCCTGGTTCCTAAGGTAGCAGTCCTTTCAGGTACAGCAGCACCACCTCATCTCTCCACTATGCAGCAGTCTGTGCGATTAGTCCATCGGTCAGTGCGCCAGTTTGTTGTTTGTCTGCCAGTCCATGAGTCAGGTTGCCAGTTAATCAGCCCAAAAGTCCAGTGAGTTGTTAGCCGGTCTGTGAGTTGTTAGCAGAGTCATGGGTCAGTCCATGCGTTAACAGCTAGTAAGTCAGTTAGCCAGAGAGTCAGTCTGGTAAGCAGAGCCATGAGTCAGTCCATGGGTCAACCGGCCAGTTGGCCAAAAAGTCAGTTCACTTAGCCAGAAAGTCTCCTCTCCTTCCTCCACTCACTCTCTCTCTCTCCAACAAGTGCTCCTTATATCATGTAATAGCCTGACTGCCTCTAGTGGCTGCAGCTGTGCAGCACACCCTCTGCTGAAAGCCCAGGTCTTAACCCTTGTTTCTCAAATTCACCAGAGCAAAGGGCTACTGCAGACACTACATCCTATCTCCTCACCATATCTTCCACGATTCCAATACAGAGACTGTATTGGTATTTTTAGTAAAAAAAAAAAAAAAATAAAAATCCCAGCATCTGCTACAGAGGCACTTTTTGTTTTTTTATCTCTGCTTATGGGTCGATGCACCCAACGGGTTGTCTGTGCCTCATGAACCCACAGGCACCTACAGCTTTGCTGTGCCTCATGAAAGGATGAGGCACAGCAAAGCTGTTGCCTCAGGCAGTGTGTGTGAGGAGGCAGTGGAAATCACTCCTACCCTCCTCTGCCGCAGGTGCCACTACTCTCCCTGCCCACTCAGCACCTCCAAAACACTCCTCCTTGCCCAAGTACGTGCTTCTTCTCATTCTCTTCCACCCTGGCATAGTCAATGAGGGCTCTACTCTTCTCACCACTACTGTTGCTACTGCAACGCATCTCCACTCTTGTCCTGGAGGGATTGGAGAAGATGTGGAGGAGATTCAAATGGTGGGTAGATAGGCTAGATCATCTTCCAATCACTCTCGTCTCTTTTGAGAAAGTAGTAGGGAGACACTATAACTAGAGCAATTCCCCCACCAGTCCTTTCTATTCCACTTCCTCTTTTGGGACATGGTTAGTGGAGACAAGCCAGGATAATAGTGCCTGCGCAGATTGTGCCCTAAGCAAGGAAGGAGACAACCCTTGGGAGTCAGGAAGGGAAAGAAAGAAAAGTGCTATTTGGTGCCTCAGCTCTGATGCCAAGACTTGAACCATCCCTAGCAGATAATTCTTCATTTTCATTCAATGAGATGACCTCACTCTTATCTCTAAACATCATCCCATCATGCCTCCTTATCATATACCTAATACAAAACAGGTTAATGTTTACTGAGGGCCCAATCCTATCCAACTTTCCAGCACCGATGCAGGCACAATGGGACACTGGGGTAAGAGAACAAACGTTCCCCTACCTTGAGGAGCCCTCCATGACTGCCCACCACCACCACAGGATGCGGTGCACGTCCCATTGGCACGGTTGCACTGGGTCTAGAAAATGGGATAGAATTGGGCCCCGAGTCAAATCACTTGAGAATATGCTTAGAACATGGTCACAGTCCAATTATCATACATTAATATACAGCTGAATTTAACATAACCGGGGCTGGGGCCAGAATGTATTCACATTGATGACTGGCAACCTTCAGTCTCGAAAGACTATGGTATAAGCCTACAGCACCCAGTATTCCCAGGAGGTCTCCCATCCAAGTACTAACCAGGCCTGACCCTGCTTAGCTTCTGAGATCAAACGAGATCAGGCATCTGCAGGGTAACAGTTGCTGCGTATTCACATTATACATTAGGCTACCACATGTATAATAAAAATTCAAGGTTCTTTAATGACTGGAAAGGTCAGGTTTTTTTTTTAATTTCTTTAACTGTAAATAATATTTACATCAATTACATCCCGTTTATTTATTTATTTATTTATCCCACCTCATGTGGCAAAGCAATAAAACAATTATAGCAATCAAATTATGAAATAGAGCCCATAGGACTCAAAATGCAACTTTGGAGCTGAGCATGAGTAGCAAGTAACCAAAATAAAATAGTCCTCAGCAGACTAGTTTTTTAAAAAGGAGCAGTGCATTATTTCTGAAATGTTTGGATGGAAGCATTCTGTGTCAATGGGATACAGTTATTGCTGGACAGAAAGGGCAGAGCAGGCTGTACTGGCAGTGTTCGGACTCTATTTGTCAAAGAGGGCATGGAACAATAAATTAGAAACCTTAGGAGGAACAAATTCAATCACAGGATCACTGCGGGTAGAAATAGTGGGCCAATAAAAGTAATGTAGTACTGGGCACATACTATTACCCTCTCTGACCGAAGCTCTGGTGGTGATCTTGAGAGAGAGAAAGAAATCAGGGAGGGCACCAAAAGGAAAAAAAATAATGTGGTAATGATGGGTGACTTGCATTATCGTCACATTGACTGGGTAAATGAACATTCAGGTCATGACACAAAATGTTGAGATACAGGAAACAATTTGCCATAGAACAGTTAGTCATGTAGCTAACAAGAGGGGAGTTACCCTTAGTGTCATCTTGAGCAGCACACATGATTGGTTTCGCCACGTAATTTTTCCCATACTACCTGAGAACAATTTCCACAGCACCATCACATTCAACATACATAGCAATGGGAAATGGCCTCGAAAGTCTATTTATTTCAGAAATAAATGAGTTTAGTTATGTAAAGGAGAGGGTCAAGAAGACCAAATCTGTCCAGGATGCTGGGAGCTTATTTAAAATCACTATAATAGAGGTTTGGGGAGAATATATACAGGACTGGCTCTAGGTTTATTTATTTAGCGTATTTATATATGAAATAAACAAGATGCTCTCAAAGTGATTTACAGCAAGGCAAGGTGCTCACTGGGGGTTCCCCTCCTCTACGTGGCAGGCATAGTAGCAAGCAGAGGTTTCTTTGCGTTGGCAGCAACCACAATGGTTGTCCATCATGTTTGTCTCCATTTCTCCATTTTGTTGCTGAGCTGAGAAATCTAATAGAATCTAACATAAAAGGAAACCAACGCTTGCTACCACACCCCCACTGCACAAGTAAGAACAGGGAGGCCCACCCAGCCAGTGGCTGCTGTCTAGGGGGCGGGGGAGCAGGCGTCAGCTACCACACATGCCACCAAGGTAAAGGGGACAGAGGTCCACCAGCCCTGGCTTCCAGTTGCTAACTGGGTCCAGTTTTCCCTGGAGAGGCAGGGAGGGGGCAGTAAAACCCAATGGAAGGCTTGAGATCCGGCTACAGAATAAAAGTACCACATGGGGGTGCACTGAATATACACCATGGATAAGAAAGGGGATGAACAAATCTAAGATCCCAATGTGCTCAAATAAGTGTTGAGAGACACTGTTGGCGTCCTTCAGTCTCGAAAGACTGGTATCGCGCTCTGAATGGTGGTTCTGGAACAGTGTCTAGTGTGGCTGAAAAGGCCGATTCGGGAGTGAAAATCCCTTCCACAATGGGAGCAAGTGCAGTCTGTCCCTGGTCTGTCTCCCTGGCTATGGGCCTTCCTTCTTTGCTTCTTAGCCTCAGACTGTTGGCCAAGTGTCTCTTCAAACTGGGAAAGGCCATGCTGCCTGCCTCCAAGCGGGCCGCACAGAGGCCAGGGTTTCCCACTTGTTGAGGTCCACTCCTAAGGCCTTCAGATCCCTCTTGCAGATGTTCTTGTATCGCAGCTGTGGTCTACCTGTAGGGCGCTTTCCTTGCACGAGTTCTCCATAGAGGAGATCCTTTGGGATCCGGCCATCATCCATTCTCACGACATGACCGAGCCAATGCAGGCATCTCTGTTTCAGCAGTGCATACATGCTAGGGATTCCAGCTCGTTCCAGGACTGTGTTGTTTGGGAACCATGACCGTGTTGAGAGAACTTCCTGTTAAAAAGCAGAAGCCCCAAATGAGGAAAATAAAAAAGGGTACACACTCTGGCAATACAAGCATAAATTTGTAAGGCCAGCACATAAGGAATTTGGGGAGGAAAGGTGAGCAAACTGACATTGAGGTACATGAGGAGCAGGATATCAACCAGGGGCATTAGGACACAGAGATTACAACATCATTAAAGACTTTCTGAAAGGTGACGGGAATATTTCCAAAAGGTTACACAAATTCTTTTCATTCATCTTCTTGGTGGAAGAGTTGGAGAGAGAACCACACCCAAAAACATGGTTGGGGGCAAAGGGAATCTGAAGCACTGCCAAAGAGACGCAACATGAGGTCTCATGTTAAAAGATATTGGCAAATTACAAATTAACAAGGCACTGGGGCCAGGTGGCTTTCAGCCAACTCAAATGTAAAATTGTGGAACTTTTTTTAAAAGATGTAACTGATAATTAAAATTCATCTCCTTACCCAGAGGATTGGAAGTTAGCCAATCTAACATAAATTTGTAAGAAGGGATCCAGTGAAGGATCTGGAAAATTACAGACCTGTCAGCATAATGCCTGTCCCAGGTCAACTGGTGGAAAGCCCCAGATTGATAGCAAGCACCTTGCCAAGAGAAAGGGAGAGACAACGCTGCGTTTTGCACTGCCTTTAAAGTGGCAACTGCCACAATGCGATCAACAACTTGTCTTGACAAGCAAGTACTTTGCACACAGAAGGTCTACGCAGAGGCTCTCCTTGCATTCAGTGAAATAATAATAATAATAATAATAATAATAATAATAATAATAATAATAATAATAATAATAATAATACAGGTATTTATATACCGCCTTTCTTGGTAGTCAGATTTATTCAAGGCAGTTTGCAAAGGCAGGCTGCTCTAAATCCCTGTAGGGATTTTTACAATTGAAGAAAGGTTCTATCTTTCAAGAACCACATTTCAGATGGATCTTTCTGATCTGGTATCACATTCTGGCCTCCAGATTCCTCCCATGCAAGCTGACAAGCAGCTCCTTCATCTCTCACATGAAGGGCAGCCAAGACGCTTCTTCGCTCACACCAAAGAGCAGGTGGAATAACTCGGCTCAGCTTGTCAGCTGCTTCAAGGTCTCACCATTCACGGTGCCGGTGGCCTCGAACTGGCGACCTGCGGATGTTATCTTCAGGCAAACGGAGGCTCTACCCTCTAGACCAGATGGTGCCACTGGCCATGCCCAGGGTCAGCATGCCTGTCGGCCACAACCCTCTGCCACCTGTGTATGCACTATTAGTGTAAATTAATCCTGCAGGTATACATTTGCACTAACAGTGGGTGAAGAAGCACCAGGACTTCAGGGAGTATGGCCAGCAATCCATTCATCTCCCTCCTCACATGTTCACTGAATGACTGGGGATGGGATCTTCTTAATACAACTTGACATGATGTTTCCTGTGAGCTGTGAGCCTGCTATGACCCCGAGGTATCTTTTCTGGGTAGTCACAAGTGTGGAACCAAACAAGTGGAGGGTCTATTTTACGAGATCTTCTGCTCGTGTGAAAGGGTCCCCCTGATTTCAGCAATCTGATTTGGGCAGAGATGATTATATTTGTGTTCTTTAAATTGGCATCAACTGCTTCTTTAAAGAAGATGATTTGAGAAACAATCTCAATCCCTTGGCAAGCCACTTGGCAAGGTAGGAAGAGAGGGATGCTGATCCTGTTGCAGATATCTTCTACCATCCCTTCCCCCACACTTCACAAAGCACCTGTCTGCATGTACATTCTGATGCAGGACTGTTTCACAGGGTCTCCTTCTTCTCTAGAGAAATGTATCTGAGAAGCTGCCCATTTTGCAATCAGCTAGAGGATAAATTGCAGGAATAATACTATTTGTCTTTGTGATTACCAGGCTGAAGAAGTCCTCTGGCATTTGTGTTTTCAGCTTGAGAGGGTTGTTTTCCTAATTTGTTCTGCAGATTTTTTTTATTTTCTTTCTTGTTTGTTTAAAAGGAGCAAAATCTGGGAGATTGCACTCTGATGTAAAGTGAATGAGGTCTTTGATGATTCAGGTCAATGGAAGATGTACAGCCTATGAAGACCTCCCTGCGGGGCCAAACTGTTGTTGGTTTAAGATCTCATCACAAGTCGACACCTTTATTGCTCTGGAGTTTTTCACAGACAACAGTGACATTGTTTTCTTTGCTCTCTCTCTCTCTCTCTCTCTCTCTCTCTCTCTCTCTCTCTCTCTCTCAATGACTTCACTGTAAATAAAAAGCGAGATTTAAAAAGAAAAAGCTGTTAAGCTTCAAACATAAAACAATAAACATGTGTGGAAAACCTCAGCAAAGAGTGAAATTTGCCACATGCCCTCAACCTCTGTGCATTGTATGGTGATAGTTTTATGAGCACCTCAACATTCCTAGTTGTGGCCAGGCGTCAAAAGAGATAGAGTAGGCTTCCCATTCGGATGTGCATTTCCTTCATTTCCTAACTTGGCAGCAGAGACTGATATTCTTTCACTACGGTTTTGCTGTGAGATATTATATAGATAAATCAGAGGACATATAACCAATGACTCTGTAGAAACCCTACATGGGGATCATTTTTAGTTCAGCAGTGCAAAACCAAATTTAATTAATAGGGTAAAGATTTTTTTTTAACCAACTTGCTTTTTATAAGACTTATTAAAAAAAAGATAAAAGTGATGTATTGAGAGCCACTGCCTTTCAGTGTGTACCATAGCTCTCATTTGGTTAATAAGAGGGGTTTGGCACATGACCGTAATAGTAAGCATAAGTGCATGTTAACAAAGGCAGTTATAGACACATGAAAATGTATGCCACATAAAGAGAAGAATTGTGATTATTAATGTTGGCAGAAGCCATGCAGATGATATTAGGTATGTTAATATTGTTATAAATTCTGATTGTTATGCACAAATGTATATTAACTTTATCTATGAATCATATTCCATCAACTCCCACGAGAAAAGAAAAATACATGATGGCAATATGTAATGGCAAAAAGCTATTGTCATGTTTATACTGATGTCAAGTTCAGACTGAAATTACTCCTTAGAAGTTGTGACAGCCACATGGTTATCCATTTGAGTCATAATTAACATCCCACCTAAATGACAGTAATAAATTAATACTGAAATAATCAGATTCTGCAACCATATCATCAAAACGCTGAAGCCGTCAGACGTCAAAGGGAATTAAACAGAAATCTTGGGGAGGTAGTCATTCTCTCTTTCTAGTCTACCAGGGCACTGGCTAAAAATGTGTTCTGGAAATATTGTATCAAATCTTCTAGCTGTAAACTGAATCACCAAATTCCCCTTCTTACAGATACTGATTGTACCCGGGTGGTTGTCCTGATTCTGAGGATTACTTCTCATTTAAACTAGTTGCACACTAAAGATAAATGGTATTCCCCTCGGCCCAGTCATCCATTAAGACTAAACAGAAAAGTCTGCTCAAAATTATATTTATGCACAAGGTATGATTTGCTGAAGAATGGAGTAAGGCCTTTTCCATGGTGGCCCCCTTCTCTGCAACAAAACTATTCAATCCCCCACCAACACATGCACATCAAGAAGGCATGCACTGCATCCTGGGGGAAGCAGTTGCAGAGAGACTCCTCAGGATTAGGACAATTTTTCTGTTGCTTGTGGGCTTCTCGATGCCGAGCTAAACAAACGCATCGGTAAAGCAGCTACCACGTTTTCCAGACTCACAAAGAGAGTCTGGTCCAACAAGAAGCTGACGGAACATACCAAGATCCAGGTCTACAGAGCTTGTGTCCTGAGTACACTTCTGTACTGCAGCGAGTCATGGACTCTTCACTCACAACAGGAGAGGAAACTGAATGCTTTCCACATGCGCTGCCTCCGACGTATTCTCGGCATCTCCTGGCAGGACAAAGTTCCAAACAACACAGTCCTGGAACGTGCTGGAATCCCTAGCATGTATGCACTACTGAAACAGAGACGCCTGCGTTGGCTCGGTCATGTCGTGAGAATGGATGATGGCCGGATCCCAAAGGATCTCCTCTATGGAGAACTCGTGCAAGGAAAGCGCCCTACAGGTAGACCACAGCTGCGATACAAGGACATCTGCAAGAGGGATCTGAAGGCCTTAGGAGTGGACCTCAACAAGTGGGAAACCCTGGCCTCTGAGCGGCCCTCTTGGAGGCAGGCTGTGCAACATGGCCTTTCCCAGTTTGAAGAGACACTTGGCCAACAGTCTGAGGCTAAGAGGCAAAGAAGGAAGGCCCATAGCCAGGGAGATAGACCAGGGACAGACTGCACTTGCTCCCGGTGTGGAAGGGATTGTCACTCCTGAATCGGCCTTTTCAGCCACACTAGACGCTGTTCCAGAACCACCTTTCAGAGTGCGATACCATAGTCTTTCGAGACTGAAGGTTGCCAACTACTGTGGGCTTCTCAGAGGCAGGTTCCCAGGATCTGTGTGAAAAATGTGTTGGGCTGCATGGGCTCTTGGTGTCATCCAGCAGGGCTTTTCTTATGTTCTTGTGACAGGTAATCTAAACAAAATTCAGGTATTCTCTCATCACTAGTAGCATAGCTAGAGGGGGGCAAAATGGTAAATGCTTAAGGCCCCACGGTGGCCCTCCCACTCACAATCAGAGCCATTCTGGACAGCAGTGGCAATGCGCAGGACACACTGTTCGGTTTGGTGAGAGCCTGCACGTTGCTGTTGCTACCCAGAATGGCTCCGACAGCAAGTGGGAGGGGCTGCTTTACATGGTGCGTTGCAGTGACTGCAATATTTACTATTTTGCCCTCCCAGCTGCACTACCGCTCATCACCAAATGTCTGAGCTTTAGCGGCTGAATTTCTCATATATATGAGAAATTTCTCATCCCACCCATAATTCTTTTGTTTCCAGTCATGTTGCCATATTGTAGGTGTCTTAGGTTTTCTGTCTGATGTAGCTGATGTCTGCTGCAAGGCTGTTTGGAAGGTAAGGGTCTGGCAGCAATGATGTCCTTACAGAGATGAAACTTGAGGGCCATGCTCCCATGACATGCCAACTCCTGGAATAAAAAGAAGAAAGAGATAACAGAAGTGGATTCTTTATATAGAGGCATTTGCCACAAGTATAAGAATGGACGGCATTGACCAATGAAGGCAAAGTTCAAACATTCCAACCAGTATGTGGTCATGTCCAGAAATAGATTTTATCTACCTTTGACAGTTATCCAAAGGAACTTGCTTTCTTTCGTACACAGTTTGGCAACGCTTTTGTACTTTTTGTGTCATTGATTTGAGGTGTGCATTATGTGTTGAAGGAAATGAAATGAGGATAAAACAAACCTTTGACAGTTTTTTCTTGTTGTTGTTGGGTTTCTGTGCCTGCTCCCTTAGTAGGTGATCTTTGACCTTTAAATGCTGTCTTTTGTAAAAATCCTAGCGAGAGCTTGAATAGCACCTAAAGTGCCAGTAATGGAAACACACCATTATTGTTTTCTTCTAAACCAAGTGGCACTGCTGATTTGACCCATGCAAAACTCTTTGATTACATCATTCTAATGCAGCAAGTACTCCCTTTTTGTTGAGAGGTTTTTGGAAATTAGGACTTTAAGTGAAATGACTTCTAACAAAACCAATTTTACCATTGGCTAATTGATATAAGTCAGCCATTTTCAACCACTGTGCTGTGGTACACTGGTATACCCTGAATGGTCCGTAGGTGTGCCATGAGAATTTGGGGGAGGGTCATTTATTAGTAGGGCCATTGGGGGATGTGGGGACCCCAGCAGCAGCATGGTGTGCCTTTTCCATTATCAAAAAACTGATGGTGCGCCTTGACAAATATAGCACCTTGTCAGTGTGCCATGAGATGAAAAATCACTGATATAAGTAAACAAGAGTTAGCAGGGCAAAGAGCAGTGATCTGCGAACATGCACCAGTGGCATGCTACAAACAAATACATGGCCAAAATTCATCAAATGCTGTTATTGCATAGGGCAGGGGTGCTTTTTAGCACCAGGACCCACTTTTTAGAATGATAACACAGGCCTACAAAATTGAGGGTCAGAAAAGTTTTCCCCAAACTTTATGGTGGTTTGATATGAATTTGGGGTGCCGATTCCAAAAATGGCATCTGTTTTGCCCTATCACGTCTAGTTTTGGAGATACAGTATAGCCTCTTTAGTGAATGGTTCAAGCAGCTTCCTCATGAGGAAGCCATGGTGTAGCCTTCCTCATGAGAAAGCTGCTTGAACCATTCACTAAAGTGGCTATGCCATGTCTCCAAAACTAGACATGATAGGGCAAAACGGATGCCATTTTTGGAATCAGCACCCCAAATATACTCAGGAATTGGTGTAACGTTTAAGGAAGCAAAATGTGTGTTGGCCTGTGTAATCTGTCAGAATCCATCGGAAGTGATATCATTAACCTGAAAGTGATGTCAATGGTCAGAAGTGATATCATCAAGAAGGGAAATTTTTAACAACTCCATATGACAAAAAAAAAATCAATTAATAAAGTAAAAAAATTAAAAGTTTCCCAAAAGTGTAAGTTTAAAAATTTATTTAAAATTTAAAAAACCCTCCTACCCCTCCTAAGCAGTTGCTGATCTGTTTCAAGAAAATTCCCCAAATATCCCAAAGGCTGCAATCCTATCCACACTTATCCGGGAGTGAGCCCCATTAACTATCCTTGTTAAAAGCCTATAGTAGCCTGTTAAAGTACAGATCTGTAACATTTTCCCAAATGCAATCACATACCATGGAAGCATCAAGTCTAATATATTAAAAATAAAATGCACATTGAAATGAATGGGAGCTCACCTGAAATTGGCTCACGACCCATAGTTTGAGAAATACTGAATAAGAGATATTGAAAAAAATACCATTGGGATGGTACTGGTATTATAGTGCCTGTGCCCCATAAAGACTCCAATCCTATCCACACTTACCTGGGAGTAAGCCTCATTGACAAAAATGGGACTTCTGAGTAGACTTGCATAGGCTTGGGCTGTCAGGGTTTGAAAGACATGAGGAAGGTAACTTACCTTCAGGTTTCATCATTCTGTGATCTATCAGTACTTGGCCAACAGTCTGAGGCAAAGAGGCAAAGAAGGAAGGCCCACAGCCAGGGAGACAGACCAGGGACAAACTGCACTTGCTCCCGGTGTGGAAGGGATTGTCACTCCCAAATCGGCCTTTTCAGCCACACTAGACGCTGTTCCAGAACCACCATTCAGAGCGCGATACCATAGTCTTTTGAGACTGAAGGTTGCCAACAATGAATGAATGTACAGTGATCTATCAGTTCAGTGATCAGCAAGAATGCTGAAGATAGTTTGAAAAGAAGACATGGAAAAGAAAATTCATGTTAACATATTTTTTCAACTTGAAACCAGTAACCCTTCATGGCCCATGGATCTAGATGTGAACATTTTATATTTATTTAAGTGGACACAGATACACTGTAGTTAAAAAGGGGAGAAGTTTCTGACCCATCAACCATCAGCCTTTTGCTCTTACTAACATTATCACCATTTTGAGGGTCACACATGGCATTAATCCAAAATGCCTTGTCATCTGCAGTTATTCTAATCTGATTTGTATTGTTTGCAATTGAATGCCTTACTCCTTCTGGGTCTGCCATTCAGAAGAGCTTTAAACAGGACTGAGCACCCAGCACTATGTACATGGCATTTCTCCTGAAATCCAAGGAACCTGAATAACCTTAGATGATCAGATTTCTTGCACTCCCTGCATTTCCCATCAGTCACTTACCGGATTATGCAGCAAGGAAAATAGTAGCATTTATCATTCCAAAACATGAAAGAATTTCAGCTTGAGTATCTGTCTGGGGCCACATAAGTCTCCAGGTTGTCTTTTGGCCAATGCGCTGAAACATTATTGCACCCAGGGTATACTGCTGACGGCTACTATTTTCAGAGGGGGAAACAAAATCAGAAAATAGGAAACATGAGTAAGCAGTTTTACTTCTTGACTGAACGTTGTCAATTCCACTGGAACTTATTTTCCAGGGTTAAATAATTAAACATGATGAAATAAACAATTGTTTCTGAAGTCAGCCAAATTCCAAGGTAACTGGAATCTACTATCCTATGACTTTAGCAGTAATTTCTCAGTGATTTCACTGCCAAATTTGGAGTTGATTGCGCTCTTCTGTCTCATATGTACCTTGAAGAAGTAAATCCTCCCGAAAGACATCATGACCTGGCATTTCCTAGAACAAAGAAGTCACCTATCACAAGTTTTCAGTTAAATCACCAAAAGGAGATTAACAGTCCCAAATTTGACAGGCCAGGAGGTGATCTGCAGTGACTGGGGCAATATTTCAGCCCCCTCCAAGCATGCATGAGGGTGTGTGCAGGAAAGAGTGATAGAGTGAGTATTGGGCAAGGACCCACATGTTTGTCTCCACCCACATGGTTTTAGGCAGGGGTGGCCAGCCTTTCAACTTTAGGGCTCCTGAACCTCTAACAAGAGGTTGCAGAGGTGGGAATTTCAGTAGATGCAGCTTATCATCTCACAGAAGTTGAAAGATTGGCCACCCCTAGTCTTAGGTTTTTAACATTATAACAGATCCATGGGACGAACCCATGCAAAAGTGGCTCCTTCTTGTACCATATAAAGAGCACCTCTTTTGGCAGAGATTCAGAAGTATGAGTCAGTGGACGATCCGCCATTAAATCAGAGGGGCAAATGCCCCAGGTGCAGAGCCTCACATGCCTCTAGGACTGTGCAGGAGATTTTCCAAGGCTCCAGACGTGGTGGGAAACTGTGCTTCTGGTTTACTGTGAGAGGCTCCAGGTAAGTGGGGGGGGGGGCAGATCTGCATTCAGGAGGGCAGTGGCATCCTATGGGGAGGCCCCATTGGGAACCTTTGCCCTGGGGTTACCACTGGTATGAGTGAAATGTTTCTGTAGTTCCTTCTTGTGAGAAATGTCTGCATTGACTTTCTGAGGATCTGCACATTTGTGTTTCTGTCAGAATTTGAGGAATATAGGTGTTTGTACGTTACCGGGCATGTTGTGCTTTTTAAATACTCTTACTCATGTCTGAAGCAGTGATGTTAAAGATAACATTTATGGTTCTGCAGCTGAGCATATGATATGTATAGGTCACATTTTCTTTCTTCAGAAGGGATTATGAAGTGTTTTTACTTTCAAATTGCCTGTGTCTGGTTTTTTTCCTAACCTTGTCTACAGAACCCAGTAGGTTCACATCCCAGAAGTTCTTAATAGCTATGGAGTTTAGAGGAGGATATGAGGAAAAACAAGGTGCTCTCAGACTATTTCTGGTCATGCTTGGAGGATCTACTTGACATATTATTTGTAGCAATTAGTTTTATGGTGACATTAAAAAAACCTATCTGTGGGGTCCCCAAAGCAATGTGGAAACATGAGCCAGCCCATCAGGGGACATAGCCAAGACTGGCCCAACCATGATGCAAACAGTGTGGCTCACATTGAGCTGTAGGTGGTGGGGAAGAAGCAGACTCAGGATGCCCCTTCTCCCGGAGTTGGGCGCTGCCTCCCTCCAGCCTACTATGAATGGAGCCACATCAATCTGCTTCCCCATCCCCTCATCCTCCTCCTTCTTCCTACAGACCCTGTACATTTAAACAGATTGCACAAAGAAGGAGTAAGGTGAGTGAATCAGGTCACTGCTGCCAATGTGGTTTTCTTGGATGCAGGCAATGACAATCCACTTCCTTGGCACGCTCAACTCTCTCCTTTGTTGTGATCCTTTTAAATAAAACAGAAAGTATAGGGCACAGTGGGAACTCTCAGCATGACCAGCACTTCCTGTTTTGTCAAAAGGTTTAGAGGGGGAAGGAGTGAGGTAAGTGGCTCCTTTTTCTCTTGGTTTGGGCAGGTGGGCAGCAATGGCTCTGGATGGTGAATTTTGGTTTTGGTCCAGTGGTCATGTTATCCCAGCAGCATGGTTGCCACTGCTTCTCTCCACTCTGCAAGGGTGGAGTAAAAAGCTGGGGTCACAGAGGAGGAGCTGGTGCTGCCCACATCACAGTCAACCCTCAGGAAATGGAGTGGAACTACAGCATGAGTTTCTCCAGCATGGTTTGAACTTCTTGCATTACCCAGCAGCAGCAAGGGCAGGAGCAGCAGTACCTCAGGTCTCATATTGCTGGGACAATGTAAGAACCCAGCCTTATCAAAAGATCCCTGATAGCGCTTCTTAAACCGCCTCTGCTGTGAGTCATGGGCTTGCATCCCAGGAGCAGAAGTGACTCCAATATTCAAAAAGAACAAGCAAAGGCAGAATTTGTAACCAAATACTTGAATAATTTATTTAGATATAAATTCTGCCTTGGAGTATTATGGCAATGTCTGTTATCATGGAGGTGAAGTCAACACACACACATCATTGGCAGAAGGCAAAGTGAAGTGGGCACACTCACAGTAAACACTTCATGTGCTTATCCTATAATAGAGAATATTAATAAGCCTTTGAAGCCAAAGTTGCATATACACAACAGGGATCAAATGTGGGCTTGCCAGAAACGGGTTAATACCATGTGAGCATATTAAAGAGAAACAGGACATTTCCCCTTTGCAGCTTTTAGGAAAGTGTAGCCTACCTAGAGGAAAGGAATGGTCTAAATAGTCATTTCTTGCTCAGAAAATAAAGCTCTCGAGGTTAAGCTGCGAGAGAGACATAATCTCACCTCAGGTCACTAATGCCTTCGTAAACTCTACTATGTTTCCTGGGGATGTACGTACATTTTGCAGTAGGCAATTCTGCTGTAGATTCAAGTCATAAGACTGTATTAAGGTTAGGAACTTAGCAAAAGAGTCCCCTTGAGAATGGGCTGAAAGGAAATCACCAGCATATGAAGCAATATCCGTAAAGCCTCTTTCTGTGATGTTGCTTTAATTTGAAGGGAGGGGGAGCAAAAGTGCTAATAGAATTCTTAACTCAAACAGAATGCTGATATGATATTAGGGCCATGCTCTCAGGACCTGGGAACTTTTCTTTTTTTCTTTTAAAGTGGGAGTGCTTTGGAATTAACTGCTGATAAACTATTCATTTAAAGTTCTTTGGAAGCTAGATAAAAAAAATAAACCTATTACATCTAGGCTAATTTATGCTCCTTTTTCTTGAAAAAGAGGTTAGGAAATGATAAGTAGCAAGTTCCCTCACATGCTATGATTTTTCAGGACTAATGCACAGGATTCCTGCACTTACAACTGACCAATTATTTTCTCTCTGTGTCTGAGCTCAGGGTTGGTGCCAGCTCCCAAATGCCATAGTACTGATGGCAAAGTTGCTGCCTAAGTGCTCCACCACAGAATCAAGTTATGAGTCCAGAAGCCATCACTCAATGCCTTTCACTCAGCAATGCTTGCAATTGTTTATGATGCCCTGAATTATGACCTACACACAGAGATAGACACAGGTCTCTGAGTTATGGACATCCAACTTACTGATGTCACAACTTACGGACAGCCATGTTGGTGTTTGATGAACCACCTGTATATGCTCCCCTGCCATGCTCAGATCACCATCTAAGGTGCCCAGTTTATCAAAACTGTGATGGGCATCCACAACAAGCAGGGCCTTTTCAGTAGCAGCACTAGCCCTTTGAAATGTCCTTGGAGGCAAGGCAGGCTCCCACTTGAAAGTCTTTAAGGGCACAATCCTAACCTTGTGCCGCAAAGCACATTTGCACCTCCTTGTGTGTCAGCTGGGCCGGTGCAGGGACACATGCCGCCCCACGGAGGCTGCATCCAGCCTCCGCGCTGACCTGGGGAGGGAGGGTTGTGTTTGTTGAGGTCTGAACCCAGGAAATCACTCAGGTCCTGTGCACAGGAGGGAATGCAACAAACGCTGTGGTGAATAGACTGTTTGTAGCTAGTAACAAGTAGCAGCTGTTCCTGATTGCTGACTCTGTGCAGCTGATTGTGGGTGTGCCTTGTGCATATAACAAGGCCGCAGACAAACACTCAATGGTGGGTGAGGGTGAGCATGAAGGGTGTTAAGGAATCAGGATGCCGTATATGTGTGTTGCTGTATGACTGACCAGTGTTGCTGTAAATATCCTTGTATATAATATATCTTGGTGATGGAACCTAACTCTTGTGTCATGTGCTTCTTTGCCTTCTGAGAGATTGCCTTGGACATCAGCCTCCAGTTTCTGTTGTGCTGCCGTTTGTTTTTCACTCTGCTGGAGACTCCTACACTCCACCCTACCACTCAACAGTGTTGGCCAAGCTCAGCTGACTGGGAGGCGGGAGGGCAGCATTCCAGGGCAGGGTGAGGGCATGTGGAGGAAGTTCCAGGGGACAGGCAGGGAGAGGGAGGCAGGGCTAGGACCCAGCAGTTATGCCAGATCCCACTCCTGTTCCCTGAGCAGCACAGAGTGGCTCCAAACAGCTCCATTCTCCTTGGACTTGAATCACCTCCTGAGGTGGCACAGGTCTGAGGAGACCCATTGGGGCTGTGGTGGTTTACCCAGGGTAAGGAGCAGAGTTTCTCCTTGCCTCCAGCTGAGCCGCTACTGGACCCAATCATGCACTGGATACAGCGCAGGCCTCCTAGCCTGTCTGTTCCAGCGCAAGATAGGATTGCGCAGCACATGGTTGACTGAGACCTGGATGTTGGAAAAAGTGTTTTGTATTTTATTCTCCTACTAGGTTCAGGTGCTGCTATTGTTTAATTGTTGCTATTGTTTAATTGTTGTTGTTGTTTATTATTTTGTTTACCCTGGGCCCTTTAGAAAGAAAGAATCAATCAATCAATCAATCAATCACAGTCAGGAAAATAGAGAGTAAATTTGTTCTTCATATACTGGCCTTAGCTGATATAACAGGTAGCTAGGATATATCTTCCATGGCTACAGAAGATTCTTTGTAAGAGGCGGTTGTTTTCAGTTCTGATGCAGTGTGAAATCCAGGGAGCATAGCTTCTGACAACTCTAACTGAAGACCTTAACAAAAAAAAAGACTAGGCAATCTATTTATAGGAAGCTTGGCTGCAAAGTTAATGGAAGGGTATAGCTTGCTTTAGAGACAGTTTCCTAGTTTAAGATATAGGGCAGGGCAAGTCTCTGCTTGTTCTGCCTACTGTATATTCAGTGTTTGGGTTGAAACAAAGATCAACAAATTGTATCTCCATGCACGCTTCCCATGTAGAGATGGAAGTAGGTCGGCCCAGTCAGATAGAGCTTGGCACGTCACTCCTACATGTCTTCTTCCCCAGTCTCTGTGACATGCAGGAACAGTATAGCTTAGTTCCGCAGGATGCCCGCCTGAGTGGGAGGTACCAGAGGGGCTATTGATGTATTATGTCAGCATCTGGCAACTTCATATATTACAAAGGATTCAAAATGCAGCTGACCAAATTTGAGGTATAAGTGCAAAGGTGCCAGAGGACACCACTGGGGTGCCAAATTCTTATGCTACTTAAAATATTGAAAATATCACATGCTCTTTCCTCAAGCACTAATGGTCATAAGAACATAAGAACAGCCCCACTGGATCAGGCCATAGGCCCATCTAGTCCAGCTTCCTGTATCTCACAGCGGCCCACCAAATGCCCCAGGGAGCACACCAGATAACAAGAGACCTCATCCTGGTGCCCTCCCTTGCATCTGGCATTCTGACATAAATGGCATTCTGGTCATTACAACGGTTGGACTAAGAGCCCAATCCAGAGCTGCCTAGGGTGCAGCTGTGGCGGCACCAAAAATGGCTGCCACTGCATCTGGTACACCCAAGTCAGCCGTGGGTGGCACCTCAGGAAAAGGGGACTTTTGTCCCCTTCTCCTGGGTAAAGGGACTAACCCCGCAATGGGGAGGTAAAATGGAGGTAAAAGCCTTCGTGTCAGTTGGCGAGCCCATCATGGAGGCTCAGGATTTGGTGGAGCATTGCTCCATTGGTCCTGACTCCCTTCCTCCCTGCTCCCTCCCCCCCCCGGCACACATCCCCACACCCTCCCCCAGCCACTCCGTCATGCCTCCTCCCCACCTTCTGTACTCAGATGAATTACTGTGGACAGGTAGAGCATCAAGTGAAAGCAAGCAGCATGTGAACATCTGCAAGGCTGCTGCTCCATCTCAGATCCAGGAGAGACCTTGCACTTCAAGGTGACGTCTAGCCTTCAGCTTGCTTGCTCTCAATCTCTCATTCAGAATAATCTATTGACCATTAAGGAACAGTGACTCATGGACTATTGGCCTAGTAACCTCCTTTACAAAAGAGTCTTTGGCTTTCAGCCATCACATGCCCAAGCCAGGACTGATTAAACTGTGGGAGATTTTTCAGGAATCAAGCCTTCTTGCATAACTGTATCAAATCTGCTTATGTAACGTAATGCTGTTCTAGATGCTACTCCTTTGGTTTACCTGTATACCCTGTAGTTGGCACCTTTGGCCACAATTTGACAAAGGTATATAGGATAGATCCCTGCCTGCTATCCCTCATATTCCAGGTTCAGGATTGGCTATAGGATAGTCCTGACAATAATCCAGTTAAAATAAACAGAAAGGTTGCTCCTTTGTGTTTAAGAAGACAGAGCTGAGAACATAAGAACAGCCCTGCTGGATCAGGCCATAGGCCCATCTAGTCCAGCTTCCTGTATCTCACAGCAGCCCACCAAATGCCCCAGGGAGCACACCAGAGAACAAGAGACCTGCATCCCAGTGCCCTCCCTTGCATTTGGCATTCTGACATAGCCCATTTCTAAAATCAGGAAGTTGCACATACACATCATGGCATGTAACCCGTAATGGATTTTTCCTCCAGAAATTGGTCCAATCCCCTTTTAAAGGCATCTAGGCCGGATGCCATCACCACATCCTGTGGCACGGAGTTCCACAGACCAGAAAACTAGGTATGCAACATGGTTTTTTTTCCCCATTGACCTCCTCCACTCTTGAAGAAGAATCCTGTGCAACTCTAAAGCTAGCTGTCTGCATTCTGGACATTAGGTAGCTTCAACAAGTTCTCTGTTGTACATTGCATTCAAGTACTGTGGCTACTGGACCCATGATCAGAATGTTTTGCTTTCTTTTCTAAGTTTGTAAGCACACAATTCATTGAGAAGAGAATTCTTCTGTGACACATTCATTTCAGTGGGCTTCCATAGAATAATAATTCATGGTGCAATCCTAACTTGTCTGTGAGCTGGCCGGCACTGGGCTAGTGCTGCTGGAGCTCCAGAGCTCCATTGCTTGGCAGTTACACGGATCTCCGGGCAGCAGCAAGGTAGGTGACGGCATGGGAGGAGGCAGGGAGGAGGCTTTCCGGGGGGGGAGTGTTGGGGGGGTGGGAAGAGGGTGAGGAGGGGGCATACCAAGGGGAGGGAGTAAGGCAGGAGGTAGGCGGGACTGGAGCTTCACTCCACCAGATCCTGAGCCTCCATGTTGGGCCACCCACCCGACACTGAGGCTCTTCATTCTACACCAATCCTTGGGTCATCATAGAATCAAGTAGTCCCATTGTGGGATGAAAGTTCCCTTCTCCCGAGGAGGCAGCGTCGGCTGCCTGGGGTGCGATGGATGCAGTGGCAGCCATTTTCAGTGCTGCTGCAGCCCCGCACACCGGGAAGCACAGGGTTGGGCTGTAATTCATTTCAGCACAAGCTTTTGTCCACTTCACCAGATGCAGAATTCTTGCTATATTCAAGATTAAATCTCACTGACGCACTTCAAAAGTATTCAATCAACTTCCCAGAATGCACAAACCAGGCAATCCCGGGTGCCCCGTTGTCTTGGGCATTGGAACTAAAATTCCCAGATGCTTATGCCGAAATAAGTTGTTTAATCTTTAAGATGCCATAACACTCTTTGTTCTTTCCGCTGCCCTTAAGACATTACCTAATGCTTACGTCCTATCTTTACTGGTATTAGAGTAGTAAAGATCCATTGACATGAATGAGTTCACACACTTTTTTTTCCAAGCAAGGACTTGATCTTTAATGTACACAAAAGTTCAAAAGTGCAAGAAGATCATGTTGCAGCAAGCACTTGGTTTTGTGCTGGATGGAAGGACAATTGAAGGGAAACCCTGACAATCCTTTCTTTGGGGACACGAAATTCTAGTACCATGTTATGCTTCACTTCCTACTTGTAGATAAAAAACGGTACCATTGCACAAAGCCAGGGGCTTGACAATACTTGATCTCTTTAAAGGCACAGGTGGTCAATGTTCAGGTACTTTTCATTATTCTTCTGAGCCTTGGAACAGCTCGTGTTTAAAGGCTGGTTCTGTAAGCTGGCAGAGTGCCAAACTCCAACCTATATTTGACCACAACTTCCCAAAGACTTTAAGAGGTTAGGTTTCTACTCTTTTGTTTCTAATACATGTTTAGAATACTTCAGTGACCCTCTCAGTAGATTTAGGTCTAACATGGGTTTTACAGTCACAGGGCTAAGTCAAAATTCCCCACAAAGTCATTTCTGACTCACCGTGTCTTGGAACTCTTCCTAGAGTTAATCTACATATACCAAAGAATGAGATAGTAGAATCCTGAAGCAATTGAGTGAGCTGTCCCACTTCCAGCTGCAGGTCAGGTCATATTTTCAAGAATCCCTCTCACGTAATACACTCCTACCAGGTAGAAAACTAGCTGGGTAGGGAGCACAGTTTGAGCTATGGCCCTTTTCCGTGATGTACTAATTTGTTTGGTTTTTATTTGCAGGGAGGGTTTTAGAGGGAGGGATGGGGTGTATGGGGAAACCTTCAGAAATGGCTTTCCTCATCTGCAATCCCACAGCTCCAACAGTTGCCCTCAAACAGTTGCCCTCATGCTGAGAGCAGTTGCGTCGGGCCAGTGCGGGCTCCAACAAATCTCTGGAGGGCCAGAGGCTCATTGGAGACTGGGGGTTCCCTGAGGGCCACATTGAGAGGCCTCGAGAGCCGCAAGTGGCCCCAGGGTCAGGGTTTGTGCACCCCTATGCTAGTTGATTGTGCTCCTGTGATCTGGTCACAATAAAGATAAGTTGTTGACAAGCTTACCTATCTCTGCTGAATGCTGACCTGAGGGACAAGACATACAGGGGTCTGGAAGCATGAGTGTCCCATCCCTAGAACCAAGAAGCAAAAACATTATTGCACTGTTCACTATCACCTCCAATCTCACTACTTCATTCTCTACCACTACAACCCAAACCACGCATGCAGAAATCCATGCAGTAATGGGCATTTTCCATGGAATAACCATATGTTAGGATGCAAAATTCATTGTCATTTCCTTATCATAGGGGTTTTGTGCCATGGAATATCCAGATATTTTGGCCACTCATCACCCACAGATGGATTTGGATTCATTCATGTGGATTTTTCAACATGTGCTTGCAATATCCACACAGTTCTCAATATGCATGAGTTTGGTGGGCAAGGTGCCATCCTGGACTGGCTACCATCACAGCCATTCTTCACCGCAGCTCCTCCTTTCGGTGGTCTCACCTTTACAGCACAGCCGTCTCCTCTCCCTCGCTTGTGGAGAGTAGGCGAGAAAGGCACAACAGTGGGGTGTGTTTGAACTGTGGTCTGAAAAGCTTTAGACTGCGTTGGCTCATGATGGAGGGAACGGCTATTTGAAGGGCTGCGCAACATGCCCTTCAGCGTGCATAACAGTTAATAGGTTTTTCACTTGTGTCTGTGTGAATAGCTGTTGCTGGTGTGCAGCACATTAATCATGCCATTGAAGACAGTCTTGGGACTCTTTATTAAAACATTACTAATCAGAACACTTGTTTGCTCCCCAAAACCCCTTATCTTTGTTTGAACCACCACCTCTCTCTGACTAGTAAAGTAGCCACAAATCCTGCCCGATTCAGTAGTCTTCTCATGTGCTCTATCCCTTGAGTGCAATCTGGGAGAAGGGGGAGCAGATGTCTTCATCCCTCTCTGCCACAGACAGGGAATGGCTGCACTAGTCAGGCTGTGATGGTGGCACAAGATATCATCAGGATCAAGCACTACCGACCAACCTATTTTTCTGTTTCACTTTCTGGAACAGTGTAAACAATGGAATCCTATAAAGCTGGAAGGGCTTGTCTTATCCCAGTGAGACCAACAATCTCTCTATCACAGACCCAACAATGCTACCTGGTAGTTCTTCTCTAGGACATAGAGCAGATTTTTTTTTTAAACCCAACTACCCAAGGAGCAAACCAGATGCAATGCGGGAGTTCGGTAATTAGAATTCCCAACATCTTTTCTCTTCTTTCCAAAAGCAGCAATGGTCCCATCAGTTGAGATTGGGGTTAACCCTTTGGGGCAATTCCCCACTCAAATCCCCCCATTAGCCTCAGCAGGGGAAATGTAGAAACTGAGAGTGGAATTTGCAGCGTTTTAACTACAGAGGCTGGGAACTGAACTTGCCACTTCATATATCCAAAGCAAACTTGCTACTGGGGCCCTCTCCTGCAGAGCTCTGACCTCTTCCTCTCTGCCAGTCTCAGTGAAGACATCCATTTGGGAATCATTAATCCAAAAACAGTTCAGCTGTAAAACCCAGATACTTTTGCTTAACACAAAAGGGTTATAGCTGGTAATGCGCTCCTTTTATGAGTACACTTGTAATAAAAGGAGAGAAAAATCGGTTTCTGTGGCTTTGGTACAAAAATATATTTCAGTTTCCACATAAGAGGTATCAGATTCCATCAGTACTGGGATGCGTTTGCAAGGAATAAGCTAATATTCATATGATCTAAATGAAGCAGGTTCAGTAAACTTTTGGGGGGAGAGGGGCAGCTTACCACTGTTTGGTGACCGTGGGGTCGTTTTTTTCTTTTTTTATGTGGTTTACTGTTCCATGCCTTTGCAGCCAGCAGTTGGAGTTATGTTGTTGTGTCATTCTGAAGGGGATTTGGGGGGAAACGATATGGAGTGCCAGCAGAGTGAGATGTTTCTCAGGCCTGCCCGAGAACTTGGCAAACAGACCAGTCCTTTCCCCCACCACCAGCAATGAGTCAGCTGTGTGAAAAAGGTGCATGCTGCACCCTATAGTGACAGGGGGTGACCCAAAGAAAAATTGAAGGTAAGTAAAACAAATGTGAACTTACCTCCAAGTAAGCCCTCAGGCTTCTCAGACATATGCCACCTATTTTGATGACATACGTTCAAAGAGGGAATAGGTGAGAGGAGGCTGACAAAAGAGAGGATAAGATCCTGCCTGCATAATTGCTGCTGGATACATCCCTCCCGCCTCCTCCCCACCAGGTCTTCCTCCTTTCCTGCCCATAAAGGACCCAGTTCTTCCCACTCCCTCCTTCGCCCACCTCCACGGCTGCTTTTCCTAGCACTAGTGAATGGGGTCCTCACACCGGGCAAATGCATGCGGCCACCAGCAAATGCACTGGCAACTTTGTTGCACTAGTTGCACCAGCAGTGTCGGCGCTGGATCTTGAGTACTGAATCTAGGCACTTCTGCCTGGATCCAGATGCTTCTGCTGGTAACCCCAATCCGGTAGGACTGGGCTGAAATTTGGCCTCCCGTTTTTGCCACCTGAGAATATGGCAGCGAAAACGGAAAATATGGAGAATATGGAAGAAAATGATGGAGAAAATGGAAGAAAATGATGGAGAATATGGAAGAAAATGGAGAAAATGTAAAGAACCATTTGGATTAGTGAAATAGCACCGTTTAGAAGAGAAGGAGAACATTAAACGTTGAACATGGGACAACCAAATCTTGCCAGTGAACTGAACCGCTTAGAGCAACACACACATAAACATAGTGGAACTTCAAAGGGATCTGCTGGCTAATCCTGTGGATTGAGCCCCTTATAGTAGGAATCAAAATAAATATATGGAATTACTTAGTTCTCTATTATGAAATACCTTAGCTGTGTTGTGTGGGTTTATTTCAGTTGTGTGCTCCCTGCTGCCTTGCTGTTCCAGCAATGCAAATCAACTGTGAATCTGCCCTAATTGGGTAGATGGTTGTTTTGCACTGCAGCACATACTGGGGGCCTGCACATGCTGGGGACCCCAGCACATACTGGGGGCCATCACCTACAGCATCTCCACATCATTCTTTTTGCTGTCAAATGCTCAGACAAATTCTATCTTTTTTTAACAATAGAGAAAGGGGAGCTAGTAAAATAGCAGCTTCCCCCCCCCCTTTTCCTTTCTTTCAATCCTGTTCTTTTCTTGGCGTTAGACTTTTTTTTCAAAGCTATACATACATACCTATTCTGCTTGATTGAAACAAAACTGCTCAGCTTGAACTTTTGGTTTCAAAGCTGTGCCTTGAATAGTGCATAGCTAGAAGGTAACTGCTTTCACTGTTTAGAGCTGATGATGAATAAGCTGCACCATTGTTCACTTTCATTATAAACAGAAAAGGCACACACAGAACAGAGAAACACTCTATTTTCCGACATCAAACAATGTGACAGGACAAGATTGCCTAAAATGTTTTGTGCGGTATCAAAGGTACAGTGAGTGTGTTAAGTTACTGATGGTTAAATAAAAAAATTCTTTTGCTAATTATCTGGAAAGAAAGCAGTTTCCAGGCTGATTTTTTTTTTTTTAAAAGAAGTATTTGTCACTTGCGGAACTATTGCTCTGTCTTCAGTCACGTACTTCCTAGGGTACAATCAACAAGGATCTGTACAAGCCCGAGGGGCTGCACAACATCTCATTATGAGCCCTTGAGAAATTCTCATTCACTGCAATGAGATGTGCACAGGAGAGAATCCACTGGATTGTTCTTTTGGTCATTCTGTTCACATATGTCTTTTCCTGTGAATCTGCGCATTGAAACTGGGAAACAGAGATGGAGAGTAATAGGTTACAGGTCTCACTAGGTTACTTAGCTGACATTTCTCCTACAGTAGCAGTAATATGGGCCACTGCCTTCAGCACCATCTTAGATCATGTGCTTCTGCTGGTGGGGAATAGCAAGAGACCACCAAAGAACTGAAAATGTTAGACTGACATTGCTGGGCTGGCCGGTGCCCAGGGTGGGGTGATGCGATGATTCAGCCACATCACCTCCCACCTCATCACCTCAACCCCCTGCCTCTGGAATGGTTCCAATTTGGAGCCAAATGGAGGCAAGGGTGGGTGGGAGGGGACAGTGCCCAGGGTGGGGTGATGCAATGATACAGTCACATCACCACCACCCCACCTCATCATGTCACCCCCTGCCTCTAGAATGGCTCCAATTTGGCACCAAATGGAGGCAATGGTGGGTGGGAGGGCACCTTCAATTCTCCGCTTACCGCTCTGAACACTCAGGGGTCAAGTGTTGCACACACACCCAGCGGAGAGCTCAGCAAACCTCCAGTTCACCACAAAGGGTCGGGGGTAGTCCGCCCTAGCCACCCCAGCCACACTATGCCACTGGGAGGTTATTACTGTATATTCTTTGGCCTGTCCTTGACTGAAAGAGACAGATACCAAGTAACAGATTCCAGAATCAATAGGAAGAGGGCCTGGGCATGTAACACAAATGGTAAAGCAGTTTAAATCTGCAGTCAAGTCTCACACAGCAAGGGTCAGATGCAGAGGGATGGATGGAGATGAAGCAGTGACTAGAAATAAATCAAGAAGATCTTCTAGAGTCAACCTAACAAGCTGGAGGGCCAGACAAGAGAAAGATGAGAAAGAATGCAGTATATCGTGTTGGGGAAAAGGGAGGCTCATTTTATTATTTTTGCCTAGATCGTAAAATATTCAAAGACCATCCCTGGCCATATTAGGACAGGCTTCAGGCTTTCTTTTTTAATTGTAACTGAAAGTAAGCATTTGAAACAAGACAGGTTATTTTTCTGCTCAGAGTAAAGAAATACAGCATTAAACTTTAATTCTATGTCTTTTATGTTGCAGACCTAAGTAGAATTTCTGGGTTAGTATGTTATTTTAAAAGGCTTTGTCTCCCACCATTCAGATTTTATGCAAAATGACTGTTCTTCCACTCCAGCTTTGGCATGCACATTCCACTCTTAGAAAAAGATTTTTAAAAAAATTTAAAAAGTACAATTCCTGGAAGATCAGGAATGACTCTTGTGAGACAGGCCTGTGAAAAGAGAATGTGTGAGTAGAAGCGGGTTCTTTGTGGTGAATTCATCTGCTGAAACAACTTGATTAAATGCAGATTTTTATCAAAGTAATCCAAGACCTTGTTCTTAAACATCTATTATTCTAGCCCATCACAGATGTGAGCATAATGGCTCTATTTTTTTTTTCCTCCAAGAAAGGTTACTCTATTCACAGCAAGATCTATTGCTGAATACCCCTAATTAGGAAACATGTCTTCTTTTAACACCCCCAATCACCTTTTCCACACTGATTGGGAATTGCCCCACCTCATAAAGTGCAAACGAGAGTATAAAGGGTAGTTAACTTTAAACAAGGAAATTATGCAGAAACAGAGAAAAACCTCAAAAATGTTTCACCGACCCCACATATCATCAGTGATGATACACCATTTCCCCCCCCCCCCAAACTTTAAGAAAGCATTCCAAAGCTGAGCTTCTTTGGTGTACAAATAATTTTGTGTCATTTTCATGTCATTTCTGATTTGCATCTTGCTTTTCCTTCAACAACACAAGATGGGACAATTAAGAACATAAGAAGAGCCCTGCTGGATCAGGCCAAAGGCTCATTTAGTCCAGCTTCCTGTATCTCACAGTGGCCCACCAATGCCCCAGGGAGCACACAAGGCAACAGATACAATCTACATCCTGGTGCCCTCCCCTGCAACTGGCAATCAGAGGCAGCCTGCCTCTAAAACCAAGAGCTTGCTTGCACATACCAACTATGACTTGTAACCTGTAATGAACTTTTCCTCCAGAAATTTGTCCAATCGCCTCTTAAAGGCATCCAGGTAAGACGCCATCACTACTTCCTGTGGCAAAGAGTTCCACAAACTAATTACATGCTGAGTGAAGAAATACTTTCTTTACTTCTTATTACTTCTTAATAAGAACATAAGAACATATGTTCTTATGTAAAGATCTCCTGGCTGCATTTTTACATTGGTCCTTTCCTATTTTCTGTACAGGGAGTGGAGCACTGAGATCTTAATAATTATTATTATTATTAACAGTATTTATATACCGCTTTTCAACTAAAAGTTCACAAAGCGGTTTACAGAGAAAAATCAAATAACTAAATGGCTCCCTGTCCCAAAAGGGCTCACAATCTAAAAAGATGCAAATGAATACCAGCAGACAGCCACTAGAACAGACAGTGCTGGGGTGAGGTGGGCCAGTTACTCTCCCCCTGCTAAAAAAAGGAGCACCCACTTGAAAAAGTGCCTCTTACCCAATTAGCAGGGGTTAATAATAATAATCTTAATAATAAAGAAATTACTTCTTAATAATCAATCCAATGAAATATAACAATGCATCTGGATACAAGGTAAATCAGAACATGAGACAACCAAAGAAAACAAGACTCATCACAAGAGGGACCCATTTTTGAGATATGGCTAAATGGCTAAACTTGTAGCCAAATCTTGTGCATGTCTATTCAGAAGTAACAGTTCAAGCCTGAGCTTCCAAGCAGCTGCTGGAACAGCAGCACCAAAGTGGCTACCGCTGTATCCAGAAGACACTGGCAAGCAGCCAGAGGTCTCCTAGGGGGAACAAAACCTTCGCCCCCTTTGTCCTGGAAAGCCCCAAGCCCCGCAATGGGGCTTCTCAAGTCTGCGCCAGTATTTGGTCAGTGCGGACTTGAAAGACTCCATGTCGGGCATTCCAGCAGAACTCCATCAATTCTGCCCCCCTCCTATAACGGTTCTTTTGCAACAGCCACTGGGCCGGGCGCCGATGGGATTGGACCGTTAGGTAGGATAAATAATAAGTACAATTTAAGTGAGGACCATCTCTGGTTATTGGTCATCTGGGCCTAGGGCTGCCTAGGCCCCTGACAAGGTCACATAAACATCTGCTGCTAGTAATGAATCTTTTTTCCTTCAGTTTACTCACATGGCCTTTTTCATCCTGAGATCTTTTGGACTTGCCGCATAAAGAGACATTTCACAACATGTAGAGCTACAGCTAAAGCTAACAGTTATTGTGGAATAATCAGTGCTTGGACAGATTATGATGAGATGATGGTGATGATAAATGGTTGTTGTAAGGTTTGCTGAAATAATAATTTGACCTCTCAGAAAAGTGCTACATCAATTCTGAACTTTATTATGTATTATTAAATATGTCATTAAATATACATCTAACAATCCATGTACAATTAAATAATTAAATATACACCTAACAAGATTATAATAGTATAACTATTTTTGTGTATATGAGACCTCCAACAGCACAGTCTTGGGCAGGTCTATTGGGTTCAATAGGTCTTACACCAGGGTAAATGCATATAGGATTGCAGCCCAATTCACCCAGTACCACCACCACTCTTGATGCAGAAAAGGTTTAAAAAGACAACAGTCCTTGACTAGGTCATACACTGTAAGAAGCCAATTATTTTGCTCTAAATTATCTGCCTGCTAAGCTAGTATGCAGCAGACAGAACTTTCATGTGATTTTTAAAATAAGACAATCTGCTTTCCTTTATCTAATGCTATTATCTCTGGTGTATCTAGGGCACCAGTGACAATGGCAGATAAGCTATAGAGTAGTTTACACTGAATTTATCAAAGAAGTCAATGCCCGTATCTCAGGCTGCATTTTTTTCATGGTAAAGAATAGGGTATGATCTTGCATATTTCATGGTGCATTCTCCAGCTCATAGACCTTTCAGAATTGGGCTCAAGAGAGGGCAGTTTTAGCGGCAGCAAACCTCCTTTCCCAGGCCCGATTTGCCTTCCCATTCAACACGGATTTGCACCAGCTACAGAGCTCGCACAGGTCCAAATGGACCCATGGCAATTGCAGAGGGCTTTCCCCAGGGTAAGGAAACTAATGTTGCCTTACGCTAAGGAGGCCTCAACTTGCTGCAACTTCCCAATAGGATACAGCGGAAGCTGCTGCATTGCCACACAGGGAGCTAGTTAGAATTGGGCTGCCCCAAACATAATATACTCTAAGCAACTGGAATAAAAACGACAAAATATAAATACAATAAAATAAGCTTGTAATATCAAACAATGCAAAGAGCTAATTAAAAGATCAAGACTCAGCTTAACAAATACAGCACCAAGAAAAGATAAAATCGTAATCAAACAGCAACATAGAACAACCCAGCACAATAAAATCATAACCAAGCAATAAAGCCAGGACAGTGTACGTCACTTTAAAAAGCAATCTGAATGAGAAAGTTCTTCAGGCCCACAGAGAAGGCCCCACATCTTGCCAGCACTCCTGCTGTTGTAACCCCTTCTGCTGTACAGCCCAATCCTGGATAGGATTGGATTAAATTGGAAAAAGAGCATCCACTGAAGCCTTGCCTATTCCTGACTCCTAAAAGGGGGTGTTTGTGTGTGCAGCACAGAAAACAGCTGGGACCTTGATTGATACCTGCTGTAAATAAAGCCAGGAATGTTGATACTCATGGAAAACCTGATTGATTGGCACCATTATAAAAGCCATAAAATGCACATAATTTTGAAAATATTTGCACCCTATAATTTCAGTAGCCACTAGATCAGTTGTCCTGGTTTTATTTCGTTTGTTTTGAAATATGCAGTTCATACAAATGTAGTATCTTTATGACAGCAGCATGGAGAAAAAGTGGCAAAAGTGCAAAGTCCCAAGCAACCATGAGAGTTCGAACCTGGTCAGATTCAATTTAACCTTTGCACATGATGTTGCAGATGGTGGCCAGTGCTGAGACTCTGTCACAGTCACAAGACTCAGGTTCCACATGCCTTCAGACCCTGCCATCTTCAGTGTTGCTCCAAGCAGTTGCATCTCACAATCCAAAAAGCGGGCCCTACAATCCCTGGTAAACTGGCAGAGATTACTGGGGCATAATTTGTGGGCATCTGCATACAGTTTAGAAGATCCAGGTTCAAATTCATGCTCAGCCAGGAAGCTTCTTGGGTGACTGTGGGCCACTCACTATAACTCAGTCTCACCTACCTCACAGGGTTGTTGTGAGGACTAGCAGCCCAGTCCTAGGCATGTCTACTCAGAAGTTCCACTGTAGCCAATGGGATCTACTCCCAGGAAAGTGTGGATAGGATTGGGCTGTCAAGGAGGGAAGGAATGGTATACACCACTCTGAGATCCTTGGAGAGAAGGCAGTATCAAAATAAATAAAATGTTGCTGCCCTGAGACATCACTTGGCTTGCATAGGCAATTGGGCCAGCCCTGAGCAAGGCTGGAAGAGACTGCTGCCTGCCAAGTTGCAGGGGTGCTGCTGTCAGAATATGCAGTGCAGGACTAGGCAGACCTAGTCCTGTATGAGACTCCAAGTACAGGAGCTCCTGATCGGTGAAGCACAGATAGAAGGGGGCCTCTGTAAAAGTGGATCACTGATGGGATGAGACTCTCACCTATGTGCATTAATTCCAGATTCAGACTTAGGGGAAGGGATGTAACAGCTCTCGCTGTGCCTTATAGCTAATTTTGCAAAAGGACAACAGCTTCCCACCTTTGCAGCTGGAATCTAAAGGCACCAGACAAAGCTTCAAAGCGATGTGATATTTTGGAAGGTTATTTCTCACACTTTGGGGATTAATTTGGGGCAAGAGAACACCAGGCTCGTGTTGTTCATGCAGTAACATTTGGAAAGGGCTGGTGCAACTCTCAATTGTGTCAGAATTGGTCAAAGTACAGTAAGCTACCTTGTGAGCTTTTATCTGCCTCGGGTAATGTCAGGCTGCTTGACTGCTGTGCCACATTCTGGAGTTTTGATTGCTGCTGGGAGAAAACTCTGCAGAAGTTCACAACAAAACTTTTTGTATTATGATTGAAAAACAAATGCACAGAACGAAAAGATTCCAACCTTGCCATTAAGCTTACATTTTTATCTTGGGGGGGGGGGGAAATGCTGGTTTTAAGATACAGCGGCTAGAATAGCTGGGTCTAAGGGAGCATTTGCAAATCTCTCTCAGTATTGTACAATGCAGTTTTACAGCTGTCACTAAAGAAAACATGATACACTCAGTACGTTAAATTATAGTACCAACATATCAGGGGGAGTTAAGTATTTGCTGACTTCAGGACTAGGACATTTCATCAATGTGACATGAGCATGAAGCTGCTGTTGTTTTGCTTGTGGCACAGATTAAATTCAGCTCCTACAATCTACAAAAGTTTTGGTTTTTTAGTACCATAACAGTAACAGCACTTAACAACATCTCAAGCAGTGTGTTCATTCTGGCCCCATTCTTACACTAACTTTGCAAAATTGTAGTTCCATAGGTCATGTTCTTCCTGGACCACAAACAAAGACAATATGAAAATCCCTGGGTCATGTGCAAGGAGCCTATGCTTGGACTCCTCGCCAGTATTGCTGCAGTTTCTGAGAGGAGCAATGCTCGCTTGGAGAGCAGCCAAGTATAGCTTAGGCTTCTCTCTTACTCAAAGAGTGCAGAAGACAAACTACATTACTAATGACTGCCTTTTCACACTTTCTATCCTTTTCATACTTACCTGGGTGTAGTTCCCACTGAACTCAATGAGACTTGCTTCTCAGTAGACCTGCCTAGATTTGCCCTGTAAGAGCTCAGTTCTATCCCAATTCTGCCACCAGAGCACAAGCTATATCCTGTGGATAGGGGCAGTCCCAGAGGCCTCTTCCAGGTAAGAGGACATTTATTCTTTTGCTTGGAGGTAAGCCTCTGCTGCCCGAATGGGTCTACCCAGATCTGTGCCAGTGATTTTGCTGGTGCAAGTCAGAGTGGACCTGGGAAGGTGGATCGAGGCCAGGAAGGAGGACAGAATATTGGTGGCAGTGCTGCTGCTGATATCACAAACTAACCCCTTTAGGCTGCAATCCTAACCACACTTTCCTGAGAGTAAGACCCATAGAATAAAATAGTGCTTACTTCTGAGTAGACCTGGTTAGGATTGTGCCCTTAATCTAACCTGTTTAACGGTAACCCCTTCCCGATCTCAACATGCACCTGTCCCCATCCTGGTCTCTTCCCTTTTCCTCTTCTTCGCCACCCTGTTCTGCCCAGTCCCGCTTCCCACTTGCCCCCCATGCTGATTTACTGATACCAGGACTCCTTGGTAGGCCACAGGTGCTGCCATGGCTGTTCACTGCTTGCAGCAGCAGCCCAGCTGCGCTGAATGGCACTTTGCTTTTTGCAGCCACCATAAAGCACATGCACCACTGGAACATGTGTTCCAGTGCAGCATGCCCATAAGATTGGGCCATTACAAGAGGACCTTGTTATGTTCATAACATTACAAGAGGACCTGTTCTTATGTTCTTATATTACAAGAGGCCATTACAAGAGGACCTGTTCTTATGTTCTTATAAGAACATAAGAACAGCCCCACTGGATCAGGCCATAGGCCCATCTAGTCCAGCTTCCTGTATCTCACAGCAGCCCACCAAATGCCCCAGGGAGCACACCAGATAACAAGAGACCTGCAACCCTCCTTTGCATCTGGCATGTGAAGTTCATGCAAATAATTTTTATAATTGCTTAAATGTAATTGGAGATCATTTTCATTTACATTGCTGAGGCAACCTAGTATTTTTGTTATGTTGTTACATCAAAGCTATAATTCTCATCTTATGTACTAGGAAGTAGGTCCCATTGCATGCAGTGATATTCACCTCTAAATAAATACAGTATGTGTAAAACATATGTTATGTAAAATAAGGAAGAAAGTCCATCTAGAAGACCTCATGAGAATCAATAAGTGCCTAAAGCAGCTCGCCTGAACTACTGATACATACAGTAAAAACTAATGGCTTGCACAGATTATCTCTGCACTGACTTATCCCTGTAGTCGCTGTTGCTGGTGGTTTCCATTTCAGGTGATTGGGTAGCACTGTGTACACATTATTTAGAATTCAGATCTTACTAAACAGATGTGCTTGCCATCCCCCATTCTGAAGCACTGTTTTTAATTAACTTGCTGAATGTTAGTGCTAATGAAAATCGACAGGGAGACAGATTTATTTCAGCAACAGAATCTGGGTACCATTGAGTTCTAATCTCAGTTCTGAGATTGACTTCATTTCAACTCATTTTGCCCAGGGTAGATACAAATCAACTATTTTTAAAAAAAATTAATTTAAAATTAAAACAGATTTTTTTAATGCTTTAACTTCAGTTGCATTAATTTTTTTAAGGACTTAGTTTAAAAATCTGACAGCCCAATCCTATGTTAGTCTTCACTGTCAGGACAAACACATGCACTGTTGCAAACATGCCCACTTCACGATGTAAAACAGGGGTGGCCAACCTTTCAACTTTAGGGCTCCTGGACCTTTAACAATTGTGTAGAGGAGGGAATTTCAGCAGGTGCAGTTTGTCATGCCAAGCTGCACCTGCTGAAATTCCCTCTTCTACATCATATTAAAGATCCAGGAGCCCTAAAGTTGAAAGACCGGCCACCCCTGGCCTAGATCAAATTGGGCTGTTTGCCCCTTATTCAGTACAAATTTTCCTGGCAGTAAATTTCACTGAATGGGCTTTACTTCTGAGTAGACATGCCTAGGATTGTGCTGTAATCTGCACATACAGACACATATATTCATCCTTAGGCATAGAGAAAAAATGTAAATAATGGACCCAGAAGGTCATGAAATGCAAGATGTTCGGACTGTGTCCTTTTTATGCAACATTTAAGCATATACAAGATAAATGCAGCCACCATTCACAACCATCTTCATTGGTGATAACACAATCTTAGCTAAGGAAGGAGATAAAGTGCTATTTAAATAGATAGCTACTTCCTTTTAACAACAGGCCTTTGAAGTGGCAAAGAACTGACATCAACCTGTTTGCGCTTCTTGAACACAAGCTAACAGCACCTTGAATGAGGGGTTCAGGTTTGCAACATTTAATTGAGAAATTAAATGGCATGAGGTCGTAGAAAATTACATAATTAGAGACAATTGTAAATACTAAATCATCACCATTATTTATTTTCTCCCTCGGGAATGTTCAGCCTCTTTCTCCATCTAGCTGCCTACTGTTTCAATGTTGATTCTTGATTGGGTAACTGGCTAACTGAGGTCATCGCTATGAAGTGCGTATATCCAACTGGAGCCAAAACAAAATACTTCACAGTGTTGCTCATTGTACACGAGAGCTTGGCTCTACACAGTTTTTCAACTCTTCAGATGTAATTTGTTCCTCTGAAAATGACTTTCTCATTTCAAGAACGTAATATACCATTCTGTTTGGAGAATAGGTGTATATCAAAAACACGTTTGGTCTTCTGCATTTGCACAGTCCGATAAAATGCAACAGCTACAGCATAGGCCACTTCATCATTTTGGATTCATAATGAAGCTGATTAGCAACTACTAAATACACATCCACAGAACAAGGGACAAATAAAGTGCAGGCAATGATAGAAGGTCAATGTGAGTGGGAAGAATTTCCTCACCAGTGCAAATTAGATGAAGAACGAGGGCTCATAAAGCCTGTCTCGAATTGATTGAGGCTCATATTCCTAGCCAGAGATGTACCAACTTCAGTGATATCACAACCTTATCTGGTGGGCATACATAAACAGAGATTTACACAGATGTGGCAACATGGCAAAGGCCCTGACCCCTATGTTTACTCAGAGCTCTCTCATCCAAAAGAAACTCAGGGTCCAATGCTAGCCAGCTTTGGTAAAGGCATATTCTGTGCTGCACTGGTGCAAGCCATTGCAAAGGTGCCCTAAAGTACTTTACAACAGCATAGCTGTTGCCAGTGGGAAAGCCCATGCTGGTCCCCATGCAACAGCAGAAGGAGTGGTGCTTGTCAGACATGGTGAGATCTGTGGTGAGCACTGCAGGAGTGGGGGGAGGTCTGGGAGGGGTGTAGTGGGTGGAGGTTAGACATTGACAAGGAGGACAGATTGGGCCTGGGAGGGGGGGCAGGACTGGTGGTGCCAGCTCATGCCGCATTCCATTCCCCTTCCCAGGCCTGATCCATCAACACAGGTCCACCCAGATCTGTGCCAGCTATAAAGCTTATGCAGGCTGGGGCCTTCCTCAGATGTCCCCTTACCCCGAGGAGAGTTTCCACCTGCTAAATTCCTGTGAGATGCAGTGCAAGCCATGCTGGTGCCGCTGCATTGGTGTGGGGGAGGGGGAATTGCACTGGATCAGGCTGCCCACCCAGTAATGCAACCCCTGGAACTCCCCATCACTTTAACAGTAGACTGTTCTCAGTGGCATTAGCAATGAGATTGTGTTTCCTTGGAGGGCTGAGCAAGGTCTGCCTGAATGGAATATATATGCTCCAATTTATTTTATTTTGCCTGCCAAATACATACTAGTAGGATGTATGTAAAGAATCAGGGCCGTATGCCCATGGATTTTTAAGACAAAAACTGCAACTTCTACCCATGGACACAGTTCATCAATGACACAGTTTGCTTGTATTTTGTAGTAAGGAATCAGTCCCCATGTACTCAGTGTAACCCATGAAGCAGCCTTAAGCATGGCATGTAATCTAGTGCAATTTATCAAACAGAGTTTAGTTGACAGTCAATTTCCGCCACATAGTGTTTATCTCATAAACTCTGACGAGGTCTTATATAGTTTTCATTTCTAGGTGTGAATGGGTTCAGCTACTACTACATTTGGGGCTAGTGCAAATATTTAACAACAAATATCTTAATTATGATTCGCCAGGGGATTTCAAAACAAACACAAAGACTAAAGTATTGATTTCAGTATTATATGACATTATCAACATTCAGTGACTGTGACCCCCTTATGCATCCGTATGCATTCTTACTTTGGGTTATTTCACCCATATCACAGAGGTCTATATGATGTAACTAGAGATGGGAAAAAATCAGGTATGTGCACAATTTACTGCCAGTAACTATTTGCATAAGTGCATATATATGTATGCACTCTATGTTCTTTTAAGGCTGCACTCCTATGCACACATGGAACACAGTAGGACTTTGTTCTAAGTAAAGAGTGGACTATATGTTTCTTCTTGTGTATTTATATAGTACTAGAGATTTGTATATTTATGTAGTACTAGAGATTTCTAATAAGCAGAAATTTCTAAGCTGCCATTTTAAAAACTAGCTGACTCATTTATGCAATCATTTCCCAGTTTCAAAACATCCCTTGCAATTTAATGCAGATAAATTTCAAGTTTGCACATACGAGCAATTAACTCGTATTAAACTTTGGATTTCAAATTCCTAATGTGAAGAATTAGTGTATGACATTATTGTTCTTAAAAACTGCTGAATGCTGTTCACTAAGGACTCTCTCTCTCTCTCTCTCTCTCTCTCTCTCTCTCTCTCTCTCTCTCTCTCTCTCATTAAATTAAATTATTATTTAATGGAAGGGTAGAGAAACTTACCATCAACTAATAATTATAGCTGGTACATGGCATCATTCACTTTCATTACCTGGCGTAAAAAGCAATTTTCATTCCTTGGAATCTACCAGAAAACTTCAATAAGTGGCTACATTAATGTTGCTCCATTTCAAGCAGATTAACAGCCCAATTCTGAGCTTCCCAGCACCTGCTGGATCAGTGACACCAAAAGGGCTACAGCTGTATCCAGCAGGCACCAGAAAGCAGCCGGAGGTCTCCTTGGGGGAAGCCCCAAGCCCCATAATGGGGCTTCTCAAATCAGCACCTGCTATTTTGCAGACATGAGGGACTCAGTTTCGGGCCTTCCAGCCCAGCACCGTTTAGGATATGGCGTTCTGCCAATCACACCCTGCTCTCTCAATGGCTCCTACCCCCACCCCAACCTTCCCAACCCTCATTCCACCCTCCCCCCGCCGTCTTGGGCCACACCGCCACCAGGAGGTTGCACTTACCCCCAGTGGTGGCACTTCCTCTTCCTGCCATGTGCTGGTCCCAGTGCTCCTTACTCAATGAGTGCTGTAAATGTGCTTTATCCAGCAGGTTCAGCGCCAGCACTGGGTGACTTTAGGATTGGGCCCTGAAACAAAAATATTCTAATGCACATGAAAAGAAAGCAATAACCTACCACCAAGAATCATTCTCCTTCCTGTATCTTGAGTTAGTCTACTGCCAGTATGGAAGTTATATAAATGTTTTTTTTAATTTCATTTAAACCATTTCCCCCTATTTCTAGCACGATGATGTATTTTGTTGCAAGCGACAATAGCAGCTCCACTTTAGTTTCTTATATGAATCATGATATGACTTCGTTTTAATAGAATGAAGTGATGGCAGTTTTCTAAACAAAGAGCACCTGAGAGATGAAATGGTTTTATGAACTTTGGATGTGTATGCAGTATATAGATATTGTATAAATTAATCATATATTGAAAAAAGGAATCAAATAAACAATAAATGTTATATGGATTGACATTATTGTTTTTCTCTAAAAGCCAACACAAAAAGCACTTTTTCAATAAATCTGTCACCTTTTTGTTTTCCTTTCCTAAATTTAATATAATTTGTACGCTTCATTGTGAGTTCAACATCCCAGATTCTGGAGTACCTATCAACTGCTGATTTTTTTCTCTTTTCCAATTATAAGGAATGCTTATTTTTGTGCAGGAAAATAGAGAACAATCCTAAACTGGGCCAGCACTGGCACTGGTTGCCATAAACATGCCATAAAGCACATTTATGCCCCTGCCACGAGGAGGGAGCACTGGCACCGGGCCCACACCAGACAGGTGCAGGCCTAGTGCCGGCAGGAAGAAGAGGCAGCGCTGCAGCAGGTAAGTGCAACTGCCAGGCAGTGGTGCAGCCTAAGGGAGGCGGGAGGGCAGAACGAAAGCCCAACATGGAGTTTCTCAAGTCTGCGCCGGCAAAATACCCGGCAAAGTCTTGAGAAGCCCCATTGCGGGGTTCGGGTCTTTTTCCAGGGGACAGGGATGAAAGAGCTCCTGCTGATTCCTGGTGCCTGCTGGATACAGCAGTAGCCGCTTTGGCGCCACTGGTCCGTGGGTGCTGGGAAGCTCAGGATTGGGTGTCTGCCTGTTACTTATCTACAAACCTTTCATATTTCCTAAAAGAATTATCTTTTGGATTCCCTTACATTTCATTTCCAGAGTTCAGCCACTGCCAGGGAAAGGAACTTCCAGGAGAAAGCAGGTTGACCAAGATGAGTAATGCCTAGTAGTTAGTGCACATGCATCCCTTCCTGGGATTGGGATTCCTTCCTTGGGATTGGACAAGTTTCTGGAGGAAAAATCCATTACAGGGTACAAGCCATTATGTGTATGCGCAACCTCCTGATTTTAGAAATGGGTTGTGTCAGAATGCCAGATGCTGACAGAATGCTGACAGAATGCCAGGTGCTGACAGAACTTTGGACCGACTCAGCAGGGTTCTTCTTATGTTATTTTATATGGCTGGCGTGATAGTGGGTCATGTTGTGGGTCATTTAGTGGGTCATGGCCTGGATGCCTTTAAAAGGGGATTGGACAAGTTTCTGGAGGAAAAATCAATTACGGGTTACAAGCCATGATGTATATGTGCAACCTCCTGATTTTAGAAATGGGCTATATCAGAATGCCAGATGCAAGGGAGGGCACCAGGATGGGGTCTCTTGTTATCTGGTGTGCTCCCTGGGGCATTTGGTGGGCTGCTGTGAGATACAGGAAGCTGGACTAGATGGGCCTATGGCCTGATCCAGTGGGGCTGTTCTTATGTTCTTATGTTCCTGCTCCCTGTTTTCTCTTTACTGGATCAGCATTTGAAAAGGGGGGACATCTGTACTTCGTATCCACTGCCATCATCCCAAACTACACCCTCTCAGGAGAGCACTGATGTCCTCCACAGGGGTCCTTATTACAAAATAAATCCCACAGTAGCAGCTGCAGGATGAAGAGATGCGACCATCTCTTATGAAATGGAGCATGCATTTTTGATATCTAAGACTAACACTATTGGCTCAATACCACAGTGGCTTTCAGTAAAAGGACTCCGAGGTGGAGTGCTGAAATAAAGATTCTGGTTATAACAGATTTTTCACTATCACTTTATTCCATCCTAAGTGCATTTACTTTGTAAAATTCTGTGGTGGGTCTTAAAGCAGTACACTTGGAAGCTACCTTCAGTGCTTCGAAGGCAGACCAGAATAAAACAAAGTGTCCTGACTGAGCTTGAGAAACCAGTCTCTAACTGCAAATGGAAACATCAAATTGTGGACTTCAAACCTTTTCTAAAGCATCCACATCCTGCAATAGCCTGGTAGTAAGCTGAATTTCACAGCTTTGATGCCTTTTCATGCCTCTGACTGAAGTTCTACAAAGTGTTACCTCTCAAGCACAAACCTGCAACACCAAAGGAACTGCTGTTTGTTGCAGCACAGAGCTGACCTCACTCTTTGAGACATTTTGAACGCGGGAGATTAAACCAAGGGCTCGAAAGATGTTAACATCCACCATGGATGAGGTACCAGAGGAACGTTAATGGCTGTACGGACAAACTTTGTTCTCTTCTCCCATAAAATCATTTGTGGAAAACATCATTGCAGCAATTACCTGATATACCATCCTGCTGCTTTCCTCTGCACTAATTTTTTCAAGGCCACTGCAACATAGGCTGATGCCATTAATCAGGGGGAAAAGAATATAAAAATGTAAGAAGAGCCCTGCTGGATCAGACAAAGGTTCATTCGATCAGCATCTTGCTTCCCACAGATACCCCTGGGGGAAGTGGGAAAACGATGCCCAGAAAACGGAGATGAGGGCAACAGACCTCTCCCAGGATTGCTGCCCTGATGTTGATGATATTCAGAGGTGTACCACCTCTGAAAGTGGAGGGAGTGCCTAGCAGTCATGTAGCCAGCGATGCACTTGTCCTCCATGAATTTGTCTTATCTCCTTTTAAAGCTGCCTAAAGTAATGATCATCACCAGTGGCATATCTAAGAAATGGCAGGTAGGACAGATGTCTGGGCACCCCTTGAAGGGGGCACTTTTAAGTAGCAGCTTCCCGTCTGACTCTTCTGCCAAACTGCTGCAAACCTCCAAGCGCTGTGCTACAACGGCTTGATAGAAGCTGGAAATCACCTGGAAAGCCTCTGGAGAAGGAACAGGGTGGGGAGGCAGCCACACTGCAAAGCTGCTGCCGCCACCCTCCTCTGAACCGGAAGTGACATCACAATGTCACATGACATCACAGCCTCACAGCCCCAGGCAGCGCTGCCCATGGCTACGCTGCAGGCCATCACCACGTCATATGGTACCAAATTCCATGGATTAATTGTGTGGTGTATGAAGATATGCTGCTTTTTGTTCATCCTGAATCTGCCACCAATCAATTTCATTGAATTACCCCTGGTTCTAGATCTTCTGAAGAGGGGGAGAAATTATCTCTCTATTCATTTTTTTCACACTATGCATATTTTTGTAAGCTTCAGTTGTGTCCACAGCTTAGGGCCCAATCCTATCATGGAGTTACAACGTTCTGTTGTCCTAAACGGCACAATGCCCTGTAAATGGTACTCTACTGCAAAGCCTGAGGGGACCGCATGTGGAAATGGTTCCCTACATGTGCCAATGGCCCAGCCAGGCAGCACTGGAGGGGGTGGGTTGTGTGCAGTAAGGGAGAGATTCAGGGAGGTTAGGCGTGGAGAGTGGGCTGGAGGGGTTGGAGGAGCCTGAAAAAGGAGTCAGGAAGAGTTAGCCAAGAAAGAAAGGGTAGACAAAAGGCTTGTGGAAGAAGCAGAAAATGTCTGAGCATAGCTCCATGAGCAATCACGAGTCACACAACAGTGCCTCTTTTCACATGACCATCATGACATGGAAACTATTGAAGTGTACAACATGACATTTATATTGCCCTGTGAGTGAACTGATATAGCATAGTGGTGTAGAGAGTGAGCTGTGAACCAGTCTTTCCCCAGTTTGAACCTTGTCCCTGCCATGAATTTGCCTCCACTCCCCAGCTGCAACATGGCAACATGCAGAAAATAACACTTATCATAAAGGACTGTTGTAAGGACTACATCAGGATAAATACATATAAGCAAGTATTTGCAGACTTTATAATTGCTACATAAATATTAAGCAGTACAGTGTCCTGCATTGCAGCAGTTCTCATGGCCAAACACCATCTGAGAAAGGGATCTATTCTTAGGGTTTCTCAACCAGTTTTTCAAAGCGTCCTTTCAGCACAATCCCATGCATGTCTACTCAGAAGTAAATCACATTATGTCCAGTAGGCTTACTCCCAGGAAAGTGTGTATAGGATTGCAGCCTTAATGAAACCATTGGTCAGGGTGATCAGATGCCACAACCGCAAAAGAGGATAAGGCACCTCAAAATGTAGGACATCCAAGAAAAATGTAGGACATGACAAAATAAAAGCTAAAAACACTGGTATATTGGTTTCATGCTGTAAATTTTAACACCGTATTACTTATTATTAAACTTAAAACTATATTACATATAATTTATTAATTACAAGAAGGCTATGTGCTATCTGCAGTGGCCTGCTCACAGGGAAAAGGAGGACATTTAAGTTCTTTTCCAGAACATGATGTTAAAAACAAGGACATGTCCTGGAAAAAGAGGATGTCTGGTCACCCTGCCATTGGTCCACCTTAGCCAGTCGAAGATCGGCTTCCCCAGAGTATCAGGCAGAGATCTTTACCCGCTTACTACTTGAGATCCTTTAATTGGGGATAAAATAAGATTCTAATCTGACATTTTCAGAAATGATTCTGGTTGAAGAATCATTCAAACAGTGCTGATAGATTCACCTACTTCTCACAGCTGAAAATGCAGTGATACACAATAGAGAGAAGACAAAGTGTTGTCCATTATCATCCACATGCCATCTCAAAGAATCCAGTACTGAAGTTCTCTTCCCCCACTCCCTGTGGTACCAATAGACAAAGTTTGAGTCCTGGCTCATGGACAAAGACACAGAAACATAATGGGAAACAATCATGAGACACTTGGGTGTGAATCTGAAAGCTTCACACTCAAAGGATACCATTACATAACTACAGTGCCCTCAACCCCCCAGTGTGAATATTCTTCTCCAGCTGTGTTTATATGAATCCGACTAATTACAACTGTTGCTGATACTCAGTATTATTGATGATGTTATTTCCATTAGGTTACTTTTATGCTAGTGTAGTGTCCTTCCAGATAATTACATTCACTGTTACTAGATTAGATGGGCTATTGTGGCTTTAACACTTACTACACAAGGCCATTTTCCCCCTATCCTCCAGTTCCTATGAAAACAAAACAAAACAATACTTTACTTGTACTTTAGAACAAGTAAATACTTAAAAACACACACACACACACACACACAATTTAATCTATCCTCCATATCTGCTTGTCAACGTTAGCTTGCTTCTAGATCAGTTCTACTTTCTCATGGCTACCTCCAAAGAATCCTGGGAGTTATAGTTTGAAAAAGGAGCTGTGCATTCCTTAATACAGAGGTTCTCAAATTTTTAGCACCAGGACCCACTTTTTAGAATGAGAATCTGTCAGGACCCACCGGAAGTGATGTCATGACCGGAGGTGACATCATCAAGCAGGAAGAGTTTTAACAATCCTAGGCTGCAATCCTACCCGCACTTACCCAGGAGTAAGTCCCATTGAATATAATTGTTAAAAGCATATACATAGTAAACATAGTAGTTTAAAGTACAGATGTGTAACATTTTCCCCAAATGCAGTCACAACCCATGATAGCATCAAGTCTAATAGATTAAAAACAAAATATTGAAATGAATGGGGACCCACCTGAAATTGGCTTGTGACCCACCTAGTGGGTCCCAACCCACACTTTGAGAAACACTGCCTTCATAGAGATCCTTACCCTGCCTTCACCTGGCACCTACAGTGCATGGGAAGAGCATGCAAGGTAGCATACACACAGTAGCATAGCTAGTGCGGTGCAAAATGGTAAGTATTGCAGGCTCCCAAATGCAAGTGTAAGCAGTCCCTCCCACTCACCCTTGGATGTACAGCTGTTGCTACCTGAATGGCTCTAAGGGCAAGTGGGAGGGGCTGCTTACACTCACTTTTGGAAAACTGCACTACTTCCCATTTTACAAAACTCTAGCTACGCTACTGAATACACCCGTAGAATGAAGCTATCATGGAGTCTTTAGCTTTAGCTTTTCTCCAAACACTCTTAATTCTATGTGTTTTCTTTCATCTATTTTGTTTCTTGTCTGTGTGTTTTTTATAAGAGCACAGCTGCTTTGGGACCTTATTAATATTACAGAGTTACTAAGACTGACTCTAGTAGTACTCTAATAAAGTTAACAATATACTGTCCTTTATTGATGATTCTGTGTCGGCTACTAGCCGTACAAGTTGTTGTTTTCAACATTGTGCATTTTCGGAGCTCAGACGGACGTTTGCATTTATTGACTGCAGAGAAGCGGCTTGAATGCAGATAAATGAATTTCACACAATTCATTTCAGGTCTGATTATTTTATCTGCATGTCTTCGATGCCAAGTGGGAACAATAGGCTTCTTTAAAAAATGATGGGGTACAATAAACTGCTCTAGGCAGTTGCATTGCTGAAGTGAAGTCAAGGCAGAGGAACATATGGTGAAATATATTTTTAATTACTTTTCAACAATGTTAAATGTTTTTCCCCCCCTTATTTTCATATTTAATGTTCTTCATCAAGCTTGCTTAAATAGGCAGCTCCGGAGGAGCCCCACCACTTAGTACAATAACACATGACTAATGTTATGGGCAGGACTATATATAACTATATGTCAGCAGCGTTTTTGCCACAGGAGCCTCAGAACTTGGTTTGCAATGCTTTCTGTCATTGCAGGAAGCTGCTGTTTTCAAGTTTGCGGCTATCAAGTTGGTTTTGTTTTGTTCTATTTTGGTTTTTACATACAGAGCAGGAAACATGTTACTGCTAAAGTAAACTCAGCAAAAGGGAGTGCCACTGGGCCTCACCTAAGGCAGAGCCTCCGTTTTCAGTCTTCATCTGCCAAACACCGGCCCCTTCCTTCCCACCCTGATCTGCCAGCCAAGAATCAAGTGAATAAACTAGATTACTAAAGCAGTGCTGTGATCATATAAAGACTAAATCAGAATCAGGCAGTCTAGCTCACTGCCTTTCAACATCCGGCAGCAATGCTCCACGGTTTCTGATAAGGCCCTTTCACAGCCCTACCGAGACACGGCAGGGATTTAAACTAGAACCTTCTACCTCTGTTCTACCACAGAGCTACGGCCCCTTCACCAACTCTTTAGAATGAAAAGCCTTTTGGAGATGATCTAATCATAGTGCCACCATCTCAAACATTGTTCAAGAGTACAGGGTGCAAAGAGAAGACCTTCAACTTCCCAGTCATCTACTCATACATTTTCCAGATGTGGGTGCGCTTGAATGCCAGAATCACAGGGTAGCTCCATTCAGGGCCTATGAGAGGAATTTTATCAGGGGGTACAAAGTTTCTTCTGGGCCCCTTCCCAAATGGGGAGGGACGCAATGGGAGCAGCAGAATGGGGGGCAAAATAGGGCAGGGGGAGGCTGCTGACAGCCACAATAGTCACTGAAGCCCAGGTCAACTAGGCTTCTTGATGCAGAGCCCAGGTCTACCTGATATGCGGCATTGGCAGATAACTAAAGTAATATGGAAAAACAAACACACTCCGAAATCCCTCTAAAATCTTTGAAATATAAAAAATAAGTTTCAGAAAATTAGCATCATCGTATTTAGGCTCACACTAGAATGAGCATTTGCCTCAGCTGTAACCCCACAGCTGGGTCCCTGAGCTTCTATACACTCCTTCATGGTTATGGGATCCACAAGCCGAAAAGCTACTGTAGCAGGCCAGGTTCCTCCCAGATTAACACTGTGTTAAGGAGAGTCATGGATGCTTTCCTGGGACTGGTGTGTATGGCTTGTGGCAGCAGTTAACACTGCATGCACATTGTTGTGCCCCAGCATCATGTGCTGGCAGCAAGTTCAGGTGAGATAGGAAAATGTCAGATCCCAGGAACTTTCTGAGCCCCCTCCTTTGGCTCCTGGGCCCCCTTTCTTACCCTGGGCTCAGGCACAAATTACCCTCTTTACCCCCCTCGCCTAGGCCCTGGCTTCATTAACTGAATTTACTTTAGCAGCACCAAGATTCCTAAACTATATGCAAAAATGGGGTGAATCGGGTATGGCCAAGATCTTTTCTATGCCCAAGTGGGTCAGTTAGTGGAGCGTAAATTTGATGGACCAGGGTTTGAGAACCTGCTGAGGTCTTGGTCCTCCTTACGGCCTGAGGCTATAGCTAAATGATAAAGCAGATGCTTTTCCAGGTTCAATCCCTATGTGAAACCCTGGAGGACCACTGCCTGCCAGTAGACAAAGCTGAGCTAAATGGACCAAGGATCTGACAAGGTATAAAATGACTTCATGTGTTCACAGGAATCAGTGCAATAATTGTCAAGAAAATAATCAACAACTACACTCAGGCCCAAACCAAAAGTGCAGCTGTTTTGTGGAGCTCAGGTGGAGCCACTCACATGCAAATTTTGTTGATCTCAGAGCCATCCTGGACTCTCTAAACAGGGAACAATTGTAATTCAAGCAGTCTTAGATGTAAGACTTCTGTGTACTTTAGTTAAAGCTCTGTATACTGACCCTATCATTAAGATGAAAATGGCCAGACAGGTCAAACAACAAAACAAAGGACACCTGAACTTCTGGAGAGATAAAAACAAGAATGCATTTTCATTCCTTTCATCATTAACTTTTACATTAATGATATCATTACAAAACTAAAGGATTATCCTTTCCCCTTCCAATAGCTGGTTTAAGAATATTGTTTAATGTTGAGCTGGTTGGATGGTACATTGCTTTTTGTAATATGTAGATGAGCATTTGGGGGTGACTCTTGGGCACTGCTGTAAAAATCATCAATTAGATGAAGACCAAAGTCCTTAGCTTTGGCAAATGACTCCTGAAACTTGTATGGAGGGTAGATGTCAAGGTAAACAAATAAGGCTGCAATCCTATCCACACTTACCTGGGAGTAAGCCCCATTGGCTATAATAGTACTTCTGAGTAGACATGCATAGGATTGAGTTCTAAGTTAGATCTGTCTGCCATCTAGGCCTATCGTTTTCTCAAATATATAGCCAAAGAGCGAAATAAATGGCACTGTGAGATTCAGGACTCAAAAGGGGAGCCAACAGTGTGCTTCTTTAAAGTCTTTGGAACTACATTATTCTGACAATTGCCATGTGTGACTGAAGTTTGGAGATACAACGGAGAGGTCACAGTTGCACAGGGAAGCATTTGTACTTCTTAGTGTAACTAACAGCTCTCACGAACTACTCACAGATTGACAGCTCAATCCTCTGCCTGTCTTCTCAGCAGTAAGTCCCATCAAGATAAATGGCACCCACTCCCAGGTAAGTTCATAGGATTGCATCCAGAAAGCCCAATCTCAACAAGTGCTGAGCTGCCCTTTTACAAGAGCAAAACACAGTTCTGCTGTGGTCATACTGTGGTGCATTACACATGCTGCTGGTGGCCATTTTCAGGCCACTGCCACAAAGGACGGCATTGCCAGAGGTTTGCTAACTCCATCAGCTACCTCTGGCAGTGAAGGAACGCCAGCAACAGAGGCTGAAAGTGGCAGCAGGTGGGAGGAATGGTGCAGGAAAAGGGAAGTTTCTGTGTGGGAAGGGAAGCAGAATACCGCGGGGGGGGGGGCAGATCTCGGCAGCACCAATGTACATTTTATCTCCCCATTTCCTAATCCCATTTCCTGTCCCTGTTTCCTGTCCTCTTCTCTCATACTTACTCCCCTTGGACCTTTACCAGCAGATGAGCTGACATAGATGCTGGGGGCGACATGCTTTGGGCAGCATCCAGGCGGCACCCAGGCCCAACCCTATTGTGGACCAGCACCAGCACTGAGCTCCAGCATTGGTGCTGGGTGTCACAAGCATGCTATAAGTCACATCCATGACAGCCAGAGAGGAGTCAGCAGCAGCCCAGCACCAAATGAACACCACCTGGAGCACAGTAAGAGCTCCGGGTGGTGGTGAGGGCCTTGGGGGGAGGCATTCTGGGGGGAGGGGAGGAATTGGGGCAGGAGGTGGTGGGACTGGCAGAGATCACTGTGCCTTATCCCGTCCTCCATGTTGGACTGCAATACCCAACACAGAGGCTCTCAAGTCTGCACCGGCAAAATACCTGGTGCAGACCTGAGAAGCCTCATTGAGGGACTTGGGCTTTGCTTGGGAGAAGGGGTCAAAAATCCCCTTCCTCTGCGGAAACCTCCAACACCCTCAGAAGTGCCACTGAATGCAGCAGTAGCCATTCTGTCACCACTGCACCCAGCAGCGCCACCAGGGATAGGATTGGGCTATTAGTTAAAACTGTGCTCTTCCTCACTCACTGATTTGATATTGGAAGCTTTGTATTACTCTGTCTCCATTTTATGAATGCTCATTTGTATATGAAAACTGAGCTTTAACGTAGGGTCAGTTTGTAGTTTGTAATTTGCTTGTGTGCAGTATTGATTAAAGTTTATATATGCACCAAGAAAATTAAAAAAAGATTTTGTAGTGGCTTTTGCATTCGTGAACTTTTTATAAAATTAGTTGAGGTATATAGATTAACTTTTAGTTCAGTGTTTTGCCTACAACGACATGCTCAAAAAATGGAAGATGTCAGCAGCAAAGCAGGGATTGTAACTAAATGCTGTTTGTTAGTCTATAAAAAGCAGGTATTAGAATACCTTTGCTATTAATGTACATGCCCTGATTTAACTAATGAAACTTGTACAGTGATTAATATTGAAATGCTCTTGCACAATTGTACAGCTCTAGCACCTGGCACAAATGGAGATCTCGGGTGACCCAGAGCTTGCCAGAATTATAATGAGTGTTCGGTCTCCTTGTGTGGTACCCACTCCCTGGGAGGTACCAACCAACCAAAGCCTCTGGCCATAGACTACTCCCAACATTTTGTTCAGCATGTTCCACTTTCACACAAGGTGTCTGGGATGAGTTCTCTTTTATTCTTCCTAAATATATTTTTAACAATCCAACCATTGGAATCACCTTATTTCTCCATTTGTGATCGTTTTCCTCAGGCAAACAGGCAGAAAGGGGAACTGTCAGGCCATTTGGGGGGCACTGCTGGGCACTGACTCATCACATCTGGATTCTGTTCCAAACCATTATTGGATTTTTTCTTTCTTTCCGTTTGTCAAGAGTTGGCAGTTTGATGACATCACCAAACCCAAATCTCAGGTGTTTGGATGCATCCAACCTGGCAACCCTGTCCTTGTGTCATGGCTGCTGCCAGAAATATCAAGTCAGCTTCTCGGTGTAGTTAGCTGCTGGTATAAAGCAATTTTTCAAGACTTTTCCTCAGTCCAGGTTGTGCATCTGGACTTCCCCATACAGAGCACAGGACAGGAGCCACAGACTGTGTCCCTAGCATAGACTGCAGCCTCCTGGCAAGAACAGAGCAAAATAGGAGGAGGACTCTAGAGAAATCTTTCCACTGGTATCATTCATTTGTTCATGTTTAAATGGATATAATTCTTTCACATGCAAGGTGTTGAAAGATTAATTGATGCTTGCAAAGAGATGGGAAATCTTCAAAGTGCTGTAAGATCAGATCTAAGAGATTTTATTCCAGTTTTCCATTTGCTTGATCAAGGTATCACTGGAGACTCTTCTTAAATCAGTCCATTCCTCAAGACACTCATTATATGGGGCTGGAGGTGGCACATGACCATGAAGAACACAGGAAAGAGAGATTGTTTTTTTAAAAAAAATGCCAATTTTTTAAAAGAAAAATGGCAAAACGGGCAGGAGGTCTGCCTCAGTTGGTTGAGCTGCCACCTTGTATGCCTGAAGATCTGAGGCTGCCAGTTCGGAACAACCGGAAGTACCCGAGAACTGACGACATGCTGATATACTTATGAGCTGACCCTCGGTGGCAGAGAGGAGTTGCCTTCAAGTGGAGCGTGGGAGGCAAAGGGCCAGAGAGAGGCCAGACCAGGAAGGAATCGAGCTGGAATGAGGAGTTCTATGAAAGACTAGAACTATTCAATTGTAAAAATCCCTATGGGGTTTAGAACAGCTTGCCTATGTAAACCACCTTGGATTAAAGTCTGAGGAGAAATCTGACCACCAAAGAAAGGTGGTATATAAATACCTGTATAAATAAAATAAAATAAATAAAAAGGGAATTTTTCAGAAATTGCCTGTACAATGATAAGCAACAGCAAAATAAGGAGGGGAGCAAGCACTCACGCAAAGAAATTATACCATTTATGTACAATGAAATGCTATGATTTCTGATGAAGTTTTTAGTAAAACCAGGAAGGCATTAAGGGCTTTTTGCATTCCCCTAAAAAATGCTTCCGTTTCTGTTAATGATAATGGGTTTTGGTAACTGCAGTCACAAGTCAATGGTCATAAATCCCAAGTTGTGGATACACCGTTTCCAAGCAGAGCTGGGTGAGCCACCAGACTACAACCAGATTCTCCATCATTTTCATGTGACAGACTAAGGTCTCAGGTCACCTGCATAGGGAAAGGCATATTCAATTGTCCTGCTCCCTTTAGTGTGTTCCTTTATAATACCCCTGTTATAAAAATTTTCTATTTAATATTGCATTATTGCAAATGGGAAAAGGGGTTGATTCATATGATCAAAGACGTATTCTGCATGTTGGAAACTGTCAAAATATAAATATCTCGTGGTATATTGCAATATGAAATCATCAAGGCTGAAATCTCCACTTAGCCCTGACCGCAGTGGGTGGCCATGGCTACATCATTAGTCCTCAGCCTAACCTACCTCACAAGGTTGTTGTGAGATAAAACAGGGCGGGGATACTTGCAAGTTGCTTGAAAACAGGCATGGATTGGGGGAAAAATGCAGAGTAGGAGTATATTTCCTAGATTTAGAACATTATGAATTACCTTGCTGATTTAGACCAAAGGTTTATCTTTGTCAAGCATACATATTATATATTTCACAGGCGGGACATAATACAACATCCATCCCTGTTTCCCCCCCCCCCCAGCATGCAGTAATCAAAGATATACTGTTTCTCAACATGGAGGCTCTATTCTGTTCTTTGCTAGTATGCCTTGTAGCCATTGTCAGATCTGTCATTGTGAATATGCCCAACCCTTTGTAAAAGTAATCTATGATTGTGGCCTTTGGATTTAATGTAATAGAAACAATTATCATTGCAGAAATCTCTGCAATTTCTGTGTAAAACAATATTTTCACTATCGTGCATATGACTTTCCAAAGCACTTGTCTTTATCTCATTAACTTTTGACTGAAACTATTTGCGTGTAATAGGTCACTGTGTTGCAGAGTGATTCACTAACGAATGATGGTTGTCTTCAGGTTAGTTCCACTTTGATAACAAATTAATGATATACTAGAACAAAAATCTCAGTTTCTGCTCACTCTTTCTGAAGTGAGAGTCAAGAATGATAGTGGCCAGGGGTGAGTCAAACATTCATAAATAAGGTGATTCAGATATCTTCTTGGATCTGCAGAAATGTTCAAGATTACCATACAACACTTTGGGAGAGGCTGTTTTGAGCAGAAAGGACAACTTACTTCTCTGGAAAGGGTTACCGTATTTGAAATACATTCTACTTTGTGTACTGGGCCGAGGTTGTAGAATTAGTTGTGACAGATCTCATGTTCCAAGAATTCACAGGGCTTTCCCCCAGCACCAGTTTCCTGCATTTTACATGCTGGAACGAAATGCGTCTCTGAACTGCGACTTGTGGTTTTCTTTGGAAACTCTAAATAATATTAAGGTATATCCATCACAGAATGAGCAGCTGACATGTAGAATTCCTGCTAAGAATACAGAAAGGAAGATGTGAGCAAATATGTCCAGCATCCAATTTTCCCTTCATATCTTCACCTGTTGAGAGTATTTGGTATGCTGGATGGACGTCTCCAGGGCTCTGGTCAGCAACTAATATTCCTGGAAAGTCACTTTGAGAAGAATGAATAATAGTGAGCCAGCACCTCAAACTTTGCTTTGTAAAACTGCCTGCCAGCAAGGTTACCACAGATACTCCTTTGTACAGTATTCCCTTTTCACCTCCGAGATGGCAACCTCTTGTGTGTCAGTGGTGCTGGCGGTAGTGGTAGAGACTCTGCTCCTCAGGGGTCCACATTTATCTATGGTTCTTCAGTTATGATTCTACCCCTTGCTCTGTGGTGTTGGCAGTTACAGAAATGGCAGACTTTGCAACCTGTTTCCCCATTCACTTTGTAACTGTAGTCTAAAGCATTGTTTGCTCCCTTGTAGGGATCTTGTAAGGTCATCTGCTTTTACCTAAGGGACAAAAAAACGGATTGTTTCTGCACTCCATGTGAGGTGAGCAATATCAATATCCCATTGATATTGTCGGTACCCATATCCTGGAAGGCATGAGGCAAAGCCCTCCATTAAAGTATCCATGGTGTGTACTCTCCTGCAGTCCCCACACTGATGATACAGGAGCCTCTGAGGGACATTTCCTTCATAGTGGAGGAGTTCTGGACAGAGTGGCAGTGCATCTCTCAGCTAACTCAGGGCCCAGCCCTAAGCATGCTCAGCACTGGTGTTTAGCTCCAGTGCTGGCACGGCGTGTTGCAGAACATGCACATCTGTGGCACCCAGAGGGGAAGGGCTGCTGGCGCTGGACTAGTGCCAGTTGACGCTGAACCTCAGTGCCATGTGGAGGGTTGCCCAGTGCTCCAGCAGCACTGGCTGACAGTAAATAGTTTCAGGGCAGGGGAAAGTGGGGGGGGGGGGGGGTTGGATGGAATAGGGCGGAGTGGGAGGAGGAACTGGGGCCAGGAAGGGGTTGGGACTCACTGGATCCTAAAGGCCTGACCCAGAGTCTCTCAAGTCTGCACTGGCAAAATAGTTGGTGCAGACTTGAGAAGCCCCATTGCAGGGCTTTGGGCTATCTGCAAGGAAAAGGGACAAAAGTCCCCTTCCTCGGAGGAGACTCCTGGCAGCTTCCTCGCACTCATTGAATACAGCAGTAGATGCTTTGCTGCTGCTGCTCCAGCAGGCACCAGGAAGTTCAGGACTGGGCTGACACACGGCTGCTGCTACCAGTACTGGGGAGGTTCCAGGGTCAATCTGGCCAAGTGGGCCCTCTGATGGGCCTAAGCCAATGCCAGACCTGGTTAGCCTCTTATGTAAACCCTACACATTCCCTTTCCTGAAAGCTGGATTCTAGAAATGAATTTAGCAATTGAAACATTACTGTAAAAATTGATTTTTAAATCAGTCTCTCCCTGGGCCATGCAGGGCACATGGCAGGCTGCAACATATGGACCACGTATTGTGGTCTTGTTCCAAAACTTTCAAGATAATTTTAGAGAGAGAATGAAATGATCATGAATTTCAGTTTCATAACCATCTCTTAGAGGGTGGCTCGATGAATTTGTGTGCAGTCATGCAACACCATGGATCAGCATTTCGTAAACCCATATAAAGAACACATCTTGGTGTGAAAACCGTGGAGTTGGCATGCATCCAAACTCAGCATAGCTAGAATTTAGCATAGGCAGACTGAAAACAATGGGCAGGTCTTTGCTGTCTTTCAAACAAAATCATGCCTGAAAATGCCCAATCAGAATCTTATTTGTTATACAAATGATGTATTAAATTAGAAAACAGAGATCCTGTTGCCTCCTAAGTGCTTTTCTAAACTGTAAGATGCTTGGGTGTCATTATAGGATTACCCAGACCATCTGCACACTAAACAGGTAGCTTTCCATTTTGGGAATGAGATGTCCTGGGGGTAAGCAGGAGAGAAACAAACTTTTCCAGGAATATTATTCATGTTCCCAGTTCTGAATCAGTGGGAAATTCTGTGATGACATGCCCTAACAGCTACAGAACAGAAACCATGATACTATTAGTTCACACATTTTCTGGTTCGAGAGTATGCCAGCTTTCTGGTATGCATGGTTTGACTTCCATGCTCAGAACAAGATTTACACTTCTTCACCCCTTCCTGAAGCTTCCAGTTAAGTCTCAATATACTTCCTTTGCTGTTTAAAATCATGCGTCTGCAGTAGCATCTAAACACATGGCACCATTCCAAAAACTAATTCTTTTTTTGGCAATCCACTAGCTTTTGACTCCCTTCTACTTAGCATGATTGCATTTGAGGTACTTCAAAGAGATCTTTTGAACTAAGATAGTGTCAAGACTTTGTTATCATTTCAAAGGACCTTCCCACTTTGTAGGGGCTAGGTAAACATCCTTTCTTTGAGGAGAACCTTTAAGCATGCAGATGGACTCCTTTCATTAAAATTATCTTGCTCCTTCCCTGCTACTCATTCTGACTGAGGATATTTCTAGCAAGGTCAGTGTACACTTTAAATGTTATTATTTGCCATAATATTGTATCATGGAAGAGAACACAAAATCATCCTTCCATAAACAGTCAATTCTCACTGAGAGGAGACAATTCATTTTTATGAAAAATGACTCCCCTAACCAAAACTATGGATGCTTTTCTTTGTAGGTTAAGGGCACAATCCTATGCACATTTTTTCTCCCATAATACCCATCATCAATTGTTGTGACATTGAAATCAGAGAGTCATCCCAAACATGCTGAGTAAACTTGTTTAAGATTGTATTAGAAGAAAAAATAAATGAGTGATTCTAACAGGCTAAACATGAAGAGTTCAGATATAATCAGGGTTTATGGACCAGGGTGGATGGTGATGTTGATTAAGATGAAGAGTTTTCACTGATAACTTTGATAGTTATCAAAGAAAATTGTCCTATTGGCACCTGTCTTCCATCTTCTCCCAACCCCAGATCAAATGGTTATGGACCCAATCCAACAAGTGTGTGCCGGCTTAACGCCAGCATGCACTGTCACAAACGTGCTGTAAGGCAGTCTGTGGCTCTCAGCGCTGCTCCAGGGCCAGTGCTAGCTCACCGGTGAACCGCTGTTGCTCCAACGTTCTGCATTTGCACAGACTGCCATGGGACAGAGATGTAGGTTGGGGAAGTGGAGAGGAGGCATTCCGGGGCAGAGGGAGATGAGGAGAGGGCAGGAAGGAGGTGTGCCAAGGGGAGGAAGAGAGGTGGGAGGAAGGTGGGACTGGTGGAGCTTTCCTCTACCGGATCCTGAGCCTCTAAGTCGGGCCTCAATACTTCAATATAGTTCAACTTCAGTTCACAAAACTCTTTCCTTCAATTATTGCCAACTTTTAGCATCTGAACATTTGGGGGGGGGGGCTGGAAAACAAAAGACACAAATCTCTGTTTTTTTCTGACATTTATGACACTTTGTGTAAAATGTGAAGAGCAGAAAAGGCTGTAGGCCAGGCCTCTGAAGCAGTCAGTGTGTTTTCGTTTTTGTTTTTTAAAGTGCAAAACAGTCAGATTATTCCTCAAAAGTCCGTGATCTGCACTGCAGTTCAGCTGGAGCATGAATAGTTAAGTTACTATACAGTGCAGACTTGTTCATGACTACTCAGAAGTAAACTCCCAGGTGAGTGTGTACTGGATAGCAGCCTCAGACACATATTTTTGGATAAGGCTAAAAAACAAACAGTGGGGCCCCTGCATCTGCAGTTTCAAGTACCCAAAGATGCAGAAACCCCATGGCCCTCCCCCCACCCACCCTCCTGAGGTGAAGGAAGCCCCCCCCGGAGCATCTTTAGAGCCCCGCAGAGGCTGCGTGCTTCTGTCCATGGCCTCTGCAGGCCTCAGAATGATTGTTTAAATGGAAAAAAGCAACTTCCAGTTTTTCGTCCAAACTGGAAGTGACTTTTTATACCTAAAAGGCATTATGAGAACCAGGGAAGTCAGTATCTGCAGTTGACTCTGCTCTGGGCTACAACACCAGTAGAGTTGAGGCCAGGGTGACCAGACACAGTGGAGGACAGAGTGCTCATACCTTTAACCACTGTATAGAAGAGGGAATTTGGGGGGGGGGGATGGGCCAAATACCCTATGGATTTGATAATAGGGGATTTAATTTTTATTTTTTTCTCATTTTTCTTTGGTGTCGAAAATGTACTTTTCAATACGTTATAGACTGTATAAGATCTGATAGGTAATATGTTGTATAATTTTGTAGTAGAACAAAGAAATGTAGATCTAGATCTCATCACTTGCCACACAAATTTCAATATACTTCTTAATTTTTCTTTTTATTTGTTCTTAATAAAAAAAATTTTAAAAGAAGAGGGAATTTTGGAGATGCAGCTTAACGCAGAAGGGTTTAAAAAGCTATACCTGCCAAAATCCCCTGTACTATACACTGGTTAAAGGTACAGGCACTCTGTCCTCCATTGTAGCTGGTCACCCTGGTTCCGGAACAGAACCCTCGCAGATACTGGGGCATGCCTGAATGCCTTTAAAAATCCATCATAAATACTGTACTTCAATTTAGTTTTGTAAAGAAAAGGATTTCACTTCAACCAGGTGAGGGGCAACCCCAAAATACTGCAGTCGCCACAGTAGGAAAAATAAAAGAAGTAATTTCCAATTATTTTGGGAGGGTTGTTTCTTCCCCTCTGCCATGAATTGACTGCTGTTGTGTCACCTTGATAACGTGATGTTTTGCATTCTGATACAGTTGCAGATTCAGATCCAGATTGTTCCTAGCTGAAGGGTACAATCACTTTGTACCAAAGCATAACTAGTGGACATTCACATTGGTTACATTATTTGATAAACTTCAGTGATGTCATCCACCGTATCTGGACAGATAGCTCAAGCTATTGTCTGGCGATTAAAGACATTTGCCACCCACGTAATAGAACTTCTCACTTACGCCCTGCGATAATCAGCAGTGCCTGCACATTTTCCTAACAGTCTGTTCTAATAAGTTGATAAGTAAGCTTTAGCCAAGGTCAGAGAACACTCTGTTCTTCCATCCACCTCCCTACTATGTCCTTTAAATTATGTATCTTGTTTCAAAGGCCTTTCTGTAGGCATATCAACCTGACAGTTCACGCAGACTTCTGCTTAACTGTTTTGCTATTATTTATGAAAACAATCAGACTTATTGCTTTCCCAATGAATTTCAGTTGCCCAACAGGTTCACCAAGTCTGCAGCCTGGAGACCCCTTTTGACTCTTTTAACAGCTGCAACAGAGAATGCAGACACAGTTGCTCCACTTCTGGTCTTGCTCCAATTCTGGAACCTACCCTCTTCTCTGAAGTACTGTGCAGCAAGACGAGAGCCCTAAGAACCCTCTACAACCACATGGATGTATGAATTTACCTGACATTTAAGATCTGTAGCAGAGATCCTCCTTTAAATTCCTCCACCACCAAGTGGAGTCAGGTGGTGGTAGCATTCATATACCATGTGCCCAGTGTGTAAAGCACTTCACAGGTATTATCCTGATGGAATCCTTACAACAGCCTTGCAAAGTTAGTACAATTTGCATTTGCTGGTGGGAAGCTGAGACTGAGAGAGAGAGAGTTCCTGGTTGTGGCAAAGGCCTAACAGCTCAGGGTGTAATCCTAACCCCTTATGTCAGTGCTTTCCAGCACTGACATAAGAGCAATGCAGCAAACAAACATTCCCTTACTTTGAGGAGGCCTCCATGAGTGACACCCAACTGCAGGATGCAGCACACGTCCCTTTGGCACCGCTATGCCAGTGCTGGAAAGCACTGACATAAGGGGTTAGGTTTGCACCCTCAGTCTCTTAGCCACAACTGGTGGGATTTCAGTGTTTTTATTGTTGCTGGTGGTTTTACACTGTTTTTTATCAGCCAAACTGTATATTGTTTCAGTAGATAAGAGGCTTAAAAAGATTTTAATAACTACATAAACAGTTCCAATCCTATCCAGCTTTCCAGTGCAGCTGCAATGCATCCCCGAGGTAAGGGAACAAACATTCCAGTACCTTGAGGAGGCCTCCATGATGGCCTCCCCAGTGCAGGATGCAGCACGCACCCCATTGGCATGGCATCAATGCTGGAAAGTTGGATAGGATTGAATCCAAAATATGGAGGTTCTGGAGATGAAGAAATTATCTTGGAATAATTTCTATTACCTTGCTGATTCCTCCTCCCAACACACACTGCTTTGTCTCTGTAGGATCACTTCAGAAAGCTGCTCAAAAAGGTTTGTCTATTTGTAACCCAATAATGACTAGACCTGGTCAGTTTAGGACAGCTGGGGCATAGTTTGTAACATCCACTATTTTCATTTTTGTCATGCAAAACACTTAGGCCTGGTGATGATGGACATGTTACTTGAAAGCTTGCTTCTACGCCTTCAGCTGTAGAGGTATATCTTTGCCACAGTGAAATAGTTTCATAGCAGTGTAAAGACTGTGGCTTTCCTAGAGAAATGCTAGTTATCATATTTTTGTTGGAGAACATTGTCACAAAATGCAGTTCCTAAGTTTTCCTAAGAGTCCCCAGGGGAAGGAGGGCCATTCCATCCAACTGGTTGTGAAATAGGCCACTGATTGTGGAGATGGACCTCATCTCTGGCCCACGCTGACTGAAGTTTGGGACCTGGTTGGGTCCAGGAACTGCAGTGGCAAGTTGTAGAACTTTCTCAGTGCAGAGGATTGCTGAGCGCCATCACTTCAGAAGTTCAAACAAAAAAATTAAAGACCTTCACCTTTTGGAAAGTCCTTGTGTTGAAAGCCTCCCCCAGCACTTTCCCAAAACTATTGCACTGAATATCTGTTGCTAGTTGGCTTTGAACAGATTTTACTGCTGCTCTTTTCATTACGTTTTATTGTATAATGTTTTATTGATTATTAATATCAATTTTGACATTTTATTCTTTAAATGTGTAAGCCAGTGTGAGGTTTAAGATCAAGCAGGATAAAAATATTTCATTAAGACAGTGGTTCCCTCTGGGAGAGTTTGAGAGCCACTAAGTGCTTGCGGGGTGGGGGGAAGCAGCAGAGGAGGCAGTGGGGATGGGGAGGAAGGCAGACTTACCCAAGCCTCCTGTAGCCTCCCGGGGGTGCGGGGAGCCTTGCACGACCTTCTGCAGGACTCCCGCAGCAGTGAAGGTGAAAGCGGAGCGATCGCGCTCCACTTCCGCTTTAGCGGAGGCAGGGCACAATCGCTCCACTTTTACTTTCACTGCTTCGGGGAGCCTTGCAGAAGGTCACGCAGGGCTTCTTGCATGCCCGGGAGGCTGCAGGAGACTTGAGTAAGTGCACCCAAGCCCCTGCAGCCCTCCTGAGCGGCGCAATCCTGGGGCGTCGCAACACCCCAGTCTGAAAAGCCCTGCATTAAGGTATATAAATATGCCCAATTAAAAAGATGGATGGGCAGCCCAATTCTGAGCTTTCCCGCGCCTGCTGAAGCAGCGGCATCAAAGCGGCTACTGCTGTATCCAGCAGGTGCCAGAAAGCTGCTGGGGGCTTCCCTGAGGAAATTTGGTCCCTGCAACCGGGCTTCTCAAGTCTTTGCCAGCTATTTTGCCAATGCAGACTTAAGAGACTCCATGTTGGGCCTTCTGGCTGACACGGAATTCAAGATCCGGCGGAGCAGAGCTCCACTAGTTCCAACCCCCTCCCACCCTGTTTCCTCCCCCCACTCCACCCTCCCCCACCCTGTTCTGCTCTCTCCTGCCTCACCCCACCCCAAAACTACTTACCACCAACTGGCGCTGCTGAAGTGCTGGCCACCCCTCCACGCAGCACTGAGGTTCAATGCCAGCAGCCCCTCCTCTCCAGGTGCCACAGGCATGCCTTATGGCACATCTGCAACATCCAGCACTGGCACTTTGGAATCAAGATGTTAGGGCTAGCATTTCAACTAGATCTATAAAATATCCTGAATGTTGTCAGCCGCAGAAAGCTTTATTCCTGCCAGACCCTCAAAGCAATTTATAAAACATGAATTATCCCATTTCACACAGATATCTGCCTTGAGATGATGCAAGTGCAAGACATAGTCCTCTCTGTCAAAAGAGGAAGATCACTTCCTTGCAGCCTTAGAGCATGACATCATTGGTCTCTTTTCTCCCATTGGCTGCATGCACAATCATGGCTGATTATCCTTGACCCACACTTAGTGGAGAATGACCTGCCTTTATCTGAGGTTGGATGGGCTGTTGTAACCTTTCTTTGCCCAGTAAAAACACTTTTGTCAGTATCCATATATCTTGTCAAGATACATATTCTCTCACAGTGGCAAGACCTTGCTTATACAGGGAGTGGGGAGTCTCTAATAGAAATATCCTCAGGAAATCTATTACCTCTAACTTGTTTCACACTGAGCTTGCTTTCATTTTATTTGATGTGCAAAAGCAGGAATTAAAGGGGGAACCTGATCTTTGGGGTGGGATACATTTCTCTGCATATGCCTTTGTACATTTTTCCATTGTTCTCCAAGTTAACAACCGCTCTTCTTTTCACAATTTGGAAAATTGATCCTGTTCTCTTTCCAGTGTGCCTCTCATGCTTATGCCACTGTGTATTGTGTATCTGTTTAAGAAACACAGAATTACAATACTTGTATTGTAGACATGCAGTTGCTATTAATGAGATTGGCTTTTACTTCGGGGGGGGGGGTGGAATTTCAAAACTGCAGAAGTTCATTTCCAAAATTCCCCCAATTTCAGATTGTCTCCCTTCACTACTGTTAAGAAGGGCAAGAATTCATTTGCATCACACCCCCTGCCCATAATATTGTATGTATGCATGAACCCTACAAGAGTTCAGTCTGTTTCCTTCATTAGGGAAGTATGTAGCTGATCTACATAATCGGCTACATTCAGAGCCCCATTCAGATGTTTCTTATCTCATGGAGTATGTGGGGATAAGAGTATTGGCCTGTCAACACACGCTTCTGAACTATGCCCACTGCTCTCCCTATGGTCAGTATTTATCTGCAGACACAAAAATCAGACACTGGGAAGTTTCTATTTGTGTTGATTGGAACCCTAAAATATTCCAGGGCATGTTCTAGGGAGAATGAAGGCAGGGCTGTCATTGATGGGGCAAGAGATCATGCAGATGATCTTTTCACGGCATGGGGAATGCCTGGGCTCTAGGATTTCCCACACCACACTGGACCATCTACCTACAATCAGGCTCACTATTCTTGCTCCGAACTTTGCCATATGAATGAATGGCAATATTCATCCTTCCTTTAGCTTGCTTAGATTAGGGTATGTCTGCTGGATCTGACATTTAACAAGAAAAAAAAGGACATTTTGACCCCATCAAAATAGTCGTAATATGATCATTCTTTCCTACATTTGATGCCATTATCAGGAAAAGCAAAGTTTGCAATATCAAAATCCAGATTTCCAGGGCAGAATGCAAATAATCTGTATCTGTGGTTCTCACTCATTTAGCACCAGGACCCACTTTTTAGAATGAGAATCTGTCAGGACCCACCTGATGTCATGTGAAGTAATGTCATGACCAGAAGTGACATCATCAAGCAGGAAAATTTTTAACAATCCTAGGCTGCAATCCTACCCACACTTCCCCAGGAGTAAGTCCCATTGACTATCATTGTTAAAAGAATATTCATGGTAGCTTGTTAAAAGTACAGGTCTGTCACATTTTCCCAAATGTAGTTGCATACCATGGTAACGTCAAGTCTAATATATTAAAAATAAAATACTGAAATGAATGGGAACCCACCTGAAATTGGCTCGCGACCCACCTGATGGGTCCCGACCCACAGTTTGAGAGACACTGATATATTATTTGAGTCCACTCACTGACATTCAAGTTCAGCCAGACATTATCAGAGACCCAATTTATACAAACTGTCATATCATCACCATGTCAGCTGTGCAACATCAGAAGCATCAGAGCGCCACTGGAAAGACTTGACTCCTATGCTGTCGAGAGATATACCTTTTAGGATCAGTAATTTGTTTTACCGATACAACTCAATATCACTAATCACATGGTAAATCTCTACTCAACCTACCACATGGCAACTTAAACATTTGTAGAGATGGTTTAGCCTATAACCAAATTGTCAGCTGAGTGTTTACCTGCCTGGATTTTTGGGTGGCTCCAGAAACAGTACAAGTTTGCTCATGACATGACCATACGACCACCGGTTTTCCATGGGAGTACACTTGGAAGGAAGTTTCACATGAACAGCAAATGGTAGCAATCACCTGATTCCACCCATGGCACAAATGGTACAGTTGCCTTTGGAAGTTAAAGTGTTTGGGGCTTTCAGAGCAATTTCCTGCTGTTAACTGTGATTCCTCCAAATGATTCAGAAGTATTTTAAACGTAATTTTTCATCACCACTCTTTATTGTTGTTCATCGGCACTCACTTACATGTTCCCTTTCATTCCTTATTATTTTTTCGAGATGAAGATGTGCCTGGAGCATTTTAAGCACTGATAGAATTTCTCCTCCTTTTCTTTTGCCTTAGTATTTTTCACAGAAAAAAAAAAAAAGACAAGTTGATAAACTGGGTTATATAAGGACAATGCAGATGCAGATTTCTGTAGAAAGAAATGGGATTGTGGCTTGAAACAGCCCTTTTGAGTTGCAAAACAGTTGCCACATTAGGTGTACCAAGCAGCACTCCAAGATGTCATTCTGCCACTGCTGCCAGACACAGACCTGCTTAACTTCTGTAACTATATAACCTAAAGTCACCATAGCATATGACCTCACATTGTGCCTTGGAGCTCATGCTATGCCTGCTGCTTCCAATCCATGTTCACTGCTTCTTACTGGAGAAGAGATTTGGTGCATCAAAACAAAATACACATTTTTCACATACTACCAAAATACAGGGTGACCCCCTCAAAAAAACAGAACCCACAAATCTTTGAATAAAACTGTTAATTTTAATTTTTCTTCTTTTTTTCTTTCAGGGTATACAAGTCGACTTTGTGCATGAAATATTGGAACAATAATCTTCCTCAAACTCAATAAGTTTGAGTCCAGTAAGTTTCTTGAAATTTACTGGACCTTTGTAGAATTTAATAAAATTTTTATGGGTTCTGTTTTTTGGGGGTCACCCTGTAATATATCCAAGGCAGGTTCTGAAGGGTTTTGCAACATAACTTGACAGGATATAATGACAAAAGGAATTCAGTGTTCAAAAGAACTAAGTGCTATACTGAGATTCCCTTTTTTTTTTTAATAGTTTCCCCACATTATACTTAAATCAGGTGCATCTATAAGATTTTTACTTAAAGTTCTAGGTCTATATACCCACAGCCCAATCCTACCCCCTTGATATGCTAGTAGATCTCACAGACCACCACTGCTGCAGCCACTGTGGCAGTCTACAGCTTGCTGCTGGTGGCATGGTAGCCCTGCATGTAGCCCTGCATGGGGCAGCCCTGTAGCCCTGCATGGTAGCCCATGATAAGCCCTGCACTGGTGGTGGTGGGCTGCAGACTAGCCACTGGCATGGGTAAGATTGCAGCAGGGGCAGTAAGTAGCAGCAGAGGTAGATCAGGCTGGGGCACCTCCCTTTTGAAGAAAGGCTAAGCGTTTGGGGCTCTTCAGTTCAGAAAAGAGGCACCCGAGGGGGGGACATGGAATGCACAGAGTGGATAGAGAGACACTCTTTTCCCTCTCACACAACACCAGAACCAGGGCACATCCACTAAAATTGAGTGTTGGGAGAGTTAGGACAGACAAAAGAAAATATTTCTTTACTCAGAGTGTAGTTGAACTCCTTGCCACAGGAAGTCATGATGGCATCTTGCCCTAATACCTTTAAGAGGGAATTGGACAAATTTCTGGAGGAAAAGTTCATCACGGGTTACAAGTCATGGTAGGTATGTACAAGCTCCTGGTTTTAGAGATAGGCTACCTCAGACTGCAGATACAGGGGAGGGCACCAGGACGCAGGATGTGTCTTTTTGTCTTGAGTGCTCTCTGAAGCATTTGGTGGGTCACTGTGAGGTACAGGAAGCAGGACTAGATGGACCTTTGACCTGATCCAGCAGGGCTCTTCTTATGTTCTTATCAGGGTGTGGATTGGGCTGGGGTGGGTTGGGCCAGATCTCAGCAGCAGAAGTGACACCCCCTCCTTTGGCCTGACAATTCACATAAATTTGAGTAGGCCAATTGGAGACCAAGGAGCCGTGAAAGAGGTAAGTAAAAATGATCTTCACTTACCTCTCCCTGCCAGCCTGGTCCCCATCTGGCGCACAGGATGCAACAGAAGCCAAGTTCATGGCACTTAATTATGCCTTATGCATTATGCAGGCTGGCCATGGATAGGATTGAACCCAGATCTCCTAAATGTCAGCAGGACATTTCAATGCTAAACATGTTTGCTCAGAAGCAAGAATTACAGAGTGCAATAGAGGTTACTCCCAAAAAAATGCATCTAGGGTTGGAGCCTCAAGCCCCCAGAAGTGTGAATTATACCCTAATTACTACTCATTAAGCAAAAGATGATGACACTCCTGCCAGTAGTTTTCTAAAATATCAACCCAGTACATCACAGTCACCAAACAGATGAAACTCTGGAAGAAGAGCAGACCAGAAATAATACGGAAACTATCATAATGTCTTTATAAATAATTGGTGTGCCTGTCCCTTATGTAATGGTAACAGCTCTGTTCCCATTTTAAAAAAAGATATAGTAGAGAAAAAGAAAATATGTTCAGTTGGGGCACTAAGATGGGGCACGAAAAAGATTAGGTCTTCTCTTAGGTGAAGAAAGGATTAGTTCTTATTTTATGCAATGTGAGGTATTCATTTTAAATTCATGGTGCCTGTGATCACCAACATTAGCATGTGGGGCTATTTACACCTCCCTCCTTGTTGTGTATTCAGGCTTGATCTGCCTCTCCCACGCTCACAAAGATTGCACATTTTCCTTTTGAGCTCTTCTTAATGTGGACACCCATTAATTGTTGATGCAAGAACAAAGCCTGCATTTATATACTTGCTTATTTTGGAGAGGAATTTTCAACCTATGTTTATTCTTGTACTGCATTAGCGAACACAAATAACAGAACTGGATTGTTAATTTGTGTGTTGATGCATGAAGCGTGAATCCAGGAGGGATGGATTTAATCTGGAGCACATGCAAAGAACAACCTGCAGAGCAAGGGCAGACACAGATAATTTATTTCCTAGTAAAGAAAGTAAGTAAGATATAATTACGCTAAAGGTGCCCAGGTCTTAAATACGTGAGCACTTTTAGCTTAATAAAAATAGAGTCTGTCTAGAGTCAATTGTGCTGCACAAAGACTTTTGTAGAAATGGCAGGTTGGTGTGGAAGAATGCAGAGGGTCATTTCAATATGTATGTGTGTTTGATTTTTTAAATGGTAGATAAAATAATCAAAATTATTTCTGAAAAGATTAAGAATTGTGCTGGAGATAGTAGTAGGCAACCTTCAGTCTTGAAAGACTATGGTATCGCGCTCTGAAAGGTGGTTCTGGAACAGCGTCTAGTGTGGCTGAAAAGGCCGATTCGGGAGTGACAATCCCTTCCACACTGGGAGCAAGTGCAGTCTGTCCCTGGTCTGTCTCCCTGGCTATGGGCCTTCCTTCTTTGCCTCTTAGCCTCAGACTGTTGGCCAAGTGTCTTTTCAAACTGGGAAAGGCCATGTTGCACAGCCTGCCTGCTGGAGATAATATTCTGGATAATAATATTCTAGCCCAGTGGTTCTCAAACTTTTAGCACTGGGACCCACTTTTTAGAATGAGAATCTGTCGGGACTCACCAGAAGTGAGGTCATAACTGGAAGTGACATCATCAAGCAGGAAAATTTTTAACAATCCTAGGCTGCAATCCTACCCACACGCAGCATGTATGTTGTACATGCTGTATATATTCCGCAGAATATTGGAACCGAGGCCTAGATCTGCTCTGCAGGTTATCTGCATTCTAAGTCATTTTGCTTTGAAATTCTCCCAGCATGTTTGCCTTCTGCCACCTTCTCCTCCCTCCGCTTTCTCATCTGAAGCACTTTTCTTTTTTCCTTGCATCCACACACGTTGGCCTATGTTGGATGACAGAACTGCCTTTGGGATGCATGAATTTGTTTTGCTACTCCACAGTCCCCTTAGATTGACCTTTAAATGTGCAAAATTAGACAAGCCTAGCTACAGGAGGAGAAAACATGCCTGAAGCCAAGGAGCACGCAAGGTAATGAACGGCTCCATGCATAGCCGATTGCCATGATTCACAGATTGCTGCAACATTAGGCTTAGTCAAAGCTCAAATATGATTGTCTGACCTCCTTCCACATTCAAACCTTTGCAATTTTAAGTATGCACTGCAATCCATATATCATTTACTCCAGAGTGGCCCTATTGAATTCATCTGGATTGGGGAAAATCCCATAATACAATAAACAGCTCTAGCATTGAGATACAGGTGGGGCCTCTTTATCCACGGAACTGGCATCTGCAGATTTGCCTTGCCGTGGATGCTGAACCGCTGGACCCCCACCTGTAGACCTCCCAGATGCGACCAGAACCTTGTTCCAGAAGTGTCTGGGAGATTTTCTGAGTCTCAGAGAGGCTGCACACCATCGCACGTAGTCTCTCCAAGATTCAAAATGCCACCCGGAGCCTTTTCCACTTTTGCCGAAGGTTGTGTTAGAAAAGCTCTGGGTGGTGTGCTGAGCCTTGGAGAGGCTATGCACAATGGTGGGCCAAAAACCATGGATTTGATTATCCATGATTTTCGGTATCCGCAGGGGGACCAATAATGGATCCCCTGCGCATACAAAGGCAACACCTATATGTTAAAAAAAAAACACCACACATTTATTCAAGAGATGAACAGAAAACAGCTATGTTTTGCTTCATCTTATGCAAAATCAGCAGTCACCCAATATTAATGTTCACCGTTGTTTTCACTGGACCACAGTCATGCATGACACACAAAACAATAGTACTGCATCATTTTAGTATTTTCCTTATTCTACCCTGTGGCAATACACTAAGTGCCATCAAAGTTAGTTGCTTGATACAGTTCCTACGACAGAGGAACACAGCACACAAAACAAAGATGTCACATATCCAGCAGACTGATACTGCCATATGGCAGATTTCGCAAAATAATATATAAACGGTACACAAGGAAGTACATCTTTTAAAATCAGGAGCAATGCACATGAGCAATGCACAACCTCCTTTAGTACCATAGGTAATCATCTCCAGGCAACACGTTTCTCCATGTCCCTTGGCCACCTGCATTGCTCTTTGGTTTCCTTTACTTCCCTGATTTACCATAAGACCAGCAGAATTTCCTCTTCTTCTTCATGCCAGCAGAGATCAAGCCTCTTCAAACATTTGTTGTTATTGTTGTTCTTCTTCTTCTTCAGCTTTTGTCCCGTGTGGTGGCAGGATCCACTGTTTTGGATCAGAGTCATGATTTCTCTCAATTGCAGGCTTGGTCTGGGTGTAGGCGGGTGATTTACATGTTGCCGTGCAGCGTGTCAAGCCAGCGCTGCTTCGGTTGGCCCTTCAGTCGTTTGCTATTGACCTCCAACTGAAGGCCCTTCTGTGCCAGCGTACCACTGTTGGGTCCCAGAGTGCTGATGCCAGGCTTCTCTCAACTTGTTGGTGATTGGAGCGACACTGTACTGCTGCCAGATGTTGTCACTGCGCACGTAGTCAAAACAAGTGATACCACTGATCTAAGACATCATCTTTGTCTCCATGACAGTGAGGTGACATTTGGCTTCTCTTGTCGCCGGCCAGCATTCGGCTCCGTAGAGTGACCATCCGGATGACCATCCAGTAGATCTTCGACTTGAGATGGTCACTGATATTCTTGTCGCAAAGGATACTGGTCGTCGTGCGCCACTTTGTCCAGGCTGTGTTTACTCACATAGTGGTCTCATGACTCAGGCTGCCGTCAGCTGCGATTGTTGAGCCGAGGTATTGGAACGTCTCAGTAAGTGGCAGGTCGATGCCATTTGTGAGGATTGTCCAGAGCTCATTGGGGTCTGTTGTCATGTACTCCGTCTTCTTGATGTTAAGGCAGAGGCCAAAAAATGCAAGATGGTCGCTCCAAGCTTGTACTTGCTGCTCAAGGTCCGCCTGGTTGTCAGACGCAAAGAGAACGTCATCTGCATAGAGAACATTCAAACATATGTTATTACACTCCACTAAAGTACCTGCTCCTACTTTATGTACTGACCTGTAGATTCAATTAGGACCTGGATCAGCTTGATCTTTCAGAACCTTATTTAGAAGAAAAGAACTCAGCAACATCATGTGAGACAGTTAATACCAAGATGATTATTAACTAAGATGTCCTGAAAATTTCACAGGCAGGTTTGTATAGTACTGCAAAGATCGAGCATCTCATCATAGCCTACATTTTTGTATGCATCTTTTGAGATTCCAGAATTGGTCACTTCTTCAGGCAGATATAGAGCTTGATGAACCACTAGTCTTATACATCAGGGTATATGTATATTTATGCTGATACAGCTTCCAGCAATGTTGCCTTTTGTATTCAATACTATTTCAACTTGCATTTTCAAAACCTGAACAAAAAAGCACATGCACACATTTCAATCTGTTTTGTTTTCATTTCAGTTTGTTCTGGAACAAAACTTACAAGTTAATGGTTACACAAAGCAAGAGATTAAAAGAGCTTCCCGACAAAGAAACAAATCTCAAAAAGAAGGGAAGTCACTAGCACCAAAGGCCAGGGCCTTTCTTCCCTATATCAAATATGTCACAGATTGTATAGGAAGACTGCTGCAGAAGGTAAATATCAAGACAATTTACAAACCAACAGTCAAGCTACAGCAGAGCCTGTGACCGCCAAAAGATGAAAAAGACCCACATTTACAGGCAGGGGTATATCAAATCCCATGTTGCTGTGGGAAGTTATACATTGGCACTACAAAAAGGAGTATGCAGACCCGAGTGAAGGAACATGAAAGACATTGGGCACAATCCTAACCAGGTCTACTCAGAAGTAAGTCCTATTTTGTTCAGTGGGGCTTACTCTCAGGAAAGTGTGGTTAGGATTGCAGCCGCTGCCGCTTAAAACAGATTGAAAAATCAGCAATTGAAGAACACTCAGTGACAACAGGACATAAAGTAGATTTTGAACACACTGAGTTGTTGCCTAATACTATACATTACCATGCACGTATGCATAGAGAAGCAACTGGAATATATAAGCATCCAAACAATCTGAACAGGAAAGAAGAAACAATGAAAGTTAATGCATGGCTACCAGCCCTGAAAAATGTTGCTCAAAGAGTAAGGAGTCAGTCAGTGGAGTTAACAGCTAACAACAATGTTCCCTAATTCAATGGGTGATAAATTACCACCTGTATAAGAACAGCCCCAAGTTCCAGTGCCTGAGAAGAACTGTGGTCTCTGAGGAAGCTCACCAAAGCTGTGGGTGAAACATCAGGTTTCACTTTTTAGGCTTGATTTTTTAGCTTCTTATTCCAGTTTTATTTCATTTTTAGTTTTAATCCTTAGTTATTTTAGCTTCAATTGCCTTTGGTTTTAGTTTTAGCTTTCAAGGTTGAGTTTTAGTTGTTTTTAGTTTTTGGTTTTTAACTTAGTTTTAGTTAAAAGAGAAGAGAAAGATGGAAATTGCCAAGATGAAAGTTGCAATGCTGTCCAGTTAGAGCAGAGCTGATTTCTAAGATCTTTCTCTCTCGTACAAACTGTTGTGCATTTTCATGGTCTTAATTCACAGGTGCTTACCTGTTGATACCTGCTAGCTTTTAACAAAACAGATTGATACTGAACTTAACAGTTTTTCAGGCTAGTTGCCGTGGTCTAGCTTTTTTGTCTAATGAGCTTAAACCAAACTTAAAGGGGGCGGGCTAACTATTACCAACACTAAAACTAAGTTCAAGAGAGAGAGATCTCAGAAATCAGCTCTGCTCTAACTGGACAGCATTGCCACTTTCATCTTGGCATGACTCTCTTGCAAAGCACAGTGCCCATCTTGTATCTCTAGCACATCTTACCCTAAGTCTGTGGGTCAGTTCTCTTTTATCTCCACTGGGAAAAATGAGTCCTCCAAGCTCTGATAGATTGGTTTGAAATTGACAGATGTTCAAATTTACCAAGTCAGGTGAGCAAACAGGGCCCATTATCAGGGGTAAACTAATCCAGCAGGATCAGTAAGGTGTTGGTCAAGGGTGTTGTTTCCTGGGGAGGCTAGACAGACATGGGACTCCAGGAGACATCTGAGGGAGGATTGCTATGTGAGATGGGTGACCTAGAGCTCCAGACAGAATGGAGAATGTAACAGGCGGATTCCTAGATTAACCTCAGTGTACATAGTGTACTGGAATTTGGGAAGTAAAGGGCATTTCCTTTGGGGAGTGGTGCTTGCTCATGATAGAAGGGCAGCCCACTGTGTTTGGATTATGGGATGCCTGTATAGTTTGGTCTGCTGCCAGAGAATGATGGTTTTTTTGGATGGGTTCCCTGACGTGGTTATTGTCAGCCTGAGCCAAGTGGAAAGCTCTTCATTCGAACAGAAGACTGCACTGCTGGGTGCACATGTGGTTTGGCATGAACCTGCTCATTGTCAGGGATCCCATTCAATGTGCAGTGGGTGGAGACAGGAAGGGGAAAAAATTAAGGCAGCTCAAGATATAACGTAGCAAGTGGTAGCTTTTCAAGCCTAGCTGTGAAGAGCCAAGATGGTGAGTCAGTGCCTTCGGGCAGCAGCACTGCTTGCTTAGCATTATCTCTTCTGAGCAGGAGGGAGACAACTCAGTAGCACCGGTAGGGAAAGTCATCAGAGAATCATTTTAAGAACACATAAAATGGACATGTGGAGGCTTAACCTTAAGTTGGGTTCAAACCTTTTTCTCACTGTTTGAAGAAATTGGGAATGGTTATGAAATCCGGAATCCAGAATCCATGAGAGTAAGAGCAGCCCAAAGTTGTCAAAAATGAAGCAAAACAAATGCTGGAGCAGCTTTTGAAATGCCGTAAAGTACGTGCCACCATGGGAACGCTAGCTCTGACAGTGATATGGCAGCATAGGACTGGTGTTGTTTTGAATGAGTACAGTAGATCAGTGTAGTCTAACCTGAATAAAACATTTGAAATTTGATTTTCTTTTTGGAGGAGATGGATTCTTAAACCCCATGGTAAACTGCTCAGTAAGGGAGGCATAGTTTGAAGCATTCATTTAGAATTGGATCATTCCATGCATTTCCCAGTTCGGCACCGGAGTTCTTTCATCCTGCTCGCAAAACAGCCTGTGTAGTTAACAGAATACAACACATTTTCAGATTGATGCCTACAACCAACAATTACTTCACATCAATTCAGGAACATCTGAACATTTCGGTGTTTCTCAAGTTTTGTCCTCCACTGAACCATTTCACATGGTCCATATGTTCAAAGTACCACCAGAAGTAAATGGCGATGACATCATCACCTGTTACTTCTGAGTTGGTAGGCCAATTGGGAGGCGGACAACAAAATACCAATAAAGGCTTAGGGTGGATGGGAATCATGGAATCACAGAGTTGGAAAGGGCCTAATAAGTCATCTAGTCCAACCCTCTGCCTTAGGAAGGAAATCCTCTTAGAGCATCTCCAACAGGTGCTTTATAGAGTGCAGAAAAGCATGCTTTGGAGCTCTGTCCACCGAGCCAAGCCTCCTACCATGTTTTTTGTGTCATGTTCCTGGTTTCGCTGCAAGGTGCAAGTAACCATTGGTGGTAACCGTATCACTGATTGAAAAATACTGGTCTGTCTAGCTCAGTATTATCTACACTGCCAGGCAGTGGCTGTCTAGGGTTTCAGACTGAGGACCTTCCTTGCCTTGCCCAGATATGCCAGGGATTGTAGCTTTTGTATGTAAAGCAATTGCTCTTCCTCTGAGCTACAGCCCCAACCCCTAATGGTGGGTCCACAGCAAGCAGAAGTGATCCACTAAAATTGTTTGGGAAAAATGAAGGGGTAGCAAAGACTCTCACGCTGTGCATAGACCTTAACATACTGAGGACAGGGCCTAGGAGAGGGGAGTAAAGGGGGTAATTTGTACCCTGGCCCAGGGTCAAAAGGGGGGCCCAGGAGCCAAAGGAGGGGGCCCAGAAATTTCCTGAATTCTTACATTTTCCTATCTACTCAGACTTGTTGCCCACATGGGATGCTGGGGACACTACCACGACTGGGGATGCTGGGTACCCTACTGATGCCACATGGGTTAGTAGACCTGGACTCCAAAGACTTTTCCAGCTGTCTCTATTCTCCCTCCCCCTGTTTCACCCCTCCCCGCCCCCATTCTGCTCACCCTTCACCACCTTCCCCTACTCTGTTTCACCCCTCCCCCTTTGCAAAGGGACCCAAAAGAAACTTTGTAGCCCCTCTCAGAGGCCCTGGTTGAGGGGACAAACTGGATAGTGAGAAATATTGGGAGGAGCATCTCAAAATCATTGCTGAGAACAAGGCATATCACGGGCATTTCCTGCTAAAATATTGAAATAGGCACCAGCTCCTCATGCATCCTGCAAGACTTTATGACTTGTTGGTGTGTTTGCAGGGCTTGCTCCACACATCCATGCATTCTGCTCTCCTGTGACTGGTATTCGGAGGCATACCGCTACTGAGCTCAGACGGAGCACTAGTATCCATTGAGAGAGCTGCCCTCCATGTTACGAATACTTTTCCTCACTCCCATGCATTCAGAAAGGCTACCTGGACTGTGGTAGTGTTTTTGCACCACAACCAGAAGACATGAGAAAAACACAAGGATGATTCAACGTGCAATGAAAACCGAGAGAGAATTTTTTTTTTAAAAAGAGCAGTGGAGCTCTTGCAATCTTAATGAAAGAACAAGAAGCAAAAGAACCAGGACACTGTTTCAGAACTTCCCTGGAGATATAGCTCAAGGGCTTCCTTGAGGGTCATCATATTTATTTCATATTTCATCATAATTTCAGAGCCAGGTCATTTTGAGGGAGCAGGTGGATTTGTATGCCTGGGAAATTCTCACATCTGTATTTCACTGAAATGGAGCTAAGGTGCCAAGGTGGCCCAAACTTTGGTAACTTTTTTGGCATCTGAAAGAACAATAATGGCTATACAGCAGACCATGAGGCTTGTACCATTGTAAAGCAAGAAGCTGGTGGGGCTGGAACTCTTAGGATTCATAGCATTTACTTGTATGTACTGTATTCTTTGCTCCTGATTGCTCTGTCCAGTTTATCTTTTAAATACTCAAAGCAAAGAACATGTTAGCATAAAGAAAACACTAATAATCAAGCTATTCCCCCCCCCCAAAAAGTCTTTATAATAATGGTTGTCACTGTTATTTTGAAAAATATTCCATCTTGGCTGTCTGCTCTTACTCTTCGCTTTGATTTGATTGTTTGCTACAAATACAGAATTCCAGTGATTCTCAACTTTTTAGCATCAGGATCCATCTGAAAAAAGTTTCACTTGATTCGTTGCTCAAGCCTCAGTGGCTATAATGGTGGATTGTGCAGCAGTGCTCCCCACAAATAGGTTGTTTAACCCTTGATACACATAGCCTAATCCAGTAGTTCCCAAACATTTTTGACTGGCAGCTCGCTTGACCTACTGGGCTATTGCCTGTAATCCCTAATCCCATTAGGGTTACAATCCTATACATTGTATAGGATAGTGGGTGTTCCAAGGATTCCACAGCTCTCCTAGCTGCTTTCCACTGGTCCCTGGGGATCCATGGCTCATAGTCTGGGAACCACTGCCCTAATTATTTTGTCAGCAAACCACCAAAAGTTGGGTCGTGGCCATGAACCCACAGTTTGAGAACCACTACAGTATTCAATTCTCTTTCCAATAGAATTTGTATTCTATTCTTGAAGTTTTTGAGATTCCCAAAAATATTAGGATGTATGCTGTAAACATCTTGTTTAGTAACTCTTTGTAACAAAAGTTTGTTGTAGGCCTTTACTCTTAACAAATGCTCCTGTACAACATACACATTTACAATTTTGTGACTTTGAAGAAACATTCTGAATCAGAAATGTCCACATATATCATCAATGTTTGGTATTGACCATTTACAGCCCAATTCAGTGCAAATTCCCATGCAGCAGGGCCCGCATGAACTGCGCTGCATCCTGTGCAGGAATTTTTCATGTCCCCTTGTCCCAAGGTAAGCCCCAGCATCTTCAATGGGGAAACTTGGACCTGTGCAAGCTCTATACCTGGTTCAAGTACATGTTGCCCTGTATCAGTGGATCAGGCCCAGGAAGGGGGATAGGATTTGGCACACACAGTTGCCACCAATCCTGCTTCTGTTGCCACCCTCCCCCTTGTCATATCCTTCCCCACCCGCCCTGCGCCCTGCTCCACCTCCTCACTGCTTGGCACAGAATTCCACCGCATGAACTACTGGCCTTGCTGGTGCAAGTGGGCTGGTGTGACCTTTTGGCCAGCCCGCCTGACAACTATGCCACTGCTAAGCACTTTACAGCACTTTTGCAACGGCAAGCACTGATGCAGCATGCGCTGCACCGGTCCTCACACTGCTCAGAATTGTGCCATTAGTTTATTTCTTGTATGTGGTAGACCATGGATTAAGCAGCAAAAATATCCCATGCATGTTTTGAAACTATTATATTTTCTTGTTCTAAAAACAAATACGAATAACATGAGATCATAGCAAAAAGACGATCAGTTGTGCTATCACACAGTCACAAACTTTCCCCTTTAATGCAAAATAACATTCTGTACTTCCTTTCAGATATCTTCGTTCAGATCAGTTCAGTTCCAGTATGTAATAAATGGTTGTCAACTTTCTAAAAAGTCTTTATTTTCAGTCCATCCCATAGTCTTTTATAATGTGTCAGTTGGTACATGAGTATCCCCTGCCTCATTTTCCTTTGCTATTCCTTTCCTGAAGGAAAGCAAAAATTACTCCACATGTTTTAAATGCATGTATCATTCATCATTTGAAATATGGGCTTTTATTAAATTTAAATTTCTTCCAATATATATTTAACATGGAAGCCAATTGAGAAAATTCCTCTACCTATTTTGCTAGGGAAATCGTCCTAGCACCTTTCAGTTGGAATAATAGGAAATTAAAAGGTGCCAAGACATCTCTGTATTCACTGTTGACAACATCCTGTTCTTAATTTCCTAAATTGGTTGCAGTATCTTTAGGTTGGGTAAAGGAGGGGGAGAGAAACAGGCTCTTTCTTTGAGAGTGCAATCCAAACTTCTTCTTGAGCCAAGACAGCCTTCCCTGCACTGGCTCAGAGTGTCACAAATGTGCTGTAAAGCATGTTTGTGACTACTGTGAGCTGGCTGGGCTGGCATGAAGGCCTGCCCTGGCCTGGCAGCACCACATCCCATCCCATCCCAGCGCCAGCTGGCACAGGTAAAGTTGTGGCAGATGTGTGGGGTGGGTGGGAGAGGGTGGCAGGAGGACACTATGGAAGTGAGAGGGGACATTTCTGGGTGGCAGAGTGCGGATCATGCCCAGGAGGGGGCCGGATTGTTGCCATATCTCCATCACCATATCCTAACTCCCTTCCTGGGCTGGGCAGCCCTACACAGGGCTTCCCAAATTTGCACCAGATAAATAGCTGGCATGGATTCAAGAAGCCCCATAAAGGTGGCTGGGGCTTGACATGAGGTAAGCAGAAATATATCACCCCGAGGAGACCTCCAGCTGCCTCCTGAGCTGCATTGGATGTAGTGTAGTATACAAGTGCCAGAGCAGTTTAGGATTGGGCTGCCTATTCCTTTAAAGAAAGTTCCTTTAAAAAGTACCAAGATAATGTTCTTGAATCTGAGTGAAAGTGTTGCTGCCATTTTGTGTTTGGACTTTAATACAGATATTAGCTACATTAATCAGAGTTATCTTCCTGTGCATGATAGTAATATGTTGGGCTAGTCAGAATTTGTTTTGTATATCAGTCAATCTGAACCATCAACTTAAGGAGAAAATGTTGATATGATTTGGCATGTGAGAGGTGAACAGAAAAAGCAGAAATGTAAAGTGAGATTTTCTGCCTGTGAAGGATGCAACCACAGATACTATCATCTATTCATGGATATCAAATTACTGGCTGCTTGAAGCCAAAATTGCTTTTTATTGTATGTAAGAATTATAAGGACTGGAAGGAACATGAATATTATATAGCCCAACCCCTGGCCTAAGGCAGGCTCTTCTCCAAATGAATTCTCATTCACTCCGCACAGTAATTCAATCTGTGTAACATTCAGATGACTCCCAGAAGCAGAGAAGAGGCACAATCAACACCTACTGTACAAATGATTCTAGAACAATGTAAGGAACAGCTTCTTAAGACAAGCTCAATGGCTCAAGTAAACGAACCAAACTACAAACTGTGCTTGACAAAGGCCACATCACACACAGCAAAACATCACATGGAAAGGAACTGTTGTGAAGCCCACAAGTAGATTATAATGTGGAACATTCTGGACTTTGCTGTGGGGATTCACATTGAGAAGCCACAGCAGGTTGTCGTTTTCAACACTGCGAGCACACAGTAACAACAACGCAAGAAGCATAAGATCATAAAACACATCTTGCAACTTAATTGCTGTATGCCAGTAGGGATTTTGTTTTAAGTGTTGCACAAAATACTCTTATTATAAAAAGAAAAGGGACAAAAATACCTATGGCTGATTAGCTTGCAACTGATCATTTCAGAATGCTGAAAATAAAAACTGCCATTCTATAAATTTATTAGATATACTTCCTGATATAGTATAAAGATTTGATGCTATGGATACTAAGGATGTACAAAACACAACCATTCATTTTGAAACTTGCTTCCTTTAGTGCCTGCTTGTTTCAGCTGCTCATTTTAGCTGCTTATTTCACTTTATGCCCAGTTTGGCTGGAGGCGCTGTTTCAATTTTGATTCATTTTTCAATCATTTCCCATTGGTTTCAATGGGCAAAATTCAACTCATTGAAAATTTTCAATTACTTTTCAGAATTGGATAAAGTTTACATGGATGGAAGCCTACTATATGGGGACAAAGTGAGCTGAAGTTCATGCTGGGATTTTCAGTCTAAGGGCAATTCAAGTTCGTTACAATTAAAAAGTCTCTGATGATCCTGCCGTATAGTTTTACATGGCACCTTTGCAAGGAACTCACAGACAGTGTAGTAATTCTTCTGGCTAAACTCCTGCTAAATGTCAAAAAGAAAGTTGTGAAGGTCTGATCTCGGAAGCTAAGCAGGGCCAGGCCTGGTTAGTACTTGGATGGGAGAACGCCTGGGAATACCGGGTGCTGTAGGCTTATACCATAGTCTTTCGAGACTGAAGGTTGCCAACCAGAAGGTTCGGGTGCTATTCGTAAACAAAAAGCAGTATTAGATGCTTGAGCATATGGTTATTTTGCTTTGTATCCAGTTTGCACCAAAATCTGAAAATGTACAGAGCTAACCCTAAGACAACGCACCAGAAAAATTCAGATATAAATGCAGAAGGTCTCAAGGAAATGCAGTTCTTTGGGTTTTGTAGTTTAAGCACCAGGTCAAAGCAAAACAGATAGACACAGAGGTGGGGAATCATCCAGGTCCTAAACTAAACTAGGCAGGGCCAGCCCAAGACATTCTGGCACCTGAGACAGTGTGTTAAATGCTTCTTCATTGACTTGGTGATGTGCCAGCCTCTGCTCCTCTTACACTCTAGCCCTCCCCTCTATCCCCTCCTCTTCCTTTTTCTTCTCTGTCTTCTTCCTTTTCCAGTCATGGAAGTGGGAGGAGGTGGATCAGTTCAGGTGAGTTGGTTAACAGAAGTACCCACCACCAGCCAGTCTACTTCCTGAGGCTATCGCTCCTGTTGGCCTCATGGATAGGTTGCTGAAACTGCGCTACACTAGCTCTTGGAAGAATGCATCTGTGACCTGTGAAAAAAGAGAAAAATATCAACAAATCATGTCCACAAGATTATAGGTCATTCTGATGAGCAGGAATAGGTAACTGTGGAACATTCAAATGAGAAGGAATTTTCAGATTCAAGGAAAACATCAGAAGCTCCTGGAGATGATTCTCTTCAAGGGAAAACACACAGAGTAGAGGAAACAATTAACTCAAGACCTCTGCCTTTCTTCCCTGGAATCACACTGAGTGGGAAAGGAAGTGAGTCAGATTGTGGCTCACCTAATCTACATCTACTTACTAGGAAGCTACTTTTTCAGATATTGAAGAAGAGGCCCCAGGCAGCCAGAGACAGACAAAGGACAGGAGAAGAAAAGTCAGACTGCCATAGACACTTGTGCATTGGATAGGATTGGGCCACAACTGCGTTTCATCCTGAATGGAATGCACTCCCCTAATGCTTATGTATCAAATTTTACAACACTGTCCTGATAGTGTGTGAAGCAGCCCTGTGACTTTTGAATAGTCAGTTTGACTTTTACTTCACATTCAGCACCCAAACCATTCCCAAGAGCTACCTCACTAACAGATCTTGATCTTATCTACCAACTTTGTAATTTGTTTTTGCTCCAATTATTTTATCTAAAGTATCCATTTCTTCCTAGAGATCTTGTGGATGAACAAGATAAGCGCAAGAGCCAAGATTTGCAGGTTAATTAACAGAGCAACATTTTGCCTATTAACATAAGATTAACTGTGCAAACCTATTAGTCCTTGGGATTAGATTGGGGTGCAGTGGGGAACAACACAATGTGAAATGAATCTGGCAGCCAGACACCTGGGCTGACACCAAGGATTTTGAAGATTCAGGAAGGAGGTGTCAGTCAAAGACCTTGAGTGGATTTGCATTCCTGGGATTCAAATGTTGATGCTGGAGTTCACCTGTTTACAGTGCTGCTGTTTACAGAGCTAATGGGAAAGAGTCATCCTGCACTACTCCATATACTTCCCTTGTAGGAAGAGATCAGAAACAGTGTGTAATGCTGCTGTTCTCAGGCAGCTACAGGGCCAACATGACACTGTAGGATTTAGATCAGGGCTGTCAAACTCATTTCATAGAGTGAGTCGAATAGCTTTCATGGTGCCTGCTCAGAGTCGTAAATAATATCATTAAACAGGAAGTGATGTCATTAAGTAGTTGGCCAGAAATAAGTACTTTATTCTCATATAGAAACATTAGCTGTGAATGACAAGATAAAATGTGCAAATCTTGATCATATTTTCAAGATATGGGAGAGCCAGCCATATCACATGGGCTCATATCACGTGGGCTTAGCTACGCCACTGGAGCCTTTCAGCTCCAGTGCCCTTTATATTACCCTTTCAGCTGTGCCCTTTATGCTGAGGTGTCACTTCACAGCTCTGAAGCCTCAGTGAAACAGTGCTGCTGAAAGGATGGCCTGCACAATAATTGGGCTCTCTCAATGCCTTGGCAGAGTCTGCCTCTCTCACCCCTTTTGGTCTGTGCCTTCCTCCATAGCATTCCTTGTCTCCTGAGGCCTCCCTCTGTTTCTCCCTCCCATAGACTTGGCAGCAGCCTCACTGTTGAAAGGGACTCTGGGAGAGTTCAGTTTTAATGGGCAGCTGGAGAAAGAGCTTCTGGGGGCCACATCTGGCCCATAGGCCTTATGTTTGACACCTCTGACTTAGATCATAAGGAACTGTGGCACCAATATGACAAAAAAAGTGATTTCAAGGCATGTCAAGAGACACCTGAGACTTTTCAATGGAAGCCAACTGTGTTTCTATAGAACAATTGACCTTTCTCAGAAGGTCTTATCCCCCACCATCTAATTTATTGACTTTTCGCAGAACATAAGAACAGCCCCACTGGATCAGGCCATAGGCCCATCTAGTCCAGCTTCCTGTATCTCACAGCGGCCCACCAAATGCCCCAGGGAGCACACCAGATAACAAGAGAACTCATCCTGGTGCCCTCCCTTGCATCTGGCATTCTGACATAGCCCATTTCTAAAATCAGGAGGTTGCACATGCACATCATGGCTTGTAACCCGTAATGGATTTTTCCTCCAGAAACTTGTCCAATCCCCTTTTAAAGGCATCCAGGCCAGATGCCATCACCAAATACTGTGGCAAGGAGTTCCACAGACCAACCACATGCTGAGTAAAGAAATATTTTCTTTTGTCTGTCCTAACTCTCCCAACACTCAATTTTAGTGGATGTCCCCTCGTTCTGGTGTTATGTGAGCATGTAAAGAGCATCTCTCTATCCACTCTATCCTTTCCATGCATAATTTTGTATGTCTCAATCATGTCCCCCCTCAGGCGTCTCTTTTCTAGGCTGAAGAGGCCCAAACGCCGTAGCCTTTCCTCATAAGGAAGGCCCAGTAATCATCTTATTCACTCTCTTTTGCACCTTTTCCATTTCCACTATATCCTTTTTGAGATGTGGTGACGAGAACTGGACACAATACTCCAGGTGTGGCCTTACCATTGATTTGTACAATGGCATTATAATATTAGCTGTTTTGTTCTCAATAGCTTTTCTAATTATCCTAACCATAGAATTGGCCTTCTTTACTGCCACCGCACATTGGGTTGACACTTTCATCGAGCTGTCCAGCACCACCCAAAGATCTCTCTCCTGATCTGTCACAGATAGCTGAGAACCCATTAGCCTATATGTGAAGTTTTGATTTTTTGCCCCAATGTGCATGACTTTACACTTACGTTGAAACACATCTGCCATTTTGCTGCCCATTCTGGAGAGATCCTTCTGGAGCTCCTCACAATCACTTCTGGTCTTCACCACTCTGAAAAGTTTGGTGTCATCTGCAAACTTAGCCATTTCACTGCTCAACCCTGTCTCCAGGTCATTTATGAAGAGGTTGAAAAGTGCTGGTCCCAGGACAGATCCTTGGGGCACATCGCTTTTCACCTCTCTCCATTGTGAAAATTGCCCATTGGCACCCATTCTCTGTTTCCTGGTCTTCAACCAAGTCTCAATCCAGGAGAGGACCCTCTCATTCCTAACTGTGGAGATTTTCAGTAGCCTTTGGTGAGGGACCGTGTCGAACGCCTTCTAAAAGTCCAGGTATATAATGTCCACGGGTTCTCCCACAATCCACATGCCTGTTGACCTTTTCAAAGAATTCTTAAAGGTTTGTGAGGTAAAACTTACCCTTACAGAAGCCATGCTGATTCTCCCTCAGCAAGGCTTGTTCGTCTATGTGTTTTGAGATTCTATCTTTGATGAGGCATTCCACCATCTTACCTGGTATAGATGTTAGACTGACTGGCCAATAGTTTCCCGGGTCCCCCCTCCTTCCCTTTTAAAAAATCGGTGTGACATTTGCTTCCTCCAATCTTCTGGCAACATGGTCGTTTTGAGGGACAAGTTGCATATTTTAGTCAAGAGATCAGCAACTTCATTCTTCAATTCCTTAATAACCCTTTGGTGGATGCCATCAGGGCCTGGTGACTTATTGATCTTTAATTAGGTCTGAAACATCTTCTCTTTTAACCTCTATCTGACTTAATTCCTCTGTCAGGAGGGGCCATTCGGGCAGCGGTATCTGTCTGAGATCTTCTGTCGTGAAGACAGATGCAAAGAACTCATTTAATTTCTCTGCCATCTCTAAGTCTCCTTTTATCTCCCCTTTCCCTCCCTCACCATCCAGAGGGCCAACCGCTTCTCTGGCGGGTTTCCTGCTTCTAACATATTTGAAGAAGCTTTTATTATTCCCCTTAATGTTGCTGGCCATGCGTTCCTCATAGTCTCGCTTGGCCTCCCGTATCACCTTCTTACATTTCTTTTGCCACAGTTTATGTTCCTTTTTATTCTCCTCATTAGGGCAAGACTTCCATTTATGGAAGGAAGCTTCCTTGCCCTTCACAGCCTCTCTAACTTGGCTGGTTAGCCATGCGGGCACTCTCCTGGATTTAGTGGAACCCTTCTTTCTTTGTGGTATACTCCTCTGCTGGGCCTCTATTACTGTTGTTTTAAGCAGCCTCCATGCACTCTGGAGAGATTGGACTCTTTTTACCTTTCCTTTCAACCTCCTTCTAACCAGCCTTCTATTTGAGGGAAGTCTGCTCATTGGAAGTCAAGGGTTTTTGTGAGAGATTTGCCCGGTATTCTTCCCCCGATGTGCATGTCGAAACGGATCACAGCATATCACTGTTCCCCAATGGCTCAGTAACATTGACATCTCTAACCCGGTCCTGAGTACCGCACAATATTAAATCCAGAGGCACCTGTCCTCTGGTGGGCTCCATGACTAGCTGCTCTAAGGCACATCCATTTAACGTGTCAAGAAATCTGGACTCCTTTTTGTGACCAGAACACATATTGACCCAGTCTATATGAGGATAATTGAAGTCCCCCATGATTACAACCCTGTCCCTCCTTGTCACCTCCCTGATCTGTTTCCTCATTTCAAGGTCCAGTTTCTGGCCTGGAGAACGATAGTACACCCCCAGTATTACATCACTCCTCAGGCCTGGCAATTTAACCCACAGAGATTCTGTGGTGGAGTCGGATCCACCTTCAATCTCTACTTTGCTGGATTCTATCCCCTCCTTAACATAAACGGCCACCCCACCTCCAACATGCCCCTGCCTGTCCCTCCTGTAGAGTTTATAGCCCGGAATTGCGGTATCCCACTGATTCTCCGCATTCCACCAGGTTTCCGTTATGCCCACTATGTCAATGTTTTCCCCTGTCACCAGACATTCCAGTTCTCCCATCTTTGCTTGGAGACTTCTGGCATTTGCATAAAAGTATTTGTACATGGAATGCCCCAGGATGGGCTGCTTATTCGCTCCTTTGTCCCTGAATCTCCTCATTGTGCCAAACCGTCTATCACATCCCATCATGCTTCCATTCCCAATTTCTTCTCCTACTCTGCCTTTACCTTGTTGTTCTCTAACCTCCCCATCCTCATCTCATAGGGATGAGGAGTTCTGAACTGGATGCCCCTCGGCTCCTGTCGGCTTTCCCCCAGGATCAGTTTAAAAGCTGCTCTGCCACCTTTTTAATGTTATGCGCCAGCAGTCTGGTTCCATTCTGGTTCAAGTGAAGCCTGTCCCTCTTGTACAAGCCCTGCTTGTCCCAAAACATTCTCCAGTGCCTAACAAATCTAAACCCCTCTTCCCTACACCATCATCTCATCCACGCATTAAGACCCCTGATCTCCACCTGCCTAGCTCGCCCTGCGTGTGGAACAGGTAGCACTTCTGAGAACGCTACCCTAGAGGTTCTGGCTTTCAGCCTCCTACCTAATAGCCTAAATTTGGCCTCCAGGACCTCCCGGCTACACTTGCCCATGTCGTTGGTGCCGACATGCACCACAACCGCTACCTCCTCCCCAGCACTATCTACCAGCCTGTCTAGACAAGAAGTGATGTCCGCAACCTTCGCACCAGACAGGCAAGTCACCATGCGGTCCTCACACCCATCGCAAACCCCCCTCTCAGTTTCTAATAATTGAATCCCCCACTACAAGGTCCCCGACCCCCCTCCTGCTGAGGAGTATCCTGAGTGCATTCGGATACGGGCCCGTCTCCTGGAGAAGGGGTCCCCCTAGGGGATTGTTTTCCTCCTCTCCAGGATGAGGTTCTCCAGCCTAAAGACTTCCCACCGGGCAGCTGAGGAGCTGCACGCCTGCGGGTGGGACAAAGCCTGATTGTCCCTGGAAGTCTCCCCATGGTCCTTCTCTGCCTGCTTCTCCAGGTTGGCCACCAAGGCTTCAAGGGAGCGGACGCGTTCCCTTAGTCCCTGGAGCTCCTTGCACCGAGGACACACCCATGACTTATGCCCCAGAGGCATATAGTCATACATGTGGCACTCATTGCAAAACATGGAATAGCCCCCACCCTGCTGCTACTGTCTGACTGCATAGCTTTTTTTTATTTTGTTTGTTTGTTTAGGGGTACTTAAAAACCCTTCACTGGTTTGCTGCCCTCTTCTCAAGGGAAGAGAAAGGGTGGTATCTGGGGCCCTGGCTTCCTCACCCTGCTGCTGAACTCGCACAGGGGCTAAACTTGCTGTGCCTTACCTGGCACTTTGTTCCCAAGGCACTGGGTTCCCAGAGGCCATGCGCGCTTCTGCAGGTGCTGACCTAGGTAAACTTAGGTTTTTAGGTGCTAACTTAGGTAAAGCTAAGCTAAAGGTAAAGCTAAATTTCAATGTTGATTTAATGTTGATTTAAGATTAGAAGACAAAGAGTTAGAAAGAGTACACTTACCTTCTCCTCCTCCTCCTCTTTCACAACTCAGAGAGTCCTCCCTCTCCTTCTCCAAAACTCAGAGGTCTACTTGCCTTCTCCTTCTCCTCCCACAGAGGCTAAACTCGCTGTGCCTTACCTGGCACTTTGTTCCTGAGAAGGATTCTGCACATCTCTGTTTCTCCCTTCCTCATGTTCTACCCCGACCTCAGTCCAAAGTCTAGCCCACCACTTCTCTCCTGCACACTTTGTGCCGCCAGCTCTAAAGAGTGCTGGTGATGAAGTCCTAGTAATGATTTCATGAAGCCGACTAGTTCCCCCATTCCACTCCTGAAACTCCATTAACTTGGTCGCTTCAGCCCCTCCTTCAGTACAATGACTCATGAGATCAGTCAGTAAATTAAATGCTGCTGGGTTTTCAAATGTTAATTCATTTTTGTGTTTCAAATTTATATCACAATTTCTCCAGGGAGCTTCTGTGTGCACTGCCCCCCTTTATCCCCCACAACAAAGCTGTGAGGCAAGTTAGGCTGAAAGAGAGTGACTGGTCCAAAGTCACCCAGTACTTCATGGCTGAGCAGTGATTTGAACCTGAGTTTCCCTGGTCTGCTTCCAACACAAAGAGCCCAATCTTATCCCCCATCAACTAATGCTACCCAGCCACACTGCCAGAGTGTGCACTGCATGCTATGGGGGGTGGGGGGGGGGAGGGTTTCAGACAACCAGTGAGAGGTAAAACTATGCCAGCTATTTTGCTGGTAAACATCTGGGGAAGGGGATGGGGCACGTTGGAAAAGCAGGGATAGGATCTGGCATGTACTTCTGCTGTAAAACCTAGCCCATGCAGCCTGTTGCCTGCTCCCTGCCCACCACCTTCACCATTCTTGCTGCCACATTACTTGGGCTGGTGGAGTGTCTGGGTGAGTCTGGCTCACACATGGAACGGCTAGACTTTTCCACCAGTGACTCCACTGAGCATGATGATGATGCAACATTTGCGCCATTGAAGGTCCATTTAGGATAGTTGATCAATAGATGGTCCATTAAACCACTATATTAGCTGACTCTCACCTATGATGTGTAGCAGTGACCCCTTCTTGATGGAACTCTCTCTCCAAACAGTCCCCCTGTCTTGCAGTCTTTGGTCGTCCCTCCAAGAAGTTTTATTTGGCTGCTGGACTGATGATTTTATTGTCAGCTGCTTTTAAATTTTACTAATTTCATTATGTTATGTCCTTGTTTGGGGGGCGGGGGCGTGGAAGTCAAGGAAGACTAATCTAACAAATTTAAAAGTTGAATTTGATTGTCGGATGAAAATGATATGATACTTTCTGCTGCATTTTGAATGCCACAGATTTCAGACATGCCCAATGACTGCTTAGCAGTTTCAGTGTTTGTGTCGAAGTTGAGTTATGCTTCTTTATTTTGACAAAATAGTTTATTTTTTTTTAACTCTATTAAAATCTCAACAGACAGACTCTTCCTTCTGTTTGAAGGATGATCATGTGGGATTCACAGTTTAATTGTCAGGACTTGTTACACATCCAGCAGGTATGTGACAGAGGCAAAACTCTTGATGGCGGCAAGGGAGAAGTGTCCTAATGCAGCAAAACCCCCAACCTGATCTAATTTAGAACCAAGCAGTGCTTCGAGGATGTGTGAGCATTAATCTTTTTATTTATCCACAGTGAACAAAGGAAATTAAGGGCAAAAGGAATAAGATTAAATGGGCAGGCTTAGTATTTCCTCTTAAGGACCATTCTGACTGTGTACTTGACAGCTAATGTTCACCAAAACAGGCTCAGATTAAAAAGAGAAAAAAATATTTGCTCCTATTTTTATGTGAGTAAAATAGTGAGATGATCTCAAGTGTAAGAGCGCAATAAATGACCGCTGAACTGAATAAAATGCCCAAAGTATACATACATCAGGGGGTGGAGGAAATAGCCCCCAGCCTGAATACAGCTCTTGAGCACCCAAAGCTAGCAGTACTGTTCGCACAGCTGGTCTGCACACAAGACATCCAGGCATCTGAGTCAGTGCCAGATGCCACCAGTGGTACTCCCACCTCTGCTTCCCTCCTCTGCTCTCTAGATTTGAAAAGGAAGAGGGGAACAGTGCAGAAGAGGAACTATGGTGGAAAGGAGAGTGATGGGTTGGAGCAGGGCTCTCCAAGGGCTGGATCCAGGGCTTGGAAAAAGCTCTCCCCCCACCCACCCCCATGAGCATAAGAACATAAAAAGAGCCCCGCTGGATCAGGTCAAAGGCCCATCTAGTCCAGCTTCCTGTATCTCACAGTGGCCCACCAAATGCTTTAGGGAGCACACAAAACAAGAAGACACAACCTGCGTCCTGGTGCCCTCCCCTGCATCTGGCAATCAGAGCCAGTCTACCTCTACCTTGCACATGTCTACCATGACTTGTAACATGTGATGAACTTTTCCTCCAGAATTTTGTCCAATCCCCTCTTACAGGCATCCGGGCAAGATGCCATCACTACTTCCTGTGGCTAGGAGTTCCACAGACTAATTATACGTTGGGTAAAGCAGTGCTTATCATTCTGCATCGCTATGCCTAAATCAGTTTGAAAAAAATGTTGTGCCACAGCAGAACAGTAAGTGCCACTTTTTTCGGGACTTAGCAGTTTCCAGTTTGGAGACCTCTGAGCTAGAGCATCAGTCTCTCTAGCCCACCACTCTCACTTCCAGTCCTCTCTAGCTCACCAGTCTTATGCCCTCCATATTTCCTCTTCTGTTCCATTTCCCCTTTTTCTTTTCAACTCCAGGGAGCAAGCACCCTGCCAAACAGCCACTTGTAGCGCATGCCCACACACACATGTATATATGTATGTATATATCTCTGTGTGTGTGTGTGTGTGTGTGTGTGTGTGTGTGTATTTGCTTCTGTACACCTCCCTTCTGTTTTAAAAAATCTCAGCATGGCTCACACATTCATGATACAATGCCCAATAAATTTCAAATAATCTAAAATGTCACTGAAGGCATTAAAACAGTTCAAAGCAATGAAAACCAGCAGAAAACTGTAAAAGCTCACTAGATTCACACCAGCTAGATGGCATGCTGGAAAGTCTGGGCAAATGAAAAAGGTCACCCTGTTATCAGATAAGCTTCTCTGGGACACACATTCCACATATAGAGTGCCACAGCTGAAAAGGCCCTCCCAACTAGTCATCACTTACTGGATTTGAGAAAAGAAGGAAATTCAAAGAACGGCCTTTGATGATGGACTCATCATTCAGACGTGCTCATGTAGGAGAAGGCAAGTTTTCCAATTCCACAGGCAAGTCAGGTCCCTGTGGCCTCTTCCAGTTAGCAAGCCTAACAATTGTATTCTGAATTAATTGAGATTTCCAAGAAGTCTTCAAAGGTTTCCCTGCTGATTAATAATAATAATAATAATAATAATAATAATAATAATAATAATAATAATAATAATAATAATAATAATAATAATACAGGTGTTTATATACTGCCTTTCTTGGTCTTTATTCAAGGCGGTTTACATAGGCAGGCTAATTTAAATCCCAGGAGGGATTTTTACAATTGAAAGAAGGCTCTATCTTTCAAGAGCCACAACAAATTCAGATGTTTCATTCTGATCTGGCCTCCATCCTCCCACGCTCAGAGCAGATGGAAATAGCTCGGCTCAGCTTCAAGGTCGCATGGTGCCGGTGGCCTCGAACTGGTGACCTTGTGGATGTTATCTTCAGGCAAATGGAGGCTCTACCCTCTAGACCAGACCTCCTGCCCCTTCTGGTGCTTCCCCTGAATTGAATGAAAAGGCAGAATTGATGACACTTTACTCCAGAACTTTGAATGACCTCACTCAGCGATTCCATGCCGATGGTGAATAGCAAGGAGAACAAGTGAGAACCCAGGGGCCAAAACTCAGTGGGAGAACACATTATCAAAGAACACCTGAAGCATTAAAGCTGCCAACAGCAGGAAATATGTCTTCTCATGTGCTTCTCTATGCATGTTTTCCTCCTTGCTGGAATCTGGGCAAGCGGGAGCAAAATGATTGGTGCAGTGATGGGTTTCAACTATATTTGTCTTTGTTGTCAGGATGGACTGGATTCCGTGGCCCATAATGAAAGGGGCCTTCCTTGCCAGGCTAGCCTATGTGCAACTGAGTTATATTCAGTCCTGAAACACATATGACCTTCCTCTATCTCTTTGTAAGACCGCAAGAGTAATTATACATTTGCCACCATGAGTGCAGATTAGATCTTTACATATCAAGGATGCTTACAGAAAATTGCCTTTTTTCTCACATTAGTTTTTTTTTCTTTCCAAAAAACGATTTCTTATTCCCGTCAGGTCCTGCAAGAAAAGCAGCATCCTGTCTTTTTTTCCCTTTTTTAATATGCATTTACTAGAATTGCTCAGAGTTGGTGATTCCCCTAGCAATTACTGTTGCCTCCTCTGATGTCTGCCCTGGCTGGGTCTGGTTTCATCCCCCACTATGCCCTGGCACTCTCTTCCCCCCCCCCAATTCACAAGTGCTTTTGTTCATTCAGTTTTATTTCTGTCCTTTTTTTTTCCTGCCCCTCTTCCCTTCATCTTGGCGTCGTGACAATGTACTGGCAAATTCCCTATTACACGACAATTAAATCCATTTTGATGAATTTGAGGCATTGGCAATGCATTCCACACAGTACTGAACTAAATTACAGGGAGAAAAAAACGGAGCATAAATAGGGCATAGGTCAGTCATGAATAAAGCCTTTATTGTTTTACACTAGATGTCTATTTGTCATCTCCAATGACAGTATTCCATGTTGCCCTTTCTGTCTACAGCAGCAGACTCTGTTGTATATGAAAAAATATCCATAGAAAACCCACTGCAGCATAACTCCATCTACTGTACAATGTGCTGTCGAGGATGTGCATGATTATGGTATATATACTTTTTTTTTTTTAAACCAAGCAAATATCTGGGAGAAAGAAAACATGTTCTTAATTCTAATAACAATTAAACCATGCTTATCATCTGATTAACAGCCCAATCTGAAGTAAATCCCTACTAGTGCAGCTGCACCAATAGAACATGTGCTGGTTTTGAGGGGGGAGGGGGGCAGGCTGGATGCCTCCTCGACGTAAAAAAAAACTTCAGTTCCTGTACCCCAAGCCTCCTCTGCCCCAATGGGTATTCTCAGATCTGCACCAGCTGTTTCACTGGCCCAAGGCACAAGTTCAAAGATAGTAAGGAACAGGGTTTAGAGTCTGGTGCATAATGATGCCACTCAGATCCACCCCCCCAATCCTATTCTGTTCCCTCTCCCAATCCAGAAACTACCCTGTTCCTCCCCTTCCCCACCCCATTCTCCCCACTTTCCTTCTTTTCCACTGGCCTACACTGCCAGAGGTAGCCAGCAGCCAGCTGCAGGTATCTGGCACTGCCACCATATTGGTGGTAGACCCAAAATGGCTACCAGTGGTATGGTGCACATGCCACTGTATGACCATTTCTGACCACAGAACTGTGTTCCACTGTTGTAAAGGGCAGCCTAGCCCTAACTAGGATTGGGTGCCCCCTTAGGTTTGTCCATATCTTGTAGAAAGACTGGTTTTGCATAGTAGTGGACAAAGATAAGATTATGAAGAGCAATTGGCAGTCTGAGTTCCATATCTGGACCTTCAGGCAACGGTCTCTCAGTTGCCAAACCAGCTGAGATGTAAAGAAGAAAGTGGTCAGGAGGAGACAAAAACTACCACTTTCTGAATACCACTGGTCTTCAAGGAATAGTGTTACCTACCCTAAGGAACAGTCTGAAAACACATGATGCAACCACCTTACTGAAACAACATAGGGTCTGATCAGATTTTAAATGGGAAACTGGCTGGGAACTCCATGAATTCTTCCTTGAGTTCCATCATGGGAAAAATGTGAAATACAGCACAATCCAATGCATGCTTACTCAGAAGTAAAGGCCCAATCTTATCTTTGAGATATGCCAGTGTATCTTCACATATGCCAGTGCAACAACATCCCTGCCAGTGTAGAACTCCACCCACTGACAATCACGGGGCCCAGTGAAACATCTGAGAAATGCTGTACCATGTATGTATGCCCTGATTCTGGTTACCTACAAGAATGGTCTTTTACAAGCTGATATAATAAGATAATTTGCAACATCTTTCTACCTGATCCTGAGCTAGAGCTCAATCCTATGCACGTCTACTCAAAAGTAAGACCCATTATAGTCAATGGGGCTTACTCCCAGGAAAGTGTGGATAGGATTGCTGCGCTATACCAGGGGTCTCTAAACTTTTCAGAGAACGGGCCGCATCAAATATCTGGCACAGTGTCAAGGGCTGGGGGGAAAAATTAAATATAAAATTTAAATAAATACATTAGAAATGGAACTTGAATGAATGAATGGGCTCAAATGTCCAGGTTTTCTCCAAGCATCAACACAGCCCAAGAAATAAAGCATACACTTAAATGGACCCCCATTCCCCCAGCCCACAATCACAACTCTGGTTGTGTTTGGTCAACTGGGCCAGAGGCTCTCAGGGGATCAGAGGCTGGCCGCAGGCCAGATAGAGGCTCTCTGCGGGCTTTATCTGGCCCCCAGACTGGGGTTTGGAGACCCCTGCTCTAGACTGTTGCTGTTCTTGCCATTAAAGTTCATAGCTTTTGCTGGATAACTATTATTGCAACTGCTACCTTTCTATAATTATGAAATCCAAGTACCAGATATCAAACATTTCACAATATAAAAGTTTCTTACTACGACCAGAGAACAGAATCTTCCATTTGAGTTACTCAAAGTGTTGTCAAGCAATCTCTCATCATCACAGTCAATTACCATTTCTAGGGGCCTCGGGGCGAAAGAAACTTCATCCATATAACACAATCAATCTATTATCAAACCAAAAGAACATGCTGTCTTCATGGAAATCTCTGTGTGCTTTAAGCATGAGAAGTTTTTCGCATCTAGGCAATTTTTATAACACTTCCTAAATGAACTTGGAGCATCTTCCTAGTGGGGAAAGGCTACAATGCTTGGGGCAATGCAGGGGAAGAGCTTATAAAATGATACATACATAAAATGAAGGAAGTGGCTAGAGATACTTTTTTCTTCACCTCCCACAACACTTGAACCAGGGGTCATCCAATGAGACTGCTTGGTGTGAGATGTGGGACGGAGCAAAGGAAGTACTTTTTTCCCCTGATGAACATTTATAGAATTCATTACCACAGATATGGTGATAACCACTAGCTAGCAGTGGTTGGGCTTTAAAAGGGGATTAAACAAATTCATAGAGGGCAAGTCTGTCAATGGCAACTTATGGCACAATCTTAGCAGTCGTTTACACTGATGCAGCAACTGCTGCACTGGCCTAATGTGCCATAAAGCACATATGGAAAGTACATATGCACACCTGCTGCACTGGGTGTCACAAAAGTGCCATAAAGTGCATTGTGACACCTGGCAAGTGTCAGCAAGAAGGCCTGCACCATTCCACAGATGCTGGATCCACTGACTGCATGCTCAATAAGCAGGTTGCATGCTCAGTAAGGACCTACTGGCCAGTGCAGGGACTGGGTGAAGGTGAGGAGGGAGTGCAATGGGGTGGGGGAGCATGGAGACAGGACAGAGCAGGCTGAGAATGGGGGCAGGATCAGCAGCACTGGTGCATGATGAATCCTATCCCCCCCCCCCCCAAACCGGCCTGGAAGCCTGACACAGGGCTTCTTGGACTTGAGCCTGCCATTTGGCAGGTGCAAATCCATGTAGCCCCATTGCTCAGGCTGGGTCTTTACATGGGATGAAAAATGTCCCCTTGCCTGTTATGGTTAAGGAGGATATAGTGGTGGTGTTAGAACCTTGGTTTCTTCCCAGTGTGAGCAGGGTGCACAAAACAGCATACACAGCAGAGTACTTTAAATGCAGCAGATGTATTTTAGAGCAAGGGATATCACAAGTAGAGTAATCAGTAAACAGTTCAAGTCAGCACAATGAGCAAACAGTCCAGTGATAACAAATCCAAATCAGCTTCCCACAACACATATATATCCATCCATCCTCCACAGTCTCTGGCAGCAGTTCCACAGTTGTCTCCAACTACACTCCTATTACTGCACTGGAAGTTCAGCATACTAACTCTTAAGTAGTTTGGACAGCCAATCAGTGTAGTCAGGGCAATTAGGGCAATCAGTCAGCCAATCAGGGCAGGAGGTCTGGTCCAGAGGGTAGAGCCTCCATTTGCCTGAAGATTAACATCCACAAGGTCGCCAGTTCGAGGCCACCGGCACCGTGCGACCTTGAAGCAGCTGGCAAGCTGCAGCTGAGCGGTTCCATCTGCTCGGAGCGTGGGAGGATGGAGGCCAGAATGTTAAACCAGATCAGAGTGTGACACCTTGAATGTAGTGGTTCTTGAAAGAAAGAACCTTCTTTCAATTTGTAAAAATCCCTGCGTGGATTTAATAAGCCTGCCTATGTAAACCGCCTTGAATAAAGTCTTGAATAAAGACCAAGAAAGGCGGTATATAAATACTGTATTATATTATTATTATTATTATTATTATTATTATTATTATTAGTCTTGGTTACACCCAGGGTGTGGCAGTCACAGGTGCTTGTTGATTCAGCTGACTCAGCAGCCTGCACCTGTCCCTGAACCAATTCATTAGCTGTGTTTCTGGCTCTCACAGAACACAGAGCTAACATTGCCCTGAGGATACCTCTAGTCTGCTCCTTCCCAGCAGCTGATACAGCATTGGTTGTGCGGTCCTGCTGCACCAGTGCTGGTTAGGATTGGGCTATCTGTCATGATGGTTCTATCCTTCAGGTTCCCAGATAATTTGCTTCTGAATGCCAGTTGCTCAGGAGCAATGGTGGAAGAGGGATAAACCTTCTGTTCATGTGCTTAACCAGATGCATCTGGTTGGCCACTGTGAGAAGCAGGGTGCTGACAGAACTTTGGACCGACTCAGCAGGGTTCTTCTTATGTTATTTTATATGGCTGGCGTGATTTCCTTTAGTGGGTCATGTTGTGGGTCATTTAGTGGGTCATGGCCTGGATGCCTTTAAAAGGGGATTGGACAAGTTTCTGGAGGAAAAATCAATTACGGGTTACAAGCCATGATGTGCATGTGCAACCTCCTGATTTTAGAAATGGGCTATATCAGAATGCCAGATGCAAGGGAGGGCACCAGGATACAGGTCTCTTGTTATCTGGTGTGCTCCCTGGGGCATTTGGTGGGCCGCTGTGAGATACAGGAAGCTGGACTAGATGGGCCTATGGCCTGATCCAGTGGGGTTGTTCTTATGTTGTTGTCTATCTTGTGAGTGGATGTTGACCCCCCCCCCCAACCAGTTAGTTGTCCTACATGAGAACATGGTGACCCATTCAGATGACAAATGTCTACAAGTATGCTCTGATAGAAACAGGTCCAGTAGCCATCTGGGACCCAGGTTTTGCTTCTATTGTATGTTGTAAATACTGTAGTAACCGAAATGTTTTATATTAAATTTGTGGACAACGTTGATTATAGTCTGAAACAGCTACATCTGTTAAATTTAGAATATGGCTTCCTCTCTGGGTATTTAAGCTGTCCCCTGGGAACGCTCTTCAATACAAGCGTACTCTATTTTTGGAAGTAATTAAACTATAGTGTAAGGAGCTATTAGACTAAACAGCGATATGGGCCCCAAAAGCAAAACAGTTGACATTCCAATAGTATGCTCTGGGTACTATGTCACAAATTATTCCTTTCAGCTCCATTAAAAATGAAATTAGATTCAATGGAGGTTTAAAAGGTAGGCCTTTGTTATTCATGGGGTGAAGGTATTTGGCTAAATTAGGAAATAAGTTCTGTTTACATTTTGCTGTTTAAAAGTATAAATCCGCCCCAGCACATTGATTTTCAGAGTCAAACCAGTACTTAAGCATAGCTCATGCTTAGCACCAGAATCAATGGTTATAAAACCAAATTTTGAATGTAATAGGGTATATAATATGAAATCTGGTTTGTCACTGACATTAATAAAGAGCAAATGAAGTACAAAAACATTTGGAGCTAAGCTACTGTTCTGACATTAGTCACTAGGAAGCTACGTTTACCACTGATTATATATCTCCCTTTAAATAAATGCATCACACAACTCCCCATCCGCTGCAGCTCCATCTCAAGGTGTTGTAAAAACCGAGCAACCCTAAAGCATATTTATACAGATTAAATGGTTTCTAATACTCCAAAGAGCACTTAATCTGCATGAATGTGCTTCATGTTGCTATGTGTCTCTAAAACGTGAATAAGGAGCTACAGCACTTTGGAAAAGGAGACAGCTTATAGAAGGATGGAGAGGTAGATGTTATTTTAGCAAAGAAACCAAAGGGGAAAGAATTCAAAGGGATATTAATTGCCCTGCCATGTCAAGATGGAACTATGCAAAGGAATCACAGGATCTATGCCTTGTTGTCTGCCTACTCTTTTCCAACTGAACGAAGAGAACCCGTGCTTGCAGATCAGTAAGAGAACGCATACTAGGTCCTAGTTTCAATTCTTGGCAGCACCACGTAGGGCTCAAAAGCTGCTGCCAGTTGTAGAGAAGACTGAACTAGATGAACCTGTCTTAAGAATGTGAAACAGTGGCCTTATTCATACCCCGAGGGACACTTTCTATAGTTATGTGAACCAGTTGTGTTGCTGGGTCCCGATGGCATAGGTGACGTCACAGAGCCGAGGCCAGGTGATGTCATGGAGAAGGATGGCACCCTCTATGCCTGTGCTGTCAACCTCTCGCTGCATATGTGTGGCTGTCGCCTCTGAAAATGGCTCCATTTGGAGCTGTACAAAGCCAAGGAAGGACGGGTCAATTTCATGGCATTTGCTATGCACCTGAGGTGAGCACTGTCACCTCCAGCAGTGAAGATGGTAGAAAACCACCACTCTGCTCTGAGGGGGGGGGGTGCAGCTAGTACTCCCAGGCCCTGCCTCAAATACACCACTGTGAAGGCCAAGTCAGACATGGAGCACCAGAAGAGCTGTAGTGCTCCCCCATTGTTGGGGGAATCGAGGCCCTTTCTCTCATGCCACTTCCCTAATTGAAATCATCCTCTGAAGCTTCAAATAGTGCAGCTTAGGGAGGTGAGGAAGAGAAGTCCTTTATTGCACCTGTTTTGTAACAGCTGAGGGTGTGTGTTTTTGGTCAGGAGAAAAAAATAGGGGTATTAAACCCTTGCGGCTGGGTTTGAAAAAACACTGAATGCACTGCACCTATTTTGGCCTGAAGAATTCAGTGTTTGCCTCTAAAACTGTCTTTAGTGCCATGAAATTGAGAAGAAAGAGGTTTTTGCAGCAGCATGACTCCCTGACTTCATCAGGAAGTGATAGCTCACAGGAAACGGAGTCATTGGTCTATCTAACTCAGCATTATCAGCAGTGACTGCCAGTGTTCTCTGTGTTTTGAGATGAGATTTTTTTCTCTATCCTGTCTGGAGCCCAAACCTGAGACCATCTGCATACAAAGAAGATGCTCTTCCATTAAACAACAGCTCCTGGTGATCTAGTGGCACAGGTGTAACACACCCAGGGCAGTGATATCAAAACGTCATGTGACATTGTCAGTGCCATCCTATGCCTGTCTACTCAGAAGTAAGCCCCATTGTGTTAAAGGGGCTTACTTGCAGGAAAGTGTGTATAGGATTGCAGCATGTAGCACATACTGTAACTTCTGAGTACTGCATAGAGGAGGGGTGCTCACAGCGGCAGCTTCTTGCCCCGTTCCTTCTCCTGTGGAGGCTTCAGAATGGGGGGGGGCATGAAGCTGCCATGCCTATTCCTCCAGAGAGAACCTAGAAGTGGCTACATTGCACTTCTGGGTCGCTTCCGGGTTCTTCCTGGAGAAGGGGTGCTCACTATAGCAGCTCTGTGTCGCCTGTTCCTTCTGCTGTGGAGGCTTCCCTTCAAAGAGAGCAGCAGAAGGAACAGGTGGCACGAAGCTGCTGGCACCTCCTGTGTAACTAGGGTGGAGTCTGAGAGTCAGTCACAAGCCCCCTCTTGGCAGGCTCCTCAGGCTCTGTCCCAGTTATGGCTCTGTCTAGCAGGACAGCCACAGCCCACGTTGTGAGGATAAGGGAAGAAGCAAGGCACAGAAAATGTACCCCTGATCTTTCCATGCACCTCAAGCACCATCTGGTGTAATCGTGATAGTCACAGCCCTCTGACACAGACCATCTGAAAAAGAGTGATTGCTACCAGCAGGAAGGGAAAGCCTTGTGACAGTGAAGGATTCCCGTTCCCCATTGTGTCATTGTCATGGCGACATGAAGTTTACCAATGGTTTTATTACTTCTTAACAAGCTGTCCTCCTCAACGGTCAACAGCTCTGCTGAAGCGAATCGAGGAAAAGGATAAGACAGCCAGTGGCTCCCACTATTCTGTCGCGGACTTATTTCTTCTGAGGTGTAAGCTACACATATGTATGCCCCAACTGTGGGCTTTGAAGGTTGTGTGGAATGCCAAGGAGAAAACGACCTGAAAGGCTCATGGTTTACTTATGGGTTCTTTATTTTTAAATGCTGCAGGCACTGGAAAAGAGCAGCTACAGAAGCCACAGAGAGAGAGAGAGAGAGAGAGAGAGAGAGAGAGAGAGAGCTCAGTTCAAAAAGCAAAAAGAAAGCGCAGCATGGCATATATAGTTGAGGTGTAAAGTTGGGGTGTTTGCTACTGAAACTTTGCTACTGGTCAGATAACGGAATCAAAGAAGGCATAGAGTTCAAAGCCTCCTTCCTGATAGACTTGCCTGTTGGCAGCAGGGCTATCTATTTGGCAGTGATGCTGAGTCTGGAATGCAGGCAACCAAGTCCTTTGGCCAAAAAAGGACTTGGTTTAAAACTTACTGGAACTTTGCTTATGCTGAGGTGCTAAGGCCAGGGCAGGTTTTGTGGCCACAGGAGCCTGCAATGTGACACTCAGTTATGGGTATCTTTCACCCAACTTAAAAAAAAAAAATATTACTGACAAAACCCATATTGGTTGGGTGCAAATGTGAGGAGAATGGCTGGCGGAGGGGCTACTTATTCTTTTCACCTCCAACCATTTTCCCTCTCAAAATTGCCTCGCTACTTTTTTCACCATTGATGAAAGATGTGTATCGTCTTCCTTCCAGGGAGAAATGCCTTTCAGACAAAAATAAGTCAGACTGAAAAAGGTTAAGCAGCCCCTTTCCCTGACATTTTTCTGCTCAGACTCGCAGCCTTAAAACGTTGGGAGAAAGATGCATACGACTGGCGGTCACATCTCCTTTGGCTCTGAGTTTTTCTACTGGTTGTAGACCTGCTCCTGCATTCTACGATTTGTTCACAAGCGGCGGCCTCAGCAGTACGCCAGGAACTGGGCTTTACAGTCTGTTAATGCTTGTTTCATTTTGCAATGTCTTTTCCTGCCGTTTGAATGAAAGGGCTTCATGAATCAATAGTTGAGCAAGGAGGGGAAAGCGAAGAATGGCAGCGACAACAAACATTCCACTATTTCTTTAGGGATAACAGTCTGTCTGCAAAAACAGGAAGGAAACGAGGCCGTGCAGAATAGAGCGTGTAATACTAGTGTTTAAGAGAGGGTTGAATGTATGCAAACTCTCTATAGGTGATTCGTGTTGCTATGGCAGGCACCCTTGAAAGGCTAATGAAATATGGCAGAATCCATTCTGCATGTACAATTCAAAATGGGCTAAAACACAGACAAAACGCTCAGCAGCTCTGCTTTGCTTCCTTAAGCTTAAGGGTGTGTGGAAGCTTGCTGTATGAGAGGCGTAGCAAATATTGAGGACAAAGTGCTTTTTTTCCCAGCAGTTGGACCTAGAGCTGAATAAAACTCTCCAGTAAGCAGGGCCCAAGGCTTAAACAGCTTCTGAAATGAATATATAAGTCAACTACTATGTAGAGCAGGAGGCAAATGACTAACTAAATGAGTGTAAACACGAGCAGTCCAATGGCAAGGAAGCAAATAATTAGGTGAAAAAATGCTGAAGACACAAGAAGAGATGAAAGTGAACAAGCATCCGAAGGAGGCATTTGTCCTAATTTTTATTCCTCACATCAGTGTGTTTCATTTGTAATCGTGTATTTAATAAGAAGAAGCGTAAATACAAGCATACTTCTCTCGTCTCAGTTACACTTGGGGTACAAGTGGTAGCCACCGGGAGTCAACCACACTCACTGAAAGTTTTGCACTTTCCACACATGACAAATTGCACTTCTGCAGCTTGATTCGTTTTAATGTGTACTCATCGTGGCACATTTTGTGGATCGTACATAAAAATGTTGTGCGTGAACAAGACTAATGTGTTTGTAGATGTGCTTTATACAGGTAAATTTGCCAAGGAGATGGGATTAGCCATGACTTCTGAACTGTCCTGTTCTGTCCACCAACAGGGACTCAAGAGGCACAACAGGACCTCTGGAAGTCTGCGAGAAAATGGCAGGACCTCAGATAGCTGCAAAGGAAGAACTTGCTCCAACAAGCTCCAGAGGCTTGCGGTTTTACATATCCCTGCAAAGGGCAACATAAGGGGTCAGCCAGGTCTCAAGGTCTCACAACATCAGAGGACCCATCTGGTCAGGCTAATTCCTGAATCCTTAGTACTGGGAGAAATACTAGTGCCCAATATGTTATCAAGAGGAAGATGGGTGGTCAGTGTGGCCTTTCGCCCATACAGCCTAGCAACCTGCCGCCTAGGTTCATGTTACCCTTTCCAGTTTCCCCCCCCCCCCAACCTGGAGAATAACAGTGTTTCTGTTTTCTATCAATTCCCTCTTGGCCTACTGTAGGCACTGGGCTGCAGGCATGGGGGTGCAGGTTTCCCAGTGTGGACAGGGCCCATTCTTCAGGGGAGATAGTCTCAGGAAGTCTAGATTTGGAGAGCTTCTGTCACAGGGTTTCTTGGCTAACAGGTCCAAGTACTAGCCTGTTGTCAGGGCTTCAGTTTGGGTCCAGTGCTGGACTTTCCAAGCTGGCCAGTCCCTCTTCGTCAGAAATCTAAACTGGATAAGGTTTCTGGGGTGATGGTCATGACAGCTTCTCAATCAAAGTGTACCAAGTGATAAAACAGGTTTCTCACTGCATGATGTGTTGAATGCCTTTAACACCTGGAAAAATTAACTAGCATCAGATACACTGACAGCGCAATCGTATACGTATCTACTCAGAAGTAAGTCCCATTGATCTTAGTGGGGCTTCATCCCAGGTAAGCATGCATAAGATTGCAGCCTGAATAAACTGGTGGGATCAGCAAAGATGGTACAGAAACTTCAAGGCAAAACCAGTGATGAACTTCCTGTGGTAGCTGTTTTGGTTATTCTTTGAGGTTCACTTCCTGTCTGGTGTAGAATTACTGGGTGGAAGCACCTGTATTTTGTCAACACATGAGTGTTTAGCATGGTATTATCACATCACAAAAGAGCCAGGAAATGAATCTTTCTTGAAGCATCTGTGTGGGGTTTAGAACCAAGATACCAGGCATTAAGCCTTGTTATGAGAGCTTGCCAAAGTAGCTGTCCAAAATAATCACACATCATATAAGTGAGCTACAACTCTTCTATCTTCAAGCATATCTACCTCAAAAATTGCAATTAGCAAAAGGAAGCAGACAATCTTAATAACATTGTCTGGAAAACGCACAGAGCTTTAGCTGTTTCATTTGTAGGAGGGGGACCCGGGAAACTATAGGCCTGTCAGCCTAACATCTATACCGGGTAAGATGGTGGAATGCCTCATCAAAGATAGAATCTCAAAACACATAGATGAACAAGCCTTGTTGAGGGAGAATCAGCATGGCTTCTGTAAGGGAAAGTCTTGCCTCAAGAACCTTATAGAATTATTTGAAAAGGTCAACAGGCATGTGGATGCGGGAGAACCTGTGGACATTATATATCTGGACTTTCAGTAGGCATTCAACATGGTCCCTCACCAAAGGCTACTGAAAAAACTCCACAGTCAGGGAATTAGAAGGCAGGTCCTTTCATGGATTGAGACCTGGTTGAAGACCAGGAAACAGAGAGTGGGTGTCAATGGGAAACTTTCACAATGGAGAGAGGTGAAAAGTGGTGTGTCCCAAGGATCTGTCCTGGGACCAGTGCTTTTCAACCTCTTCATAAATGACCTGGAGACAGGGTTGAGCAGTGAGATGGCTAAGTTTGCAGATGACACCAAACTTTTCAGAGTGGTGAAGACCAGAAGTGATTGTGAGGAGCTCCAGAAGGATCTCTCCAAACTGGCAGAATGGGCAAGAAAATAGCAGATGCATTTCAATGTGAGTAAGTGTAAAGTCATGCAATTGGGGCAAAAAATCAAAACTTCACATATAGGCTAATGGGTTCTGAGCTGTCTGTGACAGATCAGGAGAGAGATCTTGGGGTGGTGGTGGACAGGTCGATGAAAGTGTCGACCCAATGTGCGGCGGCAGTAAAGAAGGCCAATTCTATGCTTGGGATCATTATAAAAGGTATTGAGAGCAAAACACTTAATATTATAATGCCGTTGTACAAATCGATAGTAAGGCCATACGTGGAGTATTGTGCCCAGTTCTGGTCACCGCATCTCAAAAAAGACATAGTGGAAATGGAAAAGGTGCAAAAGAGAGCGACTAAGATGATTATGGGGCTGGGGCACCTTCCCTATGTGGAAAGGCTACGAAGTTTGGGCCTCTTCAGCCTAGAAAAGAGACGCCTGAGGGGGGACATGATTGAGACATACAAAATTATGCATGGGAAGGATAAAGTGGATAGAGAGATGCTCTTGGCACTCTCACATAACACCAGAACCAGGGGTCATCCACTAAAATTGAGTGTTGGGAGAATTAGGACAGACAAAAGAAAATATTTCTTTACTCAGCGTGTGGTTGGTCTGTGGAACTCTTTGCCACAGGATGTGGTGACGGTATCTGGCCTGGACGCCTTTAAAAGGGGATTGGACATGTTTCTGGAGGAAAAATCCATTATGGGTTACGAGCCATGATGTGTATGTGCAACCTCCTGATTTTAGAAATGGGCTATGTCAGAATGCCAGATGCAAGGGAGGGCACCAGGATGAGTTCTCTTGTTATCTGGTGTGCTCCCTGGGGCAATTGGTGGGCCACTGTGAGATACAGGAAGTTGGACTAGATGGGCCTATGGCCTGATCCAGTGGGGCTGTTCTTATGTTCTTATATAGGGAATAATAGTAAAGATAAGTTTAAATGTTAATTTAAAATCAATGCAGAATAATCTCTCTGTAATATACCATTTAGATTATAAAATTTATGGCCCAATCCTATCCCTCTACCATGTTATGCTATGCAGCTACACTGATGGATTGTGTGCTGCATGCTGGGGGGGGGGGACCAGATGGCCTTGGAGAGGTATGTAAAATATTTTTTATTTACCTCTCCATAGGCTGCCTGGATGTCAGTGGGTCTCAGACAGGCGCACTGAGCCTCCAAGCATTTGTGCCTGTGGCTCCAATACATGACGGCAGTTCGACATTATTCTCGTACAAAACCAGAATAGAACTTAACAGGCGCAGATCAGGAGATCCACTGCCAGAGGCCCTCTAAAACATTGAGCTATTAGTTAACTAGAAAGCAGGTGTGGGAGATCTAAGATGCAGACCACTGATTCTTTGTATCTCTAGTTGCGGTTATGTTGGGCAGTTCTGAAGTTCTGAAAAAGAATGTTGAGATGGATAGATAATTGTTCGAGATCGTTTTGCCAATGGATCTAGCGATTATTATTTTTTTTTTTACCATAAATGGAACCACTAAAAAAATAGAACGTAGAGAGAAATGAAATTTTATCTATTATCCTCCACTATGCTCTTAACAGCAGCACTTTGGAAGAATGCCATTGGTCTTCTAGTTCATTTATGGATAGTCAAAATCATGGCAAACATGAATGAAATTGACTCATACAATTAAATAAAGGAAAGATGACATACCAAGACCATTGTAGGTGGTCTGTCACTTTGAGTGACAACATTAAAAACTGCTGGATTAAAGCCTTTTTAACTTTTTGAATGATGTTCATGTATTCTGATGTATTTTACTGTATTTATACTTATATTTATAGTATGCTTATGTATTTATAGTATAGTATACTTAGAGTATATTTGTGTATTTATACTTATAAAGTATCATTCATACTTCTGGAGGTTTTTTTCCTTTCTTGCATGTCAGGAAAATGGTAATAAAAGCTAATAATAATTTTAATTTTAATTTTAATATTTATAGGCCTCCCTTTGGCAGAAACATATCCAAAGCGTCCATCCATCAATCATTTGTATTTCTTTTTAATATGAAGTATTTTTCTTTGTAAAGGGGCTTGTGCACCAAACATAATATCAGCCTCTTGAAGCAACAAAAGATGGAAGAAGATGGAAGAGAGTGGATTGAGAAGAGAAAGAGGAGGCAGAAGGGGAAGGATTGGGCAGCTGTCCAAGGTTAGAAGTGGGATCCCTGAATCAGTGCTGGGGGAGGTGAGAGACAGGAGGAAGGAGACTTTGGGTTGGTTTGCTCACTTGAAGCATCCTTGATTGGTCCAGGTAGGGACTGCTGCTGCCATCCAAGTTTCCATCCAGCATCAAGGAAAAAAAGTAGCATCCCAACCTTTTCCAAGCTGCCCAATAAGCCTGGCTCATCCATGTGGCCAACTGAAGTTTTGCCTCAGGCAGCAGGATAGCAGGAAACACCCACCCACATCCTCACTTCTCCTTTCCCCACTCCCTGAACTGGAAAAGAAAGATGGGAATAAAACAGACATGGGGAGGAGAGGAGACTGTGGACTAGAGTGATGGAGGAACAGAGACTGGCACTTCACCGAGTAAGGGGAGCAGCACTTGGCACACTGCTTCAAGTGCCAGAAGTCTTGGGATGGCCTGCTGCCTAGTGCCAGTGTAAAGGACAAAGTGCAATGTTAAGTGTCACTTGGAACAACACTTACAAATGCATCTCCAATTGATCACGGAGCAGCAGTGCTAAAGGATCTCACAGCCCAATCCTAACTAAATCTCCGCATTGCAATGCAGCAGCATGGTGCAGCTTCTGCTGCATCCTATGGGGGATTTTCACTCTTGGAGGTCTCACTGGGGCAAGGAGACATTTGTCCCCTTGTCCCTGGGTAAGTCCCAGCAACCACTGTGGTGCACCTTGGACCTGCGTCAGCTCAATAGCTGTCGCAGGTCCGTATTGCTCTGTGCAGATGGATCAGGCCCAGGAAGGGGCTCATAATTTGATGTGCACCTCCAATCCCACCCCCCTTCAGGGTCTGATCCGCCCTCCTCCTTACCCTGTTACCGTCCCATTATGGCCACCTCCACCCGTTCAATTCCTCCAAATCTTTGTGCAGGCTTACCTGCTCTGGGTCTGCCAGTTCCCGGGAGGCTGCGCCACCCTCCCCGCTGGTGGACCTGCACTGCATATTGTAGAGGTTGCTTTGCAACAGCTGTAACAGACTGCTTTGGAACAGCTCAATAGCTGGCGCAAGTCCACATTGCTCTGTGCAGATGGATCATGCCTGGAAAGGGGCTCCGAATTTAATACGACCCAGTCGGAAAGCAGCCTCCGCCAGTACAACACTTAATTAAGCCAGCAGGAGGATGGAGTTAGGATTGGAGCATTACCGTGGAAATACCCTAACTAAAGGAATAAGGAACAATGTGGCGGCAGCAGTGGCACTTGCGATCCAGACTGTGTTTGGCATGATGCAGAAAGGTGGTTGACAGTCCACAGAAAGGCAGCAATCAGCTCCAGTTGCTGGAACATGTACAGCCTGCTAGAGATTACCAATGAGGTAAAGTTTTCCGTTTCAGATCAACTGCTTAATGAGCAATGGCTGGGTTTGACTGGGTCTCTCCTGCACCCTCTTCCCCCTGCTCCTCCAGGATTCCAGTTCCACATTAGGCATCATTATACAAAGCTAATAATGGGCGATGAGCCCAGCAAGCTATTTCATCACTGCATGACTTCCATTCAGTCACCCCTGTACAGCACCCCAGTTCATTGCCAAAGGGGAGGCTATATTTAAAAATAACTGAGCAACCCTGAGTTACCTTAGTGATAGGGCAGGTGTCAAAAGCAAGCAAGAGAGAAAAAGAGGCAGAAAGGTATCAGCTCCTAATTGATTTGCTGTGCATTAGCAATTTGATAATTGCTTCCCATTTCACCAGCGAAAGAAAATAAGTTTGAAATCCTAACATGACAGAATGTTCTTTGATTGTGGCTGCTTGGAGACTTTAGTGTAACTGAGGGAGAATATGGAAAAAATGGATTATTGTGGGTGTTTAGGGACACATTAAGCTCTCAGCTTCTCTGACTGACATCCATAGTATATCCACTGGCAACATTTTACTGTGAGCTGGCTCCGGTGAGGTTTTCAGCTTACTTTGCTGCTGTTTCTAACACTTTTTCCTCTGGCAGCTGTACCAGCTGGTGACAAATTGTGGATGTGCCATTTGTCTCTAACAGGTGGTGTATGTGCCTACAGGAAGGGGATAGTAGACCTTTTGGCACTTGGTAGGCTGTCTGCTGTAAATGAAGACTTCACAAACCTCCTGCCCTCTTGGCTGCTGCAGCCCTACAGAGAAGATCCTGCCTACCACCCAGAGACCTTGGTCAAATTACTTCTTCCAAGTTGTCACCATCCTTCCTATCCTTTACTCTGTTGTATTTCTGCCATCTCCACAATGGAGATGTCTAGATCAGCCATTTTTAACCATTGTGTTGTGGCATACTATGTGTGCCGCAGATGGTCTGCAGGTGTGCCGCAGAAGTTTGGGGGAGGGTCATTTGTTAGGGTCACTGCTGTCAGTGCGGTGTGTCTTGTCAATTGTCAAAAAACTGAGGGTGTGCCTTGACAATTTTAATGCCTTTTCAGTGTGCCATGAGATGAAAAAGGTTGAAAATCGCTGGTCTAGATGAACAGTCATGTAACCATCACCATCAGCAAGGTATGTTATCTGTATTGGGAAAAGAGCTATGGATGTCAATTCAGCAGTCATATGGTGGAAGGTCCTTTTTCCCAGTGGCTCCCCATTGACCCCCGCTAGCATGCTGTAAACAATAATACAGGAGCAGAGGCAGTAAAAAAGTTTCAAAGCAAAACACTTTACTTACCCCTTATAAAGACATACAGTAAATCTCTGTTGGTAGTACAGATGCTAAATTCTGTGGTTGATATAGCCCAGTTGTTACAAAGCCTAACTTATTTTCCTGGGCTTCTTGTAAGATTAAAATAAAACTGGCAGCCCAGTTCTAACACACACTGGAACAGGGAGGTCGGCTGCCTGGCTCATATCCAGCATGGGGTTGGGGCTACCTGTGGCTCAACCTGGGGCAGGGGGAATTCATTCCCCTTAACACGGGTAAAGCAGCAGCAGTCCCAATGGGGCTACTCAGATCTGCGCCACCTAGAGGTACAGATCCTGGCCCCACCCCCTGCTCTGCCCCAGCCTGTCCATTCGCCTGCCCACTGACTGCTCTCCCTCTGCCCTGGAAAGCCTCTGTCCCGCCCTTCCCAAGCCCACCCCCCACATTGGCCTGACTCAGCTGGTATGGCCTAACCAGTGTACTGGCTCTGTGGGGATCAGGTCGTTCTCACCAGGTAGAGCGAAAGTGCCTTTTGGCACTTTCGTGATACCTCTGGGCCAATGCAAGGAACTTGCAGCGGCCCAAGGGCCAGTCTGGATTGTGCCCTGGAATATATTGTTATTTGCCTTGTGACCTTGAATTTAATCAGAGAAGAAATCTAAGGCAGCAATTCTTAGCATGCTTGTTAGGGAAAAAGGAACACTGAACATAGGGGGACTTACTTCTGCATAGATGTGGTCTAGAGGTGCAGCTGTTGCCTGAAAAAGCTAAGCAGGATCAGCTCAGGTCTTACCTTGGATGGGTGACTGGAAGCCACTGGCTAGAGATGAAGGAATGTGGAGGAGTCAACTGACCAAGAAATGGATAATAACCTGAGAACCAGCCTGAGGCATGTTTTGCAGCTGCCTGTGGAAGCTTGGAAATTGCAAGAGCTGTGCAGCCAAGATGATGACTGCACTATGAAGGGAAGCACCTGGAGAAATGGAGGGTATTGTGAGTTTCTCTCAGAATAATACTTGTAAAAACTCCATTGGGAAAAAAATGGAGTTTATGGTCAGCCTGCCTGTGTAAACCTCCTTGAGTCTAAGAGACTCAAGTCAAATAGTCTACAAGAAAAGTGGTATATAAATATATAAATAAATGGGGGGGGGTGCTCTATAAGCAAGTCATGCTTCGTAGCATGTTACTATTGTTAATTAGTCTATACCTCCTTTCATTACATATTGCTTATTTTTCTGAAATCTTCTTCCTAGAGAAATAAAAAAAGTATGTCCCCTGAACTCTTTGGACATATTAATGCCAGGTTTCTTGATAGTTATCCTCCAGTATTAACTCTGGTGCTTGACCTTTTTTTCAGTAGATGTGAAACCTTATGGGAATCTTCCTCTTTGACCCAAAGTTTAATCTTTTCTGCCTGATCCTTTTGTGCCCTTTTAATACTTTTTGGCAGGTGCTTATTTATTATCTGTTGAACACAGTCTGAAAGGTTGCTAACCAGTTTTGACCTGATCATCCTACCAACAGTCAATTGATTCTGAGGTCTCGAAGGAATGTTGAGATCATCTAGCTGACCTTCCAGTCACATAGGCCATTCAGTCTCTTCCTGTTATTACTCTATCAAGTACACCAACTTGTCTTTGGTGAAAGTTCTTCTTTTCCAATGGTATTCAGTGTCATGGTGCTTCAGTGGAAGAAGTTAGATTAAAAATGACCATTTTCTCCTTTCCAGCCCTACAGTTTTATCATTCATCATTGCAACACACAGTGATCAAGTACAGCCACTCATACAACCCAATCTGAATTGCACTTACTCATAAGCAAGTCCACATTCAAGGAGAATTAGGATAGCAGCTGGCCTCAAAAGTGCTGAATTTTGGCTGGTTGTTTCTGATGAGAAGTTTTAAATTTGTACAATTCTTGGAGGCAGGCTGACATTTTAAGAGAGAGCAAAGAGCATCTGGGAGGTCCTTGAGGCCCTTCAGACACAGGGTCGGCATCCTCATTGTGTCAAATCCATGGGTGCCAAACCCATGGATGAGAAGGACCCACTGCAATCCATTTTTCAAGCATCTTCTTGACGCATATTTTGAATATGTAGTAAGGAAGAGGACCGACTAAAACAAATGACAGAATTACAATTGGCCATTCAGACATTCAATACATTACTAGGCCATTCAGAAGATAGCAGTGGATTTCAATGGCAATTTTAGGTCATTTATTTTAGCATGCCCTGTAACAAATTACATATAACACTGAAAGCGTTCCACAGTCACTATGGTAAAAAGTGATACTAGTGCAAAACAACCCAGGTCATAACTAAAGATGTGGACCTTATTTTCAATAAGGTATTTCTACCTGAACGATCTCTGGTCAACGTCTCCAATATGTTTCACTGTTGCATAATCAGATGACGCCGAGCTGAGTACATAATGATGTCTCAGATAACCCTGTGAACTTCTTGGTACAGTAGGTCCAAATCAAATTCATGTTCACCTGCTTTTATTACCTGAGTTATCCAGTGCATCTTTTATGAATGTGCATAGCTCATTCTCAGCAGATACTCAGTATTCCAATTGCATTTGGGTCCATCACTTGACATCAGGCATATCACATGATGTCCTTTCTCTTACCTAACTTGGTGAATCGCTCAGCACTGCCAGCATAAATATTCACAGCCGTGCTGTGGGGACCCACTTTTCATAAACAGTGTAGAGCAGCAAAATTGGTTGGCATGAATATTCAGGAAAGCAAATACTAAAGCAAAGGGGGTGTGAACATGGTTGGAGCAAATTCATCTAAAAACATGAGCAATGACTTGCATTTTTTTTTTCAGCATTCATCTGGCTACATATAAAATAAGTTTTATGTGAAAATGTCTGGCCAGAAATATCTTTCTATCTGGATATGCTTTCCAGAATATATATCAAGCCTACATCTGAAACTAAGAAAAAAAAACAAGAAAATGAAGCCAGTCACATTCCTGGCACTGTTTGACTCTGCTGTGCTATTCAGTCTGGCTTTGGCTGTGTTGGAAGTCTTGGTTATATTTCATCAGTCACAGCTTTGCAGGGGGAGGAGGGGGAGGCCCCCCAGAACAGGTGGTGGCCTTGCACAACCAACAGGTGATACTTGAACAACAAGCTGCATGGTGTATCAGACACCAGATCTAAACCAAAAAATGTTGAGTTTAGCATCCTAGGTGTAGCTTTTGGGTTTTAAGACTCAAACTCAAACTAGAATCTTTCAGGAATCTTCCAGGCTTCCACTGACTCTAACTGGTTAGAATTTCATCATCATTTCCCTTCTGCTAAAGTGGAATTGAAAGACAATGTATCCATCTCAGGAACTAAGGAGGAAATGGTGCTTCATTTCCAATCAGAGGAAGCATTGTCCAATCAGAGGAAATGATGCTTCAGAGAGCAATAAGGGCAGATTCTAACAATCTTTCAGCACATAGTAGGCATGAGAAAGTGCAATGCTTGTAGGCAACCAGCCTCTTTAGCATCCATTGAACAGATAATGTGTTGGAGAGACTCCTTGTCTCCAAGTTATGGCATGCCACCAGGTTATTGCTGTTTCCAGGTAATGGTATGCCAAAGGTTATTGTTATGGTTATTCACATTTACGTGTTAGTACACCCTGATGAGTTCAATTGGATTTATTTCTATGTAAGAAAGACTAGAATGTGGCTGCCTATATGAGTTACTAGCAGAACAATGGTATAGTTCAGCTTGTGGTGGTAAATACACAGGTATTATTCCTTTGAGGATTTGCCCTCAAAGCAGGCAAGAAACAAACCCTGCCACCTAGCCACCATTCATTTTGCATCTATTACTCTGAAGTAATAGATGAAATAGATATATATGGATTTTAGAATGCTCATTTAAATGCATGGAGGCTGAGCTTTTTCAAAAGAACACAGTTAAGAAGAATAAAAGAAAATTAGACCAAGCTGATTTGTTTGAAACAAGCCAGGGAAGGTTATAAATGCAGGGAAAGACCTCATGTACACATTGCAGTCTGTGTTCCCGATCAATAAGATTTTCACAGCCACAGTATTTAGCTCAGCCCCAAGCTATCCAGGTAACTAAAAGATGTGAAGTTTACTGTGAGGGACTTGTACCTCTCTGCTGTTGTGAGTTCAGGCTCAGGGTATAGCGTGTCAATGGATTTATACCAAGAACTCAAGAGAGAAAGGTTCTGTTTAACAACTTGTTTGTTCTTTTAGATACAAAAAGAATAGCCTGCCTGCCATACAGCGCAACAATAATAGATGCAACATATATAGATAAAATCAAGAAGCATAGTTTAGGAGCTTAGTTACACAGTCCAAGAAGCACTTTAAAGCATTTCTAAGAAGCATTGTCCAATCAGAGTCTTGCCCACAGTGGTGATGCACTGGCCGAGTCAGGGGAGGGAGACGTTCCTGCACCCTTTCCCCAAAGAGTCAAGGGGAAGACGAATGAAGGTTCTCGTTCTAAGCTGTCTGCTATGGGCCCACAATTCTATTTGCCCTTTTTCCTCAGAAGCAAAATGAAAATGTGTCTCAACAACATTCCGAACTTCTTTCCTAATGGCCCTGTCCTTCTGGGTCCTAAGATCACAAACTTGCCCTGTGGCAGGGCAAGTGCTTTCATGCAGCACAAAACCCAGGATGCCACTGCATGCTTCCAGGCCACTGCTGCAAATGACTAGAGGGGATGCGTGTACAGCAGCAGCTTCAGGTGGCCCTGCCAGTGTTGGTCAGTTGGTGGTGGTAGTGTGGAAGGGGAGGTTTATGGTCATTCTGGATTGGGGAGGAGGAAGGCAGGGGGTAGAGAGCAGGCTGGAGGAAGTGGATCTTGGCAGCACATGCGCTTACCAGATCCTATTCCCCATTTTTCAGCCCACCTTGCTCTCTTTCTCTCCTCAGACTTCCACCAGCTTAATAGCTGCTGTGGGACTGACAAGACCCATAGGCAGCCAGAAGGCCTACCCAGAACTAAGTCAAAGTTTTTTACTTGCTTTTGGTTGACCTTCTGGTTGCTCCCCCACCACTGAATGAAGCACATGCTGCATCTTGTCATCAGTGGTTGGGGATAGGATTGGGCTGCTAGTGTCCAAGACAAAAAAAAAAAATGATGCTTGCATCCTTCCCTTTGATCTAAAATAAGGTTCATTATTGATCTCTGTGAATCTCATACATTCCATCCATTCAGGGCCAGCCCACCTATGAAACCTGCTGAAGTTGCTATTTTGAGTGGCAGGCTGAAGGTGGCAACAAATTGACATGGGTGTCATGCAACCTGCACCCCTCTGGCACACTTCCCACCCAGCTGCTTCACTCTGCACAACAATCCTCTTCTTGCACACTCTCATGCGCACAAGAAAAGGAAGGCGTGCAACCTCAACTCAGGCCAGGCCTGCAGCTATTATCTTAAATAAAACTCTTCTTCTTCTTCAGTGGTAGTGAACCACCACTTTTCCTGACTCCCAAATATTGGTTAAATCTGTGCAATCCCAGTAATACACAGTATAATACAAAGGAGCAGATACATCTGTTTCGATAACCAGTGGCCTTAGGATTTGTCTTGTTCACAGAGAGAAAACCATATGATGGAAAGGTAAATCAAAGCCAAACAAGCAGGTATTAAATAAAAAGCCAGGCCTGAATCAATCTAATTTCTTCAAAGTCAATGCCATTTCCCCCCTGAGTCTGTGACACATGTAAATTTGGCCTTTATAGGCAATTGGGCTCAGTGGCGTAGCTAAGGGGGTGCAGAGCAACAAGCTTTAGGGGGGCAACAAGCTGAGCTTGACACTAAGAACATAAGAACATAAGAACAGCCCCACTGGATCAGGCCACAGGCACATCTAGTCCAGCTTCCTGTATCTCACAGCGGCCCACCAAATGCCCCAGGGAGCACACCAGATAACAAGAGACCTCATCCTGGTACCCTCCCTTGCATCTGGCATTCTGACATAGCCCGTTTCTAAAATAAGGAGGTTGCACATGCACATCATGGCTTGTAACACATACTGGATTTTTCCTTAAGAAACTTGTCCAATCCCCTTTTAAAAGCATCCAGGCAAGATGCCATCACCACATCCTGTGGTAAGGAGTTCCAAAGACCCAACCACACGCTGAGTAAAGAAATATTTTCTTTTGTCTGTCCTAACTTCCAACACTCAATTTTAGTGGATGTCCCCTGGTTCTGGTGTTGTGTGAGAGGGTAAAGAGCATCTCTCTATCCACTCTGTCCATCCCCTGCATAATTTTGTATGTCTCAGTCATGTCCTCCCTTAGGCGCCTCTTTTCTAGGCTGAAGAGGCCCAAACGCCGTAGCCTTTCCTTGTAAGGAAGGTGCCCCAGCACAGTTATAATTTTAGTCGCTCTCTTTTGCACCTTTTCCATTTCCACTATGTCCTTTTTGAGATGCGATGACCAGAACTGGACACAATACTCCAGGTGTGGCCTTACCATCAATTTGTACAATGGCATTATAATTTTAGCCATTTTGTTCTCAATACCTTTTCTAATGATCCCAAGCATAGAAATGGCCTTCTTCACTGCCGCCGCACATTGGGTCGACACTTTCATCGACCTGTCCACCACCATCCCAAGATCTCTCTCCTGATCTGTCACAGACAGCTCAGAACGCATTAGCCCAGGGGTATCAAACTCATTTCATCCTGGGGGCCACATTGGATTTATGGCACCTGCTGAGGGCAGAACGCCAAATGTGGCACCCGGAAGTGACCTGAACACAGTAAGTGATGTCACTTGTGACATTGCTTCCTGTTTCTTTAAAAAGCTGAGGCTTCCCTCTCGCTCTGCTACCTCCCCCCACCCCATTCTACCACAAAGCATCCCCTGCCTCCAACCCCCACCCTACACACCATTCTACCACAAAGCATCCCCCGCTTTCAACCCCAACCCCACGGCGCCTCCTGCACTCAGACCCCCTCTGGCCGCGACCGGAGCCCGGGCGAGCTCTGGCCATGACCAGAAGTAGTTGCAGGGCCGGAGATGCCGCGCATGGCACCTCCAGCCCTTGGAATGGGGCCCCATAAGGCCATGAAAGGTCATTTCTGGGTGTTCCGAAAACCCGGAAGTGACCCTTGAAGGCATTCTGGGGCTTCAGAACGTAACTCTGAGGGTTGGGGATGCTGTGTGCCGTTTTCCCAGTCCTCGGAATTTTCCTTCAGCTGCGGTTGGAGCAGAGCTCCAGTCGCGGTCAGAGCGAACGGGGGTGGGGCAGCCCCAAAGCTCCTCCAGATCACGGGGGCTGCCCCAAATGGCTCTGCGAGCCGGATCCGGTCCGTGGGCCATATCATTGACACCCCTGCATTAGCCTATATGTGAAGTTTTGATTTTTTGCCCCAATGTGCATGACTTTACACTTACTGACATTGAAACGCATCTGCCATTTTGCTGCCCATTCTGCCAGTTTGGAGAGATCCTTCTGGAGCTCCTCACAATCACTTCTGGTCTTCACCACTTGGAAAAGCTTGGTGTCACCTGCAAACTTAGCCACCTTGCTGCTCAACCCTATCTCCAGGTCATTTATGAAGAGGTTGAAAAGCACCGGTCCCAGGACAGATCCTTGGGACACACTACTTTTCACCTCTCCCCACTGTAAAAATTGTCCGTTGACACCCACTCTCTGTTTTCTGGTCTTCAACCAGTTCCCAGTCCATGAGAGGACCTGCCCTCTAATTCCCTGACTGTGGAGTTTTCTCAGTAGCCTTTGCTGAGGAACTGTGTTGAACCCCTTCTGAAAGTCCAGATATATAATGTCCACGGGTTCTCCCACATCCACATGTCTGTTGACCTTTTCAAAGAATTCTAAAGTACTGCTAAAAGCAAACCTATTAAGATGCTTAGTGTTGTCTGTTTTCTGTCTCAACAACTAGGTGATACTCCCCTAGACCAGACTGGCTTTTCCTGGGTCTTTGATATGCCACTGGACATAAGTATTGGGCCTAGTGTTTAAGCTGCCATAGCATCCCATATGTGAATTACTTCAAATTTGTAGTTTGAAGGGAGAATGACATCCCCATCAAACCTCCCATCTTACACCTGCCAAAGGTGCAAACTTCTTGATGCATTCTAATAGAAACAATGGGTATACCACCCTACTCATTAGCACTACGTTAGCACCAGTGGTTCTCACACATTTAGCACTGGGACCCACCTTTTAGAATGAGAATCTGTCAGGACCCACCAGAAATGATGTCATGACCAGAAGTAACATTATCAAGCAGGAAAACTTTTAACAATCCTAGGCTGAAAGCCTACCCACATTTACCCAGGAGGAAGTTCCATTTCTTATCATTGTTAAAAGAATATACATAGTAGCTTGTTAATAATACAGGTCTATAGCATTTCCCCAAATGCAGTCACATACCATGGGAGCATCAAGTCTAATATATTAAAAATAAAATACTGAAATGAATGAGGACCCACCTGAAATTGGCTTGCAACCCACCTAGTGGGTCCTGACCCACAGTTTGAGAAACCCTGATCTATACTATCTCTGGGTTGGACAAGAGTTTATTACCCAAATCTGTCCCACGTGTTAGTTGCATCTGAGAAAAGGAATGGCTTTTTCCTAGAATTGTGTGGGGTGGAGGATTCTAGAAACTGCCCTTCTACTTGTGCTAATAAACCTTTCTCAGTATATGCAGAGTGGACGGAAGGCCCCCCCCCCCCACTGTACATTTATAGGAAAAGCTTGAATTTTCCCAGCTGCTGGGAAGGAACCAGAACGATATAAACTGAATGAGTGCACACTGTAAATTAAAGAAGTGATGCCAGTTTGGATGACAAAATATCATCAAACTAGTCCTTTTTCTTGAAATACATGAGAAAATGAACATCTGAAGAATCTTGGAATTTTCCAATGTGCATATCAAATATTTAGCAAAATTCCTAACAATTAGTAAGTTTCTTGCTAAATAGCAGCACTGAAATGCGGCAATTTGGGATCAGGTGACATTTCTTAATAGCTCCTTCAGTCTGCAATTCAGAGTGCATCCACTCCCAAGTATTGATGTGTCACAAGCCGAGTTATTGATTTCCCTTAACAATTTATTTCAACCATCTGGTGTCTTTCATACAGGTTTACTCTTGTAGATTTATAAGAGAAGCTGAATTAATGAAGCATGCTTTTAAAATGCATTTAAATAAAATATGTATCCGTATGCAATACATGTGCTCCATATATGCTAACAATGGATACCTACTTACATTAAACAAAAACTGGTTTTTCCCCCCCAAAGATGGCAGTCATGCCATCTCTTAAATGAGATTGGTTTATACAATACATCAGCCTGAAGGAACTGCATGAACAAAGGAAACATTGCAAATCTCATCTTGCAGCAAATACTATGGACTGAACTGATGTGCACTATGCTCAATCAATGTCTTTGCAACTGGATTATCCAATAAATGTATCAAATACAAGATCAGCCCAAAAGTCTATATGTTCTGACATTGTGTCCTACAGTTGACAAGCAGATGTTCCTGGGATGTTGGTTTCACAAGGACAGTGAGGTGCCCCAATTAAAGACATTACTCAGTAAAGTCATGTTCAAATATGGCTCTGCTACACTGTCCTCAAATGTTACAATATGGCTTTTCTCTTTAAAAAATGTTTACAAATGTGCTTATGAATATGAGTTCAACCCCTAGGGAATGTAGGTCCAGGCATCTGCTCCACTTGAATATCCTCCTAAAGATATTTTCCCTCCTCGCTTCTGCCTGAGTAACTTTCAAGCATTTTTAATCTTATTCAGTTTTGAGCTTAGGGCATGAAAAATGAGAGAAGAGAAAAGAATTAACAGCTAACCACACAAGGAGGGCTGAAGAAGATAGATAGAAGATAGAAGATACAGGGAACTTCGTGGAATGAAATAGTTTTGTCTCACTTATGTCCAACTCTGTGACATCAGTTTTTTCTAATACTGGCTTCCCATTCTTCTCTATGTGCTGCAGTCAAGCCATGCTCTAAGTCAAGACCACCTAGTCCCATAGGTTCAAAAGCTAAAAGTCTTCCATAGGATTAACTTTAATGGGCAGAGTTCTTTCTAGTTCTCAGGCTTTAGTCATATTGTCAAATATGCTTATTAGTAGCCTAGCAGGAAACAAGCTGTCACTCCGTGACAGAACAACTGCTTTATGTGTAGAAGGTCCCAGTTTCAATCCTTGGCAGCTCTAGGTGGAGCTGGTGAAGAGACCTGTCTGAAATCCAGGAGAGTTACTGCTAATTAACGCAGATCGTTCTGACCCAGATGGACCAATGGTTTGACTTAGTGTAAAGCAATGCCATATGTTTGGTTTCCCTGGGTCTGCTTTTTTGGATGCTTTTGTGTAAAGTCTTCTGAACTGTGTTCTAGGTGGGGCTTTGTTTGAAGACTGTTCATGTGTAATGAAGCGATTCACTTCCTGGCAAAACAGGGATGCTGAGGGCTGTTTCTCATTTTGTATATTATACTCAGATGTGCATACCCATAGACACAATACACATTCTTCTTGACAAGTTGGAGCTCATGTTTGTAATAAAATCCAGTACATATTCCTTTAAAATATTTGGAAGCAAAAGCCAAAAAAGGATTAGGTCTTATACCTAAGTATTTTACATGCCTACATTTTACATGATTGAACCTTTGAGATGAGGTGATGAGGGCGGCATACACTTTTTACTCAGCTGCATCCATACCCATAGGAAATGTGCATATTTCCTGAGACTGGCCTGCCTGATTTTGTTTGCATTACAGATCACGTCAGCCTATCAACAGTTGTAGACCTGGCTCCTGTGCCTCCTAGAGGCACAAGACCACAAAATGTTGTCGTTCCCCCCCCCCCCCCATAAGAGGAAATTTACCTGTGTTACGGAGCCTTACATTATGTTCTCTGGCCTTCCAAAAGCCTGTGGCGAAAACCAGAAATATTGTTTAATGGCCCTCCAGAGGCCTCCGAAGGCTTCCGGAGGGCCACAGGCATGGTGCCTTGGGGCTTTTGCCCCACTTAACGCCTCCAGGACCACCAGTGCTTACCAGTCTTTTCAATGGGACTTGCAGAAACCCCCACATTCAAGCTAAAAGAAGTAAGGAGGGAGTGTGCAAGTCATATGCCAAGTATGATGCACCTCATGGCCAATCCCCTCCAGCAGTAGGCATTCAGCAATTGTCTGCCAAAGCAAGTGTTTCTACACCCCTGGCTGTCCAAGATTCTAGAATGAGGGAAGTGTTCTAGAATGTGTGAAAGTGTCTACCCAATGTATGGCGGCAGTGAAGAGGGTTAATTCTATGCTTGGGATCATTAGGAAAGGCATTGAGAGTAAGACAGCTAATATAGTAATGCCGTTGTACAAATTGATGGTAAGGTCACACCTGGAGTATTGTGTCCAGTTCGGGTCGCCGTATCTCAAAAAGGATATAGTGGAGATAGAAAAGGTGCGAAAGAGAGCAACCAAAATGATTACTGGGCTGGGGCACCTTCCTTATGAGGAAAGGCTGCAGCGTTTGGGCCTCTTCAGCCTAGAAAAGAGGCGCCTGAGGGGGACATGATTGAGACATACAAAATCATGCAGGGGATGGACAGAGTGGATAGAGAGACGCTCTTCTCCCTCTCATATAACACCAGGACCAGGGGACATCCATGAAAGTTGAGTATTGGGAGAGTTAGGACAGACAGAAGAAAATATTTCTTTACCCGGCATGTAATTAGTTTGTGGAACTCCTTGCCACAGGATGTAGTGATGGCATCTTGCCTGGATGCCTTTAAAAGGGGAGGGACAAATTTCTGAAGGAAAAGTTCATTATGGGTTACAAGTCATAGTCGGTATGTGTAATATCTTGGTTTTGGAGGCAAGCTGCCTCTGATTGCCAAAGGCAAGGGAGGGCACCAGGATGCAGGTTGTGTCTGTTGTCTTGTGTGCTCCCTTGGGCATTTGGTGGGCCACTGAGACATACAGGAAGCTGGACTAGATTGGCCCTTGGCCTGATCTGGCAGGGCTCTTCTTATGTTCTTATGAAGAACGTTCCCCATATTCAGCTCTTGCCTCTGTAGACAAATGCAAAGCATTGTGAGAGCCAGGGGTATAGTTAGCTGGCATGGCAATTGAATGGGTGTGACTAGCAGCGCATTTCCAGCCCCCTGCATGTGTTCAGGCTTGAATGCCTGAAGAGTGCTAAGTAGGAAACAGTATGAGATAACAATGCTTATGAAAAATGGATGAGATTAGATGGGGGGAAAAATCCAGCAATGAAAAGTAAAAAATCTTGCTATCTAATATTCTGCTGTTAAAACGGTAAGAGTCAGGGGAAAGAGTCCCATTACCCTTAATGGAAGGCTCACGCAATGTTCTTCAGTCCCTGATTTGTAATGCATTGTCCTCTACTTCCCAATCTGGAACAGAGAGAGAGACAGAGAGAATCATTCACAGAACAAACACTTGAGTAGCCTTCATTGTCACTGCTAGTATATTTAGTCCAAGAAATTGGGTCAGTGTACTTTTATTTCCTTCCTATTCTGCTAGCCCAACAGGAACACCAGCAAATTGCCCGGCCTGCTGGGTCCCAATCCGGATTGCCTCGCATTTTAGAACAAACACTCACGTATCCACCCAACGGAGCGTATTCGGATGGCTCAGCTGACTTCGCCACAGGCAGGAGATGGCTGGTGCTGCTGCTGCATGTTATCCACACAACTAGCCAGACTGTAGATTTTGTTATTTTATATTTCACACTGCCGGCCAAGTCAATCAGGCATTGCAATCAGTGCTGGTGCTTCAGGGTAAGAAAAAGAGGGGGAGTGCAGGAGGAGAGGGAAAAACAAAGCTGGAACAGCTGATGCTCTCTGCCTGATGCTGTGAATGCACGCAGAGCAACACTGTAAGTCAAGCCTGCTGGTTGCAAGATCAACGAATCAATCCCTGGAACCTTTTTATTTTTTCTTAAACTTTCGTTTTATTTCCTGTGAGTCCCAGATTGTGGCCAGTAAAAATTAGTCATTTGCAGCACGGGATGCACCATGAAATCGATGACCTGAAAAGGACCCACTGCAGAATGCTACATCATCTGGTTACTGGGGGGGGGGGGCGATATCTGGGGGATGCAACATTTTAGATGACTGGGCTGACAGCTCCTCAAGTGCTCAGTTAAGTAGATATACTCTGGGGCTTTGGAAAACTCTCTCTTGTCACATTTGTTTTGAAATACATGGTTACACAGAACAAAGCGCCTTACTTTGGATGAGAGAAAAGGAATTATTCTTTATTCCTGGTAGGGAGATAATATATGCAAAGAGGGAGTGGGGGGGGGAACATTACAAATAAATTTGAGACCCGGTTGGCTTCTTCATATTACAATCAAATTAAACCAAATGCCACTTGGCACCTTTAGTACATCAGAGTAGTCTGTGAAGATAATAGCCTTTAAAAAAACTCTCTTTTTCTCTCCCAAATGAGTCAGTTTCCCCAAAATGGAGGTTTATAGCTTAAATGATGTCAGATTTAATGGCAACTAAATTAGTGGTGGCGGGAAATCAAAAAGGATGGCGATTCCATCCAAAGACAGGCTGATTAATACAGACTATATAGCTTGTTCTATTAAAACAAATGTTTCACCAGGGAGCATTGTATTGGTGCAGGTATTGTCTGTGATCAGCCCAGGAGGAACTTTCTGGCTAGGCTGCAGTTTTGCCAATGGTGCCAAAATTCCAGAAATAGGGCTCCCCAGTCTCCTAAGGTGGTGCTTCAGTGTAGGAGTATGAAATATGCTCATAGAAGACTGTGTGTGAGTGCATTAGCATCGAATAATTCATTTTCCTGTGTACCATTTATTCTACAAATTAATAAAATTAGGCCCCTTTAATAAGCACGTGTAATATATAGAACAAATCCAAAACAGAAATGCATCTTATCAGGCTACCAGAGGGGGTGACGCACTCCACAATGTCGTAAGAAAGGTTCAGAATGTTGAATGTAATTGGGTGTTGTGAAGTTCATAGGAAACTGACTTATGCTGACATTGGTCTATCTAGCTCAGTATTGTCAACACCAGCATCCAGGGTTTCAAACAGGAATTTTTTTTCTGCCCTACCTGGAAATACCAGGAATTGAACCTGGGACCTACTGCTGGCAAAGCATGTGGTCTGCCAATGAGCTACAGGACCCAATCCTATCCAACTCCAGTGCTGATGCAGCCATTTCAAAGGGTCATGCGCTGCATCCTGCAGGGAAGGGAGTCCAGCAGGCCTCTCCAAGATAAGGGAATGTTTGTTCTCTTATCTCAAGACTATATTGCAGCTGTTTCAGCACTGAAAAGTTGGATAGGGTTGGACTCACAATCCTTTGCAAAGACAAGATGGTGCAGACGTATTTGTATAAAACAGGAGACATTCCAGCCTTCAAAGAGTTGGTCGGGTTTTTTGGAATTTGTTCATTTGTTCATTTTCTGTCCCAGGCATACTACTGACAGGTGTCTGTTAATGGAGCTCTACTTCAAGCTCTGTATTACCAGCACCTACCAGTTTACAAACCAGGTAATTGCTGGGTTATCAATGATTCCCTTTCCTAAAACAAAACCTCTTGTATGATAAATGTTTGTCCCTTGCATCGGCAAATCACCAACAATTTCAAATTCATGACATGGAGAACCTTTATGGGCTCCGGGTCAGACAGGAGGGCCTTCAACAGAGGCCGAGAGGAAGAAAATTTGGACAGGTATTGGAAATGGGACCACTGGGAGGCATCCTGGGGAAGAGAAAAGCTGAGTCTCAGTGGCAATGATGCTGCCGATATTCTATGCCTACAACTCAGACTTGACATGCCTCCTTGGGTCCATTCAGATTTGTACCAGCCAAACATCAGGTGCAGGTTTGAGTAGACCCATACGGCAACATGAAGCTTACCTTGAGGTAAGGGATCAAAAGTTCCCTTACTTCAAGGACAGTTCCTGAGCTTCCCCCCCCCCCCCGTCACTGGATGCAGCATGTGCCTCCATAGTGTGGCTCCATCGGTGCTAATGACAGAGGTTAGAATTAGGCCAGAGGTTCTCAAACTGGGAGTGTTGCAATGTCCCAGCCTGAGGAGCTCTGTCTTTGTCCCTTTAAGGGGCAGGGAGGGAGGAATGCCCCAATGCAATCCCCAGGAATGCGTCTCTGCCAGGGGTGACAGGGGCTTTGTTTTACTTACCAGCAGTGGCAGCAGCCTCCTGGGGTGCAGGGAGCCCTGTGGAAGACTCTGCAGGGATCTCCAAGCCTTGGAAATCTAAGAACAAAGATTACGATCCACTTCTAGTTTTGTGATCAAAAACCGGAGGTGGGTCAATATCTTTACTTATAGATTTACTGAGGCTTGGGGAGCCCTGCAGAGGCTTCTGTGAGGCTCCCCACACCCCTGGGAGGCTGGTGGTGGTGGCAGTGAGTAAAATGAAGTCTCTGTTGCCTCTGGCAGAGGCAGGGCAATCCTGGGGATCGCATTGCTACATTCCCCACTCTCCCACAAAGACTTACTGCGGCCCCCAAATTCCCAGATAGTTTGAGAACCACTGGATTAGGCCATTAATTTGTGCCTTTGCTTGGAACAAAACCAAAACTCCTTCTTAGGTCTTTCTCCAGTACAGTACTACAGTCAGGGCCACAGTGGCAGCAATCAAACAAAAGTGATTATGATGTGGGAATGAGATGCTTGGAAAAAGTCAAATGAAGCTGAGTAGGACAAGGGTCATATTAACAGATAAAGAGGAGGTGTTCTTGAATAAAACTCGCATATAGGATTCCTGACCTATTTATGCCAAGTTGATTAAGGAGGTGAGAAGTACTGTAACTAGCACAGTAGGAAGAAAATAGCTAACAACTGATTGTCAAGGGGCAGGTGTTGATACCAGCCTGCCTCTCTAGTGGTGCATGTTCAGTGGAACAGGGCTCTATTTTTAAAACACATTTCTTTCTCCCACGAGCCATCTCAAAAGAGTGCTAACTGCACCACATGGTTTTATAAAAGCACCCTGGTCAAAGACTTGACAAGTGAAAGCAATCCAAAAGCGCTAAAAGAAGAAGCAGGTGTGGTGCTTTTAGCTCAGCACCTTCCGTGTAAAGGTCACCAGAGTCAGCAACATCATCAGCAATGTGGTCACTCAGGAAGGCAACACACTGACTCACTTGCCTAGTGCAGAGCATTGGCGGGAACTGAACTGGGATTCACCGGATCAAAGTTTGTTTTTGCAGTCTGATGTAGAGGTCATCAGAGGGCTATATAAGGCAGCCAGTGCTCACAGAATGAATTGTTGTATCATACTTCCCACCTGCACCCCCATGTTTAATTTCTGCTGAACATGTCATTGAAGGAGATCCAAGGCAAAACTTTGTTCTGCGTCTCCCAAAGGTGCGCTACCCTCTGCTTTACAATGAACAGCAGTGTAGCAATGAGATGGGGTTCTTCACTACAGCCAGTAACTACAGCCATCTTTAAAAAACACACACACACAATGCAGTACACCCACACCATCTCTGATTTCTGCTTCATAGTCATACAGTGAATGGAAAACTGCATTCCATTGTTGTTTTTAAAGAAGATGGTTGCCTGTACAGAACGAAAGTGCTCTGCATTATTGCTGATGCCCAGGCTCTCAAGTGAGTTGAACTGGGTCCTTGACCCTTAATAGCACCTTGCAGCTGAAACATTACCAGTTCATGCAGTAGAATTTCCTGCCCTCTACTAACAGCCCTATCCTATACTTCAGGTGTTTCCAAACATTTTGGCCAGAGGGCCGCATCAAATATCTGGCACAGTGCTGAGGGCCAGAAAAAAATTTTCGTGCTGTGGAGGGCCGGAAAAAAATTTAAATATAAAATTTATATATATAAATTAGAGACGGAACTTAGATGAGTGAATAAATGAATGCATAGGCTCATTTATTCAAACTCTCTGGCCCTTGGACACCCTCCAGTCGCAACCAGAGTACAATTCCAGTCATGTTCAGCCAAGTGGGTCAGAGGCTTTCAGGGGACAAGAGGCTGGCTGCAGGTTGAATAGAGGCTTGCTGCAGGCCGCATCTGGCCCCCGGGCCGGGGTTTGGAGACCCATACTAACTAGCCATAGTCGTCAGACCTCTTCCACTGGCGCTGACTGCCATAAAGCAGTCAGTGTCCTTCATAAAAGGTGCTCCAGCAGCACACTACTCAGCATGCTACCAGGGACACTGGTGGGAAGGACAGCACCTTCATGCTCATGTCATCAGCTCTTCCACTGCCCACCAGAGCAGGCAAATCAGTGGGAGAGGCAGGAAGGCAAGAGTGGAACAGGAGCAGGCAGGGGTACAACTAGGTAGGGAGGGGCATAATGGGGGCAGGAAGGCTATAGAAGGGAGGTGAATCTGGCAGTTATGGTGTGCATCGGATCGTATCCTACTTTCCTGCAGCCTCCCCATCCCCATTCTCTCCTTGGACTTGCATTAGCGAATTCACTAGATCCACTGCAGGTTGGGGAAGTGTACGGAGGTGTAAAAGGACTTAAATTCCCTTTCTGAAGTCTCCTGATTCTCTCCCCCTCCCCCCACTGGATACAGCATGCCCATTTGTGGCACAACTGCACCAGTGGGGGTGGAGGAAGGATAGGATTTGGCTCAAAAAAGGTAATTTCCGATAAAACAAAAAGACAGACAGCTCAGCATAGCTTATAGTACTTCAGATTTCTTGATTTATTTTATTTCCTTTGTCAATTGCTTTGTGAAGTTTTTTTGTTGATAATACTGTCATTTAAGAGAAGGGAGTTAGTAAAAAAAGGCAGGAATTCTGCAGAGGCTCATCAGCTCATGATGAAGGCAAAGGGCAGAATGACTGGAAGCAACAATAATTAGAGTGTTTCACCTTTGCCTCCCATCTCACTCTTGCCAATCAATATCAGTGGATGTCTATAGTACTTTCACACATTACACCATCTGGAAGCAGAAGAACCACCTTGACTTATCCAAACATGGCCTTGACTCCTTATCCTCAAAGAGGCCTATCTTATACTTTGATAAGCAATCTCTTGACTTATCAGAGTCCAGGGCATCTCAAAATAGAGAAAAAAGCAGACAAATATTAGTCTGGTTGTGTCAAGCAATTAATGGGATCAGCAGAGAGTCAGTCAGGTGCTTTACTGATGGTTAATAACAATGCTTCAAAGATGCTCTGATAAGATGAGAAATTCCAGGTAAAGCATGTAGTCTGAAGCAGCAAAAAGACAAAATACTGCAGCATCTTAGAGATGGCATACTGGTGTATGGTGCAGTCTGAAGGATGTTTGCTCAGGAGTGAGTTTCAGAAGCATCAGTGAGACTTAAGGCACAATCCCAACCAACTTTCCAGCACTGAGGTAAGGGCAATGCAGCTCCAAGGTAAGGGAACAAATATTATCTTACTTTGAGGAATCCTCCATGACTGTCACCGAACCGCAGGATGCAGCACATGCACTATTGGCACGAAGCTGGTTAGGATTTGGGCCTTACTTTCTAGTATGCTCTGGATTGCAACCTTATGAGCTTGCATGAGTATGCAAGTATGAGTATGAACTCAACAACCATCTTTGTAAGACAGCAGGCGATGCAAGATAAGGTAAAGTTTGCAGGACATTTAATTATGATAACTTTGTCTCCTAGACAATGAAGTCAGACAAAATATTCACTGTTTATTAAGGCATGGAATGTTTCCCGCCTCTCCAGAAATAAATAAGAAGATACTCTGAATACTGTACTTATTCCCTACCCACCACCACCACCACCCCGAAAGGAAGCTTTACAGATCTCCCTGGCGAGCACCATTTGCAGAAATGAGACCATGGTTGGACTATGGGAAAGCAAATGGACTATGTGGGAAAGTTATGCCAAATGGAAAAGGAGAAAGAGACCTCAGAGGCTTCTGTATCCTTCCTCGGTTGCGTCTTTCTCAAAAGAAGCAAAGTGACTCAAGTCAAGGCGTGAGCAAAACTTTAGGTTTTAAATTATTGTGTGCTTATCATTAACAAACAGTGAGCCGTTCAAATCACAGTTATCTGGGAAGGAATCAACACAGTGCGGAACAGTGTGACCTGAATTGTAATTCTCAGCTGTAATATGCCATAGGTCACTTTAATTCCAAACAGAGCTTATATTTAATAATCATACTTAATTCGATACTTTCCGGGGGGGGGGGGGGGAGGAGGTTCAAAGTATCTGAGGGAAGCAGCTCTTTACATTCTGTCAATTATGTTGGAATTTCCAAAAATAGAGCTACCCAGAGGTGACAAGATTTCTGTGCAGAGCATAAAGGCAACTGTTCTATTCTAGCTCAGACTTTGTTTGGGCTAGATCAATACAAAATCTTCACAGTGGAACTAAAAATGATCCAGATTGGCCTTCTTTTATTATTTCCTGCATATACAGGGAACCCCCATAAGAACCTATGAACAACCTCACTTGATCAGGCCATAGGCCCATCTAGTCCAGCTTCCTGTATCTCACAGCGGCCCCACCAAATGCCCCAGGGAGCACACCTGATAACAAGAGAGCTGCATTATGGTACCCTCCCCTGCATCTGACATAGCCCATTTCTAAAACCTAGAGGTTTTAGAACCTAGAGGTTGCACATACACATCATGGCTTGTAACCCGTAATGGATTTTTCCTCCAGAAACTTGTCCAATCCCCTTTTAAAGGCATCCAGGCCAGATGCCATCACCACATCCTGTGGCAAGGAGTTACACACACCAACAACACGCCGAGTAAAGAACTATTTTCTTCTGTCTGTCCTAACTCTCCCAACTCTCAATTTTAGTGGATGTCCCCTGGTTCTGGTGTTATGTGAGAGTGTAAAGAGCATCTTCCTATCCACTCTGTCCATCCCCTGCATAATTTTGTATGTCTCAATCATGTCCCCCCTCAGGCGCCTCTTTTCTAGGCTGAAGAGGCCCAAACGCCGTAGCCTTTCCTTGTAAGGAAGGTGCCCCAGCCCAGCAATCATCTTAGTTGCCCTATTTTGCACCTTTTCCATTTCCACTATATCCTTTTCCCCATATATATATATATATATATATATATATATATATATATATATATATATATATATATATATATATATATATATATCCCTTATCTGCAGACCCTGTATCTGAGGGTTCACTTATCCGGATCCCCTACCAGCACATGCACCCCTGCATGCATTGCCTCCAGAGGGTCCTCTGAGCTCAGCAGAGGCCAAGGACATCCATCCCTGGCATCTGCCAAGCTCAGAATCAGCTTAGCGACTTAAACGCAAATTCTGGTTTCATGGAGAAAACGGAAGTGACATTTTTAATGCCTTTTAAGGTGTTGGGAGGCCCAGGGAAGCTTTTTTTTCTGAACTGTGCTGAACTCAGAGGCCCCTCTGTAGGCAAGGTAAACAGAGTTCCCCTTGCCTCTGGAGAGGGTAGCCCCCCAGGATTGCGGGGACGGGCATTCACCCATATCCACAGAGGGTTGCAGAATGGAACCCCCACAGTTAAAGGGGCACATCTGTAGTTTCGCATACCAGTTCAGAGGGATTTTGTTTTGATTTTTGAATTAGGATAAAGCTACCACTGGAATCCACCAGGAGCACAACTGAGGATGAATATTAGTGGTACTCAAAATTCAGCATCTTGCTCCAAGAATTCCAGTAGTTCTTACTGAATCTCACACAAGTATTTCCTGGAAGTGATCAGGACATGTTTATTCTTTTCATGCTTACAATGAGCATTATGCACAGGGGGTGGTGAAGCTGGCACTGACAGAGGGCCCACATCCATCAGAGGGTTATATACAGTGTGTGCTGCCCATTTTTCTTGGTGAACCTCACTAATCAATTCTGTCTAACATTAAATTTCTTGGATTTTTTTCCCGCATGGATTTGAGTGTCAAATGCAAATATAACACTGAAAGTAATGTTAATGGAGCCCTAATGTTCTGACTTAAATCCACCAAAGTCAGGAAAGTAGAATGATAGCCCCCAAAGCAGCTTTAACTTTGCCCTTCTACAGGTATGCGTTACAATAGAAAATTGCAGCTTTCAGAAAATGATCACATCACACTGGATAATGGGACTTATTATTTGATTTATTTCACAAACGTAGGTTAACTGTGTGAGTTATGTGAAATGTAATGCAGTGCATTCTTAATACACAAAGTTATCTTCCTCCAGAGGGTCAGGACAGAAATATGAGACACATTTGAAAGGAACAGTGAAAAACTATGAAGGCTGAGGTTTATGGGAAATCCCAAGTGCAGTGTTCTTCAAGAGTTAGTCAATGCAGTTGAACAGCTTTTGCAAATAACACCCCCACCCAAAAGAAAAAAACCCAGCAAACAAAAAAGCTCAAAAAGCTTTATTTGGCTTATCTATGGCATTTGGATGTAACAAAACCGGCAATTCCAGTTTAAGTATGTATTGCTGTTAGCAACTGTCATACACTACATTTTTGCTTGTAAGATCAAAGCGTGTCCCTTTTCTCATCTATTATTTCAGATTCTGAGTTGTTTATACCTCAGAGGCATCATGAATCTGGCATACAGAAAGAAAATGAAATAGCTGTTTCCTGCCTTGCAGTAGTGCCTTTTTTCCAGGGCCGGCCTAAAATTTCCTGAGGCAATCTGAGGCAGCATGCCAAATGCCACTGTCCTTTACTGGCAGCGAGCACACCAGCTGCCCCCTCTGCCACTTGGGACTGCTCAAGCCCACCACTCTCCTCTTCATGTTTCTTCTTCTCCATTCTCTTTCTTTTCAAAACCGAGGAGGAGGTAGAATGGAGGAGATGGCAGCTGAAGTGCAGAAGTATTTGGCATGACACTTCAGGTGCCAAAAGATCTTCAGCTGGCCCTGGGAGGAAGGTGATATTGCAAGGCTATTTCCTTTCCATTCTAGTTGCCATATTCATGATGCCTCTCATGAATAAATGACTGAGAATCTGGAATTATAAATGAGGAGGAGGCAGAATGGCAAACAAGGGCTGATGGACAAAGGACAGCGGCAGATGCCGCCCCCATCAATCCACCACCTGTGCTGACCACCCCATCAGCCACATAGACGGGCTGGCCCTGCTTCTTTCTGTGCTTGCTGCCTTGCCCTTTCTTCCTCAGCAATAAAACGCAAGAACAATTAGACTGAGGCTACAATCCTAACCACACTTTCCTGAGAGTAAGCCCCGTTGAACAAAATAGGACTTACTTACTTCTGAGTAAACCTGGTTAGGATTGTGCCCTGAGTTTCTACAGGCCTCATCCTCTAAGCCAGCGATTTTCAACCTTTTTCATCTCACATCACACTGACAAGGCGCTAAAATTGCCAAGGCACGCCATCCGTTTTTGGACAATTGACAAGGCAAACCCATTGACAGCAGGGGCTCGCATCCCCCAGTGGCCCTACTAACAAATGACCCTCCCCCAAACTCTCACGGTACACCTGCAGATCATCCGCGGCACACCAGCGTGTCACGGCACAGTGGTTGAAAATGGCTGCTCTAAGCAACGTCCATAGCTTCTTGTACTCCTCAGGCTCTTTGTTTTTAAATATGACATGTTTAATTGTTAAATTAAATACAATTGAATATGCTTCCCATCTGTGATATTATTTTTCATTTTCAAAATCACTTCAGGATAGTGCCCCTCACAACTGTCTTGTCTGATGTGGCACTGCAGCCCTGTGTTGCAAACAGCATTGTAAAAGTGTTGGCCCAATTTGGCCTGCACCTAGAGTGTGGTTTGTGCCAGTCCAAAACACAACAGGTTTGACTTCAGACAAGCTGTTATTAAATTCTGCAAAAAGTGAGAGACAGCATACTGAGCTGCTTTGCCTCAAAATCAGCTCCGTGTACTTTATATACACTTCCACGCACTCCAAGCTGGTTGCTATGTAGAATTGTCCAGCTTAACCTTCCTCAGATTTGCCAGGACTGGCATTAGATGCATCTTTATGTTAGGCAGACTGTTCCAATGCCAACTGATTTCAGCCAGTTTTGCGGCCTCTGGTAATTTTCTACTGCTTGGGTTCAGCCCTCAGTGAAACTCTAGTCAAAGTGGAGTCACAGCAAACAAAATGGAGTAACCTGTAAATTCAAACTTGTGAAAACAAAACTTTCTTATACTTAATACATCAAAAGGATTATTCAGAACTAAACAATAGGAATACAGTATTAATATTCAAAATCTGTCATATTGGAGTGCAGATTTTTCCTTTAAAAAGATAGAGTGTTCAACACTGATTCTGTCTGACGTATTCATTCTTGAACAAGTTTCACCATTTCCAGTAAAAAGCAGTCTTGATAGGGGCGGTGAGCTCATTCTCTGCTAATTTAAATGAAAAATATTTTATTACTATAATTATTGTTTAGACTTGTATCCCACACTAACCTGAAGGTTCAGAATGGGCTACAACATGTGTAGTGTTTATGCAATGCTAGCAAAGTGAGCTTCTCACTGAAATTAATTAGTCATACAGTTCTGTAGATACAGATGGCCTCATTCACAATTAGATTATTGTTGTTAGATATTGTGCTGCCTCTGGACAAAGCAGGCATGTTCCCCCGGGTGTTTCAGTTATACCACTGCTATAGTTGTGGTAGCTGTTATGACATTCTCTTAATCCTGAGGTATTTGGATGGCAAAATATAGAGCCACAAAGGAGAAATGTGACAAAAGTATGGGTTTTAATAAAACTGCTGGTGTCCATGATACCACTTGTTACTGCAAGAAGAAAGAAAAGTGGCAAAGGGCAACAAATATAGCCGAGCAGTGCTGCCACTAGGGGCCCTGGAACAAAGCCTGCACTGGACCTTCATAGCACCCACATACACCTATGCATCTATGACACATTTGGCACAACCAATGCTACAGAGGGATGAGGGATCGGCCTGGCTGGTTGGCAAACTTATCTGACCCAGATGCCACAGTTATGGCCAAATATTTACTGCATGATGGTTTCAAACACTGAAAAATGATTGTGACAAGATAGGTAGCCTTCTTTGGAAGTTAAGCAGAAAGTACCACATTGCATAAAAATACAGAAAGGGAAGTAGATATGAGGGGAAAATCAACAACTACCAATACAAACAAAATACACGTGGGATCTCAGGTATATGTAAAAACAGGGAAGCTTGATTTTTAAAAACTCTTCTTTAAAAAAAGAAACCCTTCCAAAATGGTCTGACAGAATAAGCATTAAGGTCTGAAATTAAGGTCTGACTGAATATTCATATAGCAGAAGGTGAAAGTATGCATTTTATGTTATAACAACAGCTGAGAACAGCCAAGCAAAGATTCTTTAGGACTTCAGATTGCAGACCAATAAACATTTAGGACCCAGTCCTATTGGACCCTTGTGCCAGCACTGAGCTCCAGCATTGGCGCTGGGTGTCATAAACATGAAGTAAATCATGTTTACAGAACTCTCAGAGTAGCACCCTGTGCCAGGTAGAGGACACCATCTAGTAGCCCAGAGCAAGGTAAGAGCACCGGGCAGCAGTGCAGCCTTTTGGGGTGGGGAGAGGCATTCCAGGACAGAGGGAGGAACTGGCCCAGAAATGGGGTAGAACTGGCCGACGCCTCCTCTGCTGGATCCTATTCTCCTTGTTGGGCTGTTCTCTGATATGGGGGTTCTCAAATCTGCACCAGCAAAATAGCCAGTGCAGATGTCAGGGACCCCCGACCCAACCAGGGCCCTGACTGGGTCCGCACAGGCGGGGGGGGGGCTGAGGCAGTGGGGGTGAGGGCTCAGGCAGAGACCCAGAGAGCGCTTGTCAATCCCCCACCTGGAAGGCTAACAGAGGGGAATAGTGAGGAGGGAAAGAGAAGGCTGGCCATAGAGCCAGGCAGGGCCAGGGGATTTTCCTTTAAGCCCCACCAGGCAGGAAGAGGAAGGGGGGGGAGATCAGAGAGAGCCTCATAAGGAGGGAGAAGGCCAGTGATGAGCTGGCTGGCTGGAAGGAGGCAGGAGGCCTGGGTTTTGCCTGACCTCACCCAGGACCAAGGCTGCAACAACCACAACAGGGAGGAGGACCAGGGTGAAGTAAACCCCCTCCCCCTGCACTTCTCTGAGGCCTCTCCCCAGGGGCCCTCCACCCAAGGATCCACCCCACTGATCCAGACCCTCCACAGCAGACATGACAAGTTCCATTATGGGGCCTTGGACTTTCCTCGGGAGAAGAGGGCAAAAGTCCCCTTCCCTTGAGGACACCTCTGGTGGCTTCCTGGTACCCGTGTGTTAAAGCAGTCAATAGTTTGCTGCCCCTGTTCCTCCAGGCACTGGGAAGCTTGGGCTGTTAGAACACAATACATCAGATATACTTGTAGTTGACAAAGAGAAAAATCAAGTTTGGATCCTTGATATTGCAGCCCCAAGAGACAGCAGGATTGAAGACAAGAACATGAGAAGATCACAAAATATCAAAACCTGCAAGTAGAACTTGGGCATCTGTGGGAAAAAAAGGTCAATATTCAGCCAATTGTCATTGGATCCCTTGGAGCAGTGCCTAAAAGTCTGAAGAAACACCTCAATGTTTTTGGCCTTGAGCAAATTACAATAGCTCAACTAAAAAAATAATAATAATAATGTAGCTTGGAACAGCAAGAATCCTGCATTGATATCTCTGTAATTCCCAGGATCTTGGCTAGATTCCGAATGGCAGAAGATAACCAGTCCAGAATATTTGCTGATGCAGTTTTGAAGTATACTGTGATAAAGTAGATAATAATAATAGTAGTAGTAGTAATAAAAGACTCTGATGTCATGGCTTTGTTTAGCTAGCTTGGGCACTGGCAGAGGGCCCCCTCCCCCAGGCCTGAACTCTCAGTATCAGTGGCAATGGTAGTGCCAATGTACTGTTAGGTGAGATTATTTGCTCCAGGTCCCCAAAAGTCTGGCATTCACACATTCCCCTCTCTTGTTGCTACTATTCTCACATGTTCCGCTTCCCTCCTGCTTTTCCTGATTGATAGTAACCATAATTTGTTCAAAATTGGGTAATGTAGAACTATGGTTTGTCTCCGTGTGAGCCAACAGTCTGTTTTTATGTTTTGGACCCCGTCTCAGTTTACAAGCTGTGTTGGCATCCTTCAGTCTCGGAAGACTATGGTGTCACGCTCTGAATAGTGGTTCTGGAACAGAGTGTCCTCTCCAGTGCGCGAAGCCTGGGTAAAGTAGGTATGGAGGATAGGCTGTTACCCATGCAGCAAATCCCCCCTCTCCACGTCGCTGAAATGGTCCAATGGAAAGGCAGAGGCCAATACGGTTGGTTCCAGCGGCGTCGCAGGAGTTGCCAGAACGTGACTGTGTTCAGCCATGAACTGCCTCAGGGACTCCGGCTCCGGATTTTGCCTCGAGGTTGACTCCTGCAGCCTTTTCCATAACTGGATGTAGCCACAAGGCAGTGGAGGTTTGGGATCAGAGTTTTCCTTCTCTCAGATGAGCTGCCTTCCCAGGCTGACGAGTCCCATCTACCCAGTGGCTGTTTAGTCGCCTCTTATGACAAGTACAGCCAAACTGAGGGCCTATTCTTATCCCCAGCCCCCAGTTTACAAGCTACTACCTTAAAAAAAGCTTCTCTGATTTCCATAGGTGTCAATCAGCAGAATTGACTGCTCTGCTACAATGAGGAAGCTCCACCAAGAGTGTCCCCCCCCCCTTTTTTTGGTCTCTTGTGCAGCAGAGGAAGGCACAAAGCCTTTGTCAAGAAACTTTTGGCAATGGTAAATACATCCTTTTTGCCTACAGCAATATTGCCAGTGTATTAGGTCAAAGCTGCACTACCACAACTCAGTCAGTGAAATTTCCGCCTGGCCAATGTTTGTATATTGAAAAAGGAAAAAATGACTTGTGCCAATATGGAGTTCACAGAATGCACTTTGACCGTATATACCAGGGGTCTCAAAACCCCAGCCCGGGGGCCAGATGCGGCCAGCAGCAAACTTCATTCCGGCCTGCAGCCAACCACTTGTCCCCTGAAAGTCTCTGGCCCACTCAACTGAACATGACTGGAACTGTGCTCTGATTGTGTCTGAAGGTTGTTCTGAGGGCCAGAGAGGTTGAATGAATGAGCCCATTCATTCATTTATTCACTCATCTAAGTTCCATCTCTAATTTATTTATTTAAATTTTATATTTAAATTTTTTCCCACACCACGCCAGATATTTGATGCAGCCCTCTGGCCAAAAAGTTTGGAGACCCCTGGTATATACTGTTCTGGTGCCATACCAGAGAAGCCCAGTGGAACATATGACCTACTTTAAATGTTCAAACAATGTACTTCAAGTGATTTATTATTTATAGCTTGGATATGCAACATTAGATTCCATCCCTACCCCTAACAATTTAACTAATGGATGGAAAGAAGAAGAATGACAGAACTCTACTGGGGAATAGTAACTAGCATATTCCAAATGCAATTCAAATATACATAAACACTGCAATCCTCCAGAAAGCAATACTGATCCTTTTCTATTTGATAGGCTTATAGGCATTTGTGGCAAACAAGCATTATGAAAATATAGACTATTGTTCTTACTTTCAGAGATGCCTCTGCTGAAACAGCAGAGGTGGACTGAATCTATTATAAGCAAATTGTCGCTAATGCCAATAGTGAGGTTAGAGAAATTGCATACTAACTTTGTAAAATACTTTTTTATTGATCTGCCTTTATCACATGTAATGTTGCAGTGGCGCTTATTAAGCAGCTGAGATCCATTTCTAGCTGTACACAGGGAATTAAATGCCCAATTCCTATTAACGCTAATCAGAGTTGTGTGCCTAATTCCCTGCACACTGTTTGGAAAGTGTACCTTCCTAATTGCCTAATAGGCTGTAATAAGGAAGCAGATTGACTGGCTTTGTATTTTTTATTTTTTTATTTTTTTGGATTTTGTAAATATAATAGGGAAACAGTTGATGCAACATAAAGAGCAGACTTGTCAATTCATTTACTTTCAAAGCAGAACAGTCACTGGGGTCTCATCGTGGGAACTATTTGCTGTCATTATGTGACATTTGGAAAGCCAAAGTATTTTAACATATGGAATGGCACCGTGCAGAGAGGTTGTGCTTTGCATATTAAGAATCTCTGAAATTGAAACAATAGAATACCCACTTAATATAAATTCACAAACATGCACTGTGGCTATGAAAAAGCCAAATTAAATGTTAGGATATATTTCACAGCGTCTCCAACAGAGGGATCTGATCCTCAAGTGTAAACCCACTGACCCCAAACCCAAAAGCAGGGCTGGGAACTCGAGTCAGGTGACTCAAACTTGAGTCATGAAAATGCATGTTTTTTGCTGACTCGTGGACTCATGAGTTGTGTGCATGGAAGATTCAGAAAAACACTCGAGTCAGGGGCCCCTTGGCTTGTGACTCACATTCCACTCCAACTATTTGAGCCGCACGCCAACAGACACAGGTTGCATCACCTCCCTCTCACACAAAAACCTTATGTGTTCATCTGAGAAGCATTTTTTTTGCATGCACAAGCTCTAGCACTAGCAGGGTAAGCTATGTTCAGAGATGGGCTGGAGGGGGTGGAGTGAAAGGGTTAATTTTTTTTGTTTGTGCTCCAAAAAATTGTCTGGGTCTAATGATGCAGCACCTGTTGCAGTTTCTCTATTGCGGTTTCTCTGCAGCATTCATTTGAGCTGGACACTGCATATAACCCAGACAGCGAGGTGCCTGCAGCAGGCTTCTGTGCATCCATTGGATGGAGGATGTGTCTCCGGGAGAGGGAAGGGGACAGGAGGAGCCATTTTTCCCCATAGGAACAAGTGAGTTTTGCAAGGAGAAGGAGGGTCGGCAGGAAGTGGGAACAGCGGGGGAGTGACTTGTATCACCTACACTTTTTTCCAAGTCTCTCTTGGCAGAGTTTTCATCCTCCTGTTGTTTTTTCAGCTGCATTTTCTGTTGCAGAAAAGGTGGGCGCATTCCACACTGAAGCCTGACAGGCAGGGTGGACGGGGACAGTGGGGGAAGTTTTAGAGGGAACGCCGAGACATGCCTACAGCCTGGCACAGCCCCGTTTTCCTCTGCAGAGTTGCAGCAGGCTTTTTCTTGCTTGCTCGGCTTGTGCTGCCCCGCCCTGCACCCTTCCGTCTGGCCAAGCTGGGATGCACCCTTACTCCCTGTCATGCCTATGAAGTGAAGGGGGGGGGTTTCCTTCATTGTGGCCAGGATGGGATTGCACAGGGGGAGGGAAGGGAAGGGGTTGGCGCGTTCCGTGCAGCTGCTGGACATTGGAGTAGGTGGGGATGGTGAAGGAGAGTTGAAAGAACACCGAAGCATGCACACAACCTGGCAGCAGCCCCATTTTCCCTCCATGGGGCTGGGGAGGGCTTTTTAAAGTGGGCGACTCAACTCCTATCAAGTCACAAAAGGGTGACTTGGCAACTCAAAAAGTGCCCCCATTATGAACTCGTTTTTTAGTTGAGTCTCGGGGGGGAAGACTCGTGACTCAACTTGTTGAGTCATGAACAGCAAGCTTTTGAATTCTCCAGAACTCTTCATCAGGTTTAGGGGTGACATCAGAGGTCAGCCAGGTCAAACTTTGGACAAGAGACCAAGTTCATCTGAAGGTCCACTTGGCTAGGTTGACCCCTGGATCCTCAATACCAATGGCAGAAGAAGTGCCCAGTGCACCAGGAGGCACATGAAGGGGTAATTGTGGGAGTCCCAGTGCAGGCCTTAGCCCCAGAGTCCTCACATAGGCATTGATCAGGCTGGATGTTAAGCAAAGCAAAAAGGGTGCAAAAATACTGAGCATAGTGTAAGAGTCTTCAAAGCTTGCACTTACAACAGTCTTAAGATGTGCAGAAAGAGTTACTCAGGATTAAGTTTATTCTCCTTACTCACTGCCAGTCACTGATTTCAGGATGTGCTGAGGGCTACTGAGACAAAGAAACAATAATGGTTGTTCCTCTTTTTTTAGAAAACATATCTATTAATTTAAACATTAGCTTTTAGATTTTACATTGCATCTCCTTTCTTCAGTGGAGCATGCTGTGTCAGGAGAAGAAGAAAAAAATGTGCTGGCAATAGCAATGCCCTTATGGTGCTGGACTCAGTTAATGTAAGTGGAGAGAAACTCTCAGAGCCGGAAGCAGGGCAGGGGGGAATGAAAGAATCTTACACTCGCTCAGGTGGCTTCAAGAGTCGTGTGCTGTGATGACATTTTGTTAAGCAGAACATTCAGTCATGTAAGTCCACTCTCATCTGCAATCTATTACATCCTAGCATGCAAGTTGGAGAAAGAAAGTTGGAAAAACAAACCTAGCCCAGGGCCAGCCCAGGACCTCCAGATGCTTGAGTCACAACCTGGTGATATATCAATCTCTGCTCCTCCCCTCTAGGGAGTGGTAGTGGGAGAAGCAGAGGTTGACATGTGGAGTGGGAGAAGGAAGAGGAGGAGGAGGGTTAGGGGTGAGCTGGTGCACAAAGGTGCACTCTCCACCTCATGTGCTGCCTGAGGCAACTGCCTCACAGCCCAATCTGAGCCTCCCAGCACATGAGGCTGCTGTGGTGCCAGAATGGCTACTTTGGCATCCAACATACTCTGGGTAGCCCACAGTGGCGCCTCAGGGGAAGGGGAAGCCCTGCAATGGGACTACTCAATTCTGTGGTGGCTCTTGAGCCGCCACAGAATCATGAAATCCCATGTTGGGCCACGCAGCCCGACACAGGGCTCAGGATCCAGTGGAGCTAAGCTCCACTGGTCCCACCCCGCTCCTCCCCCACTCCCTCCACTCGTCAACCTCCTCACCACCCTCTCCCCACCCTGGAACGCTTCCCCCCATGCCCCCACTCACCTCGCTACTGCCAGGCGGTCCGGGTGGGCGCTGGGCAGTGGAATACATGCACAGCACTGGAGTTCGCTTGCAATGGGCTAACTCTGGCACTGGGCCCATGGTAAAGCTCGCAAATGTGTCTTATGGCACATTCGCAATAGCGCGCCAGTGGTAAGCCGGTGCACCGGGTTCTAGATCGGGCCCTCAGTCAGCCTCACAGATGGGCTGGCCCTGAATTCCTCACTGCCTCCTACATACAACAGTCCTTCAAGCCCACCAAAAATTTGCTCCAGGCCTCGGGTGAGAGGACTGCAGAATTAAGATTGGGAAAAATACACCCCCCCCCCCCCAATCATCACCACTGCCTTCCACTCACAAAGCTTAGGACATAAACCAGAAATTATATAGGAATTGTTTAAGTGAGAGTTAAGTCTCTGTATGTAGATCTAGTGAGCTGTCTAGAGATCCTGAAAAATAATCCTATGGCACCTGAAATATTGAGGTGGGGGGGGGGGTTAATAGCACTTGAAATATCATCCCTATTAAGAATGATTCACAGTTTTGATTCCCTACTCCCATTTTCTGTTCAGATGTTTGCAGGAGCCACAGAACTTTTTGGTCTTGACTTGCAATATTTCTTCAGATCAAATGGTAGTCTGTTGGAATCCTCGCCAAAGCCTGACACGATTATTTATGACCTTCCTGCACAAGCAATACCAAATCAGTGAGATTCTGTGTATTGTGGTATTTAGCATGAGTAAGGCTATTGGAATTTGGCTTTCTCTGTCTGCAACCGTTTCAAAATGGATGTATTCAGACTGTTCTTTAGAGTATGTGCCAATCCACAAACAATATTTGCATGACCATTTATTTGGGGCTATCTTGCTGCTTTTTCACTAAGTTTATCATTACTGTTTGTAATTAGAAAAACATGACCGAATGGCTTCTTTGTTATTTTGCAGCACTGGCTTTTCTTGGCTTCTATCTTTTTAAAAGGCAATAGTATAGTTCTTTATTATTTAGAAAATTTATATACTGCATTTCAACAGAAGAATTCTCAAGCAGTTTACATAGCAAAAGGAATGGGAATATGGTTTCCAGTCCCAAAGCTCACAAACAAAAAAGCACTACGGATACCAGTACCGCCCCTCTTTCCAGCCGCTACACAAAGACCCATCCCATCCAAGCCTCTGCCCCACTCGTCCTCCCCTTCCACCACAGTGTATACTTACCAGCACTGGAGCCTTTCAGGAGGCTGCAGTTGTGTGGCTGTTCGCCACTTGTGCCAGCAGCCAGGCTGTACAGTATAGCAGGTCTCATGCTGCACTGCCAGAATGCAAGTTCTGATGCTGCAGCAGGCTCAAAGGATTGGGCCAAAAAAGTAGGTCCTAATACCACCCTGTGCCCATGCATGCCTAGAAAGCAGGTCCTGCTTATTAGTTCCTTCCTTCAGGAACAGCCATGGTTACAGATCTTGGACTCTCTCTGAGATGGTACCTCTCCTCTGGAACTCCTTGTCATGGAAGTGCACTTCACCAGTTTACTCCTAACAGCCAGGAAAACGCTGAAGGCTGTTTTTAGAAGTGAAATGAGAACTGCTGTACCTGCTTCTGTTATTTTTGCTATTTCTGATGATCTGCTTCAATGCTTATTTTAGCGTTTTGCATTTTAACAGCTTTTGTCACATTTTTTTCAAAATTTTATGGTGACCTTGTCATTTTTGTTAGCTGCTTTCAGAAGCCTGTTTTGGGGCCAAACATGGAGGGATGTTAATTTAATAAATAACAGTAATACCTATTCACCTCTGGGCTGGTTGTTGCTAGGAAACAGGTGAAATGCTCCTATGTTAAGGGGTGCTTCATCAGCTATGAAAGAAGTACACATATAGGGATTTCAAGGTTAAATCAATAGGATTCCTGCATCATTAGCTGCATCATAAATATAAACCACTCCTGCACACAGCCTAGTGGTCTAAATCTTGTGTATTTTGTTTATTTGTTTGCTTCATCTCAGATGGGATAGTATCAAGCTAAAAAATAAACAATACCACTCCACTAGATCCTGTTTCTGAGATTTCCTCATTAGCAACTGTAAACGCCAATCAGTCAAAGTTTTCCCAGATGCTTCTTAGCATCAGTTAAGTTGCATAATATTAATACCACAGATGTCTGCAGCATCTCTATGGGATTTTTGTAAAGAGAAATGTTATTAAAAGAGATAGTGTGGCTTCTCCTGCATTTGTTCTGATACCTCTTGTTAAACAAGAAGTATTTCTCCAAGCCTTGTCAATCAAATATATCTGTCTAGGACCAGATATATATTTTTTTAAGAATCTTGCAAATGTTTGGTGCCTAAGAAGAGCAATTGGACGGCTCAGGGGATTTGTAATGAGCTATAGAGGGTTTCGTGTCTACATCATTAGTTCAAAATCAGCCCTTGTTGGTACAGTGTCAACTGGAGAAAAAGGAAAAAAAAACTGCCACCCAAATCACCAGTAGGAAATGAGCTGGCATTTTCACCCTAATAACTGTTAGGGGGGAAAAAGGCCTTCTCATTCCCTGCCATAATTGGCTTTCTTTCTAAAAAGACAAGAAGTGGGATCACGCCAGTAGTTGGGACATCAGCAGGAAAGGAGGGCAGATGGCATGATGCAATGGCTTCAGTGTTTTCATTGAATACTAATACACTTGATTAAAAAGATACTCTGCAGCCTTATAAAACCTTGTGGGTTTTTTTAAGTGAAATAAGAATAATCTTTATTATTTTTGCAATAATCAATGTAAAAACAAACAAAAAAAAAGATCAGTGAATATACTGGAGACCTGCAACCCAAGTGTTGGCTGGTTCTACCACATCGTCTTGCAAACTTTAGCCTAACCATTTCGTTCCTGGTCTTGCATACCCAGGGACTGGTGAACTAGATCCAGTCCCTGGTACCATTGCCTCCACTCCTCCTAAAAATCACAATACCACATTCTTTCCTGTGCAATCCTTTTAATTAAAACAGGAAGTGCAGGACACTTTGGGAACTCCCAGCATGCACTGCAATTTGTTTTCTTTGAAGGAACCGCAACAAAGGAGTCAGATGACTACTACTACAACCCTTACATTACCCTTACATTTCTTCAGGTGTAGACAGTGGCAATCCACTTCCTTATCCACTACGTCACACTTTGCTTATGTAGCCCCTTTAAGAGGTCCGTGTAAGGGAAGGAAGGAGGAGAGTGGAGAGGGAAGCAGAAGTGGAGCAAACCAATCACCAATCATTGCCAGAGGCTTTGTCATCACAAAACCCCTCTGTACGTTATGTTCAGGTAGAAACAGACATAAAATGATGTGTGCTGTGACTGCCACTTTCATTCATCTTAGTGGTCTTGAAGAGGTTTTGAAGATCTGTTGCTCATTGGTGAAGCACATGCTTTGTATACAGGTTCCAATTTCAAACTTTGGCATCTTCTAATAGGGCTGGGAGAGACCCCCATTTGAAAGCCTGGAGAGCCACTAGCAGTCAATGTAAACAATACTGAACTAGATGGACCAGTGATGACCCAATATAAGGCAGTTTCTTCAGTTCTGTCTTAAGCCCCACAACTCAAGCAACCTTGAATGGCAATCTTGGGCTAAAATTCTTCCACAATAACTTGCTTCCTAAACAAGGCGCAGACAAAGATGGACTCTTTGCACAAATATAGGTGTGAAAAGAAAAGCTTTGGCTATCCATTAGGTTTTCAGCTAAAACCAACAGTTAATCATTATTGTGTGCTCAAGGGCAATTTTATTCATGCATGTCTAGGCGATTGAAACCCATGACTAAGAAATTAAATTGGCCTAAAATTAATCATACACAGTAGCAATGATTTGATTCAACCAGATTAGTTACTAAAATTCCTCTAGAGGGTTGGATTAGCAGAAGAAAATACTCTTTTAGCTGAAAGTGCAGGGAACTAGAGCTGCTACAGAGTGCATCTGAGAAGAGACTCTGTGTGTGTGTGTGTGTGTGTGTGTGTGTGTGTGTTAAAAACAAATGGTGCACACAGGAACAAAAGATACAAAATTCAGGTAAGGATAATGTGGACCAGTTTGCTCTTTATATGTTTAAAGCATGATATGTTTCAAGGGTATAATCCTTTGCCATATAGTTGCAGCTCCTGTGCAGGCAAACTCTATAGGGATCAAAGCAATCCTGCTTCTCCCGTGCTGTATGTGCATGGACATTGGAGGTCTGGAGATCTCACACCTGGTCATTGGTCCTGGTGGAACCTGGAATCCGACTTGGAAGTGGGAAATTTGATGTCAGTTAACTTAAAACCAGTATACCAGAGCTTGGGCGGATGGATTACGGTCTCAAAAACAGGATAAAAGAAAATTGCCCAACTGCGTCTGGGATCTAGAGCCAGAGCCCAAGAAGATACGTGCCACAGCGAAAGACAGCAAGGTATGAGTTGGGCTCTGCATGATGCAAGCCATGATACTAACCAGTAATGAAAGAGTTAATTCATAGGAAAATCTTTCCGTGTGGAGAAGCATTAGATTTTCCAGAGGGCACTGCCCTGGAGATCACCGCACATGTGGAGCATCCTTCCCTGTAGTTGAAACCCCGCACAGCTTCCCTTCCCAGAGCTCCACAGTGACAATGATGTCATCACTGAGCAGTCCACAGCCGCTACCACCCACCATGCAGCTACTGCAATTTTCCAGGAGGAAATTAGAGGAAATATGGATATGGAGAAAGATAATCATTTATCTTTTTAAAAATGATTTCAGGGTATTGATTGTTGGCTACTACACAAGCCGTTTTGGCTTGTTTCTGGGATAGAAATAATTAGCCAATTCACTTTACTGAACTCTTTTGTTGCCATAAGATTATGTCTGGCAGTACAGCACCTGGTAGGCTTAGAAACTCCACAAATAATAATAAAAATGATGATGAGAGTGACTCTATGCCATTGAACAGGATCAGTGGCTGTAGTCTCCCATTTTAACCATTTTTGCTATTAAGCATTGCAATGATAATTCTGATAGGCCTTATTTCAGGCCTGTGTGCTGTCTGAATGTTTTATAACGTATCTTCCAATCATTGATCGCTCAGCTGTCCCACTGACCTACTTAATAAGACCAGGTAAAGCTCTTAGTCTTCTTAAGGTTTGGGTCACCAAGCAGAGAATGTTACAGATAAGGAAACTCTGTCTCTCTGTACCTGGTAAAAGAATGATCTTGTGGATTGCTGCTGCATGAGAGATGCATGACTACATTACAGTGATCAAGATTTTGCTGCTATAAAGCTCTCTCCCCGCATGCAAGACATCACTATCTCCTAGTACACAATAGGCATTTCAGAGCACCACGCCTCCAAAATAATAATATAAAATGTTGCCAAGATTTTGTGTTTGTTTAGGACCACTTGCTGGTTTTAACAATGAGCAGACTGTGAAACCTCTTTAGATTATTGTGCTGCATTATCCCCAACAACTACTGCTGACAACCTAATGAATCTCCAGGAAAAAGTTCTGTGTTACAGGAATGAAACACTGCATCCCTCCCAACAGTAGCTTTCAAAAACAAGGGATGGAACGGCTTATTTTTCCAAGTCCAATTGTCTCTTTAACTGTATGTGGGAAATACTGTTCTGTCAACTGGAAATCAGATCTCAGATTCAGAGATGCATTTCTGCTGTAGTAAGAGGCAATCTTTAAAGACAGTGATCTGGAACAGCTAGCTTCCTTGACCCGTTGAGCTAAGAGCCCCAATTGCGGAACTGACACATGTTATGGAAACTTTTTAGATTGTTGGACCTCAGGATGTGGACAGACTGCTTGGAGGGTTGGAGCCAACCATCAGCATCCTTGTCCTTCCTGGTTACTGAGATCTGCCAAGATAGGCCTGAGAGGGTATAGGCATTAAAGGTCATAAAAGTCTCCCTTGGGGTCAGCAGGATTCTCACTAACCTGGGAATTATTTTTTTCTTTTGCATTATCTTTCAGAAACATTCTCTCTTGCCTACAGTAGTACAAGCAATTATTGCCTTGTTTCACAAACATACTACTTCTAAATGGTAGGTTTCTCCTAGAGCAAATGGTAGCCAGGTGGAACTCCAGGTGATGCTGGATGAAACTGATTATTTGAATAAATTCCAGTCTAACTTCTTACCTGTATTTGGAATATACACTGGAGAAGTGTAATCCTGTTGATTCCCATGGACCTCCCAGTGGTTTTTGATGCCATTATTTATTACACTGTTTTGAGTCAACTTGCAGGATGAGACTAATGGCCCAATCCTGTCCCCCTCCCCTGCTGGTATAATTAGTGTTATGCTGTGGAGGCTGATTTACAGCTGTCGTAAAGCAGCCTATGCCAATGGCCACAGCAGGCCCGCTGGCAGGGAGGCAGCAGCACCTCCCTGCACATCAATGGACACCCATCAGAGCAGATAAGCCCGCAGGAGTTTGGAGGAAGGCAAGGAGGGGATTGAACAGGGGGGATGGGCAGAATGGTGTGGTGATGGGGGCAGAAAGCAGGGTGGATCAGGCCCAAGAGGGGGGCAGAATTGGTAGAGGCAGTTCACACCAAATCCTGAGCACCTTTCCGGGCCTGATCCACCTGCACAGAGCAATGTGGACTCCCTCCAGTGATTGGGCTGGCATCAGTCTGAGTTGTCTCATAGCAGTTGCTATAATAAGGAGACAATATGGATATAGTGGTTGCTATAAGGGGGACATAGTGGTTGTTGGTAAGGGGACAGATCTCCCCTTACCCTTAGGAGACCTCCAGCAGCCAAAAATTCCCCATGGGATGCAGCAGAAGCCATGCTGGTGCTGCTGTATTGCCATACAGGGATTTCTGTAGGATTGGGTTGCCCAACGGTCTGTGTTGCAGTTGTTTGTGTCCTTTCTCATGTGTCAGTCCAAACCAGGACTCCACCCAATGGTTTTTGGACTAAAGGTTGCCACAGAGATCTGTTCTGTCCCTGATGCTCTTGAACCTGAACCACTGGTGAAGGTCGTCCAGAGGACAGAGGTGACACCAAAATGCTGATGACACCCAGCTCTACCTCTCATTTCCAGCATTTGGCTCCAGAAGACTGTTGAAATTCTAAACCAGTGTTTGGTAGCAGTTGTGGTCTGGATGAGGGCAAACACAAGCTGAAAGCCAAATGGGAGTTTAACCTGTCTGGAAGTGTGTGTTAAACGTGTTCTAGAAAGGGCCACAGTTCCCTAAACAGAGGCGTTCCTGGAGGGGGGCAAGCGGGGCAAATGCTCTGAGTGCTGACTCTCCAGGGTCACCACAGCCAGCCTCCCCCCACCCCCGCCGCCCTAAAAGGCAACTGAATTCTGTTTTGTCCTTGGATGCTCAAGTGACTTCTTGGTCAAGAGTTCCTGTTATCACCCTCAACTATATGCAAGCTTCTATCCTTTCTAGAGAGAGATGATCTGGCTTAATATATTTATTGTACATTCTATATTATAAAATAATATACTGTGTGTGTGTGTGTGTGTGTGTGTGTGTGTGTGTTTTGCTGTTTATTGCTCAGACTGTCTGAGAATGGATGATGGCCGGATCCCAAAGGATCTCCTCTATGGAGAACTCGTGCAAGGAAAGCGCCCTACAGGTAGACCACAGCTGCGATACAAGGACATCTGCAAGAGGGATCTGAAGGCCTTAGGAGTGGACCTCAACAAGTGGGAAACCCTGGCCTCTGAGCGGTCTGCTTGGAGGCAGGCTGTGCAGCATGGCCTTTCCCAGTTTGAAGAGACACTTTGCCAACAGTCTGAGGCTAAGAGGCAAAGAAGGAAGGCCCATAGCCAGGGAGACAGACCGGGGACAGACTGCACTTGCTCCCAGTGTGGAAGGGATTGTCACTCCCGGATTGGCCTTTTCAGCCACACTAGATGCTGTTCCAGAACCACCTTTCAGAGCGCGATACCATAGTCTTTCGAGACTGAAGGCTGCCAACTACTACTATTTTCTGTAAGCCACTTTGCTAACACTGATTAAAAGTGAAACATTTTAAATTATCTGGCAGAACTCAATGGAACAGCATGAAATGAGGACAGAGGCAAGGCTATAGGTGCATCTATCTATCTATCTATCTATCTATCTATCTATCTATCTATCTATCTATCTATCTATCTATCTATCTGAGGGGGGAAGCTTTTATTGTGGGGATAAAAATACAATAATTGTGAAGGCAAATCAAAACGTTATGCAATACACTGTGCACAACCAATCACTTATGACCCAATCCTATGGGTGTTTAATTCTGCCAGAACAAAAGGCTGCTCCTAAGCCAGACTGATGGTACTGGTGTTGGGTTTGCTCTGAAGAATCAAAGCTTTGCCTTTTCCCTAAGGCTTGCAGGACATGATGTTTCTGTGAGATAAGACCAAGCAAAATACCATGAGACCGGCCTGGGTTATGCTTGCCTGGCATGCACCAACACCAAGTACACATGTACAACAAAAGCATCAGACAACAGAGCCCTGAGATAGATATGCAAGCAAACAATCTGTAAAAGTGCTAGCAGTTTGATGCTGTGCCATCTCTTTTTTTTTTTTTTAAAAAAGCCCCTAAAACTACAAAAACCATGGTTCAACCAGTCTCCACAGACCATGACTGCTGTATTGAAACATGTTTTCCAGTTGTGACCATAACATAAGCTTGAACTCATACACTATTTATAGAGAGAAGTCTAAAAACCTTTCAGGAATTCAGGGCTTTCTGTTACAAAACTCCCGAAGCTGCACATCCTGCATGTATTCATTCACTGTGCCTTACGCAAAGCTCAGCATCGCTTATCCACTGTGAAAAAAAAATGCTTTAAAAAAACTGAAAAGAAGAAAAATAGGTACACACTGACCAGTCACAAGTGATGGGCTTTGTTTAGGGAAATTCTGCATCCAGAAAAACCGTCTCTATTGTTGGTAATGAGGCCTAGGCAGTGTAAGAATCAGGCCCCAGCTGAGATGTAGCAGAGAAAAAATGTCAGGAGAGCTAGTTGTAGCTGAGTAATCAATTCACACAGTTTTGGCAGGATAATGTGGGTCCCTTCCACGAACACTGTAAAATGTAAATCTGAAAAAAAAACACCCGAGTCTGTTGTGGCATTGCTACATGTCCTATGATCTTGCTGAGAAGCCTGACCCCTGCTCAGAGTGGCTCTGGCCAAATTTAAAAAAAAAAAAACCCTGTCAGATTTGACACTTTAGTAATGGGCCATTATACTTGTCTCTTCACACTGCGAATTCTTGAATTTCTTTTCCTATCCTGAAGTGCCATTTTTGGACCCTCTGTTGGAGGATCACAGGTAGAAGAGATGAAAGAGAGAGGAAGAGACAGAGAGGAAAGAAACCATTATTTGAGTGCAAGAACTGTACAAATTAAAGTCAGAAGCTGGAAAAATCATTCTGTCCATGGTACATTACATTGGTACCATGTCCATTATTGGGCTGGACCAAGGCTACTGCCACTGTAGCAATAAGGGGGACATTACTCCTGGGACTCGACAGAAATGAGAGGCTGTACACAATGTGCTACCATAGAAAATTAACAGCCCAAACCTATTCTTCATTTATGCTCCCAGAACACACATTCTGGTGGAGTGATGTGCTTTCCGGCTGTCAAACGCAACCCACCAGAGATCGTGGCCTGGCAGCTGCCAGAAGCAACAAGTGGCCAGGTCTGCACGGCAACACACCAGGGATGCCTGTTGCCACAGATGTGTAAGGGCAGGAAAGTGGCAGGGAGGGTGTGAAATAGGGCAGGGAGTGGACAGAATAGGGAGTCAATGGGGGCTGGAGGAAGGGTGGATATGACCTGGAAAGGGGATGGGTTTGGCAGCTAGTGGCGTTGCCGAATCCTAGCCCCCTTCTCAGGGGATCCACCTTCATGGATAGACTCAGACTTGTGCCAGCTATATAGCTAGCACAGGTCTGAGTAGACCCATCGGGTCAGTAGGGACCTTTCCAAGAAAGCTTCTGGATGCCAAAAGTCTCCCATGGAATACATGGATGCCCCTTTGGCGCAGCTGCATCATCACAAGGGGAGTTAAGTAGGATTGGGATGCTAATGTATTTGAAACCTCCTGATGCACCAGAAACTAACTTTTGGAAAGCACTTCTTTGGAATCCCCACTACCATCTCTTATCAGGGCAACATGCGGAAGCACCCAAATATCTGCAATTTCCCAGCTGTGATAAGGAAAAAATTAAAGAAAAAAAAAAACTTTTTTCATTCTTTGGTTTTTGATTCGAGTTAAGCCACTCACATTTTCCCACATGCTTCTAAACACATGAGCACTTGAAAGTTAATACGGTTGGCATATCTTGTGTGAGTCGCAAAGACTTTGCACAGCCTCCTATATCGGGGGTGTCAAACACATTTCATACAGTGGGCCAAATAGCATGCATGGTGCCTGCCGAGGGCCAGAAGTGATGTCATTAAGCAAAAAGTGACATCATTAAGCAGGTCATCACCAGAATTACTCTTTTTTTCTCTCAGCAACTCATTAGCTACAAATGACATAAGAGAAAATACACAAATCTTGACTAGATTTTCAAGACATGGAAGACACCAATGTGAATTGCCCTTTCAGCAGTAACATCTCAGCACAGCTCAGTAGCTGATGGTGTGCTGGGAGAGCCTGAGGGTGAGATAAAGAGCTTCTGTGGGCTGCACCCGGCCCTTGGGTCTTACATTTGACACCCCTGTCCTATATTATGCTCGCTTTACCAACTGAGCTTCATTCACCCACTTTGCCTCGGTTTTTCTGCTAGATGTTGGGCTGTGTTGTATCACTGGTATGAATTACGTGATACATAGAAAATTAGTAATATGAATATTTAGTAGGCTGAAACTTGTGTCATGCAACACTTAGCCCACCTGAAAATTGGGGTTATTTTCATTTTCATGTTGTCCCAAGAGGTGCTGAAGACATGCACACTAATGGGCTTTTATGTGAACACCTGGAGGTCTGTCCACTCCCACAGTGAAGCTGGACCAGCTGTGATTTTATTAAATGCAAATGGATATTCATGTGAGCAATATAACAAGATGAGAAACCAAAGAGGATAAAATCGAGGAGAAACATTGCTCTCACCATTATTGAAAGATTCACAGGCCACGTAATTTCATTTCTATATTGCGTGTCTGCAGAGCCAATATCAAACAGAAGGTGTGCTCAAGTTATAAGAAAATGAGCTGTTTGAGCAACACAGGCAGAAATATGCTCTACTGACACACATAATCATATTATTTCAGATGGATGAAAACTGACAGCTAACAGAGGCAGCAAGAAAGACTGAGTATTAACTTTCTAAGATACAGCATATATACAACAGGTATATATATATATATATATATATATATATATATATATATATATATATATATATGCAACAGGGAAGAAGAGATCTCATGTGAATGTCCAAATACTTCTGGCTGAGTAAAGTCTTGTACAAGTGTACAAGTGCTGTTAGGGAACATATTGCTGCCAACTGATCTGGTGGGAAGTAGTACTCATGAAGTTATAGAATAAGTGGCACCTGTGGAGCCTCCATAGGTCCTTCTTGTGATTTCTGTTTTTTCTGAACAAGATGCTTCTGGAGAGTCAGAAGTGATAGGACCAAAAGAAAGAGCTGGTGGTTCCTTCAAGCAAGGAATGACACTAGTCATTATGGCTGTATGTGACCTCCTGGTTCAGAAGGCATATGTCGTTCAGTGCCAGTTGCAGCAGAGCAGTATTGCTTTCTGCTTGTGGGCCTCCCAGAGGCATCAGATGTTTGCTGTAGGAAACAAGATGTTGGACTAAATGGCTCTTTGGCTTGATTTAGCATGGTTTATCAGAAGTTCAGGGCATCCATTTACTCATCCCCAAGGTTCAAGACATCTATACCTATTGGCCCTGATCATCACCAGCAGCCTTAGATCAGTATTTGAGGCTAAGGGCGCAATCCTAAAGCACGCTTGGGCCAGCACAAGTCCCTTGCACTGGCCCAGGAGGGTCGCAAACGTGCCATAAAGCATGTTTGTGCCTCCTCAGGAGCAAGCCGCATAGTTCTTGGGGTGTGCTGGAGCACGGAGGCTGCATCCAGCCTCTGCAGCAACTTGCCCCAGGTAGGTTGCGTCAGCCAAGCTTGGCTAATGCAGGGGTCTGGGGAGAGCGGGGAAGAGGCGGTAGGGAGGTGTTCCGGAGCAGGTGAAGGGCGGGCAGGGAGTGGGAGGCGGAGCTGGGACCTGACAGATATGCCAAATCTTAGCCCCTGTTCCCGAGCAGCACAGAGCAGCTGCAAGCCACTACGCTCTCCTCGGACTTGTGCCACCTCCAGAAGTGGTGCAAGCCCAAGGAGACCCACTGGGGCTCTAGTGGCTTACCCAGGGGTATAAAAGTTTCCCCTTGCCTCCTGCTGAGCCATTTTGGGCCTCTATCTTGCACTGGATACAGCTCAGGCCTCCTGGCCTGCCTGTTTCAGTGCAAGATAGGATTGTGCTGTAAGGGGCCCTATACACGGACAGTTGGACATGTGTGGGAATAGCAAGGGTACCAGACTGTGTGGAGGAGCCCTACGTTCATTTAGCACATGCATGACACACAAATACCAAACAAAAGGCTGCTGTGGTGCAAGGGAAGTAGGTGTGCTCAGCCTATGTATGAAGGGAGAACTTCTGTACAGAACTTCTATACAAAGCGAGTGCAACGCAGAAGCAGCTTTTCTTTGATCACAGCCACTGTGCATTTCTCTCAAAGCTGTTTGCAAGGTACTCTGTGCCTGATCTTCAGGTATGAATGTGAGTGGATGCTCTTGGGGGGGGGGGGGGCGGAGTGAAGATTTGTGTACATGCAGCTGAAATGTGACTAGCAGTCCCAGTTCCAAATCAGTTCTAGATGTGAAACCATCAGCCAACTGTCTCACCAGAAATTGTCTAGGGGTGGTAGATCACTTTAGTTTCTCAGCTAGTACAGGACACTCAAGAAAAAGCTAAAGGAGCTTAGATGTGAGACAGTAGCATGCCAATAATATTGGAGTCTTTCCCCTGTAGTGCTAACCTCTGCAATTGGACTATGTACGTAAACAGCGGTACTCAGGGATAGCATCGGAAGTTCACTGTGTCCATCAAAGGATCCACTTAGACCTGGACCAACCCCATAACCCTTACTACCAGAGGTGGTGGTGGTGCTCAATGCACCATCAGGGGACAGGTGGGGCTCACTATGGGGGCCCAAATGCAGCAACCTAGCTTGGAACTGCCTGAACTTCTTGAGTAGCTGTTCATTTGCTTGGGCCTTTCCAATCATGCTGCCTTCCGGTGGGGTGGGAAAGGGCTGGGCCACACAACCAGTCCCACCGATGTGGGTTGTGGCACTAAAACATACACTGCAGCCACATGATATAGTGCCATAAGGAAGCATCTCTCATTTGGCTCAGCACAAATATGGAAACGATGGAATGGAAACGATCAAATGGCCAAGGACTTGATTATTGCTCTGAAAGCCAGTTTTTCTTCTCTGATACCTAAATATGGATGTGACTATCTAATATAACTCTGGTTGCAAAATTGTAAAGTTTCACCGTTATATCTCTTTTGATGCTTGTTTAAGTGTCCTCTTTTTCTTCAGCTGAGTAAAAAGAAAATAATAATCTTGGGTTGTAATTTGGTTGAAGAGTTTTTATACTCTGCTAACTTTACATTTCTTTTTCAATCTACTGTGAGTAAAATGTGTACTTATTGAAAATATAAATGGAAACAGATGTGAAAGACTTCTGCGAGCATTATTCAGGGGTTGGTGGGGAGGGAGGGAGGGTGACTTGGAGCGGAAAGGAACAGTCTTCCTTCTTCTTCCATCCCCTGCCCATTTACAACCTCTCCTATTATGGTGCCATAGCTTATTGTTATCTTGATGTGACTCAGAGAAATAGCAAAACAGACACTGCGGCAGACAGAAATAAACAACTCTGGAGGAACTTTGGCCTTGCCTTTGTCTTTTGGGCATCCTCCTGATCCCCTTGCTGAGCTCTCACCAATTACTCCTTTCAAATCTCATCACTTAGGGGATTATGCCTGAGTTGACTTTTCAGGGTGACCAAATGGAAATGTACAGTATGTGTATGGAGGCTCATAATCTTGCTAGCAACTGTTCCCACCCCTTCCCCTTTTGGGCCAGGGTGAGAGAGAAGAGGAAATAAGGTTTCAAGCCCTACCTAAGGAATTGGGTTTTGTATTGCATCTGGGGCACCTGAATTGTGGGAATTCTATATTTCCCCCCACCCCACACACACCCCACCTGATACCTGCTTGAAATTTCTTCTTTTTCTACTTCCCTGCATGGGCAAAATGAGCAGCAAGCACTCCTCCCCCCCCAGCATAGAGTTAGTCACTGATGGATCTCATGGCATAGGTACATAGTAACTTTGGCTTCATCCAGAACATTACATTCAAGGTGATCCAGGAAGAGGCTTGTGAATCTTGACAATTGGATGTCTACTTACTTTCTAATACTTGTAATTCATCTGCTTCCTTTATAATAATTCAAGCATTACAAATTAGCTCTCAGTTTGCAGAGATTTAGCCCAATTAGGCCATTAGATCAGAAGCAACAGTCTTGTGAAACCTTACAGACTATATTTATATGTGCCATCTATAGTAACAGTTTGGGCAATGAGGCTTGAAACTCAAGCTCAGATATTTTTCAGCTAATACTCAGAATGTACTTCTGGATGTAATGTAGGAACACAAGAAACTATCTGAGCTGTTCATTTGAACTGGATAGCACTCAATGTCAGGCCCCGTTTCCTATTTGTTTTCCAACACTTCCAGTCTTGTCTAATTCCTGCAAAATTTAGGTGGTTTCTTATTCCAGGGTCTCCAGGTAGTTATTGCCATTGCAGCTGTGTTTCACTTGAGCTGGGCTACAATCCTCTACACACTTTCCTGGAAGTGATCCTCACTGAACACAGTGGGACTTACTTCTAAGTAGGTATGCATAGGATCCCACTGCTGGTTAACTTAGAGCCCAGTCCTGGGTTCAGTGCCTCGGCTCTGTGCTGCCGCGCACTGTCGCAAATGTGCTGTAAGGCACGTTTGCGAACCTCACTGCCGGGCTACTGCCCGTGCTAGCCCAGCGCCAGCTGGTGCTGGGCTAGCAGCGGGCTAGTGTGGGGCGGGCTCTCAGCCTCCACAGCTCAGCAGTCTCCCGGACAGCCGAGCCACAGCAAGATAAGTGGGGCAGGGAGGGGGCAGGGAGGAGGCGTTCTGGGGAGGGGGAGGCTGGCAGGGGGAGGCATGACACAGAGGCATGCCGGGGGGAGGGAGGGAGGCAGGTCCGTGGAGCTCCGCTCCATTGGATCCAAGGCGCTCTTGGAGGGCTCAGCGCCCTACACGAAAGCCTTTACTTTACTACCAACCTTTTGGACCTTTTGGCTCATTGTGGGGCTGCTTACCTTACCCGGGAGAAGGGGATAAAATTCCCTTCTCCCGAGGTGCCTCCCACAGTAGCCTGGGACGCGCAGGATTCCGGCGGCAGCTGTTCTCAGTGCTACCGAGGCTGGGTGCCCTGGGCAGCTCAGGATTGGGCTGCCCGGATGCAATCCTATATACATTTACCTAGTAGTAAGTCCCACAATGGGATTACATCTGAGTAGACATGCATAGCATCACGCTGCAAGTTTCTGAAATACAGTGTCGGTCTTTTCAGCATATATTTATAATTATATTGGAATCTAGTCATACAGCTAATAAGGGATGTTGCCATCAAACCAGTTGTTGCTCCTTCTCCAGTTCAGTTGTGTCCATAAGGGAGACTTAAGTGCCCGCATACATGGGTATAGTCCCAGGGTCATTTAATAAAACTATTCCAGTGGATCTGTATTTAGCTATATATATATATGGAACTGATCATATAAAAGTGAAATGTGGGTGTATATTGACTATTGGCCCCCTATATCTTCCTCATCCCTCCTGTGTGCAATCTTTAGCATGTGGGAATTTTCTGCCACCACCACTAGCCCCTTCTATCACACCATTGCCAACCTGCACATAAAGAACTGTTTTCAAGGGATGGCTGCGTACACCTACAGACACCTGCACAGGACCCAATGAATTGCACTCCCCATCCCTACCCTCCAGATACTTCTTACATTACCCACAATCCCTCCCATCTTCTTGGTCCCTCATTATTCAGTTTCTGGTTATTTTGCTTCATAGGAGTACATTTAAATACCCACAGAATGAGCAAAAATGCAATCTCTATAACTTTTGTCTGCCAAGGTTCAGATACAAAATCATGGGAAAATTTGAAAGACAACAAAAAGTAAAATAAAGCTGCACGATTCTTCCTGAAAAGGAATCACTTTTAAGCAAATATGGTTAGTTTGTTTGTTTGGGTATTTTTTTTTCCCTGACAATTCCTTCCTGAGAGACACAGTACTGGGAGACTGAGACTTGCACATCATGGTCTGGGAGGAAACACTGGTAAGAAAAACCCACACTTTCTGAGGATATAATCTTTCAGCATATTTCCCATAGATGAATGCAGAGTATACAATCTCATTAAAAATAGATTTACAGCCCCTCTGTGTGTTATTACGTAGAGAAATTATATTTTGCTTATCATAATATCTGGTTAAGCAATGCAAAAAAATAAATCATGCCAAGCATTGGTGCTGATTTTACTTAGCAGCACCTCACCACAAGAACTGAAACACTAGGAGAAAGCCAGGCAAAATATACAATAAGCCTGCAACTATGACGGTGCAACCTCGATCAATTTCTGCAGACGTGAACAGCTGCTACATTACCTGTCCTGAGTCACATGACTGATTATGTCCTTCCTCACCACAACCACTGTTCAGTGATGGGAATGCTTTATTAATTCGGCTGAAGATACAGGGCCAATACGAAGCTGTATGGGTTCCAATCTACCTGGCCCTGCCCTAATTAACAACCCAATTCTATTGGGCACTGATGCAAGTGGAGTGAGCATTCCGCTAGCAGCAACTGCCTTATGGCAGTCACAAAACGGCCTCTGGCAGCACGCAAAGCCACATGCTGCCAGAGCACTGGCAGAGAGGCTGCAGTGGCCTCATAGGCCACGATGGCACTGGGCCAGTTCACCAACCTAGTTAAGTCTACAGGGGAAGCAAGATGGGGCAAGAGGACAGCAGAACAGGATGGCAACAGGGACGGGGGGAAGGCAGATTGGGTCCAGGAAAGGGGCTGGTTTGGCAGCAGTGGTGGCCACCAAATCCAAATCCCCTCCCAGGACCCAATCTTTGCAGCCTGGTTCATGTGGACCTGTGCCAGCGATTTTGGAATTCAGCTATTTTGCTGGCTCAGGTCTATGCCATGGGCAGGATGCAGTGTGCGCCATTTTGGCATGGCTGCATCACTGGTGGGAAGCAAAGGAGTGGGCTGTAAGTCTGCCAACCGCATGATGTCTGGTTTTTCATCTACCATCATGAACACACATAAAATTATTTCAAACTAAAATTTGTGACCTAAGATGCCCAAGAGACGCATGTTCTCCTGTCAAAGGAGTGTAGAAGCAGAAGAGAAACACTCATTTCCCCCAAGAGAGAGACACACATCTTTGGACTTCAGGGGAGATGCCAAAGCATAGTGGGAAGATCTGTGAATAACCCCCCATTCTATTACATGTCCTTTGTATTTGTATTGGCAACCTTCAGTCTCGAAAGACTATGGTATCGCGCTCTGAAAGGTGGTTCTGGCACAGCGTCTATTGTGGCTGAAAAGGCCAATCCGGGAGTGACAATCCCTTCCACACAGGGAGCAAGTGCAGCCTGTCCCTGGTCTGTCTCCCTGGCTATGGGCCTTCCTTCTTTGACTCTTAGCCTCAGACTGTTGGCAAAGTGTCTCTTCAAACTGGGAAAGGCCATGCTGCACAGCCTGCCTCCAAGCTGGCCGCTCAGAGGCCAGGGTTTCCCACTTGTTGAGGTCCATCCCTAAGGCCTTCAGATCCCTCTTGCAGATGTCCTTGTATCGCAGCTGTGGTCTACCTGTAGGGCGCTTTCCTTGCACGAGTTCTCCATAGAGAACATAGAGCATAGTGGGAAGATGTGTGAATAACCCCCCATTCTATTACATGTCCACTATTACAAAATATGTTAGGCTGCAATCCTAACCACACTTTCCTGAGAGTAAGCTCCATTGAACAAAATAGGACTTACTTCTAAGTAGATGGTTAGGATTGTGCCCTTAGTTACATAATCAATAAACACCACACAGCTCAACAGTGTGAATGACTGCCTCACCATTTCTTTGTCATTCTTTGTCTTTGGGAGATTGCTTGTTAATAGTCCAATGTTGACGTCTCATCAATGCAAGCTAATGCTTGGGGATAGTAGGAAATGTCTTGGTTTGTTTGGGGAAGCTGGCACCCACCCCAGCTCCAAGGAGGAAGCTGAAAGGGGTGTGTATGTGCAGAACCAGCAGCTTTGCAGTTTGGAACAAAGTCACAGGCAGAGGGAGAATGCTGAGTTAGCTGAAGCCTAGATACAGGGAGGGGGTGGAGGTGTGTGCAGGTCCTCTCTCTGAGAATCTGGTCTGCTGTATAGGATCAGCTGCTGTGTAGGAGCATCTGCTGGTTGCATGTGCTCTCTTTGTATATTTATACAGAAAGGAAATGTAACAAAAGCACAACAAGTCTACAAGTCTTTCTCATTCAAAGGAATCCAAAGCTGGGTGGGCTGCCTCTGCAACTTCTCACTGCTTGGGGAAGTGGGAAGCATGGAACAATGCAATACAAACTAAAGAAATTCTGAATTCAGGACCTTTTGGAATTGGGACTTTTGAGTGCAAAGCAAAATATGCTTGTATTGCCCCATTATTTCTCATGAGAAATTGCTCCAGAACTGTTTTCAATGTATTTTCATTAAGGTTGAAATCGTAAGCACGCTTACCTGGAAGTAAACCTCGTGGAACACAGTGAGTTTATTTCTGATAACAAATGCAGAGGACTGTGTTGCATGCTTGTTTTTCCTGGAGATTTTATTTTTTATTCTTCTGTGTTAAATATGTTCAAATATTGACTTTGTTGTTCTCTTTCAATTGACAACTCTCCCACCTCCTAGTTTAAGAAGGGCAGTGGATGATTCATAATCCTAAGGCATGTATTTTATACTACAACCCCAATCCTTATGCAGCAGAAGGTTGTACACCCACATCTATGTGCAGTCATCCCTGTCTCCCACCAAACAACATAGTCAGCTATGACATCATTGGACAAATGTGGGGTGGAGTTCTTGTGACAACTGCCCAATCCTATCTGGGCCTTGTGTTACCAGAACCCACACTCCAGCAGCACAAAGCCCTTTGCAGTAGTACAAAAGCCAGACTACCATCACGTGCTTACAGGCCAGTGCTGCAAATGGCCAGAGATGTGGTGCACACACCAGTGGGTCCAGGAGGCCCCACCAGTGCCAGTAGGTTGATGGCAGGGGTGTGTTGTGGGCAGCAAGGAGGGCAGGGAGCAGGTTGGTGGGGTGGATCCTACCCAGGATTCTATCCCCCATTTTTCAACCCATCTCTCTTCCCCTTTCTTTCCTTGGACTTATGCCAGCCACGTAGCTGACATTGGTCCAAGGAGACCCAGAGGCCAACCAGAGGCCTAACTAGAGGTAAGTAAAAAAATTTTTACATACTTCTGGTTGGCCTTCTGGTTCCCCACCACCATTGAATGCAATACATGCTGTGTCAAAGCAGCTGCACAGTCATCAATTGTGGGGGATAAGATTGGGCTGTAAGTCTCTCTCCGCAATAGGTGCCTGGTGCTGTCAGAAGAACTGACAGTGCTGATTATCTGATCAGTGACATACATACAGTCAATGACTACTATACACTGTCCATGGATTGCCCTTGTTAGACTGGAGATGTAGCTTATCTGAACAGGAATAACCCATGTGCAACAAAGCTTGAAAATAGAATGAGCAGGTTTTTAGAGGCAATTTGTTTAATTAAAAATGGCTTTTCCCATGTGATATGTTGCATCAACCATATTGCCAAGTTAAAAACAACAACAAATTCATAGGACAAAAAGGCATTTTTAGTGTCCCTTATAAAAGCAGGCTGGAAGACCTCCAGTTTTCTTTCCTCAGCAGAGTAAATCCTTATGCCAAGGAGCTAATAGTTTTCCAGTATGTCTACAAGGGGGGGGGGAATGCTTCATTTACCAAAACATTATGAAAACTGCAGGAAAAAAATAATCTTACTGGATCTAAAATTAGAACACATTAGCAGCAGAAGAAAATTTCTAGTGCCATCATCTTGGGTCATATGATAAAACAGAAGAGTAAATGATCCGAGATCAAATTCACAGTCTTGCTTAGCAATTGCGTATACTAATTAAGTTTTATTAATTGTCTCCTAATTATAGAGCTGTTGGCTCTGTGGCCATACAAAAAGGCATCTGGAACTGGCTCAGAATGTGCTACTCTTCAGCTGCAAACAAGAATTCACTCCGGATTATGTCTCATCACTTGATGAACATGGAGCCTAGATGCTGTCACTGAAACATATAGAACATATAGATTGCCACAGTGTCCATTTCCATGTACCACAACACTATATCTGTCTAGAAATGGATTTTTAAGATCTAACATCCCTCTTTAGTTTTGCTGGAGTATGGAATACTTCCTTGGTTCTCCCAGTCTGATAGTTATGAGAATTCCTGACATCTCTCAGGATCTCTGAGTTCAGGAACCTGGAGTGTGAACCCTTCAAGAACTGGGCAGGAGTCCTACTGCCTTGGTTATTCTCCTGTCCTTTACAATCTGATCTTCCAGGACCCAAACAGTTTCAGCAGACCTCTGTGACTCATCCCTTCTTGCATTCATCCTACACAACCGTCTGTTCTTAACTACAGCCTCTGGCTGTATGGCAGAGTATACTCTAATGTTCCATACTTTCTGAGCCCTTGTTTTGTCTCCTTTTCCTGCACAACATGAACCAAACTGCATCCATGCTTGCCTTTGCCATCTTTATTGTCACACCATCTTTATTGTCAGGCCACCAGTCCTAGATGAGATAGCCATCAAGAACAACTGCAGCCTCTCAGCCTTGAGGCTATTGCAACAAGAACAATTTCAGACTCTCAGCTGCTTCTATCAAAAACTTATATTCCTCCAGGGAGAATGATTCTAAGGTTATAAAGAGGCCCTAATCCCGACAGAATCCCATTGTCCACTTCTACAAAAAAAGAAACTCAACATTTGCTTGCACAATTGCCGAACGTGTCTTATTCATACTAAGATATATTCACAGAAAGCTTGGTTGGCAATCTTCAGTCTCGAAAGACTATGGTATAAGCCTACAGCACCTGGTATTCGCAGGCAGTCTCCCATCCAAGTACTAACCAGGCCTGACCCAGCTTCCGAGATCAGACGATATCGGGCATGTGCAGGATAATAGTTTAGTGACAGTGAAATACACCAATGCAGACTATCTGAGGTGAGAGAGCATAGATAGCCATGTGCATGCATATATACATACACATGTACATTGTGCATGGGGTACACTGGGAAAATAAATGTACATTCCCCCTTTTTTGTGCATGTTTCCTTCTGATAGACTGAGCCAATATGTTGTAAAGCGAATCAACATTAGAATCTTTGAAAAATGATTGTCTGATAGCAATTATATTTAGTCACAGGTTCCTATCCCCAATTATTAGTACGGTACTTTTTCACCCCAGATAACCACTCCATTTTTCTTTTTAACATCAACTGAACAGCTTTCAGAAGAGCCAGCATCTCTTTCATTATATTTGCATAACTGTTAAAAAAGGAGAAAAAAGACCTTGAAGGCCAAATTCTAGATGGAGCCTCTGGACATTAGCTTTTCACTAGCCAAATGGATGTTAGACTGTACTGTCTGTTCCTCCTTTCAGTTATAGAGCAAAACCGGTGAGAGAAGACATTTCCTCATGCAGTCTGTACCAGATAATAGGCCATTATTTATCTTCTGCCTAAGGCTAGAGTTCTCCTTCGCTTCACATCACAATACACCAAGGTAATTCAAGGAAGTTTGAGGGATGGCATACAGCTGAAACTAATAAGACCTTTCCAGCTTACAAATAATATTTGTGTTTGGTCCAATATTGGAATTTTTATTTAGCTCCATGATTATGTTTGTGTCTCTTCTGGTTTTGTGCCTCCGTTGAAAGACATTGAGAGGGAGGAAGGCAGTGTTCTGCCTCATTCCCTCCCCTCTGCTTATGGTGGAGCATCAGGAACTGATAGCAGGGTGTTGGGTGGTATTGAGACCATGACCTTCTGCCAATCAATATCATTGAGTGACCTGGAGTTGGATGACGAGAAAGGAAGATAAAATGTTACTTTCTCCACATCTATAACTGTACACATCTCTATCATTTCCACCTTATTTTTTTCCCCCAGACTAAAAGCTTAGAGCCCAATCCTATGCATGTCTGCTCAGAAGTAAGTCCCATCATTAGAGTCAATGGGGTTTACTTTCAGGAAAGTGTGGATAGGATTGGGCTGTACAACTTCCCACATAGGGAAAGTGCTTCATCTCTTTGTTCATTTTAGTTGCCCCTTTGTGTGCCTTTTTCCAAGTATGTGATTATCCTTGTTGAGATGGTGTTGGCCAGAACAATACACAGTACACAAAATGCGACTGACTACACCGTCCATTTATCTTAGTCATTATGGTTGGCCATTTCATTTTCAGTCTCGCTCTTATCATTTCCAATAAGAGATTTTCCCTCTTTACTGCTGTCATTCACTGAATTGACCTTTTAAGTTAGCTGTCCACCAAGATCTCTTTCACACTCAGTTCAGACCATATCAGCATGTCTCTGGAGAGGGCCGTGAAGTGATCTGAAATGGTCTGCTGGAAGAGCACCCTTGGAGACCGCAACCCATCTGTCTCCTCCTCACGTACCCTATTTGGGGTACCCTATCAGATTACCCCTCCTCATGTACCCTATTTGGTGTTTATGAAGGATCAATTAGTGTAGGAAAGGCAATCTGGAGCTTGTCCCCGTTCCTTTACTTACAAAAAGTACAGCATGCAAACTCCCTGCTCCCAATAAGCCTGTCTACCTTGCTCTTCATAAGGGGGGAATGGAGAAACGCTCATTTGTGCACCCCCATCCATGGGGGTGTACATACGCAGAGGTGGCATTTAGGGGTCTTCAGATGGCATGGGGGCTCATGCTCCCCTGGTCTGTTTAGTATTTCATACACACACCAATACATAAAGCCTTACACATAATTATGTTGACCTCACAATACTTCTCTGATACTTAAAATAAGGGGATAAATGAAAGATTTCTAAAATCTTTAGACAGAATGAATACCTTCCTCCCTACAGATTCTTCTGCATAATGTAAAAACATGGACTATCTTCTGAAATGAATAGATAGCAAACGTAGCTTAGTACAAAGGAAAGAAATTGTTCCTCACACAGTGCATAATTACCCCATGAAATTTATTGTTTGAAGGATACTGTCATGGGCATCAGAATAAATAGTTTTTAAGAGGATTCCATGGAGAAGACAAGTCTTTTGTGTGGCCACTCACAATGATTTGTCTGTTTTCAAGCGTTGTAGTCTTTTACCTAAGTTTACATCACATGGCCTGGTTGTGAACTTTCCAAACCAGTAGAGAGAATACTAGGTGGACCATTGATCTGGCACAGTGTAGAAATTCACACAAGATATAGTAATTTACTTTCAAAATAAATGCCAGCTTGACTTGTGACCCCAGCAGTTGTTTACCAAACTCAATACATTTTTCCAGCATTTCCCACTGCACAAAATCGCCCTGTGTAGAATAATAGAGAGAATGCAGAAGAGTTGACCTCATCCTCGTTTGGATAATATATATGGTCGGTGAGAAGAGTTCCCCTTGAAAAGCTGCATGTCAATGTTTGTGGGGCGATGGGGTCCAGTAGATGCTGACAATGGCAGAAGGTTAAATTGACATCAATGGTGGTTTCTTTAAAGACATGCGAAACATTCTATTGCTTGAATATGCAAAACAAAACCAGACCTGGGGCTATTTCTATGCCTTGCCCTGATGCTAGAATACATGATGAATTCGACAAATGTTACCAAGGAGATAATTGGAAGTGAAAAGTCAAAGTATGTCAATTTGCAAATTTTCAGCTGTGCTTTTCCTGACAGAGGAACTGTGAGCTGTAACTGGCCAGCTTCACAGTATCAGATTAAAGACTGCAACTCATTTTCATGCAGCAGGCTAACAGTGCAATATTTTATTTTGATAACAATGATTTCAAGATAGTTTTGCAGCACGTAATTCCCTCCTTTCTCAAATTTAGAGTCCTGAGGAGAATCTAGCGACATCATAGGCTGTGCATTAGGATGCAAACCCAGGCTTGTTTCCTTCTAGTTGCCCACTCCTGTCGAAATGAACATCTAACCCAGTTCCTCAGGCAGGAACAGCACAATTGTAGAACTCTCTGCCTGCATCAAAAGAAAGTGGAAGCTTCTGCTCGCCTGGGCTGGAGGACTAGAATGGAAGCCTCCTCTTGATGCGGGTAAGACTCCCCATAACTACATTCTGATTCTTAAGTGCAGAAAGCATTCACTCCTCAATTCTTGTGGAAGATACAACTACTTTCAGCTATAGGATGCGCTAGAGATGTTGAGAAAAAACTGGTGCAACCAGAAAATGAAGATGGACTCTTGGAATAAAAAGCAAAAATACATATTAAAGGCATCATTAGAAATACTTCATTTGGATGTAAGAATCCGCAGAAATGAACAGCAGCTATGGAAAGTAAAAGGGGTCCTCCTTGCTGCCTTGGAACATCAAGAGGTCTCACCTAATGCACACAACTTAGAGACACCCAAAGGCCAACTTTAGCATTCCTAAAGGTAAAAGTACACTATCACCAGCTGAGAATTTTCTTGGAATACCAGCTAGAAAACACAGACACAAGCATTCTGCTATGCAATATTATGGCCATTATCCAAAGGATGTCTTGCTTGCCACCCGGTTAGCTCTTGGGGAAAAACAATATTTTCTATTATCCACAATACTCTTTACAGTATGTTTAAGGGCACAATCCTGACCTGCACTGGAGCAGGCAGGCCAGTGGGCCTGTGCTACATCCAGCACACATTTGGGTCCAGAATCGGTGCAACCCGAGGCAAGTGGAAAACTCTCCCCTTAGCCTGTGTCACTGGCCCCAGTGGGTCTACTCAGATCTGCACCACCTCCAGAGGTGGCACAAATCTGAGTAGAATTGAACAGCCAGAGGTCGCTTGGGAATAGGGTCAGGATCCAGCATAACTCCCAGGATCCAGCACAGCCCCACCCGCCTGCCCTAGGAATGCCCACTGCTTACCCTCCTTCCACCCCAAAACACTTCCTCCCCACCTCCTCTCCGCCCTCCCCATGAACGCCCCCCCGACCCCTGCATTGGCTGAATTCAGCTGATGCAAACTTACCCTGCCAGGCCTGGATCTGTGCAGGGAGGCCAGCACAACTCCTTGCACTGGCCTCCCTGACTCCTGACTCATCCCCAGGTCTGCACCCCCAGGTCAGTACAAGTGACTTGTGCCGGCCTAACCCAGGGGTTAGGATTGCGCTGTAACTTATGTTTCATTCATTTTTAGCAACTTATTTTAACCTTAATTACTGATCACCTTGCATTTTTCTGATATTTCCTTTCAGTCTCCTATATGTTTTTCAGCCTAATCCTGTGAACCACTGCAAGAGCACAATGGCTCATGGGATGTTTTTAAGAGTCTCAGGACTGGCATAAGAGCACAACTCATTTATTCACATCAGTGTGGAGTTCCAGTGTTAGCCCCAGACTGGAACACGCCCAAGGCAACATACAGATGGTGCTAACCATAGAAATGGGGTGTGTGGAGAAAGAGCAAAGCAAGCAAGGGCAGTATTAAAGGTATCCAAAGGCTCATCAATAATATCCCTGCTGTATTTAACAATACCCCATCTGCATTTATACATTTGGAATTGAAGACTTTGAGAGCAAATATGGCACATCTGGATGTCTTTATAGATGTAGCCTAAAGAATTGCATTTGATCCTCATGCAGATGTTATTTATGTGGTCATAAATGTGGGGGGGGGAGGCAAAATATGTGGACAACATATCATGGGAGATTGCACCAGCAACCCCCTTCTCCAAGCCAACAAACTCCCAAAATCCCAGGGTGACTAACACTGAATGTGTGTGGGGAGTGGGGCTTTAGGATTGCATCAATGCAGGGAACATGCTTGCCAGCACATTCTTTCTCCCGCCCCTCATGTTCATGTAAGCAGTGGCAGACCTGGGTTTTGTGGCAGGGGGACAAAAGCCTCAGGCGCCATGCTCACCACACCCCTGTCACTGCTTCCTCCGCCCGCCACATCGCCCACCTGTCAGATGTTCTGCAGGCAGGTGAAGCCCCGCATGGCGCACGGCAGCATGCAAAAAGCCTTCTGAAGCTGCTCACATGATCTTAAGCAATACTTATGGTTTCATCAGAAAACCGCAAGTATTGTTTAAAACCACACGAGAAGCCTCAGAAGGTTTTTCGAGTTGTGCTGGGTGTTGCACGAGGCTCCATAAGCTTTGGTAGGTATCGGGGGGGGGGGGCTGGTAGTGTGATGGAAGGAGCACAGCATGTCGCAGACCTGTGCCCCGGGGCGCAATGGGGGCAGGTCTGTTATTGCATATGAGTCATAACTAATGACTCATGATGAGTCATAGCCGTCTAAGGCTATTGTGGCACCTCAAAAGGCCTTGGTTTCCCTCTTTCCTTTCTATTTGAAGCTGTCTTTTTGAAAATCCAAACCCATAAATGTTAGCACAGTATTTACAAATTGCAACATCTTAGTTAACAAATTCCATCTACTTGGTAAGAAACAAGGGATAGTTAATTCCTTTCCATTTGTTAGTTTAGCAGAAATACGATCTGTATCGGACATTGCTCATGTTGACAGTAAACTGTTGATGTTCCCTATTTGATTGTTCATTTGACAAAATGTCACTCCAAATATGGTATGATCAGTTTTTTATAAGTTACTTGAAATACTGGGAGTTCAGTGTGAAGAAAGCAGAAAAAAGTCATTGTTTTGTGAACTGCTGCTAGTTAGAGCTGAAGACTATCTCCTGTGCTTCAGTGCTCTGATGTGCATTAAAATGAATCCCTCTCTGAGGTTTTATGTAAGAACAGTGTTGTGTCAGTAAAAATAACTGTCTAGAGAACTGTCTCCAGCTACTTGCCCCTTCTCTTTCCACTAGCAGAACCTTGCAAAGCACTAATGAAGTCTTGGTTGTAATTTTCTGGTGCTTAATCTCCCCTGACCAGTTTCATCGTCACAAAGCTTCTCTTCCATTTGTTGGGTGCCTTGCCAAGGCTTTGATGTGCACAGCTTTTCTCCTTAAACTTCCCTGGATCCTTTCCAAATGTAGACCTAGAAGACCATGTTGTTGATTCTAGTTACTGGAAAATGGAGAAACAAATCTATACTTTTTGCCAAAGGAGCTTTTACTTGGATAAATAAAATCAGGCTTCTGTGTATCCCAAGTGTGCTGTTCGCACATCCTCTTGTAATTTCTCTCCTTCTTTCTGTTCTTTTCTTTCTGAAATTTTACTCAGGCAAATTTCTGACCAAGAGACAAAGGAATCTGGCTCTGCTTTACTATTGTAGTTATTTTCTAGCAAGAAATATAAAAGCAGAAGAAAGATGATATAGATATTGATGAAGATACTCATATATCAACATTCTAGGTGGTGGTAGCAGCAATTCAACAAAAGATGACTGCAACTACCTACCATCAAAAACTATGGATTGAAATATGCCTTGACCTAGTCCCAGAGTCTCCTCAGACTTACGCCAGCTGGCATAGGTCTGAGGAAACTATTGAACACCAGGCAGCCTATGAAGAAAAAAGTAAAAATGCCCTTTACAGTCCAATCCTAACTCCCTTCCCTGCTGGCATAACTAGTACTGTGCCAGCATAGGCTGCTATATGGCTATCATGAAAAAGCCTCCACTGACACATGCTGCAGGCTTGCCAGTGGGGAGGCCACAGCAGCCTTTCATGTACTGGCAGGCCCAGAGACACCAACCAAAGCAAATAAGCCCATGCAGGGGGTTGGAAGGAGGTAGGAAAGAGTTTGAATGGGGCTGGGGGAGGGTGGAACAGGGTGGTGATGGGGACAGGGAGGAGGGCAGATCAGGTCTGGGGTGGATGAGATCCCAAGCCGCTTTCCAGGTCTTATTTGTCTTCATGGTGCAACATGGACTTGTGCCAGCTCAATCACTGGCACAGGTCTGAGTTGCCCCATAACAGCTGCTGGAGCTTACCTAAGGAGACCTGCAACACCAAAAAAAAAACCCCTGTGGGATGCAGCAGAAGACACACCAGTGCTGCTGCACTGCCACATGGAGAGTTAGGCGTGGGCTGCCCCCTACCTCTCCTGAGCTGTCTTGTCTCTTGCCAGCCTACAACATGCAGCATGCATTCTTGTAACAAGCACTACATGATGTGGGCTGGCAGTGGATAGGATTGGACTCACAGAATGCTTTCTGAAAAGTGTTGTTGGGTATGATCCTGTCAAAGTTAAGCACATACAGGCATCCCACATATCCGTGTATCTGGTATGTGCAGTTTCATTTCTCAGTGGTGAAGTGACTCAATGGTGAAATTGAACTTCTAACTGCCCCCCATAGGACTGCTACCTATGTTTTTCTTTACTTTCTTTTATGTTCTTGCTTAACAAAGAACAGGAACAGGATATTCAGGCAGGCAGCTTGCAGAGGGACAGCCAGAATGTTAACAGGAAGCAGGAACTGTCCTGCTTCCTGTTAACATTCAGTTAGTCTCATCACTCTAGCATGCAGGCTCCCTGCCTGCATATCATGGTCCTGTGTTAAACAAAACACTGTTCCTGTGTTAAGCAAGAAAATAAAAGAAAGTAAAGAAAAATAAAGGTGATGGAAGCAAGGGGCGCATTGTACAGTGCTTTATATAGGGTTCCCTCATACCCACAGTTTCTGTATCCACAGGGCCCCCCGGAACAGAACCCCCGCGAATGTGGGGTCACACTTATACTTAATTCACAAAGAAATCAATTGCATTTAGAGCTGCTTACTTTTGGCTGGATTGCACTCACTCTGTCCTGCCGCATATCAAATATTCTAAGCTCAAATTCAAAAGAGCATTAACCCGTTGCGGAGTTGAAAATGCATTTCTCACAGAACAAATTTAGAACAAAAGTGTGTCTGCCTGTGGTATATTGTGAACACAGGGTTATTTTTTGTTATTGATTGAGGCCATCAGTGGATATACCATTTAACAGGCCAGACGGAACAATGAAAGATGAAAGAGAGAAGCAGTCCAGACTAAGTAAGAGCTCTCCAGGAAAATGATTGCCATTGTCATTTCTGTTCCCTTTCTAGATCCAGAATGCTTCTCAACCTTGATCTTGTTTGTCTCTACAACCTTATGAGGTATGTCATTGTTATTCTACTATTACTGATGGGAACTGAAGCTGAGAAAGACAACGTACTTTGGATCACGTAGTAAAGATAAAGTTTTATGTATCTTTAAAATGCTAAGGTTCATGATTTCTCCTGTAGTTGGTGCTCCCTGATACACAGACATACATACATGTGGAAGGTAGATAGGCAGTACAGATGCCATGCCACTTGAAAGCAGATGCTGGCTGGCTTTTCAGTGGGTAGATATCATTTATGCCAGTGGTTCTCAAACTTTTTTTACTGGCAGCTCCCTTGACCTACTAGGCCACTGGCCATGGCTCCCCATTACAGTTGCAATCCTATACATTCTATAGGGCAGCAGGTTTTTTGTGAGATTCCACAGCTCCCCTGGTTTTCATAGCTCCATGGAGAGCCACTGATTTATGCATAATGGGAACAGAATACTTATGCAGTACTCCTGAAAGACATATTTCCCTCTATATTGATGCTTCAGTGATGAAATACCCATCCTAGAGCAAAATGCTTGTATCCTGGAAGCTGGACTTCAAAGCCCTAGATACACAAATTGAAGCCTTTTGGGTGTTCACAGTTTCACAGTGTCTGTCCTTGAAACACTTTCCAAAGTGATAAAAACTGTGTGCACTCCTAAGCTTGCCCGTAGGAGGGTGGGGAAGGAATGCATCTAAGAATATCAAAGGAATCTGGTCCACAGGAAATTTGATTGTTTTAAAATAATCCAGAGTAATTGGGTTGAAAAAAGTGAGGTGCAATTGTACGGAAGGATTTAAAATGAAATTGGAAGGGATTTTAAATGCCTTGACTAAATTCTCGACATAATACTCTGGGCAGCTTTAGAAATCTTGATTTCAAAAACGTAATGCAAGTTGAGTGACTAGATTTTCAAAGCAAAATAGTGGGGCACTGATCATCACATGCTTAGAACAGGTATGATACAGAGCAGAAAAATGTAGCCAGCAGGGAAGTGAATGATAAAAGAAATGCTAGAATTGCTTTCCTCGCCCCATCTTGTCTGCTTCTTGCTTAGCTATCTACATACGTGCATGGTTAGTTCAACATTCCCTCGCTTGCTCAGAACAGAAACACACACAAATGGCATCTTTTTCCTCTTTGTTAGTCAGACACCATTTGGCACAGATGTTTCAACAGTGCAATCCTATACTCACCATATGCTGGTGGAGCAGCTGCTCCATCTGCACGTGCTGTCACAAGCATGCCGTAAAGCATGTTGTGGCAACGCAGAAGACAGTAGCGCTGGTGGGAAAGCCTGTGCTATAACCATGGCCAGTGCAGGCCTTGACATAATTGGAGCAGGCAAACTATACACTAGGCAGTGGAGGGGCGCGGAAGGGGTGTAACATATGGAAGAGGGTGGGGAGGGGCAGGGATGGTTGGATTGGGCCCAGGAAGAGGTGGGATTGGCAGCACTGGCACACACCATATTTTAACTCCCTTCCTGGACAAGATCCACTGACACAGATTCACTCTGATGTGCACCAGCAATTTAGCAGGTGCAGGTTCGAGTAGATTCATTGCTGCAGCTGAGGCTTTCCACAGGCCAAATGTCCCCTTACCTTGAGGAGACCATCAGCTTGCAAAATTTCCCCTTATGCTGGCACTGCTGCATTGACAAGAGGAAATTTCATTAAGATTGGGCTGAAAGGTATCTTTTAGGGGAACTGTATTGGATGATGTATGGCTGAACGCTGCAGATGTGGGTTGAAAACTCCACTCCCACAGTGATATTTAGATGATTTGTCTTGATTCTTCATGTACACCAAAATGCCCCATCCTATTAAATCCTAAAAGTTTAAGAGGCATTTGTATGAAAAGGAGCAGTGGCAATCCTGTCCTCCAGTGGCTGCCGTGTAATTCAAATGGCATTGGAAATGCAAACATGCCTCCCGCTTGGTTGTGAGGCTCCCAGTGGTAACATATATTTCTCATTTATTGGTTTGCCTCTGGAGAGGCTTTTTGTAACTTGGATCCTATCAGCAAGGCCTAACTATCTGTAATCTAATTAACGCAGCATCTGCTGCAACTTCACGCTTCTTTATTTTGAAAAAGCAGGCAGACCATGGCAGGGATATGTCAATTATATGGGTTTTCCCTTAGTGCCAAACACCTAAGCAAAAAGAAAAGGTTCATATGACTTAAAAAATTTCCCAACAGCATTAGAAAGACTCTTTGGTGAATGATTCTGTGCCCCCTTCTGTGGGACCAACATGACTACCTTATTCTAATATCTGATTTTTCAGGAATGACAAAGAGCTTGTTGCTCCCTATATGAATAAAATGGATATTTTGTGACTGGAAGCACTGAGTGGGGTGGTTTGGATCTATGTGCAGGAACTAGCAAAGGGCTAGACCGCTCACATCTGCTTATACCATGTCCCAGATCCAAATCTCCCTGTTCCCAATGTGCAGGGTGACCGGATGTCCTCTTTTTCCAGGACATGTCCTCTTTTTAACATTGTGTCCTTGAAAAGAACTTAAATGTCCTCCTTTTCCCTGTGAGTAGGCCCCTAAAGGCAGTGCATAGCCTTCTTGTAAAGGCTGTGTAATAAATTATATGTAATCAATTATATGTTTATATAGTTTAAATTTAATAATAATATAGTGCTTAAATTAACCACATGAAATCAATATATGAGAGCTTTCAGCTTTTATTTTATGTCCTACATTTTTCTTGGATGTCCTACATTTTGAGGTGCCTGGCCCTCTTTTGTGGTGATGACATCTGGTCACCCTGCCAATGCGGCTTGTTTTTGAAATAGAAAAAAAATGTGGGGAATTTCAATACCAGGTACACTGTAGTTTGGCCTCTAAGTTGAGGGGAAGCAAGAGATGTACCACTTTCAGGCTGGGGGGTATTCATTATGCTCTGAATCTGAGAAAGACTTAAAAAACAAGTTGTCCCATTGCCCCTATTTTCCCCAGTTCATGGTTTTTGCTCAATTTGTCTTTTAGGCAGTTACATCACCCAATCGTTTGCAAAGACATTCTGACAGGAGCACATTGGTATATATGGAACGGGTATACCTGCATAGTCTTCCGAGACTGAAGGATGCCAACACAACACATACCTGCATATACCCATAAAGAGAAAATGTTCTGTAGAAGGGAGTAAGGCTGGTGCCACACATAGCCTAGGAAATGAGAACAAGAATTTCTCAAAAAGATAAAACTAAATTTTAATCCAAGTATGTGCTTGATACTGTACTTGTACTCAACCCCTTTCTCAGTGCTGCCTCATAGGACAGGGCAGTACTTCTGTATGTAGTTGTAATGGGCCTAAGAACATAGATACTTCCAATCATTTCCCTTCCTTTCAGGCCAATTATTTCAAGACACTTCAATGAAATTAGTAAAGCCTAGCACCAAATGGGGTTGCTCCTACAGTGCACCATGTTCATTATGTCATACCAAACCATTTCCCAGGCAAAAATATCATTTACTATAAAATGCCATCTGCACCAAATAAATAATGAGGACAAGCCTACAATATTCATTTCAATTTGGGGAAAAATATTGAAATAGATACTGAGTACTGTATGCGGACAGCCTTACGAAAAGGATTTCATGCCTCCGACATGGTTGAATTTATCTTAATTGTTACGTATTATGCCAATAGTAGCAGGATTTATACTGTTATCAACTCACTAACAGGCGGTGTCACTGGGAATGACTCCTGAGTAAGCTGAGATGGGAATTTGGCAGACGGGTGCTGGTCACGTTTATCCTGTTGGCAGAAGTACAGGTTGGGATCAAACAGATTCAGACTGTAATCAGGGCCGACTCATCTATCAGACTGACTGAGGCAGTCAGCTCAGGCAGCAGGCTGGCAGAGGACTCCTTTCATCCACCTGCCCCCACCGTTCATCCTCCTCCTCCTGCTCCCTGGATTAGAAAAGGAAGTGCTGAGGACAGGAACATAGTAGCATTCCCATAGGGGGGCACAGTGCTAAGTTTCACAGGGCACCTCAATGAGCATGGAAGCTGCCCCTCCCCCTCTCCTTCTGGGCTTCAAGAGCAACACGGACAAGACCTATTTGCATTGCTCTTGCTGCTGTTACCCTGCACATGCCCGATCTCGTCTGATCTCAGAAGCTAAGCAGGGTCAGGCCTGGTTAGTAGTTGGATGGGAGACCGCCTGGGAATACCGGGTGCTGTAGGCTTATACCATAGTCTTTCAAGACTGAAGGTTGCCAACCATTGCTATCTAGAATGGATCTGACAGTGAGGGGGAAGAGCATGGTGCTTTCAGGCATCCTGCAAAACTTAGCACTGGGCCCCCCTCTGGGAATGCTACTGAAGGAACATGATGGATTAGAGCAGCCATTTTCAACCACTGTGCCGCAGCACACTGGTGTGCAGCAGACGGTCTGCAGGTGTGTCGCAGGAGTTTGGGGGAGAATCATTTGTTAGTAGGGTCATTGGGGGATGCAAGCCTCTGCTGTCAGCGCAGTGTGCCTTGTCAATGGTCAAAAAACCAATGGTGTGCCTTGCAATTTTAGTGCCTTGTCAGTGTCCCATGAGATGAAAAAGGTGAAAGTCACTGGATTAGAGTGTCTCTCATAGTCTAGCCCAGGGGTGTCCAAAGTTTTTGGCAGGAGGGCCACATCAGCTCTCTGACACTGTGTCAGAAATTTATGAATAAATTTACATGAGTTTACATAAATGAATATATTAAAGATGAACTTATATTAAAGATGAACTTCAAAACACATAGACGAACAGGCCTTGCTGAGGGAGAGTCAGCATGGCTTCTGTAAGGGTAAGTCTTGCCTCACGAACCTTATAGAATTCTTTGAAAAGGTCAACAGGCATGTGGATGCGGGAGAACCCGTGGACATTCTGTATCTGGACTTTCAGAAGGCGTTTGACACGGTCCCTCACCAAAGGCTACTGAAAAAACTCCACAGCCAGGGAATTAGAGGACAGGTCCTCTCGTGGATTGAGAACTGGTTGGAGGCCAGGAAGCAGAGAGTGGGTGTCAATGGGCAATTTTCACAATGGAGAGAGGTGAAAAGCGGTGTCCCCCAAGGATCTGTCCTGGGACCGGTGCTTTTCAACCTCTTCATAAATGACCTGGAGACAGGGTTGAGCAGTGAAGTGGCTAAGTTTGCAGACGACACCAAACTTTTCCGAGTGGTAAAGACCAGAAGTGATTGTGAGGAGCTCCAGAAGGATCTCTCCAGACTGGCAGAATGGGCAGCAAAATGGCAGATGCGCTTCAATGTCAGTAAGTGTAAAGTCATGCACATTGGGGCAAAAAATCAAAACTTTAGATATAGGCTGATGGGTTCTGAGCTGTCTGTGACAGATCAGGAGAGAGATCTTGGGGTGGTGGTGGACAGGTCGATGAAAGTGTCGACCCAATGTGCGGCGGCAGTGAAGAAGGCCAATTCTATGCTTGGGATCATTAGGAAGGGTATTGAGAACAAAACGGTTAGTATTATAATGCCGTTGTACAAATCTATGGTAAGGCCACACCTGGAGTATTGTGTCCAGTTCTGGTCGCCGCATCTCAAAAAAGACATAGTGGAAATGGAAAAGGTGCAAAAGAGAGCGACTAAGATGATTACGGGGCTGGGGCACCTTCCTTATGAGGAAAGGCTACGGCATTTGGGCCTCTTCAGCCTAGAAAAGAGACGCTTGAGGGGGGACATGATTGAGACATACAAAATTATGCAGGGGATGGACAGAGTGGATAGGGAGATGCTCTTTACACTCTCACATAATACCAGAACCAGGGGACATCCACTAAAATTGAGTGTTGGGCGGGTTAGGACAGACAAAAGAAAATATTTCTTTACTCAGCGAGTGGTCGGTCTGTGGAACTCCTTGCCACAGGATGTGGTGCTGGCGTCTAGCCTAGACGCCTTTAAAAGGGGATTGGACGAGTTTCTGGAGGAAAAATCCATTATGGGGTACAAGCCATGATGTGTATGCGCAACCTCCTGATTTTAGGAATGGGTTAAGTCAGAATGCCAGATGTAGGGGAGAGCACCAGGATGAGGTCTCTTGTTATCTGGTGTGCTCCCTGGGGCATTTGGTGGGCCGCTGTGAGATACAGGAAGCTGGACTAGATGGGCCTATGGCCTGATCCAGTGGGGCTGTTCTTATGTTCTTATGTTATGTTCTTATGTTCTTATATGAATGAATGAAGGTCTTGCAATAGCTCAATGCCTATAAAAGGCCTTGCACAAAGCAAGGCTGGCCTTTCCTTTGCTGCCACTGCTGCATCACAGATGTGAAAAAGCAAGCAGTGGAGGGAGCTCTCATCCCACAGCTCACACGAGAGGTCAAACAGTTGCCCTCACACTGAGAGAAGTTGCATTGGGCCAGTGCAGGCTTCAACAAATCTCTGGAGGGCCAGAGGCTCATTGGAGACTGGAGGCTCCCTGAGGGCTGCATTGAGAGGCCTCAAGGGCCGCAAGTGGCCCCTGGGCCAGAGTTTGGGCACCCCTGGTCTAGCCCACCACTCTCCTTTCCTCTACACTTCCGCTTCCATTTTATCCCCTTTTTTTAAGGCGTGAAAGAGGGAAGGAGTGGTAGAGGCTACTGGTCAGCCACCAGGTAGAGGAATGGCATTTATCATACTACCTCAGGTGCTGGTAGCTCATGGGCTTTCCCTGGTTATAATTTAACATAAATGCATGCACTCCTTTTTATCAAGGATAGTCCTCCTTTTCTGTTTCCTGTTCCTGGTAAGTCACTGTCTATATTTTGAGCCTAATTTTTGCCTTTTGAAGATGTTTTGTTCAATTTTGTGTGCGTGTGTGAGTTGCTAGAGTTGCCATTCTTCAGGGAGTGACTGAATGCGGAATGAATACGGGTTGTCTCTAGTATAAATTCATGGTTATGAATTGTGAGGTACCATGCAATGCACAGCCTACCATTTTACACAGGCTGCAGCTGCTAAGATGTATTTTGTTAACCCATTGTTTGGATTATTATATATTGCTTGCACATCTTTAGCAAGCTGCCTTGGGACTTTGATTGAAAGGCAGGATAGAAATGGGAAAATAAATAAATAACATAAAGGAACGAACATCCTTCTGGCTTTTAAGTTAGCAGAAGATAGGCAGCTGCAGAAGAAATGAATTCAGATAACAGAAGGTAGAAGTTTTAGAGATCTGTAATAGGTGCAGGCTTGGCCAGTGACCCTTGCTGTAAGACTTGAGGTGTTACGAGTGAAACCTTATTTTTGCTTGTAAAATATTAAAGGGTTTGTTAAGTGCTGAGGAAGTATGAATAAGCAAGGTCTCTGAGCATGCTGCCAAGTTGGCAGGAAGGCAATGCCACTGATTTTCATGTTGGCTTCTTGCCATGCCTGAAGATGTCTGGGAGAGCTTCTTCCAGTGAGAAGATTGCAATAGGCTGTAAAACAGTGTCTTCATATTGTCAAGATGGGACACACCTTCAGGATCCAGCCTCTAAGAGGGATGGGCAAGCAAGCAAACACAGCCCCTCCCCATCTGTTGGCAGTCAATCGGTATGTGCTACTACTGTGACGTTCTGCTCCTTTGTTCCTTCCAAGACAACTGAAGGAAGAGGAGGATCAGAGAGTGACATGACAACATCATACGCTCATTTTGAAAAATGGGGGAAAGAGGGTGAGATAAGTGAAGTGACAGAGTAGAGATAGTTTGGTGGTAGGTGGAAGCAGGTGGACAGCTGGGAGACTGAGGGCTTTCCTACCCTCTCCAGTGCTGATGATATGCATATACTGCTAGCTCTGGGTGTTGCAAACGTGCCATAAAGCATGTTTGCAGCATCCGGGGATGAGGGATCACTGGTCCTGGACCTCAGCACCAGGAGGATGCCTACAAGGAGCTACCACCAGTAAGTAGCACTGACAGGCAAGGGCGTGGCTTTTCGAGGGTGGGGGGAGGTGTTCCAGGCTGGGGCTGGGAAAGAGACAAGTCCGGGAGGGAGGTGGGACTGGTGGAAGTCTCCTCCACCGGATTCTAAACTGTGCATTGGGCTGCAAAGCTTGACATGACACTTCTCAAGTCTGCGCCGACAAAATAGTTGGCACAGACTCAAGTAGCTCCATTGCAGGGTCTGGGTCTTTCCTTGGAGGAAGAGAACAAAAGTCTTCTTCCCCCAAGGATACCTCCAACAGCCTCCCTGGCCCCGCTGGATGCCGTGGTAGCCATTTTGGCACCACTGCACCTGGTGGCACCAGGGAGCTTAGGAGTGGGCTGTGAGAGAGCCTACAAAACATTTGGGGGCTTGACTAAAACAATCCCTCCAAAGCCAAATCTCAGATGGGATTGACCTCATCTGGGCCCCCTAGTCCTGGCTACTGCTCAAACTATGCAGCCCTAAACTTCAAAACAAAATGGCAGCAACGGCACTGCTGCAACCTATCTGTGATCAAGGCCTGATCCATTTCAGGGTACCAGCTCATATCTTGAAGACCTTTGGTATAAGGCAATGAAAGTTGCTGTAACTTGAAGTAGTACATATAGTACGAAAGTATCTGTGAATATCCTAGGTCCTTGGGATGAATCCACTATTGAACAGGCCAAGTCCAGGCACAAACATCTGGTGGTTATATTTTTCAACATCATCATAATATGTAGGAGATGTTTGGATGGGGTTGCACACCTTTTGAAGGACAAGGTTTGCAGTCTGGGAGTGCTCCAGAAGCCAGTATTGCTCCTGGATTGTTAGGCTGCTCTTGTGGCAAGGAATGCTTTTGCTTGGTTTAGACTGAGCTGCACCAGCTGCACCCATTCTTGGAGAAAGAATTTTGTTGGAGGAAATTAAAATAGTTTCCTCTTTGGAGATGGGGGGAAGCAGAGTAGCTTAAGCAGCAGACCCCCCTTTGGGGTATCACCCCAGGGCAGTGGTTCTCGAACTTTTCCGGCTCGCACCTCCCCTGATCCTTGTAGCCATTGGCCACGGTTCCCCATTACAACACCTCACCTCAGTCACCCCCAAAATGGGGATGAAGGTGTTATAATTATACACTAGAAACAAAAAAAAACAGCTGCCAGCACTCTGAGGCTGCAATCCTAACCACACTTACCTGAGAGTAGGCCCCACTGAACAAAATAGGACTTACTTCTGAGTAGACCTGGTTAGGATTGTGCCCCGAGTTTGTTAGCAGCATACCTGGAGGGTTTGGGAAAGGGAGGGGGGAAGTGATGAATTTGCTGTGGGGGAAGACTTTGTTTTGTGTGTATCTGCTAATGGCAAACTGATGCAAACTGAGACCCAGAGACTGTTTGGCTGGAATACTAAGCTCACTTTCCTGGGAGTAAGTCCCATTGAACACAATAGGACTTACTTCTGAGTAGACCTAGCTAGGACTGTGCCTTTTGCCTTACAATAGCAGCCAACAGAGTACCCCCCCCCCCACCAAAGGAGGCAGGAAGAAAAAGGTGAATGGCTAAAAAGGAATGGGGATTTTTATTTTTAATCAATTTTTGGAGACAAAGCCATCAAGAGTGGCTTTTTTTTTCTTTTTTGAAGGGGGAGTAAAAAGAGAAAGGTGAGGATCCTGGGTTAAGCTGAGACAGACCCCAAGCCTATGTAGGTCTACTCAGAAGAAAGCCCCATTTGAGTCAATGGGGCTTACTCCCAGGAAAGTGTGGAAAGGATTGCAGCTACATACAGCAAGATTATAACTCACCCCAAAGTAGATGGGGGCTGCTCACACACATACACCCAACATGCAGATACCACCTCTGTTCCCCCCAGGCAAGATGGAGGAATCCAGGCTGGGGCATTTGGACACCCCCCACTAATAGCAGACTGGCTTCCCTCCCAGTTTGAAGCCTGTCAGGAGTGCACACTGTGCTGATGAGATGCAGCACCTCCACACTCTTCTCCTCTCCTCCAGCCTTGACCAATCCCAGCATGCCCAGGGCAAGGGGCACACTGGGAAATGTAGTCCCTGGGGTGAGGTTGCACATGGAGAGAGCTCCATGATGAGATGCAGCACCTCTGCCAATGCCCAGCCAGCCTTTTCTCCCATCTCCCCCCACCATGTTTCACACGCCCTCCCAGCCTCATGCTGCCTCACCCACCTCTTTCACAACTAAAGAAAAGCAGGCAGCAGGTGCAGCTGAGCAGAGCAGAGCTCTGCAGAATCAGCTGCAGCCACCTCTCTCCCCAAATGCCTCAGGATGCTTCTAACGGTGAACCACACCTCCCTAGGGTGGCGGGACACACAGATTGAATACCTCAGCCCCAGGGAATCTCCCTCACACAGCTAACTACTAATCAATAAAAAGACAAAGAGGCAATGGCTTGTTAAAGTTGCAGAGAAGTTATTTACTTACAGTTTCAGTATATCTTTATAGCATCTGGTTAGGATCAGAGGTTCAGCTAACACTTGGAGACAGCAGGCCCTAGAGCTGCCTTGCCCTGCATGCCTTGTGCTCAAGATGGCAGAGCCCTGGTGTACACATCTTAACAAGTTGGTGATCAGAGGACAAAGAGGAGGTGCTCAGAGGAGAAGGGAAGGATAAAGGTTTAGGGCCACACAAGGATCACAGAGAGAACAGATAGAAAGGTCAGGGTCACTGTACAATAGTTTGACCCCATTTTTAGAAAGCATCCTGCCCCCTCTGAACAGCAGACGTAGTTGCACCAACTCTAACAGATTTGTCCACAGCCATTAATGCCTTGAGGCCCAATCCTATCCAATTTTCCCACATTGATACAGCTGTGTCAATGGGCACAGGCTGCAGTGGGTGGTGGTGGTGGGATAGTTCTGGAGACCTCCTCAATGTAAGGGAATGTTTGTTCCCTTATCTCAGGGCTGCATTGCAGCCTCATTGGCGCTGGAAAGTTGTATAGGATTAGGAGATGTTCCACCCTCCCTCCCTCCCACTGACTTACCTGCTCTGGCGAACTGCAGGAGAAGTGACAACACAAGCAGGAAGGTGCGGGCTTCCCACCAGCGTTCCTGACAGCATTCTGTCACCTGTTACGACGGATGCTGACTGCTTTACGGTAGTCAGCACCAGCAGAAGATGCTGGACAATGTCACAAGGTATAGAATTGGGCCCTTCATTTCATAAAGTCTTGATTTCCACCTCTTCTCTGGTTACTGTGACTCCTATCTTTCTTAAAGTTATTGATGCTATTTTTCTCTCCAACACAATATTCCATGTCATTTATTCACACTAAGCACCCACCAACCTTCTGGTTCCTTGCTTCTCACACCATAAAGTTCTAAATTTTTTGTCTTTAAAGTCTTCTTTGCTTATCTGGCCTGTCTCTTTTCCCATATTGTTAACACCTCGTTTGACTACTGTGGTCTAGTTCTCCCTATTTTATTCTATAACAGTAAGGACTGGCTGACAAAGTTATTGTACTTTATTCACTGAAGCTCTCTAGCTCCACAAAACTTGCAAAAAAATGCTTTAAAATGCTGTTTTTCCAATAACAATAGTTAAAGAACGACTCCCTCATTCTATGCCATTTATTTTGTTGAACTATTGAATCGTCTTATAGCTTACCAACTATTTTCTTCTGTCTTTCCCCCATATGGTTATACTGTATAGAGTTCATATGTAGTTTTCTGGAGACACAAAGCTTTTACTTACACATACTTTTGTGTAACATGCTTTTGTGTGCACATACACATGTGTATGTATAGACTCTGAAACTTTCCTGAAGTTAAGAATTCAATTTCAAGAGACTGAAAACTTTTATTATGTTCTCAGAAGTTGGAAAAGTAGGTCAGTGACCCAACAAGCTTTTCACCGTTAGGTAGGGTGCACATAAACAATCACTGAAAAGAACAGGTTGCTGATCTCTGTTATTCACTCAGGCTTGGAATATCTAGGAAGGTTGAAGTTCTTATGACATTGCTTGAAATACTTGACTAGAATAGCTACAGGTTCAGTCATGTCACGCAATACATTTTTTTTCTTTACACAAAGAATGCCAGTCTTGCTTGCTTGTGCATGTTTGTGTGGGCAATAGTAAAGTGTGAACCATGGCACTGGACCAAGACACTTTTATGCCTGTCTTGAAAAATTCAAATGGTGCTCACCCCATGAAACATAAGAACAGCCCCACTGGATCAGGCCATAGGCCCATCTAGTCCAGCTTCCTGTATCTCACAGCGGCCCACCAAATGCCCCAGGGAGCACACCAGATAACAAGAGACCTCATCCTTGCATCTGGCATTCTGACATAGCCCATTTCTAAAATCAGGAGGTTGTGCATACACATCATGGCTTGTACCCCGTAATGGATTTTTCCTCCAGAAACTTGTCCAATCCCCTTTTAAAGGCGTCCAGGCCAGTTGCCATCACCACATCCTGTGGCAAGGAGTTCCACAGACCAACCACACGCTGAGTAAAGAAATATTTTCTCTTGTCTGTTCTAACTCTTCAAACACTCAATTTTAGTGGATGTCCCCTGGTTCTGGTGTTATGTGAGAGTGTAAAGAGCATTTCCCTATCCACTCTGTCCATCCCCTGCATAATTTTGTATGTCTCAATCATGTCCCCCCTCAGGCGTCTCTTTTCTAGGCTGAAGAGGCCCAAATGCCGTAGCCTTTCCTCGTAAGGAAGGTGCCCCAGCCACGTAATCATCTTAGTCGCTCTCTTTTGCACCTTTTCCATTTCCACTATGTCTTTTTTGAGATGCGGTGACCAGAACTGGACACAATACTCCAGGTGTGGCCTTACCATAGATTTGTACAACGGCATTATAATATTAGCCATTTTGTTCTCAATACCTTTCCTAACGATCCCAAGCATAGAATTGGCCTTCTTCACTGCCGCTGCACATTGGGTTGACACTTTCATCGACCTGTCCACCACCACCCCAAGATCTCTCTCCTGGTCTGTCACAGACTGCTCAGAACCCATCAGCCTATATCTAAAGTTTTGATTTTTTGCCCCAATGTGCATGACCTTACTGACATTGAAGCGCATCTGCCATTTTCTTGCCCATTCTGCCAGTCTGGAGAGATCCTTCTGGAGCTCCTCACAATCACTTCTGGTCTTTACCACTCGGAAAAGTTTGGTGTCGTCTGCAAACTTTGCAACCTCACTGCTCACCCCTGTCTCCAGGTCATTTATGAAGAGGTTGAAAAGCACTGGTCCCAGGACAGATCCTTGGGGGACACCGCTTTTCACCTCTCTCCATTGTGAAAATTGCCCATTGACACCCACTCTCCGCTTCCTGGCCTCCAACCAATTCTCAATCCATGAGAGGACCTGTCCTCTAATTCCCTGACTGTGGAGTTTTTTCAGTAGCCTTTGGTGAGGGACCGTGTCAAACGCCTTCTGAAAGTCCAGATATATAATGTCCACAGGTTCTCCCGCATCCACATGCCTGTTGACCTTTTCAAAGAATTCTATAAGGTTCATGAGGCAAGACTTATCCTTACAGAAGCTGATTCTCCCTCAGCAAGGCCTGTTCATCTATGTGTTTTGAGATCCTATCTTTGATGAGGCATTCCACCATCTTACCCGGTATAGATGTTAGCCTGACCAGCCTATAGTTTCCCGGGTCCCCCCTCTTTCCCTTTTTAAAGATAGGCGTGACATTTGCTATCCTCCAATCTTCTGGCACCGTGGCCGTTTTGAGGGACAAGTTGCATATCTTAGTCAAGAGATCAGCAACTTCATTCTTCAATTCCTTAATAACTCTTGGGTGGATGCCCAAGGTGACTTATTGGTCACCGGACATCAGGGCCCGGTGACTTATTGATCTTTAATTTATCAATGAGGTCTGAAACATCTTCTCTTTTAACCTCTATCTGACTTAACTCCTCGATCAGGAGGGACCATTCGGGCAGCGGTATCTGCCCGAGGTCTTCTGCCGTGAAGACAGATGCAAAGAACTCATTTAATTTCTCTGCCTTCTCTAAGTGATGAAAGTGCAATCTGTTAAATAACTAACAAATTGAGAACTGTTCATGGTGCCCCAAATCTACAATCTGCGGGCCCAATCCTAAAGAGTGTGTATTGGCTCACCGCTGATGCGCACTGTTGCAAATGTGCCATAAAGCATGCTTGCGGGCCCTAGTGTTGGTGCAGCACCAGTGCTAGCCCCATACTGGACCTCCGCTGGTTGACAGTCATGCGGACCGTCAGGCAGTGGAGAGGTAGGTGGAGGTGTGAGGGGGGGAGGTGTTTCAGGGGGGAGGTGGAAGGAGGGCAGGGAGGTGGGACTGTCCAACACAGAGGCTTTTCATTCTATGCTGACCTTCAGGGTCACTGGGCTGCTCAGGATTGGGCTGTGAGACACTAACCTCACTTAGCCTTATGGTAAGGTCCACCTAAGTCTACTGAAGTTGGCAAGTTTGGTGTATCAGAAAGAATTTATGTGATTGAGAGAGAGAGAGAGAGAGAGAGAGAGAGAGAGAGAGAGAGAGAGAGCGCCTGCTAACTGGGCAAAGTGGTGCCTTTTAAAGTGGTGTTCTTATATTTAGCAGGGAGGGAGCACCTGACCCTCTTCTCCCCAGTATGGCATCTTTTCCAGTGGATGTTGCTAGTCTCTCTTCTGTATCTTTTTTATTGGGACTGCTTTGGGGACAGGGAACCATTTATTGATTTATCTTACTATGTAAACCGCTTTGTGAACTACCATGGGTGCCCCAATGTGTGGTAGAAAGGCGGGGGTGGTGGTGGTGGTGGTGATGATGATAATAATGGGCTCTGCTGTTTGTTATTGCCATGACTCCACTATAAAGAAATGAGCAGAAAAGTGGGAAAATAGGCCACTACTTGGACAATATTTGCAAGACATTACTGGAAAAACAAACATCACCAAGCCTGGCAGTGGCTCAGAAAAGTAACTTGAAGAAAGAAATAGAAGGTCTAATAATGGCTACACAAGAGCAGGCATTAAGAACAAATGCAATAAAAGCAAAAGTAGAAAAAACAACAACAGTAAGTGCCATCTCTGTAAAGAAACAGATGAAAAAGTGCACAACCTAATTAATTGCTGTAAAAAGATCGCACAGACGGACTACAAACAAAGGCATGACAAGGTAGCAACAATGATACACTGGAATATCTGTAAAAAATACAAGCTACCTGCAGCCAGAAACTGGTGGAACAACAAAATTGAAAAAGTCCTTGAAAATGAAGATGCTAAAATATTATGGGATTTTCAACTACAGACAGACAAACGTCTATTGCACGATACACCAGACATAATTGAAGTCAAGAAGAAAGAAAAGCAAGTCAAAACCGTCAATATAGCAATTCCAGGTGACAGCAGAGTAGAAGAAAAAAACTGAAAAACCAACAAAATACAAAGATTTACAAACAAAAATTGAAAGGCTGTGGCAGAAAAAGACCAAAGTGATCCCACAGGTGATTGTTGCCCTCAGTGCTATTCCAGAACACCTTGAAGAGCACCTGAACAGCACTGGGGACACAGAAATTGCCATTCCCCAATTACAAAAAGCAGCTTTACTGGGAACAGTTGCAACGATATTTATAACAGCAAAATAAGATAAAAACCAGGCATCCCAAGTCCTTGGGAAGGACTTGATGTCTGGATAAAACAAACCAGTCAATAACATCTACCTGATTGCATAATAATAATAATAATAATAATAATAATAATAATAATAATAATAATAATAATAATAGTTGGAAAGCTAAGCATTCTTTACAACAACAATAAAACATGGATAATAAAATGTGGACACATGCTAGAATAAAAGAAAGTGTGTAATAGACCAACAGATATACAGATGAAATGAAATACTGTATACAAGTAATACTCGTATTTTATAATGAAATACATGTTAAAATATACGTGGTGTGGTGAGCTGGAACTAGTTCCAGCAGCAACCCTTCCTGCAATCTGCCATTCTCTTCATCTAGTCACTCTCAATTCAGTGCAGCATTATTGCATCTCTTCTGGTCATGATATCAGGAGCCAGGAAGTAATTTTCCCTGGGGTTGAACAGTCTATTGACTCGAGGCTTGCTTTCACCCCCAGGACTGGCTTGAGTCATCTGAAATGATTTACTTTGCTGGTGCCCATCTTGCAGTGCATGTCCTCTCCAATTATGACATTCTATGTGGGATGATGTGTGGAAGACACGGTACACCACAACAGCAGAATAGCAGCTGTTTTGAAACACCAGGAGGCCATAAAGCAGAATAACTACATTCAAGGATAACTGAAGCCCAAGTTGCATATTGCATTCTAGCAGTATATAATGGAAGCCGAGCAGCTGCTTTTCTGTTCCAAAACAGCCACAGGAGAACTTGATTTGTAATAGAGAAGTGGCAGGGAAGAGGGGGTCATAACCCTTCTGCACCCAGTTTTCCCCAAACTGCCTTTACTTATATGATGTTCCAGCTGCGTGTTTGCAAGGTAAACTTGGGTCTTGAATTCTGGTAGGTAAATTACAAATGAACTTTCAGGGTAGGTGTGATAGTGGTAGGTGTGCTGAGGAAAGGGGACCCATGGATGTGAATTCAGCAAAGTCATATCAGGAAAGCTCCGTTTTCCAATACTTTTCCACAGGGCTGGCTTTAAGGGCTGCAGGACCCATATGGAAGCATTTTTTGTAGGTCTGTAGAATCAGAGATAGAAATAAAATTTATTATATACTTTATGTCTTTTCTATTTAAGAATGGAAAGCAATCAAAATGTGTACTTAAAAAGTGCATGTGAGTTAATGGACGAAATTGACATTTTTATATAAAATTGCACACAAGACTAGGGGCACAATCCTAACCAGGTCTACTCAGAAGTACATCCTATTTTGTTCAATGGGGCTTACTCTCAGGAAAGTGTGGTTAGGATTGCAGCCTTGATTACCCTAGTGCAGGGCCCCTTAGTTGTGGGCCCCAATTGGCTTAAAGGCAGCTCTGTTTTTGACCAACCTCTGCTAGTTTACTGCTTATGATACCTACTTTCCAACAGGGTCAAGGTTAATCATTCCTGTTGCTTCTCTGATGCATATTGGGCAGAAAAAGCACTGTAGGTCTAATGTGACCCACAGCTGCAGTATAACATATACTGTATTTAAGTGGGTCTGTGCAGAGCTGTCATGTGTTTGCCTCGTTACAGTCTATGTCTTGTCATGTCATGTCATGTATCATGTCATTTGCATGGAATTTTAAAGACACCCAGCAGAGGAACCAAAAAGAAAAAAAGGCCACTCTTGCATCACTTCAGTTACAAGAAATCACACCATATCAGTGGTTCCACTTTATCAAATATGTAGCTTAAAAATAGTTAATTCTGAAATATCATATCTATTGTAAGCATCTAAGGGGGGGAATGCTAAAAAATGTTTGACTTCTCAGGGAGATGATGTTTTCTCATTTCAAGGAGTTAAAAATAATATTAATTCATTTTCTTTTTGGTAGGGATGTTTTTGCTTGCATAGCACTTGCTAGTTAACATTCTCTGGGAGACTGAGAGCCCTTTGGAGCCTATATCATGTCAATGGAACTGTTAAAGTGTAACCCTGGTCAGAAAAATGACACTATAAAAATGACATCCATCTTGTTCCACACTTATTTTTCCTCAGTGACTTCCAGATTAAATCTGCTTGGTTTACAATTCAAACAGATACTTTATTTAACTTTTTATCTCACAGCCTACAGGTATAGACCGCACCATATACTAGCTACTGACACAACACTTGTTCCACCACTGAAGGTGACCAATAGGATTGGATTGTGAGTTTAGCTAGTCATGACTACAGAAGTTAGCCATAATAATAATAATAATAATAATAATAATAATAATAATAATAACAGGTATTTATATACCGCCTTTCTTGGTCTTTATTCAAGACTTTATTCAAGGCGGTTTACATAGGCAGGCTTTTATTTAAATCCCTTATTAAATAGGGATTTTTACAATTTCAAAGAAGGTTCTTTCTTTCAAGAACGACTACATTCAAGGTGTTTCGTTCCGATCTGGCTTCACATTCTGGCCATCCTCCCACGCTCAGAGCAGATGGAATGGCTCGGCTTCAGCTTGTCAGCTGCTTCAAGGTCGCACAGTGCCAATGGCCTCGAACTGGTGACCTTGTGGATGTTATCTTCAGGCAGACGGAGGCTCTACCCTCTAGACCAGACCTCCTGCCATGGCTAAGTACCATTGATTTCAATGAAACTGTGGGCCCAATCCTATCCAGGGCCAGCCTACATGATGCAAGGATGCTGACACAGACTCTGCTGTGTCAGAACAGGTTTGTAGGCTGACTAGGAGAGGTAAGTAAAGAAAATATTTACTTACCTTCTCTGGCGCTCCTTGGTCCACCATGGGCCTACTCAGATCTATGCTAGCTATTTTGCTGGCATAGGGGGCATACTGGGCCTTGGGCAGGGGCTCTGGATCTTGCATCTGCATCACTTGCTGCCTCTGGCCTGCTCCCAGTCTGGCCTGATCCCCAACCTGACCCTCATCTGCTGTCACCTTACCTGTGCCAATGGCTGATCCTAACCCCTTATGTCAATGCTTTCCAGGCAATGCCACCGGGCAATGGGACATGTGCTGCATCCTGCAGTTGGGTGTCATTCACGGAGGCCTCCTCAAAGTAAGGGAATGTTTGTTCCCTTATCTTGGAGCTGCATTGCCACTAAGTCAGTGCTGGAAAGCACTGGCATAAGGGGTTAGGATTGCGCCCTGGCAAATAGGGATTTAAGCCTATTACTATAGAAACCATTGGGTTGGAAAGTCTACATACCTTTTCCTCACTATAATGTCTACGATTGATAGACTTGAAAATAGAGGTTGGAATGTGAAGCCAAACTCAACAGGGCATGACTTTTAACTGTCAGGTATAAAATAGGCTTGCTAGCCTTGGTTTTTAAAACTTCTGACACCTTGAGTGGAGTGCTCCTAGAAATGTGCAGAGTTTATTTCCTGATAATGAAGTGTGCCTTCATCCCCCCCTCTCCCCCAAGGATGTACAGTACAGGTAATATGTCTATGAGTAAATATACAGTACAGTACAGTGGATTCCACTGTGTTAGATAGCTACCAGCCAGTCTCCAACATCCCGTTTCTGGACAAGGTAATTGAGCGGGTGGCGGCTGCCCAACTCCAGAGGGTCTTGGATGAAGCGGATTATCTGGATCCTTTTCAATCTGGTTTCAGGCCGGGCTTTGGGACGGAAACTGCCTTGGTCGCCTTGGTGGATGACCTACGCCAGGGACTGGACAGGGGGAGTGCGTCCCTGTTGGTCCTGCTGGACCTCTCAGCGGCTTTTGATACCATTGACCATGGTATCCTTCTGGGCCGATTGGCCGAGTTGGGATTTGGAGGCACTGTTTTGCGGTGGTTCCGCTCCTACTTGGAGGGTCGGTCTCAGATGGTGGTGCTGGGGGGTGCCTGTTTGACATCCTGGCCTTTGAGGTGTGGGGTGCCACAAGGCTCAATTCTATCCCCCATGCTATTTAATATCTACATGAAACTGCTGGGAGAGGTCATCCAGGGGTTTGGAGTGGGGTGTCATCAATATGCTGATGACACCCAGCTCTATCTCTCCTTTCCTCCAGACTTCAGGGTGGCGGTTGAGGGCTTGGAGCACTGTCTGGAAGCAGTGATGATCTGAATGGGGGCTAACAAGCTGAAATTAAGTCCGGATAAGACAGAGGCTCTCCTGGTTCACAAATCCTCGATGCAGGTTCTGGACTATCGGCTTGTGCTGAATGGGGTTGCACTCTCTCTGAGGAGCAGGTCCGCAGCTTGGGGGTCCACCTGGACTCACAGCTGCTCCTGGATTCCCAGGTGGCGGCTGTGGCTAGGGGGGCCTTTGCTCAGCTGCGGCTGGTGCGCCAGCTGCGGCCATACTTGGATCGTGCAGACCTGGCCACGGTGATCCATGCCACGGTGACATCGAGGTTAGATTATTGTAACGTGCTTTATGTGGGGCTGCCCCTGAAGACGGTTCGGAAACTGCAATTAGTGCAGAATGCGGCGGCCCGTGTGGTTACTGGAGGTAGGCGGTTTGACTCTGTCAGCCCGCTTCTCCAGGGGCTACATTGGCTGCCCGTTCGTTTCCGGGCCCAATTCAAGGTGCTGGTTTTGACCTTTAAAGCCCTATACTGCTCTGGGCCAGGGTACCTTAGAGATCGCCTACTTCCGTACAATCTGACTCGTCTTCTTAGGTCATCAGAGAAGGCCTTTTTACAAGTGCCGCCGCCTAAGGAGGTACGTGGAGGTGTGGCAAGGAATAGGGCCTTCTCAGTAGTGGCACCAACATTATGGAACTCCCTTCCCCTTGACTTGAGAATGGCTCCCTCTCTTGAGACTTTTCAGCGAGGCCTGAAGACCTTTCTGTTTAAACAAGCCTTCTGAGTTCATGGCCTTTTTAACATCTTTTCTACATCTTTTAGTATTTTTTACTGGCCTGATTCCTTATGATCTGCTGCTATATGTTCTTTTTTATCTGACTTTTTATCTGACCACTGTTTTTTATCATATCTGTCAATGTGTTATGTTTTTATCTGTTTGCTAAATCATGTTTTAATCTGTTTTTAACCGTTGTAAGCCGCCCTGGGTCCCTTTGGGGAGAAGGGCGGGGTATAAATAAAGTTATTATTATTATTATTATTATTATAGTAGATGAAATGATCTCTTACATAGTCAAGTGTGCCTTTCCATCAACCTACACCTTCCACATCCAAAGGTGCTGCAGGGACTGGCAAGCAAGGCTCATTTTTGCTAGCATCTGTGTTCATAGTTCTTGAACATAGGCATCAGCTGCCACATTGAGTCGCACCATCAGTCCATCTAGCAGTGCCCCAGGGCTCCCAGCAACTTGATGCTTGCACTAATAACCAGAGCGTAAGTGTGTGCCTTCTCTTTTGAAGTCAGCTCTTCCGAAGTCATACATTTCCATTTTCCAAATAATGCCTTCTTCAGCATGATCAAGGTTCCACTCTTAAGTGTTATGATTTCAACTGTATTTTAGCAATTATTTGCTTATTGTTGATGCCTATTGTGCTAGGGACTTTACAGGCTTTCACAATTATTCTCAAACAACTATTTACAGATGAGATGTTGAGACTGGCTTTTTTGATGCTTCCCGATAAGACCAATTGTGGGGTATAAAGCCAATTTCCATTCCAGGATTCTTACCTCAGGGTCATTCCAAACAGTGAAATACCCTGATGTCAAGAGTCAAGTTGGCACTGAGGCAGAATGCTTAATTTCAGATAATTCAGAAACACATTAGAGATGAACAGGAAGAAGTTGCCCATATGCTATGGTGCATTATTGAAAACGTGGGAAAAGAATGCAAGAAACTCACTTTTTCTAGTTTTTTGAGAGAACAAAAGAATTGATGTATTGTGTTCCATAGTTCAGCACTGTGACCAAACAGATGCTCTGGAAAGAGTATATGCAGGGCTTGCTCCAAATCCAATGGGCATCCATAAAGCACCTTTCATGAGCCTCCTCCTACACAGGTGGTGGATAATAGCAGCAGTATAGCTGAGACTTTGGCCACCCCAAGGCACAAAGTCTGTTGCTACCCCCATCCCTGACGTGGAAGTAATTGGAGGTGATATGATGACATCACTGCCAATTACTTCCAGGTGTGTGGCTAATTAAGCAACACTCAGCCGCTCTGAAAGTTAAGAACATAAGAACAGCCCCACTGGATCAGGCCATAGGCCCATCTAGTCCAGCTTCCTGTATCTCACAGCGGCCCACCAAATGCCCCAGGGAGCACACCAGATAACAAGAGACCTTATCCTGGTGCCCTCCCTTGCATCTGGCATTCTGACAAAACCCATTTCTAAAATCAGGAGGTTGCGCATACACATCATGGCTTGTACCCCGTAATGGATTTTTCCTCCAGAAACTTGTCCAATCCCCTTTTAAAGGCGTCCAGGCTAGACGCCATCACCACATCCTGTGGCAAGGAGTTCCACAGACCAACCACACGCTGAGTAAATAAATATTTTCTTTTGTCTGTTCTAACTCTCCCAACACTCAATTTTAGTGGATGTCCCCTGGTTCTGGTGTTATGTGAGAGTGTAAAGAGCATCTCCCTATCCACTCTGTCCATCCCCTGCATAATTTTGTATGTCTCAATCATGTCCCCCCTCAGGTGTCTCTTTTCTAGGCTGAAGAGGCCCAAACGCCGTAGCCTTTCCTCATAAGGAAGGTGCCCCAGCCCCGTAATCATCTTAGTCGCTCTCTTTTGCACCTTTTCCATTTCCACTATGTCTTTTTTGAGATGCGGTGACCAGAACTGGACACAATACTCCAGGTGTGGCCTTACCATCGATTTGTACAACGGCATTATAATACTAGCCGTTTTGTTCTCAATACCCTTCCTAATGATCCCAAGCATAGAATTGGCCTTCTTCACTGCCGCCGCACATTGGGTCGACACTTTCATCGACCTGTCCACCACCACCCCAAGACGTCTCTCCCGATCTGTCACAGACAGCTCAGAACCTTCTCCTTCTCAGAACTTCTCCTGTTCCCTCCCCCAACCACTCTCAGAGCAGCTGATCGGCTGCCCATTTCTTCGGCTTTTCAAAGCAGCAGAATCAGGTGGCCGATTGTGGCTGCAAGGGGAGGCACAGAACCTGCTCTTCCCCCTATAGCCACACTCAGAGTGGCTGTCCATTTCTTCCGCTTTTCAAAGTGGAAGAATCGGATGGCCAATATGAATAAGCTCCTGGGTGGCCATGCAGCGCAGTGTGGTTGATTGCCATGGGGGCAGCATTTTCGCCTCCCAAACAGTGACGCTCAGGATCACAGCATACTGTGGACCCCCCCCCCCCCAGCAATGCAACTGGATTCTAGCCTCAAGGGTCCAACATGATGTAGGCAATCCTATGCATGTCTACTCAGAAGTAGGTATGCAGTTCAATGAGATTTACTCCTAGATAATTGCATATAGGACTGCAGCCTTATAGCATAATACTATGCATGTTTCCTGTATTCAGTGGCTCTTGCTCCTAAGGAAAGTGTGTACAGGATTACAGGTGACCAGTTCAATCCCAGTTAGGACTAGGCATTACTTACAAGAATAGTTCTACTGTTGTAAATGACTATATGGCAGCATGCGCAGCACAACACTAGCAGCCATTTTAGGTAGGCCTGCTGTTGCTGCCGGCTACCTCCAGCAGCAAAGATAAAGCTGGTGGCAAGAGTGGCTGGGGGATGGAAGAATGGGACATGGAAGGGGAAGACCAGGGGGGTTTCTGGGCAGGGGCAGATGGGAGAAGGAGGGGTGGACCTCTGTGGCACTCACATGCCCTGGATCTTAACCCCATTCCCTGTTCCCTTCCCTCTCCCTTACTCTCTTTGCACTTGTGCCAGAAAAAGAGCTAGCACAAATCTAAGGAGACCTATTGAGGTAACAGAGGATGGCCCCGGGGCAAGGGGAAAAAAGTTCCCTTACCTCGAGGGACCTCCACAATTGCCCCCCTGCAGGATACATCATGTCCTCCATTGGTGTGGCTGCATCAACAGGAAGGGATTTACAGCCCAATCCAGAGCTGCCAAAATGGCTACCACAGCATTCAGTGGACCCCAGAAAGCCACTGCCGCCTGCTCAGGAGAAAGTGACTTTTGTCCCCTTCCCCCCGAGTCTGGAGCTGCCACAGAATCAAAGAATTCTATGTTGGATTGCTCAGCCCAACATGGAGAGCTCCGCCACCCCGGAACACCTCCTCCCCACCTTCCCCCATGCCCCCACCTACCTCTGTACTACCTGGTGATTCGGGCGACCATGAAGTGGTGGAGCACCGGCTTTTTGCCGGCACTAGCCCAGCACTGACTGGTGCTGGGCTAGCTCTGGCGTTGAGCTTGCACCATGCCTAGCAAATATGCCTGACAGCATTGTCATGAATATGTACAGTTTAGGCCTAGGTTAGCATGTGAAGCCTGAACCAAACTAAGTAATGGAGAAGTGGCTAGCAGTTCCTAGCTGCAAGAATGTGAGTAAACAAACAAAAAGATTGTTGTCTCTCCTTTGCTAGCCAGAAAGGACAGACAACAAGAATTACAACACATTGGAATGTTTAACACCTCAGTAGACTGAGGAGCACCAGAATGGAATGCAGCTATGGATCTCCAGTTGGGAGGGGTAAGAACTAGGAGGGCTAGCCACCAGACCCACTCCAAGAAGGTTCTGTCCTCAAACGTTTCTGATTGGACAGTCTAAATAAGTATGAAGTCACCTCAGTACTATTAGCATAAGAAGTATAATAATGAGTGCCCCAAGGGGTGTGTCCAGTTCTTCTTGGGCAGAGTTTTTGGGTGCAACATCCTGCACGCTGTGAGCTCCATTGTCCACCATGGGCATCTGGCCTCACAGGTAGCCTGGAGCTAAAAGATCTACAAGAGAAGCTGACCCAGGTGAGAGTTAGGGATTAATATAGCCAGCTAGCTTTATTATTTTATTGCTGATATGTTTCCTAGATGTTTATTCCTCTAGCATTTACTGCCTTTTGTAACCTTATGTACTTAATAAACTAAAATATCTTTTACTGTTATCTTTTACTTTTAGTAAAAAGTAAAATATCTTTTACTTTTAAGCTGTTTCATGTCTGTTGGGGACAAAGGTTCAGAATCCTGCCTAACCATTCAGCAAGCTACCAAGTACTCATTGAGGTCTAGTAACTTGAGGACTGAAGCTTTAATTGGAGAAAGCGCTCAGTGCCTGCAAGGGATAGAATTAAGCCTAGAGAGTCTCAGTGTCCCTGAACTGAGACACTGGCATATACAGGGTGGTGGCTGTACTACTGGACGGGGGGGGGGAAACTTGAGGGCTTTAGGGTTCAAGACCCAATAACTCTGAGCACCCCAAACCCCACTAAGTTTACGACAAGCATGTTTGCGATAGTACGTGCTGGTGGTAAACCAGTGTGCAGAGCTCAGGATTGGACTCTTAGTTAGGCTTGGGCCAGTGTTCTCTGAGGAAAGATGCTATTTGTGGTGGGAAGGAGTGGGTGAGGCACTGATACCGCTTCCTCCTTTCCTCCAAGTCATTCCACCTGCCAGTGGGAGCTCACTACCAGAAGCCCTTGCAAAGATGCATTCCATTTAAGGAAGGAGTAGTCTGGAGGAAGTGGTTATGGAGCAACTCTTTTGACTGAGTACTCCACTGCTGGGCACTGTGGGGGTCAATAGTGCCCCCCTGGAAGCCCAAAGACTCTTGGCACTGTCCAAAGGCCATGACTTCTTATAAGCAGGGCATGATAATGATCATCATCCCTGGTTGGTCTTTAGTTCTAGAATTTTGGGCAAGAATAATTTCTATTCACTTTCTTCTCACCTTTAAGGCACAGTAAATTCTCTTTTCTAAATTGAAATGTGTCAGTTTAAGAAAGCTATCTTAAAAGTAGATCAGTTGCCTTTTTGCTACTTACCTTCAGCTCTGCAAACATTTTTTTGAGATTTGTCTAACAGATTTGCAAATAACGGGTTGCATCCTAAGCTATCCTTCCACTGGCATAAGGGGCTTGCACATGCATATAGCATGAGGTTCTTGAGCACAGAAATCCAAATGGAGTTCAGGCTTGGATTTCTGCTTGTGCAACAAACTGTGCAACATGGTGTACAAGATGTCACACAACCTTGTTGGTACCTTGTTGCTGTGTAATTTCTTTTGCATGTGCTTGCACAACCCCATGCAGAGTAGTGCAAAAATGCCTCCCTATTTCTGTATGTACTCTTTAGGATACAACTCAAAATTCCAAATATGGATGCAACAGATATTGTTCACTTGGCTCTGTTCCCCCTCAGTTCCTTCCCTAATCATGTTGCATGAAATTTATAGCAGACTAGAAGTTAAATTCACCAACTGAGCCACGCTGACATAAGTGGAAGTTCAGCAAAAGCTATACCTCGTAGGTGGCAATCAGAATTACTAATGAAAGGTTATACAGTGTGGTAACTACAACAGACACAAAAGAAGAGGAAGGGATATAATATACTGGAGGGGTGGATGGATGGGTCTTTATCAGACTGCAGCAAAGTACCAGCCTAATTAACTGTTTTAAAATAGGTGTGCACAAGAGGTCTTTCAGTATGGATGAGAGAAGTGCCCTCCAGTGTGATCTTGAAACTGCACATGTTTTCTTCTCTTCTAGCACTTTTTAAAAGTGCCCTTGTTTGTACTCTGTTGCCTAATGCTTTGTGCTCTCGGTAGAAGATAAATGATGGCAGCGTGTGAGAGAAACTCCAATAAAGTGGGCAAGAGTGTCTTTAAAATGGAACTTTCTGCTCTTTGTCACCTTGTGGGCAATTGCAATGTGCTTTCTCCCATTTTCATACTTCTGACCTAGAGAAAGTTTTACAATGCTATATTCTGTAATTCCATGATATCCTGTTCTTAACAAAAGGGGGCATGAACACTGTTTTGGTAAACAATTAAATAACATCTAAGAAGATGAACAAAATTTAAAAGGTTGCTTGATAATACATACCAACTGGAAGCAAATAGTGATTTTTAAAACCACTAAGCAAACTGAATGACAACTCCCTTGCCATGGTTCTCAAACTGTGAAGGAGATATCAACAAAGGAGGTGCAGCCTGTTGTAACTGGATGCTTGGGCTCCTTCCTCACACCCTGTTAAACCCATTTTTTATACTTTCTTAATTGGTCCAGGAGGTGAAGCCTGCATGCCCATCTGTTTGTGGATCAGGTTGATTGCACTGAAGATCAGTAGAACTTCTTTCTAGGAAAGAAAATACTAATATAAGAGAAGATAAAGCCATATATCAAATCCTGGGGTACTGCCTAGAGGTGTTTTGGAACTGGATTAACAAGCTGAAATTGTATCTGCACAAAAGGGAACTACAGCTCAGGTGCTGGATTGTCAAGCTCTCCCCAGGGCTTTGCCCAGCTGACGCTGGTTTGCCAGCTGTGTTCATATTTGAATTGGTCAGAGTTAAGCATAGTAGCCTGTGCTTTGCTAGCACCAAGACTATTAGTGATGCACACTCTATGTGGGACATTCAAAGACTGTCTGGAAATCAGTGCAGAACATGGCAACCCCTTGTGGTCTTGAGAACTGTGATTTACAGCCAAATCCTATGTATGTCTACTCAGAAGTAAGTTCCATTAGAGTCAATGGGGCTTAATCCAAGGAAAGTGTGGATAGGATTGGGCTGTTAGGCTGCTACTTCACTGGCTACCAGTTTATTTTCATGCACAATTCATGGTGCTGGTTTTGATCTTTAAAGTCCTTCTGAGTTTGCAGCCTGGGTATCTGAGGAACTACCTCCTTCCATATGAACCAGCTTGTCCTTGAAGTTACTGATATTCAACCCCCTATGACAATGATGCAGTCCTGAAAAACAAAAGGATTTCAATTGAGTGTTTGGGGAGCAGTGCCAATGATTGAAATCCCTGGCATTCACCAAAAGGAAGCACTTCATTGCTCTTAGCTGTTGCAAAAGTAAGGGGTGGTCAGGCAGCACAGTAGATAGCAGAGACACATTTGATAATCATGGAGAGTCAGAAGGGGGGGTAGAGGCATGAGAGAGAGATGCAGCATCAATGTGTGGTAGCATGGATTTCCTTCTCCCCTTTGCTTTCTTGTGTGGAGTGCATCATGCTTGCTTCTCCTGTTGGGGTTGTGACATAAATGATATAGTATGGTGTTTGCATGTGGAGTCTCCTGGGGCAAACTACCTGCAAAAAGAGTTCTGAAATGTTGTGTTAACAAAATATCTTGTCATACATGTTGTGAGGGACAAGAGGTTGTTTGTGCAAAGTCCTCTCTTTGTGTGCCAAGTACCCTTTCACCATGATTCCTATCACCAAAATTCCCCTAAATTCCCCAAAATTCATTAGTGACTTTCCTGACGCTGCTTATCATGGCTACTGCTATTTTACAATGCCTGAAACTGCATTTTGGTAAGCCAGAACAGCACAGCTTGTAAAGTAGCCTGACCAGCTTCTCTGCCTTTTCTTTGCATTGCCTGGTCTTCCCACACATTGAGTTGTCCCACCACTGTCCTTGAGACTGCCTTTCCAGGAATTGCTTTGTTTATTGTCTGTCTCCTTGCCTGCCTGTCCCTCCCCCTGGAATCAAGATTCTCTACACTAGCCTTATGCAGAGATGCAGTCTACTGTATGACTTGTTCACACCTTGCCCTATACTAATTTGCTTTGCACAGGCCCTGCAATCCCTCTCTGTCTCCAACTTGTGAAGGCCTTTGACTCTACAGATATGCTTCAGACTTCACAAAATGGCAAGGGCTTAGCTGAACTAAACTATAGCTAAGGATTGTGCTGCAGTTAACCTGTAGCTGTAACAAAACATATGCTGACACTTTTTTGTGAGAGCGAAGGGTACTGGCATGTATAGAATATCAGACTTCACACAAGCACAGACAGACACACATGCACAAGGAACTAAGCCAGATATAGAGGAACCCAGTCACAGACAAAGCTGAGAAATATACACTGCTGATAGGGAAGTAGGACATAGTTACTACTGCAAGGAAGTGTGTTTCAGTTTAGACGGTCTTGAGGTCAATGATCTCATGTGTAACAATATTTATACCAAACTTGCTTTTTCAGAACCTTGCCGATGTCGCTGTTTTATTTCTTGATAAGTAGGGTCAACCTTGTGCTATAAAGAGGGGTTGAACATATTATGTAACTTCTTTTGTTTGCAAAGGGATAAAAGAGAGAATATAAAAAAGGTCTTGGGCAGGAAATGACACACGCAGCACAAGCAGAACGATTGTATGCATGTTTATTCAAATTTAAGTCCCAATTTGTTCCAGGTAAGTGCACTTAGGATTGCAGCCTAACAGCCCAATCTTGAGCTCCCGTGGCACGCAGCTTCGGCGGCACTGAAAACTGCTGCTGCCACATCCTGCGCACCACGGGCTACCACAGGCGGCACCTCGGGAGAAGGGAACTTTTGTCCCCTTCTCCCAGGTAAGGGAAGTAGCCCTGCAATGGGGCTACTCAATTTACCGCCTACCAAAAGATCAGAGGTAAGTTAAAAGCGTTTGTGTAGGGCGCCATGCCCCACACAAAAGGACAGGATCCAGTGGAGCTCTGCTGCACCGGACCACCTCTCTCCCTCCACGCTCCCTCCCCTGGCATGCCTCCCACCCACCCTCTCCCCGCCTCCCGCCTCTCCGTCACGCTTCCGCCCTGCCCTCTCTTCGCCCTCTGCCTGCCTTCCCCCTCCCTGGAACATCTCCTCCCCGCCTACCCCTGCTTACCGTACCGAGGTTCAGCAGTCCATGCGACTGCCAAGTGGTGGAGGCTGGGCGCCCGCCCGGCACTAGCCCAGTGCTTGCCCGGCGGTAAGGCTCACAAATGTACCTTATGGCACGTTTGCAACAGTGCATGCCAGCAGTAAACCAGTACACACTGTTCAGAATTGGGCTCTGAGTCCAGAAACTTGAGCTTAAATCAATAACCACTGTGTTTCTGAGCACAGCCCCTGGCTAAAGCTCCTACTGTGGGGTTTTCTGGAAGTTCTAGACTACATTTCTGTGCAGAGTAGATTCCTGACCGACCATCAGTGACTGGAAGATGTGATATACTGGGTGACCTTTTGTCACTTGGGAAACAGTGTTGTACCTGGTTCTGAGCCATGCTTGCCTGTAGTCCAGCAAATTTCAAGAACCCACTATTATTTCTATCAGCCCAATCCTATCCTTGCAGTCCCCTGATATACTGCAAGGTCCTCCGGAGCAGCGGCCTCTCTGCTGGTCTGCGCAGAATGTAATGGGGTGCAGGAGGGCTGTGGGAGAAGGTGGATCCAGCAATGGCATGTGCAGGATCCTATCCCTCTTTCCTGCAGCTTCCCTTTCTCTCTTCACACTTGTGCTAATGAAATCACTAGTGCAGGTTCCAGGAGACCCATTGCAAATTGGAGAGATAAGAAGATTTCAATTCCATTTCTCCTCAGGCAGCCTCCCAATCTTTGCTCCGCTGGATGGAGCATGTCTGTTTTTGACATGGTCGCACCAACAGGAGGAAGAGAAGGATGGGGCTGTAAGTTATGAAACCAAGAAGAAAATTCTATCCGTTGGAGACCTAACTGGAACTATTGCTTGGAATTCTGCTTTATTGGGCTGCCCACACAAAGAGAAAGGAAGTTCATACACAATGGTATATTCAAATGGAGAATTTCATTATAACCTCTTTTTAAATAAAAAAATGAAATTGCTGTTTCAGTTTAAAAAATTGCTGCTTCTCACTGTCATAAATCTTCAGAGTTTTTTTTTAAACAGCAGCTATAGTATAGGAGCTTATCAGCAGTGAAGCAGCATGAATAATTGTTTATGAAGTTTAAAGTATTATATATTAAATGGTTCTTTTGTTCTTGAAAATCCCTTTTTACCCCATGCCTTTCTTTTCATCTTACTAAAACTTGGCATGTTCTTTTCTTAAGACAACTCTGCAAACTGCACAGCCCTGCAGGCCAAGACACTCTTGATTTGCTTGTGGAAGTTGTAATGACTTTAGTTTCCAACTACAGATCCATCTATCATATATCTTCATAGTCCCTATCTTACTGTGTATACTTTCTGTTGTGAAATAAACCAGACCTTGGGACAAGTCACATAGCCACGAGTCAAATTGTGAGGAAATTAAAAGTTGGCTTTCTATGGGATTTTGGCATGGTTAACGTGTGTTTGGAAATAAGTTTAAAGATTACAGTTTACCTTGCCCAGGTAATGAAAAGTGAGTTTAAATCAGAATGTGATTTATTACAGTCTGGAGCACTGACAGGTTAAAATTCCCTACTACAACATCAATTTGTAATGAGTCCTCCAAATATCAGCATGTCAACATGGGTGTAGAACCTGGTGTAGAATATCTACCCATATATTCTTGCAGGATTTCAAGATGAGACCCACAAAAATTGTCTGAGACCCAAAGGATTCTGAAGAGAGTTAACTAATTCCTAACAGCAGTGCCTGTGTTCAGAATGACCAGATATAAATTGAGATATATCAGCTTTCATAAATGTTACCTTGAGGCAAATAGCTATAAAATCATAAAAGTGTTCCGAGCCATTAGAATTTATCCAAATACTAGGATGAGCTTAAATGCACTGAAGTTTCTCTGGAACCTGAATGGTCAAATCTGTCATTTTGATGCTACAACCAGAAAAATTAAGGATAGTTAAGATGAATATATTGAGAGGAGGAAGTGCAAGGAATTCAAAAGAACATGTTAAAGCTCACAAGAAAGGAGGAACGACAAAAGTATTCTGCACATACTGAAGAATGCACAAAATAATTCTGAATAATGTATCCTCTCATTCACTAATACAGGACTATTGAAGAACTCTCAGATATTGGCAGTCCAATCCAGTGTAAATTCTCACATGGCGATGCAGTGGCACCAGCATGGACTACGTTGCATCTGATGGGGGATTTTGGCTATTGGAGGTCTCCTCAGAGTAAGGGGTCATTTCCTCCTTTCCCAGGATTAAGCCCCAGCAGCTGTAACAGGTCAACTTGAACCTGCACTAGCAATATCACTGGTGCAAGTCTGAGTTGATACATGTTTGCAGATCAGGCCAGGAAGGAATTGGGTATGGCAGCACTGGAACTGCCAATTCCACCCCCTCCTGGGACCAATGTGCCCACCCTGCCCCGTTGTTGCCCCCCTGCCCCATTCAATGCCCCTTCCCCCCTCCCCAGACTTACCTGCTCCAGTGGGCTTCTGTGTGGGTGCTGGTGCCAGCATGAAGGCTCTGGCCTTCCCACTGGTGTGGCTAGACCTTGCACGGTCACAAAGCACTTTACAGTGCTTCTGCAACAGCACATGCTCCACCAGTGCATCAACTAGACAGGATTGGGCCATTGGAATCTTATTTTCTATTTATCATCCTCCCTCTTCTCTCTAAACCTTCTTGTTTATCTTTTTTTTTCAGTTCATGAGACTCATTTGTCCTCCTCTGAACCTGTCTGTCTGTCTGTACAGTCCCCTTTCAAGTTTAATGCCTCTGATGAAGTCATTAAATTGGGCACAGACAAGGGTGTACAACTATGCAACCAGTGACCTTTAATCTATATGCAACTTCTCTATCTATTGCGTTTTGCTAACTAAAGGTAGACACAGACATGGCAGAACTGCCAGTAATCGGGAACAAGGAAAAGATTGTAAGTAATCAGAGATGAAACAGCAAGGCCATGAACAGCATAAACAGTATTTAGAGAGAATGGAGGTTGCTGTGTTAAATTGGCATTTAAAATGTATGCCATGGAAGAAGATGAAATAACTTGCCTGTAGTTTTTCCTCTATATTAATATATGATATAATTTCATGTCAGCAAACAGCAGCAAAGAAGGAGCAGCTGACACACAATGTTGCCATTAAAATAGCATTAAGGAGGCTTGCAGTAGAAAACAAAGAATTTCAGAGAAACAGCATCTGTAGTCATTAAATCGTTTGTCTTCCTTCACCCGTATTAGACAATGAGTGTTTAAAGTGTAATTTAAAAAAAAATAATGTAAACCTGCTTTTGCATATTAAATAAAGGACCATTATTGCAAAAGTCATTTTTCCTCCAGTGTTCAAGCTTAAAAGTCTCTATGTGATATGGTTTCAGTGCACATTATGCAGGGTTGGCCCATCCATGAGACTGCCTGAAATGGTTGCTGTGGGCAGCAGATGGGTTGTGGGTACTATCTGTTTTCTATGTTTCTCCTCTTGTTCCCTTGATTCTAAATGGAAAAGAGAAATGGTGCAGAAAATGTAGGAGAGGAGTCTCTCCTGGGAGACTGTATCCATCACTCTTCACACTTTCTCTTCCACTCTGTTCTTCCTCCTTTTTCAAAGCCAGGGAGCAGAAGGTCGAGCAGCAACAGTAGTTAGTGCACTGTTAGGGGCAACATTTGCTGTACTGCTACAGGCACCAAAATGTTTTGGGTCAGCCCTGACATCATGTAAGGAGTCGGAATATTCCTGATTTTATCCTTTAGCCTTTATTTAAAAAAAACACCAAAAAACCTGAAATATTATTGTATCACTGAGTAATATTTTACATATGATTTCTAGAATGTTGCTTTAAAACCATAGTCCATTGTATAACTTACCATTTAAATGAATAAAAATGTCTAGGAAATTAATTAGATTGGACACTGAATTTCCCACAGGTAAATTATCATGGGATAATTTCATGGGAATGCACCTGTATGACTAATATAGTGCTGAGCCCCACCCCCAGGTCTCCTGTCATCTGCACTTTTTGGGCAACCCATTTCATTTTATTTTTGATGGTTTTCTTTTTTTAACCACTGGTATGTGCAACTCCTTAACACCATTTCAAGCTGACATTTTTGCTGCAGAAAAATCAGGAAACTCAGAAACAAAAAGTCGTTGGCATCTGTAATTTCCGCTGCTCATTGCATGTGTTCCAAACAGTGTTATGTATGGCATTGCCAAGCTATACAATCACGTGATGAAAATCCTGTTATAATACATAAAGAGGAATAGATTAAAGAGTGGGAATGAAAACGCTCTTGCACAAGAAACTTTCTGCATGCTTAATACCTTCTTTTCATCTTAAATGAATTTACACCTCGGCATCACCTGGCAGGACGAAGTTCCAAACAACACAGTCCTGGAACGTGCTGGAATCCCTAGCATGTATTCACTGCTGAAACAGAGACGCCTGCGTTGGCTTGGTCATGTCGTGAGAATGGATGATGGCCGGATCCCAAAGGATCTCCTCTATGGAGAACTCGTGCAAGGAAAGCGCCCTACAGGTAGACCACAGCTGCGATACAAGGACATCTGCAAGAGGGATCTGAAGGCCTTAGGGATGGACCTCAACAAGTGGGAAACCCTGGCCTCTGAGCGGCCCGCTTGGAGGCAGGCTGTGTAGCATGGCCTTTCCCAGTTTGAAGAGACACTTTGCCAACAGTCTGAGGCTAAGAGGCAAAGAAGGAAGGCCCATAGCCAGGGAGACAGACCAGGGACAGACTGCACTTGCTCCCGGTGTGGAAGGGATTGTCACTCCCGGATTGGCCTTTTCAGCCACACTAGACGCTGTGCCAGAACCACCTTTCAGAGCGCGATACCATAGTCTTTCGAGACAAGGTTGCCAATACATCTTAAATGCAAGGTAGAACATAAGATTAAAATAGTTTTCACTTGCTCCGTGTCCTTCAACCAGCTTGACATGGCAAAGTAAACTCAGATTCCCAACAAGCCAAGCTCTAGGAAATTCTGGGCTCACTAGGCAATGTTTTAACAGCAGGAATCTCAATAAAGTCAATATCAGCCATTTATCCAACCTCTAGAAAATCCTCTTAAAACATACCCCATATTGTTTTACCCATCATTTTTAAACACAATTCTTCCATTTGCTTAATCACCAAAGTCACTGGAGTGCTCTGGCAGGTTTGTTTTCCATCAACCCAAACTTTTAATTTTCTTTTAAGACAATAACAATAATCATGCCATTGCCTTTGGACATAATGTCTGAAGCTGAGCCTGTTTTTTAAATTAATCTCATTATTCTATGTCGGAGCACTACACTTTTTTGTTATCACTTGTGGAAATGGCCTCCCATACAAAGCGAAAAAAATTTATCTGTCATTGGTGAGTTTAGCTATAGTTTAGTTAGAGGTAATTTCCTCAGGGTAATAGTAACGTTGTGTGAACTAAAGTTTTGGGAGGTTTGACCAATCTGCATTCAGTAAACAGTATTTTCTGGTCTCTCCAAAAGCAGAAGTAACCTATGCACTGGTGGGTTGTTGTGAGGACAAAACGAAAGAAGGAACTATGTAAACCATCCTGAACACTTTGGAGGAAGAGCAGTATAAAAATGTGGAAAATAAAAATATATAAAAAGGACTTGCTGCCAGCAGTAGACACAAGGTAGCACACTGAAAAGTATGAAGAGAAATTGTAGCTCAGTGGTAGAACCCATATTTTGTATGCAGAAAATCCCGTGCTGGTAGCCCAATCCACCATAACTTCCTGCACAGTGATGCAGCAGTGCTAATGTGGTGTCTGTTGCATCATGCAGAGGAGTTTTGGCCTCCGGAGGCCTCCTCAGGGCAAGGGAACATTTGTCCTCTTACTAGGGATAAGCCCCTGCTGATCCCATGGGACTACTTGGACCTGTGCCAGCAATATTTTATTTTTTTTATTTTTACAGGGATCTGAAGGCCTTAGGGATGGACCTCAAGAAGTGGGAAACCCTGGCCTCTGAGCGGGCCGCTTGGAGGCAGGCTGTGCAGCATGGCCTTTCCCAGTTTGAAGAGACACTTTGCCAACAGTCTGAGGCTAAGAGGCAAAGAAGGAAGGCCCATAGCCAGGGAGACAGACCAGGGACAGACTGCACTTGCTCCCGGTGTGGAAGGGATTGTCACTCCCGGATTGGCCTTTTCAGCCACACTAGACGCTGTGCCAGAACCACCTTTCAGAGCGCGATACCATAGTCTTTCGAGACTGAAGGTTGCCAATACTGAATATACAGGTATTTATATACTGCCTTTCTTGGTGGTCAGATTTCTCCTCAGACTTTAATCCAAGGCGGTTTACATAGGCAGGCTCTTCTAAACACCCGTAGGGATTTTTACAATTGAATAGTTCTAGTCTTTCATAGAACTCCTCATTCCAGTTGGATTCCTTGCCGGTCTGGCCTCTCTCTGGATTCCTTCCCAGTCTGGCCTCTCTCTGGCCCTTCGCCTCCCACGCTCCACTTGACAGCAACTCCTCTCTGCCACCGAGGGTCAGCTCATCAGTATATCAGTGTGTGGTCATTTCTCAGGTACTTCCGGTTGTTTCGAACTGGCAGCCTCAGATCTTCAGGCATACAAGGCGGCAGATCTACCAACTGAGCAAGACCGCTTGCCCTATGTATATAACTGGTGCAAGTCTGTTTGGGACCTGTGCAGGTGAATTGAACCTGGGAAGGGGGCTTGGATTCAGCAGGTGGTTCTTCTGCCAAAACTGCCCCTTCCTTCCACTTGAAGAAATGTTACAGATCTGTACTTTTAAGTTACAGGCTAGTACGTATATGCTTTTAACAAGGATAGTCAATGGACTTATTCCTGGGTAAATGGATTACAGCATTTGGGATGTTTGGGAAATTTTTTTTAAAAAAGATCGGCAACTGATCTTGAGAGGATTAGGAGGATTTTTTATTTTATATAAGTTTTTTAACTTATACTTATTCTAAACTTTTAATTTACTTAATTTGATTTTGTAGTATGGAGGTGTTAAAATTTTCCTGTTTGATGATGTCACTTCTGACCATGACATCATTTTTGGTGGGTCCCAACAGATTGTCATTCTAAAAAGTGGGTCCCAGTGCTAAAAGTTTGAGAAACACTGATTTAATTCATATTAGACAGCCTCAAGCAGCTTTGGATACCAAGAGCAGGCGAACCTGACTAGGGACAGTGCTGAAAGGTTACAGAGGAGGCATGGGGGGGGGGGGTGTTACACAGTACAGTGCAGGTACTTTGAACATCATGACCTGCACCCATGCTGGGTCCTGCTAGTAAGTCAGCAACCAGCAGCTGTGAACCTGCAGGGTGCTAATCTACAGTTCCATTCTTCTGCTGCTGCACCTAATCTACTGTTCCATTCTTCTGCTGCTGCACCTGCAGCAGGGGTGCTGGGTCACTTCTGCCCTTGGTCAGAGCAAGAAATTATATCATATATTAATATAGAGGAAAAACTACAGGCAAGTTATTTCAAGAGTACTTCTAAACACACCTCCTTACTGGTCACCATTATATGAAGCAAAGAAGGATCTCAGATATATTCATAGTTGTGGCCAATCATGGTGCTGTGGACCCAGGATTTTGCATGTCCACTTGAGATAGAAAGTGCTCACTATGGGATTTTCTATGTGATGTGCAGAACTGTCACTGCAGTTTGCATTTATCTCAACTTCTGATGCATCTTTCAAAATATTTATTAGACCAGGGGTCTCCAAACTTTTTGGCCAGAGGGCTGCATCAAATATCTGGTGTGGTGTTGAGGGCCAGAAAAAAAAATTTAAACAAAATTTAAATAAATGGAATTTAGATGAGTGAATAAGGGCACAATCCTAAGCCCTTATGTCAGTGCTTTCCAGCATTGGCATAGCGGTACCAATGGGACATGTGCTGCATCCTGCAGTTGGGTGTCATTCACGGAGGCCTCCTCAAAGTAAGGGAATGCTTGTTCCTTTACTTCGGAGCTTCATTGCCCTTATGTCAGTGCTGGAAAGCTTTGGGGTTAGGATTGTGCTCTAAGTGAATGAATGGGGTCATTTGTTCAACCTCTCTGGCCCTCAGCACCCTCCAGACACAACCAGAGCATAGCTCTGGTCATGTACAGTTGAGTGGGCCAGAGGCTTTCAGGGGACAAGAGGCTGGCCATGGGCCGGATAGAGGCTTGTCGTGGGCCGCATCTGGCCCCCGGGTCGGGGTTTGGAGACCCCTGTATTAGACTATTCAAAATGAAGACCAGCATAACAGATGGGATCCAGATAGGCTGTGCTGCCGGCACAATTCAAAGTGCGATGTCATCATGGGGTTATCTTCTCTCCTATAATATCTTATTTGTTAGGAATTTTCCCTTCTGCTTTGGTGGCCCAGCACCAAATTAGGAATCAGAAAATACTGAATTCATGCTTGTGCGCACGCACAGACACAAACACACACACACACACGCCTTTTTAAATCAAAACAGCTTTCATATATTTTTCCCCATCAATTTGTCCAGAAAGCAAGCAGCTGCTAAAATTACAAAATGCTGTTTCTTCATAAGAACAAAAGAGATGTTTCTTTTAAATACAAACATTATACCCTACATTTTCATTTATCAAGCATATTGTCTCACAAAAATAGAATAAAACTGTGGAGGAGGACAAGGCTAGCAGTTGGTTTTATTTACTTAAAAAAACCAATTTTGGCCTAGTTTATTTAAAATTTGGATTTTAAAAAATCTACTTATTGTTGCCTCATTTCTTTGTAATTTGAAACAAGCAAATAAAAAAAAACCCACATGTTCACCTGCACTATGATAGATGTTTGGAATATTTCTTAGATGAGGGGAATAATATGCTGGAGCTGAAATTCATAATGACAAATCATTGCTCCAAATGAACTGGAGGTGTAGTCCATTAATGATATTTTACATGGCTCAAAAACCTTCCTCTGTAGTAAACACTGCAGCCATTTGCTTTCATGGAGCTCTGCATTCAAAGATAATGGTTCATTTCATAGTTCAGTTCAAGAGATTTGAACTGTGGTGGGGTGCACTGAGGTGGTCAGCAGGTAGATTTCACCTTCAAAGCTGCCTGTGAGATTGTCTCTCTAGGTTTTTATCCCCTTGTGCATCTAGGGTGCATAGGTACTAACTTTTTGATCTACTATACATAATAGCGACTGGACATAATGAAAGTGGCACTCCCTTGGGAATTATTAACACACTTTGACAGCTGGATGAGGCTTTGCCTTCTGTTCACCTGTCATTTGAGATGCAGTGAGCGGATACAGTATATGGAGTAGGGCATTCTTAATGGTGGTGAACGAACTGTGGCATTCTTTTCCCCAGGAGAACCGGCTGACCTCTCCCTTTTCCACCTTTAAATGCCAGGTAAAAACAGAATAGTTCAGGCATGTATTTGATCAGGGTATTAGAAAATATGTAACTGCCTGGCTTATCCAATTGCATAGTGGCTTAGACTACTACATTGCTGTTTTGATGCTATTATGCTTGGTAATATCCTGCTATTTTATAGTTGGAAGTGTTTGTATTATTGAGATTATGCTTATTGCTCTTAAGAACATAAGAACAGCCCCACTGGATCAGGCCATAGGCCCATCTAGTCCAGCTTCCTGTATCTCACAGCGGCCCACCAAATGCCCCAGGGAGCACACCAGATAACAAGAGACCTCATCCTGGTGCCCTCCCTTGCATCTGGCCTTCTGACATAGCCCATTTCTAAAATCAGGAGGTTGCGCATATACATCATGGCTTGTACCCCATAATGGATTTTTCCTTCAGAAACTTGTCCAATCCCCTTTTAAAGGCGTCTAGGCTAGACACCAGCACCACATTCTGCGGCAAGGAGTTCCACAGACCGACCACACGCTGAGTAAAGAAATATTTTCTTTTGTCTGTCCTAACCCGCCCAACACTCAATTTTAGTGGATGTCCCCTGGTTCTGGTATTATGTGAGAGTGTAAAAAGCATCTCCCTATCCACTCTGTCCATCCCCTGCATAATTTTGTATGTCTCAATCATGTCCCCCCTCAGGCGTCTCTTTTCTAGGCTGAAGAGGCCCAAATGCCGTAGCCTTTCCTCGTAAGGAAGGTGCCCCAGCCACGTAATCATCTTAGTCGCTCTCTTTTGCACCTTTTCCATTTCCACTATGTCTTTTTTGAGATGCGGTGACCAGAACTGGACACAATACTCCAGGTGTGGCCTTACCATAGATTTGTACAACGGCATTATAATATTAGCCATTTTGTTCTCAATACCTTTCCTAACGATCCCAAGCATAGGATTGGCCTTCTTCACTGCCGCTGCACATTGGGTTGACACTTTCATCGACCTGTCCACCACCACCCCAAGATCTCTCTCCTGGTCTGTCACAGACTGCTCAGAACCCATCAGCCTATATCTAAAGTTTTGATTTTTTGCCCCAATGTGCATGACCTTACACTTACTGACATTGAAGCGCATCTGCCATTTTCTTGCCCATTCTGCCAGTCTGGAGAGATCCTTCTGGAGCTCCTCACAATCACTTCTGGTCTTTACCACTCGGAAAAGTTTGGTGTCGTCTGCAAACTTTGCAACCTCACTGCTCACCCCTGTCTCCAGGTCATTTATGAAGAGGTTGAAAAGCACTGGTCCCAGGACAGATCCTTGGGGCACACCACTTTTCACCTCTCTCCATTGTGAAAAGACTTACCCTTACAGAAGCCATGCTGATTCTCCCTCATGGAAACTCTTGGTAGTTGTATTGGAATTGCGGAAGATATTACCGAGGCGATAGGGTGTGGTGTCCACAGTGCCCCTTGCTCTGAGTAAATGCAGGATTAAAGCCCAGGTGGTAGCTGGAGGTGTGCTGCACAGCTGCAGCCACTAGAGCATAAGGATATCCCTCAGGTATATAGGGAGCACCTGAGGCAGAAAGGTTGTGGTGGGTTTTGAAGGAGTGCAGGTTGGAGAGGAGAGGAGACTGACTGACTAATTTGGTTTATGGAATTGGGAATCAGACTGTGGATTGTGACTGGACTTTGGCTTTGGACTTTGATTTGGATACCCTGATGGATTGGACTGACCTACCTAGAACCTGACTTTGGACTGTAACTTGGCTTATTGGCAACTCTGATTGATTGGACTAGTTTACAAGGCCCAGTGGATTGGGATTTGGCAAAACAGTAGTTTCCTTGGGGGTCCCAATATGGGACAGAAAGGTATATCAGCATTAAACAACAAACAAAATCACATGCTTTCTTGAATGGTGGGTAGTCCAAGGACAATGCGAAAGGATTTACAGCCCAATCGTGAGCTGCCCAGTGCCCAAGGCTGTAGCGGCACTGAATTGACTGCCACTGCATCCTTTGGATGCCAGGCAGCTGTGGATGGCTCCTGACACCTCCTTGGGGGGACATTTGTGCCCTTCCCCTGGGTAAGTTAAGAAGCCCCACAATGTGACTACTCAACTCTGTGCTGGCTGTTTAGCTGGCACAGAGTAAAGTAGTCATGTGTTGCGTCAGGAGGGCTGATGCAGGGCTTTGAATCTGGAGGAGCTGAGCTCTGCCAGTCTCCCTCCCCCACCATGCCTTCCCCCTGCCCTGGAATGCCTCTCTACCAGCCCCGACTTACTGTTCTGCCACCCTGTGGTGGCACAGAGCATTGGATGGCAGCTGGCCGGCCTCCGACTGGCGCCAGCCCAATGCGGGGTTGCGCCAAGCCTGTTCCGGCACTGGGTCAGTGCTGACTTCTGCAAGTGTGCTTTATGGCACATATGCAACAGAACACACCAGCAATGGACTGGCACGTATTGGTCTCTTAGTTTCCTGCAGAGGAGTGAATGAATGAGCACCAGAAATGTATAGTGTATTTTTACTATCTTGTTTGTTTTCAGATAGACAGAACCTATTGAAACAGAAACCTAAAGCAGCAGCACAGCTATTCATCTTGCATTAGATTCCAAAACAGCACCCCAGATTATTCATCCGCAGCTGAAAACAAAAAGCTCTCTTTGTTTCACTCCCTGTCCTAGTTCAAAACTGTACCTGCTTCCCCAGTAGTCCCTGTGCCTTTTCCCTAAACTGTTATGGGAATTACATTCCAAACACAGGAGCCATTAAGGAGCATTAATGTTCTTTAGTTAAGCCCCTGATCACCCATCACATTTGTCAGGCAAAACTACAGCATCAGACCTACTTATGCTAATCAATCAATCCATCGATCCATCCTGACACCCACTAGGTGGCACACAGGCAGCTTACAACAAGAAAGATAAAACACAGAGACTAACAGCCCAATCCTGAGCTCCCATGGTGCACAGCTTCGGCGGCACCAAAAACGGCTGCCATAGCATCCTGCATGCCACAGGCTACTGTGGGCGGCACTTCGGGAGAGGGGGACTTTTGTCACCTTCTCCCAGTTAAGGGAAGTAACCCTGCAATGGTTAAAGCATTCGTGTAGGGCACTGAGCCCCACACAAACGGACAGGATTTGGTGGAGTTCCACTGAACCCGCCTTCCTCCCTCTCTCCCTGCTCCCTCCCCCCGGCATGCCTCCCACTCACACTCTCCCCACCTCCCACCTTCCCATCACGCCTCCTCCCCACTCTCTCCCCCCTCCGCCTGCCTCCCCCCTCCTCAGAACGCCTCCTCCCCGCCCCCACTTACCGTGCCACGGCTCAGCGGTCTGTGCAACTGCCGAGCGGGGGAGGATGCTAGCCCAGCGCCAGCCAGCTAGCATGGGCTAGCATGGGCACTCGTCCAGTGGTAAGGTTTGCAAACATGCCTTACGGCACGTTTGCAACAGTGCCATCAAGCCCAGGATTGGGCTCTGAGGCTGCAATCCTAACCACACTTCCCTCAAAATAGGATTTACTTCTGAGTAGACCTGGTTAGGATTGTGCCCTAATACAACTTTTTAAAATATCACCAATAAAAAAATTGTAATACAAGACTAATAACAGCAGCAGAATAATGCAACATCAGGATAAAAACAAATAGCCCAGCAGTATTCATAAATTAAGGGCTAAGTGAAATATAAAAGTCTTTTGATTTGGAGTGGAAACTGAGGGCCCAATCCTATCCAACTTTCCAGTACTGCTGCAGCTGCAATGCAGCCCTGAGGTAAGGGAACAAATTTCCCATACCGTGAAGAGGCCTCTGTGACTGTCTCCCCACCACAGGATGCAGTGCACACGCTATTGGCACAACTGCACCAACACTGGAAAATTGGATAGAATTGGGCCCTGAAGCAGGAATAGACCAAACCTAACTCTTGGGGGAGGTTCCACAACTTGGTTGCAGACAGGGCACTTTCTTATGTCACTTCCAGGCACTCTCCACCAGTGGAGTATTACGTAGAAGAGCCCTCTCAGATAATCTTAGGAAGTGCGCAGGTTCACATGAGGGGAGGCAGTCCTTCAGACACTCTGGTCCTAAATTGTTTAAAACCTTAAAGGTGGAAACAACCACTAAGAACTGTACTCAGAAACATACTGGTAACCAGTGTAAATAACACAGCACATTGATAAGATTGTAGATCAACATAAATAAGATCAGATGTGATGTGATCTGATCTTTATGTCTCATGCCAATAAACAATCAGGCAGCATTCTGCACAAGCTGAAGTTTCCAGATGGTCTTTAATGACAGCCCCATATAGAGCATGTTCCAGTAACTCAAAAGCGATTTAACCAATGAATGAACAACCATGGTTAGATCTGATTGGTTCAGTAAAGGACCCAACAAGAAGGGGCAGAACAGGGAGACCCAAACATAAGGCCACCTGGGCCCGTGATGAAGGGCCTGAAAACTTGCCTCCTTAGGCCTGTGTAAGGAGGACACCCCCCTGCCTAAAAGCCTCTGCAGTCACATCATCATCATTGAGGGAACACTGGTGGAGGAAGACGCAGAGTGAGATAACTCCCTTGCCATCTAACCTTCTGAGGTTCCAGGCTTAGGGGCACCCCTGAAATGCGCATTACTAACCAGGACCTGCTGCCAAAAGAGACAAGGGAAGGTTTTATGGCAGTCAGCGCTAGCAAAAGAGGCGTGCTGACATCCCCCAGCTCCCTTAGAACTGGGTTGTAAGTGCAGAAAGCTACATTAACTCCCAGCTGTATCTTATTTTAAAAAAATTTAATAACAATAAATCATAACAATTTAATTAGGATTGCTTACTAGAATCTGAACAAGAAATAGTCATTGTTCATCAACAGCACTGGAATTCACAGACTTCTGATCAAACCTCTGGAGGAGAGGAGTCCAAGTTTTCAAGCAAGTATGGCTTGTGAGTCTGAGGACAAGGTTTTTGGATTCTGGCCCTGAATAGAAGTGGTCAAGGTTCACACTCTCAAACAGCCCATGCGAAGGCAGAGGAACAAACTCACAATGTCTCACAATGACTAATATTCCAGAATGTTATTAGCTAACCGTGGCCTATTTTTTACTACAAAAAAGTTCATCCTAGAAGATCACCAAAAATTATACAACACGTCTTGTTATAAAGTCTGCATTGTGGATTATAAAGAAAAAGAGAATCTTTTCAGGGCAAATACATATCAAAAGTCACGCACATTACATTTGTCAAAAACATCATGGTGTGTGACCTTTTGGAAGAGATCATATTTTCCTTTTTTGACTTCTGCTAGATTCAAGTCTTTTTAATAGCTTACCAAGCAATGTCAAAGATATCACTGCATCTTAGAGAATGACCATTCTTAAAAAATAGACAATGTATACATTTTCCAAGTCACAAAGCAAGATAGTAAGATCTTTTCTGTCTGAATACGTCACTTATCTGCCCAGGCTGAAACATACACAGTGTGATGGTTGAAGTATCATGTTGTTTCTTGTTCTCACATTAATCATAAATGCCAAAATTAGGACTTCAGAGGTCAGCATTGTTGGACAGCTGCCAAGGGCCTTCTGAAGGACCCACTGTCAGCCTCTGAGGCCACCTCTGTGTCTTTCATATGATTGTGACAGAGCAACTCTCTTAGCTAAGAGAGTCATTCTGTCATCACCTGCTCTTTTCCATCCCATCCACAAATGGAAACTTCCCCCAGATGCTTGTGCAATGATATAGATGGGGCTGCTGGAAGGAGACAGAAACAAAACACGAGTTTAACGGACTCCTTTCAGTCTATCAATGCTAGAAACAACAACAACAACACTAAGGAAGGAAAGCCCCACCATGAACCTTGGGGAGCACAAAGCAGGGAGAGGCCCATGGAGGACAGTTTGCTGAAAGTCCCCTCAAATCTAAAGCTGGCCCAGCCCCAAAGACATTAGATCTGCGGTAAGTGTGAAACATATACTGTATGGCATTTTGGAATGGAGTGTCCTGGCAACACACCCAGACTTATGGTGGTTCAGAAGAAACATTTAAGTGGATTATTGAGCCCAACAGAACTTATTTCTACGTAAATATGCACAGGCATGCATATAGTTCGCCTAAAGCAGAAGCTGATGAAAAGGGATCATGTGGTGGGATTCCCCCCTGCTCCATCCTCAGTTCCTTGACCCAAACTCAGCTTGCTTCCTTTGTCTAGAATACTTCCTCTTTCTTAGCAAAAACTTGCCGTACTACAGCCTTTTCAGCCCTTTTTGTAATAGGCAACCATCCTAATTTTGTGCTTAGCTCCCCAGGGTTATCATTTCATTTCTCTTCCATAAGACTGTTAGTCCTCTAGCAAATAGTGTGTCGCTTTTGTGATTTACTTTGCTTTATGCACCAAAAACCACACTCTTGACTCTAAATATTAAAACATTACCAACATGGTAGTGGTAGTGCCACCATACCTCCACATCATGAAGTTCAAATGTATGGCCTTAGATGAATTCTTATTGGCCATTTTACCCTCTGATTCTCAGTTAGATCCCACAATACAGTATTGCTGACAGTGATTGCTTTGTGAATAAACAAGTTAATAATTTTACATCTTCAGGGCTACTTGTCAGACACCATTCTGCAATATGAAATTTTGTTTCGGGAGAACACGGAATGTTCACTTGCTGTGTATGGTTTAGAAAAGCACAAATTATAAACATCACCTGGCAACAGCTAACACCATAAGCCAGACTCTTCTGTTAAGTTACAATTGTGTAGCTAAAAAAGAATATGACCCGGTGTGAGAACTGAAAAACTGCTGTGAAAGCAATTTTTATTTTTCTGGGTTGCTATTTCTGTTAGTAATTTGGTTGCCGGCAGCAGCAGAAATTGCACTGAGTAGTCTGACGGCCAAAGCTAAGGTCTGATTATTGTCCAGGTATGCTATAAAGCCTGTTACATTTTTGGGAGTTTAATGAAAGATTGGATTCAGAAATATGAACGTCTAGGACTTACTCTGTGCAGAATAACTAGAGGGGAGTGTGACAGGTTATTTAATGTCCATATGGATTTCTAGTTGATTTTTTAAACTTTATACTCTGAAAAGCGCCTAAAGATTCAGATTAAAAAAATGAAACAAGCAAGACAAGCTTACAGCAATTGTTCATCAAATCTACTTGGCATGAATAACAATCACTACATTACTGCACTTTAGTGTACTAAAATTATTTGGAAAAAAGAAAAACAATGATCAAAAATGTAATTTCTGTCTCAGATAAATAAAAAAACAACCCAAATCAGAAGAACACTGAGTGCATTTGATATGTAGATTATTTTTAGTTATTAATCACATTTCCTTAAAAAATAAAATAAATAAATCTCAAAGCAGTTTACCAAGTAGAAAAACATAATGTTTTTGAAGTATTTCAGGAGTTAAAGGTGCTTTTAATCTGAAAATAGATTAATTTTTTCAGTACATATCACATTTTGTTCAGGGAAAACACTGTAAAACATTTAGCTTTTGCAAATGTCAAGACCAAAATAAATGTTTCTGAAAATGCTAATTGTTTATCTTTCTGTCAGCAATTTTTTAATAATTTCATCTCAGCATCCAGAAAACAGCTTTCCTTGCTACCATTTCAAATGTCATTCTGCTATAACGGGCATAGGGGTATTTAGCAGTAAAGGGCACCATGCAGGCCCACAAACCATGACACTTTTCAAAGTGGAATGATCATTGCTCATCTGTATATGTTAATTCATGTAAATATATGCAAACTTTGAATTTTTCATCCTCTATCATAAAGGCTGTGGTAGGAAAAAAAATTGTGACATGGATAAAAAAAATCAGATCAATTAAACACTAATCAGATCACAATCTGAATTTCACAAGCATCTCTACTAGTGCTGCCAGCAGTTTCATATGGGTCATGCCAATCCTCTTTCAAAGGCAGGGCTCAGCTGTGGGCCATCTGAAGCGATATAGTGCCTTTCTGCATAGACAGGATTCCTTTCCCCACAACTTGCTGGAGATGGGGGAAAGGACTTAAAGATAAGAAGACGTGACTTGAGCAGACCTGAGACTTAAGTTTCTTTTGAAATTCAGTCTAGCCTGACTCGGCTGCCAGATCAGCATTTCAAAAATAAAAGACTTTATGGAGATATGGAGCCTGTTTTATGGGGTATAATGCAGAACTGAACTGTTGTGAAATAAGAGACTTCTGTTTTTTGGGACAGTGATATCAGCCCTTTACTAAATGCGTATCTGGCAGCATGAGCCGGTGCCATCCAACTGATAAACTGCTGGCCTTCAGCCATCAAGACACTCAAATCCTAGCTTGGCCATGAAATCACTTGAGGCTGGAGTGGAATTAGAGTGGGCCAGGGTTAGCCTTGCCTGCCTAGTTGTTACAATTGCCTTGGGGTCTCAGTATTTTAACATTTTACTTAGGTTAACAGAAACATAAGTCTTTAGAAAATGTTAGTTTAAGATTTTTTTATTTCTCTATCTTTTATACACATGCACTCACCCATGAAACAGGAAACAAAAAGCTCCAGAATGTCTTAGATTTGGGTTTCAGTGTTTGCCTGAAACAAGTTTGGTTCAGTTTCTGGATTGGGTAGTTAATACTGAACGATTACTTACAAGGACTGATTAATATTAATATTAATTAAATATCAAGCAACTCTGTACCAGAATTCTTATAATGCATTCTGTCACCCTGTGCACTACACCTGTGCACAAGTTCCATTCCCTAGTCCCAAATTGACTCGAGAGCCTACTTTCTTCCTTCCTCCCCTGACTAGAAGCCCTCAAGAACTCAGCAATGGACCTAGCATTAAGCGAATGGGGCAAATAATAATAACTAGGTATTTATATACCACCTTTCTGGTCATCGGATTACTCCTCTGACTTTATTCAAGGCGGTTTACATAGGCAGGCGTTTCTAAATCCCTCAAGGGGATTTTTACAATCATAGAGTTTCTCTCTTTCAAGAACCAACAACATTTCAGAATGGATCTTCCTGGTTTGGTCTCACTTCTGGCCTCCAGTTCTTCCAGGCAGGCTGACAAGCAGCTCCATCTCTCACATGGAGGGCAGCCAAGACGCTTCTTGCTCACACCAAGAGCAGATGGAATCACTCAGCTCGGCTTGACAGCTGCTTCAAGGTCTCGCCATTCTCAGCTGTTCAGGGAGCTGCCGGTCCTCAAACAGGCGACCTTCTGATGTTATCTTTGGGCTAATGGAGGCTCTACCCTCTAGAGCAGACCTCCTGCCCTCGGTCTGCATGTCTCTAGCAGTGCTTGTCTCTAGCAAATGGCTTGGGTGGTTGTCTCTAGCACCAAGCAGGAAGCCTTCTGAGGCTCCCAACACAGTCGGAAATTGTACTGGAAGTACAGTTTAAGACTGGGGAAAACGTTTGCCCTGGGTCACCTCGAGGGCAGGTCTGCTACTGCAAGAACTTCTATCACAGGGCGGTCCAACATGACACTTGCAGCACACAAGGCCCTTTTTGGTGGCCCTCAAAAAGCCCCCCTGTGGCCACAACCCACTGCTTCCTCCTGCTTAAGTGGCTTTTTGATCTCCCTGCTGCGCTGTTCATGCTTCTTCAAAGGAAAAGCTGGCATGGTATGGCAGGGAGATAGAAAAGCCCCAGCACACCAACTGCCTTTTTCTCATCCTGCTTGAATGGCTCAGAACGCGGAAGAAATTAGTGGTGACATCATCACGTCACCGCCAATTACTTCGGTGTCTGCATACTCGAGGGTGACGCTAGGGTTGTGCAGCCCTCCAGCTGTTAAAAGTTGGACCGCCCTGCTCTCACAGATAGACATTCTGGATGGCAGCCATTTCCTCAGTATGGGAACTGCTGAAAATTAGGCCTTTGTTACGCTTCCATTATTTTGTCAAGTCTAATTTTTGTTGATCACCCTTACCCTTAGACCTTTCTATTTTATTAACGCCTACTTATTTTTAAAAGTTTGATTCAATCTGCCCATTTAAGCATTAAATTTGGGGGGCAGCCAGCAATATAGTATGCAGTTCTTGACTCTGTCTATCCTAGGTGACATTGGATAGGATACTAGCTCTCTGATTCAGTCCCTTGTCTGCTGAATGGGACATTGGCTTCTGGGATACATCAGGAAAGAGTTTCTGCTTCTATTTGACTTGTGCTGCTGAGTTTGTAGCTTCAGGTGCCTTTGTTGACAGATGTTTGTGTGAGAAAGTTGGTGATCAGTGTCTCTGTGTTAGCACCCCTATGACTGTTTTGGCTATTGGACCCTAGATGGTATGAATTTTTAGTGTTCAGATTTATTAGCGTGCAATCTTCTAGTTAAAATTAATGTACAGTGAAACTCACACCAGCACAAAAGGCAATTTCAGACAGTTAATTAAACCCTGCTTAAGCCTTATTTAGATAACAAGGGTGATGATAAATTTTTACATGATTGACTCTCCTTTGGCTAACATCTGAACTTAGATGGTTTTCCTAAAAGGAACTGGCTAGTCAGGGTGACTAAAAGCTATACTTGCAGGGTCATGAGTCACACACTGTCCACCTCCAAAATAACACAGCAATAGTGCTGTCCAAATCTCAGTCAATGATAAACTACATGGTCAAGGAATCACTGAATCTTCAGAACTTGGAGGGACTCCAAGGAGAGCCACCTTCTGCAAGTAAAGAAGCTGATTTTTCTCCCTTTACAGAAATGATTATTGACTCTACCTGCAGTGGTGAGCTTTTCTTGTCTTCCAGAACTAGCACTGCCAAGAGCCCTTTGTAACTTAGCTGCAATTTTGAAATTTAATCGAATTATCCTGAGGCCTTTCTCACCTTTTGTTTTGACCAACTGGCCTTGTCAACTCAGCAATGAACACTACCTGTGCAATGTCTGTCTTACAGCCCAGTCCTGTTTCCCCCCTGCTAATGCAGCCATGCCAAAAAGGTTTGTGCTACATTCTACGGGGGGGGGGGGTAAGAGAATATTTGTGGGTGAGCCTTAAAGCCATGGATGGGTCTACTTGGTCAGATAAATTGTTGGCACAGGTTCTTGAAGACCTGGGTTGTGGGATCAGTTCCAGGAAGGGGGTTTGGATTCTGTGGATGCCAATACTGCCAAACCTGTCTCCTTCTTGGACCGTATACACCCTCCTCCTTGCACCCGGCCTGTCCCACCCTTGCCCCATCTGCTCCACCTCCCCCACTGGCTTACCTGGGTTGTTGAACCTTCTCTGAGCCATTGCTGTGTTTGGAACAACTTTGCTTTGGCTCTGGAAGTGTCTTGAAATTAGCTTCTCCATTCGGGGTTTCTGTTTGCTAGTTTAATCCAGTATTTCTGACTGGAGTGATGATAAAATAAGTTTATTCTCTAGCCCTGTTCAGACGTTTACAAGATTGTGTGGGGGAAGTAGAGCGAGCATGCTGGCAAACCTTGCTCTGTGTTGACACACACCTGCTGATGTACTCAGATGAATACAGTGTTTGCCTGCAGTGATAAATGCTGTGCTCAGGAAGGGAGCTTCCCCATGTTTGAGAATGCTGGGTGCCCATATTTTTTAATCACAGGAAGGAACTCATTGGATATAGCATGTTGTGCCAGTTGGGTGCAGTATTTGTCACTGCAGATAAACATTGTACTCATGGGGGCTGGCGCCTCGGGCTTGCATCAGTAGGTGTGCATCAACATGGGAGCAGGGCTTGCCAGCACATGCAATTTTGTGCACACATATTATAACGTCTGAACTTCTGTTGCCTGATAAAAAAAATGTTTTGTCACTTTCAATTCATGGTTATGAGAGACAGTGCTGCATCATCATTATCCTGCGGTCTCTAAATATATATTAATAGCATTGCTTTTACAATCATGTAAAATCTAGGTATTGATCTGGGTATTTGGTCAAAATCATGTTGATCTGGGTATTTATTCTGGATCCTGAAATGTTCTCATAATCACAATAATGTGAGCTATAAGTGACCACACTGTTTTAAATCTTAGGATGTCAACAAGACATCCCAAGACTTGATGCCATTTCCACAGGCCTCAGTCATGACAATGGATTTTTACCTCATTACAGAGTCAATTAAATTTAATATGGAGGCTGTTGTCACCAACTGTGAATTGTCATCATGCTGATCTTGTATACTTTGAAGCTTGTTAGGATTCCAGGCTTGCTACATCATTTACTCTTGAAATTTACTTTGCTATTTTCATTTTTCCTCTCTCTGTACACATACTTGTCCACTGAGGATTTTACATCATGCATCCGATGAAGTGTACTGTAGTCCTTGAAAGATCATGCCACAATAAATGTGTTAATCTTTAAAGTGCTACAAGACTCTTGGTTGTTTTTAAAAAAGGAATAGAATCACCATTCTACAGTTTAGAGATTTATCTCAAAATGACATAAAATAGAAATTTATCATACACTGAATCACTTGTTGGATGAATAATTTTCCAACCTTTTCAACATTCCTTTTTAATATTTATTTCAGTTATACTGTTTCAGCCAGTGGCCAGGGCTGGCCTGACTCCTGAGGTGGCATGCTAATTGTTGCTCTCCTTATCTGAAGAGGTGCCAGCCTCTACTCTTCCCACTTTCCAATGTTCCAAATCAACTTTTCTTAATGTTTGTCCCGTTGTACCCCTTCACTCAATCCACCTATTGGAAGTACCTCTGGAAGTAACTGGCAATGATGTCATCATGTTACTTCTGGATTGGGAGGCCAGATGCAATGTGACAACACTGGTAAGAGACTCAGGGTAGAAAGGAGGGTTTTGCGAGCCTGCAAAAAGCACATGCTGGAGCTCTGCTCGCCAAGCCAGGCCTCCTACTGCTGCTTTTCACATTGCATTGCTGGTTTCACTGCCAGATGGTGAGGGTCTAGGGGTCCTGTGAGTACCAATGGATACCACATCAAGGATCACCGGTGGTATGAATACAGTTGGTTGAGAAACACTGTTCTAGACCAGCATTTCCTTTCCTCTCCACATTTCCTTCCAAATTTCCTCTTCCTCTCTGTTCTCTTCTTCCTTTTCAAAACAGGAAGTGGAAGAAGGAAGAGCAATGGAGGCAAGTAGATGGACAGAGATGGGTGCCACACACTAATCTGCTACCAGAGGCAACTGCTTCAGTTGGTGTCAGGATGGGCTAGCCTGCTAGTGGTAATGACCTTAATTATGTTGTTCTCACAAATCTATGTCATTGTGGAACAATTAACTTGCAGTAATCTCACTATCAACCTGTCACATTCTTTAGAAGAATGAAAAAGGCATCTTCAAACATCCCTTAACTATTTTATCTATGCAGATTTACATAAATTTATATAAATGAATATATTAGAGATGGAACTAATATAAATGAATGAAGGTCTTGCAATAGCTCAAGGCCTATAAAAGGCCTTGCACAAAGCAAGGCTAGTCTTTCATTTCATTTGCTGCTGCTGCTGCATCACAAACGTGAAACAGCAAGCAGTGGAGGGAGCCCTTGTCCCACAGTTCACGTGCGAGGGCAAACCGTCGCCCTTACGCTGAGAGCAGTTGCATTGGGCCAGCACGGGCTCCAGCAAGTCTCCAGAGACTCATTGGAGACTGGGGGCTCCCCGTGGGCCTGACTGGGAGTCCATGAGGGCCCCAAGTGGCCCCCGGGCCAGGGTTTGGGCACTCCTGCCCTATGTGGGAAGACATCACTTCCCACATTTGACACTTCCCTCTACAGCAGCAGTTTTCAACCTTTTTCATCTCATGGCACACTGATAAGGCACTAAAATTATCAAGGCACATTATCCATTTTTCAACAACTGACAAGGCGCACCATGCTGCCAGTGGAGGGCTCATATCCTCCAATGGCCCCCCAAATTCCAGAGCATACCTGCAGACTGTTTGTGGCACACCAATGTGCCATAGCACAATGGTTGAATATCACTATGAATGTGCTGCCTATACAGTATAGTGCATATACAGTTTGTATGTGTGTGTGAGGCACAGTGGTTGAAAATCGCTGAGTGTGCAGCATATACACTATAGTGTGCGTGTGTACATGTATAACATAGCTAAAGTAGTTAGTGACTATGATTGACTTATTCAGCACTGTTTTTACTCAGAACGAGCACAAGAATAAACTAAACCAATATTACATTTATACTGGGAACATTTATGAGTTTGAGTAACTTGCTCTGCTGCGGTCTCGCTGAAGTAAATAGCAATATTCTGGAGAGGGTGCATTTTTGGACTATGGGCACAATCTAGAGTTAAGCTGCTGCAATGAATGGGCGTCAGCGGTCGTCACCCTGTTTTGTACCATGTACCCCCAAAGTGCTGAGCTTGTAAAGGAAAAATCCAACATCCTGTTTGTTTTGCCCTCTTGTCTGTAGCAAAAACAACATTTGTCTGAAAATATCCGCATCACAGTTTAGATCATTTCCAAAGCACGCAGTCGTGCACACAAAATGTTCTTTGCCCTTCCGCGAAAGCTGGCTTCCCAGCAATCCGCTTCAAAAAAAAAAAAATCCAGGATGTGCCCATTGGGTGCTCTGGAGAGACTTGTGCCAATGCTTACAATCCCTCCCTTCTCTTTCTTTCTCTCTCCCTCCCTCCCTATTTCTCACTCAGGCTGGAGGCTTTGATGCCTGGACACAAAACAAGTTTGCTCAGTGACCTGTAGGGTGAGGGAAATTCCTTGCCAGCTCAGCCAGTGACCCAGCACTGATCCCGGCCTTTACTCTGTGCACTCAGCAACCCTCCTCATTTCCCTTACGCAGCCTGCCTGGCATGACATTTTTTGGGCGCTGGAGCCCTGCCCAGCCCCACCAAACAAAGCCTTTGGGGAAGATTGGCTGAGCAATGAGGCAGGTAGCATAGGGTGAGGGGGACAAAAGACCCCGAGCCCAAGCACCGCAGGGACTCGCTACCTCCTAATTGGCTGGCTGGCTGGTCCAATTCCAGGCTCTTGGGCGAGGGAGGGAGAGGAGTCCAAACAAAAGGCAGCAGCTCAGCCTCTTCTCCCAGCAGGTGGCTCCGAGCGCAGACAATGGGGCTGGCGCTGCTTTCCCGAGCGCCTCCTCTGGGCTTCCTCCGCGCAAGAGCCTTTCTCACGTTAGCCGGAGATGCTCCCCCCATAAATAAACAGCCAGCGCTTCCTCACACTTGTTTATGAGCCCTGTGCAGCGCCGCTCTGCTCCGCCCCTCCCCAGGCACACACTCCGGTGCGCCCCGAAGGCTGCAAGTGCCACGCATCCCCTGCGTCCCGTCTCCTTCGCGCACCTCTGCCTCCCCGCAGCCAGGCTCCGCCAGCCTTGTGCTGTGGGCGGCTGCCCGCCTGGCCGGGGCGAGCTGAAGCCGGTGGCTTCCCATTGGCCGTGCAGCCAGCAGGGAGAGCCAGGGAGGAGGAGGGGGAGGAGGAGGAGGTGAAGCTTGCCAGCAGCAGCAGCAGCAGCAGCACAAGGGAAGGCGCATACACGCGCGCGCGCGCAGAGCGAGAGGCAGGGGCTGCGCTGGTATTGTGATCATTGTGTGCAAGCGGAGGGGTTGCCGCTGCTGCTGGCCGGGGAGGCGAGGCCAGAAAGTGCAGGAGGCTCGGGGGGGCTCGGCGCGAGCATGCAGCAGCGGAGCCGGCGTTGGAGCGGCGGTGCCGGGGCGCAGTTGCTGGCCACGCACTGAGCGGGGAAGCTGCTGTCCCCTGTGAGTCGCCGGCGAGGGCGAGCCAGCAGCGCTGCCCGGCGAGGAGAGGAGAGGAGAGGAGCGGGAAGGAAGGACATGCACCGAGGGAAAGCCCCGAGGACCCTCTGACGCCTCCAGCAGCGCCCGCTGCCTTTTGTGTGTGCGCATCCAGGACGCGGCGCGGGGAGAGGGCAATCCGGAGCCGAGCTGCAGCCTTGGCTGACCCGCCGCCGCCGCCGCCTCCTCCCAAGCGACCCCCGGGACCATCCTCTGCCGTCCCTGCCCGCCTGTGGTCCCAGGCGCCCCGGGGCCCCCGATCCGCAGACTTTGCGCCCTGCCTGGCCGCTGGCTCCCGCCTGGTGCTGCGCTCTCCTTCCCTCGCTTCGCCTCCATGTGCCGGATAGCGGGAGCGCCGCCGCGGATCCTGCCGCCGCTGCTGTTGATGGTGCTGGCGGCCCTGCAGCAGGTAAACGAGAAGGGAGAGCGAGCCAGGGGGAGCAGCAGCGCCTGGGCTGCTCGGGGCTCTTTGTTCCTGGCGATCCCGGGGAAGGGCGGTGGCGGGGTGGGTGAAGGATGCGGGAGGGCTGGGCTGGGCTTGGGGGGGGGACCCCTCTCTCCAACCTGCCCCACAGGCGAAGCTGGGCCTGGTGGAACACAGACCGATGGAGATCGAGACCCAAGCCTAGGCATGTCTGCTCCGAAGTAAGCCCCGTTATAGTCAATGGGGCTTGCTCCCGGGAAAGTGTGGATAGGATTGTGGCCAGAGAGAGGAGCAGGTTGCTAAGCTGGAAATGCGGCGAGAGCAGCCCGGCCGCCCTGGGGCTGCAAGCGCCTCCTCCTCGTCCTCTTCCTCCCGAGCGAGGAAGATGGGGAGCAGCCGGGATGCGTCGACTGGGCAGGGTGTGCTGTGGGGTCTTTTCGGATTGCTGAGCGTGGAAGAGAGACCGATTCCCCCCCCCCGTAGAGTTACATCCCAAGCGGGTCTACTCCAAAGTACGTCCCATCATGTCCAGTGGGGCTTGCTCCCAGGAAAGTGTGCATAGGATTGTAGCCAGAGCAAAGGTTGGAGCTGCAGTGGGGAAAGGGAGCTGGAGACCTTCTTTCCCTGCGGGAGGGGGGAATGAGAGGGGAGCAGGTGCAACTCCTGGAGAGATGGCTGGGGGGCAGGAGAAAGGGGTGCAAAGAATGCAGGCATCACAGGAAGTTAGGACGGAGTGACCCCTTACAGTTGTGTGGGGTGGGATGCCTTCCATAAGGGGGGCAGAGGTGGACTCCAGGGAGGAGCGGTGGAAAGGGGGAGAGACTGCCTGGGTCCGGATTGCACTCACTGAGAGAGCATCCTGTGAATGAGGCTGGGGGGGTTTGGGGCGCACGCAGGAAGCCAGGCCCCTGAGCAGGACTGGGGTTACAGTCCTATCCACTCTTACCTGGAAGTAAGTCCCATTAACTCTAATGAGGCTTACTTCTGAGTAGACATGCAAAGGCTTGGCTCTAAGGCTACAATCGCATCCAACACTTACCTGGGAGTACGTGCCATTGACTGTAATGGGTCTTACTTCTGAGTAGACATGCTTGGACTCTAGGGCTACAATTCCATCCAACACTTACCTGGGAGTAAGTGCCGTTGACTCTAATGGGGCTTACTTCTGAGTAGACGTGCCTAGGCTTGGGCTCTGGGCCATCTGTCCCTTGGAGGGGACCGTGGGAAAGGAGTTGGTGCCACCCACAGCTCTCCGCTGGGAGGGTGGGATGCGCGGAGCAGGGCTTCTGTTCTCCTCGCTGGCGGGCAGCCGGCGTAGCGCGCACTTGGGGAAGGAGTCGGCTCTCCCGGGGATGGGAGTTAGTTCCTCTGGAGGGAGAAAGTTGGGGTTTGCCCCCACGAGAGCTGCCTGCTTCTCAAGTGACCCAGAGGGGGGAGTTCTCTTGCCCTGCCATCTTCTATCAAGGCTGCGGTTCATGATCCCAGATTCCCCTTTCCACTGGGGTTTGGGGCTGCAGTCCTATGCACTCCCATTCAAGGGAGCAAACCTCATTGAACACTCTGGGACTTACTTCTGAGTAGACATGCATAGGAAGGATTGTACAGTTGGAGGAGTCACAACCACTCCACATTGTTTAGCCAATGAGTTTAAGGCTGAAATCCTAGCCATACTTACCTGAGAGTAAGCCCCATTGACTGTAATGAAATTTACTTCTGAGTAGACAGGCATAGGCTTGGGCTCTAAGGCTGCAATCCTATCCACACTTACCTGGGAGTAAGCCCCATTGACTATAATGAGAGTTACTTCTGAGTAGACAGGCATAGGATTGGGTTCTAAGTCACCTTTCACTTTTGCTACTCTCTTTTGTTACCTTCTTCTCCCTCTCCCTTGGAGAAGGTTAAAGGCTGGATATTTCACGCTTGTCTGGACTCACTTGGTGGGTCATGTTTGAGGGATTCTAAGATGCCTGAATTAAGCCATTTCTGCCCAACCTTGCATATACGCAACAGGGAACAAATGTGTACACCTGTGGGCTGGGCAGAGTTAATGATGATCGTGGTGGGAGATACATGGTGGGAGTAATTGACATGGAGCTAGAAGCCCCTGCTGCTGGGAGAAGAGGGGAGCAATAGGGTGGGTTGGTATGTCCACTTTTGCAGTTCTTTCATCAGCATCCTATTTATTTGCTGTTCAAAGGGATGTAAGAACAAAGAATCCAGATGACAGGAGGAGTGACCCTGACTGAGCGCCCAATGCACCCATGCAATGTGATGAAATCCTCAGGGTGGTGGGGTCAGCGCGCCCCTTTCCATGGCCCCAGGCCTGGTGCACATTGGTCCAATGCCTCTCCCCTCTGCTCTGCCCGCTAATCCCTTCCCTGGAAGAATTTAATCAGCTTCCGCCTCCTCCAGGCAGCCTGCCTCACCTCCTCCCCCGCTTGCCTCCTGCTGCTGCTACTGCAGCAGCTAACAGCAATTTCCACAGGGGCAAGCTCTCTTTCCCACTTTTCATGCCTGGCCACCTCCTGTGCCCCATAGGGGGCGCCAGGAAATGGATGCAGCATGGCAAAGACCTGGCCAAGGAGTCCAGGACATGGGGACACAACACAAGCATGTGGGGAGTCCAAGAGTTGCTTGGGCAACCTTGCTTGGGGTTGTGCCACTGTGGCTCTCTGTGAAGGGGTGCATGGCCTCTCTCTGGTGCATTGCTTCTCCTTGGTGAAGTTTGAATGCTATGCAGGCAGAGGATGTTTATGTTGGGAAAGGGCTGAGCTGGTTCTCTGTCAGGGCAGGAGAGAACATATAATTTTTGGAGGCAAGAGGTTTGTGGTGGCTCTCTTGAGTGAGGGTTTATGAGGGCTTTATTTATGCTAGCGTGAAATAAGATCTGCAGGGGAAGGCCATTTCTCATGTGGGAGATTGACCCCAGTGGATACTTGAGGTGACCTGAACCAAGACGAAGAGTACATAATTGGGAGTGAAGTTGCCTGCTGTTGTTTGGGGAGAAAGTGAACTGGTTGCTCCCCCCCCCCAGGTTTGTGTTTCTGGGTTGGGGGTGGGTTACTTGCATTTCAGCATGTGCTGCGAGAAGGGAAACCCTGGGTTTTTGGAGCATGGTTTAGTTTGTCTGGGCAGGATAGGAGGAGGAGGACTGTAGGAGAAATGGTTTGCACTGGAGTGGTTTTGTGCTGTGGAGAATAGGGAATCATCCTGGCTGTGGTGCATGTGGGGTCTGTGTGGAACTGTAACTCTGGGGGCTGTGGGACAATCTAGAGATAAAAGGACATCAGTGAGGTTGTATCTAATGGTATAGAGATCTGTACACACACACACACACACACACAGAGCGAATTTTCCCAGGAGCGTCCTGTATTTTGGGGCTCAAAGCCTCTCCTGTGGGGATGGGGAGTGGGACAGATGTGTTAGCTATTGAAAGATTCCGTGTATGATCCATGTATGATAGAGGATCATAAACCTGAAACTATTGGGAGAGTGTGGTAGAGTGGGGATGCCTACAATTTCCCTGAAGTGAGTGCCCGTAAAACAGGAGATGGATAATATGAGCAGGATGGGCACTGGTGCTTCGGTCAGCGTAAAAGTCAGTCTTCTTCCTAGTGCAAAGGGCAGAGAGGAGTACATCTCAGGGACAGATGGTGCAGATCATTGCCTCTTAATGGCATTTGTGGTTGAGCCATTTCTCCCAGAGAGGTAAGGGACTCTGTGTGCAGCATCTGGGGAAAGAGATCTTTCTGGCAGGCAGTGTGCTGTGTGCATGGGGCTAGCTTTTGGCAGCGCGTGGTCTCCCATTTCAGTCCTGCAGAGTTGACTGGTCTGGTACAGGATGAAGGCAGCTGCAGTCCGCTGCAGCAGTAGCGGCAGTCACTGTCCATGGTGCAGAGCTTTGATTACTTTCTGGCTGTGAACTGGATCTTGCTACTGGGGTGTAGTAAGCATGAATGTTGGAGCATTGCAAAGCTTCCTTTTCTCTTGCCTGTTGTTGTTTTGTTGCTCCCTCCCCCATAGTTACTGCCCCTTTTCCTCACTTTCATGGCTGCATCAGGCATTTGAGGTGCTGAAACATTGCTCTCAAACAGTTGGGGAGATTTTATCTTGGACTTAATAGGAGGTTATTAGTTTGTCTGTTGAGATGGGAAGTGTCTGTCTTGCACCTCCAGTGTATTGTCTTGAAACCCATCTCTTTCTCTCTCTTTGTGGAAGGATTATTTTATTTTTTGACTTATGTTGTTTTCAAGGTCTGCATATATTTTTGAGCTCTGTTTTTTTTTTGAAACTAAAAAAAAGATGTAGTTCTGTACAGCAGTGTTTCTCAAACTGTGGGTCAGGACCCACTGGGTTCCCCATTCATTTCAATATTTTATTTTTAATACATTAGGCTTGATGCTCCCATGACATATGACTGCATTTGGGGAAATATTATTGACCTGTACTTTTAACAAACTATTATGTATATTCTTTTAATAATGATAGTAAAGGAAACTTACTCCTGAGTAACTGTGGGTAGGATTGCAGCCTAGGATAGTTAAAAATTTTCCTGCTTGTTGATGTCACTTCTGGTCATGACATCACTTCTAGTGAGTCCTGACAGGTTCTCATTTTGTCCTGGTGGTGCTAAATGTGTGGGAACCACTGCTGTACAGTATCTACGAGATGCTTTCCCAGTGGACACCTTTTCTTTGTCTGACCCATCTGTCTAGACCATCCCATATGTATCTGTACCTGTATATGCATATGAATTTTGTCTCTATTTCTGTTTTTGTTTTCAAAACACCACTTAGTAAAACTTGAGGTCTGCAGTATGCTATTATTTCACCGTCTGCCTTTCACCTGGAGCTGTTTTTAAATTAAAATAAAATCTATGAATTATGGACAGGAACTAGCTTTATTGCTTTTGTGTATCACTTAGTGTCAGTAGCATGTCATGGTTGGAGAATCCAATTTCCCTTCTTGTTTGGATAACCGTTAAGTCAGGTTAGGACTCTTTTTTTAATAGGGTGTAACAACAGTGGAACTACAGTATGAAATCAGTTTTATAAACCTATGCCCGGAAAGCAGTCTTTGATTTGTAGCAGTTACTTGGCCTTCTATTTTTCTAAGAAGTTCTTATCAGTCAGAATTACTTAGGACTTTTATATCATTTAGATTGATTCTGCAGGAGAAATTCATATGTGGGAAATTACCTTTGCTTTAGCTAGGTTTCTTTGAATTGAAGATAATTTTCATTATTTCCCACATCCATATTTTCCAGGAGTTTTTGGTGACTTTTTTCATTTATACAGCAAAGCAGATTGCATGTTCAATTTATGTTCTGAAAATATAGCATTTAGGAGCATATTGAAGCTCTGGTATTCAGCAACATTGCAGATTATAAACTGGTCTCTTGGATGGTTTCATTTTAATAAAATCTGTGGTTGATATGCAAAGCCTGATTGGCACAAAAGAGGAAAAACAGAAGAGGTTGAAAGGAAAATTGTTTTGCTGTATAACATCAGTAGCTTTGGGAAAGGTACAGTCTTTGAGATAAACTAGGAAAGTGGTAGAGAGATTTTTACTATAAAAGGGAGTAACAAACAACATGTAGGACTGACTGTAGCATCCAGGCAGGCATTTATTCTGAGAGTCAGTATCAATTAAAACTGCAGTCTTGTGTACAGTCAAAGATGAGTGAATCTAATTGATTTTACAATATCATTGTGCATTGATTTCTCTATATGACTAGTGTTACAGCCTAAGGCTGCAGTTCTGTGCAGAGTTAACTGGGAATAAGCCCTATTGAACGCAGTGGGGCTTAGTAGTAGGTCTCATGCATAGGATTTGCATTGCACAAATATAAAAAGGTATCAGATGACAGTGAGCAATGGACAACTAGTGAGGCAGATACCCAGTTTTAGATCAGTGATTGGAGTTAAACGTAATGTGATTCCAAATGAAAGCTGTGCCCTCTGTGTTTATTAATGTTCTTAGGGCTAGTAACACATTTCATTGCCGCCTTCACTTATTCTCTGAACTTGTCTGAGGATTGATCTACTGTTCAACTTCTAGAAGCGGCCTCCGGAGATGAGCACTAAGGGCAAAATTAGATGCTGTTAAGAGACGTGGAGGTGCTGCCGCTTTGTGTCTCTTTACTTTTTCTTCCTTGTAATGTATAACACCAAAAAAAATGTGTGAAGTGATATCTTCATGCTGAATATACTCCTGCCCTTGCCATTCAATAATGTAAAGTTGGGGGTGGAACGACGCCCAGTTGGATTACATCACAGCACGTGGTGTTGTTGTTATTAAATATTATAAGGAAGAGAGAGTGAAAGGACACTGACATTGTGTAGGCAGCTTTGCTCCAAGACACTTTTGGAAGACTAACAAGGGAAAGGTTGGGTTTACTTGTGTTGTTGCTGCAGTCTCCATCCATCATATTTTCTCTTTGGAGACTTCTAGATTTTTCCCCTTTGCCTTGTATATTTCACAAAAGTTCTGCTGTACCCTTGTTAAATTTAATTTGTTGTGGTTTTTATTTGTATACAAAATTTGAATGTATTAGTAATTTCAACTTTCTTGCTTTTTCCTCCCTCAAGAATTTGGTTTCACATGGTGACAGAGCTTTTCTTAAAAAAAAAAAATACATTGTAAACTTCAATGTTTAATATATATTAATGTCTAAATATGTTTTTCTATATTGGATAACAGTCATCTTCAGACACATCAGCATCCTAATTTCTTTTGTCGTAATCAGTTACATGATTCAAATCTGTGACAAATCAGAAAGCTACACTCTTTTGGAGTTTTGTCATAGGCATATTCTGAGGAACTAGAGAAAGGTTGTCATGGCAGATGGAGAGAAGAAAAATAATTATTTTTTTTCAGGAAGTGTTTTATTTAGATATTAGGCTAGGAGGAGACATATCTGAGATGTATTTTTGAAGGAAGTCAGCTTTGGAGGCGATACAATTATGTGACAAAATGCACGTTTCTGTACCTGTTTTATCTGGTTCAAAGTCAAGATGGTATGCCTTTAAAAGCGGAATACATTAACATTTTGTAAGGTGTTTTCATTATACTAAATACCAAAGTTACAAATACATCTTTTAGACCCTGTATATATAGCTAGATATTTCAAATCTGTTGAAGTTATTTGAAAAGCATTTTATCCATTCCATTTCACATGCTGAATGGTTAGAGTTCCAGTATAAGACTGTAAGTGCAGTTCAGTTTATGGAGGCAATAGAGCAATCATTTGAAGAATTTTGGCCTAACTGCAGTTTTTCCAAACTTCTTGGCTAAGTTTTATTTTGTAAGATTGCTGCTCTGTAGTCTTGAAAATTACCATTTATCTGTTCTACGGTTCTCAACTAGGAGTATGGCTAGTCCTTTCCTCCTACTACCCCCCCCATCCCAATTTTGTGTTCTTGTTATTGTCTGTGCTGTGTCACAAATACTTGTCCTTTGTCCCTGAAATGTCTATTTTATTCCGCTGGGCAAGGTAATATTCAAGTATCCTCTGAGTAGAATGAAAAGCTCCTACTAATGTCAGAGGAAGACAGCTCTTGTGAATAAAAATGGTTTGAGAAACTTGCAGAATTCATAAGAAATCATACGCACATTTGAATTCTAATTGCTACAGGAAGCTATTTATTGTGTTGACCATGAAAGTAGTTTGAGGACTGGAATAAAGCTATTTTTAGTAAGTGAAGATAACCACTCAGAGTGACTCAGGCTCTGCCTCTTTCCTTATCTTGTGATATTTCTGCCTTCTCATTTATGAAAGTGAGTTATTCATTGCTATAGGTGGTTCCTGTTTTTAAGTTCCTTCAAATTTAAAACAGATCAGGATTATTGTATTTTCTTTTCTTGATTACAAAACAGGAACTATTTAACCCACAAATGTCTTGTGGCGCCTTAGATTTATTGTGACATAAGCATCATGGGTTGGCATCCACTCTGCCAGATATGTGGTATATCCTAATTTTGCACACATGCACACACATGTTACTGAGGATAATTATTTTTATACTGCTTAACACAGTGTCTTTTGCCAAGTGCTTGTGTCGATGTATCTATTTATTTATTTTTCACATTTTTGTACAAACCTTCCTCCACGTAACTCAGGGTGGTGTACATAGCTCCTCCCCTCCTTTTGTCCTCATAACAACCCTGTGAGGTAGGTGAGAGTGAGAGACAGCAAGTAGCCCAAGGTAGCTTAATGGCTGAACCTGGAACTTCCCTGATCCCTACATTAGCCCATCCATCCATCCATCCATCCATCCAGGGAGGGATATAGAGCAGGGGTGCTCAATAGGTGGATCGCGATCTACCGGTAGATCGCAAGGCAAAATGAGTAGATCGCAGAGTGCCGACCCCCCCTTCAGGTGCCTCTGGGAGGAAACGCCGGGAGTAAGGCCCATTGTACTCATTGGGGCTTACTCCCAGGTAAGTGTGGCTAGGATTGCAGCCTCACAGCCTAATCCTAGGCATGTCTACTCAGGAGTAAGTCCTGTTATACTCAGTGGGGCTCAAGGTACACCAACATACATTGTACACATAAATGTTATATGTTATGATGGCGCGAACATTGTAAAAAAAACTCTGGTAGATCTCCGGGCCTTGCTGGGTTTCAAAGTAGCTCTCGAGCCAAAAAAGTGTGAGCATCCCTGATATAGAGAATAGTGTTAGCAATGGGGATAAAAGACCATGAAATGCAAATCTGTGACATTTGTACATAAAACTCAGATGTGTATAAGAGATTTGGAGTAATGATTCACAAAAACAATAATTAATAGTAATAGATTCTTCTTGGCTTTGCTGTACCAATTTAACACATGAATTGGGAGAGAAATCCCTGGTCGTGATTATTCCCTAAGCAAATAGAATCAAACTTGCTGATAAATTTTAGTTCCATAATTTGATGTCTGAGATTCTGTCTTTTAATTGGGGGGGTTGGGGGTGGCGGTGGTTAATGCTGACTCTGATCAACAGAGACTGTCCTGGGAGACTGAAGTGTTCGCACATTGGTTTCTGAACATTGTCATATTTTTTGTCAGATTTTTTTCTGTTTGTTCTTCCCTTTGGAGAATGACTTATTTGTTGAGAGGAGTAGCCATGTTAAAACGTTGCAGATGATGATGATGTTTGCAGATGATGGCATATGTCACACTGGACGCTGGGCAGGTGAATGAGCCCTTGTTTCTCTGTTGTATTCTCCAACATGGTATCTGCCATCACCTGCCAAAAAATGCCCTAACATAGCTTTTCTTCTGCAATTGACTATGTTGTAAAGATTCTTTCTGTATTTGGCACATTGCCTATTTTTGCTTTCAGCTATTTAGTGTTAACTATACTCTGTAATAGGAAACAGAAAGCATTCTAGACCTTTCAGCCTATAATGGTATAATGCCAGAAATGGGCAATACAAAAAAAAAAGTAGCTGAAAATAGTATTTGAAATCATGGTCCATATGAATGTGTGGTTCCTTTCCTTTGTGTGTGTGTGTGTGTGTGTGAGAGAGAGAGAGAGAGAGAGAGAGAGAGAGATGTGGTTGTGGCATCTGTTTAAACCAAATTATTTGCCTATTATCCCCTGGTGAAGCACAGCTAAATATGTTCTGTCCTGCTTTTGTTTGGAAGAATAGTGTTAACTGTATGTGTTAATTTCAGTTAGCAGCCAGAACCTGGAGCGCTAGTATAGTGATATGTAACATCACCATGTCACACGATGTCCCTACATCACTTCCAGGTCCTGGTAATGGAGGATGCGTTGGCCTTTTAGTGTCTCAGCGCAGCATCCCCATTCGGAAGTCATGTGGAAACACTAAGAGCCAGCTCCCTTCATCTTGCTGATGTCTCTTTTGGAGCTAAGCATCTTTGCATTTAAAACAGCTGTTTGCAGAACATGTTTGTTCCACAAAGTCACATGCTCTGTAAGTATTTCATGAACACAGGGTAACTTTCTGAAATATGTGGTCCTGCCACTTGATGCACTGCTCCATTAGGATGCTGTACCACTTAGGGCGCAATCCTAACCCCTTATGTCAGTGCTTTCCAGCACTGGCATAGCAGTGCCAATGGGGCATGTACTGCATCCTGCATTTGGGAGGTACTCACGGAGGCCTACTCAAAGTAAGGGAATGTTTGTTCCCTTACCTCAGAGCTGCATTGCCCTTATGTGAGTGCTGGAAAGCACTGACATAAGTGGTTAGGATTGTGCCCTCAGTGGTTTTTTTTTTTTTAATGATCTCTCTGGAATGTGTTATGCCATTAGTATGGCTCTGGGATGAGAGACTTATGGTGTAATCTAAAGCAGCCCTTGGCTTGGCCTGGAGGAGTTGCGAAGTCGCCTCTGGCTCAGTTTGCACTGGCTGTGTTGGGCTGGTGCGGGGGGTCTGGGAGCAGGGGAGCAGGTGTTCTGGGGTGGGGGAAGGGCAGGTGTTGGGCAGGCCTGTGGGCAGGCCAGGGCTGAGCGGGGGATGAGGCTAGGATCCAGCACTTGTACCAGATCATAACTCCACTCCCAGGTGACCTTACGTAGCTCTGGGCTGCTTAGGTCTGCGCCATCATTGGGGCTGCTGCTTTGTTACCTAGGGTAAGGGGAATGAATTCCACTTGCCCCACACTGATCCACAGTCAGCCTCAACTCTGCTCTGGATACTGGACAGGCCAGCCGGCCTCCCTGTTCCAAGCATGGGTTAGGATTGGGCTGCCCGTGCACTAAGTGGACACATCTTGCAGAGCTGGCAAGGCGCTGGCATTCTCTTGATTGGCCTTCTTGCCATTGGATGCAGTGTGTGCTCAATCAGTGCAGTTGTTTTGGGGCACATGGTAGGGGATAGGATTGGATAGTAGTTGTAGTAACAGCCCAGTGTTATTCATTCTGCCCCTTGTTGATGCAGCAGTGCCAAAAGGGAACAATTTTTCCTTTACCCAGAGGTAAGCATCTGTGGTGTGGAGGGGTCTACTCAGACCTACAGCAGCTAATTAAGCTGCAAGATCAGGTCTGGGGAGGATATAGGCAGTACTGCTGATACTGCCCCTTTTTGGGACCTGATCTGCCCTCCCCTGCCGTCCACCTCACCATTTTGCCCCCTTCTTGCACTGTAATGCTTTCCTGCCACCCTCTCCCGCCTCTCTCAGTGACTTATCTTAATTGTTCAATGGTGGGAGGTGCGTCATAGGCAGGAAGGGTCAGGCCTTCCTGCTGGCGCTGCCGGCAGCCGCTAAGTAATGCACTGACAGAGCACCTTTTGTGACTGCGCCGCCTGCTTTATGGCAGTGAGTGCCAGTGGTGCATTGGATTCAAGGACGGCAGGTAAGTTTAAGATTGTGCTCTAATGTCCCACTACTATCCCAAGGTAGTAGGTAGTATACAGCGCTGCCAGTGGAACCCTATAGGATTGGGCTGTATGTCTAACTTCTTGCTCTGCTCTAAAGACTAACTAGAGTTGGATTTCGTCGTACTACTACTATCCAATTAGACTTGGATTTAAAGTGTTAATTCAGTCTTCCTGAAGGGTACTTGGTACAGTCCTCACAGAATGTGTGTGGAGGATCACAAATAGAACTCTGCTGAGTCAGGCCAAAGGTTCAGTGTCCTTTACCTCATTGGCACACCAGCTATGTCCAGGAAACACCAGGAGAGGGTTGTCCAGCATGTAATTTTCTTGACATGTCAATTTTTGCTATAGTGGGAGACGTTGACTCAAAGATAAACTTTGCTATGTGCAGAAATGGCACAGTCCTGTGAGCTTCAACTTGATTACCTTAAACCAGTGAATATTACTATATTGCAAACAGTTGGGTTAAGTGAGGATCTGAAAGTCCATTCCACCTGTTTGATTCTGTACTTTCAAGCATTTTCCCCACTTCTAATTTTCTTTCTTCTACTAATAATCATGAGCATCCTTGAATGAGGTAATTGTTACTTGGGAACTTAACTGTACTTGCATCAAAAAAGGGACTGCAGCTTAGTTAACAACCTCATACCCAGTAGAAGCAAGTGAAGTTCTGATATCCTTAATATAGAAAAAAAAGTAGATAAATTTCTTGTTCATCTCAGTCTGTGATCAGAGGGGAGAAGATATTAATGACTGTATTTAAGCGTTAACTTTCAGTGAGTCAGAATTACAAATGATACTCTGGGGAGGAGGTCCTTCTACCCTGCTTAAGCTCCACCCCTTTTATGCCTCACAGTGTGGTTTTCACAGTTCTACCCCTGCCTTCTGGACTACACTAAAGGAGTTGGGGCTTACAGCACACCAAAGCATCCCGGGGGGGTATGTTTTGGGTCCTGGAGGTCTGCGTGGACCCGGATAGGTAGATCAAGGTTGGAAAGGGGAATAGGATATTGGCAGAGCTGCTGTCCCCAATAACTGTCCTTTGGTAAAGCACCAGCTAAACATCCGTGTAATACATGTAAAATGCTTTATGCGCTCAGAAACAAGGAAGCAGGAGGAGGAAGAGAAATTGCAGTGGCTGATGTGCCACTGGGTAAGGGCGAGACAGCATATAGTATTCTATAGGCATATAGAAATTTTCAAACTGTTATGGAAATGTTATCTATTAAGAGTTGCTGTATGAGAAGACTGAAAACAGTCTTGTTATTTATGCTAACAAGTTGTATGCCAGCTGCTGAAGACAGGAACTGAGTTGGGGATGTAGTGGGCAGGTAAGTGGAGTTAAATAAAAAACAAAACTTAGGACTCTCCACAGTGGCCTCTCTGAGCAGTGACAGATGGCACATCTAAGTTACGGAGTCTGCACAAAGTTTGCTGACACATGTACATAGAGTTCTGTTGGAAGATATGATTTGGTGCATTTGGCAGAAACCCTTCCCACATTGAAGTGCAAATCTTTCTGTGGGCAGAGCTTGCAGCTTGTAACTCGAAGTGCACAACTAAATCATTAGAAGCATCCATTTATCGATTTACAGACTTCTTTTCTGCCATTTGATGCTGGCATTTCCAAGGCAGATAACCAGAATTACAATACAAGAATAAAAACAAAAGTAATAAAAACAGCAGGTGTAATTTCAGCATAAAGATCCTTGCACACTAAGAGAAGGTTAGAAAGCCTGGGAAAATAGAAAGTTAAGTGCCAGCACTTGGAATTGTGCTTGGGCTGGACTGGGAGGAACCTGTGAAGCTGTTTAAGCACCAGTGAGATGTGCTCCCATGTGTGCTGACTGATCTTGGTTAGCAGCTGCATACACTAACTCCAGTTTCTGGACAGTCTTCAAAGGCAGTCCCATGTGCAACATATTACAGATGCATACCACTTTCAACTGCAGACTCCACCTGTGTTGCAGGACATCATTATTATACTGCTGCCAGTGAGCCTATAATTGGAATCATGTGACCATCAGTTTTACCAGGTTTTTGCACCTCTCTGCCTCTCCTGTTCCAGACCAAAGCCAACTGGGGCATATTGACAATTTGTGGCAAGACTCCCAGGGTTGTCAGCAGGTGATCATTGTGGGGCTGGATGATTAACCAGCTGACAAGAGCTGCTCCTGTTCTGTTCCAGAGCTTATTGAGAACCAAAGCAGTTCTGAGATGAGGTGTACATTTTGAGCCCTGCCTCCTTGATGGAGAATTGCTCAGTATTGAAAGGGCTATGCTGCATCCAAATGGTGTTTTCTCAAGCAAGGTTGGGTGTCCTCCTTTGTCCCTGGACTTTGTGTGAATGTTGTTGCTCAAGTTGTAGGCAGTTTGGGGAAGAGCCATCGGGAGATGGAATAGTTCTCCCACCTCCGGAACAAAAGCATCGCTGCCCCTGTGGACATCACAGCTGGGTGGTTCGTATCACTGGCTGCCTTCTGAAATGGAAAGAATTGTTCATGAAACAACCACCTGCAATCTCTCTCTGGGAAGAAAGGCAGGATATGTGTGAATGAATGAATGAAGGGGGGGATTTCTGTATCCCATGATGCTGTTCTTCTTTGGGTGATTTCTGTCACTGGAAGCATGGGCTGCATGAAATTGTTAGGGACCCTGGTTCCAGTTGCTAGTTCCTGTTAGTTGCCATCCCATAAAATACTAGAAAGACATAGCAATTTATAAATAAAAATATCTTCAGATGGTATTTGAGGGTTAAGAGCTACTAGAGCAAACTAGTCATCCGCTCTTCTTTGAAGTCAACTCTCTCCCTGTCAGTGCTAAAACCTGCAACAGAAGAAGGTGCAAGTCCCCATTTCCTAGGTGAAGATGGGAAGACTGATTTGCTGGCTGCACCACTTGGGAGGTGGTTTCGGCTCCTCCTCAGCAGCTGTGCAGCGAAGGATGGTGACGGGCAACCCAGTCCTATTCTTCCCGGTGCATGCTGTATCCAGTGGGTGCCAAAGCGGCTACTGCTGTATCTAGTGGGTACCAGGAAGCCACAGGAATCTCCACATGGGAAGGGGACTTTTGTCTCCTTCCCGTGAGGAAAGCTCTAGCAATAGGTCATGCCTGCACTGGCTATATTACCAGCACAGATGCAAGAACCTGACACTGAGTTCAGGATCTGGCAGAGCAGGGCCTTGCTGGTCCCACCCCCTCCTGCTCCGCTTCCTCCCCGCCCACCCGTGGGGAAGTGAAATGAAGTGCCCTCATTTCACTTCCCCCCCCCCCCAGAGGCTGCACTGCCATGTGGCAGTCTCACCCTCGCCGGCAGCATGTTCTTGTCCTGCCAGTGCTCATCCCAGTGCCTGACTGGTACGGGCCCAGCACCAGCGCCCCCTACTCACATGCTTTACGGCATGTTTATGGCACCCAGCACTGGTGCTAGGTAAGTATAGGATTGGGTCCTAAGAGCATCATCCTTGGAACCATAAAGGAGCAGGTTGAATATTACTGTTCCCCATTTACAGGAGAATTTGGAATCTTCTTTTCCCCACCATAAACTGCATTTATAGTGTTGGACAGGATCATCAATATGAGGACTAAAATATTTATATGGCTTTAAAATGTTAGTTACTCTAAATAGTGGGACCAGTGTTCTTTTCTATTTGGACTTTATCACTGTTATAAAATTAGAATCTCTCAGTTGCAAATCTGTTTATTTGTTATGGATTAATTTTGACTCTTCCTTAGCTTAGCGGACATCATTCAGAGTTAAAGGATCGAGCAGGAGTGTTAAACCCGTTTCATATAGTGGGCCAAATAGCTTTCATGGTGCCTGCTGAGGGCCAGAAGTGATGCCATTAAGCAGATGATGGCCAGAAATAAGCACTTTGTTATCACTTAGAAACTCGTTAGCTGCAAATGACAGAAGAGAAAATCTTGATCATATTTTCAAGATATGGGAGAGCCCAATTATCACATGGGCTACCCTTTTAGCAGCACCACTTCACAGCTCAGCAGCTGAGAGGTGGTCTGCAAAGTGACCCCACACCTCGGTAGAAGTGGCATTGCTGAAAGGGCTGCCCATGTGATAATTAGTTTCTCTCAGCACCTCAGCAGCCTCTCTTAGGGCCCAATCCTATCCAACTTTCCAGCACCAGTGCAGCTGCAATGCAGCCCCACGAAGTCTCGGTGACTGCCTCCCCACCACAGGATGCAGTGCATACTCCATTGGTTCAGCAGCACCAGTACTGGAAAATTAGATCAGATTGGGCCCTTAGTCTGCCCCATACCCCTGCCCTGGGAGGCCTGCTTCTGTCTTTCCCTCCCAGAGCCTCGGCAGCAGTGGTGCTGCTGAAAGGGTGATGCTGGGAGAGATCTGGATGACGAACTTCCAGGGACTGCATCTGGCCTGTGGGCCTTATGTTTGACACCCTTGATGTAGAGCCTGAGTTGCAGATAAATAAAATGTTTTAGACATGATTTATAGAAACTGATCAAAATTGATGAAATAAAATGGGAAGATATTTGATTTATTAATGATTTACTACTTAATTTTTGTTTTATTATATGAAGTGATTCTCTTGTTCGTACTGGCTCACATGCATTGATAAATTTGGAACACCGATTACTAGTAGGAATATTTCAATAAATTAATTCAAGTTATAGAGCAATTGCTATGGGGGGTTGTGTTGTGAGAAACATTAAGTGATGAATTGATTTAGTAGAATTCATTATATATTATTGACAACAATACTGTACTGCAGTGGCTCTCAAACAGGTGGGTCACGACCCACCAGTTTGTGTAATGCTTCCCCATTGCTTTAAGGGGCGGGGGAAAGGGAGGAAGGCAGCGACGCGCTCCCCAGGATCGCATCGCTAAGGAGGGGGTGCTTTGCACTTACTTCAAGAAGGCAGGGCTGCAGCAGGCTGCAGGAGGTGCAGGGAGCTCTGTGCAGCCCTCTGCAGTACTCCCCGAGGCTTGGAGCGTTTGCTAAAAGCGGGCGCAAAGCACTTCCATTTTGCAGGAGCTGCTTTGCACCCGATTTCAGTGAACGTTCCAAGCCTCGGAAAGCACTATGCAGAGCTGCGCAGGGCCCTGCAGCCTGCTGCAACCCTCCCTACGTAATGTGAGTGCAAAATACCTCCCCTTGCCCCCTTAGCAGCGCGATCCTGGGGACTTAGCAATAACTTACTGCTAGAACTTACTGAGGGAGTAAAGCTCCCTCCAAGTTTGAGAACCTCTGCTGTATTGTACAGTTTGAGACTAATTATTCGCGTGGGTTCCATTCCAAGCACTCAGGTGGATGGCAAAAAACACACTATAGCAAATCAATTTAAAAAACAAAGTTTCTTTGTTCCAGTGATTTAAAAACAGCCTTGATGACCTTTGTGATGTAAGATGAGTCATTAAAAAGACAATCCATCAGTGCTTCACTCAACACCTCCCTTCACCAATGCAAAATGATCACCTTTCTTTTACATGCTCAGGAGGAAGGGGTCTTCTGGAGAGAGAAGGATTGATGGTCAGCCAGCTGCTCTCTTTCTCTGTCATTAAGAAGGCTATTGTTAAAGGACTGTTCAGTTTTTTAAACTGATTTTAAAGGGATGCATTTTTTCTCTTCTCCAGGGATCAAAACATTCCTTCTCATTTGCAGGGGCCATTCATGTTGAGTCAAATCCGTGTATAAAAAATCCATGTATAAATAGGATGGACCTGTATATGGATTCATCAGTGACTCAGGGCAGCATTACCAAATGTATGCAGACTGTAGGGGGTGAAGGGAAAGGGTTAAATAAGAATAAAAATACAAAAGCAATTGATCCAGAATATGCTGAAGTGGTTGAAAAAGTAACTGATATAGTTCCATTATTTAATTCTTCCAATAGTGGAGCGGAGAGGGGGTGGAGCTGTAGCTGCCCCTCCCCCTCGCTTTCAGAGGTTGTCTAGGGCTGAAAGTGACATGGAGGAGACTCCTCCCTGTTAATTTAGCTCCTTGGAATGGTCCTGAGAGTGGGGGGAGGGGCAGTTTACATAGCCACTTTCGGAGCCGTGCAGCACTTACAACTCTGCCCCCCTCCCCTGGCTTTGCTACTGGATTCTTCAAATACTTTTTTATCTGAGGAACTCCAGCATTCTGAAGGTAGAGTACAGGCAAAGATTAAAGAGAAAGAAAACCAATTTCAACAGGATCTTGCGTAGAGATGAGAAATTAGGGGTCCAAATTGAAAATGAACATGGAGAGCTAGATAAAAAATTGACAGACACAACAGAAAATTTAATAAGGTTTGAAGCTAAATTGAATAATAAGAAGAGTGTCAGTTTTGTCAAATGTTTTTCGATTTGGCCTTAGTGTTGACCTGGATGCAGTTCTCATCTCAAAACTACTGGAATAGGGATACTTGTTCATTGATTAGATATTAGGCTTGACTCTTATGAAGGCTAGTTTGCAACTACTGCTGTTTAACCATTGCTTAGCTGCATGTATTAACTCAGGGCCAACTGTGACATTGCCATACTGATTACTACTTTAAAGTAGTGTTTAATTACATATAAGGGGTAGTTTAGATAACCCCCCCCCCCACATGTGGTTTTGTGGTGGATTGACAGCTCACATCCTGTTCAATGTTATGTGAACATTTCTTGATTAACAGTCCAATCCTAGGTAACTCCCCACACAATGATGAATGGCACCAACATGGCTTCTGCTGTATCCCGTAGGGGAGTTTTGGCACATTGAGGCCTCCTTGGGTAAGTTCCCTTGCATTGGTGTAAGCCCCAACAACTGCTGTGGGTCAGCTTGGACCTGTGCCAACTCTATAGCTAGTGCAAGTCCATGTTGACTGCTGAAGGCCAGTTTGTCCTGAGAAGGGGGTTTGGTGCTACTGCTGAATCCTCCTCCCTGCCCCATCACCGCCCCATTTTGTCCTCCCCTCCCCTGTTCTGCTTTGTCCCCACTTTGTCACAGTTCCCTTGTCAGCCTACCTTAGTTGGCGGATCTTTGGATGCCTGCTGATGTATGGGAGGCCACTTTAGACTCCCTGATGGTAGCCCAGCAACTTGTGCCATCGCTTGTGTTGGTGGTAGCCCACCAACTTGTGCGGCTGCTTTATGACTACTGCAGCAAATGACTGCATTTGCTGCTTGTACAGCACACGTTCCTTTGGCAACCAGTCCTCATTGGATTGGGCCATTAATAGATTTAAAACCTACTTTTTAAAATACATTTTCACAGGGCGGTGAAGAGAATTCAGAACATTAAACATGAAATGCTGTAATTTAAAAGTGAAAGATCAACAAGCAAAGCATCAGCAGCTATAAGCTCTAGCAGCCAATTTTAAAAACAAACATACAGCAGCAGCAGTAATACCTAAGTCAGCCCTTTTAAAGCAGACTGGACAAAAAAGTCTTTAGAGAGCACTTGAAGGTTGTCCAGAAACTGTAGCAGCAAAAGGATGTACTCAGGAATCCTGTGCTGTAGCTGTATTTTTGGATATTTCGACTTCTTGGGATTCTTACCTACACGTTGCCGGGACATCTCCTCTTCATAGTTATTTCATATACATAACCTATAGGTATCAAGAACCAAAAACATATGTTGGAATTATTATATCTATTCTGTGATATGATTCTGGTAACCTAAGTCATTTATGGCAGGAGATGCCTAACATGCTATGCTAGGCAGGACAATAGATGCTACGGGCAGTGCTTTTTGAAGGAAAACTTTGAAGTGCAGGAACACTTTGTGCCATTCCCCAATAGTCTAGCCAAGGAGAAATGTCATAACTTCAGGCTTAGTCAAAAGCCTGGGTTTGGGGAGGCTTGAAAATTACATTCTTTCCTCTTTATTCCCTGCTTGACAGAATGCATCCTATGTCACATTACTTGATGTTGGATTGCTGATGGTTGATCTGTGCTTTCAAATACTACGGTGTAAACTGGGGGCCAATTATTTCAAACACCATGTGTGCCTTGAAATGTTTCAATTGTGATTCAGTTTTTTCCATTGTTGCTTTCATGTTCAGTTCTGAGTTTTATTGTCCTCCCTTTCCCTGCTGGAGTGAAGGTATTCTTCCATGCAGAAGAATTCCTGATGATTCATAGTTCAGTCTCTTCACCATTTGGCTACATTGCTACTTGTTATTTTTCTCCAAGGCTTATAAAATGTTCCTGACGCTGGTGTTCTTTTGAGGGGGTTAGAGAGGAGTTGTGTGTGTTTTAATGTCCTAGTATTGCGTTGTCTTTGTTTCCATGACTTCACTCTTCCTTTCCGAGCTTGCTAGCTCTCTCTTTCTCAACTCTCCAGGACTGGCTACTTTTCTCCTCAAATTCTTGGGATTACTAGCTTTCTCACCCTGCTCCAGGGATGCCCAACTCTCTCTCTTTAAACCCCCCCCCCCCAGTTCTCTCTTTGAGATTGTCTCTCCTTCCTCCCAGGACTGGCTAGCTTTCACTTCCTTCTTTCCCCTTCCCTTCATCTCACCCCCAGTTCTCTCTTGCTCTCCTGGATCAGCTGTCTATTTCTCCCCCTCAGCTGGCTGGCTCTTCAGCCCTACTCCAGTTTTAGCACATGCACTTGGTGCAGTGGTTCTCAAACTGGTGAGTTGTGACCCACCAGTTTGTGTAAAGGTTCCCTGTCCCTTTAAGGAGCGAGGGAAGGGAGGAAGCAGCGACACAATCCTCAGGACAGGGGTGAGGGAGGTGCTTTTACTCACACAGGGCTGCAGGACGTTGCACGAGGTGCGGGGAGCCCCGCACAGCCCCCCACAGGGCTCCATGAGGTTTGGAAGGTTCAAAAAAAGCAAATGCAAAGCACTTCCGGTTTCCAGGAGGTGCTTTGCAAAAACTTGTTTTGAACCTTCCAAACCTCGTGGAGTCCTGTGGAGGGCTGTGTGGGGCTCCCCACACCTCATGCAACGTCCTGCAGCCCTGGGTGAGTAAAAGCACCCCCCTCGCCCTCCTCTTAGTGACACGATCCTGGGGATTGTGTCGGTGCCCTCCCCCCTCCCCCGCAAAAACTTACTTGGGGAGTATATCTCCGTAAAAGTTTGAGAAACACTGCACTGGGACATTTAACCTTTGGAGGTAGCTGCGACCGCTGTTCCTTTGCTTGACCAGCTTCTTCCTGGGCTCTGCGTTTTGAAATGGCAGAGGTAGGCATGGAAAGGAAGATGAAAATCAGGTACATCTAGTAGAGATTAGAGTTGTGGGCTACTTACCGTTCTTTCCCTTTTCCTTCTCCTTCTTTCATCCTGAGACAAATCACTGTCTTTTAAAAAGACAGACTGGACAGGGAAGAAACTAGAGTACTCCCCTTGATGGCATAAACGCTTGCTTAAGTAGGGAAATAGCACTTCAAGGTGGCTTTGGTTATGAGTAGATGAAGGAATTTGTCTCTTCCATGGACAGTTTCATGGCTATGTGAAATATAAGATATGGACCTGCCCAGCGGTTCCCAAACTTTTTAGTGCTGCAAGCAATCTTGTTCTTTGTGGTGGGTTACGACACTCTCTATAGCGTCTCAGTGCCTTGTTGGGAGCCCTGGCGATTGCTTCCAGGTTGCCCTGGGCCCGCAATCCACTTTGTTGGCCTCCACGGACCCTGGAATACCCCATGGAAGTGACTTCAGTCAAACTGGCAGTTGCATCTGCTGACTGGAAGTCCACAGAGGCCAATGGATGGCGAACCCAGTGTGACCTGGAAGTGGCCTTTGGGGCCTCCCAAGGCATTGTGATGTTACAGGGAGCATCATGTTGCAGCCCAGTGCATGGGTTTTTGACTCACTGCACTTTGGATTCTGACCCACAGTTAGAGAAAATGCTGGGCTAGTCTATTGAGCAGAATTCTAATTTGGATTTTTGGCTGACTTCCTTATGCTAGTGCTTCCTACTAGTGATAACCAGAGAGAGTCATGGCCCAATCCTATACCTAACTTTTACCAGTGCAGCAGCAGCTGTGCTAGTCTAGGATATTGCAAATGTGCCATAAAGCATGTTTGTTGCAGCCTGGGAATAAGGAGCACAAGTGGGATAGCCTGCACTATCCCACTGGCACCTTATCTGGGGCTGTGCCTGATGGAGCAGGGAGGAACTGCTCTGATCAGTGTAGGGGTGGGGGAGTGTAATGTGTAATGTCCATGGCCCTTGGGGTGTGACCAAGCACGGGGGGCTTACCCTGTCGATGAGAGTTGGTCGTCGGCGGAAAAAAGGATAGGAGGCAGACACAGCTGTTTTGCACAGACGGTTTACTTGCGTCAACCTCCTGACATTCATGGGGCCTGTTATGGCACAGGCCCCTTTGCCTCACACAGACTTGTGCCGTCGGCGCACAATATGCTCGTTCCCCATTCCTCCCTGACCCCTTGAGGACTCGGGCTGGGCTCTCCGGCTGGTGCCTGTTGGTATGGGTTCCCGATGGCTGCTGTGCTGTTGTCCGGGGTCAGCTTAGCTGTCCTCGTGAGGACCCTGGGTACCTCCAGGCTTGCCCCCCGGATCATAGGTAGTTGGTTCCAAGTCATTGGTCCTGTACCTTCGCTTCTTCTGATGTCACACCCGGGGCCTGGGCGAGTCTAGGATCAGGGAGCTCCCAGCCCCCGGCCCCTCTCTCCAGGGCTGAGGTAAGCAAAGTTCCCTTCGGGGCCTGGATCGTCTGCATAAGGCCGGGGTTACTACCCCCTCTGGCCTTCCCCTTGACCCTACTCCCACCTGGAGAGGAGTGACTTCTCCCTACGCTGCCCAGCCTCCTTATGAGGCCAGTCTCAGGCTGGGCCAGCCCCACCCATTCTGGCCACATGGCTGCTTGCTGCTTCCAGGAGGCCCTAGACTCTACTCCCAGGGAGGTGTCCAGCCTGGGACCCCAGTCCTGATGGTGCTTAGATCTTACTCCCGAGGAGGCCTCCTACTCCTGAGGAGTTCCTGGCCACCTGGGCTGGACCCAGGTTACAGGGAGGGAAGGGGAAGGCAGAGATGGGATATAACTGGCCTGAGAGGGGGGTGGGATAGGTGGAGGAGACCTACACCATATTCTGTTCCCTCTGCCAAGCCCTTTTGCCTGACATGGGGCTTCTTGGACTTGTGCCAACCCGAGCAGCCCCATTGGACAGTTTTCCAGCACTGGATACAGCATGGACTGTGTGGCCCTGCTGCACCAGCACTGGATAGTGTTGGACTGCCCTTCTATAGGGTAGTGGACTTTGTTGCTTTTGGAGATCAGGGTCACTTTGTTACATCTGTCATGTGGATGCCACTTATTGTTTCATAGGGAGCTGCCACCATCTTAATTATCTGTGTGTAACAGCTCATCACCCAAATTGTGCAGTTTACAATCCATTACAAATTTCCAAAAAGAAAAGTTCATAGTTAGCCACTGCACCCACAAATAGCACATCATATGAAGACGTTTGCCACGTGGCATGATTTTGAGGGGCCATGTTGTGGCAGGTGTAATGTCTACACTGTTCCTAATTATCTTGCCAATAGGAAAGCAAATTTTGGTTTGCTTTGCTTCTGTAGAAAGGAGAACATCGAACTTCACACCCAGCAGCGGAAGACTGAGCCAATTCTCTTGCCATGAACTGGCGGGAAGCACTCTCAGGACTGGCAACTGTCCATGGCTCTGTAATTGAAAAACACTGCTTTACTCTTGGATTTTTTATAGCTTTGCCAGACCTACACAAACATATTTTTTTTTAATCAAATGGTGGATTCATGGTGCTGCATAATTCTAATTTCATAATTCATATGAAAAATTAGCGAAATCACATAGATGTAGTTAAAGATTTTTTTAAAGTTAAAATTTTATCAACAATTTACTTGAGCATCTTAAAGGGAAAAATATTATGATGCAAACCTTGATTACTTTATAGACATGGGAAAGGGTGAATGTTGGAACAGTTTCTCCACTATGTCTTCTACCTGCTGTAGACAAAAAGGATTGGAGTTGTAATAAACATTAGCCTTTTAAAAAATATGAAGCTTTTATATATAAATAATATATATAAGGTACATATTAAAATATTTATTATAATATTAACTGTATATTAATGTTGAACTGCTTTGCTGTGACATGATAAGGGGGAGAAAAAGGTGTAACCAGGTTTACTGAATATTTTTACGCTGAACTTGAAATGACCCAGATTGTGTTGTGAACTCAAGATACAGGTTTATTTAATTTCAGATGCAGAATGTGAGAGGCTAAACCATTGTCAAAGTTAGAATAGACTGCTTTTGGGAACAAAGTGCTCTCTTTTGTTTATGGGTAAAATTGAGAGGTTGCAAATGAAAGCATAAAGAAGCCTCTTTATTCATGTCCTCGAGTCTTTGTTTCACTGGGCATTGTCTCAGTTTATAAGAGTTGTTTAGCAGATATAGTGTGCTGGAAAGGAGGACGGATTCCCATGCACATCAGTGCAGGCTTGTTAAAATCCTGTTATCTACTCAGCTGCCCACCCAGGATTTGTTTGTTTCAAGGGTACTTTGAATGGCTGTTCCCCCTGCCCCCCCCTTAGTTACATTGCATTTGCTTATTAAATTATGGAATCTGACAGCATTTGAGGTGGAGAACCCAGCCATCCCCTTTGTGCCACATTTTAAATTAAAACAAAACAAAAACAACAACCCAGCACTTTAGCATTGCTTCTACAATGATTCCCTTATAATCTGGAAATAATTGTAATGTACATTGAATTGGAGCAAATGCGATTCTAGAGAATATGCTTAAGAACATTGCAGTCAAATCTTTGTGTGCAGTGTATAAGTAGTATGACATAAATATGCTAGACAAGGAAAATCCCTCTTAAAAGTGTTTACCATAATGAAATAAAATTTACTATCTCATACTACTGAGGCTGATTAGTCAAAGCTAAGACCATGCCACAAAGACAGACTTGCTGCTCTGTTGACCTGTTGAGCTGAACTGGGCTCTTGTTGAATTTGGGTTGCAGAAATAAACGTGTGTACCCCAAACTGATAAAGATGAGGGAGGTGTGCAATGTACAATATAACCTAGCAAACCTGTGGAGGTCCAACATGGTTTTCAATTCTGGTAACACAGAAGTTTTGCTTAACATTCCTTCATTGCAGAAGGAGCTGCTTCATTGTAATATGTTTGTATGTATTAACAAAGTACGAGCTACAGACAACATGGTTTATGAACTGGTTTATGCCAGTGGAATGCTAGGTATATCATAACTATGAAATGAAAGAAGGCTTAACCTTATGCAACTAGCCTCATAGGCTTTCTGTTGATCATTCAAAGAGCTATTACTTGAACTGTTTATATTAACTAAGCAACCTGCTTAAAAATGGGTTGTTGGAAGTCATGCTGTATAAAGGAACTAGAAGCTTTTTCCTTCTGTTCTAGATTTTTTAATTATCAAACTATTTCCTCCCAATAGTGAAAATACCACATGAACTAGAAAAAAATTTCTTTAAAATGGGAGATTACAATGTGGGGAAGATCACAGATCTTTATACAGCAATACCTTGCACGTTCATCTCGTTAGGGACCACAGCATGGATGAAAGTAAAAAATGGATGAATGTCAAAGCATAGCCTTCTTTAGCTTGCAAATTTATTTTGACCAACAATAAATTACCATATAACACATACAAATGCATGGAAAACCTAAATAAACAAAAAAAAAAGGAAAAGAAATATAAGAACTGTGGAAGGTTGGATGAAAATGGATGAAAAAGGAAAGAATGTGGATGAAATCTGAAATGTAGTTAAAATTGAAAACAGCAGAAAGTTCAAAGCAATGAAAGTCAAGGTATTGCTGTACTGTTTTGTGAATTAACAACACAATCTATGCATGCCTGTTCAGAAGGGAGGGCCCAATCCTAAAGCGGCCCAGCGCCGATGCTGGGCTTGCACCAGTCAGGCACCAGGCCCAGTACTGGCAGGAACAGGACACACTGCCACCAGGAGTAAGAGCAACTGATGGGTGGTGGTGTGGCCTCTAGGGGGGTGGTGAAACAATGGTGGAGTGGGGGGGCACAGAGGAGGAACCAGGGTGTGGGGGAGTCAGATCTGCAGAGCTGTGTTCTGCAGTACAGGTTGAGACTAATTATTTGCGTGGGTTCTGTTCCAAGCACTCATATGAATGGCAAAAAATGCACTATAGCAAATCAATTTAAAAAACAAAGTTTCTTTGCTCCTGTGATTTAAAAACATCCTTGCTGACCTTCCTGATGTAAGATAAGAGTCATTAACAAGACAATCCATCAATCGGTCCTCCTCCAAGAACTTACAAAGCGCTGAGAGCTTACACTCAGCCCCTCCCTTCACCAATGCAAAGAGATCACCTTTCTTTCACATGCTTAGGGGGAAGGGAGGGGTCCACTGGGGAGAGAAGGTTTGATGGATTGTCAGTCAGCTGCACTCTCTCATTAAGGAGGTTATTGTTAAAGGACTGCTCAGTTTTTTAAACTGATTTTAAAGGGGTGCATTTTCCCCTTTCCAGGGATCAGCACATTCCTTCTCATTTGCAGGGGACATTCATGTTGAGTCAAATCCTTGTATAAAAAAACCATGTATAAATAGGCTGGATCTGTATTGTGAGCTCCGTGTTGGGCCAGAACAAAATAGCTGGCACCAACAAAATAGCTGATGTAGACTTGAGAAGCCCCGTTGGGGCTTTTCCCCGGGGGAAGGGGGGGACGAAAGTTCCCTCTCCAACTGCTTTCCGGCATTCACTGGATATAGCAATAGCTTTGGTGCCACTGCTCCACAGGGCACTGGAAAGCTGAGGATTGGGCTGAATGTCCCAATGGATTCAGTGAGGCTTATTCTGAATGGTGTGTATAGGACTGTAGCCTTAACAGCTGTTCCTCAACGTCTTCTCTTTCTTTTTCTTTTTTTTTGCAACAAAGGTGATTGTACTAGAAACATGTATTTGTGAGTCCGCATACCAGAGTTCCTTTTTCTGTATTTAGTCAAGCAAAGACAAGGTTCACTAGAAAGGCCCTGAAATCTTTTGATAGGCTTAGTGAACATGTTTTGAGTTGGCTGTTAAATCTTTTAAATGTATCATATTCATATCTGACAAACTTGGTGATCGGTTTTGTGTAAGCAATTTTACTGTTTGAAGGAATGTGTGTGTTGTTCCCCCCCATTCCACTTCAGCTGAATGACTGTTTTTAGTTGAAATGTTCAGTTGTTTAAAGAATCAAGATTGTGTATTATTTAGATCTTACTAGACAAGTGGGATTTGTTCCTTCCATTCCAGTTATCAAAAAAGATTAACCCTTTGCCCCCTGGAATTTTAATTGCAGCCATTTAGAAACAAAGAGGTTGTTTGTATAAGATAGTAGCAAAATCAGGATTGATGCCAAGTGGAATGTTCCTCAGCTGAATGGGGTTGCAAGTATTACATAAATTTTGTCTTGCATTGCAGGCACCAATAAAGGCAACTTGTGAAGAAGGCACATTATGCAAGACTGGATTTCCTGAAGACCTTTACAGTGCAGTCATATCTAGGAGAGTACACGAAGGACAACCTCTTCTGAATGGTATCGTCGAATATTATTTTTCATTTCTTGTGTGTCAGCATGGAGTGTCATTATTGACATACTTTAAATAGCATGATAACTTTTTTCTGTTACTTAGCTTTATTGCAGTGTATTCCCACAAACTATAGTTATTGGATGAGGTGAATAGCTGAGAGAATTTTCTCAATTGAAAACATTTTGAAGTGTATGAGTTGCTAAGCTGCCTTCCACAGATCATTTCTTTGTCATCACAAAATTCATTGTAAGTTAGGTGTATTATATAATACTCCTCAGCTAACACACTTGTGCTTGTTTTTGGAAATGACAAGAACCTTTCTCATCTTAAGAAAGATGAGATAATTTCTCAATTATTAGAGGAAAAATACGGTGTTCCAAAATAATTTCTGTGATTGTAATGTGGCTCACAAATCTTGCTTTTACTACAGGGAAGGATTTGTCTGCCATGTTGTAGGGATGGATGGTATCCCTGGTAAAAGATGGCAGCACCTATGAAAGACTACAATGATATGCATGTACTGTACTGGATATTCATTTTCATATACCCATCCCTTTTCTAGACTGGATGCTTTGCTATAGCTCTTCAAGGGGGCAGTTCAGTTCAGACGCTTGCTATCTTTTCCCCCTGTTGCCCAAACCTGAATCTAAAGGCTGTTTCACGTTATTTTTTTTCCTGGCACTTATGTTAGTCAGAAGAGCGCCTGCAATGTAATAAAACAATTACCAAGTTGTCATACCATTTGTGAAACAAGCATATGACTGACTGTTTTTTAGCTACTTTGTCCATATGGCCTGACAATCAGGTTGGTGACAAAAAAATACTTGATTCTGAAGTAAGCAGGCCCTACATAGTTTGGAAAGCCACAGACACTGCTAGAAATCTCCACAAATATAAAAATCATCAAAATCAAGGGTCTTATTTCTTTTCTTCATGCATATCCTGTGAAGTGGAATACTTGTAATATTTTGGTGCTCGAAAGCTTTTAGTGCTAGACAAATTTCCCTACGCATATTTATATTTGGGTACAAATTTAATTGTTACTACAGAGCCTAAGAGTAAGAAAGATGTATTAATTTTGTTATTTTATAAGTTGGGAATATCATACAAATTATTCCTAGCTAATTTTTAAAAAAATATGAAAGTGATCAAGAGGATTAGTTTCAGAGAATTTCAAATTTATCTTAAATAAAAACTAATTTGATTCCCTTCATTGTTTCTCTCTTCTATAAATATGGCTACATGGATCAAGTCATTAACATAAATGAAAAAGACTTTAAAATGAAGCTGCAAATCAAATTGATCCTTGAAACAAAAGCTTTTGTCTGTATTTAACATATTCTATTCAGCAGTATCTTCTCATAATTATATTTTTATAGACCTGCCTTGTGTTTTCATAACAATAATTGAATCCCAAATGCAAAAAGAATTGATTAGTTTTAGTTTATTAAAATCCTGACTTAATAAAGTACTTCTGCGTTTCATTTAAAGTAAGCAAAGATATTCCATATATTTGGTTCACTAATGAGTAGCTTTTGCAAATTATATGACAACATGGAATAGTCTGCAACACTATTCAGAGTTGTGCTGCTAGTTTCCTATTTTATTATGAATTACCAGTGTTCATACCAGGCCCTCTCTAAGGCAGCTTTGCAAATAAGCCCACAAAACTGACTAGTCTACAAAATGTTGTATTAGACCCATATATTAGAGTTTGCAAATTAGGGCCTAAAAGGGGGGGAGTGCCAACTTCAAAAGCTTCTGTTCTTGGTCCCCTGAAGGTGATTTCTATCTACTCTACGGAGAAAAATATTTCTGAAGGATATATATGAATGAACTGGAGATAGTGGGTGAAATCTTTACCTCACTGTGGTCTTTGGAAATACTTAGAAATACCAGAAGTACTCTGGAAATACTGATTTAAATGAGCTGCAGTCATAATATGCTTTGCTAACTTGAGAACAATGGACATCCCCTTGTGTTTACCTAGCTCAGGGGTGTCAAACTAGTTTCATACCGAGGGCCGAATACCATTCATGATGCCTGCTAAGGGCCAAAACTGATGTCATTAGACTGGAAGTGATGTCATTAAACAGGTCATAACAAAAAATAAGCACTTTTTCTCATTTAGGAGCTCATTCACTGCAAGTGACAGAAGAAAAAATACACAAATCTTGATCATATTTCAAGATATGAGAGAGCCCAATTTTCATGTGGGCTACTCTTAACAGCAGTAACAAACACCTCAGCATTGCTCAGCAGTGAAGAGTCTGAGGGCCAGATAAAAAGCTTCTGCGGGCCGCATCTGGCCCCCAGGCCTTATGTTGGACACCCCTGACCTAGCTAAACACACTTTCTGTGCGATTACCTAGGGCCCAATCCTGAACTGGCCCAGCACTGGTGCTGAGCCCTGACGCCAGTGCTGGGTGCCATAAGAATGCCGTGAAGAACGCTTATGGCACCAGGTGAGCAGGGAGCGCTGGCTCTGGGCCTGCTTTGTGCCTCTGTGTACTGAATTCTGTTTCAGGCTGGGCACAGAGTCTCTCAAGTTTGTGCTGGCAAAAAAGCCAGTGCAGACTTGAGAAGCCCCACTGTGGGGCTTGGGCTTTTCCTGAGATAAGGGGACTTTCATCCTCTTCCCCCAAGGAAACCTCTGGCAGCCTCCTGGCATGTGCTGGATATAGCAGTAGCCACTTTAGAGTCGCTGCTCCAGCGGGCACCAGGAAGCTCAGGATTGGGTTGCTAATCCATAGTAAAAGATTGGCCACAAAAGTGAAAGATCAACAAGCAAAGTTTAAAGTGAGTTTGCAAACCATTGACTGGTTTGGCCAATTTAAACCCAGCCAACCAGCTCAAGACACGCATGTTCATGCACAATCTGGCTCCTTCCTCCTAACATAAGAACATAAGAACAGCCCCACTGGATCAGGCCATAGGCCCATCTAATCCAGCTTCCTGTATCTCACAGCGGCCCACCAATTTGGGGCAGTTTTATGTAATTGTTTCTTCTTTAGTATGAAGTAGGTTTACCAGCACGTGCAGAGTGTGGTTTAGACAAACTGTTCATTTAATTGATGCCACATTTGATAGTAGTGGCTTTCGTCACTACTTTTTAGACAACCTTGGAATTAAACAAAAATTCCCCGAATTCCCCCTAACAGGAACAGAGAAGCCAGAATGTGCATTCTCCATTGTGCATTCTCCATGGACATATACTATGTGGGGCTGGTTGTAAAGGTAAATATCGTCCAACTAGCCTATGTTTAGAGTTGCATTTGCTAATACAGTTTCCTTGCTCCACTAGTCTCTGCTTGCAGGTGCCAGGTGGATCTTACTGATATTTCTGTAGCTGTACCTTGTAGGCTCAGCAACTTAAACTAAGTACTATGTTTGGGACTGAAACATAAGAACAGCCCCACTGGATCAGGCCATAGGCCCATCTAGTCCAGCTTCCTGTATCTCACAGCGGTCCACCAAATGCCCCAGGGAGCACACCAGATAACAAGAGACCTCATCCTGGCACCCTCCCTTGCATCTGGCATTCTGACGTAGCCCATTTCTAAAATCAGGAGGTTGTACATGCACATCATGGCTTGTAACCCGTAATGGATTTTTCCTCCAGAAACTTGTCCAATCCCCTTTTAAAGGCGTCCAGGCCAGACATCATCACCACATCCTGTGGCAAGGAGTTCCACAGACCAACCACACGCTGAGTAAAGAAATATTTTCTTTTGTCTGTCCTAACTCTCCCAACACTCAATTTTAGTGGATGTTCCCTGGTTCTGGTGTTATGTGAGAGTGTAAAGAGCATCTCTATCTACTCTGTCCATCCCCTGCATAATTTTGTATGTCTCAATCATGTCCCCCCTCAGGCGCCTCTTTTCTAGGCTGAAGAGGCCCAAACGCCGTAGCCTTTCCTCATAAGGAAGGTGCCCCAGCCCCTTAATCATCTTAGTCACTCTCTTTTGCACCTTTTCCATTTCCACTATGTCTTTTTTGAGATGCGGCGACCAGAACTGGACACAATACTGCAGGTGTGACCTTACCATCAATTTGTACAACGGCATTATAATATTAGCCGTTTTGTTCTCAATAGCTTTTCTAATGATCCCAAGCATAGAATTGGCCTTCTTTATTGCCGCCGCACATTGAGTCAACACTTTCATCGACCTGTCCACCACCACCCCAAGATCTCTCTCCTGATCTGTCGCAGACAGCTCAGAAGCCATCAGCCTGTATATGAACCAGGATTAAGACTGCAAACAATGGTTAGCACTAACCATGATTAAACATTATGTTTCTACTGGCCCTTAACTGAGATGTCTGCTCAACCTGGTTTTCTTAACATCAAGTTTTCATTCAAAATTCAAACATTTATAAAAAATTTTATGATTATTTTTTCCAAGTTAACATAGGTAGATGACCACTAAGACCAGAAGAGAGGTATCTGTTAATTTGATGCCTCATTTGATAATAGTGGCTTTCATCACTATAGATCTGTTATATTAAATTTCTTCACTTTTGACTTCCAGTGAGCTAAACTGAAGTACTTGGAATATAACTGGCTAGAAGATCACAGCTTCTTTATTGCTCTTTATTGGATATATATGAGAAACGACATGTGTATTCATTTGAAAGAAACAAAAATTCAGTATTATAGAACATTAGGTTTTTATTTTTTTTCTTTAAAAAGACCATGAAATGTGTATCACATTATATGGATTAGCACAAACTAGTCGAAAACTTCCTGGGGCATTGTGGTTTTTCGTTTTTCTCCCCATAACTTTCTTTGTGGAATTATTTTAATGGTTAATTCTTTTGAAAATACTGACATGCTTGAAAGCATATCGTTTGCTGGTTTTACATAAACGTACAGACCTTCATTGGATGGCTTTGACTTAAAATTTAATTACACTGTCATTTTGAAGTACTATTGTTGTCAGAAAGCCCATTTTCTGGTTATTAAACTAGATGCATGTGACAATAGAAGTTAAGCACACTTTGTGTTATAATCACTTTCAAGGGAAAAAAAGCTTGGTGGGCCTGACTCTGAACTCTGTATTTGTTTTGTTGTATTAGCATTTATCCAGATTTACGCCAACGTGAGATCTGAATTTTCCTCTTTAATTGTTATGGATTTTCTGTGGGGTTGAAGCATTGTAAAGATTTTTGACTATACTGTCTTTTGCCTGAGGTGAATTGGCTTTATTATCCTCTTAGCAAGCAGTGTAAGATGCTCACAGTGACTAAACTTTTTTTGTTTGTTTCAGGCATTTTCTTTTTGTTTGAATGTTAAGATATTCAACATCTTCAAACATTTTTTTTCTGTTTCTCTTCAAAAAGCATAACTGTAAATTAAGATAAAACTTACAGTGTGAAATGTTAGAGATCTCTAAGAGGAGACATCTCTTTTGAATGTGAAGATATTTCAATTTCCATACAAACCTCCCCATTGTTAAGATCTTCACAGCATGTTCACAGCTAAGAGTTCCTTACATACGTGAAGATCTGTTTCTGGGTATGTGAAGGCTTCTTATCTGTTGTAGTGCAACAGTTGTGGAAAATGCGTCCTAGAGAGTCCACCTGGCCATGACTTACATTAGCTTTAGGCATCTGGTGTTCCATCAGGTCTTCCCAGTGAGTTATTGACGCTGCTGTTGGTTTTATTTAGGCTGCCAACTGCTGTTTGAGATTTTATTGCTGCAGTTCTCTTTATTTTTTTGTTCAATCTGTTTTTAAATATCTTGGATTCTTTTTAGCTATTTTGGGCATGGCTTTGGGTACTTCTGTAGAAAAGCAATTTTAAAAGTTTTATAAATGCATAAGTACCAAAGAAAGAGATCCTTAAAAATTTTTGCCAATGGGCCACATAAAACGGTCCAAACAAAGTAATTGTTTTGTTACTGTCTATTGAGTTTTGGATTCAGTGGAGGAGCCCTGAATGGCTCTGTTGAACTCAGATGAGCCTCGTGTTACTCTAGAGCAGGAGAAGAAAGTGCAGGGGAGATGTTGTTGTGATCATGTTTCATGGAGGCATCCAGCACACCTTGGCCAAACATGGCCAAAAAACCAAGCCCCTCAGTTCCTTTTCTTGTTCTGGAACAGGTGGAAGAAAGTGCAGGGAGGATGTTGTTGTGGCTGTGCTCTGCCTTGGATGTTTTGGTTCAGGTCAGCCCCAAAACCCAGTCCTACACTTCTTTCTCCTCCTGAAGCAGGAGGCTTGGGGAGAAGAAGGGCTACCTTGTAGAAGTTTATGGAATGGCTTGAATTAATTCTACAGATACAAGTTGGGTATCCCTTATCTGGACTGCCTGAATGGAAAGATGTCCAGATTTGTCTGGATTTTGAAATAATTGAATAAATATAAATATAATGAGAAATGCTTCCTCTTGCTCTTTGCATTGGTACCTATAAGGATGTCTGCTAGCCTCTGACATTTTTCAACCATGTCTGTATAGGTACATACGACAGAGCAGAGAACAGAACTGACAGCCTGTAGCTGCACTGTATGTGGGAATGAGTGGAAGACTTTCTTGTGTTCATAATACAGAAAGTTTAAACAAAAGTCTTGGACAAAAATATCCAGTTTTTGGAATAGTCTGGATTTTGGATGTCTGGATAAAGTATAATCTGCCTGTAGTCATTGCAAAGAAAATTATGCCATTTTCTTTCAAGAAAGTATTCCACACTCCTCAAATGGTACAGGCAACAGATCATCCAATGCAATTCCCTCTCTCATATATGAGAGTAACTTCCATCCTGAGAGCCAGGATGGTGTAGTGGTTCAGGAGCTCAGCTAAGACCTGAAAGATCCAGGTTCAAATCCCCGCTCAGCCATGAAACTTGGGCTAGTCACTAGTTCCTAGTTTAGCTGCCCCACCTCCCCAAAAGGAGAAGTGTATACTGTCCTGAACTCCTTGGAGGAAGGATGATGTGAAAATGAAAAAAATAAAAGTAATTATTATATCTATAGAGCCTACAAAGACTAGGTTCTGTAGCCAGGCCTTGCCTTCAGAATTACAATCTAAGGGCTCAATCCTAAGCATTGCAAAAGTGCTGTAAGTCACTTTGCCACTGGTGGGAGACATACAGAGCTGGTGCAGGGGTCTGCACCACTTGGTGCTGGGCCTCTGAACCAACAGGACACTGTAGCTGAGTGATGAGTATCCCCGACAGCAGTGGGAATGCTTTTTGGGGCAGGGGAAGTGGGAAGGGGGTAGGCAGAGGGAGGATGAGCCAGAGGATGAATCAGGCCCAGGAGGGAGGTGGGGACGGTGGCAGAGGTTGCCACCGAGTCCTATCCCCCTTCCTGAGCTGCAGAGCCCGACACGGGACTTCTTGGTTCTGCGTCAGCTCAGTAGCTAGCGTAGAGCCAAATAGACCCATTGGGGCCACCAAAGTTTGGAGTAAGGGAACCTCACTTCTACCCTTTCCCTTCCCTATTGTTGCAGTTGCGCCGCTGGAGCACATGCTGCATCCCCAAGAAGGGGCGCAGTCCCAGAGGTTGTCTCCTGGTAAGGGAACATTTGTAAGGG